>NC_135975.1:14377624-15682624 GCF_053455715.1 Rhinoraja longicauda | reverse complement strand
CCTGGGTCTCCGGTGCTATAAAGCAGCAATCCTACTGCTGCGCCACCATGCTAAAACATTGTGAAATAGAAATTGATAAGCAGTGCTGAGATGTGATGGAGAATGGGAAAGATCATGAATTCCTTTTTGCTCAAGGTATTGAGTTGAGATCTTCTAGTACAGTACAATGAGCTTTTATTCAATGCTGGTGGTTTCCTCAGTCTGGTGTTAATGAGGAAATGCCAAAATAGTAAAAGAATTGTGCATTGAGTGCAATAGTAAAAATAATTGTCCATCTGAAGGGTTTCTATATTCTAGCCTTTTATAATAAATCCACTTTGTGCTTTATATTCACTTAATAAGATGGAGCTGACTGTATATCTGGAAATTTTATTATGTGCAACAAACTAACTCCCTGCATTAGGAGGTAGAATGGAACACCTCAACTGGAATGTAGTTTAAAAGTGACTGAACAGAATTTATATTGTTTTTATGACATAATAATGAGGTTTTATTTATTTCCACCCGGACATCAAATAGTATCTGAATGGTTTTATACGTCTGGTACAGCAATTATTGGAACAGCCTACATTTAGTGACCTGAAATTGGCAGAATAAAACATCAACTTCTCAAAGAAGGGAGGGAGAATGCAGAAGTTCAGATCCTGGATATAAATGGCTTTTGTGTCAACAATTTCTCAGCTTGTTTCGAGCCAATTTTGTCATTACTAGGTTATCTGAAGGCGAAAGGCTCAACCTTGGGGGACCATCGATGGAGAAAGTGATTGCTCTTAACTACAAGGTGTCATGACATTGGCAATGCCGAAAGAAGTCAGTGTGATCAGCCGGTTTCAATCTTGTGCTGAAGAAGATGCAATAGATGCAGGAAGTTGAAAATATTAAGGCAAAAGGGCACATTGGCATGCATATCTTCTTTGACTTACAAATGCAATTGAAGTTCTTGAAAGTGAGGGTAGAATTTAAAGGTTCATAAACACTTTGCTAGGCTGAAAGACGATGGCTCTTTCTGTAACCAGAATTATCTTTACACCAACACGTAGACCTGTACAATGCGAGGATTTGAGCACTCCCATTACTCAAATTCAAATTCTCAAGGGTGGCGCAGTCGTAGAGTTGCTGCCTTACAGCACCAGAGACTCAGGTTTGATGATGACTACGGGTGCTGTCTGTACGGAGTTTGTACATTCTCCCCGTGACCTGCATGGGTTTTCTCTGGGTGCTCCAGTTTCCTCCCACATTCCAAAGACATTGAGGTTTGCAGGTTATTTGGCTTGCTTAAATTGTAAGTTGTCCCTAGTGCGTGTAGCATAGTGTTAGTGTGCGGGGATCGCTTGTCGGCGTGGGCTCGGTGCGCCCAAGGTCCTGCATCTCTACTGAACATCTGTAACTAAACTAAATGCAAGATTAGGAGTAGTTTGGAGAGAGATGGGGAAGTGGGGTTGGGGCACTCATTGAAAACATGAAGGCAGAAGTCTGGTGTCCACTCATCATTGGACTCAGAACCAGGATTGTTACCATAAAGACTTGCTCCATTGTGCTCGGAAGGTCGCTTTAATGCAAGAATAAAACTTTCTTTAATCAATTATAATTGGTAGCTATAATTTACATGAGTGACTTTTGAAGGACTATAAAATATTTCTGTCTTCTGTATTGTACAAAATATAACAAAATGTCTCTCAAAGTATCCCTGAAATGGCCCTCTGAGAAGGAAAACTGTCTTCCTGCTCCCTGGCTTACATGTGCCTGCAGACCCATCACAGTGAGCTATTGTTCAGTGCCTCCTCAGTTCATGGGCAGTGAGGGAAAGGATAGTGATATATAAGCATCCTCAGAGCAAAACCAGCGGAGCATTCAGTGGTGCACCTGTCCTGTGGAGAGTTGCTGCCACGACCAAGATGAGTCGTGTCAGGGCTAAGATGGTCAAGAAAGCTGCTCGAGTGATCATCGAGAAATACTACACCCGCCTCGGCAATGACTTCCACACAAACAAAAGGGTTTGTGAGGAGATTGCAATCATCCGCACCAAGAAACTCCACAACAAGATTGCAGGGCATGTGATGCACTTAATGAAGCGTATCCAGCGTGGACCTGTCAGAGGCATCTCCGTCAAACTGCAGGAAAAAGAGCGAGACAGGAGGGTGTTGTGCTGACCGTATAATAACAGAAGCCTTACACCTGGATAATGATCCAAAGACTTTATTAACTACATAGCAAGCACGACCTCACGCCTGCACGTTCCACTTACACTAACCCGAATCTCGCAAGCAGTGGTCACTCAAAAGTTAAAGGGGCGTAACTACAAAAGCATGACGCATAACACGAGTGACACCATTACACTAATCTACAGAGGGATAACTATGTCCCAGAGGTCCCTGCTCTGGACCAGGAAATGATTGAAGTGGATCCAGACACCAAGGAGATGCTGAAGTTACTGGACTTTGGCAGCTTGTCCAATCTTCCGGTCACGCAGCCTTCAGTGGGAATGGCGTTCAGGACTCCGACAATCTAACGTTTATTTCTGCCATGTTCTTACAATAAAAAAACGAAAGAAAAAAAAAAGCATAAATATCAAACTCTCCTGGTTTTGCAGCTAGAACTGTTTAAAATGGACTTCAGAGCCGTCCTTAATAAACATTGGACGTTAGTATTGGGTCAACGGAACCAATGATATTTTTAAACCAGTGCCCTCTGCCCTCTTGGTTTCTGAGCTCTTGGTAATTTTCTGATGGAGCATTGATACCCCCTCAAATGGTGGCCCCAGTATCACTTCAAATTCCACAACTAAAAAGATTTGCATTACATTAATATGTGTCTTTATTTTTCTGAGGCCCTTTGTCGGTGTACTGCACATGTTTGATTTCTGTGAAAACATTAAATTAGAAGAAGAGATCAAGGATCATACAAACTGCACATTTTTTTAACTCAGTTTCTCCATTAATCAATTAAATCTCCCGGTGCAGCTTAAGAGGGCAAACTTATCAGCAATTGTAGTTCGACACAAAACATGTGCCTTTAATGAAGGAGTACTTGCACAGCTTCCATAAGAGTTGGCACATGTCTGAAGGGAGAAAAATGATTGAGTTTATCTGATATCTAAGTGCTTAATGTGTGCGACGCATATCCCCATTGCCAATTGACAAGATAAGAAGCATGCTGCAATATTCTGCAGCTTCTCTGGGACGGAAAAATTCAAGTGAACGCAATGGCAGTGTGGCCTTAAGCCACAGATCACGATCAACTGACTTGTTCCATTACATTGTTATGAAATAAACTGTATAACCTCAGACAATCAAACAGTTTGTAGATTCAGAAATAAAAACAAATTTGCTGCAACAAGGCAGACCAGGCATCATCCATGAAAAGAGAGTTAATGTTATAAATCTCTGTCCTTTCATCGGGGTCATTGAACCCACCAGACAGACGTGCCTGACCTGTTAAGTACTTGCAACATTTTCTGTTTTTATTTCAGATTCCTAGCACCCACAGTATTTTTGGTGGTGTGCAGATTCAGCTTTGTATAACTCCCTTGTGCTCTAACATTAATTTGAAACGCAAAACGTTGAATGCTTTTGTACATATTTCATTATTGGCAATATATATCAAAGGAACATAAGAATATAATCAGAATTAGAAGCAGGAGTAAGCTATTTGGCTCCTCGTGCCTATTTCATCATTCAATAAGATCATGGCTAATCCTTCACCTCAGCACCACATTCCTCCACTAACCCCAGATCCTTTGGTTTGTTTAAGATGGAGTGCAAGTTCTGGGGCTTGAGATGCATAACTTGCCAGATCTTTGATATGTTATATTAATGTTTTGACATTTATATCTCATGAAGGAGTCGATTGTATTAAGGCCATCAATGTGAATCTAGGGAACCATGAGATGATATTTATAAATATATTTTTCAGTTAAATGGCCTTTTCCTGTGTTTCTGAGAATAGAGCAGATTGTTACAGGAAGGTGAAGGCAATTTAAAAATAATTGCCCTTGAGCAAGACCATGTAGAGACTTTTAAACTTTTATGGATTTCCTGCTTGCAACCTAAATCAAACATAGTGAAATAAAAGCACAGAAATCTGCTGGACACGATTCTTAAAATTTCACTCTTTGCTATTGTTTTCTTATGGTTGGAGGATAATAGTCTCATTCATACATGTATCATTTCACAGTTTCCTTAACTGAAGTTAAAATACTTCACAAAGTAGCCCCAATTTAAAACTAGGTAAATTATTAAGCCACGATACAGTAAAACCAACTGTTTTATATGCACTTATTTCTACACTACAATGTGAAAATGACTGGGACCACAGGCTACACCAGAAAAGGGTCTGCAATGCTTCAGTGGGAATAGAATCGAGGGATTTTGCAGGATAGGGTCTGTGTTTACCCCAGAGTAAAACATGAAGACTATGGATAGACACAAAAAGCTGGAGTAACTCAGCAGGTCAAACAGCATCTCTGGAGAAAAGGAATAGGTGACGTTTCAGGTCGAGACTCTACTTCAGACTGAGAGTCAGGGGAAAGGGAAGTGAGTGATATAGATGGTGATGTAGAGAGATATAGAACCAGTGAATGAAAGATATGCAAAAAAAGTGACAATGATGGAGGAAACAGGCCATTTTTAGCTGTGGCCTAGGTGAGAACGAGTACAGACTATGAGGCTCAACAAGGAGACTTTGAAGCTGGTACGACTTGGGCAGGGGTGGGATGGAGAAAGAGGGAATGCAAGGGTTACTTGAAGTTAGAGAAGTCAAGATTTATAGCACTGGATTGTAAGCTGCCCAAGCAAAATATAAGATGCTGTTCCTCCAATTTGCATTTGGCCTCACTCTTCCAATGGAGGAGGCCTAGGACAGAAAGGTTAGTGTGGAAATGCGAAGGGGAATTAAAGTGCTTGGCAACCAGGAGATCTGGTAGGTGCAGGCAAAGACTGTGGAACTTGTTGGGGAAAGTTAATGGTGATTTCCTGAGGACAGTCCATATTACAGTTAAGGAGGTGCTGAATGTCCTAAGGTGTATGAAGGTAGCTACATCTCCCAGGCTTGACCAGATATATCTAAGGACCCTGTGGGAAGCTGGAGAAGAACTTGCAGGAGTCCTGGCTGAGATATGAGTGCACATCATGGTGGGGACACAGGAAAGAGAGTGGGAGGAAACAAAACAAAATCTGCAAATAATAAAAATCCAAGAGCCGAGAGAAACGAAGCTGAAATAAATGATTACAGGTGAAGAAATATGGATGAAGAACAATTGAATCCAAAAATAGATCCATAGTCCTCAATGCCCAATTTCGGAATTTATAGAAGTGACTTCAAATATAACAGACTTTGGATTTGCAGATTTGCCCAAATTTTAATATTACTACTCAAGACGGGATAGCCTGATATCAATAGTGGGGACCCCATTGAAAATATTTTTTAGGATAATAGGACTTGTAGAAAATCATAATGCAATTGGGAAAGATCATTGTAGATTTATGAAAGGGCCAATTGACTTTCACATACTCAGTAGAAACTGTAGACGATGGAAGAACTGGATGGACTATAGATTTTTAAGAGGCATTTCATAGAGTGGTTTTTAAAAGATAATTTAATAAAATTCAGGTTAATGAGATTGGATGCCCGCCGTGGCTGGTATGAGGAGTGGAGAATGGGTCAAAACAGATAATATTTGGTTTGGTAGCTTGTGACCACTGACGAGTCACAAAGGTCAGTGCTTGAGTTTCTGGTGCTTGTGTTCTTTATCCACGAAGGGACCGTATGTGCTGAACCCAAGGTTTCTATGTTACAGACCCAGTTGAGCCACTAATCGTGAGGAGGAGACAATTAAGTTTTAAAGGGGAATTGTCAGCTTAACAGCATGGGCATAAATACAATGTGGGGAAATGCAAAGTTATTTTGGTAGGAAAGGTATGAAATAGTGGAAGACAGGGCTGCTTTGATTTTCATAGATCATTGTTCATCTTTTCAATGGATCGCCGAAAGTTAGAGTAGAGCTGGCAATTAGAACATTTCATGAGCTATAATTCCGTAAGGTTTGAAACATATAAAGTTCTTCATGGAATTGAGAGGCAGGGAAAATGTTACCTCTAGACAGAGGTCTCAAATAAGGAGCCAGGGTCTCAGAATAAGAAATTGCCTTTCAGCACCGATGAGGAAAAATTTCCCCTCTTAAATAACATTTGGGAATTTCCTCTCCTAGTGGACACTCGGTATTGAGTGACATCAAAGGAATACATTTCAAAATACAAAAGAAATAGGGGAATATAGGAATAGTGATTAAATGCATAATGCGGAGGATGAGCCGTAATATTATTGTGTAGTGGAGCAGGTTTGAGCAGCCTATAATTGCCCTATTTAGTTAAGCATTTTTTTCTTTTATAGTGAAGCTCTCCCTGTACATTATATGACTGGCATTAATAGTTTGATATCTACATAAATCATGTACAAAGGAACTTCAAACAAACATGTACACACATCCTGCTTTTATAAGCATTTTATTGGGCATTTTTACAGATTTCCAGTTGATCATTGTTGGTACCAGAATTACACACGTATCACCGACTTGGGGATATGTTTAATTTAGTTTAGTTCAGAGATACAGTGTGGAAACAGGCCCTTTGGCCCACCCAGTCCGTGCTGACCAGCGATCCCCGCATATCAACACTATCCTAGGGACAATTTACAATTACATTTAATCAAAGCCAATTAACCTACATACCTGTATGTCGTTGGAGTGTGCGAGGAAACTGTAGATCTCAGAGAAAACCCACACAGTCACGGGGAGAACGTACAAATTCCATACAGACAGCACCTGTAGTAGGGATTGAACCTGGGTCTCTGGCGCGGAAAGCACTGTAAGGCAGCAACTCTGCTGCTGCGCCATTGTGCCCCCCCCCCCCCCTCATCAATTTTGGCCCATCAAATGTTTTCAAAATTATTCAAACTTGTATTCAAAATTACAAGGAGGTAAACAGGATTAGTGACGTTGTGTACCATTATAACAATGTTCAGCTCTTGATTGTAGACGTCATTCAAAGGGTCTTTAGTGTCAATGCCTTCACACAAGTTCTGACTTGTCAATGGAAAGGAATCTCGGTTGCAAGCACAGAAGCGAAGGTTAATAAAGTTCAGAAGATTAAGAAGTCAGTGTATTGTTGAAGAACTTCCTCCTACACAGCCTGCACAATGTTACATCCACCGACTGCCCAGCTTTTACACAAGGGATTCATTCTCCCTGAGAACACACTCAACTACGGGAAGGCTCCATTAACGGCACATGTGATACAGAGGAAATTACAGGAAATTAGCAAGTACAATGATTTTTAAAATGCGTCCATTAATTATTTTTGCAGACTGCATAAAAGCAAGATGCAATATCATATCTTTCTTTGACATATTTTAAAATGTGAATTCATTAAAATTTGGGAAGAATTTGTCAAGTAGTAAAATGTGAACTAGAAAATTATCCAGTAGAACTGATACACGGGTAGGTTTAACATCTTTATAAGGTAAAGTACATCATGGTGAAAATAGTATCCAGTATGAAAATATTATCTGAGAAATCTGCTTATGTGAGTTTGAGTAATGTATAATTAATTCAAAGAAACATTAAAAAAAACATTCATAATTGTCAAAAATCATCCAAACCAAGACTCCTGTGTGTCAAGAGTGTTTAATTGCCGTATGTACCAGCAAAAGAACCTGAAGGTGATGGTTCACGAGTTCCTGCACTTTCTCCCTGATGGCGGTAGGAAAATGAGAGCATGGCCAGGGTTGTGTGGGTCTATGATGATATCAGGCATATGACGTTGTTCCTTGCTAACTGGAATTGCAACGCCCTTGATTGGAAAAATACATGGAACTACTTTTAAAAAAACTTTAGTCTTCAATTAAAATTGTTTGTCCTCCAATTCAGTACCCTCATTTTTCTCATTACTTCATTCTTTTTCTTCAAGTAGTTCGAACGACTTCCCAGTAAGCAAACAGGCCAGATTTAGAAGCCATATATCCTTGTGCTTCTGACAGCTGAATGTTACTGTAGGTTAACTAGTAATGCACGGACCATTACACGGACCATTATCTGCGCATTGTGCATCATATTTACTACTTTGCAACACTTTGAAGCACAGGGAATGAGCTGTGGAATATACAGAGGTCATGAGCAATGCTATGTAACCCACCTTGCTGGCTGAGGGTTTAGTTTTGTTTAATTTAGTTTATTGTCATGTGTACCGAGTGAAAAGCTTTTGTTGGTGGTTATCCGGTCAGACAAAAGGCTGTACATGATTATAATCAGCCATTCACAGTGCACAGATAAAAGATAAAGGGTGCAACGTTTAGTGCAAGATAAAGTCCGATCAAAAATAGTTCAAACGTCTCCAATGAGGTAGACGCAAGGTCTGGACCATGCTCTAGTTGGTGAGAGGAAGGTTCAATTGCCTGATAACAGCTGGGAAGAAACTGTCTCTGTATCTGGAGGTATGCATTTTCAAACTTCTATATCTCATACCTGATGGGAGAGGGGTGAAGAGGGAGTGTCCAGAGTGAGTGGTCCTTGATTATGCTGCTGGCATTGCCGAGGCAGCGTGAAGTGTGGATGGAGTCAATGGAAGGGAGGTTGGTTTGCATCATGGTCTCGGCTGTGTCTACAACTCTGTGATTCTTTGTGGTCTTGGGTGGAACTGTTCCCAAACCCATGCTGTGATGCATCCTGATAAAATGCTTTCTGCAGCCCATTTGTAGAAGTTGGTGAAGGTTATTGGGGACATGCTGAACTTCCTAAGCCTTCTAAGGAAGTGGAGGCATTAGTGTGCTTACTTGGCCAGAGCTTTAATGTGTCTGGTTCAAGACAAATTGCTTGTGATATTTATTCCCAAGAACTTGAAGATTTCGACCATCTCTACTTCGCCATCCATGTAGGGTGTGTGTACTGCTTCACTTCCCAATGTTGATCGCAATCTTCTTTGTCTTACTAACATTGAGGGAGAGATTGTTGGCTTGGCAACTGGTTACGAAGTTCTCAATCTCTTTCCTGTACTCTGTCTCGGTGGTACCGTCTGCGAACTTATAAATTGAGTTGGATCGGTATTTGGCTGCATAGCCATGAGTGTTTAAGTATCGTAGGGGACTGAGAACTAATCCTTGCAGGGCAACAGTGTTGAGCATTATTGTAGAGGATGATTTGTCCCCTATCCTCACTGATTGTTGTCTGTTGTTCAGGAAGTCGAGGATCCATTTGCAGAGGGGAGTGCTGACTCCACGTTCCACAAGGAAACTTGCCGTGTGTAAATTGGCAGCTGTGTTTCCCACATTATCGCAGTGACTAAACCTCACTAGCACTGGAATTTTCTGTGGTTGTGTTGTGGAAGGCACAACATAGTACGTCTGTCTTCTAATCAAACTCAGGTCACTGGTTACACTGGCAAGCCAAATCAGCTGCTCTTAGTTCTCCAGCCTTCAGCACCAGTACAGGTAACAGCTGCCTTTGTGTACTTGCCCATGTTCAGACCCGGTGAAGCCCACGGAACTGGACTTGTGGAATCGAGCTGCCAGCCACCGTGTGCACACACGTACAGGGCTGCAGCAGGAGACCACATTTTCCCTCGTAACCTCGTCCCGAACCTTGTTAGAATAAACTGTGTCTGCAAGTGTGCTATTTGTTTCATGAAATATAAATCTATCCACCCTGGTGGTGGAATTTAATCCAGATACCATCCGCTGGCCCTTTCCACGCCTGTGACCAGGCTTAGTTTCCACGCTACTGTGTAGCTCAGAAGAGAAAGCTCCTCTAAAAACAATCATTAACACCAAATATATATTCCGTGCCTGCTGCACATTTCCTCTACAGCCTTGCAATGTTTTGGTTGAAACGGGCCCAGAATAAATCTTTCCTGCTGAGCACATGTTTTACTTGCACGGTCTTCACATTGTCTGGCAGACGATCTCCTATCTTAAAAACACATTAATATTCTTGCCCATTGCATCATGCAAAGTATTCAGGAGGAGTTCTGCGCAAGCAAATCTGCATGGAGTCTAAACAGTAGTTAACATGTTAAAACTCCTTTCTTTGAGAGTGGGACCTGATCTATTTTGTGGAAAATGATTCACTGTGCATTGATTTCTTCGAACAGGAACTGTTTGAAAATAATTAATAATGTCTGTATGAGAAACTCGATACTTAACATTCCCACGCCTAAAGTATTCATAACAAGACTCGGTTTCAATGTACAATTAAAATCATCACATTCAATTTTCAAATACAAAAGATAACCATTGTTTTTAATCACCAGATAGTCCATTTCACTGCACAATATTTTGATTTGTGTAATAACAAGGAATTGCTGATGCTGGTTTGTACCGAAGAGGGTTCCAACCCGAAACGTCGCCTTTCCATGCTCTCCAGGGATGTTACCCAACCTGCTGAGCTGCTCCAGGACTCCTTCACCTGGCCCAACTTGTCCTTGCTTTAACAACTTCTCTTTTGACTCACTTTCTTCAAATTAAAGATGTAGCCTTGCGCACACGCATGGGCCCCAGCTATGCCTGCCTTTTTGCTGGTTACGTCACACGGAGCTTGTGCCAAATGTACATTGGCACCATCTCCCAACTTTCTCTGCTACATTAGAAACTGCATCGGGCCTGCCTCCTGCACCCATGCAGAACTCATTGTTTTTATTAACATTTTCACCCGGCCCTCAAATTTACTTGTACTATTTCTGATACCTCTGTCCCATTTCTCAATCTCTCTGTCTTTATCACAGGAGCCAGACGTCTACTATAAGCTCACTGACTCCCACAGTTATCAGGACTACAGCTCCTCTCACCCTGCCTTTTGCAAAAACGCCATCTCCTACTCTCAATTTCAGGCTCTGCCGCATCTTCAACATGATCTCACTACCAGTCACATCTTCCCATCCCCACCTCTTTCCACGTTCTGCAGAGACTACTCCCTCCTCTGCTCCTTGGTTTACTCACCTCTTCCCATACAAACCACCCCCTTCCCTGGTACCTTCCCCTGCAACTGCAGGAGATGTAACATCTGACCCTACACCTCCTCCCTCACATCCAACCAGGACCACATCAGCCCTTCCAGCAGAGACGAAGGTTCACATGCACCTCCTCTAACCTCATCTACTGCATTTGGTGCTCCCGATGTGGCCTCCTTTACATCAGCGAGACCAAGTGTAGACCAGGTAACTATTTTGCAAACACAATCTCTCAGTCCATCTAGCTCCGCTGGACCTCCCGGTTGCTAACCATTTGAACGACCCTTCCCATTCCCATACATATTTTTCTGTTCTGGGCCATCTCCAGAGTGAGCCCACACACAAATTGAAGGAACAGCACCTCATATTCCACTTGGGAAGCTTACAACCCAATGGCTTCACATTTCACTACCCTTCTTTCCTTATCCCTTTTTGTCTTTTCATCTTTAGTTTGGAGTTATAGCGCGGAAACAGGCCCTTCAGCCCACCAGCCAACCAGCGATCCCTGTTTATTAACACTATCCTATACCCACTAGGGACAATTTTTTTTAACATTTACCAAGCCAATTAACCTACACACCTGTACGTCTTTGGAGTGTGGGAGGAAATCGAAGATCTCGGAGAAAACCCACGCAGGTCACAGGGAGAACGTACCAACTCCGTACAGACAGCACCCGTAGTCAGGATCGAACCCGGGTCTCCGGCGCTGCATTCTCTGTAAGGCAGTAAATCTACCGCTGCGCCACTGTGCCGCATGATCACTGGCCTTTATACAGAATACAGAATACAGAATACCTTTATTGTCATTCGAAACGAACGAAAATCATTTGCCAGCAGTCACAACAGCACCGAGCAAAAAAAAAGAACACAAGACACACAACCCCAACACAAACATCCATCACAGTGACTCCAAACACCCCCTCACTGTGATGGAAGGCAAAAAAACGTCCTCTCTCTTCCACCCATCTGCAAATCCACTCCCCCCTCACATATATCCACCTATCACTTGCCTAGCTTTGTCTCGCCTCCACCACTCTTCTAGCTTTCTACCCCCTTCGACAATCAGTTTGAAGAATGGTTCTGATCTGAAATGTCACATCCATATTCTGCCTGACCCGTTGAGTTACTCCAGCAATTTGTGTCCATTTCAATTACAGCCCTCTGATTATCATGGCTAGCTGTTTGGGAGTAGTTTAAAATCAATCGCCTGACATTGGTCCTTGCTGTTGGTGCCTATGGTTAAATAATGACGTTGAATCTCGCAGCCTTTGGTAGATAGTTGGTAGAGCAGCTGCCTCACAATGCCAGAAACCTGGGTACAATCTTGACCATGGGTGCTGATTGTTCACCCTATGACCGCTTGGGTTTCCTCTGGGTGCTGTGGTTTCCTCCCACATCCCCAATATGTGCAGGTTAATTTGCCTCTGCAAAAAATTGCCCCAAATGTATAGGGAGTGGGAACGAAAATGGGATAATATGGAGCTAGTGTGAACGAATGATCAATACTCAGCATGGACTCAGTGGGCCAAAGGGCCTGGTTCCATGTTGTATCTCTAAATTCTCACTAAACTAAACTAAACCAACAGTTCACACCATGATAGTGGCTGCTGTCTGTCAAGCAATCGTATCCCAACTCCTGCTTTGTCCATCTCTTAGCTACTTAGGCTGTTCAAGGGCCTGACCACCTAATTTAATTATACACTTTATTATTTCAACTTATGTAATCTTTGTGTAATAAAACTGATCATTTAATATTGCAGACAAATGAAATTCAACAAAAAAAGCATTGATTTAAATAATCTATTCACCAGCGGTTATTAACATATATTTTTAAGATTAGCACTTTATTTTGCCTGTCTAAACTCAATCTAGTGTATAGTGCACAGAGGAAAACTCCATTGTTGGCAAGCTGTTGTGTTCCTTTGCTGATTTAGAAAATAAGGAATAGCTTGGCAGTCTCCTACCATTGCTTTAGCCCAGTACCTCGAGTTTAACTGCAGTTTACTTTGGGCACAGTTGATCCACTTTTGAGGAGGGGCTCCCGATTGTATCTCCATGTGTGGTACTTTGGGTTTCGCTGTCACTGTGTATACTGTTATCAGTACGTGGAATACATTTCCAAGTCCCCTTTACTCAGTGGAATGGCACAGTGGGTCAAAATCCAACACACGTGCATATTGCAGAGTGTTAAACTATTTATTGCCACTCTTGTGGATGGTCTGGTTTGACCTTTTACAATTACATGATTGTCAACTTTATTATTATAGCATGAGATCTGGAAGTTAACACACCACTAATTAAGTGGATTTATTGATACAGTAGCAATCATCGTCAATTAACTCTTCAACTCTTAATTTATACCTGCTCTGCTCCTTGAATGTTGTGCTAGGCAATTATGTATAATTTGCTTGCTGTATTTTGCTCTGACAGGAAAAATGGTGCCATTTTTAACATGATTTCCACCATAATTCCCTAATCCCTGAGATTAGCAACTTGTGGTAAAATGACAGGCGAGGGAGAGCTGCCCGACAAATGAAGTAATAACTCAAGGGCTTTGCTCTGAGCTACGTATCCTGTTTAGAACCTTGTGAGAACAGCAATATACATGATTGTATTAGGGCTCAATGTCAACCCTTGTGTAATAAATCATATTAGGTTCAGTTCTGTGGAGTTGAACCCAGCTCAATGCCTGATGAAACTTCAGCTCATATGAACACTTAGATTGCACTGTCTCTTGGAGTGAAAACTACCTGAAATCTGCGGCTCAGATTCTATGGTCACATTCCTTTGAGGTGCAAGGTTTGTTGGCTTATATGCT
The DNA here is from genome assembly GCF_053455715.1 of Rhinoraja longicauda. Lineage (NCBI taxonomy): Eukaryota > Metazoa > Chordata > Chondrichthyes > Rajiformes > Arhynchobatidae > Rhinoraja > Rhinoraja longicauda. The sequence continues at coordinate 15,668,815 of NC_135975.1, read as the reverse complement.
ACCATCGTCACTTTAACTCAAGTCTCCACAGAATTTACTCTGGCACAAATCGTACGGAAATAAAGGAGAGAAAGGTGTTCCTCGTGAGATACCTCATTCCCTGACAGTTGCATCTACACATTACAGTGTGAATGACAGGAATGCATCGTAGGTCAAATGCCCACACAACTGATCCCCAACTCTCACACCACACTCAGTGCCGGGCTGAGGGCCAGGTGCTGCTGCTTTGTGGGTAGTTCCTGGAGTCAATGATCAATTGCCTCCTCTCCAGTTCAGCAGAGTCTGATGAGGCCAAGGTGGAACCACTGTGCGAGCACTTTGCTGTAGCTGGGCACACTTTGCATCTGACTCTTCAACTCTGGTGTGTGGAGCACCAAGCAAATTGCTTACATTTGATCAATGGCCGGATAAAAAAGAATTAGGCGCTGGTCATTTTCTTTTTGTTAATTTTTCTTCATTCTAATCTATTTGGCATTGGAAAACTGGCAAAGAGAAAGGAATGGGCAGCAGGAGCTTGAGTGACTGCAGCAATAAGGAGCAGGCTGACTGGGTGCATGAACAAGGATATTGAGAAAGATGAAAGGTAAGGATGGAGAATAATCGTCTAAAGGAATAAATGACTAAACATCTCTGACTCACAAGGTCATAAGTGATAGGAGTGGAATCAGGCCATTCGGCCCATCAAGTCTACTTCGCCATTCAATCATGGCTGATTTATCTCTCCCTCCTAACCCCATTCTCCTGCCTTCTCCCCATAACCTCTGACTCCATGTCAATTACGAAAGCAACAGCTAACTTGAGCTTGAAAACCCAAGGAACAGAAAGCAAATGGGAACAGTGAAGGCAGTAAGGTTGGAAAAGAGGAGATGAAGTCAGTTTGTCAAAGCTTAAGTTGATGCAAAGAACAGCTGGTGAGACTCCATACCTTCTAGTTTCAAACTAAAATGTAGACTTTTCTTTAAACGTATCAGACGTGGTTCAAAATCTACTTTATTATAGAAAGATAAATAAAGTTTACCTAATCCAAAGAAATAGTAAACAGGCTGGAGTCTGTATTTGTAGAAGATATATTTAGAAAGAATTTTGTTACGAGGAAGATGAAAAATGTTACAATTAGTATGTCGGGCAGAATAACAATACTGGACATTAGAGGTGTGCAGAGAGAAGGTAGATGTTCAAGGTAAGAACAACATGACTGGGGATATGAGTCGTAATGATCCAAATGGCCATTTCTCAACATTGACCACTCTTCACTGAACTATTATTTTGGAATATCCTGCCCAGCTGTTGGAAAGCACACTCGCATTTTGACAGCTGATGAATGTGCCAGCAACCCATGAGAAAATGAAAAGAATCTGCTAGCCCACTAATCTACCATCTCACTCTGAGGCAGTCGGTTGCCTACAGTTCCAGGAACAACTCTGAATAGAAACAAATCACTGTAGAAGTGTAGAGGCTGCATGAGATTGAGCTGGGAAATGGTGCCAGGGACCCTACCAATGTGAAGAGGCTCTCAAACAGGAGCCACTCACTCTCTTGTCTCACAGAAAGAAACCTTCACGCAAGTTCATATCAAAAACATTTTGCACATCATTATGTCGCCCCTGCAATTTAGTGCTGGGAAACAGGAGTTGCACTGTGTAATCTGTGAGAGCCGAACTGTTGGCTTTTTCACACTCCTGTAACAAAACAAACCTTATCCAAACACCAAGCAGTGGGCCTGCTAACCAGCTGTGAAGAAAAGACCAAATACACACTCAACAATCCCTTCCCCTGACACATTGCTCATAATATTGACGGGTCTTTGAACAACTGAGCTGAACTTTATCAAAGCCCAATGTTGCCTGGCACATGCGGAGAGGAGGTTGTGTTGTAATTTGTTTTAAAAGCATTATATGCTTTTCAGCAGGTAATATCATTTGCTGTGGAGTTTTTCCCCACCTTGTCAATATTAGAGTGTTTCAGAAAGGAAATGTATCAGGCCTTTCTCATAAGAAAACATGGAATGATTATCAATCTGATTTTTCTCACCACCCAATTAGCAGAAATTGCCAGACTGTTAAACTGGCCCATGTAAGGTAAATACACTTTTGACTTGCAATCTACATTCGCAATTGCAATCTACATTGTGAGATAGACACAAAATGCTGGAGTAACTCAGTGGGACAGGCAGCATCTCTGGATAGCTTTGTTGTCTCCTTCTGCTAGCTAACAATGATCTATTCTACATTTTCCTTGACCTTTTGATGTCTTGTTTTCACACCTTACCCTTCCTTATCTCTGTGCCTGCCTCTCCCCTGACTCTCAGTCTGAAGAAGAGTCTTGATCTGAAACGTCACCCATTCCTTCTATCCGGAGATGCTGCCTGTCCCTCCCAGTTACTCCAGAATTTTGTGTCTATCAGTGTAAACCAGCACCTGCAGTTCCTTCCTACACCTTTGTCACAGCCTTCCTCAGATTACAATCTTGGCTTGTTTCTCTAAGCTGGTACGATGGACAACCGGCAAGAGGAATCATTCCTTGAAACCTTTAGATCGGGGTCCCATACATTTATCACAGGATGGACTAGGGACTTGAGCAGTGAAGTGGTTGTGGCCTTCAGCAAGAATAAACACGCACCTTTTAATTTTGTTTTAGTTCCCACTTTACCATATATCAAGAAAGTCAGGCTAAGTTTGCTTCACTTAGAATATACATAGAACAGTACTGCACAAGAACAGGCCCTTCGGCCCACAATCTCCATGCCAAACATGATGCCAAGCCCAACTCTTATCTACCTGCACATAATCCACCCTTCCCTGCATATCCAGCTGCCAACCCCAAGGTCTCTTAAATGCCACTATTGTATTTACTTCTCCCACAGCAGTGCACTCACCAGCCTCTGAGTAAAAAAAAAATTCCCCGCCCATCTCCTTTAAACTTTGCCCCTCTCATCTTAAAGCTGTACCCTCTATTATTTCATTTTTTTTCATCCTGAGGTTCTGACTTTCTATCCTATTTATGCCTCTATCATTTTATATACTTTTATCAGGTCTCCCTACAACATGCTTCCCGAGAAAACAATCCAAATCTGTCCAAACTCTCCCTGTGTCTAATACTCCCTAATCCAGGCATCATTCTGGGAATCCTTCCCTCTGCCCTTTCCAAAGCCTCCACATCCTTCCTGTGATGGGGCGACCAAAACAGCATTGCAATACTCCTAATGCAGCCTGACCAAAGTCCTATAATGCTGCATCATGAATTGAGTTGAGTCAGAGAGTAAAAGAGGTATTTGAAGTGGTGGGGGTAAAACACAATGGTATTGAACAGCGGTCCCACTGTCATGAAAGCAGCAGAGTCAGCTGCGGTTCCAGTTTTGAACCTTCAATGGTGCCACAGAAGTGCAGCTGCTGCCTCAATTCGCTGGAGTCCTGGATTTGATCCGGATCCTAGGTGTTTTCTGTGTGGAGTTTGCATGTTCTCATTGTGACTGTGTGGGCTTCCTCTGGGTGCTCCGATTTCCTCTCCATCCCAAAAATGTTTATAGGCCTCGGTCAAAATTGCCCCTAATATGCAACAAATGGATGAGAAAATGGAATAACATGGAACTAGTGTGAATGGGTGATCGATGGTCAATGTGGACTTGGTGGGCCAAAGGGCCTGTTTCAATTCGGTATTTGCTTCGGTGTTCTGTGAACTGTGCTGACCTGTATGAGTTATGCTGTAGTCTCCAGTAGGGAGAAGCCCTCGCACATGTTCAACTCTCCAGTGAATGCCCTTCTGAGGAAATCTCATCCCAAGGAAAGCAGTGCTCCACACCCAGCAAGTACCATGCCAGTGCAATCATAGGTGTGGAGCATTGTCGGAATCTGCTGACAAATGAGTCTGAAGATTAGCTCTTGTGAACTCAGATTTGTTTACGCTCTGAGGCAACTTTGGCAAGTCGACCCTTACTGCTGACCTGAGGGAGTCAGGGTTCAATGTAGAGCCACGTTCAGCCAGACCACACACAAGCTTCTTTCCCTGAAGGATATTGATGAAACAGTGAGAATTTGTAACAAAACAGCAACTTTCACAGTTATTATTTCCCAAAATTAACTCGCACATTAATGGAGTAAGAACTTGTCTGTGAGCATTCATGTTTAACCCACTCATGTGAATGGCATGGCAGAGTGCTCTCTGCATTTGATCCAAACTCTCTGATAGCACATAGAAATTACAAGTGAAGTCTGAGCCACTGTTAGGCCCAAGGCCTGATCCCCCGGAGCTCAGCTGGCCTGCATTCGGAAGGGTGTCATAATCAGCTCACCACCTAATGTCCCAGGTGCCTGGATGTTCAACCAGTTATTCGTTTACATTCATTTGCAGCACCTCACGTGATTCATTTGCAGCACCTCACGTGATGTGAAGAGGGCAATTGTACTCAGTGCTCAGTAAAACATTCACAGTATATGCCATTGGTGTCATGTAATACCTACCAGATATATTACATCAACCTACACCCATAGGTCACTACATATACTACCTCCCTGTCATTTATCTTCTCTGTTACTTCATCAGAAAGATCTGCCAAGTTAGTTGGACATGATTTGCCTTTACCAAATCCAAACTGACTCTCTCTAATCAATCCAAACTTCTCCAGATGACTTTTAATGGTGATCCTGATGATTTTTTGGAAAGTTTTTTCTCCACCATCAAGGTTAAGCTGACTGGTCCGTAGTTACTGGGCTCTACACTTTTATTTGGACAAGATTCTACCTTTTTATAATCTTTCAGACTTCATTCACCATGCCCGAATTAGTAGATATTTGAAGATTAAGAAAACACACAAAATAACGAGCAGGAGGGGACCACTCAGCCCTCAGTCTGCTCTTCCGTTTAGTTAGAGACATGGTTAATTTGATATCAGTCTTGAGCTCCTCCACCCCCCCCCCTCCCCACCCCCCCCCCCCCCCCCCCCGCCCAACCACACTCATCATTTACCCCCTTACTTATCAAGTTTCCATCCACCACCGCTTTAAAAATATTTACTCTGCTTCCACCCTATTTGGAATGAGAGGAAATTTCTCGTCTTTCCTTGGCATTTGGAAAGATATATAGATGTGAAGGGGAGTCGAGCACTGTGGGCCAAATGCAGGCCAACAGGACTAGCCTCGTATGCAACTTGATCAGCATTATCAGTACTGCATGACAACTGTGGACATTGTTTGGTGTGTCATTGCTTAGTGTTCCAGAACTTAGCGTTCCACTACTTTTCCACCTCCCTCTTCTTTGTCTGACAACCATTTGATAGCCGCCTCCTTACACTTTCTTACTACCTGTTTTGTTTTTATTCCCTCTCTGTGAGATACCTTGTACAGCTTTTTCAAAGTTATAGATAAACTGTTGGTATTGCTATTCAATTAATTGTAATCAAGGCTTGGATTCCTATTATAACTTGTATAAGTGTGATTGTAATGAAACTCTGCAGATTAGTGTTTTTTCTGATTGCTTCTTACATTGCCACATTAGGGTGAAGCACAGTGGTATTGAACAGTGGTCCCACTGTCATGAAAGCAGTAGAGCCTGTAGCGTTTTCAATATTGACAACATAAACGTTCAGTGGTGATACAGGGACTCACCTGATAGAACTGCTGCCTTACACAGCGGAAGTCCTAGGTTCGATCCTGACCCTGGGTGCGGTCGATGTGGAATTTGCATGTTCTCCCTGTGATCACGTGGACTTCCTCTGGTTTCCCCTCTCATTCCAAAGATATGTAGGTTTGTAGGTTACTTGGCTGGCTAAATTACTCATAATGTGCAGGGAGTGGATGAGTGTGGGATAACATAGAACTAGCGTGAATGGATGATCAATGGTCGATTTGGTGGGCCTAAGGACCTGTTTTAATTCTGTATTACTAAAATTAAAACAGTGATCTGTAAAACAGTGTTCTGGGAACTGTGCTGACCTGTATGAGTTATGCTGTGGTCTCTAGTAGGGAGATCCCATCGCACATGTTCAACTCTCCAGTGGATGACCTTCTGAAGAAATCTCATCCCAAGGAAAGCAGTGCTCCACACCCAGCAAGTACCATGCCAGTGCAATCATAGGTGTGGAGCAATGTAGGAATCTGCAGACAAATGAGTCTGAAGATTAGCTCTTGTGAACTCAGATTTGTTTACGCTCTGAGGCGACTTTGGCAAATCAACCCTTACTGCTGTCCTGAGGGAGTCAGGGTTCAATGTAGAGCCACGTTTGGCCAGACCACACACAAGCTTCTTTCCCTGAAGGATATTGATGAAACACTGAGGATTTGTAACAAAACAGCAGCTTTCACAGTTATTATTTCCCAAAGGTAACTCGCACATTAAAGGAGTAAGAACTTGTCTGTGAGCAGTTTTGGAAACATGTTCAGTTAGGATTTAGTAATGGCAAATCATGTCCAACTACCTTGATAGATCTTTCTAGTTAAAGTAACAGAGAAGATCAATGATGGGATATATGGTTGATGTAGTATACAGTGATATTACATGACACCAATACTGTGAATGAATGACTAAGTATAAATGCCCTCTTCACATCAGGTGAGGTGCTGCAAATGAATCAAAGGAATGACTGGTTGAATGCCCAGGCACCTGGGACATTGAGCGATAAGCTGACCATGAGACCCTTCAGGGTGCAGGCCAGCTGTGCTCCGGGGGATCAGGTCTTGTGCCTGCAGCGGCTCCAACCACTCCAAATAGCTATCGGAGAGTTCAGACCAAATGCAGAGAGCTCTCTGCTGTGCATTAACATGGATTGGTGGCATTTATTTATATATATGTATATATCCATCACAGGGGACAGACTAGTGATTGTCACAAACAAAGCAGTAAATACAATCTAACCGAAGTTCCATTGGAAATGAATGTTGTCGGGAAGTACAGTGAATGCCTATTTCTACGTCACACATTAACTGAAAGCTACCAACCATCATCCACAAACCTCACACCTCGCTTGGTTATCAGCTCCTTTAAAATTGATGGAGCTGAACATCAACAGGACATGCAAACGCCAGCAGCTGCATCCTATTTGTTTTGCAACCTTGCCCAGGCCGAACTTCATCACCGCATCTTCAGTTTTGAGGAATAACATAAAAGTTTTCAACAGGACAAATAGGCCCCATGCTTTGACAGTTACGCCTCAATTTCTAAGTAACACGAGTGCTCAACAGCCTATCATAAGGTCTGGCTGATCAAATGGAATCTTTCCACCGTGCCTGCCTACGTTGTTGCTGTGATGTGGCGATGGGGGGAAGTTTCCTTTTGCTGCTCCCAATGCTCTGCGAGGAAACCCATATGTTCTTTCAGAGAGTAACTCACATAGTCATGGTGAAGCCTCTGATAACACTGCCACAGCTGCTGTTTTACAGTTGTGACCATCTGGGCACTCATTGTGTGCAGTTCGCAAAATGGACAGAGGAGGAAGCATTGCTGTTGCGTGTGGGAATGTAATGTTAGCCCTGGATATTAAACATGACCGCAGTACCACTTGAGTGAATGACGGTGTAAGAGCTTTGAGAAAATGAAGAAAGTATGGATTAGGATAGCACTAAGCGGTAAATTTTGAAGTCTGACGAATTTCAAAATTGAGGACTTTGTCGTTTTCTTTAATTCAGACCAAACACCTTTATGTCTCTGTGAATGTATGGGAGGCACATCTGTGTCTACCATTTTGAATTTAGTAATTTGCCACTTTTCCATAATTGACGGCTGTTCTGATTTGATTTTCCTTAATTAATTGGAGCTGTTATTAGCAGGGAATTAGATGCGATTTAAATATCAAAGAATTATGGAAAACAATCTTAGAAATGTAATTTATTTGCTTTACCTGGTATCTTGTAATCTTTCATGATCTAATTTAAAGGTACCCCTGTGCCTCGAGAGTGAGGCAATAGAATGGCATGAGGGTGCCAGGTGGTGACAGCATCAGATGGTTACCCTTCTGGGTGGCAGCTGTGTCAAGCGTAGTACTCATTGTGTCATCTTCATTACAGCTGCTATGCCGACAGCTGAATATTGACTTTAGCTGGGGGCAGGACCCTAAGAGAGAGCTGCTGCTTGCACTTTGGCCTGAAAGCTTCTGCCATCGTATTGCTGGAGGGTGAAGCAAATGTACATTTGTGCACAAAGATCTATGTGAGAATCCAACATTTCATAGAAACATAGAAAATAGGTGCAGGAGTAGGCCATTTGGACATTCAAGCCAAATCATTCAATATGATCATGGCTGATCATCCAAAATCAGTACCCTGTTCCTGCTTTCTCCCCATATCCCTTCATTCCGTTAGCCCTAAGAGCTATATCAAACTCTCTCTTGAAAACATCCAGTGAATTGGCCTCCACTGCCCTCTGTGGCAGAGAATTCCACAGATTCACAACTCCCTGGGTGAAAAAGTTTTTCACACAATCTTCAGTGTATTTGATAACTCCCATTAGCGGTCTTTAATGGCTTTAGTGTCCAACTGCTAATATGCAAAAATAGTGTGTTATTAAAATACTTTATAATGGGCTGTCCTGTTTCTTCAATGGTCTTGTTTTGAGCTTTGCAGTTTCTAAATGTCAAAGTATTGCAAGGATAGTAATTGGAGCTCTTCGGTTCCAGCACTGATTTGTATCAGCAGATTATCAGTGATGCCAGTGTCATCATTCAGACTCCTAAATGAGACCATTTGGGCAGTTTAAATGGCCTTCAGCCAATCTAGTTTCCGTCTTACCCAGATAGTGTCAGTAATGTGGACACATAATCCTCCCACCCTCTGGTTCCTTCTTGGAACTGGGACAGCAAACCCATGTCACAAATAGTAAGGATCCATCACACACTCTCTTGATCTCCGACCAGGCCTTTTATTTGCATCCAGTTTTATGGCTTGCGTGGGAATGTATACATTAGATGTTTGGGCATAGCATGCAGATGGGCAATTTAATAGATTTGCTGTTTATGTTATTTTAAAGTTGTTTTGATTGAAATTTTGCTGCAACTACAAACTGAGCAGGTTGTTGGCTTGTAAAATGTCTCCGGTAGTCTCTTCAATTTATAATTTAAAAATATATATCACACACAGTTGTAAGTAAGTTCCCACCATTTCCATAAGTATGGGAATATTTAACCTTTTTCTGGTATGTTGAATGTTAGAAATATTTTGAAAGGAATCATTGTGAGAATGTCTTTGGCGATTCTTACTAAGTTATACGATAGAGCAAGTCACTACTGACCATGAGCTTTATTAGTCTGTTGCCGTTTCTTTGTCTGGAACTTTTATCACTTTCTGTGCAGATGGAAAGCAGTAGCACTAGATTTCAAATTTCAGATAGCAGTACTGTTCTTTAGTTAGGCTGTAGTATCCCTGAACTACAATCATTCCATCTTTGTCATTGTGACTAATTTAGTTTAAGGGGAGCTCTGATCCCAGCAACTGACAAGCAAGAGAGGCATCTGTGGAAGGTCTGACTAATTTCCAGCCTGAAGCTTCAGTGATGTTGCAAGATTGCTCCCCTGTGTAGAAATTCACCCACTGTATTTTTTTTTAATTACTCTTTTTATTCGTATTTCACGCACTCACTAATCTCTCCTGCCATGCCAGGGACCAAACACAAGAGATGTGAACTGGCAGTGCTGTTCCATTTCTGCAGAGTTGGGGAGGGGCTGTTAGAGCCAGTGCATCACGATGACACGATATCCCAGTGAAGCCATTGGGAACACATAGCATGATGCTTGAAGCAGAGTGGATGGTACAGGTCTTGTTGGTCACATGTCCTTTACTTGTCTACCATCCACCCAGAAACTGAAGGCATAAAGGTGCCTTCCAATTCACAAAGGTGGATGGATGAAGCAGCTCAGCGATGTTGATGAGCTTGGAATATTTGCTTTAGCAGCTGGTGAGAATCGTAAAGGAAGGGCAGAAAAAAGTAAGCTGTTTCATCAAAATCTAAAGCTAGGAGGTTGCAGACAAAGAGTTGGAGTCGGGACCAAACCAGATTGCTGTGCTGCTTCTCGAGGTGGCTGGATTCAAAGTGACAAATCACCTATCAGGCTTCTCAGCTGCAAGTGATAAATCACATGTTCAGGCCAAGAAAGGGAAAGGAGAGAAGTTGTCTGAAGGGAATAGTACCTAATCTTCCAACAAAACAGTCATTGCAGTGTTAGTTTCAGATTACAGGACATGGGAACTCTCACCCTGTCTATGGAAGAGAATTATGTGCTGTTATTCCGAGTTTCCTTGTTCCCTTAAACATATGCATTCAACTATCAAAATTGGCTGGGAACACTTTGCTGAATGTACTGGCTCATTGAACAGCCTACGAATTCAACTCATCTGCCAAACACCCGTAGCCACATAGCCCACTGATGCTGTTGACACCTTCCGAAACGCCAGGCAGTCTTTCTGTGGGTGTGGGGATCATGACATAGCCCCAGGTGCCGTTTGGTCAAAAGGAGACATAAAAAGCTGGAATAACTCAGCGGGACAGGCAGCATCCCTGGAGAGAAGGAATGCCATTTGATCAACGTTCATAACTCTGTGGTTGAGCATCTAACTGGTGCCTGCAACAAAACCAAGGCTCAGCAGCCAACGTGCAGAGGATCAGAAAATGCAAAGAACTCACTCGAAGCACCAAGAAATAGTAACGCGATTCGGAATATCATATTTGATGTCAATTTTATATCAATTTTCACATGTCAATTTGTGCTCTTCCAATTAAGTTGAGAGGTGTATCTCACATTGAATAATATATTACTGTATTCACGGGCAAGAAGGAACTGCAGATGCTGGTTTAAACAGAAGATAGACACAAAAGGCTGGAGTATCTCAGCAGGTCAGGCAGCATCTCTGGAGAAAAGGAATAGGTGATGTTTCGGGTCGAGACCCCTTCTTAAATCTGAAGAAGAGTCTCGACCCGAAACATCACCTACTCCTTTTCTCCGGAGATGGTGTCTGACCCTTTGAGTTATTGCTACTGTATTCAAGTTTGTTCAACATTTGCTTTCAGATGGGAGACCATTGAAGATTTGCAGATTTTTCTCCTCTTCCACACTTCAGATGAAGTAATTATGTCAGCATAGATATGGCACACAAAATTAAATTTCCTTAATGGGGAAAAATCCTGGAAAGCATTAACAATTGTACAATGGAAATGTACATTCTGTAAACTCAGATAGTCGGCATCGGGTCTGCGTAGCTAACCCATCAGAAAACCGAAATGAAAAGATAAACGGTTGCATATGATGAACAAAAAAAATTAAATAGATGGGCGAGTTGGGAATATTGAGAGGCAGTGATGTAATTGAAAGGTTTAGGTCATGCCTTGAGTGAAACTTGAGCTTATAAACACAGATCCAACTCCATGTGACATATTTCGTGCTAATGAAGGCTACCGGTGGGAATAAAGATTCAGCCCTTGATTTGTCTCCACCGACAGAGGTAATGATCAATCACTTTGTTGTGAACATGGTGAAATGATCTGCGACTGATTCTGTTTCTTCTGTACCCCAGCATTGCGAAAGAAAACACATTGCAAATTACAATTATTTTTGTTTTGTAACTATAAAGGGCAGCATGGCGGCACCACAGTTGTCCCTGTGGCTGCTTAGTTTTCCTCCAGGCGCTCCAGCTTCCCCTCGCATCCCAAAGACATTCAATGGGTTAATTGGCAGCTGCATATCACCAAGTGTCGGTTAATGGGGAAAAAAATAGCAAAAGGGAATTGATGGATGTGAGTCGAGAGAGTAGGTTGAGAGGGCATTGGGAAGGAAGGAGGAGGGAATGGAATAAAGGGGTTGCTCTCCCGTGTACTAGTAAAGACTAGATAGTCCGAATGGCCTCTTTTTGTATTGAGGTAAATATAAGACATCTTGTGAATTTTCAACTGAATTAATAAAGTCAACCCCACCTTTTCAGGTGTGCAGGAAGGAACTGCAGATGCTAGTTTAAACCAAAGATAGACACAAAATGCTGGAGTAACTCAACGGGACAGAAAGCATTTCTGGAGAGAAGGAATGGTTGACGCTGAAGAAGGGTCTCGACCCGAAATGTCACCCATTCCTTCTCTCCAGAGATGCTGCCTGACCCGCTGAGTTGCCAGCATTTTGTGTCTATCTTCCACCTTATCAAGGACAGCCTCATGCACGCACACTCTGATGAAGTGGCAATGATTCATTACAGCTGGCACATTTTCAAAAACGTGAAATTAGGTGTTTCTCTTTGAAAAATAATAAATGTTTCAGAGGAATCGCTAACTGTGTATGTTTTTCATTAAAACATTCAAGCCTGAAAGCTGGTTGTGTGATCACGATCTGTTCTCCGTTTGGCCAAGACTGGAGAAATTGCAAACTCTTGGCTGATGTGGTTCAGGCAGCTGTTCAGCATATAACAGCGCTGGAATCCTCTTTCAACACAATTCATTAAAAAAAACGTAGCTTTTCCTCTGAAATCTCCAGCACATCATGGGGCAAAAATTCAGCAACTCCACCCTTTAGCCCATTATTTTCCAATTTGTTATTTTTTTATTGTATGTGTCATTTAAAAATTGTATCCAACGGCATTTACTAAAGAATGTTCAATATAGCGTAGTTTGATATCATGTTTTTGGTCAACGAGCTAACTAGCAGCTTGAGATGACTATCTCAGTTCACAGATGATTTCCTGTGAGAATAACTGCATAGGCGTACAGCACACTGGAGATAGTATAACAGTATAACAGAGCTTTATTTGTCGTTCGGCACCGAAGTACCGAACGAAACTACATAGCAGTCATAGAAAAAAAGAACACAAGACACATAACCCCAACACAAACGTCCATCACAGTGACTCCAAACACCCCCTCACTGTGATGGAGGCAACAAAACTTCCACTCTCTTCCCCACGCCCACGGACAGACAGCTCGTCCCCGACCGACCCGCACAGTCCCCGCACCGGGCGCTGAAACGTCCCGCGGCCGAACCGGGCGATGAAAGGCCCGCGACCAAGCCTTGCGCAGCTAAGTCCAGTGGCCGAGCCGCACCGGGCAATGTAAAGTCCCGTGGTCGAGCCGCACCAGCGATGTTAAGTCCCGTGGCCGAGCCACACCGGGCGATGTTAAGTCCCGTGGTCGAGCCGCACCGGGTGATGTTAAGTCCCGCAGTCGAGCCGCACCAGCGATGAAAAGACCCGCAGCCGAGCCGCACCGGGCGAAGTTAAGTCCCGCAGTCGAGCCGCACCGGGCGATGTTAAGTCCCGCGGCCGAGCTGCACCGGGCACTGTTAAGTCCAGCGGCCAAGCCGCACCGGGCGATGTTAGGCCCCGCAGCCGAGCCGCACCCCGCGCCGTGAGGAAGAGAAAAGTTCCCCCCCCCCCCCCCACACCACCACCCCCTCCCACACATACACATGGCATGAGATGAACAAATAAAATGGTGTGACTGAAGGACATTCAGACCGTCAGAACCAAAGAAAAGGAAATGCATGTATCTAGAGCCTCTCAACATCTTGTCCTCCTCTGCAATGAATTTCTTTTGAAGCATAATCAATTTTGGAATATAGGAAACAAGGCATCCAATTTACACACCATTTCCTTTAAACTGCAAATATTCATGGTTGCGTAATCAACTTTACTCGTGCTAAATGAGAATGTTTTAGGAGTCAGAGAGATGGAAGACACCAATGGTATTTCCTCAGAGCTGCCTTGTCTGGCAGTTAGTCACAGATGTAATTCGGACCATCGAATGAAGACCTAAATAAGGACAAAGGAGATAGACACAAAAAGCTGGAGTAACTCAGCGGGTCAGACAGTATCTCTGGAGAAAAGGAATAGGTGACGTTTCAGGTCAAGACCCTTCTTCAGACCCGACCTGAAACGTCATCTATTCCTATTCTCCAGAGATGCTGTCTGACCCGCTGAGTTACTCCAGCTTTTTGTATCTATCTTCGGTTTAAACCAGCATCTTCAGTTCTTTCCTACACATAAGGACAAACAAGAATAAGTCAGCCCAGTACTATCTTCAGAGACTGCCAGTGATTGATTTACAGAACCATCCTGACAACAGTGCAAGTGTGGAATAAATAAATTTAATTTTACCAACATTTCAGTGTTGAAATAAGACCACACCATCTAATTCTTTAATCATATCAATATATTTTTTGTAGATCAGAAAAATAAATTTAATAAGGGGTGAAAAAATCACTGTCTTTTAAGAACAGCTTATTTAGATTATATGAGTAACTATGTACACTGGGTATTATTTCCATTTAAGCCTGCAGCTTAATCTAATCGCAGGCTATTGGCTTTATATAACATAGATGATCCACTTCAATCCGCTGACCGGTCATTCCTAGACCTTGACTATTTTTTTCCTCTTCACATACCTAAAAAAGCTTTTACTATCCTCCTTTATATTATTGGCTAGATTACCCTCGTACCTCATCTTTTCTCCCCGTATTGCCTTTTTAGTTATCTTCTGTTGCTCTTTAAAAGAGTCCCAATCCTCTGGCATTCCACTCTTCTTTGCTATGTTATACTTCTTCTCTTTTATTTTTATGGTGTCCTTGACTTCTCTTGTCAGCCACGGGTGCCTCTTACTCCCCTTAGAATCTTTCCTCCGCTTTGGGATAAATTGATCCTGCAACTTCTGCATTGTTTCCAGGAATACCTGCCATTGCTGTTCCAATGTCTTCCCTCCTAGGGCCTCCTTCCAGTCAAATCTGGCCAGCTCCTGCCTCATGCCTCTGTAATCCCCTTTGCTATACTGTAATACTGACACTTCCGGTTTTCTCTTCTCCCTCTCAATTTGTAGAGTAAAACTTATCATATTGTGATCACTGCCTCCTAATGGCTCTTTTACCTCGAGTCCCCTTATCAGATCAGGTTCATTACACAACACTAAATCCAGAATTGCCTTCTCCCTGGTAGGCTCCAGTACAAGCTGTTCTAAGAATCCATCTCGGAGGCACTCCACAAACTCTCTTTCCTGCGGTCCATTACCAACCTGATTTTCCCAGTCTACCTGCATTAACAATAACTGCAATGAGAACCTGGCACAATATCTCTATACAACCATTTCTTCTTCATCAGAAGAAGACAGGCTCCTGACTTACTGCCGAAAACAAATCGTTTGGAAAATCAGTGCTGATTTACAGAATAAATAAACAAAAGAATTGCTTTGTGGAACGCAAGCCCAAAGATCCCAGAACTCCTCCTAAAAAGGTATCTAACGTTTGAGGTTGGACGCTGGCCCAGGTCAAGCTTTTTATTTGCACCTAAATCAGATGAGACATGCAATTGACCCAACCATCAGAAGGATTCCATACTAACACTTCAAGAAGATGAATTTCCCTGGTAAAAGAACACTGGTAGGATGGTTGGAAATGTTGGAGACTTCTGAGAACAATCGAGCTTTGTGGATTTGTTTCTCAGTTTCAAAATAAAATGGAGCCAAGTCATTCTATGCAGCTACTAAGCATGTTACAGCACATGCTTCTTCTGCAATCTTTGTGCATTGCCTTTAGATCAAAGAGAGTGTAAATGTCCCATCGTGATTATGTAAAATAGAATCCTCATTTCTTCCTTTGTCCTGTAGTTAACCTTGCCAGGACATCCTGAAACTTAAACCAGTAGCAGTGTTGCTCCTTCACCTCCCAGTGACAACCTCCTGCACCCACCCCCATGTTACATCCACCGCCCCTTCCCCACCCACTCTCATCTACTACCTATGCATTCAAACGTACGCAGCCCAAAAATATGGAGCCCGGACATTAAAATCCGTGGTTTCCCTCCTGACTTTATTGTGGTGGGGTGGTGGTGAAGGGGGGTTAGTGACCATTTTGGCCTTCATCTGCCTGATTCTCACCCCAAATGATAATCAGGAGAGAAATGTTGCATATGCATTTTTTTTCATGGTATGTCTCTCAATCTTGCAATTTATTGCCTCTAATTTCTATCCCATACCCCCTCTCAAGTGTTTTCCTTCATCTGGACAAAGATGACCTTGAGGCACAAGATCGATTTTTTATTTACTGGTCCAGTAGCCTGAAGCTGGAGATCAAACAGCAAATGATGTGTTCTCTCTGCCCGAGGGTGTTTCCCCTGGCTCAGTCAATCACCAAATCCAACCATCTGACTAGGAACTGAGGGAATGAACCCTTTGTGCTGAACAGATCAGGGGGGCTGCATGTATAATATGTGCAACATGAATTTTACTGTGCAGTTGCATATGTAACAAAGAAAGCATTATTGACTATTGATTGACTATTGACTGTTAGCTCCATGTTGTGACCAACAGCATTGAAACTGAGGTTCCTCAACATATTTATACATGTGAAAGCCAAAGAAACATCACAAAATCCTAAAGTCCAACCCAAACTCTCTTGCTGCATTTTCTTAATGCACATTTGTTTTATTTAGACTGTGATATAACAGAGTTTAATCTGTAATTCCACAGCTTCGGTTTCAGGTTGGCTGCATCAGACATTTCAGGAAGTGGAAAGCAGGTTGGATCCATTTCAGACAAGGATCCGCACTAACGGTTCATTTTCTCAATTGACCGCTGCTGTGTTTAAAAACCTATTCCATAAAAACTGGGACTGCATGCTGACAGCTGGATAACATGTTCACCCTGGTCTATTATGGATGATGGTATGATCATTCTGTTACTTCTAACTGGAAATTTATTTTGCCTGTTAGGTCTGTGATAGGAAATTGTAATTGTGTCCAACGAGTTTCCCGAGAAGGCTAATACACTGCAGCTGGATTTTTGCACGGCCTCCAAAAAATATGAATTAGATGTTTCTCCTTGCCCTTTTTCTCCCTAGAGTTCCATTTCAAAACCAAGATCATTTTTAATTTGTTGATTTGCTTGAATGTTTTCATATGCCGATATGATCAGGGAGAGCCATAAACTTGGAGAAATGTTCAATGAGTGGGAATGATAGAACAGATAGAACCAGTCAATTTCTTCACCTAGATCTTCTGCAGATATGAGCAGTATAATTTCAGCATCAGTGTGGAATATTTTACTTTGCATCAACTCTTTAGTAAAGGTTTAAATTGAACCACTGTTCTGAGATTACCCTTGACATATTGAACCAAGAAGAAACTTTTAAGGAAAAACTTCAATAGAATGTGCTTCTCATTCTATGATCAGCCCTCATCACCCTGTTTACAAATTCACCGTCTGTGTCAGCACAAAGTCACCCAATTTGTGAGTACTTAAAGGTTACTCCCATGGAAGATAACTTGTGGAAGTATCAAAAAGTCATGAATTGTACATGGTTTATTATTTAATCTTGGAATAGATAACAACAACCCAATGAAATCTAGTAAAATCTACCGAATCCCGAAAAAAAGACTTCCACTGATTTGATGCCAAGTACATATCGGGTCAACTTTCTCCGAGAGGACGATCCTAATGATCATTTTAAAGGAGAAAAAAGAGGTAGAAGCAGAGAGATTTACTGAACGGAACATCGTTGGGTTGGAAATGATATAATTTACGATACGATATGATGTGATATGATAAAACTTTATTCATCCCCGGAGGGAAATTGGTCTGCTGACAGTCACACTACACAAGGTACACAAAAACTTGAAATTAAAAGTGAAAACAAAAAGAAAAAGACAAGCGACTGTTGGCTGGCTGCCGTGTGCACAGCGCCTTCACCGGAACAAATGACAAAACAAACAAACAAACACAGACTTATCCCCAGGGCAGAGGATTATACACTATAGTCCTCCCCCACACCCACCCTCTCGGGTCCCCCTTTGTTCTTCCACTGTCCCTCACAGCGGTCCCCCTACGCTGAGTCCTCCATTGTCTTCCCCTCCCCCTCACACTCATCGACTGCGAAGCCCACCGCCACTGAGGTTCCCGTTGCCGCTGAGGCTGCCGCCGCCGCTGAGGCCCCACTGCCGCCGAGGTTCCCGCTGCCGCTGCCGAGGCACCTGCTGCCACCGGCGAGTCTCCCGCCATTGCCGAGGCACCCGCTGCCGCCACCGAGACTCCCATCGCTGCCACCGCTGAGGCTCCTTCAGCCCAGACAGACCACACCGGCTGGATTCTCCGCAGTCCCTGGAAGGCCTGTGGGGCAAGTCGGGCCTACCGGGGTGCGTTCCGGACTTCGGTCGTCATTCTGGTCGGAGGTGGCACGGTTGTTCAGCGGGTGGCTCGGATCCACGCGGCTCCCTGGGACAATCCCGCCATGCGCACATGGAGAGAGGCTTTGAGTGGGTTTAAAACCAAATACAAGTTTTGAAATGGAGGTGGAGAAAATGGAAGGTCTTGCTATTATCTAATTTTTCTTAGATACAGAAAGAAGTATCAAAGGATTGAAAAGTGATAAATATGACATCCTTGTTCAAGAACGTGTGTCTTGGTTTTCCATGCAACTGCTGGCCAATCAGTTCAACTTTGTTGATAAATAATATTCTGGGAATAATAATCAGGGAAAAAAATAATAGGTAGTTAATTGATTGAGGAGAGTGAGAACAGATTTGTAAAAGACAGATCATGTTCTACTAATCCAATTGATTCATTTGATGAAGAAAGATAGAGACATTAAGAGTGGAATGAGATGGATATTTTCCAAATGGAATTTAGGGAAACATTTGACACATCACAACATAAAAGACATAAAAATGGAGGCTCATGAAATAGACTCGAGAAACATGAGGCTCAAGAAATTGTCCTTTGTAGGTTTAGTTTAAAATTTGGCTTAAGAACAGAAAGCAGCAAATTGTGGTAAATGGGTACGTTTCACTGATGGAAGTGAGTGATATTCTCTAAAGTTTAGTGCCAGGAGTGTGGTTTTGTTTATATACCTAAAATTATTTGGATATTGGAATTCAGAATAAAACTTCAAAATTTGCCAACGATATCAAACCTGGTGCAAAGAATATGAGATATTTTACAGGATCTTGGGTGGTAGTATTGCACATAAAAGCAGCAAAGTCAGACTGAAACTTTATAAAGCACTGTTTAAGCCATAACTAGAATATTGCATCCAGTTCTGATCCCCACACTGTACAACAGATGTGAAGAAATTGGACAGAATGCAAATGAGGTTGACCGGAAATGTTCCAGGATTGAGAGATGGTTGCTGCAAGGTTAATTGAGAGGAACTGAGATTGTTGTCCACGGAGCAAGAGAGGATAAAGACACATCTGATAGAGATTTGATTCAAAATTGCAACAGGATTAGACAAATCAGATTATGAAAAGACGTTCCCATTAAGTGCTGATGTAAGGACAGGGAGGCACAGATTTATAGACTTCAAGAGATCGGAGGAGATACTGGGTTTTTGTTTTCTACGCAACAAGTGGTGATGTCTAGGAACTTGCTGCCAAGAAAGGTGGTGGAAACAGAGATGAAGAGTGATGAACTGCACTAGTACTGGAGGAAAATCTGAGACATAGCCCTGCAGGACAGAGTGGGAGAGTGAAACTGACTGGGCGGCACTGCGGCACTGTGGCGCAGCGGTGGAGTTGCTGCCTTACAGCGCTTGCAGAGCCAGAGATGCGGGTTTGATCCCAACTACAGTTGCTGTTTGTGCAGAGTTTGTACAGTATGTTCTCCCCAACCGTGTGGGTTTTCTCCGAGATCTTTAGTTTCCTCCCACACTCCAAAGATGTACAGGCTTGTAGGTTATTTGGCTTGGGTTTGTATACTTGGTATGTGTAAATTGTCCCTAGTATGTGTAGGATAGTGTTAGTGTGCGGGGATCACTGGTCGGCGTGGACTCAGTGGGCCGAAGGGCCTGTTTCTGCGCTGTATCTCTAAACTAAACTAAACTGGACTGTACTGTTCAGCTGTGTGCCAGCAAAGAGTCGGAGTACCAAATGACCTCTTTCAGTGCCCTATTGATGTTGTGTGCAGTTCACTAGTCCAGCAGAATACAGATGGACTGTTTAACACAGACACAGCCACAAAGCATGAGTTGTACGACTCAGCAGGTCAATTATTGCAGATTAACTCTTCCTTCTATTTCAGCAAAATATGTTCTATCACATGCTGGAATAGTTTGCTAAGTGTTGCCTCTTTAACGCAGTGAATGTAAGTGGCTATTTTGCATTGAGTAGATTTCTCCACCAGGGAGGTTTGAAGGTTGATCACTGAACTACGTTGAACCCCTAAGATTGGACTGTAGTGCTTGAAGCCAATGGAAACTGGTGGCTAAAGAGCTCTGAGTTGTTGCTAAGGCTCCGTGGTTAGAGACAGCCCAGGAAGACAAATGGGTATGATGAGTAGTGGGATCAGGGCATCAGTCTTGCTAGCCTTGCCCTTCAGGAAATTTCACCTGATCCAGAGCTTTAAATTGGATGAGCAGGTGAAAAATGTTGCAACATCCCTGATGAAGAAGAGGTGGCCTTAGTTGTAACCCATGCCATGTAACTGCTTCTTGAAGTTTGCTAATGAATCCTATTTCATATTTTATTTCATAACAAAGAATCCAGTACAGCAATTGTCTCAACTAATAACCACATACCTGTTTTCCTTTCACAGAGCTGAAAGCCACTCATACATCTCAGCTTTACAGTCTGTCCTCGAATCCTTTGGATTATCGCATCCTACTCATGGATGAAGATCAAGACCGCCTGTATTTAGGCTGCAAAGATTACATCCTGTCTCTCAATGTAAACAACATCAGCCAGAGTCCCCTTGCTGTAAGTTTCATCTCCTGAAGATTTTCTTGATGATGGAAATGATTTTTGCTTCATACTATTATGATAAGGTTTCTTTCTGCTCTTTGCTAAAAGTGTTGTAGCTCCAAATATTGTCTGGGACACTCAGTGATGTGTCCAGTCACACTGGTCTTCAGTGTTGTTACAACAAGCTTTCTCTCTTGTTTTCCCATTGGTTTAATTTTCCCATTGGTGCAGCCAAACCAAAAAAATTCAGAAGCAGTTTGTGAAGAGATTCCAAGCTATAATCATGTCAGCACATACACGATGTATTAAAAACTGAATTATCTTCCATACAAACTGACAATAAAAGTTTGATTAACAAAAGGGCCCAAAGAGGATCAAATCTAACAGCTGTGAAGTCATCGTTCTATTTTCGATTGTGTGAACAGAAAGACGTTCTAGCCTGTTCCTCCAACAATCTTTCCATTGCCATAAGACACAAACAGCCGACAATAAGCAGACTGTTGACTGCAATGCTTACTGTATTTACTGTGTCCCTGAATTGTTTTAACAGTGTGTTGAAATTTTGCATTATATCTTTCTTCAGGTTCACTGGCCAGCATCAAGCAATAAAGTGGATGAATGCAAAATGGCTGGCAAGGATCCAAATGTAAGTAGCAAATGTTTAGATTCTCCATGTAATGATGAATATTTTTTTTGACAGACACGGAGTTGCTTCGAATTACAACATGGAATTGGCCCGTTTAGCTCAACCAGTCCATGTCAATATTTGTCCTCCACACGAGCAGTCATTCTAATCCCATGTGTCTATTCCAATCTTTTATTATTCCACTTTCCTTCAATGACCTGTCATATGCTTAAATGTCAGCAGGGTCTCTACTTCACTCACTAAATCTCGTCCTGAATTCCACAGTCTCTCAACCTTCTGTGTAAATATACTTCTCCTGCTCCTTTCCTTAAATCTCTTCCAGTTAATTTTGTGCACATAATATATCCCTTGTTCTATGTTCCTCGACCTTGAGAGGCAATCAATTTCAGTTCACATGTGATATCTGTTCTTAGTTTGAAACAGGTTGGTCAGATTACCTGTCCACCACTTTGTTCTAGTGAAAATTGATCCATGTTTTTCTGAGTTTTTTTGTATTGCTTCAAACAAGCAACACCCTAATGAATATATTCTGTACCCTTAAAATTGTGTTAACCTACTTTGTCTATTATGGAATGCCACACATATCACAATGGTGATCTTGATGAGATTTGATGGAGATTCACTACAACACATTAACTTCAAATTTCCACGGTTCTGGTCATAAAGCACAAATTACCCACTGGGGAATCTGTTTTAGCTTCTTATGAACCTGATGCTGCAAATCCTCTTCTCTTGTATATCATTGCAACAGATGTTAAGCTGACTGGCCTGTAATTACCTGGGTGAGCTTGATCTGCAAAGACCCCTCTCCAACCTTTCATCACATTTACATTCTCCATGCAAACATCTGCTTTCTTGTCCCTTGGATTTTGTTATACCTCATGTCTTTCAGATGAACTAACATCTCTATTATTTCTTTTAATGTATTTATAATATTAAGTTCCGGACTTATCTCTTCCCCGGATTATTCCCTTTGTAAACTCTGACACAAAACACCTGTAAAATATTTTTAACAAAAATGACTTGGCGAAGTGAATAATGTGTAGGTCATCTGAAATGAAAACAACTATATTGTGGTTGATTGGGAGCACAGTCAGTATGAGGTCAATGGAAATAAATCTCCCAATTGAACAAAGACTAATAACAATATCCAGAGATCACTCACCGTGTTTAAAAATTCTCATATTTGCCATACAGAATCGTTTAGTTTGTGACTCCCTGTTGGTGAAAATGTATTTTCCTTTGATTCAAATGTAAATTGGTGATTGCTTGTTCATGAATAACGATTATTTACTTTCTCACATCTTTACAGGACGGTTGTGGTAACTTTGTACGCGTTATACAAGTGTACAACCGGACGCATCTCTTTGTATGCGGTAGTGGTGCATTTAGCCCTGTCTGCACATACATCAACAGGGGTCGCAAATCTGAGGTTCGTGTTATACCACTGATAAAGTAGACATATATAACGTGTGCAGACAGTTGTATTGAGTCCACAACAGGCTAAAGAAATGTTGCATGCTAATCCTTGTAGTTTTACTGTTATGGATTCAATTTTCCGAATTTTTCCAGTACCTCTGGAAGACTTTCACTTATGCTTTGTCTTGTCTTCCAAAAATATCTAAACACTTCAAAAGGTCAATTCTTGAATTGTACAGTTACTGTTTAATGTAAGGGAAAGCTATTTGCCGACATGTTGTGCAATGTGTTCAATAATTTGAGGGTTGTAGGGGAAAGTGATAGGTAGACACAAAATGCTGGAGTAACTCGGCAGGTCAGGCTGCATCTCTGGTGACGTTTCAGGTCGAGACCCTTCTTCAGATAGTTGACGAAAAACAGTGAAATAGGAATTTGGCTCGTCTGTTTTTTGTAGATAGCATCTAAAGCACAGAGGCAGAGTTGTAAAGCACAGGGGCAGACCCTTCAACCCATGCTAACCAATGTACTTATCAATGCTATTCCTATTCATCCATCTTTGTTCCGGAGCCTTGTATCTTAGTGATTCAAATACTGTTCCAGATGCTTTGTATGTATTGTGAAGGTTCCTGCCTCCAACACCTCTTCATGCAATGTGTCCCAGATCCCTACCTATCTGTATGTGTGAGGAGTGGGAGATCTTTCCTTAGATCCCCTCTAAACCTCCTACCTCTCAACTTATACCCATGCTCTCTTGTTATAAATACTCCCACCTTGGAAAAAAAAATCTGTTTATCTATGCTATCTTTCCCCCTTATAATTTTGTAAACCTCTATCAGGTCACTCCTCAGTCTCATCCACTCCACCACTCCAAAGAAAATAGGCCCAGCCTTTTCCAGTCCTTACATCTGAAACGTTCCAATCCAGGCAATATCCTGGCGAATCTCTTCTGCATTTCCTCTAGCACAATCCCATCCTGCCGATAGTGTGGTGACTCGAACTGGTACACAATATACTCCAACTGTGGCCTGCAGGTACATTTGATAAAGTTCTAGCATTATGGCCCTGCTGTTACATTCTCAGTTCAGTTCAGCTTTAGTTTATTTTATTGAGCTTATTTTTAGTTTATTCTATGCCACATCAGAAGCATAAGGTCATAAGACACAGGAGCAGAATTAGACCATTTGGCCCCTTGAATGTGCTCCACCATTTGAGCATTGCTGATCAATCTGAAGTATCCCATATACCTTCTTCACCAGCCTGTCTACCTGCGCTGTCACCTTCAGGGATCTATGGCCTTTTTCCAATATCCTCCTGACTGCTGATGTAAGACTCACTGTCCTGTGATTAACCGGCTTATCCCTTCCGCCATTTGTGAATAAAGGAAACACATTTGATATGCCCCAGTCATCTATCATTCACCTGTGACTCGTGAAGGTGCAAAAATCTCATGCAAGGTCCCACCCTCCCTTATCTCCCATATTAGTATTGGAAACATTTAAGCAAACTCTTGGGATTTATCTAATTTTTATGTTCTCCTTGACATCTAACATTTCTCCTTTCTTACTGCTATATCACTGACCCTCTCCCTGAAATTTCCATCTAGCATATCTTTTCTCTTAGTGAACACAGATAGGAAATATTCATTTAGGACCACCCATATCCCCGGCTCAGCACGCAGATTGCCCTTTTGGTCACTAAAGGGGCCTATTCTTTTTCTAGTTACCCTCTTGCTCCTGATGAGTTTACAAAATGTCTTGGAATTCTCCTTCATCTTTCTGCACCTCTTTACCCTTTTGGTTTCTTCTTAAATTACTCACCTATTCTTTTCAAGGGCCTCTGCTGCTTTTACCCATGATACCTGCATAGGCTTCCTTATTTTCTATCATCAAATCTTCGATCACTCTTGACTTCAATGAACGTCATCCCTACTGTTCATGCTGTAGAAAACATGTTTGCCTTGATCTTTCACTATCTGACTTTTAAAATATTAACTCATTGGATATATTATAGAAATTGTTAAAAGATTCCTAATGTACCAGTAAAATTTAGAGCCATTATTCTAGGAAATACCAGTTGTGTTAATACAAAATTAATTTATTCTGTTAATTTAAATTATCTTCTTTTCTTCATTGTGGTGATACTTCAACATAATGAGCTTTCTCAATTTACCACTTGAAACCAATCTCTAGCCCATTCCAACCATAGTGTTACTGATAGCACAAGAAGGACTATCGTTCAACAGTGCATACCAAGGATTCTCTGGAAGCACTGTTCTTATTTTCTTATCATGTATTTGTGCCTTATCCTTTCAAATGGTTGTTCCATCTGAGACATGAGTTATGCAATGTCTGACCAATCTCAGATTATTTAACAGGACATGGAAACATAAAACATTTGGTGCAAAAGATAAATATGACATTTTTATTTATTTAAGGCTGGCTACTTAGACAAATGGTACACTTAAAAACTAAAACTGCTGAAGAGATAGTGGTAAAGAGATGGAGTGCCAGGCACCTTGGGGTCAAATTGCAACAGATACTTATTGTATGCAGTAACAGCCGATTGAGCAATTAACGTTACCAAGAGCCTTCATGCCTCCAGCCCAGAAGCAAAATACATTTTGATAGCTCTTGGTGTCAAGCCTGCAGAAATAAATTCTGGTAAATGATTTGCACAATTTGATGAAAAATTGCACCTAGCTGCTGAGGCACCAGAAAAAAAGCAGATCAAGAGAATTATTGCCTTTGTTCTCATCCCTGATGGTATCTGCGCATTGTACTTTATTACAGCATTAATATTTAATATATTACAGCATTGATTTTCACCACATGTAAACTATTCCTCATGTTCTCCATAGATAATGAAAATGGGTTATGTCAGCTTCAAGTGTCTTCACCCAGCTCTACTTCAAAAGAGTGAACTTTTAAATATGCGTTGAAATCACAAACCCTCCTCTCCATCCCCTCTAGAGGCTCTTCAAATCTAGGAGCTAATATTATGACGTGGTAGAAATGTATCTACAAGTGCCATCAATTGGATGAACCCAAAAGATATCTGATCAGACATTCTGTTGGATCATTTTTGAAGTGTTTCTAAAATAGAAATTAAACCATTTCCAAACCTAAACCTGGGGCCACACTCCTGCTTTAGGCTTGCTAGCAGAGGCTGGTCTGGGACGGATGGAGCAAGTGCTAACCTGTCTCACTCTGCTTCCCACTGCGATAACTGGAGACACCAGCTCAAGATGAGGATGTCTTTGCTTTTTTTAAAACCATTCCTGTGGGCCGTAAAAGATTAGGAGTGCTGGCCTGTGATTCTCATCTCTGTCTGGTCATCTCCACCAAAACTGTAGCAGTTCCTGCCTCAATCCTTCTACTTCCTCTGAAGTTTGAGGAGATTCAGTATGTTGCTGAATACTCTTATCAGATTTCTCCAGGTGTACGGTGGAGGGCATACTGGCTGGTTGCATCATGGCCTGGTGCAGTAATTTGAATGCTCAAGAACAAAGGAAGCTGCAAGAAGTGGTGGACAAAGCATGGTCCATCACGGGTACTGACCTCCCACCATCAAGGGGAAAACAGGTGGCACTGTCGCAAGAAGGCAGCTATTACCATCAATGACCCACATCGCTATATCCACTCTTCTCACTGATACCTTTGGGAAGAATGTGGAGGAGCCTGCAAACCATTACCTCCAGGAACAGCAGTTTCCCATCAACTATCAGGCTCTTGAACCGCCGTGCACAACCCAAACCACAACCCTCCCTCAGCATTAAAGTACTATGGACTTTGCACTGCTAAGAATGCACTACATACTTTAGCTTGCACTATCATGATCCAGTTTATCTAGAATAACTGACAATTTATTATACATTCATTTGTTGTGTTGTTGCAATTAATGTGCCTGCAAAGCTGCTGCAAGTAGGAATTTTATTGTTCAAGTCCCAGTGCATACAGCAATTAAACATTCTTGACTCTTGACTGTTCCACCCTTCCCCTGCCACTCCATCCTCAGCAGCCGTCTGGGGAGGAACGCAAGACTTAGTTCACATTCAGAAGGTGAGAAGGACCCGGTAGGAGCTACCACAGATACTAATGACGGGACCTGAGAACCCCTCTTAGTTTGTACTTGGTTTCTACCTGAATCTCATACTAACTAACTGCAGGCCACACATTTTAACTGATAACAATGAGTCACCTCCCTGTCCCATTTTATTTTTCAGGATCAAATATTTATGATTGAATCAAAAAACGAGTCGGGAAAGGGCCGCTGCTCATTTAACCCTCAGGTTGACACGGTGTCCTTTATGATCAGTGAGTAGAGAAAATAGAAAGACAACCGTATCTTTCAAAGAATACAATTCAACTATACAGTACTTCTAATTGTGTCGCTTTCTTCTTCAGATGAAGAGTTATTTTCAGGAGTGTACATCGACTTCATGGGTACTGATGCGGCAATATTCCGCAGTCTAACAAAAAGAAACAGCATAAGGACAGACCAGCACAACTCCAAGTGGTTAAGTGGTGGGTATCCTTAACTAGGGCCCATTCATTACAAACTAGACACAAAATGCTGGAGCAACTCAGCGTAACAGGCAGCATCACTCGATAGAAGGAATGGGTGACGTTTCAGGTCGAGTCCCTTCTTCAGACTGAGAGACAGGGGAGAGGGAGACACAGAGATAAGGAAGGGTAAGATGGAAAACGCGACCTCAAGGGAGATGAGGGTCAAGGAAAATGTAGAATAGATCATTGTTAACTAGGAGAAGATGACAACAAAGCATACAGAGATAAAATTTAATCAGGGGGAAAGTCAGACTGGTCAGAAAACTGGGAAGGGGGAGGGATGGAGAGAGAGGGTGGGCAAGGTGGGGAAGTTAGAAGTCAATATTTATACAGCTGGGGTGTAAGCTGCCCAAGCGACATATGAGGTGGGATATGTCAGTTACGTGGTTGTGTTTAATCATCTATAGGCACCAACCCACAGATAATACCTGTAATGCTTGTTATAACTAGGTCAGGTTCTCTTTGAATTTTCGCAATACATCATTGATCTCCACCCAGGAATGTTTCTCCTGTTGTTCATAATATAAAACCTGAAGAGAAGAGATATTACTTGGTTGAAATGTCCAATTTAGTTATTTTTGGCTTAAGAAACTAAGCTGAAGTTGCATTATTAAGGAAAAAAATCAGAGAATGACTGAGCTTCGAGTGATGATGTTCCTGGATATGCTGACACACGGAACTGTTTGTTAAGCTTTATTAATGGTCACTTCAATTGAATAGATTAAATTGAACCATTATTTGGATCACTATGGTGTTCTTTACAAAGTATTTCAGCAGAGCTCATTCATTAGCACCTCTCGTGTTTGAGAGGATAGATTGTAGGTGCTCGCTCCACTGCTGTCATCTAGCCTACACTGGTGTTGATGCCATGGATGTCTCCTCCCCAGCTGTTCATCTCCACCCCATCAGTGTCTCCTTCTGTTCCTTCCTCCATCATTTTCTCATCGAGTGTTCACTGAAATGCATTTACTCTCTTCCCATCCTGTTAATATAATTCATGCAGCAAACCCAAGGCTTTAAACAATCAATCAAATCTGATTTTTGAATTCTGCTTCACGTTGGCTACAAGCTGTTAATCTGCTATTGACTCTGCGTATCTGTCTGTTGTTAGAGCCTGTATTTGTGGGCGCGCATTTCATTCCTGATGGCACCGACCCAAATGATGCAAAACTGTACTTCTTCCTCCGGGAAAAGGTGACAGATGGTCACGGTAATACCAAACAAATTCACTCCAGGATTGCCAGGATCTGTCCTGTAAGTAACGCACCTCGTTGTGGATTGAAATCTCATTATGTTTCTAGCGGGGATATTTTGTGTTTACATCTGTCAGCTTGTTCAGCTGCTTCTAGCCTAAGCTCATCTTGTTTTGGAAAACGGAAATTGTAAACCAGATTTAATTTTTCAATTGAAATAAATGCAAGTTGAAACTCAACACAGCCCCAGTACGGCTCGACATTGCAGAGCTTTAAAAAAAATACAAAGTTATTCACATCCGTAGAGAATTGAAAGATGCAAGCTTAAATATCGAGCGTAATGCTCAAAAGCTCCATGGCATGTAATTGTGATGAAGGAACTTGATGACAGTGAGGAACAGTTGGGAAAATGTAAAGACTGCAGGGATAGTTATTATCCTGAAGTTCTGCTCAATTTTTGATGATCTATTTTTTAATAGATATTTATTTATGTTTACATATGCAATTAAACATTACACATAGTGAAATTCATTTTGCATATGCCTGCTGTGCTATTCATCAAGACATTCCAACTCAATGCCATTTACCTCCACGGTCCAGATAACCCATGATCCTATAATATCCAGAAATGCTTTGATCTTTGTATAAAATGGATCTAGTGACTGATTAGCCCCAGTGCGCTGGGCTGGAGAATGACAGATACATCGCCCTGTGCATGAAGAAATTTCTCCTCCACTTAGAAGTAAAGCAGCAGTCCATGCCTGTGCTTGATGGGACATTCTTAATGCTGAAGCAAATTTGAAAGGGTACATTTATTCCACGTAGCAGCTTGCACTAAAATAAACATGTATTATTTCAGACATCCAACTGACAGATGTATGAATTATTTCTAAATCAGCCAGGATCCTGTTACTATGTGGTTTGGGTGTTGTGTTATAGATGTGAGTTATTGGATCCAGCGTTAAATCTATTTTTTCCTTAACAGATGTTTAAATTCTTCCTTCACTGGATATTTACTATAAATTTGCTTTATTGTCTAGAATGATATAGGAGGTCAGCGCAGTCTTGTTAACAAATGGACAACATTCTTAAAGGCTCGTTTGGTATGTTCTGTGATAGATGATGATGGCACAGAAACTCACTTTGATGAACTGCGTAAGTGAACAATATTATAAACTTTCGTCTGACATGTTTTATTACAAAATCTTTTTTTTTTTCGTTGAGTTCATAAGAGAGAAATGGAGTTGGCTGACTTCTTGAGTTGTCTGATGCCTAGACATATCTTGTGTCAGAACGGGTCAGTGAAGACTGTAAAAGTGATAACAGTCTATAGTGCTGCAGCAACTTAAAACAAAGGTTTATCTTCTTTATTCCTCAATTGTATCTTTTAGATAGAAGCTATTCAGCTCCCAGATGAATCTCTTCCAATTTTCCCCTGTCCCCTTTCATCCTGTGAGTAGTTACTAGCTAATAATGCCTAACGTGCCAAGCTTTTCTGTGAGGACATTTCAGAAACCAATGGAAAATGTTACCTGTAATAAGCTAACGTCAGAGATGTCATCACCAATCTAGCTGGTGACCCTTTCAGTTTCCATATTTCAGAACAATTCCCAACCTGACATCAGACAGGATGTAACTGAGATCTGGGCTCAACACACATTTTATCAGGTCTGCTTTGATGGGTCTTTCCCTAAAACAACCTTGAATGCAGGATTTTGCCTTGCAATCAGCACCCTCTGCAGAACAATCCTGTCAACTTGTATTTCTCTATTTTGGGAATCTGTTAAGTTCCGACGGTGAAAATGACTGAATCAAAGAAACTGTTTTATTCCTGTTAAATAATTGCAAGAGGGCACACCAAACTGGCAAGTTTAATAATAGGAGCCTTGTATTTTATGGAGCAGCAATCCAACTAGTCAGACCCTTTGGTTCCTTGAGATTTATCATTTTGAGATTGTTTTCAGAATCAACAAATGGCTAAGAATTTTTTTTTTTCCTCTCAGAGGATGTCTTTTTATTAGAAACAGAGTACCCCAAGAGCCTGCTTGTCTATGGACTGTTCACATCTTCAAGGTATGGCACAGTTCCAAAGCCTTTATCTTATGTTCTATAAATTGATTTAAATCTGATGAACTTTTTAATTGTCTTATTATTTTAATGAATAAATCATGTATTTATTTCATTATTGTAAGTGAATCGCTTGCAGTACATTTGTTTGTAAGACAACTTATAACAAAGAGTTTTTGACATCGGTTCTCCATTGCATTTACCCAGTTGAATGAAATAAATAAGAAGCACACTAAGGTACTGCTGCATCTCCTGGCTGCTAACTATTTTAACTCCCATTCCCATACTGACCTTTCTGTCCTTGGCCTCCTCCATTGCCAGAGTGAGGCCACATGCAAACTGGAGGAACAGCACTTCCTATTCCACTTGGGTAGCTTACAACCCAATGTTACCAATATTGAATTTGCCTTTTTCAAGTAATAACCTTCCCCACCACCCCATCTGCAATCCCATGATCCACCTCGCCATATAGGCACACATTTCTCCAACTGCAACTTCCCCTCCTTTCCACATTAATGTCCCATCTAAAAAGTCTCCAATTTCCCTTTTATCTCCCCTCTTTTTCTCTCCTCCATGTCCCCTTACTCCCACATCCCTCTCTCTGACTTTGCATTTTGTTCCTCTTCTCTGGTTATCTGACACCCTTTTGTCCCCTTTTCCAACTCCAGCCTCTGTCACTTACTCTTCTTGGACTCGGTGGGCCAAAGGGCCAGTTTCCACGTTGTATCTCTAAACTAAACATTTATGCACTGACATTTCAGTTATACAAGGTACTCAAATCTGCAGCCTGCTATTTGCCGGGCATTTTCTGCATACCCATGATTGCGTGGTACATAATACCTGCACCTCTTAATGTCCTTGCAAACTCCCAATAAAATTCAGGGTTCGGATTGTGTGATGAAGAGGGGTGGGCCGGTCAGAGAGCAGTATTTTACAGTGGCCACAGCTTGGTTTGTAGGGTAAAAACGTACAACCCGTCACTCATGTGCTTCACTGAATGAGACAACAACGATTTATAATCAATTCAAAGTCAATAATCTTCCTTCGGGACCATCTGCTTTTAATTATGCTGATTTCTTCATTTATAATAAAACCATCTCCATAAGTTGGTGGAATAATTTAAGACTGAATATGTGCTGAACACGTAAAAACAATGCCTGTCGTATTGCTCATAACAATGCAATCTCTGCCTGTTCTTGCAGCTCAGTATTTAAAGGCTCGGCTGTGTGTGTCTATAACATGCTCGACATTCACACGGTATTTAATGGACCATTCGCACACAAAGAAGGACCAACCCATCAATATGTTCCATACCAAGGCAGGATTCCATATCCTAGGCCTGGCACAGTGAGTATCGAAATTTCCCACCTACCTTGACCAGCACTGTTTAATAATTCACACAGCTTTAGAAGATTTTCTGAAGACGCTCGGTTTGATACAATGACAGCACGCATCCCTCCTTCCCTCCAAGACAGGGATTATGGCTCGAAACCTCATTACATGCACTTGTAACGTATAATTTCAGCCAGCATTTCAGTGCGGGAGGGCAATATTTTTGACGCAGCTACCTTACTGCAGAAATATTAAATCGATGGAATTTACCATGTGATACTTTTCAAAGCAGAGCGTTTGGCATTCTGTTTGATGAGAACAGTCCAAGTCCAGCTATGGGCTGAACAATGTGGTTCCCTGATGTTTACTGTATGCTCAGCTTTTACTAGGGTAAGAAACCAGCCGTTAAATTCACTTTCATCTCAGCAAACGTAACTTCTTAGATCCGTCCAGATTACCAATCTATCTACTGTCATAACTACCTGAATTGTTTGGTATAGACAATTAATCAAAGCAAAACCAGACCTTCTCAGCCCATGAACATCTAATAGAACCACGCTCAGCCCCCGAGGGTCAGTTTGAACTTTGAAGGAGTCCTTGATACACAGCTATATTATTGACACAGGCAGTCTCAGTAAATTCAACATTCATTTTTATTTGCTGTTAAAAACAACAACAAAAAACATTAGGAGAGAATGCATTCCATTCCAACTATTATATCAGCATCCTCTTTCTTTTTCAGAATATATTTAACATGTTTATTCAATAGAAACTTTGAACTAGCATAATATGAACGTAGCCACATTTGTATTTCATCTGTGAACTTTGGCTCCAGTAACAACAATAGCAAGATTTGGATCTGATAGAATCAGTCCTGGTCAAATGGTCCAAAATTATCCACAGGAGCAACTTTCATGAACCTTGCCCATTGTTTATGGGTGGCCATCCTTCAGCGATTTTTACATGAATAGAAACAGGAGTAGGAGTAAGTTATTCAATCCTTTGAGCCTGTCCATTGATCATTCTATATGATCAAGACTGATCATCCAAATCCAATACTGTGTTTCAGACTTTTCTCCAAATTCCTTGATGGATCTGGTCCAATCTAATTCATTGAATATATTTAACGGCTCAACTTCAACTGCTTTCTATGGTAGAGAGTTTAATCGGTTTACCACTCTCTGGGGGATGAAATGTCTCCTCCTCTCAGTTTTAAGTGGTGTACCTTTATCCTTAGACTGTGACTCTGGTCCTGGGTTCAAAGTCTAGGGAACATACCTCCTGTGCCAAATCTGTCCGGTTCCTTTGGAATTCTCCAGGATTCAATAAAGACTTCTTTCATTCTTCTAAACTTCAACGAATATTAATCTAATGAATACAATCTCTTTTCATATACATAAGTCAATGCTTCTGTCCCAGCAATCAATAGAGTCATTGACATACAGCATGGAAACAGGCCCTTTGGCCCAACTTGCCCATGCCGATGAACATGCCCCATCAACACTAGTCCCACCTGCCCGCGTTTGGCCAATATCCTTCTAAACCTTTCATATCCCTGTACCTATCCAAGTGTTTTTAAATGTTTTGATAGTACCCATCTCAACTACGTCCTCTGGCAGCTTGTTCCATATGCCTACCACCCTTTGTGTAAAAACAAAAGTTGCTCTCAGGTTCCAGATTTAATCTCCCCACCCCCTCGCCCTCACTTTAAACCTATGACCCCTAGTTCTCGATTTCCCTAGTCTGGGTAAAAGACTCTGTGCATTTACTCTCTCTATTCCTCTCATGATTTTATACATGACTATAAGATTTCCCCCCCCCCCCCCCCCCCCCTCATCCTCCTGCATTCCAAGGAATAAAATCCCAGACTGCCCAATTGCTCAGGCCCTCAAGACTTGGCAACATCTTTGGAAATCTTCTCCGCACCCTTTCCAGCTTAACAACATCCTTGGAATAAGTACTTTGGAAAATGTTGGAAGAGTAACAGGATTTAAGTGCTGGGTCATCTTTCTCCAGGGTGACCAAAACTGAACACAACACTCCATGTGGTGATCATTTACTAAATTCCCCACATCTCAAATATTTCCTCATGGAAATTTGTCAGGATGAAGGCCACCTGAAGGCCCACATCTTTAAAAATGTGCATAATACCACCCATATTTAAATATTACAAAAAATGATATTTGCTTGACCTGACAATCCAAAATATTTCAGATCTTAAGTCTGCAATGTTGCATCTGTGTCATCTATATCAGTCCAAATAATATCTAATATAGCAAATATCCGATCACAGCTGACTGCCTTTGCAAAAATAATACAAATATGAAAAGCAAGCTGATGAAAACTTGTATTACCTGTGCCTCAGATATCCAAGAACAACAAACATTTGTCATCAGTTTCAAAAGTGGAAATCTGAAATAAAAGCAGAAAATGCTGAAAGTACTTTGCAAGTCAGGCGACATCGGAGGGTTGAGAAACAGAGTTAATATTTTTGCTGGCGAGCATTCACCTGCACCAGAGGACAGAAGAGAAACAGGGATCAAGAAGTGCAGGGTCATGGATGGTAGAGAAGGGAAGAAAGATGAAAGGGCTGTGTTTGTAGGATGGGAGGCAGGCAATTTAAATAGTAAATAGGAAAGATATTATAAAAAATGAAACTTGGATTCAGAAATAATCAAAATTACAGTACAATAGCAGAAACATACCCTGCAGTCGCTCTCCAAAACAATCTGTGTATCAGTGGTAGTGAACTGGAATTGCAAAACTCGGGTTTGAGTACAATTTTCTCTTCATAGTCCTCCATTGTTTTGTAAAATGTGATTTTGTTTTCTTTGTGCATCTTTTAATTTTTTTTCCTTAAGACACTCAGTGTAAGCTGAAGTACTTGGCAAATTATCAGCTACAGCACCACAACATTCAATTACGCTCTCAGTATTTGTTCCAAAATAGTGAAGCAGCCAAACCACAAAATAACATAGAGAGACACAAAATAATGGAGTAACAGCGGGTCAGGCAGCATCCCTGGAGAAATCCCTTCCTGGGAAACTGCCTGAGCCGCAGAGTTACTCCAACATTTTGTTTCTTTCCTTGGTAAACTAGCAGTTCTTTGTTTCTACAAAGTAACATGTTAATTTCCTCATTTTCATATCAATTATCTTTGTTCGGGCCCATCAAAGAATTTTATTTCAAAATATGCCATTTTTTAACAATGTGAGAGAGTATATCCCACTAGAAGCTGTCTTGAGATTGAATAAACATCTTCCAGGTAAAAAGCTCACAATCAAAAAAGTGGAGAATTTCACCCTCACGTACTTGGCTGAATGTCAACTCTTGCTCAGTGCTGAAGTTAACATGCCGACCTACTCCAGCCAGCATTTCATCATTATCAATTTAAAAGTTTCAGAGAAGGTTTGGTTGATAAAAGATATTGCAAAGCACAAATGCCAGAACTTAAAACATTAATCACAATAAAATCCACTGACTGCCAGTTATCCAGTCATGGCCTCCAGGTCCAACAAAATGGAAATATTTCACAGTACAGGTCATTAGGCCCATTAAGGAACCAGCCCCATTCCTAAGCTTCATCTTCTCATCACAGCATGGTCTTGTATTAATTGTTTTAGCCAGAGGCTGTACTCTATAACAGATGAAAAAGAATGGTCAAAATGATAGACGACTATTTTACAGTGTTCTTGTTCTCAAACAAAATTATCTGCCTAAATTGTGTAAATAAAAACTTTAACAAGGGTTCATTCCAGTTATCTGAAGTTTCAGGCACAATTGGTTGCCATAGATTTCCCATCCATTATCCCCCACTCCTGGCCAGTCAACAAGATGGGCCGAATGGCCTGATTCTACTCCCATCACATATGAAAATCACAGGTTCTTCACACCCATCGTTCCGCAGCTCAGTCACCACACAGCAGCAAAGCATACTTCTGCTCTTCCAGTTCTCATTTTCTTCCCCATATAATATTTTCTAATCCCTGAATAAAAAATGAGTACATTTCCTTTATTCATCAAAAAGTTGTGCACTTTGGCACCAACCACAAAGCTCAGTTAGAATTGCAGGCTGGGGTCCTGTGTTTTTATGAGCATATAACTAGTTTATAATGAATTAATAATTTGCCTTTTGAGATGAAGTATTACAGCAGATGGCATTTATAGAAAAATGATTAGTTCAGTGCCAGGACTTTTAACTGACTTTAAATGGGTGAAAAACGCTATGAAAACAAAGTAACATAGGTGGGATTATTAGCTGTTTATTACACCATCAGAAATTCCTGGAGGAAAATATTGCAGCTGGGAAATCTGGAAGAAAATCGAAAATTCTGGAGGTACTCTGCAGATCAGACAGCATCAGTAGAGAGTTCAAAGGGTATTTTATTGTCACGTTTACCAGTGATATTCAATTTACCATACAGCCATGCTAAAAAAAGCAAAAAGACACACAAGGCATAAAAGTTAACATAAACATCCACCACAGCTGATTCCCCACATTCCTCACTGTGATGGAAGGCAATAAAGTCTAAACTTATTCACTCTTTATTCTCCCGTGGTCGGGGCAGTCGAACCATCTGCAGTCGGGGTGATTGAAGCTCTCGCAACTGGCGATCAAAGCACCCATGATGGGGCGGTCAAAGCTCCTGGGGCTAGGAGCTCCCGAAGTCAGTCCCTAACCAGCGACTGCGAGCTCCACAATGTTAAAGTCCGCAGGCTCCCACGGTTGGAGCTCCAAGGTCGATCCCTGACAAAGGGACCGCCAGGTCCACAATGTTAAGTCCGCAGGCTCCCGTGGTTTGGAGCTCCCGAAGTCGATCCCCAGCAAAGGGACCGCCAGCTCCACAATGTTAGGCCGCAGTGCGGACGGAGATTCGATACGGCAAAGAAAATTGCAACTCCATCGAGGTAAGAGATTGTAGAAAGTCCCCCCCCCCCCCCCCCCCCCACACACACACACACAAAACAAGGCTAAAGAACACTAAAACGTACATTTAACACATATGATAAACAACAAAGAAGAATGGGACGAGACAGACTGTTGGCGCGGCAGCCACTGTGGCGCCACCTGGTGGAGTTAGTGTAAATAGTGGTAATAGTTTCAGGTTGATGACCTCCCATTACAACTGGTAAAGTTCAAGATAAAACAGGAGTGAGGGGAAAAAGGAAACAAAGGGAAAGATTTAGAAACATGTATCCATAGATTCTGGTTTACACAAAAGGATGCAAAGTGCTGGAGTAAATCAGCGGGTCAGGCAACATTTCTGGAGAACGTCAATAGACGACGTTTTGGGTCGAGACCCTTCTGTAGAATATTCGTGAGAGGAATGAGGGCAGGAAAGACTGAACGGCAAAACTGGTTATGAATCCAGTAGTGAGAGAGTGGTAAAGGGCAGTAAACAACAAAGGGTTCACATGGTGACGATGTAAAGAGCAGGGGATGAATAGGGAAAGAATCTCACTGCTGGAAATGTAAGATACATATCTGGAAAGGATGAATATCCAAAAATGTTGTACTCACAGCCAAAATCAACAGATTGAATTGTGTCTAGTTGGAAGGTGAGGTTCCTCAAACTTGTGCGCTTCATTGGAAGAGTGTAGGAGGCTGACGACAGAGAGGTGCAAGTGAGATGGAGAATCAGTAATTGCTAGCATCGTTTTTTTTTATACAGCAGGATAAACAAAAACATAGCATGGGAAATTAAAGCTTGGAGCATCGCCTCAACAAATAAATAGGTTAAAAAGTTGCTGAAATTACCAGGATTTCAATTCAATTTTAAATTTAAATTATATGTTACTCTTTCTATTCAGCCCTGAAGATTTCCTCGGCTTTTTATATGATCTATTCATATGTTTTTGCCTGTTTAAATGTTATACGTTACTGTTTTTGAACTCCAGATTGTCAGCAGTGTTTTATCAGGCAATAACCACTGCACTTTAATACGATGGAAATTCTGATTCACTTTGGACAGATATAATTTACTGTCTCAAAATATCTAGTTGACAGCAGCAAGAGAAAAGAATAATATGAGTGATACATCTGTGTATTTGGCTTTAAAAAATCCAAAATCCAGAAGAATAACATAAATTGCATGATAAATTACAGACCAAGATAAACAGGAGATTTTAATGAAACCTAATTGCTCTTGCTGTGGTTTTATATTTATTCATTAGTGCCCTGGAGGAGCATTTACACCAAACACGTTGTCAACAAAGGATTTTCCCGATGATGTGGTTACGTTTATCCGGAACCATCCTACGATGTACAACTCCATCTATCCGATCAATAAACAGCCGCTGATTGTGAGGATTAACACTGATTATAAGTACACCAAGATAGTAGTAGACCACGTGAAGGCGGCCGATGGAAGATATCACGTCCTCTTTCTCGGGACAGGTAAGGTATTTTTAAAAAGTGGGTCTAAATCTCAATAACGATGCCTATAACTTTGCATTGTGGGGGAAAACATCTTGTTTGTTAGATGTTCAGGAGAATGATAGACCTGCTCCTTTGTTAATTAAAAAGTTGTTTTATGAGGGACACTGCCAGCTAACATAACATTACTGGCCAGGCTGCTAGTGGCACCAATGTAAAGATTTGGAACGCAATAGTGTCAAGGGGATATCATCAGAGAGCCATGAGCAGATCTGCACCAAAGAGAACCTGCTCCAATTCTTTCTTCCATCGTCTTAAAGGGATGGTACAATGCTGACCCATGGCTTTATAGAGTGAGGGGCTCCTTTATATCCACTTTTGAAGAAAACACCTTTCCTTTCTGCAGCCTTTAAACAGCTGGATTGATGACCCACTTCCAAACTCCTAACTGCACCTTGCATATATTTTCACTTTATCATTAACCCCAGTCTGTCCGCTCTCTGCAATGCCATTGGCTTGGCATACCTCCTGAACTAATGCAGGGAGGATTTTATCCTCCCATCCCCCTTTCAACTACCTGCATACTTTCACATTCTACCTATTCACAATCTATATACTAAAACTTTCGTTTGTTTGTTTGTTTGTTTGTTCCTGAACTACAGCCAAAACGGTACACGTTAGCATGACAATTTTAGGTCCACCTTGCTCACCATCATCCCTTTGTTGCTAATGGAAGAAGTTTCATTGAAATCGGTGTTATATATTTAAAGTTATTCACATTTTAAAGTTTAAATCTATCTCCTAGGGAGGGGGAGGGAGGGAGGAAGGGAGGGAGGAGAAGGGGGTTGAGGGGGATGGAGTGGGGGGGAGGGGAAGGGGGAGGGGAGGGGGGTGAATGGAAGTGGCAGGGGAGGGGGTGGAGGAAGGGGGGAGGGGGAGAGGAGAGAGGGGAGAGGAGGGGGAGGGAGGGGGAGGAGGGTGGGAGGGGGAGGAGGGAGGAGAAGGGGGGTTGAGGGGGATGGAGTGGGGGGAGGGGAAGGGGAGGGGGAGTGGGGTGGAGGCAGGGGGAAGGGGAGAGGGAGGGGAAGGGGAGGGGAGGGGAGGGGAGGGGGTGGAGGGATGAGGAGGGGACGGGGAGGGAAGGGGAGGGTGGGGGGAGGAGGGAGCGAGGGGGAGGGGGGAGAGGGGGGAGGCGAGGGGGAGGGAGGAGAGGGGGGAGGCGAGGGGAGGGGGGAGGGCGGGAGAGGGAAGGGGGAGAGGGGGGGAGGAAAGGGATGATGCACCAATGCAGGAGAGGTTTGGGCCCAACGGGTCCACTTGGTCTAGTAGCTTTATAAGGATGAAATGAGACATAAGACATAGAATAGTACAAAGGCCCACATTATCCTTGTCGAACATGATGTCAAGTTAAACTAATCTCTTCTGCCTCCTCTCCTTTGATTTCCATCTCCTGCATAACCATATGCCTATCTAACAGCATCATAAATGCCCCTATTGTATCTGTCTTCACAAGCAGGTTATTCCAAACATACTTCCTACTCTAAGAAAAAGCATTTCTGAGTGCATCTCCTGTAAATTTACCTCCTCTCACCTTAAAGCTATGCCCTCTCGTCCTTGACATTTCCACCCTGGGGGAGAAAATGGTTCTGACTGTCTGTCCTATCCATGACACGTCATTAATGTGCTCCCTTCCAAATCTACTTTGGAAGCTATGCATGATAGAACAACAAATTTCCATTGAAGAACAGAGACCAACATCACATATTACCTCAGACCAGCATGACACATTTTATGTGTCTGAAGGAACTGCAGATTCTGGTTTAAACTGAAGTTAGACACAAAAAGCTTGAGTAACTCAGCAGGTCAGTATCTCTGGAAATATTCCTTTTCTCCAGAGGTGCTGTCTGACCCATTGAGTTACGCCAGCTTTTTGGGACACATTTCATGCTTGCTGGGGGGTAGTGTGTAAAGCAAGTGATGGCGGACTCTTTTTGTCGAATATGCACATCTCCTGTTATTTTTTTTTCATTCCCCAATGTGAAGAAGTAGATTTTGCTCATTTAATAATATCACCAAAGGTTGCTCGCATTCACCAGGTAAAAACAGGCATCTCTCCCAGTACGGAAACCCTGTTTAGTTTTGTAAGAAAATAACTGCAGATGCTGGTACAAATCAAAGGTATTTATTCACAAAGTGCTGGAGTAACTCAGCAGGTCAGGCAACATCTCAGGAGAGAAGGAATGGGTGACATTTCGGGTCGAGACCCTTCTTCAGACTGTTTAGTTAGGTTATCAGTTATTCATTCAAAACTGCCTTCGAGAAAAGGAATTAGATATTTTAAGGTTCCATTGAGCCAAATTTTGATTGGCAAATTCATTTGTTTCTAATATATCTTTCAGATAAGGGAACCGTCCAGAAGATTGTGGTCTTGTCAAAAAACACATCAAATAAGGAAGAGCTTATCTTGGAAGAAATTGAAGTATTTGAGGTTTGACTCCATTTTTTTTTTATCAGGCTATGCAGCATCTAGTCGCCAGGTAGGAATTTATAAGAATGTTCCAAAGTTTCATAGACGAAATGCTATTGGTTAAATTCATATACGGGCTGTTAGATGCTGCATCAGAGGCCCATGTGGAAACAATCAGCATGGTCTTTATGATCAGACTGCTGCTTCAGGTTCAGTCCGGAAGACGTACAGAGCGTGCTCCTAATTTTCCAAGTCCCCAAAGATCTGTAATGTTTTCAAGGCAGCCAAACCATTCATGCTTTGAAGTCTCATGCCCATGGGTTTACTGGTAGACTAACTGAGTAGATATATGTTCTGACACTGTGAAGGATGCGATATGTTAAGATAAACAATAGTTTATTCATTCCATTCACTTACTCTTTTGTCAATGCAGATCATAAAATTCAGCTAATTGCAGCCCGTTTGAAATAAATAATGCCAAAATGTATTTATATCATTTTTTGAAATTCTTGTAAATAATACAGAGAGTGAACTCCCTGCCATTTCTGGAGTCTGTATCAACAATGGGGATACTGGGGGGGGGGGGGTGGGGAGCATCTTGGGCAATAATTTGTTCCAGTAGTTCAGGGGGAAAGTACTAGACAGAAGAGAGCAATTTGAATGTTTATTTAAACGTAAGCCAACTTTCCGTGATTTAGCAGACGGGGCTGTGGAGTTGCCAGATCGTGTCGAATGTATAACTACTGTTTTGATCATTTGACATCAAGCCCCACACTTCTGCCTTCGGTTCACAACATGGCCATTCTCCTGGCCCTCTGCATTCTCCTGATGATTCAAAGACAAATAGCTGCTTCATTAGTCAAATGGACAACGTTTATATAAACGACAGGTTTGTAGGTTAATTGTCTTGGTATAAGTATAGATTGTTCCTTGTGTGTGTAGGATAGTGTTAATGTGTGGGGATCGTTGGTCGGCGCGGACTCGGTGTGCCTAAGGGCCTGTTTCCGCGCTGCATCTCCAAACTAAACTAAACTAAACTAAGCAACAAACCTTTAAACATTATTAAAAAAACGACCAATTCTCCTCATCAATGCCACTGTGATTTTTCTCTGGGGAACGTGGCACTGTGGAGATTTATTTGCACTTCCTGCAGCTTCTAAGAATTGCTGGAAATTTTACAGGGCTGCTGGGAATTTCTATCTACTTCTTCCACACTCCATGCTTTTTTACCAACAGTTCTGCTAATCCCTCGATATTGATGTAGGAATTATCAGCATTTTGAAGGAAGACAACGCTAATGTAAATGGACTGTTTACATTTTCCATAGAACACTCATGGAAATTCAAGTCCAGGGGACAAAGTTAATTTTAGTCTTCAGGGCAAGTGAGAGTAAAGGAGGAGAATATTGGAGGGCATAACATAGTTCTAATTTGAGAAGCTGCCATTGCTTCAGCGTGTCTACCATCAATAGCCAAACACATGCGCTGAATGTGGACTTTAAATGCATACTTGTTTTTCTATTCCATATTCCTGCCAGCTCACCACTTCCATTGGAGGAAGTTTGATGAGGATCTGGAAATTCACTCTTGGTAGTAGAAATATACATATCATACAGTTGCTGTGCTCTCTGCCTTCAAACTTTGTGCCATTGAAATTAATGCAACTGAATTGAAGATGTAGGAATAAATATTCACTGTGTTGAAAATGCCAACCATGAATGAATCTCTTTGTGTAAATATCTCCACAGGCAGTTTCAATTATAAATGTCGACGTGCCCAGAAATTGCTTAGCTGCAATTCAATGTCACTTAAATAGTCTTGTATGTCATTCTAACGCTGTTTTTTAAAGTCCCACAAAGAGCGTGAACATCATTTGCGATGTTCCCAGAGCAACATTATTTTCTTTCCCCATGTTGCACTACCCTGGGCCAGTGGCAGCAAATGCTATTCCA
Organism: Rhinoraja longicauda; assembly: GCF_053455715.1. Classification (NCBI taxonomy): domain Eukaryota; kingdom Metazoa; phylum Chordata; class Chondrichthyes; order Rajiformes; family Arhynchobatidae; genus Rhinoraja; species Rhinoraja longicauda. The sequence continues at coordinate 15,626,190 of NC_135975.1, read as the reverse complement.
TTAATTCATTGCAGGCTCTCACAGATGCCAGCAGTGAGCCACAAAGCTGAGTCAGCCTTTGAAGGGATGTGCACATATGAATAATACTGTCCTGGGGGGATTATGCTTCATCAAAATGCATGGGACAGGCTAAGCGAAGAAATTACTCTTGAGAGGGATAGCCTGCATCCAAATGCTATGACCAGGTTCTTATGACAAAAGATTGCTGAGGAAATCAGTAATAACGTCGGGGATGTGTAGGACAGGAATACCCGCAGTTCAGGGAAGTATGGAAAATGAACAAATTTGGTTTATACCGGCATCTGCAGTTCCTTCCTACACATTTCCCTGTGATCATTCTGTGCTCTCCAGTGGGCCAATGAAAAATTATACTGTACTATAGAGCTTGAAGAACCGCTATAATTGAACAATGGGCAGCAATCTGTGGCCGGAGATCAGTGACATTCGCCTGGAATGATCCCAAGACCAGGAATTTGACATTGATCATCTGGACCTCCACATATGAAGGACCACAGTCACGCATCTGAGCCTGTATTCGAGATCTCAGGTCAAACATCTCAGTGAGGGCAATGAATGAAGTTTTGACTTTTGCTTTTTAAATGACACAGATCTTTAGACCAAACGGTTCAGAGATCCTGGTTAATCAGAGCATAATAAGAAGTGTTTTCAAACAACCAGGATCTCCAAACCCTGTTTGCCTAAATTTGGTGTCAATTTTAAAAGTCAATATTCAAACTACATTAAGACACAAAATGCTGGAGTATCTCAGCGGGACAGGCAGCATCTCTGGGTGATGTTTCGGGTCGAGACCCTTCTTCAGACTGCCCCGTACTTGTTTTTCAAACCAGTGAGGCTGAAAGTTAAACAGGGGTTTTACAGTGGAAACTGTTTCCTACCCTTCATGGAAACCCTGCATTACCCACAAAGCACAAAGAGACCTGGAAATGGGTGGGTTTTTATTTTGCACCAACTTAAGCCTTTTTCCAGCTGCACAACAGTTTTTCCCAGACCTGTGCAAAGGAAGTTACAGACCATGATTTATAGCAGGGAGGGGAAATTATGCTCATAACTAAAATTTCCAACATAAAACCAGTTGATCACCATGACGCTGAAAATACAATGTCATTACACTCATCCCTGCTGCCGTTGAGATGTTGCTTCGCTCTCCCTCCTCACTATCTTATTGTCTTTCCGTGCTCTATTCTGTTGAACGGAAAGGGCCTGTTTCCATGCTGTATGACTCGGACACTCTACTAGTAAACTTTGTGGACCTGTAATCTTCTGCAATCACATCAGTGAGCCACGGACTAAGAACCTGGCAGTTTGTTTTTCAATATTTTTTTATTTGTTCATTTGTGGATTGGGAACATCTCTGACCAAGCCATCATTTATTCTCCATTGTGAATTCTTCCAGACGTGTGAGATCGCACCGTTTTTTCAGTCTGGGTCACATTTTCTCAGGATAAGGCTGGGAGACTATTCTTGCCTTGAGGCCCGTAATGAATCAGATGGATTTTTATAATATTCCAGTACTTTATTTGTGCTTACGTTTCCTTCTATATTTAATTAAGTTAATTTAATGACTTAAATTTAAATTTCCCAGCTGTAATGCTGGCATTTGAGCATGTGTTTCTGGATGAATAGTCAAGGCCTCTAGATACCAGTCTAATACTTTAACAACCGCACCTCTCTCACCATGAATCTTTATATGGATTTATGTAAATAAATCCTGGTCTTGGAATAAGGGACAAACAGTGGCACAGTGTTAGGTGCTGCTCAACAAATGCATGGTTTCAGATTCTATGTTTGTCATTTGGCTGAGTGCTCTTCCAGTAATATTGAGGCTAATCGGATCTTTATATTATCGACCAATGTACATATTAACTCCTCAGGTTACTATCTTTGACACTCTTTTTCTTTTGGAGAGTGCTTTAAATACATTGTGAACAACAACAATTTAATAAGGGAAGGAATTTTCCATGACCTATTTTCACTAATGAAAAGTTAGCGATGTTTATCATCTAGTGAGAGATGTTTATTGGTCATGACGTTTCCTGTTGTTTACCTGATCTCTTTGGTTATATAAATTCAATCAATAGAGGAGTTAATTTGATTTTGAGTCAAGTATGTATTTTTTTTCCTGTGAGGACTGTAGTAATAGTATAGAAACTACTGAGAGACAGGTTAGTCAGAGACTTCAGGTGCAGATAATCCCTGCAGTTCCATCACAGACAGTCAAAAGGGAATACAGTAAAATGTCTCCTTTTCCCTAGAGCAGACTTCCTTTCCATTACATCATGCTTGATCTGATAGTGGGGCAGGGGAAAGGATAGGGGCCTCAACAAACTGAATGCAAGCCGGAGGTGAGGTTTGTGTTTCAGACTTTAGGATTAGGACCCAAGACATCAGCAATGGGAGCCAGCAGGCAGCCAAAGCATCATCCGCTTCAATGGAAAAAGCTATTTTGGACATTAGTTGCACTAAAAAGCACAACAACATATGAGAAAGTTGGACACTATTCCTGAGTAATTGCAATCGAAAAAAAGTCTACTTTGAATTCAACCTTTTTCTTAATAGTTTCAAAATGGCTTTTTTTTCAGATGAAAAAGCATTCATGTTGCACATGGGTTCCTATTACTGGGATGTCTAGCACTGGGTGCAAATCATTAAAATGGATAGAATGTTTATTGATAACATTGCATGAGCCAATAATTGGAGGTAGTTTTGGTCATGTAATTCACAGGGAGGGGCCGACTGCTCAGCAATGAAAGACAACTTAAACAGCGCTGGTTGACGTTTTGCATCTATGTTCCTTTAGCAGAACTTTTCCCAGTTCTGACCAAGAGAATTACACCTGAAATGTTTTGTCATCTTGTAGATGTTGCCTGACCTCTTTTTTTTTTCCTCCCAGCATTTCCAGTTTTTGTATCAGATTTCCAGCATCTGCAGTTTTCTGATGTTTCATATTTGGTTTGGTAATGGGTGAATGTTCCCACTTTAGTGGGATTCTCAGCCTCCTGGCAAAAGGAAAAAATATATGTTTACAAACTCCAGGCTGAGTCAGGAGCCTTAGGTGTCAGAGATGTGGCCCCACTTGCAAAATACTGGTGATCACACCTGAGATAGTCGGTCTAAAATATATAGGATTGACTAATACCGTGAAAGTTTAACTTTATCAATGTGCTTTGATTTACATAATTTCTGATTAATTTTTGATTTCAACTTTTTTGAAGTTGATGAAAATTGTATGAAAGTGTTGTTTTCATCCATAGCTTCCAATGGTACCCAATAGAATAGTGCAGGACAGGGCAGTTGTGCTCAATGTGGTAGATTGGCTCAATGTGGTGCCTTCACACTTGGGGCTGTAAACCACACTTCATTTGCCCATCAGTCGACCATCAGCCTCATTGGGTTTGAAGCTATCTTCAGATTGTATACCTATCTCATCTAAAATCTGAAAACCTAAAACAATACCCAATTATTGCTTTTATATTTGTGGCCAATTGACCTCAGCAAAGGGTAGATCACAAAAGACTATTACATCAATAGAAAAACAATTTCAAACAGGAAAGTTGTATCAGGCCAAAATGTGCTATTCATTATTTGTAGAATTAATATACATTTCTTTAGCGTTTTTGTCAATATGATGACTTGGTAATCTGTCAAGAATGCTTAAACAATTCTGATTATCTTCCTTTTTATAGAATCAATCAACTATCACAACGATGAAGATTTCATCCAAAAAGGTAGATTTTTGTTTTATTGATTGCAGTCTCTTTATTGCATTGCCTTTTTAGATAAATTGTTCTCAATCAAATAGTTTATTCCTGATATGATGCTGTGTTTGAATTGGTACAAAATGCTTTTATGATTTAGCATTGGCTCTGGAACTGCAAATGAATGGAAAGGTGAAATAGCAGATCATGCTGTACATCAAACTGTTGCAAGCAGCATTAGGGCATTTCTATCAGTAGATATAGTAATCCTGCTCAGAGAGATTCGCATTATTTCATTTACAAAAATAAAATTTTCAACGTTATGATGTAAGTGATTACCAAACATTTTTAATGAAGAAAAAACAAGCAGGAATAACATTTTAACAGACGCATCAACTCTATACTTATTAGTGAGAAGCTAGAATGCTCAGACAAAAGTATGTTTAATTTTTTTACTAAATTTAGTACAATCATTAAAATAATGAATTATTTGAGTCAAAAGTTATACATTTCCGAAGTAGTGTACAGCAGAGGACCATTACCCTGGACAAATGCCTAGCCACAAGATTTCAAACAGCAAAAATATTGAATTGATGGAAAAGCTGAGTTGAATTCTGGTTAAATAACCTAAGGTTGATAGAAACGACATTGCAATCCTTGCTGAAATAAGTAACAGGAAAAAACTTGGAAATTCAAGAGGGATGGGAAAGGTGAAAAGAGGGAGAAAGACCCAAGGTGAAATGGATAATTACGTGGCAGTTTTCCCCTGGTGGAATCAATTATCTGGGCATCTGCATACAATGCAATCAATTATCTGGGCATCTGCATACAATCCCGCAATTTAACGACAATGCTGTCTCTCTGTGCCAGTCCAGCAACCGAACCACAATGCTGCAACACAAGCAGAAGGTAGCATTAGGACAAAGCTATGGAAAAAAGAAAGTCCATCTCAATCCTGTTTATTGAATTGTATCAGGAATGCGTTCTTTTCAGCCAGAAGGCGATAAGATTGTTTATATTAAGCACCATTTTTGTTTGTGTTTCAGCAACAACTGTATGTGAGCTCTGATGAAGGGGTAGCCCAGGTGTCCTTTCATCGCTGCCATGTCTATGGTACAGCATGTGCTGACTGCTGCTTGGCCAGGGATCCTTACTGTGCTTGGGATGGCAAATCCTGCTCCAGGTTTTATCAAACTGGCAAAAGGTAAGTGAAACAACAAATTTTACCTGAAAGGTCTTAGTGAAAGAGTAATACATTCACAATGTAGTCAGCGATCAAATGACTTGAAGGTTATTCGAGTAGATCCTTCAGCTAAAGGATAATATCAATATGCTGCAATGGTCATTGTGCTGTATTGTCTCAGAGATTGCAATCTAATATGTTAACAAGTAGCCTTAATAAAACCACTGAGCCAAAGTAGTTCACGGCTTGTGAATACATTTCTTTTGTTTGGTGTTAGTTTATGATTGTATGTGTTATTGCATTTTTATTGATTATTCTTATTGGTCTTATTGTTGCACTGCGGGTAATTTTTCATTTCACTGCACATTTATGTGTATGTGACAAATAAACGACTATTGATTGATGACTATTACCCTGTTGTCCCTCTTTTGGCCTGATTCTACTGCTGGCATCAACATCTGCTTGGAGAGTGACTCTGGATGCCTAAACTGTAAAACCAAGGGGCCTTCAGATCCATTACCTTGGTCCTAACAATCAAGCAGATCCCCAGTTGCTGCCGAAATGGGAACGAACTCAATCAAAACAAGTCTGTAATTACAAAATGGCAAAGGGAGGAACAAACTCATAAAACCATCATTAAGCACAACATATTTGTCTTTTTCTTTAAGGCCAGTGCTGATTTTGAATAAGCTTTTCACCCTCGTGAAAGAATGATGATGCATTGACCAGCCTGAAAGCAATGGCTCTGCTTTTAATGATAGTTTCTGAACTGATGTGCAATTTGGAGCTTCAAGGGTAGAATACAGCACCAAACTAGCACATTATCATCCATGAATGATTCTTTTCAATGTTTACTTTTGTAAAATAATCACTTGCTCAGACTCCACTGGCATCTCTATTGCACGCATTTATGCAGAGAAAATGAAATGTTTTCCAGAGAGGACAGAAGCAGCAGTGGAGGGGTAATAAGATACTTAATCGCAGGCTCAGCATTCAAATAACGCCAAACGAAACGTCGCCAATCTGCTCAATTAGCACAGATTAATTCCCAATTGGGCCGGTAAACAATAAGCCCTGCATTTACAGGGAAGGGGAAACAAATCATTCTTTGCAATACTCCTTGCTGATGGACTGGTTTACTAATGACCCATTGTACAAGACACCTGGACTCTGCACCTTTATCGAGTTGCCCTGTTGATTGAAAATGTGCATAAATTTGGAGTATTGTGTTCAGTCTAGGTCATCCTGATGTATGTAAGATGTCACGAAACTGGAAAGAGTACAGAGAAGATTTATTGGGAGGTTGCCAGGTCTTGAGGACCTGAGCTATCAGGAAAGATTGGGCAGGCTAGGGTTTTATTCCTTGGAGTGCAGGAGGGTCTGAGGTGATCCTATTGAAGTGTATAAAATAATGAGGGGAATAGATAGGATGAATGCAGAGTCTTTTACCCAGGATGGGGGGAATCAAGAACCAGGGGGGCATAGGTTTAGGGTGTGAGGGCAAAGACTTAATAGGAACCTGAGGGGCAACTTTTTCTCACAGAGGGTAATGCGTATATGAAATGAGCTGCCAGAGGAGGTAGTTTTAGAGACAGGTACAATAGCAACATTTAAAAGACACTTGGGCAGGTATATGGATAGGAAAGGTTTCGATGAATATGGACCAAATGCAGGCAAATGAGAATGGCTTAGATGGGGCATCTTGGTCAGCATAGGTGAGTTGGGCCAAAGGGTCTGTCCCCGTGCTGTATGACTCAATGACTCTCAATGTAAAGTTCCTTATGACCAAAGATATTCCATGATTATTAAGAAAGTAGCTTCTTTCCAAGAATTCTGATGCATTGATGGACAAAACTAACTTGTTTCAAAGAAAACTTCCATTTTTAATTCCACAATTTCATTGGTGACAGCAAGGGAACTCTTGTCCACAATGCTGAGGGAGAAATCTGTTGCAGAACCTGCAACTCTCTTGCAAACCAGCCTCTCCCCATCAACTCCATCCACACTTCACGCTGCCTCGGGTAAAACAGCCGACATAATCAAGGACCAGTCTCATCCCAGTCATTCCCTTTTCTCCTCTCTCCCGTTGGGCAGAAGTTACAAAAACCTCCAAGCACATACCACCAGACTCGAGGGCAGCTTCTTCCCCGCTGTTATCGGACTACACAATAGATGCCTCTTAATCTACGTGACATAGTGCCAATCTTCCAATCTACCATCCCTTGGAATTGTTTTTTTTGCATTTTCCCTGCAACTGAAACCTACACACCGCACTTTTTGTTTCTCTTTGCACTACCTGTTGCACAGTTTGATTGTACTCGTGTACGGTATGATTTGACAGGATAACATGCAAAACAAATTTATTCACATTATCTTACCAATTAATGATAATAACTCAATGCCAATACTAACTTTCTGCAGAAAGTGCCCTGAATAAATTAGCGGTGCAGTTGGGAAATCTGTTTTGCAACATTACTTCTCGCGAGGTGGTCAGAAACACCCACGGATTAAACTCCATCATAATTCTTGTATGGTTGTGTTTGGTCACAGGAGGAGTCGGAGACAGGATGTCCGACATGGCAACCCAATGACCCAGTGCAGAGGCTTTAATCTGAAAGGTGAGCATTACACACTGTTGTTCATGAGGTAGCCGAGATATTGAAGGTTATTTACACTGTAAACTTAGATATGGAACTAGGTATGGAACTTTCAAACTCCTCTTCATCACAAACCAGCAGAGATTAAGTTAGGTATGATGAAATAGCAAGAGAGTCACGAGCGTGTTTAATTGTCTTTTGTGCTGAAAGCAGAACAATAAAATTCCTACTTGCACCAGCATAATGGGTCTTTAAACACAGTACACACATAGATAACGTCATAGTCAAAAAAATGGTCAACAAATTGAAAACCCCAATAGTAGTGCTCCTGAATCCCCCATAGTGTTTAGTTTCATTTAGTTTATCGTCACATGTACCAAAGGTTTCAAAGGTCTTTTATTGTCACGTGCACCAATTAAGGTACAGTGATAAGCGAATTACCTTACAGCCACACAAAAAAAAGCAACAAGACACACAACTACATAAAAGTTAACATAAACATCCACCACATTCCTCACTGTGATGGAAGGCAATAAAGTCCAAACTTCTTCCTCTTTATTCTCCCACGGTTGGGGCAGTCAAACCAATCGTTCGGAGCGATTGAAGCCCCCGCGTTGGGGTGATTAAAACTCCCGCATCGAGGCGACCGAAGAACTTCTGTACATCGGCGAGACCAATCGCTGGCTCGGCAATTATTTTGCTCAACACCTCCACTCAGTCTCAACCAACCTGATCTCCCATCGGCTCAGCACTTCAACTCCCCCTCCCATTCACAATCTTACCTTTCTGTCCTGGGCCTCCTCCATTGTCAGAGTGAGGCCCAGTGCAAATTAGAGGAACAGCACCTCATATTTCGCTTGGGCAGTTTACATCCTAGCTGTATGAACATTGACTTCCCTAACTTCAGATAGTCCTTGCTTCCCCTCCCCTTTCCAGTTCTCCCACTAGTCTTCCTGTCTCTGACCACATCCTATCTTTGTCCCGCCTCCTCCCCTGACATCAGTCTGAAGAAGGGTCTCGACCCGAAACGTCACCTTTTCCTTCTCTCCCGAGATGCTGCCTGATCCGCTGAGTTACTCCAGCATTTTGTGTCTATCCTCTGATTATGCTTATTCAGGGCTCCTTACAAAATGAACAAACAAAATTTTCTGGCCTTATAACTATATATTTTTTAATTCATCCTCCCTGGTATTTATTTTCATGGCACGGCTGGAAATCGTTGTCTGTATTTATTTAGGCGGACAAGTAAAAGATTCCATTTTGACACATCGCCGAAGTTGGGAGCCAAGAAATATGCAATTATATGTCAAATGTCATCTTGACAAAGCATCATCCAGAAAGAGATCTGAGGATTGTCTGCCCAGTAAAGGATAAGCTAATGTTACTTGTATGGAATACAAAAATGACAAGAATTTATAAAACCACAAAGAAGAAATCCCCTCCGACTGAACTTAACATTCCCGCTTTGCCTAAGCAGATATCAGTACTCATGTAGTTCCATCCTCGTGTGGAATTCCTTTCTCTTTGCAACAGAGCATCTTTTTGATCAATTTATGAAGCTACGTTTGAAAGCTGCAGCCTGTCTGTGGACAATATCTGGTATCTGTGGACAATATTTAGCAGTCGAGAGACCCAACTTGCATTGCCAGGTGTGCTGTGCCCGGCAACAAGGTGAATGAATGTTAAGAAGGTCACTCATGCTTGTGCAAGCATGCCCACCGCACTCCACTCCTGGAATGATCACTTGTTACCAGAGCTGATGGCAGTGTCTGTTTCTTATCATGTTCGAAACTCAGACAGATAAATGTATTCTGTAAAATATTTTCTCATGAACCTCATACCCCACCTTCAGGCAATAATTTTTCAGACATTCAACCGTCTGGATATAAGTTAGCTAATTCTTTACCTGCTTTTGAAAGCTTTTTATGTAAACCTTAGGTTTTTTTTCTATCTCCTCGCTCTTCCAATGTGGCCTTGCTCTTCTTTCACGACGAGCTGTTCTGAAAATATCAATAACTTCAAGATAATAAGCTTTTTCATTGTTGCCTGGAAAAGTTGCCCATTCTGGTTACAGTTTCCCATCAATCCTTGCCTTGGTGATCTGCAGAGGCATAGTGACAAATAACACCCAGAAAGATTAATTATACATTTGAACAATAAACACATGCCAAACTTTTGACAGGGTAGCAATGACGAACTAAAGGCATAGGTCAACTTTATTATCATTACAGAATTTTTAGGAAAGTAATTTTCGTTGGGCTGAACTGCGAAAAGATTTCAGCGCACCCTCAGTCACCATTTGCTTTTTAATCTATTATTTTGTCAAATTACTTTCCCATATCCAAAGAAGATTTTGAAAACCAAACGGTTGAAAGAATCTGAGATAGTTGCATCCAATTATCTTTTGTAGAATATCAGTTAAATTGACTTCAAGTAAGGAATATAACATTAACAGTAATAGCATGTCACTAGGAAGAAAAAATCAAATGAATATTTATTCCCAACGAGTTTAGAGCTTTCTTTGTTAAATGCCCATTCAGTTTATACATATTTTGCCTCCTTTTATTCAGTAGGTTTGCCATTTGCAAAGTTCCATAAGACCAGCAGCTATGTTTTGATATAAAGAACATGTATCCAGACTTAAAATGTAGTCAAACATTATAGATTATTTACATACCTGTCATTTTCTTTTCTTCAATTATATCCAACCAAAGGGAAATTATTGAAAAAAAATCTGAAGAACAGGAATAACCTGCACACAATGAGGGAGGGATAGTCTGTATGGGTTGATGGGAAGGTTTGTTTTACTAATCTAGTAGTCATCTTTTGAAAAATTCCAACTAGGGGTTGATGTAGTCTACATGGACCAGTAGGTCTTTGATAAGGTCACACAGGGAAAAACCGATCGAAAAGATTAAAGCCCATGGGATCTGGGATAATATAGCAGTATGGATTCACATGTCAAGCTTTTTTTTCTTCATGTGTAATGTTGTACGTGCGTATTATGTATATTTAAAATATGCTTTACTTTCAGCATACAGAAATGCCGTGGAGTCTGTGCAATATGGAGTGAAAAACAGCACTGCCTTCCTTGAATGCACACCAAAGTCACCCCAAGCATCTGCCAAATGGTTGATGCAGAAAACAAACGACAGGAGAAAGGAGGTGTGTATTGTAGCAAGTTATTGTTTTGTTCTTAATTAATCACAAGAGTGAATTGGCAGCTCCAACTTCACATCTTGCATTTCCAATATTCCAGTTTGTTTTCCTTCATCTTCTGTCAACTTCAGATTTTTTCTAAAATCTGCTACTGCGTACATTGTTTGCAGACCAATCTGTTGTACTTTCCCCCTCTTTCCGTCAATCTTTTTGTTCCTACAATTTGTGCTGAGCCCCATTCTGACATGTCAAAAGTCGGATAGTCTACCGTGGTGATTTGAAGCCTCCAATAATTGAAATGCCCTTCTCCCTGCCTTGCCCTCAAATGCCTCAAGAACAAAATCTGAGATTCGGAGGACTTCCTCCCTACCCTGTTCTCTGAGCAGACACAGAGCAACAAGGTAGAGGGTATGATTACACATGATCTTTTCTGTGGACCTCCTGAAAAGTTTAAAACTTTCTCCAATGTTGCACCAGGGATTGATTTTCAAAATAAGTATGATTTGTTCAGATTAGTCTTTCTGCCTTCAGCTGTGCGGCATTTCAAAATGAGTGTCTTTTTCCAAACAGGTAAAGCAAGACGACAGAATTCTCGTGACTGAGCATGGCCTCCTGATTCGTTCCGTACAGAGCAACGACCGAGGTCTCTATCACTGCATTGCCACTGAGAACAACTTTAAAAGCACCGTGACCAAAGTTAAGCTGAAGGTTGTTGACGTGGAATTGGTTTCCCCCAAAATTATCAAAGGAGCACCTTGGCCCTGGAGTGCCGCCAACGACCTGCGTGGTGTGCAGGTCCTCCACAAGGATCTGATAGGACTATTCAGTTACTCTGAAATGCAGGCGATCAATAAGTACTGTAAAGAGAGCTGGCACAAGCAGAGACCCAATGGTGAGGGGCAATCAATCAGAATAGATCACTCAAAACTAAAGGCCCTCATCGACAGAAGAAAAAGTCGGAATAGAAGAAACCATTTGCCTTCGACTTAAAGGACTGCTTGCAAATAATGTCTTTGTTAGTATAAAACTATTTAATATAAATTGTACAGAACGTATCTGCAGTCACCTTTTACTATTTTTCTCCTTTTGAAGTACAACTAAATTCTTACTGTCTGTGCATGTTATGAGTAGCAGAACATTTAATACTGTTGCCTGTTCTGTATAATACTTTTTTCATACTGTATGTAAGGTCCAGATGTGCATTTAGTTTTAATTTTTGTCTGGTTAGAGTAACTTAGAAGGCAGCTGTACTCTGTTGAAGCGTTTGAAGGTAACTCCACTCAGACCTCTGCTTTCGATCAGTAACCTAAAGCCCTCTGACTTTCACAACTTGTGTTTGGCTCTTAGCCAAGACTAATGATCAGCTCATCAGAATTTAATGACCGGGGGTGGGCCAAAACATCCAGTCTTTTCATGAGAAAGTATGCTATTAGCTTGGTGTGGTACTAGTCCTGACGTCCTACTGTACGGAGAGGTTGGCAGGTCAAAGGAATAATAGGTCTTGTGCTTTAATGTGATGTACAATGGTGTAAAATGTGAGGGTGTTGGTATCTTAAGAGCAAAGCCCTGAGGGAAATGATCTTAAGAAATCTGTTCTCTAAGTATTATATATACTACAATATAATAAAGAAAATTGATATTATACTGTCAAAAGAATTGTTACTTTGACAATTTAAAGCTGCTGTACATTAGAAAATTGACAGGACATATTGGGAACACACAGTAATCCCATCACCTTTTGCAAGGAGGTTATTAACCTCAGCATCTTGCATAAACTTTCCTCTGTTTTGCAACTGCCTGTCAATTGATTGTGGTATGTTTGTAATATTAGCTGTTTTAATTTCAAACTTTTAGCATTCACGTTTTGTTATTGCATTGTTTTTGCATTGTTATTGCATCCACTTTGAGATGCAGAAAATAAGATGAATTACTCTTGCCCCTTGTGAAACGAGTAATCACAATGAAAACGGGATGATATTTGGTCATTAAACTTTATTTAATGACCAATCTTCATTGGGTAGATGGGTATAATCCCTGAGTAACACATCTACACGTTGCCAAACCTCAAGGCACGTTTACTAAAGCTCCGGACACAACCTACAAACCATAAATGACCACAAATGGAATCAGCTGCCAGGATCCTGCAAGGATCAAACTGCAGATTGTAAAAATAAATGTGTTCCAAGTCTTTATTGTAAATGAAATGTTTAGGATATTATTTAGTATGTTTCAATGTTTTGGCAAATTCAAATGTTATTTGATGTGCTGTAATGTGTAGATTAAGTGCAAAAAGCATTTCCATCTGCCTTTGTAAGCTGCAGTTCAAATATCTTTGTACAGTTTTTATAAAAATTGCATTGAAGTCATAGAAAAAAGCAAAGTAAACATGGAACTGTGTGCATCTATAAATTAGAAGTTAATGTGTAGATAAAGCATAGATTAAACTCATATGTTCTAAATTATGTATATCATGACACAATGTACTTTCATGGTGATGATAATAAATCTTCAAAGACACAATGAATCTTTTGTAATATGTCCGTTCTCTTCCTCAATGTGCCTCTTGTGTAAAAGGACTAGTGTCCTTTTTCACTTCCAGCCCTGGTGGCATGAATATTCTGAAGCTGATTCATCATTTAGCTGCTGTCAAAGTATCTGATTCAAATGACTATTCATTTCCACCATCTAATCCTGTAGACTTTCACACAGGGTCCCAGGGTAGAAGGTAAGGAATGATTTATTCACAAAATGCTGGAGTAACTCAGCAGGTCAGGCAGCATCTCGGGAGAGAAGGAATGGGTGACACTTTTTTTAAAACATAGGTACTGAGACCAGTTGTGTGGACAGCTCCATTCATGCTGAGATTAGCTAATGTGCAAATCTCCCAAAATTTGTGGAGACTCTGGCATAGAAATCATTATAAATGACACCTTTTTTCGAAGTCACAAATATGAAACTCAATTAGTTGACACAAGGTTTTCGGTTGCATTTATGCATCAGAGACCGTGGAAAAATTACAGTTCCTGTGCAAAGCTTCCTTTAAACCAGCATCTGTAGCGCAGCGGTAGAGTTGCTGCTTTACAGCGAATGCAGCGCCGGAGACTCAGGTTCGATCCTGACTACGGGTGCTGCACTGTAAGGAGTTTGTACGTTCTCCCCGTGACCTGCGTGGGTTTTCTCCGAGATCTTCGGTTTCCTCCCACACTCCAAAGACGTACAGGTTTGTAGGTTAATTGGCTGGGTAAAATGTAAAAATTGTCCCTAGTGGGTGTAGGATAGTGTTAATGTACGGGGATCGCTGGACGGCGCGGACTTGGAGGGCCGAAAAGGCCTGTTTCCGCGCTGTATATATATGATATGATATGATTCCACTTCTTTAAGCAACGCCTGCGAAAGGTCACGCTGCAATGCATGCCTGTCATTGGGCGAGATCATGTTTTAACAGCATTTTCACTAAAGGACTGGATTTATTATCTCCCCTCCCTTGAGCCTCTCATTTAGAGGAGTCATTTTACTCCCTCCTCCCTGATCTTATCCTTGCATCTCAGAACCAACCAACCCCTATCTTCCCACTGAGCACAACTCCAGCAATAAACACTCATTTTGCTTTTCCACTCGCCCACTCAACTGGTTCTGAAATTCCTATCAAACTTTTACCCCTGACATCTGCACAACCCCAAATCTGGTGCCAAACCCTCTGGCTTTCCCCCCCCCATCCTCCACCCCCCCCCCCCCCCCATACTCCTCCCTCCCACCCCTACAAAACCCTACCCCCTCCCCTCCGATTTGCCTCCAATTCTGACTTCAGTTTCTTAACCCAAAGCCTTAACTCTGGGCACAATTCTAGAACTGCCTTCCCCATCCAAACTCCAGCTGGATCCTTAGCTGAGACTGTGATCTGAGTCCTAACTCATGACCAATGCCCCAAGTCATCTAACAACCCCTGATCTTAATCTAAGGTCCCTGCTCTGTCCTGGTCTCAGACCAATTTGAAACCTAACTTTAAAGCAAGCCTTCATGGCACAGCTGATGAAGGAATGCACAAGAGGTCGACTGGCCTTGGGCACCATGGGATCTTGCTGTGCCAGGCTCAGGACTTGTTTGGTCATGGCTACACAATAGTTCATGTTCAGTGATGCCACTGAATTGCTAGGCTTCCATATTTTAAATCTCATCTGCAGACTGGGCAATTTGCTCGAAATGGAAGATTTCTCATTGAAACAAATATATAAACAAATCTCTATGAATTCCATTAGTTGGACATATATTGATAAGGATTTGTTAAAGTATCAACTCTCTTAAGGCAGCATACATAAATCTATTCCACTCTCAGAAGGTTGTCACAGTAGCTTAGTCTTGAGTGAGCTAATGATTATGATTTATTCTGACAAGAGGCAGAGAAGGCAGTGATCCAATTGCTTGCGGAAAATTCCATTCTGCTATGACCTTTGGAGAACAGTACATAAATCTTAATCGTGATGAGGGAGATGAAATGCCTTCCTACAAGTCAATTTACCTTTTCAGCTCAACAATAAATGCTCAGGGTAGTGAGGAGCGGGAGTGATATCAGTGCTTACTAAGAGGAAGCAAGTGGAGGAGAATATTACCATCTCAATACATATCTTTCATCAAGGCCTGTTCTGATGCTAATAATTTATTTGGAGGTCTACACACCAATAGAGGTGCTGTCATGATCAGTTGACATTAAGAATTCACACTAGATGAAACAATATTAGCAATGGAGTGTTGCAGCATTACTTAAAATAAGTTAGCTCGTGTTCTTGATGGATGTGCAGGTATTTTGCTCTCTTTTTCAGGTTAAAAGTTAATATTCTGCCTTTATTTCTATTCCCAGAGCTTACCAAGCAGTGCACAGACGTTGTTGCCGATTATGTGCTGTCTCTGAGTGTAATCTTATGGCATTACATATCTAGAGGCACAGCAAGAAAATTTAGGCTGAGCAAGAACTGGACTGACAAAGGTGCCTTCAGCTGAAACATTAAAGCAAAGTCCTACCTGCCCTAAGCTACAAAGCTCTAAGGTCTCACTACAGCAACACAGGTGGTGGTGACTCCCTCAGCAGGTGCGACCGAGGGCCGACATTTGCAATGGTGGAATTTGGTAGGTCTGTCCACGATAACCGAAAGCCAAAAACTGAACAGTAAAAATGAGGGTTTACTGTACTTCAAAGAGGACTTGGAGGTAGACGAGCCTCCGTATGCTTCTGCTGTCTCTGTCCTTCTGGGTGATAGAGGTGACAGGTTTATCAGGTGCTGTTGCCAATCTGCCTTGCCAATCTGCAGCAGTGAATTTTGTGGAGGCTTCGGGCTGCAGCCGTGGTGCACTGAGGGTGGGGAAGGAATGGACGTTGACGGTGTGGAGCTGATCAAGAAGCCCCCTTTGTCCTGGATCATGTTGAGCTTGTATTTTGGTGGAATCTCACTTATTGAAACAGATGGAATGATGTGGGAAGGTTCTGTTACACCTGAAAGGCATTATCTAATGTAAATCCATTTCTAAAGTAACAGCATCCAAAGCTTTATCAATTGAGCATATCTATTTTGTTAAATCAGGAATTGTCTTTGATGAAAGTCTGTGGAAGTTGTGGAGACCCCATGGGTCTCACTCAGTCAGGGCATATCAGTCAGTCAGCCAGGCTGTGGAAGATTTATCCCAATAAAGCTGCAGTTTCCGAAGTAATTGTCCTGAAGTATTAATCTGCCCTTGAATCAATCCTACATTGTTTGTACTCATCATTGAGTGGGCACAATAATGACCGATGAAATGTTGGGGACGGCAGGGGTGCAGGAACAACATTAGGTTATGTGGTCTATGGAGCAGTTCTAACAGTGATGATGACTATTATACAAATGGCTATTTAATGTTTAATGTTGAACTGAGTGATTTCAGTTCAGTTAAGTTCAGTTCAGTTTAGTTTTTTGTCATGTGTACCAAGGTACAGTGAAAAGCTTTTGTTGCGTGCTATCCAGTCGGCAGAAAGACAATACATGATTACAATCGTGCCATTTACAGTGTACAGATACATGATAAGGGAATTACGTTTAGTGCAAGGTAAAGCCAGCAAAGTCCGAACGAGGATAGTCCAAGGGTCACCAAAGAGGTAGATAGTAGTCCAGCACTGCTCTCTGGTTGTGTAGGATGGTTCAGTTCCCTGATAACAGCTGGGAAGAAACTGTCCCTGAATTTAGAGGTGTGTATTTTCACACTTCTATACCTTTGTCTGATGGGAGAAGGGAGAAGAGGGAGTGGCCAGGGTGCGACTCATCCTTGATTATGTTGCTGGCCTTGCTGAGGCAGCATGAGGTTTAAATGGAATCAATAGAAGGGAGGTTGGTTTGTGTGAGGGTCTGGGCTGTGTCACTCCCGGTTCACAGATATGAGAAGACTGTGCTTGTCCGGTCCACGGCTGAAAGCAACAATGGTAACCACAGGCCGCTTCCTCATGCACTTCCAAATTAAAACCCATTGCACCGAATATAATTGACTTGCTGAATGTCACCGCACTTGGTTTCAGTAACATACTGAAGTCTCATCGAAGTGTAACATTTACTGGAAGGGTGAGAACATTTTGCATCAACAGAGATTTGGAAAGGGGAACCACACTCACACACTCACATAAATTGCATATAAATGTTGTGAGATGCCTTGAAGGAAGCTGGGTGCATTTGCCATCGGGTTACAAAGCCCACTGGAGGAGTTTCCGTGAAAAGTAAGCTGCAGAAAGGTCACGTTGTTCTCTGGACATTGTGGGCAGGGAAATGGGCAGAATAATGGATAAAACTCAACGCATCTCACTGAAGCCCAGAGTAAATCAATCAGTCAAGCTCATAAAAATGTCACTATGTTTATCTGGCTCTGGATCACAGAGAAACAACCACAGCCCAGCTGTTGTTAAACCGGGCATGAAAGCCACCACCGCCAATGAAAGAATGATGATGGAAGATCAACAAAGGGTCAGCCACTGTGTGGCAGGGTAGCTGGGTTGGAGAAACACAAATAAGGAGATTGAAAGTTATGAGGGCTTAGTGGTCACTGGGGCAGACTTTCTACCTGACAATGTGATACAAGAGTCCTTATACCACATAGACAGTGGCAATTCAAAGCACATGCCCAAAACCATCTTAAAGGCAACAGGGGGAGGGAAATAAATGCCAGCAGTTCCTACAATGCAGAATTAGCTTTAATTGTGAAGGAACGAGTGAGACTTGCAGATGGAACTAAATGAATGATGCAGAGCTCCATAGAGGCCAAGGTGTTGAACTCCCTGACATTCCCAAATGCCAAATTAAAGCTTTGTGCTATAATTCACATTATAATCTAGCGTTGGATCAAATGTAAATGCTGAAGTTCTATGTAAACCATGAGGAATAATATTGTTGTTGCTCCAACAACCCCAATAACTGCTACTGCATCTAGAGGTAATAAATATTCCCACAGTCAAACCTAAGAGATTTCAATGGATTTTGGAAAAATAAAATGGATACCATTCATTAATAGAACAGACAATTTCATTGACACAACTGGAAGTTAGTGACAAGCTCTTGTTGATAGCATGTTTTAAAAGGCTGAGGTTATTGCATTGAAAACTGCAGTGGTTTCGATTTTAGGGAAATTCCAATGTTCCATAATCTCTAAATGATTGAAAGAAGATAATATTTTGCATTCCAGTGGAAAGGAGGCTGAACAATTATTTTACAGAGTCAGTGTTATAATGTAAACACCTCTACAAGTTTGCCATATATTGCACTAATTTCAGATTGTATCTTCTATCTCTGAACCATGGAATAATGGTTCAAATCCCATTTGAGAACTCTAAGGATATTTATGAACACTCACACTTATTGTGGGTATCTGTGACAAATGTGATTCAATCTTAAAAGTAATTTATTGATTGTAAAGCACAATTATGCATTTACTTTTGGGAAGGTGTTTTAATATTTAAAAACATTCAAAATGTTGTTACTGAAAATAATCGCTCAGTAGAGAATTACTCCCATTTCCCAACTGAATCAGAAAGTAAGAGTTTAAAAAATAAATACATTAGTAAATGCTGCAAAATCCAATTTTAAAACTTAATCAGGCCAACAAATCAATATGTTTGGCCTGAACCTACCTGATCTCTCGGTTGCTAAACACTTTACTTCTCCTTCCCATTCCCACACTGATCTTTCTGTCCTAGTTCTCCTCCATTGTCAGAGTGAGGCTAAACACAAATTGGAGGAACAGCATCTCATATTTCCCTTGGGCAACTTACAGCCCAGTGGTATGAATATTGATTTGTCTCACTTCAAGTAACCTCGGCATTCCCTCTCTCTCTATTCCTCCCCCACCCAAGTCGCACCAGCTTCTTGTTTTCACTGAACAAATAGCTTGTTTCCTTTATCATCACTACTTTTTTTGCATATCTTTCATTCATTGTTCTTGATCTCTCTGCATCATCGTCTTTATCTCTCGTTTCCCTTTTCCCTAACGTCTGAAGAAGGGTCTTGACCCGAAACGTCACCTGTTCCTTCTCTCTAGAGATGATGCCTGTCCCGCTGAGTTACTCCAGCTTTTTGTGTCTATCTTTTGTTGTCTAAATCAATACGTTTCTGCAGCTTCCTCTTATCATGTTACAGGATTTTAATGGAATCTCATCTTAAATCTGACCTGGAGTTCATTGGCACTGGAGGTAACATAATTTTCTGTGCATGTATCAAATGGATGCTGTTTCCATTTCATGTCACATTTCACGTTGTATGTTGTCAGTGCAGAAGTGGTTTACTAAATTAATCGTCAAGCTTCAAAGTAAAATTAACAATGGAATTTGTAATGCACATTTATTCATCTAACATTTCAAGTTTATCTTTGTCAACAATTAGAATGAGATAATGCCTGTGCCCTCAGACTAAGCCAAAACTGCAGGATTGGGATCTTTTACCACCCTGCAACACTGAAGAAGGGTCTCGACCCGAAACGTCACCCATTCCTTCTCTCCCGAGATGCTGCCTGACCTGCTGAGTTACTCCAGCATTTTGTGAATAAATCGATTTGTACCAGCATCTGCAGTTATTTTCTTATACACTTTTGATTGCATTCTGTTGCTACCCAATGTCTTTAGAATAAGAACCATTAACACTCTCAACTGGAATCTCTTAGGATGAGATCTGTTGTTGATATAGTCCTAATGACTGGAGTCTGCTGCTGCCCAATACTTTCACACTATCTGTTACACCACAATGATCTTAGCAAAGATCTGTTACAGCAACCACCTTTAGACTGACATTTGTGACCATAGACTGACCTGATACTAAACCAAACAGTCTTTAATGAGATCTGTTCCTGCCACAATACTCACTTAACTGAGAGTAATTATTGCTCAAAACTGAAATCTTTTGGTGTTCATTGCTTATGTAGTGAGATTTGTGCAGCTCGTAATATCCTTGACCCAGATCTGTTTCTGACCAAGTGTTTGACTAAGTAGGAAAATGACTGCAGATGCTGGTACAAATCGAAGGTATCACAAAGTGTTTGATTGAGATTTGTTATTCGCTAAGGATCTCATAGTGAACTATGTAATTGTCCAACAATACAGTCATCCAGGATTTCTAAATGACTGAAGCATCAAGATAGTGATTATTTCTGCCATGGAACATTCCTTCCTGAGCTCTGATACTGCCCAGCACTCTTAAATTGAGAATGAAAATATTACATTCACAAGCAGGAATGGGAAATTTGTCCCCTCTCACTTGCTCCACTAGTCAATAAGATCATAATACCCTTCTATCCCAGAGCTTTCTTCCCGCATGAATCCTGTACCTCTTGAATCCCTTGGTATCCAAAAATCATTCAATCTCTACCTTGAATACACTTGGAAACAGGGCTCACATTGCCCCTGGATGTAGACATTTCCTCTCACCCCTATTCCAAATGTCAATGTATTATTTTGAGTCTGTGGTACCCAGGTTGTAGATTAGCTGAATTTCACAAACTGATTTAATTCTTTCATTGTATATTATTATGCCAGCTCAATGACTATACAAAAAATATTGATTTTGCCTTAACGTTATAATAGTACATTCAAATCATTTCCAAATTGTCTGTCTTTTATGGATGTTGGGATTGACGGCTTTTACTGTAACTGGCTCACAAAGACATGAGGAGGGAAGCCAAGTTGTGCAAGATAACGGCTGATCTAATCGTGCCTTCAACATATTTGGAAAACACTTCTAATTTCGAAGGTACAAATAGCATCGTTTTTATCTTAGAGTTCCGGGAATGTCAGCCAAGGTTTTGTTATACTTCTTTTTATTTAGTACAAGTCACTCTTTTTCTCAACACTGCATAACAGAATATTCATGAGCCAAATCTGGTCTTGATTTTCTTCTTGCAGCCTCCCAAAAGGCTCTTTAATTAACATTGTTTCATGAGATTATTCCCCTTTACACAACTCTTGTTTTTGCATTAAATTAACCTTATGAAAATACAATGCTCATTAAAAACAACAAAATCATTGTGCTACCCAGTTGCACAATCTGGTGTTTTATCAGTACTCTGCCGGGATGGTGAAAAAGCATCATCCACACAGAAAATAATATTTTTATTTGATTGCAATCACAGGCTGCCATCGCGATTAATCCCATCATGGTGCTTTTTTCAATTGCAGTAAGATAATGTGCTGGTGAAAACAACATGACTTTTCTTCTTTTTCCTCGGGCAAAACAATAGGTCAGCCAAAATTATTTGTTTTTCATGAGACATATTATTTAATGAATCAAAAGCATACAGTTTATTTTTGGATGATGTACACAACTTTGAATAGAATTATCTGCCCCATTCCTGATACAGCAAGACAGTTACATTTGGGACCCCCGTCGCTGAGTAAATTGTGCCTCACTGAAAAATCTGGAACTTTCCTCTGAAGGGAAAAAAGTAAATATATCTTCACCCAATTATCTATTCCCTTCAGTGAATGGTACAACAAATGTACAGTCATTTAACAGCTATAGCTCCTTTCATGTTTCCATGAAACATTGCCATTAAAATATGGCCATTCCTGAGACAGACTAAATGTGAAATTTCACAATCAGCAGCTGATTTTAATCAATTCAAAAGAAAGCAAATCGTCAATCAACATTCAGGCAAAGATTCATCGTATAAAATTAAGAGAAACTCAAGAGAAGATAGTTCTCGTTTATAGCCTTTGGTATTCTTGTCAGAAATGTTTTGGTTTTCTTGTCAGAAATGTTTTCAAGGCCTTTAATGGTGGGTTTGTAAATACATTGATCCATAGCAGCAGTGAACATATTCTTAACATTATCTCCATAAACAAACAATTGGTTTCCTTTCCGGTGAGATCATAATTACCTCTTTTCCAATGTTCCATGTTTAATTCCTTAGCCATGGTATGCGCTCAATCCTTTGTCAGAGTGGCATCTACACCGATCAGCCAAAACATTATGACCACCTATCTAATATGCTGTTGGTCCTCCTCTGTGTGCTGCCAAAACAGAGCCGACCCGCCGAGTCATGGACTCTACAAGACCCCTGTGGTATCTGGCACCAAAACATGAGCAGCAGATCTTTCAAGTCCAGTAAGTTGTGAGGTGGAGCCGCCGTGGATCGGACTTGTCGATCCAGCACATCTCACAGATGCTCAATCGGATTGAGATCTGGAGAACTTGGAGGCCAGGGCATGCGTCAACTATTAATGAACAGCCCACATTGACAGTGTCTCTGGTCTTTTCAGGCTGTGGACAGAGATTAATAAAGAACAGAGAGATAGCAACAAAGGCAAGTTTTTTTTAAAACTGTGAGATCAGCTTTAAGTGAAGGTCAGAATGAAAATATAAACTGTTGGGTTAGTACTTTTTTAAGAGTCCCAGAGGACGCTAACAGGCATGAAATGGAAACAGCATCCATTTGACACATGCTGTTTCCAATCAAATCCACTTTCATTGGTGGGATGAGAAGCACTGAATCTCCCGAGTTGCAGTCTACAAACTGATATTCATACAGTCCTTCACTCTGTGACTGTGATCTGTTCCTCCTGATAGAGGAAATACTAACTGCTTGCTGGCCACTTCACTGCCAGAGATGAAGTTTCAATGAAGTCACCAGGAGGTCTGATGGTGGAAAGTGGGCAAGGAAGATTGTGTTTAAACCTTGCAATAATACCACCTATGGATTACTTGTGTGTCAGTGGTAAATCCTAGCTTTAAAACAATCACATATTCATATTCTCTCAAACTTTAAACTTGTTTGGGAAATAATTTGATGCACTGGGTTCATTTCATAGAACAAATGGGATGTATGTGGTGAAATGACATCCATAAATGCCCTTCTGGAAGGAACTCTGTTCTCCGTGCATGTAGCTAAAGCTTCCTTGTGCTGCTGACTGTACTTTTATTTCTGCTGCCATCAGTACTCTGCATGTAAACTTATCAGCTTTGCAGAACCATCTTGCATCCAGTGGGACAACAGCGTGCGATGACATGACGCCAGAGAGCACCTCAACTCTCTCGGTGGAGCGGTGGACTTCCCCATCGGCAGACTGCAGCATTCTTTGAATGCACGAGCTTCTTGTGGAGTTTCAGCCCACAACCTGCTGGACCAAAAGCGAAGAGCATAGCTGGAATTTATGACCAAAAACTCAGATAAGCCCTCAGCTCATTTACATCAGCGGGGCCAGGAACACTGGTAATGTCTTTCACCTTCTCCTGAACTGGGTGTGATTCTTCAGCAATCACAAGTACTACACATCATACACATCATACACTTAAGGAGTAAATAAAAGTACACTTCTCTTAAAACTTAGGCCTGCCTTTTCCAGTCTGCACAATGCTTCTTCCAAATCCCGCAGGTGTTCACCTCTCGAGTCTGCCATGACCTGATTTTGTTTCAGATTCCTAGAATCTGCAGGGATTTTCTATGATTCTGACCCTTTGCTTGGCTCGACAAACTGAACAAAAAGAAAGGAAGCCGTCAGTTACTGGGAGAAATGGCACCATCTACTGGGCATGAGACATATTCATTCAATGAAGGCTTTATTTGAATGGTGCTTTCAAATGTAGCCACAGTATCCTGACGAATAGATGAGAAACAAGAAACTGCAGATGCTGATTTATTCTTTAAAAAGTGCTCGAGTAATTCAGAGGATCAGGCCGCACATCTAGAGAACTTGGATAGGTGATGTTTCGGGTCGGGACCTTTCTTCAGTCTGAGGAGGGTCTACATTCTCCAGAGACGCTGCCTGAGTTACTTCAGCACTTGGTGTCTTATCCTGATGAATATGACTGCCACATGGTAAACTTTCTAAAAATATTTGTTTTTCACTTCCAAGCATGTTGCATTTGAAATGAAACCCGACAAATATTGTGCAAATTCTGAACCTGCCAGATTGTAACTGTTTTAATATGTCAGTGTATTCCCTTGGGTCTAGAATTATCCTTGCGTGGGTCTTGGTGGAGGCACTCTTGGAAGGTTGTGGCTTCAGGTCCAAGTCCAAGAGAGGATCATATACTTTCAGCCAAGAACTGCATTGTGCCACCACTTCCTTCACTGGTTGCACTGACAGGGCACATTTTTCTGGCGTCTCTCAAAGCATCAAAAATATATAATTTGTTGAGCTCAGCATTTGCTGTTTGCAAGTAGCCTGTTGTTTTTCTCACAAGAGATAATCAAGAAGTTGTAAAATATTCTGGTAAGTCCAGGAATTGCAATGTCCCGGGCAGGTCCTCCATTGCCTTAGGCGGTTATATTTCAACAGCAGAGAGTGTGGGACGGTACAGTGGCGCAACGGTAGAGTTGCTGCCTTACAGCACCAGAGACCCGGGTTCGATCCTGACTATGGGCGCTGTCTGTATGGAATTTATACATTCTCCCAGTGACCGTGTGAATTTTCTCCAGGTTCTCCGGTTTCCTCCCACACTCCAAAGACATACAGGTTTGTAGGCTAATTGGCTTTGTAAATTGTCCCTAGTGTTAGGATAATGTTAGTGTGCAGGGTGATCGCTGGTCGTTACGGACTCAGTGGACCAAAGGGCATGTTTCCGTGCTATGTCTTTAAAGTTTAAAAGTCCAAAGTGAATGTGGGCTACGGTTTGATCAACCACAAATATTGTAAATGGTGCTGACATGGGTGCAAGTAGAATGGACCCTTCGAGCTCAAGGAGAATGTTGGTCATAACTTCCTTCCAAGGAGCTAAATCTGGAACCACAAATATCTTGCAGTGAGTTGCTCAGATTGTAAAACGCCCAGCAGTTCATTCATTGACTTGCAGGCAAGAAAGTCTGTTCTCACCAGATCTGTCTGTTTCTACACCATAACTACATTGATATTTGCCACAACTTTCCCTGGTGGCTGGTGCTGCCATGATCTTCACTTGCTTGGACGAATGCACTAGCATTCATAAAACAACACCATCCAGTACAAAGCAGCCCACTTAATTTGCATCCATCAACACCTGGGACGTTCGTTCCCTCCATTGCCAGAGCAGAGGGGCTGCAGAGCATAGAAGGAGGAGGACGTGCAGCTAATCAGTTAACAGACTGGATAATAATGTAACCAAATGATTTTGACAAGTTGAAGAGATGGCTTGTGTGGGAGAAATGGGTGCCGTTGAGAGATGAGTAAGCAGTGTGGCATTAGTTGGTGAGGTAATCGGGGTGGCTAGGAAGGGGACTGGGTATAATTTAGGCTGGAGGTTGTCGGGGGGACAATATGGGCATTGGTTGGAGGGAACGTTAGGGGAAGTTGTTTCAGGAAATGATCAGTGGAGATGCCTGAGGGATTGCATGGAAGAGGTGGCAGGAATAATCACACTGGAGAATCTACGTGAAAGAAGATGAACGCCAAGTTAAGGTATTGAATATTCTTACAACGAGTCTTCAGCCTCCAGTTAAGGACAGGTTCCCTGTGTCAGGCCAAGGCTAATTACATAGAATATGGAACAGTACAGCATAGGAACAGGCCCTTGAACCCAGACTGCCCATGCAAAACATATTAATTAATGTTAAACTAACCTCCCTCTGCCTGAACCTGATCCATTTCCATCCTTACTTATCCATCCGTTCCTTACCTACCTGAAAGCCTCGTAAACAATACTATTATATCAGTCTGAAGAAGGGTCTCGACCCGAAACGTCACCCATTCCTTCTCTCCCGAGATGCTGCCTGACCTGCTGAGTTACTCCAGCATTTTGTGAATAAATCGATTTGTACCAGCATCTGCAGTTATTTTCTTATACTATTATATCAGATATCCTGTCTATGCCTCTCATAATTTCATATAATTCAATGTAATAGGCAATAGACAATAATTGCATCAGCCTTCCAGCCTTATAACAATGACTATAATATTATTCCCATACCCCCACATCTGGGAAGAAAGATCAGCATCAGGCTTGATGATAATCGTAAGGAACCAGTGTAAATACAATACAAAAGCTTCAATTGAGCTGGCCATTTTCCGAAGGAAATCATGACACAACACAATTTATTTCATTAAATCAACTTTCAAGATGAAAATTATTTAATTCAAATGTAAAACATCTCAAGGTAGTATTTTATTCTGAAATATTACAACACGATTAATGTACAAGCTATAATACTGACTCAAATGCAATGCCTTTGGTAATGTAATCAAACTTAGAACACTCAAGAACCAGTGTGCCATTGCAAAAAGTGCGGATATTATCATTGTAATACCATTAGAACAATGGATTGTTTCCCTCACAAAGTGACACCATTCATTCTCTCTCTCCGGAACAAAAAATATTTTTCCAAACATAAAGCCATGGGATAAAGTAAAAGACCCTAGACTTTGAAATGTATGTTTGGTCACAGGTACTTAAAGTGCATGCAGTAGCAGCAGCACACAGGGCACTGCTTCCAAAGAACAATGTTTGTCAATAATGGTGTTGGACAACTGATTTCAGATCAGCCTAACTTTGAAAGTGACTGGCACAACCTGGCAAGGTGCACTGATAAATTAATGGCCGATACAGTCAATACAAATGGGTTAAATTAGCAATGTTGGTGGTCTGGTATAAAGTTTAGAAATACGTTATCTTCATCTCTGATTCCCCGGGATATATTATGGAAATCTGAACTGATAATGATTATTTTAAACTCTCATTGAAGATTAATGTGTGTGCAGTTGACATTCGTGGAGGAAGCCTGCACTAGCACTATCCCTTTATTCTTTTTTAACCTTCAATCAAAAATCTCTAAGATGCATCCAAACATTTTATCATTAAGTGAATTCGTTCAAATCTCGATGAAAATCGCCTTGATGGTATTTTTAACATTATAAAACAAGTAACATTAAATCAAGTCAAGTCAAGTCAAGTCAAATTTATTTGTCACATACACATACTCGATGTGCAGTGAAATGAAAGTGGCAATGCCTGCGGGTTGTGCACAAAAAGAATTACAGTTACAGCATATAAATAAAGTTAATAAGTTACTAAACATAGCACAAAAAGTGTCGACAAAAATTTAGTCTCTGGGGTTATAAAAGTTGACAGTCCTGATGGCCTGTGGGAAGAAGCTCCGTCTCATCCTCTCCGTTTTCACAGCGTGACAGCGGAGGCGTTTGCCTGATCTTAGCATCTGGAACAGTCCGTTACTGGGGTGGCAGGCGTCCCTCATGATCTTGCTTGCTCTGGATCTGCACCTCCTGATGTATAGGTCCTGCAGGGGGACGAGTGTAGTTCCCATGGTGCGTTCTGCCGAACGCACTACTCTCTGCAGGGCCATCCTGTCCTGGGCAGAGCTGTTCCCAAACCAGACTGTAATGTTGCCGGACAGGATGCTCTCTACAGCCCCAGAGTAGAAGCAATGAAGGATCCTCAACGACACTCTGAATTTCCTCAGTTGTCTAAGGTGGTAAAGGCGCTGTTTAGCCTTACCCACCAGTGAGGCAATGTGCGTTGACCACGTCAGATCCTCTGCGATGCGGACTCCCAAGTATTTGAAACTGCTCACCCTATCCACAATAGACCCATTTATCTCGAGTGGCGTGTACGTCCTTGGATGTTTAGCCCTTCTGAAGTCCACAATCAGCTCCTTTGTTTTAGTGACATTCAAGAGGAGGCTATTGTCCTGACACCAGAGTGCCAGATCAGCCACCTCCTCCCGGTAGGCCTTCTCATCGTTGTTGGAGATCCGGCCCACCACCACAGTGTCATCAGCAAACTTGATGATGGAGTTTGAGCTGAACCTGGCCCCACAGTCATGTGTGTACAGGGAGTACAGTAGGGGGCTAAGGACGCAGCCCTGGGGGGATCCTATGTTCAGGGTGAGGGAGCTAGATGTGTGTTCCCCCATCCTGACCACTTGGGGCCTGGCAGTGAGAAAGTCCAGGACCCAGGCACACAGAGGGGTGCTAAGCCCCAGTTCCAGCAGCTTCTCAACCAGTCTGCTGGGGACTATTGTGTTGAATGCTGAACTAAAGTCAATGAACAGCATCCTCACATAGCCCCCCTGGCTGTCCAGATGAGAGAGAGCGGTGTGTAGAACCTGGGAGACCGCATCATCCGTGGACCTGTTCTTTCGGTATGCGAACTGTAGTGGGTCCATGTTGCGAGGAAGGAGGGCGCAGATGTGCTTCTTGACTAGCCTCTCAAGCATTTCATGACAACCGAGGTGAGGGCCACCGGTCAAGTCAAGTCAAGTCAAGTCAATTTATTTGTATAGCACATTTAAAAACAACCCACGTTGACCAAAGTGCTGCACATCTGACTAGGAAAAAAAAAGAAACATACAGTGGCAGGCAGCCAAACACAACGGCGCGGCCATCTTGAACAAAATGTTAATTCAATCACCCACAGTCCAACAATAAAAGCACTAAACAGGCACCCAAATTACCCAACCCCAAAAACCCCACAAAACACAGTCCAACAATAAAAGCATTAAATAGGCATTCAAATCACACACCCCAAAACCCCCAAAAACACAGTCCAACAATAAAAGCATTAAATAGGCACTCAAACCACCCAACCCCAAAAACACACAAAAAAGAAACATCCATCAAAGAAACATCCATCACAGTGAGTCTCCTCCAGTCCTCTCTCTCCTCACTGTGATGGAAGGCCACAATGTCTTTCCCTTCTCCTGCTGTCCTCGCCCGCAGTCAGGTTGTTGTGGTTGCAGGCCGCACCGGACGGGCCGCACCGGACGGTCCACATCGGGCCAAGCCCAAGGCGCGTCGCGTCGCAGCCGCTCCCGCAGCCTCCGAAGACGGCCGGCTCCGCCGATGATAAGTCCAATCCGGGGCGGGCGAACACGCTGCTGCCGCTGTTGCTGCACGTCGGGGCGGTCGTGGCTCCCGACATTGAAGCCCCCGCCCAGCAGAGAAATATCCCGTGGCCTATCTTAGGCCGCGCCGGACGGTGAAATGTCCGCGCCCCAAGCCCCGCGATCCGGGGCGGGCGAACACGCTGCCGCTGCTGGAGCTCCCGATGTCGGCATCCACGCGGCCCGAGCCTAAGGCGAGTCGCAGCCGCTCCCGCAGCCTCCGAAGACGGCCGGCTCCGGTGGTGGTAAGTCCGATCCGCGGGCTCCGCGAACCAGAGCCCCGGAGGCCGACAGCTCCAGGAGTTGGGCCGATGGTAGGCCGCAGCAGGAACGGAGACACGGCCCAGAAAACAAAGGTCGGGTCTCCGTTCTGAAGGGACATCTATTTACAGTGTTAGTTTCCCCCTCCCCCCCACATACACACATAGTACACAAACACAAAGACACCACATCACAACTACAATTAAGACCCAAAAAAAACAACAAAAACACAAAGACAAATGGACCGCAGGTGAGCGGCAGCTGCTAGGGCAGTGCCGCCATTTTGTCATTTAAACACGCTGGAGAGGCATTCTTTGGCACCGGTACAATGATGGATCTTTTGAAGCATGCAGGGACCACGGACTTTGCCAAGGAGAGGTTGAATATTGTGGTGAGCACTGGAGCAAGCTGAGTAGCACAAGACTTTAGTACTCGACTTTAGTATACCATCTGGGCCTCCAGCTTTCCTCGTGTTCACACACGTCAGAGCCCACCTCACCTCATGCTCGGACACCGAGAATGTGTGCACATCCCCGGCGGTGGACCCCCCTCCAGCCTCGCTAGCCAGCGCCCCTTCGGTGCTGTTTTTAGACGGCGAGCTGGTGGTGTTACCCGTCTCAAACCGTGCGTAAAAAGAGTTCAGGTCATCAGCTAAGGAGGAGCCGGCACTTCCGGTTGAGGGGGTGCTGGACCTGTAGCTAGTTATAGTCCGTAGCCCCTGCCAAAGCTGTTTTTGAAAAAAAACTAGAACGATGTATCAAGAGTAGCTGATCCAATGTCAAAAGGATTTCCTGTAGCTTTTGGGTGCACGTTATTAGGACATTGTTAACCCTGTTGCACATTATATCACTACTGGGATGCATAAGGGGTGGAACTTGCAAATTATCAGATTTTCTATTTACTGGAAACAACTTATTTTGCTCTGACTACAATTGGGAAATGTTGAGAGAAGACCAAAAGCATATGAGATACAAGTTTTAAAATAGTACATTGTGGCGGCGCCCGGGGGCTAGGCCACTCCCTTGGTCATTCCACTCGGCACTCAGTGGACGGGAGGGATTAGGTCACTTCCTGGGTCAGTTCCCTTGGGTCAGGTGGTCTGGGACTATAAAAGGTTTTGGGTGTGTCGACTCACGAGTTCTTGAGTGCGGTGTTTGGTGCCTTAGGTAATAAAGTATATCAACTACTCACCTGGCGTCTGGCCTGATTACCGCGGTGACCGCACCCACTACAACATCATAGAAATTTGATGGCTTTTTAGGAATTTAACTTTCAACATATCAAGATATGAAAATCTTGTCCCTTTAAATGCCTAGAAGCTCTAGTGTGGGTGGCAATGTGGGTGAAACCCAATGACTTTGTTCCAAGTTGACCTAGACTAAGATGACCAGGATATTATGCCCCCAGTCCCTTTTCTTTCACCACTAATTCAAGAGATTCTCTTCAAATTTTCCAATTATATGCAATACCAACATTAGACAACGACCACAAAATATTACCAACAATTAAAATCTGCCAATTTTTTCAGCAAATAGATCATTTAATATAAAATCAAATTAGAAGCATAGTGGTTCTTATTCAATTTCAATCAGGGTTAAAATATTGCATTCTTCTCTTTTTCATGGTTATTTATTCAAAGAAAATCACTCTGAAGAAGGTTCCGACCCAAAACATCACCCATCCTGTTCTCCAGAGATGCTGCCTGACCCATT
The DNA here is from genome assembly GCF_053455715.1 of Rhinoraja longicauda. Taxonomy (NCBI): domain Eukaryota; kingdom Metazoa; phylum Chordata; class Chondrichthyes; order Rajiformes; family Arhynchobatidae; genus Rhinoraja; species Rhinoraja longicauda. The sequence goes on along the minus strand of NC_135975.1, from coordinate 15,595,262 downwards.
GGGTTACTTCAGTGCTTTGTCATTTTTGTAGCTCTCTGCCTGTTCAAACAAGGAAAGCAAACCATTATTATGGTGATCTGAACCAAACAAGAGGTTTAAACAACCATCTACTATGTGAGTTCATCCCATTAATCAGCAACAATGTTCTCATCTTGTGTTGAGTTTAGTTTATTGTCACATGTACCAAGGTACAGTGAAAAACTTTAGTTGTATGCTAACCAGAAGGCGGAAAGACAATGCATGTCCATAGTTTATCAGCCTCATTTCCTAGATTACTTGCATTGAAATGGATGCCATTGCATGCTACCAAACTGGTTATACTCTTTTTCAGCCTTTGTTTCCGTTGATCTTCCCATGTCCAACTTGCTTTATTCCTCCCATCCACTACGGCATGATGGACCAGCATCGATCATGATCGTCAATCTACTTTCTAACTGACTTTTAACTTTACATCAGGAAAGCAGGAAATCTTCATGCACAATATGCATTGTTTTCTCGTTATGGATGATACATCCTCTTCCACCTCGTGGGATTTGGCTTTGATGAGGTTGATACCAGTGAGGGGGTTTCAATGGGTAGATGGTAGAACAAAGACCAGACATGAAAGGACAGAATTTGTGAGACGAAAGGATTGAAGAGTTACAAATTATGAAGCTCGAACAAGGAATGGAGGTGGGAGGGGGAGGGCGAGGGGAGAAATAGGTTTGAGTCAATGTTGAGCACAGCAGATAGGGGAAGGAGAAGGTCGGGAGAGGAGAGGTTTTGTTGGAGAATTCAATGTTCATACCATTGGGTTGTAAGCTACCCAAGTGGAATATGATGTGCTGTTCCTCCAGATTGATTGTGGCCTCACTCTGGCAATGAATAAAGCTCAGGACAGAAATGTCAGTGTGGGAATGAGAAACCGGGAGATCCAGCAGGCCCTGGTGGACCGAGCACAAGTGTTTGGTGAAACACACTCCTACCACCTATGAAATAGACCATGATCGCAGTGATAAGGGTCGTATAAATTATTTGTATACTTACTTTTTTGGGCCTTGAAGTCATACAAAGAGAAATACAAAGAACAATTGCACACGGAATAAGAAGAAGACCTCCTAAGCACATCAAGGTTAGCTGAGTGATTCCAAGTGTTGTCATGGGTGCTATCAATGACACCTTGAACATCTTTGCAGTTTCGTCGTCAACAGTAGCTGTCTAGGATTGAAAGTGGTAAGAATTTATATTGCATATTTCAACAAGTAGACCATAAGTAAAGGCTAAAATTCAAGCTTATTCTACAATTCACCAATTCTACAGTTCCATTAGACCTGTTCAACAAGAGTAGAAAATTCAGACCCTATTCCATCATTCAATTATATCATAATTCTTCGACTATTCCCCATCTACCAGCCTTTGTTCTGTAATCCATAATTAGGCAATTCTGAGTTCTTGTTGTGTTTATTTAAACTACATAAAACATTCTTATTATCAGTCTAAACTGTAACAAGTAACATTTAATTCTCCATTAATAAATTCAGTTGATTATCACCAGTTCGTTATTGACTTTAGAAATGTACCAAGATGTCTCCTTACTTGATAATTTTTATAAATAATGTTCACAAACCAAAGCAGCTTATAGCAATTGTGAGAAAATACCAACTACTGGTGGAAATTGCAACAGTGCAACACAATCGACTGAGACTGACATTAATTTCATGCTTGTTACCGGATTAGTATTCTGAGGCTTAGACCATTGACCCAGAGACATCTATATCCCACCATAGCATCTGGAGAATTTAAATTCAATGTTCCGCATGATAGGCTGCTCTGGAAGGTTGGATCGCGTGGGATCCAAGGAGAGATAGCTGAATGGATAGCAAATTGGCTCCATGAAAGGAAGCAGAGGGTAATGGTAGAAGCCTGTGACTAGTGGTGTGCCTCAGGGTTCGGTGCTGGGCCCGTTACTGTTTGTCATCTACATCAATGATTTGGATGAAAACATACAGGGCAAGATTGGCAAGTTTGCTGATGATGTAAAAGTGAGTGGTTTTTCAGATAGTAAAGATGGTTGTGAAAGATTGCAGCACGATCTGGATTGATTGGCAAGGTGGGCGGAGGAATGGTTGATGGAATTTAATACAGAGAAGTGTGAGGTGTTGCATTTTGGGACGTCGAACAAGGGCAGGACCTACACCGTAAATGGTAGGCCTCTGGCTAGTGTTGAAGAGCAGAGGGATCTGGGAGTACAGGTGCATGGTTCCTTGAAGGTCGGGTTGCAGGTAAAAGTGGTAAAAATAGTCAAAAAGGCTTTTGGCATTTTGGCCTTCATCAGTCAGAGTATTGAGTATAGAAGTTGGGAGGTCATGTTGCAGTTGTATAAGACGTTGGTGAGACTACATTTAGAATATTGTGTTCAGTTTTGGGCGCCATGTTATAGAAAAGATATTGTCAAGCTTGAAAGGGTTCAGAAAAGATTTATGAGGATGGTGCCAGGACTAGAGTATGTGAGCTATGGGGAAAGGTTGAGTAGGCTGGGTCTCTATTCAAAGGAGCGCAGGAGGATGAGGGGGGATCTTATAGAGGTGTTCAAAATCATGAGAGAAATAGATCGGGTAGATGCACAGAGTCTCTTGCCCAGAGTAGGGGAATCGACAACCAGAGGATATAGGTTCAATGTGAAGGGGAAAGATTTAATAGGAATCCAAGGGGTAACCTTTTCATACAAAGGGGGGTGGGTGTATGGAATAAGCTGCCAGAGGAGGTAGTTGAGGCTGGGAGTATTCATTTAAGAAACAGTTAGGCAGGTACATGGATAGGACAGGTTTGGAGGGATATGGACCAAGCACAGGCAAGTGGGACTAGTGTAGTTGGGACATTGCTGGCCGGTGTAGGCAAGTTGGGCTGAAGGGCCTGTTTCCACTCTGTATTACTCTATGACTCCAAATAAATAAATATATCTGGAATTGAAAATAAAAGGCTAATAATACCAGTCATGATGCCCACAAAAAGACTGAAATGTTTGAAAATCCATCTCTTTTACTACCAGTAATGTCTCATGAATCAATAAATGCATTAAAAATTGTTCTTCTAATCTTTGTAATACACATGCAGTGATTGTTAGATGGAACCTGACATTGCTTTATTTGTTACATATGTGACTCTAATATCTGAATGGTCTCTGGATAACCTGAACTGGCAATAATATTCGCGTTAGATAAAAGCTAGATTCACATTAGTTATTTTGAATGTTCTCTGAATTCTTTACCATGATTTTAATTTATCACCTTGAATAACCTTTTAACAATTGCATCTCCACTTCTGTACCATTAGCTATCCAATTATCTTGTTAGTTTAAACATTTCCACTTGGCTGCACATTTCATTCCGCTGAAGCGTGTTGTATCAGATGAGACTAGCAATGATTTATATCTGCGATGTATGGCTGTGCAGTAATAATGCAGGCAGATTGTATTGTGTAGTCAAAACTGAGTGGTTACGTAGCAGAAAGGAAAATATTTGCTGGGGAAATGGCAAGGGAGCAGATTATCGTATTTGCCCTTGCAATGATTCTTCAGATATTTTATATTTCAAACAGTGTAAATCTCTGCTGCAAGTAATTGTACACTATGAAAGCAAGCTTAAGATAAACACAAAATGCTGGAGTAACTCAGCGGGACGGGCAGCATCTCTGGAGAGAAGGAATGGGTGACGTTGCGGGTCTAGACCCTTCTTTCTCGCTTGCTGCTCTCTATAATTCCTCCTGCTCTCCAGCCCCATTGCCTACACATTAAAGTAAGCTTGTTTGGTTTGGTTAATATCACTGATTTTAGGTACCACTCTATCATGAGAATAAAATTGAATCAATATTATTTTTATTTCTCTACCAAAGTGTTGTTCATTGTAAACCAGTGTAGAAACAACCTCCTACCTCATTAAGCCAGACCAGTGGAAAATATGTTGGCTCCTTAATATTACGTAATATTCTACAAAAGAAAAAAATTGTGTGAACTCTTTGAAAATGTTCAACGTCTGTAACAATTAACTTGTGGCAGGACACACAAAAAATTGGAAATACACATTAGCCTCACTTACTACGCACAGGAGACCATTCAGCCCATTGAGTCTGTACCAGCTCCTAGGGGAGCAATCCCATCGGTCCCATTCCCTCTTTCTCTCTTCTTCTCTGTAGCCATGTAATACAGGTCCATCAACTTCTTTTTTAGTTAATTTTTACCATTCCCCAACATTACTGGACAATTTACAACAGAAAATTAACATCTTTTGGATGACTGATAAAAACCACAGCACCCAGCAGAACCCCATGCAGTCACATGAAGATTGTGCAAATTCCACCCAGGCAGCACTCGAGGTCAGGAACGATCCCAAGTCTTCTGAGGCCACTGAACTAAATGCTGCGCATTAAGCCATCGATGCGTTTAAAAGATACTTAATTGTAAACTAATCCTAATAATCTGCTACCCACACTTCCATCACTAGGCTCTGTAAACCTTCATTCATCCAGTACTAGGGTTGCCAACTTTCTAACTCAAAAAATAAGGGACAAAAAGTGACGTAACCTCCCCAGCCAGCGGCCACGTGCTCCTGCTCCACCAATGGCGGCCGCCCAGGCTGGGAGGTGGGTTGCTACGAAACCTCCGTTAGGTGAACACACTCGGCACCTGTCCCCGAACACACTCTGTTAGCCTAAACTGTCGGGGCCTACAGCGGCCCCCGTGCCTACAGTGTCTGGGCCTCCAGCGGACCCCGGGCCTACAATGTCCGGGCCTACAGTGTCCGGGCCTTTAGCACCCCCTGGGCCTAATACAGGACAAGGGCTGTCCCGTACGGGACAAACAAATTTAACCCAATATACGGGATGTCCCGGCTAATACGGGACAGTTGGCAACCCTATCCAGTACCCTGTTGCCTGTATCTAATCATCCATTAACCACATTCCACTGTTTACCTTAGTTTGGGGTCCCACAGAGTCTTAGCTTTATGATTCCAGTCTTGTATTTAAACCTCTTTATAGTCCAGGGTCCTTCTCTCTGTATTCTCCTCTTACCCCCTTCTAAACCCTGCATTTTGCCTATTCCGCCCTCTGTGTAGACAATGCCCCTTCATCCCATTTATTGGAAGATAAAAAATGGATTGACTGGGCTTATATTCACAGGAATTTAAGGATGAGAGGGGATCTTTTTGAAACGTTTTAAATTCTTAAGAGATTGGACAGGCTAGATGCAGGAAAAATGTTCCCGATGTTGGAGGAGTCCAGAACCAGGGGTCACACTTTAAGAATAAGGGGTCGGCCATTTAGGACTGAGATGAGGAAAAACTTTTTCACCCAGAGAGTTGTGAATCTGTGGAATTCTCTGCCACAGAAGGCAGTGGAGGCCAATTCACTGAATGTATTCAAGAGAGAGTTAGATTTTGCTCTGAGGACAAAAGGAATCAAGGGATATGGGGAAAAAAGTAGTATCAGGGTACTGATTCTGGATGATCAGCCATGATCATATTGAATGGTGGTGCTGGCTCGAAGGGCCGAATGGCCTACTCCTGTGCCTACGTTCTACGTTTCTATGTTTCTATCTGCCTTTACACACCAGGATCCCACACACTGCTCTTCCCTTCACCTCCCACTTCTCACAACTCAAAGACCCACCAAGCTTTTCACACCACTTGCAATATTTCTTTCTATAGTTCTTTAAATTGTTTGCTTCTGCCTTCAAGAAGCACCTCTGGAAGTAATGTGTAAGAAGGAACTGCAGATGCTGGTTTAAACCGAAGATAGACACAAAAAGCTGGAGTAACTCAGCGGGACAGGCAGCATCTCTGGAGAGAAGGAATGGGTGACTTTTCGGGTCTTCAGACTGAAGGGTCTCGACCCGAAACGTCACCCATTCCTTCTCTCCAGAGATGCGGGCTGTCCCACTGAGTTACTCCAGCTTTTTGTGTCTACCTCTGGAAGGAATATCAGCATAGAATGTAGTAACTATTTCTAAGTTATTTGAATTTGCCCGAGTTATTATAGGCAAGTAAAAGTCCAGACAAACGCTTATTTTCTTTAACATGATGATTTAAGTAACTGCTTATTTACGCTTGTTTGAGTAAATCAAACGTACTCAATTTTCTTTGAAGGTTTAAACATTAAGTTGATTTGGATACGTTTAGCAATTCTCAAGGTAAATCCAGTAACCTGCAATGATAAAGAACATAGAAAAGCTTCATGAAGAAAGCATCGACGTATTAAATATTGCTAGTTGAACACAATGTTAAACAGGTAAGCCAGCCCAGTTTGGGAATTTATGAAATTGATAAGGTTTATCATCATTGTATTGTGTCAAACGTTCCGCGACTTGTCCTCCAGTTTTTTCTGAGTTATGGAATGCCCATTGCTATTTAATTATTCTTTCAGACTTGAAATCTAATTGTTTTAGTTTAGTTTAGAGAAACAGCGCACAAACAGGCCCTTCGTCACACCGAGTCTGCGCCAACCAGTGATCCCCGCACACTAACACGATCCTACACACCAGGCACAATTTACAATTTTTACCAAAGCCTATTAGCCTACAAACCTGTATGTCTTTGGAATAGAGCTCCTGAAATAAATCTACGCAGGTCACGGGGAAAACGTACAAATTTCGTACGGACAGCATCCGTAGTCAGGATCGGACCTGGGTCTCTGCTGCTGATCGGCACCGGACCATAGATAAAAGGTTTTCAAGAAAAAAAGTTACCACTTACAGGTTCCACATCAAGGAAGGTTTCATGTTCTTCCTTGTTGGGCCTCATGCCAGATATTGATTTCACAATTTCATCACTGGCGTACAGGAAGTGAGGAAGTGAAATAAAAATTGGTTTACCTAAAATGTAAATATACCATTACATTGGGTGCTGTGAATTAAACCACACATAAATGTGCAGGGAATATTTCACAGGTTAGAATTTAAGTCACATTATAAATTACCCATTTCATCTGCCAATATTGAAGCAGGAAAATGGCAAATCAGCAAAACATGAATTTGCATTAATAACCAATTAAATACTCAGAAATTATAACAAAAGAGCAGAAAAAAACCCAGAAATGAGCAACCACATTCATCACATACCAACCATTCATCCTCCAGACTAAATACAATAGGTTCTTTGAGAACCCATATTAACAATCTCAGACATCTTTCCCTTGTGATGTTTCTTCCTTTTTCTGTTGTATTTCCAAAATGGAAAAATCATAACTTTACCGCCTTCACTGACTGCACCTGAATTGTCCTCTTCTTTTGTCTGGTTCTCTATCTTCATTACTGGGCACAGTATAGCCATCAGACCATAAGACAAAGGAGCAGAATTAGGCCATTCAGCCCATCAAGTCCACTCCACCATTCAATCATGGCCGCTGTTTATTCCCTCTCAACAACGTTCTCCTGCTTTCTCCTTGTAACCTTTGTCACCCTATTACAAGTCCAGTGACTGCCACTACTGTTGATTACATTCCCACACACCCTGCTTCCTGCAAGGACTCTACTCTCCTGGTTGTGCCACTACTTTCACATCTGTTCTGATCAGTCTTTCCTCTCTTCCCAACCCGTCTTCCCAGGCCTGGACTGGTCCATTGTTGCAGTTCATCCTGAAACCATCCTCTGATTGAAATCCCAGGTAGCATTTTTCAGTGATGAAAATTTGCAACAGCCATTCTTGAATCTTATCCTTTTGAATTCAGGACCGGGCAAAATCCTGGCCATTGTCAACACTGCACTTTCCAAGGTTACTGTGGTATTAACAAAGGCCACAATTTAGCAGCATTTTTTCAGCGAGTTGAGTTCACCAGTTTTGTTATTGAATGGTATGAATCTCTTCACAAGCCCCTTGTAGTCTAAAAGCAAAATTCCCAGCAAAAACTCATAATAATAAAGAAACTAAGTTGGTGCGTAACATTTAGTTAAGCGGTCATATTTTGCCAGGATTTATATGGGCTTATGACAGAACACTAAATGCTGTTTTCTTCCATTTATAAGCCTCCCTTGGTGAGATCATAGATGTAGAGTAGAAACAAAGAACTGCTGATGCTGGTTAATACTCAAAAGAACATAAAGTGCTGGAGTAACTCAACAGCTCAGACAGCATCTCTGGAGAACATGGATGGGTGATGGTTGGGGTTGAGACTCCTGCTTCAGTTGCAGAGCTGTACACTGTATTTTTTTCCCTGATTTAAGGAAGGATGGCAGTGCACTGGAAACAGTCCAGAAAAGGTTTACTAGGAGACTAACACCTGAGGTGTGCGGTTGCCCGATACAAAAGAATTGGACAGACTAGGTTTGGTAGAAGACTGTGAGGAGATTTAATTGAAACATATGAGATTCTGAAGGACCTTGACGAGGCGGCTTTTTCTCACAAATCCCCGACCTAAGTTGCTGCTGAAAAACAAGGGGTCATCCGTTTAAAACGGAGGTGAGATTAATTATTTTTCTCATGGGGTTGTGTGTCTTTGTAGGTCTCTTCTTCAAAGAGTAGTGGAAACAGAGTCTGAAAATATTTTTAAGAGCAGATGAATGAACATTTGGTTTGCATGGGGCTGAGAGGTTACTGTGAGTAGCACATTCCTGTCGACATGTAATTGAGGTCACAATCAGATCACCTAAGATCTTATTCAAGGTCAAAGCAGATTAGATGGGCTGAACGGCCTACTCTTGCTCCTAAACAACAGTATAACAGTATAACAAAACTTTATTGTCATTCGGTATAAATACCGAACGAAATTTCAGCAGTCACAAGACACAGCAAAAAAGAAAAGAACACAGGACACACGACCCCAACACAAACATCCATCACAGTGACTCCAAACACCCCCTCACTGTGATGGAGGCAACAAAACTTCCCCTCTCTTCCCCCCGCACCCACGGACAGGCAGCTCGACCCCTACCGAGGCAAACGACACGCACAGCCCCCGCAAGGGGATGGAAGGCCCCGCGGCCGAGCCGCACCGGGCACCGAAACATCCCGCGGCCGAGCCACGCTGGCGATGTTAAGTCCAGCGGCTAAGCCGCGCCGGGCACTGAAACGTCCCGCGGCCGAGCCGCACCGGGCAATACTCACGCTCTTTGCAGGCGCTAATGTCCAGGATTCCTGCGAAGGTACAGTTCTGTGAAATCGTCGGGTCTTTGCAATAACAGTGATTGTCAGGATTCTCCAGATAGGATGCAAGACCCTCAGGAGGAATAACAAAACGGTGGACAGGAATGTCCTTCAGTGATAGCTTTTGTTCATATTCAGCGTAGATGGATCTGAGGAATCAGTAGAAGAGAATGAGGGTTTTTTCATTCCTTTGAACACAGTGGCTGAGATTATACTCGAGGCTGTAGCGATTCTTCCCTTCGTTTATAACGACAATGCAGTTCACAATGTTTCAACATCTGCTTAGCTCACCTCAGCATGATGCATGCACTTCTGGCATTCTCAATATCTCACCTGAACAAGTGGCACTGCACACCAACTTTACAACAGTCCTGCCACATGTGGTTAGTACTTGTGAGGGGGAAGTTCTATCCAGGAGCAGTGCATGGATTTGGGCACAGGATCAGAAGGATGAGATTAGCGCAAATGTGAATGGGTTGAGAAGCCAGCTCCAGTCCACCAAAATAACCATTGTACATGGTTTAGTTTAGTTGAATTTCATTCATTATTGTCACATGTATCAAGGTACAGTGAAAAGCTTTTGTTTGCGTGCTATCCAGTAAAATAAAAGACTCCTGTCTGATGGGAGAGGGGAGAAGAGGGAGAGACCGGGGTGAGACTGGACCTTGATTATGCTGGTGGCCTTGCCGAGGCAGCGTGAAGTATAGATGGAGTCAATGGAAGGGAGTCTGGTTTGTAAGGCCATTGCGCACAGCACTGTCGTAACTCTGCGTCCAGAAACAAGTTGGAACTGTAGAATCATTACAGATTGGGGAGCCGTTTCACCAGCACCCATTCCAATTCTCTAACAAAGCAAGGCAGTCAATCCCTGTAGTAGGTAACCCCACAATGTATGATCTTCCATGTGTCTACTCAGTTCCCTTTAGAAAACCTTTGCTTTTGCCCCACTTTGAGGCAGTGAATTCCAGGTCACGAAGGTCTCCCCTGCCATCCGACAACTCGTTCACAGTGCTATTTTATTAGTAAAGGCTCTGCTATTACTAACCTTGTGCAGTCACCCACCTGCATCAAACTCCACCTTTAGGCTGTTCCCCCAAAACTGTGGAGATGGGATCATGTTATGTGGGATAAAAACTCACTAATGGCTTCACAATTAATGCCAAAACCCAGAGGTAAAAGTATGTTCATGTGGCAGCAGTAAGACACACTCAACATTCGCCCTAGTTTCCCAGCAATATCAGACCCTCCCACCTCCAACATGTCTTCATATAATACTGAGGATTTCCAATCAGGAAGCTGAACGAAGGAGAGATTTAAAGGCCATTGAATTTCTCTTTGGATAAAAGCCCAAGTGCAGACACCCTGACAAAACAGGCAGGAATTGCATCCTCCATGATGAGACTAGGATTAAAAAACGAATAGACAGCTTTCTTGGCTTGTAATTGACGGCTCAGTCAAGGAGTGTGACATTGCCTGCAACAAGCCGTTCCCACAATGTAAATATGGGTGTACTTTGGAAGTCCACGGCTGAAGATGTGAGTACACCGCTCAGTTTTTCACTGCGCCATGAAGACCAGTTATCCTGCGAGTGTCATGTGACAGGATAATTTGCTCCGTTCCTTGGCAATGCTCTAATGTGACCATATCTCTAACATGGACATTTTAAGGCAGAGATTTTTCGGATTCTTGATCAGGAAGCGTGTTCGGGGTTATGGGGAGAAGGCAGGAGAATAGGGTTGAGAGGGAAAGATAGATCAGCCAGGATTGAATGGTGGAGTAGACTTGATGGGTCGATTGACCTAATTCTGCTCCTATAACTTATGAACTTATGAGCATAAACATTACATTAGGGTCTTGAGGGTGACTGCCGGCAGGAAATTGCAGGATGAATTTTCTGAATGATAACCTGGACATGGTTGTTATTTTGTTTATCTCCTAATAAAGATAGATTTTCAATTACATAACACTGAAAAAGAGATTTTCATGCAATGTAACCCCATGTAAACATAATTACATCCATTCCCATTATTTGCATACATTTTACAAATCATCCAAATCATCTTTTTTTGTAATGTAATAGATCAATCTTGTTCTAACTCTGGTAAGAAGTGAAGATGGAATTAGTTATTTTTTAGTGTTTTTGGATGGGTGTAGTAACAAATAATTTTTGAACTTATGTTGTGGGTTTATACCATTGTTAAATTTGCATTTACGAAGTTAAATTAAAACTTGTGGAGAACTTCCAATGAATTGTAAAACCAGTTCAGTTGTATATTACCTGCAAATGTCAGAGGAGAAAAAAAATATTTTCTTTTCATTGTGAAGAAATGGTGGAAATGAGCTTCCATCTGTTGATAGATGTGAAGATATATTACATGTGAAAATTACAGTCAATCACCACACAGTAATAGGTTCAACGATTTGTAAATCATAAAATCATGTGGTTAGAGTAGAATTAGGTCATTTGGCCCATCAAGTCTACTCCACCGTTCAATCATGGCTGATCTATCTCTCCCTCCTAACCCCATTCTCCTGCCTTCTCCCCATAACCTTTGACACCTGTACTAATCAAGAATCTATCTCTGTCTTAAATATATCCATTGTCTTTGCCTCCACTGCCTTCTGTGGCAAAGAATTCCACAGATTCACCACCCTCTGACTAAAGAAATTTCTCCTCATCTCCTTCCGAAAATAACGTCCTTTAATTCTGAGGCTATGACTAGTTTTACTGATATTACTGGTTAATTGACTATGAGTTGTACGTTAAGTCACTTACAAAGAGATCCTTCCTTTTTCTCACCTTATCTCAGCTTTATATCTATTCCCTAACCAAATATAAGCAAAACCTAACTTTTTGTGAAGGTTCTGTAAAAATAGCAGCATTGCAGCTGCAATTCACTTGCACTCTTTCCATCTAATGGATTCAGTGCTTATGACGTAATCTTCTCTATACTGGTGAAACCCAACACATATTCAGTGATCTCTTTGCATGTCACCTTCATTCAGTTGCTCCCACTCTGACCCAATGAGGTGTAATGTAAGTTTGAGGAACTGCACCTTATTTTCTGTCCAGGGAGGATGACAAATATCTGAACACCATAACAAATTCAGCGATTTCAGATAACTCACTTTTTCTGTTTCTATCAGACCTGGGAAGAAGGGTCTTGGCCCGAAACGTCACCCATTCCTTCTCTCCAGAGATGCTGCCTGTCTCGCTGAGTTACTCCAGTATTTTGTGTCCATCTATGGCCAGTTCTTCTGCAGGTTATCTCATATATCTGTAATACACAATCAAACCATCCACCGTATCTGTGCATTGTGGATGGCTTGACTGCAATCACGTATAATCTTTTTGCTGATTAGACAGCACGCAACCAAAAAGCTTTTCACTGTATCACATGACAATAATAAACCAAACTAAACTAATCTCAGAGAACTAAGTTCTTACATTTGTTCTTATTCAAGATTCCAGCAGTTCTGTGACTATTTGAGTGTTGATAGACAATAGACAATAGACAATAGGTGCAGGAGTAGGCCATTCAGCCCTTCGAGCCAGCACCGCCATTCAGCCCTTCGAGCCAGCACCGCCATTCAATGCGATCATGGCTGATCACTCTCAATCAGTACCCCGTTCCTGCCTTCTCCCCATACCCCCTCACTCCGCTATCCTTAAGAGCTCTATCCAGCTCTCTCTTGAAAGCATCCAACGAACTGGCCTCCACTGCCTTCTGAGGCAGAGAATTCCACACCTTCACCACTCTCTGACTGAAAAAGTTCCTCCTCATCTCCGTTCTAAATGGCCTACCCCTTATTCTTAAACTGTGGCCCCTTGTTCTGGACTCCCCCAACATTGGGAACATGTTTCCTGCCTCTAATGTGTCCAATCCCCTAATTATCTTATATGTTTCAATAAGATCCCCCCTCATCCTTCTAAATTCCAGTGTATACAAGCCCAATCGCTCCAGCCTTTCAACATACGACAGTCCCGCCATTCCGGGAATTAACCTAGTGAACCTACGCTGCACGCCCTCCATAGCAAGAATATCCTTCCTCAAATTTGGAGACCAAAACTGCACACAGTACTCCAGGTGCGGTCTCACCAGGGCCCGGTACAACTGTAGAAGGACCTCTTTGCTCCTATACTCAACTCCTCTTGTTATGAATGCCAACATTCCATTGGCTTTCTTCACTGCCTGCTGTACCTGCATGCTTCCTTTCATTGACTGATGCACTAGGACACCCAGATCTCGTTGAACTCCCCCTCCTCCTAACTTGACACCATTCAGATAATAATCTGCCTTTCTATTCTTACTTCCAAAGTGAAAAACCTCACACTTATCTACATTAAACTGCATCTGCCATGTATCCGCCCACTCACACAACCTGTCCAAGTCACCCTGCAGCCTTATTGCATCTTCCTCACAATTCACACTACCCCCCCCCCCCCCCCAGCTTAGTATCATCTGCAAATTTGCTAATGGTACTTTTAATCCCTTCGTCTAAGTCATTAATGTATATTGTAAATAGCTGGGGTCCCAGCACCGAACCTTGCGGTACCCCACTGGTCACTGCCTGCCATTCCGAAAGGGCCCCATTTATCCCCACTCTTTGCTTTCTGTCTGTCAACCAATTTTCTATCCATGTCAGTACCCTACCCCCAATACCATGTGCCCTAATTTTGCCCACTAATCTCCTATGTGGGACCTTGTCGAAGGCTTTCTGAAAGTCGAGGTACACCACATCCACTGACTCTCCCCTGTCAATTTTCCTAGTTACATCCTCAAAAAATTCCAGTAGATTTGTCAAGCATGATTTCCCCTTCGTAAATCCATGCTGACTCGGAATGATCCTGTTACTGCTATCCAAATGCTCAGCAATTTCGTCTTTTATAATTGACTCCAGCATCTTCCCCACCACTGATGTCAGACTAACTGGTCTATAATTACCCGTTTTCTCTCTCCCTCCTTTCTTAAAAAGTGGGATAACATTTGCTATCCTCCAATCCACAGGAACTGATCCTGAATCTATAGAACATTGAAAAATGATCTCCAATGCTTCCACTATTTCTAGAGCCACCTCCTTAAGTACCCTGGGATGCAGACCATCAGGCCCTGGGGATTTATCAGCCTTCAGTCCCATCAGTCTACCCAAAACCATTTCCTGCCTAATGTGGATTTCCTTCAGTTCCTCCATCACCCTAGGTTCTCCGGCCCCTAGAACATTTGGGAGATTGTGTCTATCTTCCTCAGTGAAGACAGATCCAAAGTAACGGTTTAACTCGTCTGCCATTTCTTTGTTCCCCATAATAAATTCCCCTGTTTCTGTCTTCAAGGGACCCACATTTGCCTTGACTATTTTTTTCCTCTTCACGTAGCTAAAAAAACTTTTGCTATCCTCCTTTATATTATTGGCTAGTTTACCCTCGTACCTCATCTTTTCTCCCCGTATTGCCTTTTTAGTTAACTTTTGTTGCTCTTTAAAAGAGTCCCAATCCTCTGTCTTCCCACTCTTCTTTGCTATGTTATACTTCCTCTCCTTAATTTTTATGCTGTCCCTGACTTCCCTTGTCAGCCACAGGTGTCTCTTACTCCCCTTAGAGTCTTTTCACCTCTTTGGAATAAATTGATCCTGCAACCTCTGCATTATTCCCAGGAATACCTGCCATTGCTGTTCTACCGTCTTCCCTGCTAGGGCCTCCTTCCAGTCAATTTTGGCCAGCTCCTGCCTCATGCCTCTGTAATCCCCTTTGCTATACTGTAATACCGACACTTCCGATTTTCCCTTCTGCCTTTCCATTTGCAGAGTAAAACTTATCATGTTGTGATCACTGCCTCCTAATGGCTCTTTTACCTCTAGTCCCCTTATCAGATCAGGATCATTACACAACACTAAATCCAGAATTGCCTTCTCCCTGGTAGGCTCCAGTACAAGCTGTTCTAAGAATCCATCTCGAAGGCACTCTACAAAATCTCTTTCCTGGGGTCCATTTCCAACCTGATTTTCCCAGTCTACCTGCATGTTGAAATCTCCCATAACCACCGTAGCATTACATTTTTGACACGCCAATTTTATTTCCTGCTTCAACTTGCACCCTATGTCGAGGCTACTGTTTGGGGGCCTATAGATAACTCCCATTGGGGTCTTTTTACCCTTACAATTTCTCATTTCTATCCATACTGATTCAACATCTCCTGATTCTATGCAAGGGAATGAATATCATTCCTTACCATCAGAGCAACCCCACCCCCTCTGCCCACCTGTCTGTCTTTTCTATACGTTGTATACCCCTGAATATTGAGTTCCCAGCCCTGGTCCTTTTGTAGCCATGTCGCAGTGATCTCTACAACATCATACTTGCCCATGACTAACTGAGCCTCAAGCTCATCCACTTTATTTTTTATACTACGCGCATTTAAGTACAACACTTTAACTTCTGTATTCACCTCCCCTCTCACATCGGTCACAATTGGCCCTGCCCTTAATTTCTTTTCCCCTCTAGAACTTCTGTTCCCATTCTTCCGAGAGTCTTTTGCAATATCTCCTGTATTCACTTTTTTTACCTCATCTCCATATTCACAATTTGTCAACCCCTCCCCCCCACTACTTAGTTTAAAGCCACAGGTGTCACACTAGCAAACCTGCCTGCCAGAATGTTTGTCCCCCTGCTGTTAAGATGTAACCCGTCCCTTTTGTACAAGTCACCCCTAGCCCAGAAGAGATCCCAGTGGTCCAGAAATCTAAATCCCTGCTCTCTGCACCAGCCCCTCAGCCATAAATTCATACCCTCTATTTCTCTGTTCCTGGCCTCACCAGCACGAGGTACCGGTAGCAGTCCAGAGATAGTTGGATTGATATCAAACTTACCTGTGCCATTGATCATATCGCAGTAAGGGTCATTCCAAAAGGGGAGCTTCCTAAAAAGATAATATTATAAACCTCAGAATCTCAGAACCTCAGAAACTAAAAGAATTAAGTTAAAGATTATGGCATATTTTACTTTGTTACTATACCATTTACAGATAGAAAATGGTGCATGCCCCTTTACAATACAATACAATATATCTTTATTGTCATTGTACCCAGGGGTACAACGAGATTGGGAATGCGCCTCCCATACGATGCAATAATTTAAGTAATTTAGACAACAGCAACCCAACGAAACGAAACAATTGTGACAGTTTTAGACAGGGTAAAGTGCAAGTTGATCTATGCGTTGTGGCCATCCGGCTCAGCAGGACCGGTTCATAGCAGCTATGGCCCTGGGGATGAAGCTGTTCCTGTCTGGAGGTGCGGGCATAGAAGGCCTTGTATCGTCTGCCCGATGGAAGGAGTTCGAACAGACTGTTGCAGGGGTGTGAAGAGTCTTTGTGGATGCTGGTGGCTTTTCTGAGGCATCGTGTGTTGTAGATGCCCTCCAAGTCTGGTAGCTGTGTTCCGATGGCCCTCTGAGCTCTATGGACTACCCGCTGTAGAGCTTTCCTTTCTGCCTCCGTGCAGCTGAGGTACCACACAGGGATGCCATGCGTTAGGATGCTCTCTATGGTGCAGCGGTAGAAGGTCGTCAGCAGCTGTTGGGGTAGACCAGACTTTTTCAGTGTTCTTAAGTAGAACAGTCTTTGTTGTGCCTTCTTGACCAGCGCAGCAGTGTTATTGGACCATGTTAGGTCCCCCGAAATGTGAGTGCCCAGAAACTTGAAGCTGGACACTCTCTCCACACTGTCCCCGTTGATAGAGATCGGGGCATATTCCCCGTTATGTGACCTACGGAAGTTGATGATCAGCTCCTTGGTCTTGGTGGTATTTAGGGACAGGTTGTTATCCGAGCACCAGTCCGCCAGGTTCTGCACCTCCGCTCTATAGTTTGTTTCATCCCCGTTGGTGATAAGCCAGATCACCGTTGTGTCGTCTGCAAACTTGACAATGGTGTTGGTGTCGAATGCAGGAACACAGTCGTGTGTGAAGAGGGAGTAGAGCATGGGGCTCAGAACACAGCCCTGTGGTGTGCCGGTACTCAGGGTGATAGTGGAGGACAGGTGCGGGCCCATTCTCACTTTTTAGTCACTTTAATTAGAGGTATGCTCCTAATACTATTTAATTATGGAATATTTTTATTGATTTTTGGGGGATTTGTCTTTTGCTGGTATTACTGGCATTTATTATCCATTCTTAATTGCCCTCAAGAAGGCAGTGGTGAGCTACCTTCATGAAAACTACAGTCTTTTCTTATGAAAGTCCTCTCATGTAGTGAATTCTAGAAATTGGATCCATCAGTGATGAAGGAATAGTGTTTTATTTCCAAGTCAGGATGGGAGTGAGACCGGCAGATAGTGGTATTCCCATGGATCTGCATTCTTGCATCCTTCATTTTCTTGAGGTAAAAGTTATAGGTTTGGGGCAGTTGCGGTTGGAGACATTTGGATAAGTAAAGTGCAATGCATTTTGTAATCATTGTACATAGAATACTATAGAATTATGAACAGTATTGAATATCTATACATAATCATAATCATAATCATACTTTATTAGGAATTTGATTTGCCATAGTCAGACCAATAAAAAGCACCAAAACGCACAAAATACATTTTAACATAAGCATCCACCACAGTGACTCCTCCACATTCCTCACTGTGATGGAAGGCAAAAAAAAAGTTCAATCTCTTCCCTTCTTCGTTCTCCCATGGTTGGGGCACTCGAACCTTCCATTGAGGGGACGATCATGGCTCCCGTAGCCGGCGGACGGGCCCTCTGTGTCGGGGCACTCAAGCTCCCTCATCGGGGGATCTCAGTTCCCCGTGCCGGGCGATCGGATCCCGGGTCAGGACTGGTCGAACCTCTTGCGACTTTGGAGCTTCCTGACATCAGTCTCTACCCGAGACTGTGAGCTCCTCGATGGTGAAATCTGCAGGCCGTGGTTGGAGTGTCGATTCCAGGCAAGGGATCACAAGCTCCGATGGTAAGTCCACGGCCCCGCGGTGGGGCTCAAAGTCAGTCTCGAGTAAGGCCTCCAGCTCCATGATGTTAGGCCGCAGAGAGACCGGAAATACGATCCGGAAAGGATCGCATCTCCGGCAAGGTAAGAGATTGAAAAAAAGTTTCCACTGACCCCCACCCCTCCACCCCCCACATAAAACAAACCAGAGAACATTAACACATACTTTTAAAACACACTAAAACTAACAAAAAAGACGAAAAGACAGACAGACTGTAGGCAAGGCTGCCATCGCTGATGGCGCCATATGGGCCACTTCAGACCTTCCATTGGAAGGGAGGTCATTGATGAAACTGCTGAATATGTTTCAGTCAAGACACTGATCTGAGAAACTCCTTCTCAATAAACAATAGACAATAGGTGCAGGAGTAGGCCATTCGGCCCTTCGAGCCAGCACCACCATTCAATGTGATCATGGCTGATCATTCTCAATCAGTACCCCGTTCCTGCCTTCTCCCCATACCCCCTTAATAATCTCAAGGCATTTACGCAATTACACTGAATTATAAAAATCAGACGGAGGAACTAATCAATACAACTACATTCACCGATTTAAGGATTTAAAAATATTTGTAGACTCTGGCTCTTACATTAGTTCACCAAATTGCAATGCCTGTAGAGTGCATGGTAAAATTTGAACCTGCTTTTTCTTAAAGAAGATTCCTTTGACATATCTGCATTTTGATTTAGAAATCATTTTTATTATATTATTTACAGATCTCTTATGAGAACTGTAAATATAATAACAATTGACTTTTAGCAAACAAATGGTTATAAATATTTAAATTCATGAGGGAAACAGGGGTAACAGAGAACCCTTAGTTAGATTCTTCATTGTGTAATTAGAAACACTTTGGAAGTATCGTATTTTGGCACAGATGCACAGAAAGCATGAACACACATGTTACTTTATTTCAAGAGGAAAGTTCATCGACCACGAAAAAAGATTAAATGTAATCACAATCCATTCTTACTTCTTATTTCTCCAGCGGTCAATGATGCCAACTTTGCTAATGTCGTCTTTGCCAGTGAACACGTTATAATATCCATCTGCTGTTCCGTTGTACTAGAGACACAGACAAGTAACAATTAAACCATCCTAACTGAATCATAACAAGTTACAGCAATAGTCCAAAAGGCACAAAGAATTGTCAGACTAAAACAGTTTTAAGGCAAATAAACTAATTCTGCACATTGCCCTCACTTGGTGATCATTTTGGGGGTGGTACAGTGGCTCAGCAATAGAGTTGCTGCCTTAGAGCACCAGAGACCCGAGTTCGATCCTGACTATGGGTGCTGCCTGTATGGAGTTTGTACGTTTGACCGTGTGGGTTTTCTCCTGGTGCTCCGGTTTCCTACCACACTCCATACAGGTTTGTAGGGTAATTGGCTCCTAGGATAGAACCAGTGTATGGGTGATTTCTGATCGGTGTGCCGAAGGGCCTGATTCCATACTGTATCTCTAACCTAATTTTCCAGACATTTCTGCAGGAAGTGGTGGCAGACCCAGAAAGCTCAGCTTATAGTAGGCCAAATGTATAAAGCAAAATATCAAAGACCAAAATAGGTCATTTGAGTTATCCATCTTAACAATTCCAATCAACAGAAATGCTGGGTTCCTGGGCATATTGTCTTGCTCAGATGCCTTAAAGAAAGAATGGAAATGGAGAGAAATGGATCATCTGAAGCAGATGAGATTAGTTTATCTTGGCGCCATGCTCAGCACGGACATCATGGGCTGAGCGCCCTGTTCCTGTACTGTACTTTTCTATATTTTATGCTCTATAGAAAGGATGTAAAGGCCTATAATTGCATGCTGGAAAATGGGGTTAATGCATCTAGGTACCTGATGGACACAGTGAGCTAGAGGTATGAGTAAACCATGTTATGAATTGCACTGGAGAAGGTGGAACATTGTTCCCTCTACTTTGCCACCATCGGTGCAAATTACCTACCGGGTAAAATATACCAATGATCGGGTCCTTTGGGGTCAGTTGCTTCAGTAAAGGATCTTCATATCCCCAAAGTAACTCCTTCACCGTTCTAGTCTGAAACAGGGAGGCATTTACCTTTTTCAAGGCATTGTTAACGAAACTGTGAAGTAGAACGTGAAACAGAGATGGTGCAGCCTGTGAAAGAGATAATATATTAGCATCAAACAGCTCTGGGAATTTGTACTGTAGTTATGATTCTTCTTGTATTTATTCATCAAATGCAATTCTCTGTACAAGAACGTCTTCAGAGGTAAAAGCTAAAACACTGTCGGCTAACCCATTTTGTAATTTTGACATGACTTTGGGAGAAATGTCGATCACTGTTTCCTATGTAACTAGATCATCCAAAATCAATGGATTGGGTGTGGCCAGTGACTACTATGTCCAGCCTCTGACTCTGATCTCTGGACCTCTGAACCTCTGACTCCAGCTCTAGTTTGTTCAGTGGACACAAGGCCCAGACTGTGAGTCAAGTCCAACTCTGTTTGGTCCATTATCATCGCCCAAGACTTTTCATATTTCCGTCACCGTTTCTTACCTTTTTACTGCAGCATAGTCTGATGTCTTTAAAGCAAAATGTTGAGTGAGGAATAAATATTGGCCCAGGCCATAAAGGATTAATATCCTGCTTTCTCTCCAAAATGGTGCCATGGGCCACAGTTTAATATCTCAAAGTAAAGATGAAACCTCTCCCTTAGTGCAGCACTCGAGTGTCAGAACAGATTTTCTTTTTCCTTATCGAGGAGATTTTATTACAAATTCACAGTTTACAACCTACTGCATTAATTAAAACTGCTATTCTTGCAGTTTGCAAACATTGAGCATCAGATTACAACATTGTCAGCCGTATTCACAAAGCACTCAAGCCTCCACAGCGACCAGCATTCACGGAAGTCCACCAAAGTCCCCATGGATACCATGTGTTCCTTCTCCAGTCGACTCGGGCTGAACCCTCGACTGCCCACTACCTGGAATCTTGAATGGCCATTCTGGCCAGGCCCAGGAGCAAACCAACAGGGAGATCTGTCCCCCCCCCCCTCCCCTCCCCTCCCCCCCCCCTCCCCTCCGTCCCCCCCCCTCCCCTCCGTCCCCCCCCTCCCCTCCCCCCCCCCCTCCCCTCCCCCCCTCCCCTCCCCTCCCCCCCTCCCCTCCCCTCCCATACTGACAGACCGACGCTCCCCCTTCCGTACCGGGTGACCAAACATCAGGGGCGTGGGGCTGAAATGCAGCCAAAATCAGAGGAGCAGCTCCTTTAGATACTTAAACAGGCCTGCAACCTCTCATACTCCATGTTATACGGTCCAGGCTGCAGCTGTGACAGGCAGCTAGCGAGTCCATGAACTGACTTAATTACATAATACATGCCACTGCTCTGTGTAATACTCTCCACCCCAGGTCCCCGATGTTCAGGGGGAGGACTCCCAGAATAGATTTTTGTGCTCCATTTACTAAAGGATGAACGCTTCAAAAATGTTACCATAGACCCACCGGTGATACTGCGATTGAAAAAGAATGTTTTTTGTTAACTGTCTTTCAATAGAGAGCTTCAGTGACTTCCCCGATTCAACAGGTGCTGGGAAACCATGGGGTGTTGGGATAATCTCAAGGACCGTTGAAGAAAGAAAGCCAGATGTATAAACACTTTATTCCAGTTTTGACTGCAGCAGGTGACTGTAAGATGCTCATTGTGTTGGAAAGAACTGCAGATGCTGGTTTAAACCGAAGATAGACACAAAATGCTGGAGTAACTCAGTGGGACAGGCACCATCTCCAGAGAGAAGGAATGGGTGATGTTTCAGGTTGAGACCCTTCTTCAGACTGAGAGTCAGGGGAAGGGGAGATACAGAGATGAGGAATTGTAAGGTGTGAGAACGAGGCATAACTTGTTCAAAGTAGGCATTCCTTGTGGTGCACAATCACCTCGGTATGCCTACTTTGAAGAAGTTATGTTTCCCAGTGAGGGCCTAGCCAAGTTCTCCTCTCACCTTCAGTAACTTGTCCTCTGCTGAGTGGCACCCTCGCCTCCCCCTGGTCACTGTGTACCCAAGGGGAATGACTGTGTGTGTCTCCTAGCAACTGTGTTGTCCAATTGCCTGAAGTCAACAAAATGTCCTTCAGCTCCTGGCACGCCACTCCCTCTAGACTTTGCCTGGGGAACCAATTAAAACAAGCAATAAACCCTTGTTGAGTCAGAATAACAGCCAGCAAAAAAAATAAACAAGCAGCTAGCTTGGAAATAAGGGGTGGGTAGGGTTCCATTTGAATGGTAAGAGGGTTACTTCTCGCTGGAGAGCAATTTTTTCAGGTGAAGATTTAAGACTAAGAGAGGGCATTAATAGGAGCACTGAATTCAAGGCATTGTTGTTTAGTTTGTATTTTACACAGAATTGTGGGAGTACAGAGGCAGGCAGTTTTGCCCGTCCAATCAGTACTGGTTCTATGTAAAATAATGGAACCAATCCAGTCCCCCACCCTCTCCCCATAGCTCTGCAAACTCTTTCTGACTTGGCATTGATGCAGCTCCACTTTGAACATTACAATCGAGTGTAGTGCCTCTGCCACTACCCCGGCACTGTATTCCCAAGGCCAGTGACACGTGTGTAAAATACATTTCCCTTGTGACATTCTGTGTTCTTTTGCCAGTGATCGTCAATCCAGGAATCTGAGTTGTTGACCCCCTCAGCCAAAATGAGCTGCTTCCATCCATAAGATCATAAGGTCATAAGTGATAGGAGCAGAATTAGGCCATTCGGCCCATCAAGTCTGCTCTGCCATTCAATCATGGCTGATCTATCTCTCCCTTCTAACCCCATTTTCCTGCCTTCTCCCCATTATCCCTGACACCCGTACCAATCAAGAATCTATCTATGCCTTAAAAATATCCATTGACGTTCTCCGCGACTTTCTGCAGCAAAGAATTCCACAGATTCACCATCCTCTGACTAAATAAATTCCTCCGCATCTCCTTCGTAAAGGAACGTACTTTGATTCTGAGGCTATGACCTCTAGCACTAGACTCTCCCACTAGTGGAAACATCCTCTCCACATCCACTCTATCCAAGCCTTTCACTATTTGGTATTTCACAATGAGGTCCCCCCTATTCTTCTAAACTCCAGCGAGTACAGGCCCAGTGATAGGAAATTTCTAACCTCCTCTGTTCCAAGGAAAGTGCATTGTCTTTTTGCCTCTTTTACATTTTACATCCTCCCTGAAGTTTCTGTAATGAACCTAATCCTCGAGTGTTGATAACTTGGAACCATCACCCGCGTTTTCTTTATTTCTCTATCTTTTTGATCATCAATAGAGTTCTGGATTTAAATTCCTTATTCTTCCCCATCATGAACATACAATAGCTGAACACTTCAACTTTAAACTCTTCTCTAATTATAGTTTTACCTGCCAAGCTTTGATTCCAATGGTCTCATAGCATTGAAAGTGACTTACATACATTTGACTATTCTTACATTGGACTGGTCCATATCCGTTTCCACAGGCATTCCAAACCTTGTGAAAGGTATGAATTAGGACCTAAAGTAGACTAAATTAGGACCTAAAGCTAGATACGGGGGTTGAGGGGGGGTGGAGTGGGTGAGTGGGGGGGGGGAAGGGGGGGATAAGGGATTTGAGGGGGGGGTGGAGTAGGTGAGTGGGGGGGAAGGGGGGGATACGGGGTTTGAGGGGGGATGGAGTGGGTGATTGGTGGAATGGGTGAGGACGGGGAGAGGGGAAGGGGGAGGAGGGGAGTGCCGGAGAGCTCCTAAGAGTGGAGGGGGGAGGGCTGGAGGGGGGATAAGAGGGTAGAGGGGGGATGGAGTGCATGAGGGGGGTGGGGGCGGAGGGGGGGAAAGGGGGGTTGAGGGGGGATAGTGGGTGAGTGGGGGGGAGGGGGGAGTGGGGAGTGGGGGAGGGGAGGGTGCTACACCAATGCAGGAGAGCTTGAGGGAGGATGGAGTGGGTGAGGGGGGAGGAGAGGAGAGGGGGAAAAGGGGGGTTGAGGGGGGATGGAGTGGGTGAGTGGGGGGGGGGAGGGGAGGAAGTGGGGGAGGGGACGGTGCTACACCAATGCAGGAGAGCTTTGGGCCCAACGGGTCCACCCTGTTCTAGTACTATATATAAATTTAACCAAATAAAATGCAACTACATTAGATAGAGCAAAGGGAAAGATACAGATTTCAGAATATAGTTCACAGGATTGTAGCGCATCAGTTCCATAGATAAAGTTCAATGTCCACAATGGGATAGAGGAAAATCAGACATTACCTTCACTTAACTCAGTACTCAGGATCTCTGTGCTTGTGAACATTTATTGGGCTAGGTTTTTATTGGTTTATGAGATATTTGTTAAAATGCTTTCTTTGCTTACCGCAGCAGCAAGGTTGAGGGCTGTCAATGTGTCCGTTTCTAATCCCATTGACATGTTGGGCTCAAAGATGGCTGAATAGGGCTGAAGGTATGAGACTGTGTAATTGTCATTGACAGTAATGTTGCTCTTCTGAAGAGACCGCAGCCTAGAAATAAAATCAATGTAAACATTATATCTGCAGGAAGGAACTGCAGATGTTGGTTTAAATCGAAGATAAACACAAAATGCTGGAGTAACTCAGCGGGACAGGCAGCATCTCTGGAGAGAAGGAATGGGTGACGTTTCAGGTCGAGACCTGACCCGAAACATCACCCATTCCTTCTCCCCAGAGATGATGCCTGGCCCGCTGAGTCCCGCTGAGTTACTCCAGAATTTTGTGACTATAAACATTATATCTGTTGTGTTCAATAGCACAACTGAGAAATTAGAACTGCGGTTTTATAATGATTTATAATGGTGCTTTGTAGTAGTGAACCCATCACAGAAGAGGTGAACGAGGTGTGTGAAAGTGTTTTATTGCAAGAAAAGAATTAAGAATGTGAGGGTGAATGTAGAATGCATGGAGTGTGAATGGCCAAGATGGTGATGAGTGAATACTGAGGGGAAAGTTCCTGAATCCAAGGACTGATGCTAGAGGAACATTAGTTCCCAGAGCAAAGGACAAGGCTGCTGACAATGAAGGTATTAATGATTCTATGATCAGACTTAATTGTACTGTCTGTACTAATGTTGATATGTTCTTTATTGATATGTTTCAAAGTTCTTTGATAGGCCTTAATTTGGTTGTAAAATTGAGCAACGCATTTGGAAAGTGGAGAAATCATCGGACAAAGTCAGCATGGATTTACCAAAGGCAAATCATGTCTGACGAATCTTATAGAATTTTTCGAGGATGTAACTAGTAGAGTGGATAAGGGAGAACCAGTCAATGTGTTATATCTGGACTTTCAGAAGGCCTTCGACAAGGTCCCACATAGGAGATTGGTGTACAAACTTAAAGCACACGGTATTGAGGGTTCAGTGTTGAGGTGGATAGAAAATTGGTTGGCGGACAGGAAGCAAAGAGTAGGAATAAACGGGTCCTTTTCGGAATGGCAGGCAGTGACTAGTGGGGTACCGCAAGGCTCAGTGCTGGGACCCCAGTTATTTACAGTGTATATTAATGATTTGGACGAGGGAATTGAATGCAACATCTCTAAGTTTGCGGATGACACGAAGCTGGGTGGCAGTGTTAGCAGCGAGGAGGATGCTAGGAGGCTGCAGAGTGACTTGGATAGATTAGGCGAGTGGGCAAATGCATGGCAGATGCAATATAATGTGGATAAATGTGAGGTTATCCACTTTGGCGACAAGAACAGGAAAGCAGAGTATTACCTGAATGGTGATCGATTGGGAGAAGGGGAGATGCAACGTGACCTGGGTGTCATGGTGCAGCAGGCAGTGAAGAAAGCGAATGGTATGTTGGCATTCATAGCAAGAGGATTTGAGTTTAGGAGCAGGGAGGTTCTGCTGCAGTTGTACAGGGCCTTGGTGAGACCGCACCTGGAGTATTGTGTGCAGTTTTGGTCTCCTAACCTGAGGAAAGACGTTCTTGCCTTAGAGGGAGTACAGAGAAGGTTCACCAGATTGATCCCTGGGATGGCGGGACTTACATATGAGGAAAGACTAGATAGACTGGGCTTGTACTCGCTGGAATTTAGAAGACTGAGGGGGGATCTTATAGAAACATATAAAATTCTTAAGGGGTTGGAGAGGCTAGATGCGGGAAAATTGTTCCCGATGTTGGGGGAGTCCAGAACCAGGGGTCACAGCTTAAGGATAAGGGGGAAGTCTTTTAGGACCGAGATGAGAAAACATTTCTTCACACAGAGAGTGGTGAGTCTGTGGAATTCTCTGCCACAGAAGGTAGTTGAGGCCAGTTCATTGGCTATATTTAAGAGGGAGTTAGATGTGGCCCTTTTTGCTAAAGGGATCAGGGGGTATGGAGAGAAAGCAGGTACAGGCTACTGAGCTGAATGATCAGCCATGATCATATTGAATGGCGGTGCAGGCTCGAAGGGCCGAATGGCCTACTCCTGCACCTATTTTCTATGTTTCTATGTTTTCATTGAGATCATCCTCAAAGTCTGACTTTTGCACAACATGCTAATTTAAAGAAAATTCTGGAGGACAGCAATATTTTTTTTGTTTTGTTTTATTTTTCAGTCAGTGGTAAAATAAACTTCTGGCTACACCTATCAGGATATTAGTTGCAAATATCTAATCCACTCCATCCTGAACATTGTCATATTTTTACTGGATGGTTAAAATATTCTCAGCCATTTTAGTTTTTGCAACTTTTGAGATTATTTGAGGGAAGAATTATCAAAAGAAATGTTATTGTTTCTTTTCTCAAGATATCAAAGATAAAAGATTTGATCTGGATGCCAACGTGAGGCCGGGAAATGATGAAAGAGAGAGTCAGAAATCCCATATGCTTACTAGCCAAATAGTGTGTAGCATTCGATAACTTTGTGACCTACCGGTAGGTATAGGGTCCTCTTTGCTCAAGCACTGGTTTATCTCCACGATTCATGATTTCTGATGGATTTTTCACATCGAAGAGCCAGAACTGCCTGTAGACCGGACTCCCAGTTTGTATCCAGTTCTCATAAGCAAGGGTGCCTTCTTCAATGACGCCTTCCTGTGATAGATTGGAAAGATAGTCAGGTTATCCAAGCTACCACAACAACACAGTGGCATGGTGGTGCAGCAGTAGAGTTGCTGCCTTACAGCGCTTTGGGTTTCAGAGATCCGGGTTTGATCCTGGCTACGGGTGCTGTCTGTACGTTCTCCCCGTGACCACGTGTGTTTTCTTCGATTTCTCCCACATTCCAAAAACGCACAGGTTTGTGGGTTAATTAGCTTGGTATAAATGTAAAATTTGTCCCTAGAGTAGGATAGTGTGTTAATGTCGGTGCGGACTCGGTAGGCCAAAGGGCCTGTTTTCGAGCTATACCTTTAAACGAAACTGATATAAACAAGAAATTCTTTCCCATTGGCTTGGAGCTGTTAAACAACACCGTCATCACAGCCAACCCCACACAACTAAACAGTAACAAGAGGACACAAAGTGCTGAAGTAACCCAGTAGGTCAGGCAGCATCCCTGGAGAACATGAATAGGTGACATTTAGGGTTGAGACCTTTCTTCAGCTGTAACAATTAAAAACTGTAGCAATTGCAGGCATGTCCCCAGCAGTTTAAATCTGGCCAACACTCATCTTTAATGATATCAGGCAAACCTGTGCTCATATGCCAATAATCTGACCCGGCTGCACAACTCTTCCCAACCTAGCGATTTCTCAGAGATGGTCGCTGGCTTTTGGCAAGCACGGAGAAATCCCTGGAGTGGGGAGAGCTACGCAGCCAAGCAAAGAATGGAGGGGACAGTTGCTTCCATCCCATCCAACAATGGGTGATGAGGGTGACTGTAGGAACCGTGCGGTCAGTCAACACATGAAGCAGATGCAGCCAGTCCCTCAATGGCCCACACAACCATGGTACAGCTGCCAGCCCCACATCCCAGTGCCGAACAGAAAACAAATCTAATCCACACAGCCTTTCCTTATAAATGAACCATTCCACCCCAGGCAACATCCATGGAATCTCCTCGGCACCCCATCCAATCCACACAGTAAAAAAAGCATACAGTACTCCTAACTAATTATTTATATAGAAACTAAGAACTCCAGATACTGGTTTGCAACAAAGACATATAGTGCTGGAGTAACTCAACAGGTCAGGCAGCATCTCGAGAGAACATGACCCGCTGAGCTACTCCGGCACTCTGTCTTCATGTTTCAATATTGTATAGATGTACCATAACCTCCCTGTTCTTATATTCTATGCCCTGGCTCATGTTGGCATGTATCCTGGTATGTTTTCATGACCACCTGTCTGCCTGTGTGCAGCCTTCAGGGATTCTTGCACATGTATAATAAGGAATCACTCTTCCTCAATACTTGCTAGGTTATTATCATTCATTTTGTATATCCCAAAATGCATTGACATATTTTTCAGGATTAAATTCCATCAGCCGTTTCTCGGCTCATCTCACCGACGGATCAAAATGTCCCAAGGTGGAGCATAATCTTCTTTGAGCACAACCAGTCATTTGTGTTACGTCCCACTAATGAACAAAAGATTATTCAAATGGTTTATATAGCTTAGTAGGTTTTTTTTTAGAGATACAGTGCGGAAACAGGCCCTTCGGCCCACCGAGTCCGCGCCGCCCAGCGATCCCCGCACATTAACACTATCCTACACACACTAGGGACAATTTTTTTTACATTTACCCAGTCAATTAACCTACATACCTGTACGTCTTTGGGGTGTGGGAGGAAACCGAAGATCTCGGAGAAAACCCACGCAGGTCACGTGGAGAACGTACAAACTCCTTACAGACGCCGCCCGTAGTCAGGATCAAACCTGAGTCTCCGGCGCTGCATTCGCTGTAAGGCAGCAACTCTACCGCTGCGCCACTGTGCCGCAGGTTTATATCAGTGTACCCATCTTCATGGCTTTCTTTACATTGTCTACCACATTGTCTATCACATGGCCAAATCTGTCAGTTTTAGAAACAGTTCAGTCAGCAATTTATTCCCAATTACCATTATGAGCCACAAAATGCTGAAGTAACTCAGCAGGTCAGGCAGCATCTGTATCCGCTGTTCCAGGTGTAGGCTCCTCTATATCGGAGAGACCAAGCGCAGGCTCGGCGATCGTTTCACTGAACACCTCCGCTCACTGCCTAAACCTACCTGACCTCCCGGTTGCTAAACACAACCCCCCTCCCGGTTGCTAAACACAACCCCCCTCCCATTCCCACACTGACCTTTCTGGCCTGGGCCTCCTCCATTGTCAGAGTGAAGCCCAGCGCAAATTGGAGGAACAACTCATATTTCACTTGGGCAGCTTACACCCCAGTGTCTAACTTCAAGTAACCTTTGCCTTCCCTCTCTCTCCATCCCTCCCCCTTCCCAGTTCTCCGACTAGTCTGACTGTCCTTGTTTACATTTTATCTCTGTTTGCTTTGTTGTTACCTTTTCCGAGCTAACAATTCTACATCCTCTTTGTCTCATTTTCACACCTTACATATCCTTGTCTATGTATCTCCCTCTCCCCTGATTCAGTCTGAAGAAGGGTCTCGACCCGAAACATCACCCATTCCTTCTATTCCACCCATGCTGCCAGTCCCGCTGAGTTACTCCAGCATTTTGTGTCTATCTTTGGTTTAAACTAGCATCTACAGTTCCTTCCTACAACATCTCTGGAGATACTCCAGCATTTTGTGAATAAACACCTTTGATTTGTACCAGCATCTGCAGTTATTGCCTTATACATCTCTGGAGAACATGGTTAGTTGACATTTCGGGTCGGGGCCCAGGATCCTGACCCGAAACGTCACCTATCAAGTCTGAAGAAGTGTCCCAACCAAAAACATCACCTATAATATTGATGCAGTTAAACACAATCCTGAATCCAACACAGACATAAAAATCCGACTGCCGAAGGTGACAAATCACAAAACATTACCTGTTGAGTTAATGACCTCATAATATCAAAAGTGGAATTGATATCAAATACTTGTTCAGCCTCTAATACTAAGGGGCTCAAATGATTGTCATCAGCTTCAGCTATTACCCCAGACTATCTAGAACAGTTATCCCGTGTCCCTGGCTGTTAGTACCCTTTACCGATGTACACAATGGTATTCTCAAACTGTCTTCCACATGGTGGAATCTTGAGCAAGACACAACCTGCTTCAATGCATTGTACTTCTCCCACCTCTCTTCCCCAGCTTTCTTCCCCCTATTCCCTATCAGTCAGAAACAGGGTCCGGACCCAAATCCTCATCAGTCCATTCCCTCCACGGATGCACTCTGGCCCACTGAGTTCTTCCAGCACTTTGTGCTTTTATCCAAAGGTGTAATTTATTGCCTGCATTTGCAGTTCTCAACCTAGGTTGCATAATGTTGCTCGATTCAAGCAATAACAGCACTGCAGGATTGCGTTTTGCACTGTGCAGTGTTTGGAGACACGTTTCCATGAACACTGCCGTCTTTCTCGTCAAGCAGAAACTTCCATGTAAAATAACATGTCCTACAACTGACGCCACAGCAAAGCCTCATAACTCACTCCTTGGCTGAGCTAAAATATTGATCAGCCTTCAGCAGTGTATATCCAGGGGCTCTAATTACAACTGCAGGGAGGAGACCAAATGTTTGATATGTCAACATGCAGGTTGCATTTAATCCAATTGATTCTCTGGTTTCAATCTACTCATTCACTCTTGTTACTCTTTGCTTACTCCCATCTCTATTCCCCAATTTTTATTCAATTTTCCATTGTCTCATTTGTTTTAGCATGGTTTAAACACTACATGCTTCTTTGAGGATTCCAAATTCTGATTGTGGACCTGTGCTCATCCACACTGCGAAAGTTCAGGAAATCCCTGGCAACAAGTTTGGAATTTGTTCAATTAGTTGCACATGTGTTTTACTGCTAGAGTTCCTAGATTCATCCAGTCTGAAGAAGGGTCTCGACCCAAAACGTCGCCCATTCCTTCTCTCCTGAGATGCTGCCTGACCTGCTGAGTTACTCCAGCATTTTGTGAATAAAATCCTAGATTATAATGGTAAGTTGATTGCGTCCAGGGACAGGCAGATCCAGTTGTTTATGTGGGCGACAATATATAAGATGAACAAAGTGGAGACAAGCAGAAGCTACTGAGAGTTACTTTTTTCCAACAGCCCAGACTCCCATTCCTTTCAGCTGAGACAATGGAGATAAGATAGCAGAGGGAGGGCATTCAGGAAACATCTTCACAATCATTTAACAGTTACATTTCGAAGGTATCACAAAATGCTGGAGTAACTCAGCAGGTCAGGCAGCATCTTGGAGAGAAGGAATGGGTGACGTTTCGGGTCGAGACCCTTCTTCAGTCTGATGACAGTTACATTTGGTCCGTTACAGGGTGCTGGCAAATACAAACATAACTTCATCCGTACGGTGCCGTTAATGATATCTGCACTGTTGAGCACAGAGAGTTGGATGGAATGTTCTATTGTAGAAACAGTAGGGCTTTAATAAAAAGTCTACAGCCAGCATCCATTAAAAACACCATTTGCACCCTGTTTCTGGTGCTTGTATGCCAGGTTAGATGCAGCTTAAGTGACACTATACAAGGGGTTTTCATGCTTTCTAGGTCCTCTGACTGAGATCATTGGTTTGGGCGAGTAGGCCTGTTTCCACGCTGTTTGGCTCTCTCGTCAAATTACAGCTATTTTGCAAATATTCCAGGAGATGCATACTGAAATGTCAATAGGTTAGCTGAATTTACCATAATGAGACAAAAAAATTATGCAGTGAAAATTTTACAGGATTTCACTATGTATATGCAATATTGTAAGCAAGTACTTTGGTGGCACTAATGCAAAGCATACAGCAGTCATGTAACTATTTTGGTAGTGATAATGAATATGGTTTGTGAGTGATATAACTGTATCACTGATCTATGAACACTTTTCTATGGAAATATTTTCAACGCAATTAAGTAGTTTTGTAAAATAGTAGTTTCATATTTGAATTTACATTAGTTCTAGGAATGGACAGTTCATTTCCTGAATTTCTCTTACAGAGAGAAAAAGACCAACGCAAATGAAGGGCATAAAAAACTGCAGGTGCTGGAATCTAAAATAAAGACGGAAAATGCAGAAAATGCTCAGCATGTCAGGCAGTACCTGTGGGGTGTGAAGCAGAGGCAATGTTTCAGAACCAGGTTCTCTTTCTACAGATGCTGCCTGACCTGCCGAGTGTTTCCAGCAATTTCTTATTTTTTTATTATTAACCATCAATCGAGCTCATATGTCAGGGATGCTCATGCATGGATCGTGTGCACTATCTAGTGAGTGATGAACTAACAAGCAAATAAACATGATCTCAATTTAAACTTTCACCATCAACATTACATCAATGTGATAATACAGCAAAAAAACATTCATATAAAATGATTACTTTGAGCACACATATTTTCAAATGTTTAAGGATAAACTAAACATCTATATTTATAGACGTCAAAATATACCAGTACCTTATTTATAGTCTGATGTATAATCCCATTTCCGACAGGTATCAGGACACCTCCAATTATCACCAATAATATGCCAACTGCAATTCCAATGCTAAATATGATTATTTTGTTGCAGACCATTATTCCTAACCGGATGATTAAGAGCAAAATTGTTTGGTGCAGAGCTGAACAACAGCCAGAAATTAGTGCAAAAAAACACTCTGAGTAGAGAGCCTGTAAAATATCCAGCAATTGAAAGAGTATTCACAGGATATTAGAAGAAGTAAACACTGATAACGTGGGGTTTGATTGCTGCAAAATTCAAACCGCACCAAATCTGCTTGTACAAAACAAACAAAGGTCAGACATCAAAGTTCACATGATAAGAGAATTTGTGCTGACAATATTAATGGATTAATGCTTAACCAGTTGATGAGTCTGCTTTTTTTATAAAGTTCTTACTGAAGGAGATAAATAGGATAACACCAGATTGAAATAATGTGCCATATGTTGGGTTAAATATCCATCTGCTAATACTGCCAGAGAATGGGATTACAGATTTCTGGGATCAGTGCTGATCCATCAAGTTAGGCCCAGGGACCAGGGCAAGGATTCTAAGCTCCAAACATGATCTCACAGC
Source organism: Rhinoraja longicauda (assembly GCF_053455715.1). NCBI lineage: Eukaryota > Metazoa > Chordata > Chondrichthyes > Rajiformes > Arhynchobatidae > Rhinoraja > Rhinoraja longicauda. The sequence continues at coordinate 15,562,054 of NC_135975.1, read as the reverse complement.
TTTGAAAATATCCTATGCAGCTGTGCTCGGCACAGACACATGCTAATGAATTTAGGGTCTTATTGTCCTTTGGGTGACTGAGCTCATATAAGGTTTTTATAAAGCACATTTTGTCCCTTGACAACTTGTGTTCTTCAATGTGCATTGGAATATTTGAAGTGTAATTTTGTTTTTTGGGTCTATGCCTTCTGCTTTAGCTGTTGTATGTTTATTTCTGTATTTAATTTTAGATTGGCACACCATTTATATCCATGTGATGAGGGGGGACCTCATTGAAACTTACCAGCGAGTGAAAGACCTGGATAAAGTAAATGTGGAGAGGATGTTTCCACTAGTGGGAGAGACTAGGACCAGAGGTCATAGCCTCAGAATAAACAATAGACAATAGACAATAGACAATAGGTGCAGGAGTAGGCCATTCAGCCCTTCGAGCCAGCACCGCCATTCAATGCGATCATGGCTGATCACTCTCAATCAGTACCCCGTTCCTGCCTTCTCCCCATACCCCCTCACTCCGCTATCCTTAATAAAAGGATGTACCTTAAGAAAGGAGATGAGAATGAATTTCTTTTGTCAGAGGGTGATGAATCTGTGGAATTCATTGCTACAGACGGTTGCAGTGGCCAAGTCAATGGATGTTTTTAAGGTGGAGATTGACAGATTCCTAATTAGCATGGATGTCAGGTTATGGGGATAAGGCAGGAGAATAGGGTTGAGAGGGAAAGATAGATCAGCCATGACTGAATGGTAGAATTGACTTGATGGGACAAATGGGCTAATTCTGCTCCTATTACATGAATTTATGAATTGTTCTTGCATATTCCGAACAGCTCCATAACTGAGGACTCTGTGATTTAAGGACTGTTCCCAGGGATACATTCAAAGACGGGCATCAAGTGCTGCTGGAAGGTCATCAACTCGTTGAAAAACGCTCTTTGGTTTGCCAGAAACTTGACCTCCCAGCAGAGCAAGATGTCTGTCGGGGCATGTTGCCGACTGACCCGCAGACTGCAGCAATACGTGCTGAACTTAGTGCATCCAACGCCAAGGTTGTGTGACAGTCTAGGGGCCTTCCGCTGCTGGATATGGGGTACAGGGTATGGTGGAGACACCCCTCAAAATAAGGGAAGGGATTTCACGCAAGGGGCCACGAGTTGCAAGGATATGGGGTAAAATTGTGTCATTTATGTAAACAGTATTGAATGTATGTAATAGCATCCGAGAATTTCGGATATTTTGCACGGTTTGCACGGTTTTTTTGTACATATTTTTTACTTGAATAAAGTTTATTTTGATTTTTTTTTAAAATAATAATCAAACACGGAAAGAGACACAAAATGCTGGAGTAACTCTGCGGCACTCTCTCAGAGTGTCTCTCTGGAGAAATAAACACTCTGAAATTTATTCCTACTCCTCTGTAAATAACACCCCGCAAATCCAAAGGGGGCATTTAATCGGGGGCACTTCCTGAGGGACGGGCGCTTGCTGAGGGACGGGCTCTGTGACGGGCGGCATTTCCGCCCCGCAGCCGCTGAGGGACGGGCGGCATTTCCGCCCCGCAGCCACTGAGGGACGGGCTCTGTGACGGGAGCTTTCCGCCCCGCAGCCGCTGTGGGACGGGGGGGGGGCATTTCCGCCCCGTAGCCGCTGTGGGACGGGCTCTGTGACGGGGGGGGGCATTTCCGCCCCGCAGCCGCTGAGGGACGGGCTCTGTGACGGGAAGGGGAGGGGCATTTCCGCCCCGCAGCCGCTGAGGGTCGGGCCTCTGTGACAGGAGGAGGAGGGGGACTTGCCCGCAGAATGGAGCGGAAGTTGGCGGAGTGGAGAGCCCGGCAGCAGCCGGCGGAGGTGGATGGGGAGGAGGAAGAGGAGGAGGGGGCGTCGGGCGAGTCCGAGCACCGGGGAGACGGCGGAGGACGGCGGAGCAGCGTGAGTGCCGCCCCGCTGCCGATCGGCCCCCGGAACCGACCGCGCTCTGTCCCGGGGCGGCGGTGCGGGTCACTGGGACCGCTGGCTGCTGCTGCTGCCTGAGAAGAGATTGCTGGTGTCTGTGGAGGGGGGCAGAGATGCAGGTGTCAGTGGTTTGGTGGGGGCAATACAGGTGTCAGTGGAATAGGCACAGAGAAGATATGGTGGTGTCAGTGAGGGGGGGGGGCAGAGAGAGGATATATTGGTGTCAATGAGGGGGGGGCAGAGAGAGGATATGTTGGTGTTTGTGGAGGGGGGGCTAAGAGAGACAGGAGATGTTGGTGTGGTGGAGGGGGGGGGTCGGCGACAATGACAGGAGGTGCTGGTGTTAGTGAGGGGGGGGGGGTTTAGAGAGAGACAAGAGATGCTGGTGGGGTGTGGAGGGGGAGGGCAGCAATGACAGGAGGTGCTGTTGTTAGTGGGGGCAGTCACCAGAGATGCTGGTGTCAGTCGCTTAGCGAGGCAGAGGGGCAATAATGGTGTCCGTGGGGGGCAGAGAGAGGAGATGCTGGTATTAATGAGCACTACTACTTACAACCATAGCAGTGGAATCCACAAGTAGTCCGAATAATAATTTCTGAAGATAGACACAAAAAAACTGGAGTAACTCAGCAGGACAGGCAGCATCTCTGGAGAGAAGGAATGGGTGACGATTTGGGTCGAGACTCTTCTTCAGACTGACATCAGGGGAGAGAGTGATACATAGATAAGGAAGTGTGAAGGTGTGAAAACAGAGTAAAGGGAATGGAGATCAGGGAAAATTTAGAATAGATCATTGTTTTTTTAGATTTTAGATTCTACAGCGCGGAAACAGGCCCTTTCGGCCCACCAAGTCCGCGCCGCCCAGCGATCCCCGCACATTAACACTATCCTACACACACCAGGGACAATTTTTACATTTACCCAGTCAATTAACCTACAAACCTGCACATCTTTGGAGTGTGGGAGGAAACCGAAGATCTCGGAGAAAACCCACACAGGTCACGGGGAGAACGTACAAACTCCATACAGACGGCGCCCGTAGTCAGGATCGAACCTGAGTCTCCGGCGCTGCATTCGCTGTAAGGCAGCAACTCTACCGCTGCGCCACCGTGCCGCCCTAGCTGCACGTTAGCTGGGCGAAGGTGACAACAAACCAAACAGATAAAATTTAGTCGGTGACAGTAATACTGATCGGAGAACTGGGAAGGGGAAGGTATGGAGAGAGAAGGAAAGCAAGGGCTACTTGAAGTTAGAGAGGTCAATGTTCATACCGCTGGGGTGTAAGCTGCCCAAGCGAAATATCAGGTGCTGTTCCACCAATTTGCGCTGGGCCTGACTCTGACAATGGAGGAGGCCCAGGACAGAAAGGCCTGAATTGGATTCCAGGGCTGCAGTAGCTTAGAAAAGGATCATAGAGGGAAAAAATCACCTAAAATTACTTTAGTTTCGCCACTTTGAGGTGGATTCTCTCACCTATGAGTAACCAAAGTCCCAGATATCTCTGTACCCTCACCATGCTCTTGCAGTTCCTGCAAAGTGGAGCCAGGATCGACAGTGATGGGTTTGTAAAAGTTTAGTAGAGTCATAGTGTTTTCATGCCCTTATTTATACAATTGTCTATCCTAATAAACTTTCTGGGCCATACTGTCTATTAACTTTGCTCTCTTCCAAGGTATGTGACCCTGGTCCATCATGTTCTATTCTTTTTCCCTTTTTCTCTCCCACACATAAATTTCACAGCTTAGCTTACCAGTTGTATTTTCCCTCTACAGTCATTATTAAAGATGTATTAGTGGTGCATTTGGATAGCAGTACCAGGATAGGTCCAAGTCAGCATGGATTTACGAAGGGGAAATCATGCTTGACTAATCTTCTGGAATTTTGTGAGGATGAACAAGTAAATTGGACAAGGGAGAGCCAGTGGTTGTAGAGCACCTGAACTTTCAGAAAGCTTTTGATAAGGTCCCAGACAGGAGATCAGTGGGCAAAATTAGAGCACATGGTATTGGGGGTAGGGTATTGACGGATAGAAAATTTGTTGGCAGACAGGAAACAAAGAGTAGGGATTAACGGGTCCCTTTCAGAATGGCAGGCAGTGACTAGTGGGGTGCCGCAAGGATCGGTGCTGGGACCACAGCTATTTACAATATACAGTAATGATTTCAATGAAGGAATTAAAAGTAACATTAGCAAATTTGCAGATGACACAAAGTTGGGTGGCAGAGTGAACTGTGAAGAGGATGCTATGAGGATGCAGGGTGACTTGGACAGGTTGGGTGAGTGAGGAGATTCAGGATATCTTTATTTGTCATCCAAAAAACAAGTCTTTTGGACGAAATTTAGTCACCCATAGTCCAACAATAAAAGCAATAAAATAAGCAAATTACACAACCCCAACCAACACAAAAAAAAGAAACATCCATCACAGTGAGTCTCCTCCAGTCCCCTCCTCACTGTGATGGAAGGCCAGAATGTCTTTTCTCTTCCCCTGCCGTCTTCTCCCGCGGTCAGGCTGGAGAAGCCTATTGCATGGCAGATGCAATATAATGTGGATAAATGTAAGGTTATCGACTTTGGTGGCAAGAACAGGAAGGCAGATTATTATCTGAATGGTGTCAGGTTAGGTAAAGGGGAAGTACAATGAGACCTGGGTGTCCTTGTACATCAGTCACTGAAAGTAAGCATGCAAGTACAGCAGGCAATTAAGAAAGCTAATGGCATGTTGGCCTTCATAATGAGGAATTGAGTACAGGAGCAAAGCGGTCCTTCGGCAGTTGTAGAAGGCCTCCTAATTTGAGGAAGGACATTCTTGCTATTGAGGGAGTGCAGTGTAGGTTCTCGAGGTTAATACCTGGGATGGCGGGACTGTCATATGATGAAAGAATGGAGCGATTGGGCTTGTATTCACTGAATTTAGGATGAGAGGGGATCTTATAGAAACATATAAAATTATTAAGAGATTGGACACGCTGGATGCAGGAAACATGTTCCTGATGTTGGAGGAGTCCAGAATCAGGGGCCCAGTTTAAGAATAAGTGGTAGGCCATTTGGACCTGAGATGAGGAAAAACTTTTTCACCCAGAGGGTTGTGAAATTGTGGAATTCTCTGCCTCAGAAGGGAGTGGAGGCCGATTCACTGAATGCATTAAAAAAAGAATTAGATAGAGCTCTTAGGGCTAGCGGAATCAAGGGATATGGGGAGCAGGAACGGGATACTGATTGTGGATGATCAGCCATGATCACATTGCATGACGGTACTGGCTCGAAGGGCCGAATGGCCTACTCCTGCACCTATTGTCTATGTATCTATGTTCATTGTCAACTCTCTTCTGTTGCTGCTCAGAATATTACTGCATTTCCCCATGGCTATTCCTTCAGCTTCTTGCATAATTTACCTCTAACATTTATATTCTATTGGTTCATGTTTTTTATTTATTAATTGTTTCATTGATCTTTATGATTTGGCAAATTGTGGTAGGACATCACTAGCGGGCATTGTTGCAGTCTGGTCCCACAGTGGAATTTGTGTGGTAATTGCAGAAATGGTGAGAGAATGGGGACTCATCGCAAACGAAGTGTGAAGAGAGAGTTTCAATACATTATTGCACTTCTTAGCAGGAGAGGTTGTGAGAGAAGGTAGGCACAAAGTTCTGAAGTAACTCAGCAAGTCAGGCAGCATCTCTGAAGAATACGGATAGGCAATATTTTGGGTTGGAATTGACCTGAAATATCACGTATCCACGTGTTCCAGAGACGATGCCTGAGCTGCTGAGTTACTCCAGCACTTTGTATCATTTTTTGTAAACCAAAAGGAACTGCAGTTCCTTGTTTCTCCACAGTGGAAGAAGGTGCTGTTTTGAGTGAATTCCATAAAATTAAATTCAAGGTGTTGGTGAAAAAAGCAGAATGAGCTACAGTGAGTTTACAAGCTATGAGCTGAACAGGGCCAGATTCCTGGTTTACACTCGTCTTGCAGGCTTACACTCCTCTAGATATGCGGTGACCATCCCATAACACTACTGAGCTTTGTATGGTGGTGAGGCTTGGTGGGGGCAAGAACCAGCCTTCTCATTCTTGATTGCTCAGCCTTTACCTGCTTTTATAGCCACGGTAAGAAATCCCTCTATTGAACAGAATTTCACTTTCTTTTTTAAAGGAATGCAAAACAAGTTCATATTAAATGAGTTCTTGTGCCCAACCATATGTACCGAATGCTACCTTGTGCATCGTCCAATATAAAATTACAATAGCATTCCATTTTGACTGCTCTTGTAATTCAGCTTGTCTGCAAATAACGGGGTTCATTTTAGTGCTGCTTTCTTATTACCTCTTGTAATTTATCTAGTCTCATCCTAAATGTGTGAACTGCAAACACGTAAACTAAAACTAAACACACAGTTATTCCTTTTCCTGGAGAAAGGTGTCTAGCATAATTGATCCTCTCAGTCTAGTCATAACAATACTGGAAATGTTTCATTTTTTTAGGAAAAGGAAGAAGATGAGCAGAATTCATTGACAGAGAGCTCCGAGGAGCAGACGATTAAAACTGATCACTTTGCCGCAATTGTGACTGTTCTGAAGGTCCTGCTTTGGCTGGTGTTACTTGGCCTCTTCATTGAGTTGGAGTTTGGCCTGGTATATTTTGTCTTCTCAATGTTTTATTGGATTTACATTGGAACACGAGCCCCATCCGAAAAGAAACAAGGAGAAGTGAGTGCATACTCTGTGTTCAACCCTGGCTGCAAGGCTATTCAGGGAAGCATAACAGCAGAACAGTTTGAACGAGAACTTCAGTACAGACCTATGGCCGGCAGATGATTGGCCCTGTGAGGAACTATTTATTGTATTGTAACCAGCACATTTGTCACTGTGCCAATGGAATCTCGAACACAATAAAGGTCAACAGAAGGAATCGCCTGAGCTGTAATTTACCCACCTGCAACAGCTGTTTAAATACAGTGAGAGATAAATTAAATTTTCACTGTTTGTGTCTGGTATAATTGAATCTAAATCCTGCACACCTTATTCAGCAGGAACTAATTTAAGGCAATTTGGGATGGGCAATAATCTCACACCCTCTCTAGGCACTGCCTGACATATAATAGGCGACCCCGTAAACTCGCAATGCTTTAAGACCACTGACACGCATGTGGTCGCCACCTCGGAGCTCCAAGATAGTCTCCTCGGAGCTCCCACATGCTCTCCACGTCGGAGCTCCCAAGTGGTCTATGCATCGAATAGTAAATTTACAAGTGCGCAGTAGCACTTCCATTTTCAACTTGCATAACATCCGACTTCAACGAGGCTCTGCGGGACGTAACCTTCACGTAAATTAGGGAGCACCTGTATATTAAATTAAAAGTATTGTAATTCTATTGAAGGCAGACTCCAGATATATAGTGAGGTAAATATATTCATGTTTAATCTGAAACTACAGGCACACAATTTCCTGGAAAAAAGGTTGGTTGCCTTGTGTGCCTTCTTAGAATGTAGGCCAGGTTAGAAATAGTATTTTCCTATCTCATTAATCACGAGTGAATCATCCTTGAGATGATTGTTCCTGTGTCCTACAAACCCCATTTATATCCTTTATAAAAAAATAACATGCAATAAACAATACTTCCTTCAAAAACCACATATGGGATATGTAAATTCTGTTTGTTTTATACAAATGAGAATTGCCAACCATTCCATAACTCAAGCTGAAATCCAGCAAGAAGCAAGTAAAGAAACGCACTGTTATAGTGCTTTGAAGTCTAAGTGTATAAACTGGCCAGTTTGTTTTTAGTAGTATTCTCCAAACAAAGGACTAGTTTTCAATGCTCCTTAGAAAGCTTTCAGTCCAATACTGAACTGTTCTGTTTTTCCCAACACGCGCAGAGCCGGGTGCACTTTAACATGGGTTCACTCCTTTAATGGGCCATATTGTGCTGTCAGTTGTTGTGCTTGCGATTGTTGTACATTACAGTGCTTCTTTGGTCAAATGTGAAAGTCAAAGATGTCCTGATGGGCATTTGTCAGAATGTCAGCCTGCTGCGAACTCGCCACCCAAACCCCGAGGCAGAGCAATGCCTGAAGCACTTTGCAACCTGCCCTCAACCTTACAGCACATGCAGGAACAGTAACCACATTCATTTGACATTGTGGTAAAAGGTAAATGCTTTACTTACTTTACCGTAAAAGCAACTAAATAATAATTGTTAAAATAATACATGAAGCCACTTCACCTCTCAAAGCAAACTCCATCTGGTCAGAAACCTGTAGCATTAAGGAATGGAGGAGGTATAGAGAGTGGGAATGCGTTTTGTCCAATACCAAATGTGTATGAAGGAACTGCAGATGCTGGTTTATACCAAAGATAGGCACAAAGTGCTGAAGTAGCTCAGCCAGTCAGGCAGCATCTCTGGAGAAAAAGGATGGGTGACATTTTGGATCAGAACCCATCTTAAGGCTGGACGTTTCGGGTTGGAACCTTTCTACAGACCGGGCAGTCTGAAAAAGGTTCTGACTGGAAATGTCAGCCATCGTTTCCAGGGATGCTGCCAGACCTGCTGAGTTACACCAGCACTCGGTGTCTATCTTCTGGTCCAGTACCATCTGGTCAGACTGTTTAGCCGCTTTCCCCGCCCCCTCCTGCAGCAGATTATGCGTCATACAACCATTTTAATGCATTTTTTAAAAATCTTGATCCTAGCGCCCAATTTGTGGACATTTGCTCAATTTTTTTCCTAACGGGCATTTCACTTACTCTGCTCAGAAGTGTTATTGAATTAGATATTTTTCAATTTATTGAATTTATCCTTTCTATAAATATTGTCCTTCAGTATATTTTGGACAGTTGAAATGTGTTAAATATGATTTTTCTTTTATTGCTGGGTTCTATTCCCTGTACACATTAGCCTTGGGGTTTTATAAAAGCTGATGCTAAATTGCTAGCAAACCCAAGGAAAATTGGAATGATTTCTCGGGAGATATTTTGGTGGATGCACTGCATTAGTAGAAGGGTGTTTGATCAAGACAAGCAATTATCTGTGGTTTTCCTTTTCCACAGTTTTATTTAGAATACTCATTCCAATTATCATGAGCTTGTAACTGATTATTTCAGATATTCTTGTACACATTGGTCTGATCATCTATATACTAAAACTCTTGTTTGTTTGTTCCTGAACTACAGGCAAAACGCTACACAATAGCGCTACAATTTTAGGCTCACCTTACTCACCGTCATCCCTTTGGTGCTAACGGAAGAAGTTTAATTGAAATCGGTGTTATATTTTTAAAGTTATTCACATTTTAAAGTTTAAATCTATCTCCTAGAAAGGGAGGGGGTGGAAGGAGGAGGAGGGAGGATTAAGGGGGGGGGGGTTGAGGGGGATGGAGTGGGGGGGGAGAGGAGGGTGCTGCACCAATGCAGGAGAGGTTTGGACCCAACAGGTCCACTTGGTCTAGTTCCTTTCTAAATTTCTTCCAGTAGAAATTCCCATGAGTTAGCTGAAATGCAAAGCCCAAGAGTGGTGCTGAATGGCAAGTCTTCTCTAGGTTGTCCCTTCTAATATGCTTAGCATTGGAAAGCATGGACTGTCACCTGGCCTGCCACGAACAGTGAAGGCAGCAGCAACATTTAATCACTGAACCATGCATGTAATTTTTTTGAATTAAAAGTAATGAATATGGGTGAACTCATTCGGTTTTATTTCAATATATAATACATCAATAATCTGAATCCAAAGGATTAATAACAACCAGTAAGATGAAAGGTCGTTGACGAAATATTAACTGTGTTTCTCTCCATGATTCTGCTGGATCTACTACATATTTCCACGTTTTTCAGTTCATTGACATAAAATATTAAATCTGTTTCGCTCTTCACTCATACTGCTTGACCTGCTGAGTATTTTGAACACTTTCTATCGTTATCTTCGTGACACTCTGTTATTCAGCTGTGGTGAAAATATTTATTCGGCTTCAGGCAATAATGCCATGGTAACATATTTTATGAAGATATGTAAGTGATGTAACAGTGATAAACTGTTTTTTACAGTGGACGAAGAACAACATTTTCTTCTGTGAGCTTTATGATATGCAATAAAATGATAATTTAGTATCTTTCAAGTCAATCAAGAGTGTTTTATTGCATATGTCCTGAAAACTTGCAACAGCACAACAGATATGTAAACATAGTACTCTGCAAAACCCATAATAAACAACAAAATATTCAGACACAAAATGCTGGAGTAATTCAGCATTTTGTGTCCACCTTCGGTGTAAACCAGCATCTGCAGTTCCTACACAAAAGAAAGTTCAATAAATATGAAAAAGAAACAGAAAAAAATAAAAGTAGTCCAAAGACATAAACAGAAATGTGGTAGTAACAATTGGGAAAATTGTTAAAATCAAGAGCGGGCAAATCAGGGAACAGGGATGATGATGGAAGTGTGAGAAATACATTTTCAATAACTCATTGCAATATTTGGGTGTAAACAAATGGCAATATAGAATCACATAGCTATGTAGAACCTCATATTTACAATGGGAGCATAAGATCATCTCTTAACATTCAAAACGTTTCTTGGGAATCGAAATGCTCCAAACGGCCTTCTTTTATCACTGCAATGGAGGGGGGTTCTTTGCAGATAATGGAAGGGTCTTGACCAGAAACATCACCCATTCCTTCTATCCAGAGATGCTGCCTGACCTGCTGAGTTACTCCAGCATTTTGTGTCTATCTTCTGTTTATAGGCAATAGGTGCAGGAGTAGGCCATTCGGCCCTTCGAGCCAGCACCACCATTCAATGTGATCATGGCTGATCATTCTCAATCAGTATCCCGTTCCTGCCTTCTTCCCCTGACTCCCTAATCCTTAAGAGCTCTATCTAGCTATCTCTTGAATGCATTCAGAGAATTGGCCTTCACTGCCTTCTGAGGCAGTGAATTCCACAGATTTACAACTCTCTGACTGAGAAAGTTTTTCCTCATCTCCATTCTAAATCTCCTTATTCTTAAACTGTGGCCTCTGGTTCTGGACTCCCCCAAAATTGGGAACATGTTTCCTGCCTCTAACGTGTCCAACCCCTTAATAATCTTATATGTTTCGATAAGATCCCCTCTCATCCTTCTAAATTCCAGTGTATACAAGCCTAGCCGCTCCAGTCTTTCAACATATGACAGTCCCGCCATTCCGGGAATTAACCTAGTAAACCTATGCTGCACGCCCTCAATAGCAAGAATATCCTTCCTCAAATTTGGAGACCAAAACTGCACAAAGTACTCCAGGTGCGGTCTCACTAGGGCCCTATACAACTGCAGAAGGACCTCTTTGCTCCTATATTCTTCACTGCCTGCTATACCTGCATGCATCCTTTCAGTGACTGATGCACTAGGACACCCAGATCCCGTTGTACATCCCCTTTTCCTAACTTGACACCATTCAGATAATAATCTGCCTTCTTATTCTTACCACCAACGTGGATAACCTCACACTTATCCACACGTTTAAACCAGCATCTGCAGTTCCTTCCTACACATAGTATTTATTAATGCAACTGTCCATATCCTTGTTCAAAGATTGGGTTTTGTTTGTGTAACAGGCTTTTAATCCATTATCTCCTGTAAAATGTTCCATGCCTAACAATCCTCAACAACCTGTGAAGCCAGAAAGCCATTCTTTGGTGGAGGTAGGCCTGGTCTGTCACACTGGTATTAGTGCACAAAGGAGTGCATGTAGTCCCCCTGCTTCCCAATAACATTAGCACATGTGAGACTGGACCAGGTTGAGTTTGACAGAGCCTGCTATGGTCTGACAAGTGGCACATAGAGGCACCCATTGAGTTAATTAACTGGTTCATTATTTTCCAGTTTAACTAAATGCAAAGACTTAGTGTGGATCATTGTCCTCCTTTGTAATCTACCGAATAGACTGCAGCGTGATCATTATCATTCAATACACTCTGCTAATGGACTGCAACTTCAGAGACCATTCTAGTATAATTATCTGCTGAATAGGACAATAGCATGATTCAACAGCTTTCAATGTAATCCACAGAAATCAGACAATCATAATTTCAGAACAAAGATGGCAATTATAGTCTAACTCTGAGGATGGATAAACACAATATTGTGCAAAGCCTTCAGAGCTAAATCATGGAATATTTGGATTGGAATGGATTAAAGTTTCTACCAATATAAGAGCAGAAAATTCCACTGATTTCATTGTGCCAAGAACTAGAGGGTCAAATAAAGGGCATTTTCTGAAACTCTCAATATCCTGCCATTTGCAGGGTGGAAGGTCACTGCCTCAGTGAAATAAAGAACTGCTTAGGCATTCCTCTGTCATTTCTGATCATCTCATACTGTAAGGAAAGCCGCAGTAAAAGTTCTATTTTGGTTAACACAAAGCATCATTGCAAAACAATGATCCCATGTAAAGACAAACAGCATTGGAAAGCAGCCAGTACCAGGCTGTGGTAAAAACTCAATAGACCATCTTTTCTCATTGACATGCAATATTGCATTGACACGCAATATTGCATTGACACGGAATGTTTTTTAATGCAAATATTGGGAGGTCACTTTATTAAAATGAATGATGACAAGTCAAGTCATGTCAAGTCAAGTTTATTTGTCACATACATATACAAGATATGCAGTGAAATGAAAGTGGCAACGCCTGCGGATTGTGCTAAACTACAAAACAGAATAGAGAAGAAAAAAAATTTAACACGAAAAATAAATTAAGACAGTAAATTAAATTAGTCCCTGTTAAATTAAATGAGAGTTCATAATCCTGATGGCCTGTGGGAAGAAACTCCGTCTCATCCTCTCCGTTTTCACAGCGTGACAGCTGAGGCGTTTGCCTTACTGTAGCAACTAGAACAGTCCATTGCTGGGGTGGTAGGGGTCCCCCATAATGTTGCTGGCTCTGGATCTGCACCTCCTGATGTATAGGTCCTGCAGGGGGGCGAGTGTAGTTCCCATAGTGCATTCAGCCGAACGCACTACTCTCAGCCTTCCTGTCCTGGGCAGAGCTGTTTCCAAACCAGATTGTGAACTTGCCACAATTTAAGATTCATTTGACCTCAATGGAAGTAAAAGTGGGAGTGCTGTCAGATCGACAAGCAGCCAGCATTCATGGCTGGAGAATATTGAAATTGTTACCATTGTTTTCTTTTTTAGTAGTTTTGAATATCGCTTCACAAATAACATATGTTTGGTTTGCATATGAATAGAAATAACATGCAAAGTGATGCAGGCAGGATGATGTTGGACTTGATGCAACTCTCCTTACCATGGCACCAAGCCAGTTTTAAAACAGTCAACCTTTCATGCTATACTAGTAGTAGAAGGCAGATGCTTAAAGTGAAAACAGCTAACCTTTGATGTTAGATCTCTTTGAAATCTTAACTTTGCAATTATTTTTAAAGTTACATTTATTTTCAAAAATGGCAGTAAATATGAAGAAGGGTCAAGATTATAAAGTTTCCTGTCTTTCCTGAATTCTGCAGAATGGCACCACTTGGGTTCAAAAATGCATCTGGATACTTCATTAAGGAAAGGAATTAGCTGATTTATATGATGCTTGTGTAAAGAAAGTGAAGATTGCTCACTGATTGCCTTATTCCTAAACCTTTTCCTAGAATTGTTTGATCTTGCAATGTTTAGACTCCCTACTTTAATCCAATACTCTGTAATTTTCTTGTCATTATTTTCAAAGAGATGAGAAAGAAGAATCATTATACAATACAATACAATACAATACAATATATCTTTATTGTCATTGTACCCAGGGGTACAACGAGATTGGGAATGCGCCTCCCATACGATGCACTAATTTAGGTAATTTAGACAGCAGCAACCCAACGAAACGAACAGTTGTAACAGTTTTGGACAGGGTAAAGTGCAAGTTGATCTATGCGTTGTGGCCATCCGGCTCAGCAGGACCGGTTCATAGCAGCTATGGCCCTGGGGATGAAGCTGTTCCTGAGTCTGGAGGTGCGGGCATAGAAGGCCTTGTATCGTCTGCATTATTTATCATTAATGCAGTTCTTCCATTTTGCAATCACGATAAAGTGTCCCTTAGACATTTGCACTTTTCATATCAAAATAGATACAATACCCAGCACCTTCTCCCTCACATTACAGACACTCCCCGACTTACGTAAGGGTTACCTTCCGTAAACCCGTACGTAAATCAGATTTTATGTAAATTGGAATCACTATCCACATCCCCTAACCAAAATAATTCACTGAGAATATTATCTCAGTGGCATCGGGCAGCATCCAGGGCATTTAATGCAGTGCATGGCCTTCTAGTTCAGCACTGCCATCCTTGCCAGCTTGAATTCTATCTCACCATTCGTGCACTTTCTTCAGCGCACCGCCATCTGGATAAGCACCGCCACAATTCTTAGGTTGTTTCCGATGTAAGCTTCAGTGATTTCTACTGTGTTATGGAAATTACAAACTGCATTAATTACACTAGGGGGACTGAGTACAGAATTGTTTAGGTAAGTGCGACTTCACGTAAGTCACCCATTGTGTATGTCAGGGAGTGTCTGTACCTGCAGTTTACCTTTTTCAAAATCTGCAAATACAAAGTTTAACAATCTGGAATATTACCGGTTTCAGGAAAGTACTTGATATCAGTATCCTCATCAAGCTTAAATGGTAGACTCACTCCAGAGATTTACGTACAGAATTAAGCTGACCATACATGAGAGGACAGGCATCGTTTGTTTGAAATGTTCCATCAAGCTTCTTTCTGAATACAGAACATCACCTATTACCATCTTGAAGAAGAGAAAAGTTCTCTCAATGGCCTTCTGCTATCACCTGTATGGATGACACAGGTCATCGAGTTGGTGCTACCTGGTTGAAGTGGCTTGCATTTAATCCTGACCTCCAGATTGTCCATGTGGGTTTTGCACATTATCTCCATGATTTCCTCCTGATCTTTCATTTCCCCACTCTAAAGATGCGCAGAATTATATGTTAATTGGTCACTGTAATTAGATGAAGCACAGATCGAGAGAGTTGATGGGAACATAGTAATAATAGAGTGGGGTTGGTGTTGGATTAGTATAAAGGGGTGGTGTCTAGTCTATATGGACCTGGTGGGCCAGAGGGCCTATTTCCGTGTCATGTCATTCTTTGTCTCTATAATCTATGGACAGAACCAATCAAAGCAATTTGTAGAATTCCTGCTATTAAAAATGTATTCAAATTGTTCTCAAGGTTAAAGACAATGAGATGTCACATACAGACAGTTGAGGCCTGAAATAACATTCACCAGAGTGAATGAAATTAAAATGTTGAATATTTAACATTTAAATAACCTTTAGTCATCTTGAAACATTTCATTTGATAGATTACAATTTTATGATTGGGAAAATAAATATAAAGATTGAGATTCCTTAAATCATTGTTAAAAGAAGTTCTTAGAAAAAAATATATTTTATTTTCTAAAAATAAAATGTCACAATTTTTTTCTCCCCCTTCTTCTCCCAGCTGCATGTTGTCTGCTAATTTTGATGATGGCCTAAATCTGTCTGCATTCACCATGTTGGACACATCAACAGATGACACTAGCTGGCACCAGTTCAACTCAGCCTGCACTATGCCATTATTGTGTCTGACACCAGCCCCACCCCTGGTAATGCATTCCAGGCCCCACCAGCCTCTGTGTAAAAAAACTTGCCCAGCATATCTCCATTATATTTTCCCCCTCTCACGTTGTAGATATGTCCTCTAATGTTGGTCATTTTCATCCTGGGAAAAGCAATCTTAAGCACCCGCCATATACTCTTGATAGACCTTTCCAACTTGAAATAAGTATGGAAAACATCAAATGTGTAGGAAGGAACTGCAGATACTTGTTTATACAATAGATAGACAAAAAAAGATGGAGTAACTCAGCGGGTCAGGCAGCATCTTTGGAGAAAAGGAATAGGTGATGTTTCGGGTTGATTTCTGCAATCAACTGTCATCCTGTTGAATCTCAATGTGTGTATGACTCGTTATCACCTACCCCACAGCCAACAATGGACCATTATAGGCTCCATCTTTCCTTGATCATTATTGCTTTCTGGATATTTTTCATTCATTTGTTCTATTTACCTTCTACATCTCTCGTTTCCTTTCCCTGACTCTGACTCTCCATCTGAAGAAGAGTCTCCACCCAAAGCGTCACCTATCCCTTTTCTCGAGATGCTGCCTGTCCCGCTGAGTTACTCCAGCTTTTTGTGTCTATCTTCCAGGAAAAACACCAAAGACTTGTCAAACCACAACAACAGCCACAATTAGGCTGCAAGTATTTGATGATTCTTTAAATAGTACGAATAAAGGTTCCTTCCAGCTGCTGAACATATGTTTGGTTGTGCTTGATTAAGAGAGAACATTAGCTGGAACATGAAATTCCAAGATGGAAAGTGTTGTCAGCCACCAAGTGGCCTCACTATCTGCTCCCCCTGTGCCTTCAGTGGGCACACACACACTCTGTGCCACCGAACCACAATCACCTTGATGTGACTTTTACCCGCATGTACACCTGGATGTGACTTTTACCCGCATGTACACCTTGATGTGACTTTTACTCGCATGTACACCTGGATGTGACTTTTACCCGCATGTACACCTGGATGTGACTTTTACCCGCATGTACACACACACAGTTCTAAGACATTCAAAAATCGCTAGAGAGATTGGTGTGAATTTAAATGAATTATTAATTTAACCTTCTTTAGTAAGGCCCTGCACAAAAGCAGAGGGATATGCTTTGAATTTATTAGCCAACATCTTGAAACAAGTTCAATTTAATAGTTATTACTAAGCATATTTGCCTACAACCATGTGTTGTTTGTTTTAAACCCAGGAATAACTGGAGAAAACAAAATATATAATTGAGCCTATAAATTCATTGCAAATGTCATCTTTCTGAATACAGAACATCACCTATTACCATCTTGAAGAGGAGAAAAGTTCTCTCAAAGGCCTTCTGCTATCACCTGTATGGATGACACAGGTCATCGAGTTGGTGCTACCTGGTTGAAGTGGCTTGCATTTAATCCTGACCTCCAGATTGTCCATGTGGGTTTTGCACATTATCTCCATGATTTCGCAGATAGTGAGGCCACTTGGTGGCTGACAACACTTTCCATCTTGGAATTTCATGTTCCAGCTAATGTTCTCTCTTAATCAAGCACAACCAAACAATTGATCATGTGCTTTTCCAAATAATGAACTGAATGACTGATGTAATCCCTTTCAAGGGACTGAAATCAAAATCAAAGAAGTATATTTGTTGATAGTTATTGACTGCATTGCTTCTGACTTTGTGCAGTAGATTACAATGAGGTCTCCAACAGATTTTGCCACAAGATTCACGAAGGCCTTTACGCAGAGTATTCATTGTGAAATGCACAAATCTGAAAAAAATGTATATCATCGTGCAATGAAACTGATGGGCTGGTCAACAAGATGTCATCTGACACAAAAATTAAGCCGATTGTGTTTGCTTGAAAGGTGATATTATACAAGCAGCTGATGAACATGGACATGCTGGGTCTACAAGCCTTCTCCGATATTTTGATTTTGTGAAATACTTCACGGAAACTGCTGCAAACTGTTTTTTTTAAGATGTTATGTTTCTAACATTATTTCAGGAAGCCTGCTCCTGCTGGACTCTGGGATCCAACATCCAGCTTTAATGGATGACGATGGATAGTGGGCATTAATAGGCCAGCAACATGACCTAACCAGGTCTCATTTACCCCAGAGGCCTTAAGGACCATACTTTCCAAAATAGAAATTGATGTTTTAATCCAACACGTGTTGGGTAGTCCAACTTTAACATTCATGTTTTGACTTCTGTTCAATCAATCAATGAGTCTGGAACTCCTCTGATCCCTGTGGCTCAGTACCATACTAGGTGGTGTAATCATCAAATATTCATTTTAATGATGCAGTTTGGTATAAGTAAGTAAGTGATGTTGTTTCCATTTCTTCAGATCATATAGATGGAGCTTTGCCTAGTTGCATCACATTGTATTGCATTGTTTTCACATCATCTCCTTCACTGCTCCATGTTACACTTCATCCACAGTCTCAGGAGAACATCCCCTATTATACCACAATGATATTTTCTCACTTTCCCACACTGACTAGAATTCAACACATGTCACGGTTTGTTCCATGCTGTGCGTACAGGCCCTTTGGGAAATAGGTTGAGATTGCAGCTAAACTCATTTTAGAGAGCACCTTAATGGCCAATGGACACAAGAATTTAAATTGGGTCCCTTGGAAGGCACAAGTTTAAGGTGAGAGGAGAAAGATTTAATAGGATCCTGAGGTGCAATTTTATTCACATAGATTGTGATGCGTACATGAAACATGCTACCATAGGAAGTGGATGAGCCAAATACAATGAGAATATTTAAAAGATTTCACCTCGCTGTTCTGACTTGTTGCTAAGTGTTTTGCACACAGTCGATGTCTGTCCCTATTTCTGACACTGAGAGCACTTTATCTGCAGCGCATCAGGAAAAGCTGCCATGTAACATCAATTCTCACCACTTGTGATTAGTTTAGGTTAGAGATGCAGTGTGGAAACAGGGCCACTGGCCCACTAAATCCACACCAACCAGCAATCACCCATGTGGGAGGAAACCGAAGCACCCAGAGAAAACCCACGTGGTCACAGGGAGAACATGCAAACTCTGCATAGACAGCAGCCAAGGTCAGGATCGTACCCGGGTCTCTGGAGCTGTGAGGCAAGTGACGTACTTGTGCCCATGTAATGTGGTGATGTTACGGGCTCCCATACACTCACTGCCTATGGCAGATGGAATTCTTTGACATCTATCTCAGCTATTTCCATGCAGGTTGCAAATTTACAAGCCAGATCAAATGTGAGGCTTTTTATGTAGAACAGCTTAGACTGGATCCATTCACCGTTCAAACCATACACACAGTTATGCCAATGCACACTGTCTGCAAACTCCCTAACACTGCTGCCTCTTGCTAGATACTCTCAACACAACATCATAACCACTCACTGTTTCTCCCACTTTCTGATTGCTCATGCTCAATTTGCAGCTCTCCACTTCTCAGATGGCTCAGGATTAAGTGACTGTTCCAACTTCTGCATGACATCAATAAAAGAAACATTGCTGGCTTTCTATAGAGACACCAGTTTAATAAGTAACTCAGCGGGACAGGCAGCATCTCTGGAAAGAGGGAATGGGTGTCTCAACCAGAAACATCACCCATTCATTCTCTACAGAGATGCTGCCTGTCCTCGCTGAGTTACTCCAGTATTTTGTGTCTATCTTCGGTGTAAACCAACATCAGCAGTTCCTTCCTACACCAGTTTAATGTATTCAGTTGAAAGCCTCACACTTTCACAACTAATCTCTCACTGAAATTATTTCAACTCTCTTGCTGTCTCGTTCAGTGCCTGCACTTTATCAACTTGAACTTCTGTATCTGGGATATAAACAGACAGAAAAAAAACGCACTTCGTACCATTCCAAGTAGACTGTTAGTGACCCCCCAGTTCTGACTGTACAACCCAGGCTGCCTGTGTAACTGTTCTGCTTTGTCCTGTTTTATCCTTGCTGCAGTCAAGCCTCCTGTCTGCTTAACTCGGGGGCATTTTCCTTCATTCCACAGACTATTTGCTGCCCAACGTGAAGCGGTTGGCGCTGGCTGCACATTTCTGCTCTTGTGACTGTGGAGTTTGGGGCCCTGGAATGAGTGCCAGTGAAAAACACTATGGTGGACCTTCGGAAAATAGTTTCTATTTTAGTTTGATTTACCCTCTTTGCTGATCTCCATCGGTGGCCAGGATTATTCTTGTTGCCAATTAATTTGTGTTTAGAGGTAATCTGTAAAACAATTTTTGTAGTGCTGGTAAAGTCTAAGTACAACAAACACCAGGCATTTCAGAGCAAGTGCGTGTGAGCTCTGTTGCAGATTAACAACAAGTGATGTGTGCCTACATTATATATGATCTCATGACCGTGTTACATATTTAGGTGACTTACCTACACATGGATTTAGAAACAGAATGGGGACCAAGAAGTGAAGCTGAATGATGAAGATTGAATGAGTAAAATGAGTTTGATGGAGCAGGAATAAAACCAAACCTTTCTGAAAACACTTAGTGGGTCAGGCAACATCACTGAAAAGAGAAAAAGAGTTAACAGTTCAGGTTGCAGATTATTTTTCACAACAAGGGAGAAGAACATGTTTTATGTTGCAGAGGATGAGAGATGGATAGGAGTTGGGTTTATTTCTGATAGAGTGAGAAGGATGGAGCAAGAGGGCAATGTGGGAAGATGTGAGTTCAGGACAGAGGTGGAGGGAGCAGTGCAGGTCCACACTAATACGGGGAGAGTGGGGGGGGAGGAGGGGGGGGGAGAAATAAAGCATTTACGGCTGTTATGGTGCTGATAGATTCAGAGAGCTCAACAGCCCAGAAAGGGCAATTCATCATGCCTTACAAATCTTATTGAGTTGTTTGAAGAAATAACCAAAAGGATTTACAAGGGCAAAGCTGTAGACATTGTCTAAATGGACTCCATCAAGGTATATGATAAGTTTCTGCATGGTAGGCTGCCCTAAAAGTTAAAGCACAAACTGTGAAGTAAACCACTTGGTGCATCTGAAGTCAGATACAATCCAGTCTGGATAAAGACGTAGATTTCTTTCCTTGAAAATGTAAACAGTATTTAGAAGAATCTTGCAGTTTCAAAGTTACCATGACCGAAACTAGTCGGTGAGAATGGGACTCCTGTCTTTGGATCAATGATTTATAATTCTGGTTGCTAAGCCAGAGATCCTGCCAATGCAATAGTCTACTCATTGGAAAAGCAAATAATCAAAGGATGATGCTTTCTGCAGGCCAGTTCCATAATACTAAAATTGAAATATGTATTCTTCAAATATAACCAAAGCTCAGTATTAGAATAAGTTTTAATGCAGACTTCAGTCTATACTTAACTGAAAATCTACCCCTCTGATGGTATTCCAGTATGACCAATTATTTTTTAATATTCCTATTAATTGAAGCCAGTTGCTGAGTTTATGCTGATGTGTTCCCTTAGGGCTGATGTGTATCTTGCACAAAGATCCTGGTGAAACAGCTGAACAAACATTGTTCTAAAAAAAGCTAACCCCTTGCAAAATATAAGACTTCAGTGGCCCCGATTTTATGGTGAAACTGGTAGCATTGTACATCAGTGCACTGAGAAACTGACAGCAACTTCTGAAGTGTCATTGAATGCAAAAATTAAGAAGCTTCTGCTAATGATACTCTGCTCCAGCAGCGGGAGTGCTGTTGATTGTAAACAACTCATGATTTCTGTCTTATCCATTGCAATCTTGGAAATCACTGAATTGATCTGAATTAAATTTTTCTCTCAATTTTTGCTGTAAAAACACTTGGAAAGAATTTAGTGTTGAATAAGATGTTTGGAACTATGGCAGCCTATTAGATCACAATAGCTTAGGACGGCACAGAGGTGCAGCTGGTAAAGTCACTGCATCAAAGCGCCACAGACCCAGGTTCAATCCTGACATCAGGTGCTGCCCTTATGGAGTTTGCGTGTTCTCCATGTGACCATGCGGGTGCTCAGGTTTCCTCACACATCGCAAAGACATGTAGGCTTGTAGATTAATTGGCCTCTGTTAATTGCCCATTAGTGTGTAGGGAGTGGATGCGAAAGTGGGATAACAGAACAAGTGTGAGCGCGTCACCCATGGTCGGCGTGGCCACAGTGGGCTAAAGGGCCTGTTTCCCTGCTGCATCTCAAAACAATTACATTGATGAACTCTCATTGAATGAACATAATGTTTTTGAGGGAATATCACATTTTCATTTAATGATTAAAATTTCATACATTTTTTGTATGTTTTTTTGTAATAGATCATTTTTTATTTTCTGAAATTGTAGAAATCAATATTGGAAGCAGTAACATACTTTGAATTTTTTTTTTTGCTTTTCACTATTTATAAGATACTAGACCAAGTGGACCCGTTGGGCCCAAACCTCTCCTGCATTGGTGCAGCACCCTCTCCTCCCTCCTCCCCCTTCCCTGCACCCACCTCCCTCCCTCCCCCTCTCCTCCCCCACTCCCCTCCCCCTCCCTCCCTGCACCCCCCTCCCTGCACCCCCCCCTCCCTCCCTAGGAGATAGATTTCAACTTTAAAATGTGAATAACTTTAAAAATATAACACCAATTTCAATTAAACTTTTTCCATTAGCACCAAACAGACAACAGTGAGTAAGGTGGGCCTAAAATTGTTGCGCTATCTCTTTTTGTACCATCTCAAAGTGTACCATTTTGGCTGTAGTTCAGGAACAAACAAACAAACAAACAAACGAGAGTTTTAGTATATAGATTTTCATGCAGTACCAAGGGCATATCGTAGGAAGGTCAGATTGTAATTTTTTGTTATTGCATCTAATTATCTTGAAGAAAGAATTCTTGCCTTTCAAGCCCCACTTACAAAATGACAGGCATTGTCTCTGGTATTGCAAAATGGCTTTCTTCAAAAAATAAAATGCAGATTAAAAAGTGAAGATTGAACGGAAATGTTCAATTTAGCAGAAACCAAGTTGAATATATTAAGCAGATGCTACTATTGAAATCCAGGGGGAGGTTATTGCATTAGCAACCTTCAGTGAAACACAAATATGCATCAATCATTACAAAAAGCCAAAATGGCATTCTTTATCTTCAAGTTCTTGTCAGCCAAATGAAAGAGTCCTTTCCCAGGGAAAGATGTTTACAATGGTCTTACAAGTTGAACAGATTGAATTGAGTGTATCCTTGATGCACCAGCACACCAAGCACCTGAGCTGAGAGAAATATGTGGAAACACATTTGGAAAGCCGAGGAGCACTTGAAAGAGTGGTCTTTTCCAGGAAACAGCCCGGACCTGTAAAACATTCCAGCAATTAAATACAACTCTTTCTGAAATTTTACCCTGTAGGTTCTCCCCTCCAAATAGTTAACATAGAGAGCAAAACTATCCATTAATTATTTAGAGGGTCTGATTTACTATCATCCGCTGGCCTTGCTATGCAACATTGATATTGTAGATTTATATTCTCTTTGAGATATGAAGCAAAATAATTGATGGTGTTTGTCAGCGGCCTTTGCTTTGCATTGAGCACATTACATACCTTGGCAGAACAGTGGTAATTCAAGGGAGAATTCGGTCTATTTCTCTGAAACAAATTTTACATCAAACAACAATGCCTGAAACATTACAGTTATTGTCTTTTTGTTTAGAATGATACATACCATCTTTGTATTCTGGCTGATTCAGTAGAAGAAGAAAGTTTGCCAACACAGCTTTTAGAAATCCGATGGAGGCTTTGTAAGCATTGGGGAATATAGGCCAACTATACACTATTCACTTCATCATTCCACCTTATTGTAAGAAACAAGTTTATTTTTTTGTTTTAATCAGAGAGAATATAAATCTACAATCTTCATATATCAAAGAAAGGTCAGTGAATGATGAAAAATCAGATCCGCTAAATAATTAATGAAATTTGGTGGAAAATGCTCAACTTTCTTCCATAGCCAGCCTGCAAAACAACTGGCTGTTTGCCTCATTTGCTCATTGTCCACTCCTCTTGTTTTCTATCCCACTATGAGCTAAAACTAATCCACTCCCATTATATTTGCCAATTCCCTGTAACCTGTGAGATGCATTGATTCCGAAGGAAAAGTTCAAAGGTAGTGGGCACTGGAGATGTATTTCAAATCACAGAGCCAAACGTTTGATGGTTGTAGGTGCTCTCCTGCTATAGAAAGGAATCATTGAGCAAAGCCATTTTGTGAACAATGTGATGATAACCAAGGATTCTCACAACTGTCGATGACCCTGTGATCTCAATCTTCGAGGCCAATATCTGAAGATCCTTCTCGAAGGTAAACCCTCAGAGAAACACGAAACCCAGTCCTGACATCTTCAACCTCTAACCACTATGCTCTGATGTCCTCACCTGCTGTAAAGGCTCATCCATAACATTGGTACCCAAGCAGAGCATGGTAACATGCTTGAATGACTACTGACCGGTGGCTCTCACATCCTTCGTGATGAAGTGCTTTGAGAAGTTGCTTACGACACAAACTAACTCTTACCTCGATAATAGCCTGGACCCAATTCAATTCACTAACTGCCATAACAGATCAAGAGTAAATGTGGTCTCTCTAGCTCCCCACTCTGTGCTGGGGCACTTGGATAACAGGAACACATACATCAGGGAGTTCAACTACAGCACAGTGTTCAACACCACCTTGTTGAGAGCTTCTTCTCATCAATCATCAGGTTTTTGACCCTACATAACCCTAACCACAAATCATCCTCAACCACCTCAACCCAACTGAACCATGATGATTTTGCACTACCATGGGTGCTTTCAGTACTTTGGTTTTTGTACTAAAATGGTCTCGTTTACTTGTAATAACTGATAATTGACTGTAACGTTATTGTTGCCAATATACCTATATGTCTTTAACGCTGCAACATGTGAGATTTCATTAATCCTGTACATATCTGGTGCATATGACAAATAAACTCCAGGCATAAGGTACTGCAGGTGTTGATTTACAAAAAAAAAGACACAACATGCTTGAGTAACTCAACAGGTCAGGCAGCATTTTTGGAGAACATGGATAGGAGTTTGAAAATGGCTTCAGACCCAAAATGTCACCTATCCATGTCTTCCAGGGATGCTACCTGACCCAATGAGTTATTCCAGCACTTTGTGCTTTTTGTTGACAAATGAACTCTCTTGATTTTTGACTCGCAACTGTGCTGACTAGACCTGCTGAAAGCTCCTGCCCCACAAGATGGTGCTGTTTGACTGTACAGATAACATCCATGTAACTTAATCTTGTACATTGAGTTCCCTGGAATGTCCTGCAGCTTTAGCTCATTGTTAAATGTTATCCTCAAATGTCAAAGAATAATGTATTATTTGATTTGCCACCAGAGCTTCGATTGTTTTTCATCCCTCCTGAGCTGATGATATCCAGGCCAAATATAAATGAAAACAATGACTGGCAGCCAATGCTTCTTTAAACACATTCTGATTCAGAAATATGCCAGAGTTACAGAAAACAAGGCAATGATGGAGGCGTCTTAACCATTGTGCCTATGCCTGTTCTTTGAAAATTCCTTCAATTAATCCTATTTCTCTTTGCCCACAAGCTGAGGATTTGAACATCTGCAAATATTGATCCTATGGAGTTAAGAGTCAAGAGTGTTTTATTGTCGTATGTACTGAAATGGAATAATGACATTCTTACTTGCAGCTAAACAACAGGTTTGTAAACACAGTACTCAGCAGGTAATATAATAATATGATCCATTGCTGAGTCCTTGAACACCGCTCAGTATGCCGACTCCAAGCAATCGTGGAGTTGTTGCTCTGCCTCTGCTCTGTGCAGTCCTCACCATTGGGGCCGTGCGCTTCAGTCGCTGCCTACACGCGGGAAGCAGTAACACAGCCAGGTGGTTGGATTTCCCAAAGTGAGGACAAGAGATGGAGTGATGGGCATCTTTAAAGGTGGAATAGCAGTGGTCGAGGATGTTTGATCCACTGGTGCTGCAGGACACATGATGATGGTAGTTTGGGAATGATTTTTCTGTAAGGATTTTTTTAATTCTCCTGGCGGCTTATCAGACAGCATATTCTGGGTCATCATCTGTTGTATTTTTATTTTCCTTGTGCCAGTTGACCATACATCTTCACCGTCTGGTTCCTGGCTCTTCAGCCACTGGAAACTCCTTCACACCCTTCATTATTTTGAGCAGTTGTGTTAAATTTCACACCAATCTTCCCCAGAACAACCCTGTTTTTCTAGTTTCCAACAGAGTGGCATTTATGAGACTTTAGGTAAATCATATGGATATGCTTGGAATGGGGAGATATGGATTATGTGCAGGCAGATAAGGATTGATTGATATCATGTTTGGCACATTTTGGCCCAAAGGGCATGTTCTTGTGCTGTACAGTACAAGAGCAGCCCTTCTGCCCAAAATGTGTACAACTGTACACATGGAAACCAGACTCTCTTCCTAGTACCCCTTTAAAAATTATACTTTTCCTTACAATTATTGTACTCATTCACATATATCTCTTCATCCCTCTCTGATAATCTCATTAACCCATTCCCCATATTGCCAATGGCCACCTGAAGTCTACTCTGCTCTTCCTTACTATTTATTCATTATCTATCCATTACCCCCATACTCTGCCCTGTGCACCCAAGTCCAGGGTTGCTGCATGACCCGCTGAGATACTCCAGCATTTTGTGTCTTTCCAGGTGATTAGTCGGCTGCACACAGTCACCAGACGACCCCAAGCAGAGTGGTGATGACAGGCTATTTTCTTATCAGTCAAGGGAGCAGCAAATGAGTTGATCAATTTGTTGCACATAATTTGCAGGTAAGCAATCGATACAGCAGATTCTCTGGAGAGATTACCACTATTTTCAATGGTGTCATTTTGCTCATAAGTTTTGTTTCCTAGCTTCTGTTTTCTGACTAACTTTAATTGTGTTTGATGTGTGTCTGGGTACATTAACCACCCCACACTTCCTCGTGATCATTGGTAAACGCTGTGCTGTTACTGAAACACCAGCCTCTGAAAGGCTCGAGCTGCAATTTCTTCCTGGTGCTAAAAATGTCCATTTACATCGCGATGAATCCATTCAGTTTGGTGGGGGCACACAGCTCCAAGTGACACGCCATCACCAGTGCTTCAAATGTACCTCTCCTCACCTTCCAGGCAAACCCTGAGTTGCACCAAAGGGAGTGAAGTCTTCAGTGGAAAGGACCTGCAAATACTTTCACATTACAACAGGGACTCCACTTTCACATGTTCTGCAATGACTGAATTTCTTTGGAATGACCGCAGGCTGTGAAAATTGCTAAAGAAATACAAGTTTTCCTTTTATTTCCCCCCCGTTTTGCACGGGGGGGGGGGGGGGGGGGGATAAGGACATTCTTTCAGACCAAAGAGGGCAGTAATGAAGAAACAAGGAACTGCAGCTACCGGTTTATTTAAAAAAAAGACACACAGCGCTGGAGTGAACACAAAGTGCTGCTTCAGAAAGGTCCTGACCCGAAATGTCAGCTCTCCATGTTCTCCAGAGGTGCTGCCTGGCCCACTGAGTTCGAGCAGCACTTTGTGCCTTTTTTGGGGATGTAATGAAGCCCTAGCTCCTCCGTAAGAATGTAACCAGTTCACTGATATCTGTTAAGTCTTCCTGTTTTTAATCTTTTGTCACAATCTGGCCGGATACTTCTTGCTACTGGAATGCAATTACCAAGTCTGTGCAAACCGTGCACACCAACGGCATCATTTCCTGCATTACAACAGCGATTTTACTTTAAATGCACATAATTAGGCTGTGAAGTGCTTCAGGGTGTCCTGACGTTGAGAAACATAATATATAAACGCAAGTCCCTTTTACTCATTGCCTCACCAGTTATGCAATCATAAATTTTAAGTGCACTCCACAAAGCCAAACACAAGGCCTGTTGTTTGTATTTTCTTATGGCAGAGAAGGAAGCAATTCAGCCCATGAAAGTAATGCAAGCTCTCAAAGCAATTCCATCAATCCCACAACCAGGTTTATTTATCTTACATGCTCTTCAACTCCACATTGATTCTCCTGCCACTCACTTGTTCACTTACACAATGGACTATTAAATTACCAACCAGCACGTCAGGATGGGGGAGGAAACTGGAACATCAGAAGAAGAGAGAGGAGGGGGGGGTGGAAATATCACCGCCTGGTCAGGATCGCTCAGATCGTAAGGGTCTGGGCCACTGGGCCACTGTGAAACTCTCCTTGTGCAGCAAGGGCACGAGTGGAGTATAAAACAATGGCCAGCAGTGGTATTCCCAACCACAAAATGTTATTTCCCATGTTATCCGAAGGCAGGTCTGACTGCAGGTGAAAACTTCCTACATATTAAATTGTCAGTGTACAGTGAAGTAATCTTAACACAGAAGTGTGTGATTTGCATGTTGCATGATTAGGAGCTATTATCTACAGGGAGAGGTTGGGATCACTTGGATTGTTTCCCCTGGAACACCAGAGGTTGAGGGAAGACTTGATGGATGGATGTAAATTGATGAGAGGATAGGCCAATGGATACGCAGGGAATGGAGGAATATGGATTATGTGCAGCAGATAAGAGTTGGTCATGACATTGAGGGCGTGCAGCGTAGGTTTACTAGGTTAATTCCCGGAATGGCGGGACTGTCATATGTTGAAAGACTGGAGCGACTAGGTTTGTATACACTGGAATTCAGAAGGATAAGAGGGGATCTTATCGAAACGTATAAGACTATTAAGGGGTTGGACATGTTAGAGGCAGGAAACATGTTCCCAATGTTGGGGGAGTCCAGAACCAGGGGGCACAGTTTAAGAATAAGGGGTAGGCCATTTAGAACAGAGATGAGGAAAAACTTTTTTAGTCAGAGAGTTGTGAATCTGTTGAATTTTCTGCCTCAGAGGGCAGTGGAGGCCAATTCTCTGAATACATTCAAGAGAGAGCTAGATAGAGCTCTTAAGGATAGCGGAGTCAGGGGGTATGGGGAGAAAGCAGTTACGGGGTACTGATTGAGAAATTATCAGCCATGATCACATTGAATGGCGGTGCTGGCTCGAAGGGCTGAATGGCCTCCTCCTGCACCTATTGTCTATTGTCTATTGACATCATGTTCAGCACAGACACTGTTAGCCGAATGATCTGTTCCTGTGCTATACTCTTCTATGTTCTATATCTTTTCCGATGGTGATTTTTAGCTGTGATGTAACCATCCTGCTGCAAAGACTGAATGCTAATTGAGGGCATCCTGTTGAAGCGCACATGCGCCGGCAATCGGCAGGGTTGCTTCAATGGTACTATTGTTTGAATCGTACAAGCACTCCCAGTCCCAGCAAACCAAGAGGTTTCCAGGAGGAAAGAGGAAATGATTCATGGACCTTGCCAAAAGACGGCTGGAACAAAATACAGCACATAATGCAAAGCTGGGTGGCAGTGTAAATTATAGGGAAGATGAAGAAGTTTCAGGTTGAGGAGTGGACAAGAAACGGCAGATGGAATATAATGTGGGAAAATGTAACATCATTCACAAAAAATAGAAAAGTGGGGTATTTTTAAATGGTGAGAGTTGGAATCATGTTGGAGTTCAAAGGCACCTGGGTAGAACAGGCAATTGGGATGGCAAATTGTGTGTTAGTTTTAAATTGAAGGGGGTTTGAGTACAAGTGTAAAGAAGGCTGAAAGTGATTATAATGTGTCGAGAGTGCCCTTGGGAAAATTACTTTAGGTCTGGTCTCCCTACCTAAGGAAGATGTACTGTGATAGAGGGCAGCCACGATCAGCAGATTGATTCCTAGCATGGTTGTTGATAGGGGGTCTAACCAATGTGGAGAGATTAAACAGACTCCGCCTACAGTCTCTTCGGTTTTTAAAGTGAGAAGTGGTCTCGTTGAAAAGTATAACATTCATAGAGAGCTTAACAGGGTAAATGCAAGGACTGATTCCTCGAGATGGAGGACAAGAGTTTCAAAATAAGGGTCAACCATTAAGAGCTTAGTTAAGAAGACATTTCCTCACACAGACGGTGGTATATCCTTGGAATGACTGCCCGAGAGGGCTGTTGATGCTCACTCACTATTTGAGGTCACAGAGCAGTATCTTTTTTTGGATTTCGAGGGATATGGGATTAGTGCAGGAAAATGGCATTGAGGTAAAAGCCTTATGTCTGCTCAGCGGTTCAATCAGGAGCTGAATGGCCTATTCCTGCTCTACTTCTCACATTCCTACATTCTCACAAACTTATTGGAATACCTGCCCCATCACGCTTCAAATGCAGAAGTTGCTTCCATGAAATCACCGAATGCCTCAAGCTTCATTGATGGAAGCAAACATAGACCATTTACGAACAGGGGAAGAATCCCACAGCATCTCAATCTACTCATCTGAGCACACCTGCCTCACCCTGTGGCAGAATCTATTGATCCAACACTAGCCTCTGCTGAGAGTTGGAGACACAAGGAACTGCAGATGCTGACACCTTGTGTAAAACACGGTGCTAGAGTAACTCAGCAGATCAGGCAGCATTTGTGGAAGAAATAGATAGGGAACGTTTCGGGTTGGGACCTTCCTTCAGGCTTGATCCATCCACTGATTTTTTTTGATTTTTTTTGTCCATCCACTGATGCCATCCTGACTTGCTGAGTTACTCCAGCACTTTGTGTTTTATACTGGTTTCTTCAGCCCCCTTGTAGTTGAAGCAAGTCATTCAAGCCCTCAAGGGACTGTTTAACAAACATTTAAATTGTACATAACCCTAGACTTCCTAAGAACACAAAAGAATGCGACATCCTGTACCATTGTAAAATTAAAATAGCTAATAGCTGTAAAAAGAACCAACAATAAGCTTCTAATCACCAAGCAGTTAATGTCCACATTGTTAATCTGAGTAGTCTCATCAACGAATGCAGAACTACAATTCTTTCACTCATTTACATTCAGTTATTGTTGGCCATTAATGAATTTAGAAATTCTATTATAGCAGAATTGATAAGGGGCTTAATGATAGGAAATCCTTGCCGAGATGTTACCATGTGAAGCCTATTTGTGTATTGGTCCCAGGAGTTCATGAAATGGTGCCCATTTCCTTTTATTTAGATTTACTATTCGCAACTGATTTATGTTTGACAGCTGACATTTTAACCTCAGGTTATTTTCAATAATAATACTTGCGGAGATTGTTGCAAAAGATAGTTAATAGAAGTTACATAAAGGCACAATGACATAGCAGGTAGAGCCGCTGCCTCACAATGCCAGAGACCCGGGTTCCATCCTGACCTCAGGTGCTGTCTGTGTGGAGTTTGTACATTCTCCCTGAGACCGAGATCGTTTCCTCTGGGTGCTCCGGTTTCTTCCCACATCCCAAAGGCGTGCAGGTTTGTAGGTTAATTGGCCTCTGTAAAAGTGCCCTTGGTATGTAGGAAGTGGATGTGAAAGCGGGATAACATGGAACTCGTGAAAACAGGTGAAAGACGGTCGGTGCGGACTGGGTGAGCTGAAGGGCCTGTTTCGATACTGAATCTCTGAAACTGAAACATAAGGGTCTCCCAAAGCTGTTGAATCACACAGGCACTACAACAACAACCTTGGCTGGCATCTTCAACATTGTAAAACATCGAAATGTCAGATGAGCTTAATCAAAACAAACGGCGAAACCAAACCACGTAAGGATGTCACTGGGCTGATGACCAACAATTGGATCAGGTAAGTCTTAGAGAGTGTCACAAGAAGGGAATGCATATAGTGAGATCTCCATCTTTGCCTTATCTAAATGTTCCATTCACCGAGGTGTGATGTAAACAAGCTGAGTACAGAACAAAGTACAGCAAAAAACAATATATTGCTAAACCTGTTCCCTTTCCTCAGTCTTCTAAAGAAGTATGTAGTTTGGTGTGGATATACCATGCACCTGGTAGAAATCTCATCTCTGGACCGGAAGGCATTTGGGTTGTGTACCAGGGTTTCAGTGTTTAATGTAGAATAAATGAATACCCAGAGATGGAGATGGCAGCATTCTTAGTAAAGGTTTGACCCAGATTAAGTCACAGTCTTGTCTTATGTTCCAGGTAAGCATTAAAAATCAATGATGTTGCTCATGAGGGTTAATTTGATACTGTCAATCAAGAGGAACTGGGGAGATTCCTTCTCAATTGTGTTTATCCTCAGAAATTCCTCTTCATTCTACATCTGCTACAAACTACAAATCTACACAAACCATCAAGACAGAACCAATTCCAGCAAGGCTGTATCACCGCTCCAATACTCCAGCCTGCTTCAAGAGCTAACCTGTTGGAGTATAATAGTTTGCAGACTGACTGGGAAACTGATCAACTTACATCACCTCCACTCCTCCTATTTCCTAATGACACTGAAGGAGGCCATTTGGACTATTGAGCCTTTTTACTGGCCCTCAGAGCATTCCCATCAGTCCCATTCACCTACTTATTTCCTTGTAGTATTTGGGCCCGTAATCCCTCCAATTCTCCCACCAGCCACTTACACTATGGATTATTAATTACAATAAATTCACCTTACACACAGCACATTTTGGGGATGTGGGAGGAATCCAGAGAATACAGGGAAATTTATCCAGTCACAGGGAGAACATGCAAACCTTCCCCCTCCAGCCCCCCCCCCCCACCCTCCCTCCGTAATAGCCAGACAACATTGGAGGTCAGAATTGGATCTGGGTTGCTGGAGCTGTGTGATACAAAGATACAGCAGGCCCTTCGGCCCACTTAACTCCACGCCGACCATCGATCACCTGTCCTCTAGTTGTATGTTATCCCACTGTTGCATCCCACACTCTAGGGGCAATTTACAGAATCCAATTAACCTTCCATCCTGCACGTCTTTGGAATGTGAGAGGAAACCAGAGCACCCGGAGAAAACTGGGTCACAGGGAGAATGTGCAGCAGCAATCCCGAACTAAGATCACAAGGATTCTCCATCCTTCGCAGAGCTGTATTATGCAGAAGAGCGCACATTCAGCTGCACTCACGCTGCCTCTGCAAAATCCTCCAAAGGCACTGATGGCAAAGCAAATCAACGTCAGTACCCTGAACCAGGCTGATATCCTCAGCATCAATTACATTCCAACGTACATTCTAATTACATTCAACCAGTCTCAGTGGCTGAAACACATTGTTCATGTGTCCAACACCTGACTCCTGATCAGGCTGTCTCCTTGAGGGACAGTGGAGATAATTTGAAGATGTGTTCAAAACCTCCTTGAAAAAATGTAACATGGTTACAGGCTCTTGGGAATCCCTAGCCCATAATCATTAAAAATGGAGAAGGTGCTTTGAAGGTGGGACTGAGAACATTTATCAGGAGCACATGGAAGACATGCAAAAACAATAGAAAGCAAATATCATCTGCAAGATCTTCTATATCGGACTGCCAATGCCTTCTGGTAATCTTGGCAAATGGCACTTGCCTAATTTATCCATCAGGTCCAGGGATAATATTACTCTACAATGGCATCGTATTTTGTTGACAAGTAAAATCACACAAAGTCCTTCAGATGTTTTGATATGGAAGCTTCCAGAAAAATTCTGACATTGGCCATTTATTTATTTGTAATGACTTGAAACATCAATCTGTTACTCTTGGCACAGCTAACTGACTGGCTGTTAAGCTTGGCCATGCTGTCGTTGTTTTCAGATTTCCATGATTTGCAATATTTTGGTTTATTTGCTAATGCATCATATCTACACCAGTCATGGTGTAACAGTTTAATTATCAGATCAATAATCCAGAGGCCTGGAATAACAAATCTCACCACAGCAGCTGAGAATTTAAATTCAATGAATAATTTGGAATTTGGAAAAAAAACACAAGTAGTTATTAACAATTCTGATCATAAAAAAACACTTGATTGCCAAAACAAAACTTGCCTGAGTTCACTCAAGGCCTGTGGACGAGGAAATTTGCCATCCTCATCTGGTCTGGCCTATGGGTGTCTATGGCACCACCTCGTTGGCATTGGTTTATTATTATTGGTTTATACATCCAAAGACGTACAGGTATGTAGGTTAATTGGCTGGGTAAATGTAAAAAATTGTCCCTAGTGGGTGTAGGATAGTGTTAATGTACGGGGATCGCTGGGCGGCACGGACTTGGAGGGCCGAAAAGGCCTGTTTCCGGCTGTATATATATGATATGATATGATATGATTATCATCACGTGTATGTGAAAAGCTTGTGTTTGCTATTAACTAATTAATTCAAATCATAAAAAGCATGAATAGATATAATTTGTATACCTTGGGTATGTAAGCAAAGAATGTCAC
Source organism: Rhinoraja longicauda (assembly GCF_053455715.1). Lineage (NCBI taxonomy): Eukaryota > Metazoa > Chordata > Chondrichthyes > Rajiformes > Arhynchobatidae > Rhinoraja > Rhinoraja longicauda. Next base: position 15,528,174 of record NC_135975.1, on the reverse strand, counting down.
TATTCCTTGCCACATGTGACAATAAAGTATTCCACCCATCCATCCATCCAATTTAGGGTGGCACAATGGCACAGCGGTAGAGTTGCTACCTTACAGCTCTTTCAGTGCCAGAGACCAAGGTTCGACCTCGACTACGGGTGCTGTCTCTATGGAGTTTGTACGTTCTCCCGGTGACCGCGTGGGTTTTCTCCGGGATCTTCGGTTTCCTCCCTCACTCCAAAGATGTACAGGTTTGTAGGTAAATTCGCTTGGTATAAATGTAAATGATCTCTAGTGTGTGTAGGGTAGTGTTAATGGGGGGGGGGGGGGTCACTGGTTGGCGCAGACTCGGTGGGCCTAAGGTTCTATTTCCACGCTGTATCTCTAATTGAAATGAAACTAAACAAACCATACACAAATACAATAGGTGAAGCTAAGAAAAAAATACCTGAGTGCAGAATATAGTTCTGCAGTATTGTAGGAATACAGTTTCAGGAAAAAAAATCTAACGTGCTCAATAAGATAGGTTGGAAGATTGGGTCTACACCCTATCTTATGGAAGGACCAATCAGTAGTCTGATAACAGTGGAAGAAGCTGTTCCTGAGTCTCGTGATACGTGCTTTCAAGTGGGGAAAAGAGGGAATGACTGGGGTGAAAAAGGTCCTTGATTATGTTGGCTATTTTCCCGAGGCAACGTGAAGTGAAGAGAAGTTAATGGCCGAACAAGCCTCCTGGTTACCTCATCAACCTTCACACCCAGATCCTGAAAAAATGCTGAAATAAATAAATTAACTTCAAATCTCTGCCTCATGTTTAAATTTCCTGCCACTCAAAGAAGCAATAGGTTCAGTGGAAACCTACATGACATGGTCTTTTTTTCTCCAACATTATAGGTGATTGCCATTAGCTGCAGTATTTCCCTCTAATTTCCCACTTTCTTTCCTTCTATTTAGATCTAAAACACATCAATCTTGCAAAATGAACTACAGATCTATCCATTGATTTAAAAAAACAATGCATTTGGCGCTGCCGTCGCAGCTGCGGCTTGCCTGCAGTCCGTCTGTCTTTTGTGTTTTTTGTTGTTTTTGTCTCAATTATAGTGTTAATATGATGTAGTGTTGTATGTTATGTTTTTGGGGGGGGGGGGGGGGGGGATGGGAGGTGGGAGGGAACGGGAACTGTAACTGTAACATTCTCTCTCCAGAACGGAGACGCGACCTTTGTTCTGTATCGTGTCTCCGTTCCCGTTGCGGCCTACCACCGGCCATGCACCTGGGACCACCTGGGTCTCTGGTTCGCAGAGCCCGCGGTCCGGACTCACCACCTGCGGCGCTGGCTGCCTGCGAATGCTGCGGGAACGGCTGCGACTCGTCTCCGGAGGCTCCGGCGCGGGCCGCGTGGACGTCGGAAGCCCGCAGGCCCCTGGATGGGGGCCGACATCGGGAGCTCCGGCAGCGGCAGAGGCAATGTGTCCGCCCGCCCCGAATCGCGGGGCTTGGGTCGGCCCGCCACGGACCTTTCACCATCCGGCGCGGCCTGAAATAGGCCGCGGGATTTTTTTTCACCGCCCAGCGGGGGCTTCAATATCGGGAGCCCCGACCGCCCCGACGTGGCAACTCCAACAGCCTGACCGCGGGACAAGACGGCAGGGAAGAGAAAAAGACATTCTGGCCTTCCATCACAGTGAGGAGGGACTGGAGGAGACTCACTGTGATGGATGTTTCTTTTTGTTTGGTGTTAGTTGTGATTGTATGTGTTATTGCATTTTTATTGATTAATCTTATTGGTCTTATTGTTCAACTGCGGGTAATGTTTCATTTTACTACACATTTATGTGTATGTAACAAATAAACGACTATTGACTATTGATTGATTTTTCCTCCGTAACATTTGGTGGAAAGATGGGCCCTGACTAAGACGGCAATGGTGCCAAGGTAGATTATAGCCCAAGAGAAACATACTAATAGGGAGTATATTTTACTAATTGGAAATAAACTACAATCTTCAGTGAGAATGTATTAGACTGAGTAAGTTTGTTACCAAATTCCCTTTCCAGCTATTCCAGAACGATTTAGTTTAGTTTAGTTTAGTTTAGTTTAGAGATCTAGTGTGGAAACATGCCCTTTAGCCCACCGAGTCTGTGCCAACCAGCGATTCCAGCACAATACCCCACACACACTGGGGACATTTGACAATCTTTACCAAAGCCAATTAACCTACAAACCTGTGCATCTTAGGAGTGTGGGAGGTAACCGGAGCACCCGGGGAAAACCCATGCGGTCACGGGGAGAAGATACAAACTCCGTACAGACAACACCCACAGTCAGGATCGAATCCAGGTCTCTGGCACCTTAATAGGAACCTACGCTGCAACATTGAATGACCTGCCAGAGGAGGTAGGTGAGGCAGGTACTATAACAACATTTACAAGACACCTGGAGAGGTACGTTGATAGGAAAGGTTTAGAGGGATATGGATATGGACCAAAAGCAGAGAGGTGAGATTGGTGTAGATGGGGCATCTTGATCAGCATGGGCAAGTTGGGCCGAGGGGCCTGTTGTCATGCTGTATAGCTATGTTTAAAACAACTTTTGTTTCTCCCCTAGGCATCATAATTAATGGCCTCTCCTTTTATATGGAATATTTGAAATAGAGGGATAAAAGTTGGTGAGGCAGAAAAGGATCCACTGTGTTATCGGAGTTAAGTGATTATTTTACTCTGTTTTGAAGGCATCCAACATGGTGTTAATTAAAGGTAAGGAAGTGGAAGGGTTGCAACATTGCAGCACGCCAGTGTTCAGAGCAGTAAACTGCTTTGCTATTGTACTTCAGTTGTATCCTGGGCCCCTTCCTGTTTCTAAGGATGTAGTGAATGCATGTGACCTTGCTGTTTAAAATGATCATGATCTTTACTGAATTGCTGTCACAACAGAGATAAATTCTCCTTATAACTCTTTATTACATAAAACAAAATGAGACTCTATTTTCCCTCACTAACTTTATAATAGCCTCAAAGCAATTAATGTTTACATTAATTTAACAAAAGGAGGGAATGTGAATTAGAGTCATAGAATTGTGGAGTTGGACAACACAGAAACAGGCCTTCGACCCAACTCATCCAAGCCACCCTCATTATCTATCTATGTTTCATATAACCACCAACTTCGGTGTAAAAAACATGCCCTCTGACCTCCTTTAAAAATTCCCTTCTCATCGTAAACCTATCCCCTCTAATTTCAGACTCTTTCCCCATCACCCCCCCCCCCCCCCCCCCCCCCCACTGGCTGTGCCCCTCATAATTTAATAAACCTCAATAAGCCCCAGCTCTCAGCATTGGGCCTTGCAGTGAGAACAAAGCCTGGCCACCAGTTATATCTTGGAGTGTTCTGTACTGTCTCAGTATCATAAAGTCCACAGGATCAACATTTATCAATGTTTCACAGATGTGACCATGTCTTTCCATGTCAATTTAGCAATCATTTTTCTTTCTCCAAATGACAGTTTTTAATTAATTCTTATCTTGACAACTTTAATCAGCACCCTATCACAGTTATTTACCATGTTCTCCCCACCTTCCCACTCCCTGCAGTTTAAGACTTTCTTGTTATCTCACTTTGCCATCTTTGATGAAAAGTCCTTGAACCTGAAATGTAGATTCCGTTTCACTCCCCACGGATGCTGCTGAACCTGTTGAGCGCTTTAGTGTTTTTCTCTTTTAGTTTTGGATCACCTGCATCTGTAGTTTTTGTTTGTTCCAATATGAACTGTACTACTTGCCCTATTTTTGTATTCACAATAAGTTTATTCACTTAAGGTAGGAAAATAACTGCAGATGCTGGTACAAATCGAAGGTATCACAAAATGCTGGAGTAACTCAGCGGGTCAGGCAGCATCTCTGGAGAGAAGGAATGGGTGACGCTTCGGGTCGAGACCCTTCTTCAGACTGATGTGAAGATCTGAAGAAGGGTTTCGACCCGAAACGTCATCCATTCCTCTCCAGAGATGCTGCCTGACCCGCTGAGTTCTCCAGCATTTTGTGATACCTTCACTTAAGGTGGTGTGTCTCAGCTGCAAATATTTAGCATTAAAAGCTTGGTGCCCCATACCTTCAGGACACATTCTCATCATAAGTACCCTCTGTTTAAGAACTAAGGTATTTTTTTTAAACATTCATGTGATAGAACAATTGTTTGATTGCAATGATTAAATTCCTAAAATTCCGGAAATAAACACTTTTGTGCATTTTCCACTGTCGAGTCAAATTCTAAGTAACTCATGTCACATAAAATGTGCATGAAGTACAATTCATGACAAATTATTTTTTAATCATCGGCAATTTTGTGTACATTTGCTCCGTTTATCATGCTGTGTTTTTTAATTCCTTTGCTGTCTGTATGACAAACTTTGGGCAGACAATGCAGAACAATATCAAATCAAACGTCAAAACTACTCAGAGGAAGAAAAATGATTGTAAAAACTAAGAGAAAATATTGCCGGTGCAGAATTTTAGGAAACAACAGAAGAAAGAGAAACAGTAACCTTGAAATTCCATCACACACTACTGCCCTTTTTCCAACACTACATGTATAAAAATCTATTTATTTTCTGGAGTGGAAGATGGCTATAATGTTACTGGATCAAACTGCATCTCCGGCTAAGTCAACCAAACACCTGCAGCCGTGAATTGTATTTGCTTCAGTGACTTATTTTCCACAATAGTGGAACTCGTGATGATTCCCAATGCAAGAAATTTGGTCCAAATTCTGCCTTTCTTTGACCATTGCAATTGCTGCAGCAGCACCATTTTTTTTTAAAGGCTCACTGAGCAAGTCCCACCTGGCACTAAGTACCCGACTTAAGCAGGTTCTCTTTAGTGTTGTACTTACTAACCCCCCCCTTCCCGCCCCTACACACATCACAATCCTCATTAGACCATTGGCACCCATTAACCTCAGTAGGCCTCGACCTCTCAACCTGCTGGACAACCACACACACTGACTCAGGACTTTCCATAACCGAGGAAACCGAGTCAGTTCAATGGTCGGTTGAAATATCATTGATCAAGCCAATGGGTCTTCTCTCCAAATCCTCTGAGATCTTTTACCTACCCCGCACTTCATAAGTTCACAAGTTATAGGAGTAGAATGAAGCCATTCAGCCCATCAAGTCTACTCCGCTATTCAATCATGGCTCTGCCTCCTAATCCCATTTTCCTGTCTTCTCCCCATAACCCTTGACACCCGTTCTAACCAAGAATTTGTCTATCTCTGCCTTAACTGACTTGGTCTCCACAGCCCTCTGTGTCAATGAGTTCCACAGATTAACTACCCTTTGACTAAAGAAGTTCCTCCTCACCGCATTTCTAAAAGAGCGCCATTTAATTCTGAGGCTATGACTTTTGGTTCCAGATTCTCCCACCAGTGGAAACATTCTTTCCACATCCACTATCTATGCCTTTCATTATTCTGTAAGTTTCAATGAAGTCCCCCTCAACTTTCTAAACTCCAGCGAGTAGAGGCCCAGTGCTGTCAAGCGCTCATCATATGCTAACCCATGCATTCCTGGAATCATTCTTGTAAACCTTCTCTGGACCCTTTCCAGAGCCAGCACATCTTTCCTCAGATATGGGGCCCAAATTTACTCACAATACTTCAAATGCGGCCTGTCCAGTGCCTTATAGCGTCTCAGCATTACATCTCTGTTTGTGTATTCTGGTCCTCTTGATATAAATGCCAACACTGAATTTGCCTTCCTTACTACTGATTCAGCTTGCAAATTAACTTTTTGGGAGTCCTGCACCAGCACTCCCAAGTTCCTTTGCACCTCTGATTTCTGGATTCTCTCTCCATTTAGAAAAAAATCTATGCTTTTATTCTTATTACCAAAATGCATGACTCTGCACTTTGCTACACTGAATATCACCTGCCACTTCTCTGCCCACTCTCCTAACCTGTCCAAGTCCTTCTGCAGAGTCCTTGCTTCCTCTGGCCCCAGGCACTGCCTGCCCCTCCACCTATCTTAGCAACATCTGCAAACTTGGCAACAAAGTCTTCAATCCCCTTATCCAAATCATTAATATACAACGTGATGAGAAGAATATGTAACATTATAGTTTGAGGAAATAAAGTCTGTTTTGGCAAAAGGGATATGGCCATTAAATATTTTCATTAAAATGAGATGCAACAAAAGGACTATTGATAAAATGAAGGCATGGTATATTAAAATTAATTTGAAAAAAATTATGAAAATTAAAAAGAGAGGAGTGAACATTGGATTTCTTGCACAACCCGCAGGCATTGCCACTTTCATTTCACTGCACATCGAGTATGTGTATGTGACAAATAAATTTGACTTGACTTGACTTGACTTGACATTTTGGAGCTTAGTTGACCACAAAAGCTACCTTCAGCAAGACATAGACATTAGTAGATTAGATAGCTGGATACTAAGTAAAATTTAACATTGAGTTTGAATGAGATGCCATACACATTAAATAGTTAAACTGTAAAAGCAGCAGACTGGGAGAGCAACCAGTAAAACTACATTTGAAAATAGAAGCATGCAGGAGTCTTGGTTTTATAAACAGGAGCATAAAGTGGAAAAGCAAGGAAGTAATGATGCACCTACACAAAACAAAAACTGGTTCGGCTGCTTTGTGTCTGGTTTTAGACGTCTTACTTTCAGATAAATTGTAGTTGATGAGAAAGTTAAAAGTCTAGCGTTTAGTAAAAGAGAGAGAAAAACTGGAAGTCTTGCAAATGAGGAGTTTATCTGATAAAGGTGTCGTTTTTGCCTGTCGATTAGGAAACATTATTCCTACATATTGACAGAAAATGTGGATTTGAAATCAACTCAAAAATGACAAAGAAAAGCAAGAAGGTTTATGTTTAAGATGTGGAAAACAGAAGTAAAAACCATGGGGCAGGAGACTGGGCTCAATGTCAAGTTGCCCAATGGATGATCTGCCCAGCATTCATTGAGAGGAGCCTTTGTACTGCATGAAAGTCTGCTCCCCTTCAATAGTATTTGCCATCGCAGTTATTTTCCTGTCATATTGATTCTCAAAAGATTCCTTTGGGGGTAGGATGAGAATGGTTTACCACTAAAATCACCGTAGAAGCAGCTCCAACAAGAATAGGTAAACCGGGGAGAAAAATAATCCAAAAAAAGCCTGAACTTTGAAAGGTAAACAAGAATTAAATGCATCGACCACAGGGGATGCGGGGCGAGCGAGCCAAGTGGGTTTGCGCTATAACAAGAGGCTGGATTTAATTTAATTTTTTCCCTACAGTATTGGAGACTGAGGAGTAGAGGTATATAAAATCGTGAGCAGATAATGTGAACAGCCACAGTCTCTTCTCCAGTTTAAGGGAGTCAAAAACCAAAGGGTACAGGTATAAAGTGAGAGGGAAAAGATTTAAAAGGGACTCGAGGGGGCAAGTTTTTCTCATTTGCATGCAACACGCTGCCAGAGAAAGTGGTCGAGGCAGGTACAATTATGGCATTTAAAAGACACTCAGCCAAGTAAATGACTAAGACAGGTTTAGAGAGGTAGGTAAGTGGGACTAGATTTAAACTCAGTCGGCATGGATAAGTTAGGCCGCAAGGCCTACTTCCCTGCTGTATAGCCCTATAACTGTGTCTGTCCTCTGAGTGATTTCTTTAAAATGAACCATTATCACCAAACTCCATGTAAGTTAAGAAAACCTGTACAATTCGTTTTGCCGTGCCCAGTTCTCTGTCAAATAGCAGTCACAGTGAGGGAGTGGTGCTGTCATAATGGAAATATTTTATTCAACACAAAAGATTATTGAGTGCTTCATTCCTTTTGTTTTGCTTTGATATATTTTGAAAATCAGGCCTTCTATTGGCTTTCCTTTTATTTTGCCTATCGTCTAAAGTAAACATTTGGAGCATTATATTCAACAATGATTATTACAAACACACAACCTCAGCCCATTCTCTGCACTGTAATGGAACCAAAAAGTTTCCCTTAGTTCAAGCATTTCCAAGCATAAAATTATAGATATGTGTTTCCTAAAAGGGGAGTCAGTAACCAAATGGAAGAGGGATTCTGATGGTTGAAGGAAACATGAGGTAGAAACATAGAAACATAGAAAGTAGGTGCAGGAGTAGGCGATTTGGCCCTTCGAGCCAGCACCACCATTCTATATGATCATGGCTGATCATCCAAAATCAGTACCCCGTTCCTACTTTTTCCCCAAATCCCTTGATTCCATTAGCCCTAAGAGCTAAATCTAGCTCTCTCTTGAAAACATCCAGAGTTAAAGGACTTGGAGTTCAATGAAAGGAGGTGGTGATGATTCAGAGCACTAATTACAGAGCCGATTGCGGAAAATAAATCACTGCCAAATGGGAAGACAAAGTGGTTGTGATCCCAGAACAAGAGAACATAGAAATCGAGGAAGCTGCACATGGAGGAGGATGCAAAGTGAAAGAGGGATCTGGCTGTGAGTGGATTGAAATGGGAGATGAGAATTTTGCATTGGAGACCATACCCCAATTCAGTCAGCAAAGCCAGAAGAGATAATTGAAGAGAATTATAATTTGAGGGGCTAATGATTTGAATGAACTGGTTTATGAAGTGTAGGGGCTGGTGTAATGGTGGGAGACCATAGTAGTGTTCTCATAGTCAATTCTAGAAATGACAAGGGTGGGAATGAAAAGTTCAACAACAGAAAGAAATTAAAGGGTTGCAGGAAATGAGGAAACAGCAGAAGCTGTCAAAGTTTAAAGGAAACTTCATTTATAGTTACAAAATGAGTTTTATAAGAAAATAACTGCAGATGCTGGTACAAATCGATTTATTCACAAAATGCTGGAGTAACTCAGCAGGTCAGGCAGCATCTCGGGAGAGAAGGAATGGGAGACGTTTCGGGTTTGTTTAATGAGTTTGTTTAACATCCAGGATCAACTGTCAGAGAATTACATGGGGGAAAAACAAAGCAGACGGGTGCTTTCACTCAGAAAACTCTAATGACAGTTAAAGGAGGCGTTGCTTTTTTGTGGGAATTAAAATTTGATGATGATAAACACTTAGCCATTTTTCCCCTGTGAAGCAAGTTGAAACTTTCCCCAGAGCAGTCAGGAGGTGAACTGCAGACAACATTAGGGAAGTGGAGAAATCTTGGTTAAAGTCCAAATGCAGTTTAATTATAAAAATAATCTGCAGCATCTGCTCCACTTAATTTCATTAGTCACAGGAAAACACCTTGCTGCAGGGAAAAGGACAATGGTAGAACTTGATTCCCCCATCAAATGGTGGACATCTTCCTGCTCTATTAATATGGATCTACCCAACTGGAAGTAAGTCTACAGTAAGTGTGCGGCACAGATATGCTTTCCTAACACGTTATTCACCTTGAATGTTTGATCATTGAAAGATATTGCAGCTGAAAGATTTTGCTGCTAGTCTCTCCAGAGGAACTGAATGACTAAATGGGAGACACTGAAATATCACCTGCAAAATATCATCGCCCCTCAGGTTGACTGCAGCAGTGGTGGGGTAGAAATGATTTCTGCATGTCAAGCAAATGACTTGCCTGTTAATATCAAGAAAATTATCATTAGGGCTTAAAGTAAATGTTCCTAAGCTAATATGGAACTACGGCTTAAAAATGCAATTATCATTCAATGCAAAAATGCAATTATCATTGTAACTGCACCTGCCAGGGGTGGTGGCAGAAGCAGGTGCAGTTGCAAGGTTTAAAAAACATTGGGACAGGTGCATGGATTGGAAAGCTTTAGAGGCATATGGGCCAAAAGCAAGCAAATGGGATTAGTTTAGTTGGGCATCTTGGTCAGCATGGACGAGATGTGTCGCAGTGCCATATAACTCAATGAATCCATGAAACCTGGGGCATTTGGACAGAGGCAAAGCCATCTACTTTGTTACATAATAATGTTGAATGTGATTTTGAATATGATGTGTGTTTTATTTCCAAATGATGTTTGTTTATTATTAAATATAATCCATTAAAGACTTGATTGTGCACTTTATTCTCTCCTAATCAAGTATTTGTTCTTCTCCAAATTTATGAGCCCATTAGTTAGGAAGTCCATGTCCTGGGAAACCAAATAAAACTGTAGTTGCTGTAATCTGAAACAAAAACAGAAATGCTAGAGGAACTCAGCCCGTCAAGCCACGTCTATGGAAATAGAAACCAGTCAATGTTTCTGACTAGTGACCCTAGAAGCTGTTCTTGATCCTGGAGGTAACAGCTTTCAGGCTTCTTTTCAATGGCAGCAGTGAAAAGTGAATGTGGCCAAGGTGGTGTAGGACTTTGACTTTGAAGAGGCTTGTGAAAATGCAGGGAATGAAGGGATATGGATCAATTGCAGGCAGAAGGGATTAGTTTAAGTTTGCACCTTATTTGGCCCAGTCCTCATGGGTCGAATGTCTTGTGCCGCTCTGTACTAAGTTGTACATAAGACGTTAGCAAGAAGTGATTAGGTTGACGGATGAAGCTGTTGTCACATCATCAGGTACACAGAAGCTTGATGCCAATATATTGTCGTCAGGTCACTCTGCAAGCAAATTAAATGCGGGTGGGATAATTTGTAATAATATTGTGGACCTGGTTGTAAGCTTGTTCATTATTTATGACTTTACTACTAAAGCGTACTAACTCACTTTGTGGTTTATTGGCAACAGAATGTCATTAGGCTGCTGTTGCCAAGATGGGATGTATTCCAAAAATGGAAAACCATTTCAGATCTAGAGGGGAAGTTTACATTTTAATGGTTCTTAATATTGGAACACTTCAAAAATATGAACTGAAATTTTGTAAACACTCAAGTACCAGCTGCTCGATTTGTTTGCGGCTGGTTTCAACCACTTTCTGATACTTCACTGCCCGAGAGTCTCTGGGCAAATGTACCAGGCAGCTCGCTCTCTCTCTCTCTCTCTCTCTCTCTCTCTCTCTCTCTCTCTCTCTCTCTCTCTCTCTCTCTCTCTCTCTCTCTCTCTCTCTCTCTCGAGACCAGTATATTGCACTAATGTGCTTGTATTTTAAAATTCAGATCCTACAATTTTCTTGACGCTTATTTCTTTATTGTCTACGATAAGATTGAAATGTAAGGGCAACAACAAGGCAGCGCCTACATGAAATAATGTAGCAGCTTTAATGTAGCACAAGATCCTGAAATGCTTCACAAGAGCATTATCAAACAAAATATGTCACTTAAGGAGATATTAGGCCAGGTTTAGTTTAGTTTAGAGATACAACACAGAAACAGGCCCTTCAGCCCACCAAGTCCACGCCGACCAGCAATCCCCACACACTAACACTATCCTACACACACTAAAGACAATTTTACCAATCTAATTACCCTACATACCCACAACTCTTTGGAGTGTGCGAGGAAACCAGAGATCCTGGGGAAAACCCGTGCAGGTCACGGGGAGAATGTACAAACTCCATGCAGACAGTACCCATAGTCTGGATCGAACCTGGGTCTCTGGTGCTGTAAGGCAGCAACTCTACCGCTGCGCCACTGTGCCGCCCCTAATGTGATCAAATGCTTGGGCGAAGAGGCGAGGAGGTTAAGACAGGGAATTCCAGAGCCCAGGGCATTGACAGCATAACTGTCATTTGTGGACTGATTAAGTTCAAGGATGATCAAGGGGACTGAGTTGGAGGAGAGTAATTTTTGAGAGAGTTATACGATTAGAGGAGATGAAGAAAAAAATTCAAAAAGAAGGGAAAGATTTTTAAATTAACTGGGATCCATTTTAGGTCAACAGACACAGGTGTGAAAAAGTGGCTTGGGAGATAAAGGTGGTTGTCATTGTAATTGTGAGTTTCAAAGAATAAGGGACCCATCCAGTTCAGGATGTCATGGAGTCACAGTCATACAGCATGGAAACAGGCCCTTCGGTCCAGCTCGTCCATGCCAACTAAGATGCTCCATCAAAGCTAGTCCAATTTGACCACATTTGGCCCATATACCTCTAAAAAAACCTGAGGGAAAACCTTTGCACACAGAGGGTGGTGGGCATATGGAAAGAGCAGCCAGAGGAACTGTTAAAGCAGGTACAATAACAACATTTATAAGACATTTGGACAGGTACATGGACCGGCCCAAATGTCTTTTAAATGTTATTATTGTACCAGCTTGAACTACTTTCTCTTGCTACTCGTTCCATATACCCACCGTCCTCTGCATGCAAACATTTTCCCTGAGGTTCCTATTAAATCTTTCCCCTCTCCAGATTCCAGCATCTGCAGTCTCTTGCACCAGGATAAGCGCAGTGCTCAGAGGAGGCCTGCACATCTCTGACAAAGCAGCAATGATCTAATAAACTCCAGAGAAAAGAAGAGACAAAGTACAAAGCATTATGTCACCACTCCTTTTATTATAGAGGATGGAGCAGAGCCTCTGTCCATTAATAAGCTCATATATAATTTCCAGCATTTGTGTTGTTGGCATTAATGGCACATGGCAGACTGTGATGTTGGCATTGTGTTGTTGGCATTAATGGCACACGGCTGAATTAACGTCACCCATTCCTTCTCTCCAGAGATGCTGCCTGCCCCGCTGAGTTACTCCAGCTTTTTGTGTCTATCTTTGGTTTAAACCAGCATCTGCAGTTCCTTCCTACACAAGTGTTTGTAACACATGCTTTCTTACCTGCATTTTAGTGACAAGCAATCTCACAGATCACCTAGATCAGTAAATACATGGAAATGATTCATGGCTAACTTTAATTAGTATAAATTATTGGGAGAGATTAACATAGAATTTAGAACAAAGAACAGTACAGCACATGAACAGGCTCTTCGGCCCACAATGTCTGTGCCAAACAAAACGCCAAGACCATCTCTTATTGTTTATGCATAATCCATATCCCTCCCTTCCTGCATATCCATGTGGCTACCTAAAAGATTATTAGTAAAATTCTAGTTTTAGATTTGGAAATCCAAATTTATTTCTGTGCAGCCAACAGATCAGCCATGCCTACATTTTGCAGTACTCTCAAAATAGTTAGACAAGTCTATTCTCTTGGCCTGTCAGCCTGAAGCTGTGGCCTGCTTTATTTAGCAGCAAAACAGTTCAAACTTCAGAAGCAGCATGGCATAAAATGAAGTTTGTTATTACGACATTCAGATGGAATTAAATGAAAGATTACTTAATTTCATATCATATCATATCATATATATACAGCCGAAAACAGGCCTTTTCGGCCCACCAAGTCCGTGCCGCCCAGCGATCCCCGTACATTAACACTATCCTAAACCCACTAGGGACAATTTTTTTAAACATTTTACCCAGCCAATTAACCTACATACCTGTACATTTAAAGTGTGTTTTGTAATTAATTCCTTAAATAAATATGGTACTGATAAAATTGTTAGTGTGTTTAATCTTTATGGCATCATTTATGTATTACAATTATTGTTGTTAATTAAAAATTAAGGCATTAACCAAAGACAATGCTGTTCTGAACTACATGATTCTCATTTGTGAGCACCAGCACTGTCTCAGTCTCTTATAACATTTCACAATACCTTTATGCATGGGCTCTGTGGAAGATGAAGGAGGGACCGAGAATTGTTCCCCAATATGCTGCAACTGCAACTTATCTCCTGGCGTTTATCCAGACTGTCATTTGTCTGCTCGTCAGTCCATTTCGAAAAAAAAACATCAAGTCTATGCTGGTGTCTGGTACAAGAACACAAATCTTTTGAACCCACAGTGAAATTAGAATATTTTTGTGAATGTCGGGAAATTGGAGCCTATATTGAGCCTTGCAACAACGTTTAATAGGAAGGGAAAGCTGAGGGTTCAAGTGCAGAAAATAAGAGATAAATAGAAGGAAAGGAAGCACAATGAGTGAGAAGCATATATTAAAAGCAGAGGGAGAAGGAAGGGGAGCTTTTTTTAGAAACAGTGTATACATAGGAGAGAAGGAACAAGGACTGCAGATGCTGGTTAATACACAAAAGAGGAAGGGTCTCCAACCAAAATGTCACCTATCCATGTTCTCCAGAGATGCTGCCAACCCTGCTGAGTTACTCCAGCATTGTGTGTCGTTTTTAATATATGGAAGAGAGCTGATTTTAGCAAAATCACAAATACCTGTTTGGAGAGAGAAATAAAGGAACGTAACGATAGGTAAACTAGGTATAGAAGGACAGATACAGGAGAAAGAGAGGGATATTTATTTTATTTTTGTTGTCACCAATGCTACAGTAAATCTTGCAAGGCCATCAGTCTGAATTGTAAACTGCTTTTCTCTCTGCACAGATGTTCCCTGAAGTGCTGCCTATCTCCAGCTTTTTGTGGGAGATTAATTTGTTCTGATTAGAATTTATTTTTGCAAGTCATGTTGATCAATTGTGACATTATTCCGTGACATGTTGCAGTACCCATCATATATTTCTGCTGTTTTGCTTTCTTTGCTCTTTGCAGTGGAGACAAACAGGAATATCATTCATGTAATCTGTTTCCAGGCCACAGGGGTAGAGTGCAGCAAAACAAGATTCCCAGGAGACCCACAGCAGCAGCCCGTTTATTAACCCCTGTGATTTCCGCAGGTAAATTATTACCTCAGAGGGAGTGCAAATTAGCAAATGTAATTGCCCTTGAGGGCCGTGTTATTAAACAAAAACTCCTAAATGCAATTCTCATTGTTAATCACCTGTGGGTCAGTCCTTTACCAACAGACTGGGAATTAGCACCAGGTGTATGTACCCAGCGATGCTTACAACATTTATAAATCTGCCTCTGCGATGGATTAGAGATCCTTGTCAACAGTATTAAGAGTTAGGTAAATTTACACCGTCAGTACCTCAGATGAATGGGTACAATTAGGCCATGGGGCGAAAGTTACACTGGCTCTGCAACGCACACCATCAGATTAACACCTGGACAGGAAAGGTTTAGATGCCCCCAGTAAATCCATAAATTGATTTTTATAAATTGATTGAACACATTCAAAAATACAAATTAGGATCAGGAGTAGGTCACTCAGCTTTTCAAGCCTGCTAGGGACAGTTTATATGATCATGACTGGTCTGATTATAAACTCACTCCACCTTCCTGTCTTTGTCTTGGTCATAGAGTGATACAGTGTGGAAACAGGCCCTTCGGCCCAACACCCACACTGGCCAACATGTCCACTAGTGCCACCTGCCTGTGCTTGGTCTATATCCCTCCAAACCTGTCCTATCCATGTGTAAGAAGGAACTGCAGTTGCTAGTTTAAACCGAAGATAAACACAAAAAGCTGGAGTAACTCAGTGGGACAGGCAGCATCTCTGGCGAGAAGTCTGGTGATGTTTTGGGCCGAGACCCTTCTTCAGACTGAGTCTGACTATCTAAAAAAGGGTCTCGACCCGAAACGTCACCCATTCCTTCTCTTCAGAGATGCTGCCTGTCCCGCTGAGATACTCCAGCTTTTTGTGTCAATCTTCTGTCCTATCCATGCACCTGTCCAATTGTTTCTTAAACGTTGGGATAGTCTCAGCCTCAACTACTTTATCTGGCAGCTTGTTCCATACACCCAACACCCTTTGTGTGGAAACGTTACCCCTCAGATTCCCATTAAATCTTTTCCCCTTCACCCTAAACCTATGTCCTCTGGTCCTCGATTCCCCTACTCTGGGCAAGAGACTCTGTGCATCTAATGTGCTCGAATGTACTCTGTGCATCCTCTGTGTGTAATATTTCACCAACTTTCTTGTCAATTATCTATCTATTTCTGCCTTCTAAATATTCAGAGACTTGGCTCTATCGCACTTTGAGGAGGACAGTTCCAACAACATACAACCCCCATCGAGTAAAATAAGGTAGTTCCAAATCTTTAAGGCTTTGGCATTAAAAATAAAGGATCACTGAACCCATGAGATCCATTCTCTCAAAGAATCCATTCTCTCAAAGAAAGATCAGCCATGATCACAATGAATGGCGGTGCTGGCTCGAAGGGCCAAATGGCCTCCTCCTGTGCCTATTTTTCTATGTTTGCATGTTTCTATGTTTCTAATCGGGACATATTTCATCGTTTCACAAGAAATTGCCTGGCAGACCCAAAGAATTATCGTTAATGCAATTTTCATGAAGAAAATGAATGACACTGACAGGACTGTTAATGGAGTGGTCATCTTTACAAAGCTTCTTGCCAAGTTCCTCTTCTGGCTGTGAAGTCACCTTCTGTTTTTGCTGCTGTTTTCAGGTGCCTGGAACGTACCTTCTCACATTGGTGCCTCTTCTCAGAATGAAGTTGTGCAGCATGAGATGTACAGAGAGCATCCAGTTTTCGACCTAGACAGTGAACTGAAAAGTTGAGATGAAAACTACATGTCAGCAGTGTTCACCTCACCTGAAAATCAGCCACAGGTTGACTGGAAGGTCATCAAAAGGGCATTCCTAAACCAACATGAGGTAATTTCCTTCATATACAAATGATAACGTAAATCACTTCATTGGATGCTATTTGCACAGTGCTATTGTGATTACTATGCTACACAGCTGGGCTGCCCATTATTCCTCCCAAACAAATGAAGGCTGAGGTAACAACAAAGGGAAAATAAGACCAAAGAAATTCATTGCACGCTGGAGTATCTGACAATAAACTAATCTGATGACGTATTTTGTAAATGCATATTCAATGATGTTTGATATTCAAAAATGCATATTCAATGACAGTAGTTTTCTTTTCTTTTATGAATATGTTAAAGTTAAAATAAAGGAACAGTTGTCAATGATTGCAGTGTAATAGCTAAGCAAGTTGCATTTGTTATTTTCCCCATATCAAATTTGGCAGGGTTTACTGACTCTTGTCAGCATTCAAGTGTAGACAGGTACCAAAGCAGAACTGATAAACATGCAGGCTGCGAAATTCAGGCAGTTGGCTATCTGACAGATACTGGTGTGAATGTCTGAATGATGGGAGCCAAGGTTCCTCTTATATCAGTCCTTCATGATGCAGCAGTTGGAATGACAAGCCAAACCTCCAGCAACACAGAGAAAAGTCATATAAATTCATCGGCAGCACCTCAGTGACTCTCGGGTGAATTCATCAGCATGAGTTTGGTGGAAAAGAGGGTTGTGCGAGTTTACATGTTATGCCAGGAGCAGAGATTATCTCCGGGGAAGGGAGAATTAGGATCAGGTCACCCTGCAGTCACAGAGACCAGGGACTGTGATCACGGAAGATAGGCACAAAATGCTGGAGTAACTCAGCAGGACAGGCAGCATCTCTGGATAGAAGGAATGGATGATGTTTCGGGTCGAGACTTCTTCAGACTCACGGACTGTGATCACGGACTTTGTTTGAAGGACAATTACATGTCAGGAAAAGAGGCCAGAATTGAACGAGTGCCAGGCAGGGCGCTGATCAGAGAGAGTACAATTTCAGGATGGAAAGAAGACTACTGATGATCTTGGCCCCATATTTATAAAACACTGTTTCTTCTGCAGAAAGATAAAGACTCTTGCCGCCCTCGGAACTGAAATGTTATCTATAGTTCTTTTTCCACAGATACTGCCTGACCTGCTGAATGTTTCCGACATTTTCAGTTTTCATTACAGATCCCAGTTTCTGCAGTTCTTTTGTGATTTTCAGATTTTTCTTGTTGCTTTCAATCTCTAAAGTTTATTTATTTTAGTTCACCCTGCAACAGAGATGAGATTATCTGCATGGCCAATTTTGAGGCTTTAACTGTGGCCCCACCACACCCCATACTGCATCAATATTCTATGGCCAATAAACTTCAATTCAAGTCAAGTCAAGTCAATTTTATTTGTATAGCACATTTAAAAACAACCCACGTTGACCAAAGTGCTGCACATCTGATTAGGAGGGAAAAAAAGAAAAAAGAAACATACAGTGGCAGGCAGCCAAACATTGGAAATAAATAGATTTAATTTCTTATGTATGCAAGGGAATGGCTTTATTTTTTAATTCTCCTAAGTGCTATTGTCACACTCCAGATTTCACTATTGTACAGCTGCAAATTTAAAAAACAGGAAAAGACTAATCATTGACCTGAACCTAAAGCAAACAAGCATTGTCCTATCTATCACCTATTCCTTTCCTCCAAAGATGCTGCCTGACCCCTTGAGTTACTCCAGCATTTTGTGCCGATCTTAAGCATTGTCAATTGCTCTCTGATTAACAAGATATGCCCTGCAGAGAGTTTACTGTAAGCTGTTCACTTTGAGTGGCAAGCTTGGAAAGAGAGACCCTGGTGGGTAGATATCAAAACCTGCTCCAGATCACGGACAGTTTGAAATTTGTCAAAGTTTCCGTACTCTCCAGAGGTGATGCTTAATTTAAACGAGGCTAACAGCAGCAACAGGATCATGAGCAGCAAGTTATTGAATTGTGCACCAGTTTATACCAGTGGGGCCAATTTTCATCTGTTGTTCCAAACTGGGACAAACTGGTGCTAATGTCAACAGAATGGTGCTGTACCAAAGGTCTTTAATTTTGTTGAGTCAGCTATTCACATAATTGTTTGCACATTCAAGTTTTAGATTTTGCCAGTTGTAGGCAGGATGCCACAGTAAAAGCAGAAAATTGGAAACAAATGAAATTTAGGGGCAAATAAAGAGCCCCACACTCAGACAACAAGTAATTCTGGAAACTTTACAAAGACACGAACAGTATTTGGACCTGTTTTGCTTCAGCGACTTGGAAGGGGCATATAATCAAACTAATAGGAAAGAAAACCAATATACAGGCACAAAGTGGCAAATAGCCAACTCTTGTTAAATGAAAGACATACAGTGGATGAAGTAACTTTACTGAAAAGCAAGAGTATAACAAGAGTATCATTTGGCAGTTTTCTGAGTGGTATTTTAAAAGTTGAGTGAGTCCACTATACACAGGGCTGCACTGTTTAAAATTAAAATGGTAAATAATGTTCAATAGCATCGCAAATAAAAAGTACATTTGATGTTTACTTCCCTAACTTCAGACAACTTTAAAAAGTGATAGATGAAAGGCTCACGATTATGAACAGTGTACTCCCACCTTGCATGTATCTGATCTTTCATTCCATTTTTTTGAATTCATGGATAAAATAAACCAGGTAGTGCTTGGGAAATACACCCAAGACCGAGCACACATATCAGTTTAGCTTAGAGAAACTAGTTTAGTTCAGAGATACAGCGCGTAAACAGCCCTTCGGCCTTCCGAGTGCGCGCAGACCAGCGATCACCCCGTATACTAACACTAACACTACACACTAGGGACATTTAACTATTTTTGCTGAAGCCAATCGACCTACAAAACTGTACATCTTTGGACTGTAGGAGGAAACCGGAGCACCCGGGGAAAACCCACGTGGTCACGGAGAGGACGTACAAACTCTGTACGGACAAGCACCCTTACTCAGGATTGATCCCAGTTATCTGGCGCTGTAAGGCAGCACCTCCACCACTGCGCCACCGTGCCGCACATAACAAGCGCACAATTTTTTGGCAAACCGTTATCTGGTTAATTAAAGAACAATTTGACACAATGGGGGCATAATCTACTTATATACAAAACATAAGCAGGTAGAACAAATTAAATCTGTCCTCAAGTTTAGAAACTTCAGTCTTGTACATTTATCACAGTCCATCAACTCTGGATGTAAAATCATAGTTACACTTTCCCACCCAATTTCTCCAGTTATAAGAAGCTGAAATACTAGTCAGCTATTTTTAACTGCCTAGAAATAGCTTATAATTGAATTATAATTTTCTTGTGACATTGCCATTCAATCGTACTCGGTTCTATAAGGAATTTTAAAAAACAATGATCCAGTACCCATTTATTCAGACATGATCCAAGAAATAAATATTTAGCTGCAACTTAGAGGTTCCTGGTTGAGTAGGTAACTCAGTGGGGTGAGTTTTCTGAGTCCAAAAGCACTCTCTGGGGAGTTTCAACAAACAACAGTACAAATCACAAATATGATATGCATCAATCACAATTCTATTATCATTGAAATGAAGGGTTGGAAAGCTGTAAGCAATATATGTCTAAATATTTGACATATTGTCAAATCTTGGTTTTCAATAACTTTAATTTTCTTTTGAATTGGAATCTGTCATTTATTCAGTGTTCAAGTGCAAACTTTAATTTGCCTCATTCAGGAGATACTCGTCTGCTCTTTGGTCGGGCTCTCTGGGACTCAATGGCACCTTGGAGCTAATTTCAGCAGCAAGGAGGTTGATTCTGTGACATATTCTCTAATGTTTAGCTAAAGTAATGGTGCTGGTGCAGTGGTGAACTCACTAAACGAGTGATCCAGAGGCCCAGGCTAACAATCGAGGGACCCTGACTTCAAATCTCCTCCCCTAATGCCGTGAAATTTAAATTCAATTCATAATCTGGGCCAAACATGGAAAACCTAATCATAATAATTATCACAACACCCCATCAGATTGTTGTTAAAAATCAAGTTGTTCAGCGATGATCTTGGGGAAGAAAATCAGCCATCCACAGCCTGCCTATGTTTGACTCCAAACGACCAAAGTGGTTATCTCAGAAATGACCAAATAAGCACTTAGAAATAAAGATCCCAAATCCTAAACAAAATGGGTTTTTTTAAAACTCAATGGGCAACAACAATAATTTGAGAGATTGGATTTGTAGCTGAGAATCTGAAAGTGACACTAGAACACTTACTATCAACTGCACTGGCATCTCATCAACCAGCCTAACCTTTCATTCCCTCCACCTCTGACACACGGTGGCTGCAGTGTGCACGATCTCCACGATGAACTGTGGTCACTCACCCAGGCTACCCAGACAACACCTCCCAAACCAGCAGCCACTGCCAACAAGAAGGACAAGGAGCGGGGAAGCACCTTCACCAAAAGACTGCAGCGATTCATTAAGGTGACACAGCATCACTCCTCTCGGGCAAGTGAGGATGGCGATAAATGCCCATGTCAGCAATGCACAGATCACAATAAAAAAAGAAAAATTAAACCATTGCTTGGAAGATGATCAGACACACTTTGCAAAGTCTGAGATATTGATTCTGGAGCAACCCAGGTTACAACCAACATGTGATTCGGTCTTGTTTCCACTGGCTCCAAATCTGGACATAACAGTTGTGGCATAGAGCTTGAAGAAAATAAACTACTGGATTACAAGGGATGCAAGTGTCCTGCTCAAAGGTCTATTAAAATGAAGCATGGAGAGTAGGTGATATAAGATACTAGACACAGTGAGATTTGAATCTCAGTCCTGTGCTTCTTGCTCATATTTGGCAGCTTTGTTCGAACCTTACAAAACAAGTTGCTGCCGTGGCAAGTTGTGGCTCTAATTAAGTGGTGCAGAGAAACTTTCTAGCTTCCTGCAAACTCTGCAGCATTTCCACGCCCACAGAACTGTAGAACACGAGACTGTGGTACAACTGACTAAATTGTTGGTGCAGTTCATAGTTTGCTGGCTGATATTCAAGGCAGTTTGTAGAAATCACTAGCTCTATGGTACTTTTCACATGAAAATTATGTTTTGCAGTGCAGACCTTAGCTGGGAAATGTCAACTGGTGCATAAATGTGCTTCAATTGCATTACTTCTGCAGTTGCAGATTGCAAACTTCAGATCAGACTTTGGGGAAGCCCCTTGCAGCACATCCTTACACAGTCTCAAGCAAAAAATCAAAGTGCTTGAGGAACTCGGCAGTTGTTTCCTGAACAAGGTTCCAGCATCTGCAGTTTTTTGTGTTTCCTCAGTCACAAACTTGTTAAATATCATCAATATACAAACTCTATGCAAAACAATATACAAATGCATATTATACAAATACACAAATTCACATTATGGCTTTAATGTATTCATTTTTAAATGGTGATTCAGAAACGCTGCCAAAATAAACCGTGTATATCTACAACCCGTCTATTAGCAAAATCTTAGCGTTATGGTGTCTTCATTAGAAATGTGAACCTATCATATTTCTGATAGGTTCCTGGAGATTCAGTGTCATGTGTTGCATTTGAATGTTGATTACTGACTTGTATCTTATTGAGGGATCTTCTGTGATCTGAACTGAATCAGACCACCTTTCATATGTGGAGGCACAAGACGCTTTAGATGCTGGAATCTGGAGCAAAAAGTGGAAGAGCTTTTTGACGAATCCAACGGATCAGGTAGCAAATGTGGAGGAAAATGAACAGGTGACATTTTGGGTCAAGACCTTTCATCTGATCTGAAAGGGTAGAAGGAGAGTAGCTAGTATAAAGAGATGGGAGGAAGTGAGAGTCGAGCTAGCAAGTGATAGGTGGATACATTTGAGGAGGTGTGGATTGGCATGTGGGGGAGGGAAGGGTGGAAGTAGTGTCAGAGGCTGAGAGGTGATACAAGAGAACAAAAGTCTGCAGATTCCGGAATCTTATAAGAGAGGTGGTGGAGACACAAGAGATTGCACATGCTGGAATATAGAGCAAAAACCAAAGTACTGGACAAACTCAGGATTTGTGGAAGGAAATTGACAGCAACATTTTAGGACCTTCTCCAGGCCCTATAAATGCTAGCATTTATTTTGAGAGAGCTTGTATATAAAAACATGAATGTAATGCTGAGGCTCTATAAGGCGCTGGTCAGGCTGCATTTGGAATATTGTGAGCAATTTTGGGGACCATATCTGAGGAAGGATGTGCTGGCTTTGGAGAGGGTCCAGAGGCGGTTTACAAGAATGATCCCAGGAATGAGCAGGTTAACACCTGCTGAGCGTTTGACGGCACTGGGCCTATACTCGCTGGAGTTTAGAAGAATGAGCGGGGACCTCATTGAAAAGTACAGAATAGTGAAAGGCTTTGATGGAGTGGATGTGGAGAGGATGTTTCCACTAGTGGGAGCATCTAGGACTAGAGGTCATAGCCTCAAAATTAAAGGACATTCTTTTAGGAAGGAGATGAAGAGGAATTTCTTTAGTCAGAGGGTGGTTAATCTATGGCATTCTTTGCCACAGAAGGCTGTGGAAGCCAAGTCAGTGGATATATTTAAGGCAGAGATAGATAGATTCTTGATTAGTACGGGTGTCATTGGTTATGAGGAGAAGGCAAGAGAATTGGGTGAGGAGGGAGAGATAGATCAGCCATGATTGAAGACGATGGGACGAATGGCCTAATTCTGCTCCTATCTCTTATGATCTTATGACCCTTATCTGCTTACACGACTACAGCAGTTCATAAAGGTCACGCACCACCACCTTCACAAGAGCAACAAAGAAAGGACAACAAATGCTGGCCTTGCGAGCAATGCTTGGATCCCAAAAATGAATTTGAATAAAGATAAGGTTCATCATATGTGGCTTTCAAATGTCTACCATTCCAAATGTACAATTTGCTTCGATATTCAAATATGTTTTTTGCATGTTTTTACAGCTGTTGAACCTAGAATATGTTTCAATTCATATTGAAAAATATCATAGCCAGTGCTATCAAATAGCACATTCTGCCTCACAATGCAGAGACACCGGGTTTGACCCTGACCTCAGCTCTTGTCTATGTGGAGTGCGCACATTCTCTCGGTGACCACAGGGATTTCCTCCAGGTGCTCTGGTTTCCTCCCACATCCCAAACATGTGTGGGTTTGTAGGCAAATTGCCTCTAATGTGAAGGGAGTGGATGAGAAGGTGGAATAACACTTTCACTGAATCAGATTACCTTTCATATATGGAAACGCAAGCGCTGCAGATGTTGGAGTCTGGAGCAAAAAAAGGAGAGCTGTTTGAAGACCCAGCAGGTGATCAATGGTTGGCATGGACTCGGTGGGTCAAAGGGCCTCTGTCCATGCTGTATCTCTAAACTAAACTAAAATGTCACAGGCTTAAATCTACTTTGATATTCCTCCTGAACTCCAGTCTGAGGCATTGTTATATCTATTAATTTTCACGATCTGGGTGGCTCTAACAGCATCTCTTGCCCATCTCTAACTGCTCTTGAGAAGGTGATGGTGAGCTGCCTTGAACTGTCATGGTTCTTCTTGTGAAGGTATTCCAGCAGTAACATTGGAGGAGTTCCAGGATCGAGACTCAGTGATGATGAAAGACCAGCCTAGTCAGAATACTCAGTGATGTGGAGGGGAACCTACAGGTGGTGGTAGTCCCATATGTCAGATGCCCTTGCCTTTCTTGATGTCACAGATTAGAAAGGTTACAGAGTAGTCTGGATGAGTAACTATCGTGCATTTTCTAGGTGCTATTCACTGCAGTCACTATGGAGTGAATGAATATTCAGGTTGATTAATGAGATGTCTGCCGCTGTGCTGAGTCAATCCAATCAAGATGTTTGCTGTTACTGCCCAACACAATGATGGGTGCCTTCAGTGTGAAGACAAGACTTAATCTCCACAAGAATGATAACGGTGATCACTTCTACCAATGCTATCGTGGGCAGATAGTGAGGATGAGGTTAACTGGATTGATTCCTCGTGTTGGTTCACTCACACTCTGCCACAGGCATAGTCTGCCACCAATTTCCTTCAGGACTTGGCCAGCTCTGTCACTGCAAGTGCTACTGAGCCATTCATGGTGAGTGAAGTCCTGCACCCAAAGTAATATCCTTAATGTTTTCAGTGTTTCTTTCAAGTCTTGTTCAAGATGGAAGGGAACTAATTCAACAGGGTATCAGAAGGAATTTTCTTTTTCAGGTTTGATCTGAGGCGATTAAATTTCATGGGGCGTGGAGAGAGGCGTATCGTTCCCTGCCACCTGTACACGATGACATTGGCATTGGAAGTGAGGCAAGGCATATCCAGAGGTTTCACTTCAGTTCAGTTTAGTTTATTGTCACGTATACCATGGTACAGTGAAAAGTTTTGTTGCGTGCTAATCAGTCAGCAGAAAGACAATACATGATTACAATCGAGCCATTCACAGTGTACTGGTTTGTCAAGGAGGAGCCTGACACATAACATAAATCTGATCTTTACTTCTCACAATGTTGACGGAGGATAGTTAGCCCATAGTTAGCTGTGTGCCAACTTCCAACCCCATTCCTCCACATATCTCTGTCACCTATTCACTCTCACATGAGTATCAACCGGTTCCTGATTCTACCGTCCAACTACACAACAAAATTTAATCCTGCAAAGGTGCTGAATGGTTCTTTATTGTCCACTACACACTGCACAGTTAAATTATTTCTACAAAGATCACACATGAAAGAGTAGTCATATTTTGGCGCCATTTACAAAAAGGCCGAAGGCGGGTCCACGCGATCGATGTACTGGAGAGGCTGCAGATTCAGGTAAGCCCCAGGCTGCTGAAGTGCCTCCTTTGCCACCTTCGACCTGCGAACCGACGCCTTCGCCACACCTGTCTGCCTCGGGGACTGCTCCTGCAGTAGACCTTGAAAAGCGCTGGAGGTAATAGCATGGTCCCTCTCCTACTGGCCCACTTCTCGCATCCGTCGTCACCAGCAGCTCCCTCTCCGGTCTTTGGGCTGATCTCGGCAGCTTCTGAGCCCCCCCCCCCCGCTGCAGGCCATGGCCTGCCAGATCTTCCTTCATCTGGCCACAGGGTCTCTTGGGTGGGTTCCCGACTCTGCGGCATCCCGGAAGACTCCTGCCGCCGCATGGCATCCCCAGAGCCTTGCCATTACTCAGAAACACGTGAAAAAAATTATAGACATTTTTATATAAACACAAGCATGTTTCCGTATGAAACAAAACTAAAGCAGTTTTCTAAAGTTGTTACAGCTAAATGCCTTTTCATATCAAGTTTGTTTTACATCATGCATATTCAGGAATGGAAGAGCCAAATGTGAGTTCAGATTTGATTGGTGTGTTTTTAAATTGAAGTAATAAAAGGGCTTTGAAGACATTCTTACTTTGATTCTAAATATTAGCACTCATTCATTACTTGCTCAGTAATGCTCAGATTTGGATCAGAAACAAAGACCTAAAGAAATCTGTGGTGCTGAATCACAGGAAGTAAGCTGTTACTGTTCTCTATTCCATCTGTGTACTGTGTCTGACCCTGTTGAGCACAGTAGGAGAGGGAGCTCCAGATTTAGCGACGAGGAAGAAACATCAATATATTTCCAAGTTGCAATTTGAGGTGAATCTGCAGGTGACGGTGTTTTTATACATCTGCTGCCCTCCTCCTTCATTGTGGTCAAGTTGGTGGGTTGAGAATTGCTGCTAGCGAAACCCGGGCAAGCAACGGCAATGCATTTCACAGACAGTATACATTGCAGCCACTGGATATCGGTTGTGGAGGGAATAAATACTAAGGGTGTTAGTTGGGTTATCAATCAAGCAGGTTGCTTTGTCATAAGGTCATAAGTGATAGGAGTAGAATTAGGCCATTTGGCCCATCGTCTACTCCACCATTCAATCATGGCTGATCTATCTCTCCCTCCAAACCCCATTCTCTTGCCTACTCCCCATAACCTCTGACACCTGTACTAATCAAGAATCTATCTATCCCTGCCTTAAAAATATCCACTGACTTGGCCTCTACAGCCTTCTGTGGCAAAGAATTCCACATATTGTACCGGAGGGTACCAACTTTCTCAAGACCTGTTGATGCTCCTAGTTCAATGGTGCTTTATTGTCAGGTGTGCACTGCAGTGAAATTCTTTTTGCAAAGAAAACGCATGATTAGTTCAGGTGTCAGAAATTATGGGGAGAAGGCAGGAGAGTGGGGTTAGGAGGGAAAGATAGATCAGCCATGATCAAATGGTAGAGTTGACTTGATGGGGCTAGAGGCCTAATTCTGCTCCTACCACTTATGAACTTATGGACATGCACGAATCGCCATATTTTGGCTCCATTTACAAATGTCTTGAGCCTGGTTCTCGCTGGAGTGTTCACCAGTGGAGAGTATTTCATCATGCTCCTGACATGGATCTTGTAGATAGTGGGAAGGGCTGAGGAGGTGAATGTCTGGGGTCAGGAGAGACAGCCTCTGACCATCTCTTGCAGCCACAATATGTACGTGACTGGTACTGTACCACGAATGTTACTCGCCAAATATCACCTCGTGTCTAAACGTTGTCTAGATTGTGCCGCAGACATGAGCTGTTTCATTCGCTGAGGCACTGCCAACAGAATTAAAACAGGATTTTACGATTAGCAGCCAAACATCCTACTTCTGCCTTATGATCGAAGGAAGGCTATTGAAAAAGCAGCTGAAGGTAGTTGAGCCTTGGACAATGCCTGTAGAAACTCCTGATCCATCTGCTCTTATGCCAAGTAAGGCCCTAGCCATCATTCCTTAAGGCCCATTGCCTTCAGTTTTTCCAGGGCACCTTGATGCCACACTCAGTCAAGTGCAGCCATGGTATTAAGGAAATCACTCTAACCTCACCTCTGGAATTCATCTCCTGAGGCTGTGTAGAGCTCTGGAGCGCAGTGGTCAAGGGCTAAACTCAAAGTGAACACTGGCAAGATTACTGGAGAAAAAAGTACCACTTGTCATTGGTGGTGACAAGAGAATGTTTCCAGGATTGATAGTTGAGGTGCACAAATTTAATGTGTTTGCAAAACAACCAGACACAATATGAGGAGAAACATTTTTGTGGAACAACTGGTTCTGATTTACAATGCGCTGCTTAAAAGGACAGTGGAAATAGATTTGATGGCAGCTTTCCAAAGGGAAATGGATAAATTCTTGCCGAACAAAACTGCAGGGAAATGTGGAAAGAATGAAGAGGTTGTACTGAATGGATTGTTCTTTGAAATCGATAGATCGTACTTAATGAGCCAAATGTCTTCTTTCTGTGTTTATCTAGTCAAGCAGAAGGCAACAAATTAAGTCTAAATTGACTCAAAACATTTCATACTCTTTCCTTTGGCTACACACTTTTCAGAATATAAAGTAATTATGAGCATCAAATGCAGCCTCTGGAATCATAACAAATGACCATTCCCTGCAAAACCAGAGATGAAAATGAACCCAGCTAGTTATTGGGAAAAGTTTAATGTGTATTGAGACAAATAGGTTCCAGCATCAGATGAATGGGAAATCACAAGTAATGGGCAATTTCCCCCTCCCCTGCCTCTCCCCCACCCATCCAGTTGGCCAGAACAATTGCATTACTTACTCAAAACCAAGGGTGTAAGAAGATATCTGCAGAGGCTGGTACAAATCGAAGGTATTTATTCACAAAATGCTGGAGTAACTCAGCAGGTCAGGCAGCATCTCAGGAGAGAAGGAAAGGGGTGACGTTTCGGGTCAAGACCCTTCTTCTGCCTGACCTGCTGAGTTACTCCAGCATTTTGTGATTCAAAACCAAGGGTGTGTCACTGGAACCATTTTTAAGTCAGGGTCTAATTTGATGAGATCATCCAGGCACTGAGAACTCACTGAGGGATGATACAGTATTTAGAGAAAGGTATAAACTTTGGCCAAAAAAAATATTTGTATGTTCAATTTGGAAAAGTTCAAGTTGCACGGCAAAGATTTCACCCTTGGGGCAAAGGTTCTGCAGGGCTGGTTTCTGTCCACCCATCTGGAACCTTGGCCAGTTTTCATTGGGTCGCTGATCATCAGATGTGTATAGTATGCTCCGCCAGCCAGAAGGAGCTTACTGTCAGCCGCCCAGACATGCACTGGCACTGGGAAATGCAGCCTTTGAAATCCAGGCAGAAACCAAGGATTACATTAGTCAGGCACTGAGCATTTTGGAGGGACGAAGGGCAAGTCAAGGTCTTTAAGTGTAATTTGTGCAAACTGTTACCACCCTCAATGCAGCATTTCTGGGAAGTGGCATTTACACAGTCATGTAAACTTAAATCTGCAGGGGACTGGGTCTCACAATTATGTCACCAGTTGTATACAATGGCTGATAGATAGGTGAATGGTGCTCAGTGGAGTCAGGTGGATGGGGTAGGCAGGTGATACCAGATGAGATATTGGGGAGAAAGTAGGTTACATGGAAAGGTTTCCATCTTGCTGAATGGAAATGTGCATTGCATTTTAAACCAAGGGAAGCTATATACAAGGTAAGGGTAAATATAACACCCAAAATCCTCTGTTATAACATGTTTTAAAATATGAATGCTGGTTGTGGCTTGCAAGAGCACCTAGGAGATATTTTTGAAATGCCAAGGAGAGAACACCAAACTCCATGACCGAGTAAGTTGACAGTGTTCCCCCTTTATATACATATACCCCCTACCCAAGCATGGAAGATCAGTGTTCGGCAAACTTTGTAGTAAATGAACAATTGAAATTTGTAAAAATAAGCATGTTCAAAGATTGGCTTGACAGAGGAGAAAAAAGAAAGTTATAAAAAGATGGATTGACATTGAAAGGCCTCCATGATCAAATTCAAGTTGACGTTAAGGAGCAAGAGAAATGATTAGCTACTTTTTGATGACCGAATGTGCAGATGTATGAATGCAATATAGGTATGAACTGATGCAATATACATCAGTCGTAAGAAACCACTTAATTGCTGGTAATTGCAGGTAATTGCTGACTAGAAAGCCCTGTGAGAAAAATATAACGTGAATTGGCAGAAGCAAAGAGAAAAAAAACTCATCTTATGATTATTACTGTGACTTTGTTAAAAGAAATGCGATTAAAAAAGGGAAAGTGATTTTGTCGGGGCAGTGGCTCAATTCACATAGTTTGGTGGTTTGAGCATAATTACACTATTCAGGGGTACACCATTTGGCATGACTCATCACAGAGTCCAAAGTCAATCATCGAGGCAAAGGTAGTGCTTAAGGTTATAATGTAACCCTCAGAAAAATTACAGAGCCAGCCATAATTCTATCTCATTTGCAGCCTATCTTTAGCACAAAAATATGAGCAGCAATTTGAGGCAGGCTTGCTGTAGGGAAAGTTGTGTTAAATGTTCCACGTTTTCTGATCTTGATTGTGGGAAAACTGCCAAGTTTCCATCTACCTCAGGATCATGTTCTAATGTTGGCCAATGCTGTAGCTGCTTTTCCACTTGCAGATGGGTTCCGATGAAGAAAATAAGGTACAACCATGGTCAGGATCAGCTGAGACTGACAGATGGGAGGGCTTCTTAATTTCAGTGTACATTTAAGCAGCCGCATGCAAGATTGTAAATTGCACATTCATGACGGAATAGGTTTTCCCATACCTCTAACTTCCTTAAACAGAGCAACACAGCATAAGTATATATTCTATTTCTGTAGAACAGAAACCAAGGGAACATCTACTAATTTATGCATTCTCGGGAGATTATTTTTTCTGCATGTTTAAACTCTTTTTCTAATGTTTCTATTGCATGGGTGCATTTATGTTCATAACTTAAAACTTATAACCCATAAGGATCTGTAGTAGGAGGAATATTCATGAGCAACCATGGAAAGAGCAGGATGGAAATTACTTTTTTTCAATTTTGCTATTGAAAGCAACTTCTCAACAAATAAAAATAATGTTCTATTTGTGTAATGTGTGTGAATTTGTACTTAGCATTAAACTGCACTTTGCAAAAAGAAGCATTGAAAGTAATTGAAAGGGTGGCGCGGTGGCGTAGCGGTAGAGCTACTGCCTTACAGCGCCAGAAACCTGGCAACGGGTGTTTGTCTGTACGGAGTTTGTACGTTCTCCCCATGACCTACGTGAGTTTTCTCCAAGATCTTTGGTTTCCTCCCACACTCCAAAGACACCACCGTTACTGATGCCTCCTGCCACCACTGATTAAATTGGCTGCAAGTGGTTGGATTGGATGCGGATTCGACATATCGCTGCAATTTACACTTTGGAAAGGAAGGTTAAAATTCATTTATGATGAATTCATTTAATTCACTGGTGTATATATTGGGCTTATTTTGATATAAATCAAGAAGGTGGAATGATTTTCATGACTGACTTTCTGTGAGTCAATAAGAAAACTGAAGCAATCAGTTTGTTACTTCCATAGAAACCTGAAACATACTGTCTGCAGCACTCTGCAACGATCTAACATTGACTTTCCGTTTGCTGGTGGCATCCATCATTTGATACATTCCACGCATTGAGCTGAAAGTTAATGAAAAAGAGCTTGTACTGCATGCTGAACACTGATGTTTTTCGGGGAGCCCTCGTGTAAAACTGTTAAATGAAGCTGACCTATATTTTACACAGTGAGTGAATAAAAAGATTTGTTACTCATGACTTATGCAACAAATAGAATTTGACAAGCAGGGCCAAAGATTTAGATTTGGAAATACTACTGAGAATTCTTTGGCTGGATTAAATTTTCTCTTCTCAGCCAAATACAAAAGGCATTATTAACTTGGAATGGATATCAGGAGGATTTCTCACAACCCCTCCCACACTGAAACCGCACACCCTCTCAAATTCCGCTCAGACTCAGCGGGGTACAATGTCAGCATCTCTATCTGACTGCCTCACAGCATCCTGGGCCCACTGCCATGTGGAGCTAACTCTACCCGGAGCTTGCTGTCAGCAGTGCCTGCTGCCTGCCTCCGTTAATCCAACTGGAATGCACAGTCTTCATTGCCTCCCCTGCAACTGTTTAGGACTCCAGGCATCCTGTTAACCATCAGGGACCAATTTTGCCTGATCATCTTTCCCATGTGTGGTATTTCCTGCTGTGATTTGTAAAGCAGCGTATGGGATTCCTATACAAACCCCGGGTGAGTTTCAAGGATACGATGTGAACGTGACATAAACTGAGTGGAAGGAGAGAATCAGTGAGGTTTAGAGATAAAGCCCTCCTGGAGTCCTGTGATTTAAATGATGCCTCTGGTCTTACAGATAACTTGACATTACTTAACCAATAATTAAATTAAAACAACTTCAGAAGAATAAACAATGACAACAAAACATCAATAATGTGCTGTTTCATTGTTCTGAAATGCTGACAGCTCGATATCTGGCTCATTGTGTTTAAACGAGGGCCACACCCTCTTTAAACATATGTTGACTGCGAAGTTTATATTATCGCATATTTTAAACTATGTGAATTAAAAGTGTGTTGCATTAACAGGACATATAACCAGTAGTCCATCAAATCTGCTGGGCCAACACCACCAATGCCAAATAGGTGCTGGAATTCCAGAGTTTTACGGTAGACTGTATTAGCCTTTTGGTGTTTCCATCCTGTCCCAGAGTTTCTATTTACACTTATAAAGTGGAGTGTAAACACATCCTGCACCATTCTAATAAGCAGAAACTTCAGTGGTTCAATTTGAATCAATTCAAGCATTATGTACATATTGAAATTAATACGTTGCAGATGAAGTGCAGAAGCAATCTCCCATGCCCCTCTCAGCTGGAGTGGAAGATTCTTCCTCTGATTATCAAGCAGGATTTTCATTGCACTATAAATTTTTGTCCACATAAAACTCCCAAATGATATCAACAATAGTGCAACAATCAAACCTCAACTCCACCATGCCTTTCAACTGCACTGGACTGATATTTCTTATATACACTCAGAACAACCAGCTGCAAAATGCAATTTCAAAGAAAAGGCATTCTTTGCCCGGCCGAAATCAATGATCTTAAAAGTTCACTTTAACTCTGTTTTTCCTTTCCACATGTGCTGCATGATCTGTTGGTGTTTAGAGAATCTTCTGCTTCTATAACTTTGCTTTCATTTCAGAATTGAGCATCTGCAGTTTGTTGGTTTTTATTCTTGGTCAGGCTGTTCCCCAGTACCCCTCAACCTTACTGTTTACTCCGAACAACACTCACAGTCACAGAACCTTCCTTGCATCTTCAATGACTTTCCAAACTGGTGTATGTGTCCAGTTGACACTTCACCCATTGGATGGCTCAGAGGTAGAGCACTGGCAACCGGCAGCCATGGGGACCTTATTGGAGGAGGCAGATAATGCTTCCCACCCAAGAACTTCAGAGGAACGTCTACTCTCCGTGTGTTTCTAAGGAAAAGAGTGTTCACACAAATTATACTTCATGAAGGCAGTCCTCACTGAGAACTTATGAGTCAGGCCCACAGATAGTCCTCAACTGCATCCAAACTGGCTTTAAATGGATATCTCCAACTATACAACCCTTTCGGGAAGACTTGGAGGTGGAGTATTGGCAATAGGCAGCCATGGGAACGAAGTGAGAAGGAATATAGGGGCCTCGTCACCCACGTAACTACTTACCTAGAGATTACAGTCCCATGATCATGACAGAGGAACAAAGGCTATGCAATCTATTCTTCACAAAGACAATCCTCACTAACATCTATGTGATATCAAATGGTATCCTTGTGCTGGTTAGTCCATGGGGGTCTATTATGTTGAGCTTAATCATAGGAGGGAAATGGACAATCAACATTTCAGATCCGCTAGAGTGCAAATGAAGGCCCCCGATTTGAAGCGTCAACCGTCCATTTCTGTCCACAGATGCCGTTCGATCCATTGAGTTCCTCCTCGATGTTGTTTGTAACACTATCCTGTAGTTGTAAAAGCACTGTTTGTAATGCAGAGGTCCCTTTGAGGGCTTTATGCTGAGCTTAGAGTTATGGCATTAAGAGCCCATGGCAGAGAGATCTTGCAAAGATCAAAAGAGTGATGCATCCTAGATCTGACACAATGCAGCATTACATAGAGACCCAATAATGCTGCTACACCCGAACTGTGCAGTTTCAAACTGTGATCTTGTGGCACATTTAAAAACAGTGTTAAGCTGACACATAATGCTGTATAATGTCATTAAAAATAGTAGAACAATTCCTAGACTAGAATTCGGATTTGGACCAGATGTGGATAGACATTTGAATGAAGGGTGGTGGCTGCTGATGCTGGGGGTTAATTTCAATAAATAAATAGGATGAGCTGGTTTACCAAGGAAGGAACGGGAATTTGTACCTTAAGACAGACCAGAAAAGAATACAAAGGGTAGAACAGGTTTTGTCAGTAACATAGCAACAGAATTAATGAATAGCTATGAGGAGAAATACTGTAGACCATTGTGATTGAGCAGAGCAGGCTGGAAGGCAACATTTGATTGATATCTTGAGGATGAATAAATGCTCGAGTGGGTCTGGAGAAGGATGGGAGATAAATGAAGGAAAAAATCAGACTGTGTTGCAAAATGAAGTATCGAGGGGGCGTTTTAGCTGCAGATAAGCGAACATATCAAGGTGAACTGAAAACAGATAAACAAGAACAATGAGATTTTTAAATGAGAGGGGATCATGAGAGTGAGACAGCTGTTTAAGGTATAATATTTTTGCGAAGATGTTCCCTGAGACAGAGCATATGCTTCCTAGAAAGGAGCCATTGTGATGTCCTTGTTAGCTGCTATTATCTAGGATGCCACTAATACACTGAACGCGAGACCTCAATGCTTTAATAACAAGAATTTCCCAGAGATTTGCAATACCAGCCTGGCGATTATTGTCAGAAATGTCAGTGGTGTTACATAGAAACATAAAAAATAGGTGCAGGAGTAGGCCATTCAGCCCTTCGAGCCTGCACCGCCATTCAATATGATCATGGCTGATCATCCAGCTCAGTAACCTGTACCTGCCTTCTCTCCATACCCCCTGATCCCTTTAGCCACAAGGGCCACATCTAACTCCCTCTTAAATATAGCCAATGAACTGGCCTCAACTACCTTCTGTGGCAGAGAATTCCACAGACTCACCATTCTCTGTGTGAAGAAATGTTTTCTCATCTCGGTCCTAAAAGACTTCCCCCTTATCCTTAAGCTGTGACCCCTGGTTCTGGACTCCCCCAACATCGGGAACAATCTTCCCGCATCTAGCCTCTCCAACCCCTTAAGAATTTTATGTTTCAATAAGATCCCCCCTCAGTCTTCTAAATTCCAGTGAGTATAAGCCTAGTCTATCCAGTCTTTCTTCATATGAAAGTCCTACCATCCCAGGGTTCTACTTGCTGCCGGTATCATAATCCAAAAGGCAGGCAGAAGCCAAATCACAGCAAGGAAAGATACAGAATGCTGGATTAAATCAGTGGGTCAGGCACCATACATGATAAGTGGTGTTTCAGATCAGCACCCTTCTTCAGGACCTGTTATCCAGAGATGCTGCCTGGCCCACTGAGTCACTCCGGCATTTTGTGTCTTTCCTTGGTAAACCAGCATCTGCAGTTCCTTGTTTCTACACCCAAATCATATCAGGTGGATTTAGAACGAGTTCAGCAATGTGTGTGGGTTCAAGTTTATGTTTATTGCCATGTGCACGATTACAGTGAGTTTCAAATACAATGAAAAGCCTTGTTTGCAGCAGCAACACCAGCACATAGATTCAAACAAACATAAACACACTGTACCAAAATCATACATAAATTACCGATGTAATAACACTGGCAAAAATTTGCCACGCAATGCTAAGCCACACAGTGGTGGATGCAAAGAGAGTGGAGCAGGTGGCTACTTACACAATCTTGAGGAGCACCTGTGTTGATGGTCAATGAGATGTTGTTACTGACCCACACTGATTACGGTCCAGTTGCAAAGAGACCTACAGAGGCCCAGGTCTTGGAACTTGATTGTGACTTTGAGGGGATGAAATTGTTGAACGCCTAGCCATAGTCGATGTACAGCAGCCAAACGTATGTTTTGCTATTATCCAGATCAGAGTGGAGTGCCGGTGAGATTACATCTGTTGACCTGGGTTCCCTTTTTATAGCTTATGTAATATAATGCACCAATGAGTGAAAGGGGAAAGTATAAACGATAATTTTCTGTGCGAGAATCTCTGGCATTCAGGAGTACAATTATTTCATTTTCCTGATTAAAAAGGTAAAGACCAAAGAAAGTGTATTTTTCTGGTCCAGATAGCAAAATCATTCCCCACATTGTTCCATCCATTATTGTCTTTGTTCGCATATTTGTGTCTCTATTGTTATCTCAAGGTTATTGGTGGAATTATAACATTAAAACTGTTCAAGTGATAAAAAAGAAAGATATAATTCTCTGGGTTTCCTTTTTTCTTTCATCGTTGAGGTCCTCCATTATTTAATGGGTTGTTTCATTCTGTCCTCTGAACTTGGATCAGTACAAGGTCATTTGGATAGTACGAGTCCAAGGTACCTGGGCAGTAAACTGGACTGACTCCCCAATCTTTGCACATCCCCAATCCTTTCCACTCGTCACTTTAATTTCATGTATTTTGTGTTTTATGACTGTTGGCAGATCAATTTCCCTCCTGGGATAAATAAAGTTCTATTGCATCTGTGCTGTGCACCGCAGTACACTTGCTGGAGTTGGGGTAATCGTGGTTCTGGAGTGGAAGAGATGTGAGTTAGGAATAGGAATACTTTATTGTCACATGTGACTAGGCACAGTGAAATTCTTTGCTTGCATACCCAATGTGAACAGTTTCCCATTTGGCCTGCAGATTAATTCAATTCCCCAGAACCGAGTGCAGCATTGCATGAGAAAAAAGGAAAATAATATCAAAGAGATCCTGCTTGACCCTGGCCATCACCGAGATGTTGTGCACCTTCTGGGTAGGATTGAGGCTTACGTAGCATTGCAAAGTAAATATAAGAGGAGACTAATTTCTGCAGGCAGTCAAATTTGAAGATTGATGAACTCAAAAGCTTTAATTAGGTCAAAAATGCCCACTGACATATGGTGAAAGAATGTGTCGACTGGGCTGACTGACATATGATGAAATAATGGGTCGACTGGGTTTATATTCACTGGCATTTAGGATTAGAGGGGATGTTATAAAAATATATATAATTCTTAAAGGATCAGACAGGCTGGATGCAGGAAAAATGTTCCCGATGTTGGTGGAGTCCAGAACCAGGGGTCAGTTTAAGAATAAGGGGTAGGCCATTTAGGACTGAGATGAGGAAAAGCTTTTTCACCCAGAGTTGTGAATCTGTGGAATTCTCTGCCACAAAATGCAGTGGAGGCCAATTCACTGGATGTTTTCGAGAGTTAGATTTAGCTCTTCGGGTTAAAGGAATCTAGGGATACAGGGAAAAAGCAGGAACGGGGTACTGATTTTAGATCAGCCATGATCATATTGAATGGCGGTGCTGGCCCGAGGGGCCAAATGGCCTATTGCTGCAGCTATTTTTCTATGTTTCTACATGTATTGGTTGATGCTGTACCTGCATTTCCTTTGGGCTGTGGTGTGATGAAGTTCAAGTCTGCTTTGTTCGAAGGATGAATCCACACTGTGATTGGAGAGCTACAGGGGGAAGTAGATGAGGGTCTTGGTGATCACTTTCCCCGTGGCAAGCAGCAGGGAGACTGCCCTGTACATAAGGATTAGATTTGTCTGTTTTCTTGAGGATGATCACAATTAGGTCTCCTCTGAGATCCCATGAGGTACCCTCTTCTTCCCGTGTATGGACAGTGAGGAAGCTCAGCAGGATGTTGGTTGATTCTGAGGCCTTGCTCTTCTTGAATTACCACATGGTCTTTTTTGGCCTCTCGCTGGTCAGAAGTGGCAGCAAGGCTCCTGCAAGTAGGCTGCTGTGATATGGATCGAGGGCCCTCATGTCAAGGACACAATGGCAGGTGAAGAGGTTTTCGAGTCTAAAATAGGGTCTGGTCTAAACATCCTTTCCATTGGATGTTGGAGTAGCACCATATGTGGATGCATCCAGCTCCTGTAAATGACTGTAAATGCTGAGGAACCAAGGATCTGCTCTGCTTCTGTGAACAGTTTTCCTGGATTCTGGTCATGGTGCCAGAAAGCAAAACTTCCCCAATTGTAACCCCTTGCTACGTCAATTAGATAGACCAGACATTTGGACGAAAGCAAAAGCACTCCTATAATAAGATGTCTGCTGATTGTAGTGAAAAGCTCAAGGTTTCATTCATTCACACACTGATGATCCTATCAAACCTGTCAGAGAGAAATCTTTCAATTCTCTGTCCGTCTGCCCTTTATGAATACTCCTCATGATTCATTCGTTACAACACTAAGCTCAGAAAAAAAAGTGAAGAGTTGCAGGAATAACAAAAGAGGGCAGGCACACATTGATAGGGTCTGATCTAAAATTTATCGTTTTCAGAATACATTAGAGGAAAATATAATAGCTGTGGCAGCAGATTTAGACCTAACCCACTTAAAGGTAGCAGCTTAATCTTATTTGCTTAATTGAGTGCAAGTGATTCCTGTCTATTCTGGGAACAGAATCAACTTAAATTTCAAATATGGCAACATTGGCCCTTCAATGCTCTAATATCCATCTCCATAAAAATTATGACAGCTTTACTTTCTTCCATTTCAAATATGGATATGCTGCAGAAAAAACAGCATTGTTCTCTTCAACTATTGTCTGCAAATAAATATTATTTACATGCAATGGGCATTGGCAAACCTTCTGACAATCATGTTAAATTTATAATACCAAGAAGATTGTTCAGCCCATCATGACCAATGCTGGTAAAAAAAAAGAGCTACCTTTTCTAACCTTACTTCCCCACCATGCCATGGTTGATTGTCCTGGGAGGCTCTATATGAGAAAAAAAAAGTTACTGGAGGAACTAAGTGGGTCAGGCAGCTGTGGAAAGAAATGGAATGTTTTGGTTCAGGACTCTTCTTCAGACAGGTGAGTCACCATGTGACACCATCAGTCTGAAGAAGGGTCCACACCCTAAATGTCGTTAGTCCATTTCCTTCCGCAGATGTTGCCTCACACACTGAATTCCTTCAGCTACTTGATTTTTGCTCAGGATTCCAGCATCTGCAGCCTCTTGTGCCTCCATGTTCTAAATGAATATGCTTCAAACAATCCAGTAGTTAGATTGCTCTTGAATGGTACCAGCTGTAGCTTCCAATGTTTGGAACCAGAGAAAGTTCAGAATAAGTTAAAAATAGAAAGCAACAAAGCTTAATATCATGATAAAGGAGAAGACCAGTGCTGCTTATGCTGCACAGCACGTTCTGCCTCGAAACATGTCTAGCAGTTAGATCCATTCACAAGGTAATGCTACACTTGAAAACTGGGTTAGAGAAAAAAGACATTGAATCAATTGCAGAATCATAGAAAATTTACCAAAAGAGAATCCATTTGTATCACAGTGTCTGTGGTGATCCAGCCTAATGCTAGCTTCAGCACCAGGTCTACAGCCAGCGCTTGAAGGCCATTAATCTTCAAGTATAAATCCAAGTACCTTTTAAACAAAGTGCTGGAGTAACTCAGCAGGCCAGGCAGCGTCTCTGGAGAATAAGGACTGGTAAAATGTCTAGGGTGGAGCAAGGGGGAAAGGGGAGGAGAGCAAGTAGAAGTTACTTATTAAATTCTCTAATTTTAAATAACCTACTCACTCTACCTCCCCTCTCCCATTGCCCCTTCCTCCACCCTAGTTGTTTTACCAGTTCCATAGTTCTCCACAGTTTTCCTCCTGAGATCACACCTCCCCTAGCCAACAATGGACCTATCAGGCACTGCCCTGCCCAAGGTCATTTGTGGCCGGCCCTAAATGGTCCTGGTCTTTTCTTGCCTCTGGCTTTTCCCACTATTCATTAAACT
Organism: Rhinoraja longicauda; assembly: GCF_053455715.1. Taxonomy (NCBI): domain Eukaryota; kingdom Metazoa; phylum Chordata; class Chondrichthyes; order Rajiformes; family Arhynchobatidae; genus Rhinoraja; species Rhinoraja longicauda. The sequence goes on along the minus strand of NC_135975.1, from coordinate 15,488,860 downwards.
AACTGGATTGCAATGACTCTAATCAACCCTTCCTTCCATTTCAAACAATACACATTAACAACCGTCCAATCATCTGATATAATTCTGGTAGTCATGGTGTATTGAAAAGTTGTAGTGAAAGCCCCTGCATCCTTCTCCCTAGCTTGTTTTATCAGCCCAGCATTTATTTCATCTGGGCCAGGTCATTTATCCACTTTCTAAGCCCTACACTACTTTTTTTTACTCTGCTTATTCTATCCAACATTTCGCACTTGTTTACTTAACTACAGCATCGATATAAGCCCTTGTATTTTTGTCAGGATGTTTTCATTAAAAACTGTATCATTCTCCAGTTCCACACACAGATAACTTTTAAGCCCCTGATAAGCATTCCTCTTAAAACATTTAATAACATCAGTCAAAACCACTTTTGTTTTTCAAGGAACATCACCCATCTTTAGGAGAAATCTGTGCCTGTAGCCTACAGCTTTCTGATATATCCTTGGATATAACTTGGAAAATCTCCCTTATTGTGTCACTTATTATACAAGTCAATAATAGAATGGAGATATTTGGTATGAGACATATCTTTGTAGATAAATTTCAGCTGTGTTAAATTGTTCCCAGGATTGTATAATATTTAAAATATCGCTCAATGTTTAGACATGCTAAATTGGCATTTTTACATGTTTGTCTTTCAACACCTCAGAGGCTATTAACTAAATATTTAATAGAATCCCTAACATCCATTCTAATAAATGATGCCAACGAAATCAAGTCACGTATAAATTTTAGAACATTCATCTACTATTCATTTTGAAAGAAAATGCATTTGTTTGAATTGTCTCCTTAAAGAAACACTTTATAACCGAACTGGTATGGAGCAATTCTTGCAGTAACATGATATTATATCCAATATAAAACATTCCTGATTCCTTTACCATTTAAACAATGGAACACTACCCAGACATGACCCAGAAAAGAAACATTTGCATGAAAAAAGATGTGTTGAGTGTGGCAGGAAGAACAGACAAAAAACAGAAAAAAGCAAAGGATAAACACAGAAACGAACTAAATGCCTTTGTGCCTGAGAATTTGCTATTTCAACTGTTTATTTCTCCCCAAAAACACACCATGAATAATGAAAACTTCTGAATATCTAAAACCTGAGTAACATGTACCTCCTCTCATTTTGGATGAAGACTTATGATGAATAGTCCAGACTGACTCTCCACACTAATTTTGTTCTGTTAAGTGTTGCCAGGTATTTGACAGGAAACTAGATTTTGTCCATGAAATACTCGACCACTCTCGTTAACTTTACAACAAATCAAAGTTATTTACCCAGCCACTCTTGTTTAATAATATGCAACTTTAACAGTAACTCAAATGAAGATGTTAAATTTGAAGCAATGGTTGTGTTGCCCAATAATGGGTTGCAGGATTTCCCAAGCTTGTATCGTAGTAGCTGCATAAATACATATTGTTGAGCTTTAATGGGAGGATACAAGCTCCAGTAATTTTTATCCATTTCAAGTTTCTATCACCAAGGCAATCTAATTTTGCATATATCTATGCAAAATATCTAATGTATTAATGCTAAGAACCATCTTTTAATAATTCAGCACAAAATTCAGGCCAAAATAGATTTTGACCAATAGACCTTTAAAGCCCAACTTGTCAGGGTTTGAGGTATGATAAATCGATGGTAAAGTTATTGGATTAACAATCAGCAGTCTGGCCCATTGATCAAATACGTGACATTGAATCCCACCATGGCAGGCAGAGGAATTAAATTCATGTAATAAGGCAAATAATCTGAAAAAAACACACAAATAATAAACACGCACACATCTTAGTAATGGTAATCATAAGATTACTGGATTGTTTCACAACTCATCTAGTTCATTAATATCCAGCAGGGAAGGAAATTGGACACCTTTACTCAGACTGTTTATTTGAGTTTCGACCCACCGTTATAATTGTCTCTTGACAGCCTCCTCCACTCCAGGGCTAATAGGAATGGAGAACAAAAGTAAACATTGCCAGTGAACAAGTCAATAAATAAAAACAGATGAATTGGGCACCCTAAAAAAGGTGGTCATATAGACACACGATACTGAAGATGCTGGAATCTTGAACAGGAACTCAGTGGGTCAGGCAGTATCCGTGCAGGGAATGGACAGATGATATTTCAGGCTGATATTTCTGACTCTTCTTCAGACATGTATAGCATTGTCTGCAGGCTATTAAGCCTCTGGAGAGTTGTAACATTCACTTTGCAGAATGTATCCCGACAAGAATAACAACTACCTTCACCTTTTCGTTACCAATAGAACCTGATATCATTGAACATGGTTGGTAGAGGACTGAAACTAGGTGTCAAATATGTAAACAGGTGTAAAATATAAAGTTTACATCTGGATTAAAGCCACATATATGTTGCAATATTTTAAGTTTCTTCTCATTGGGATGATACTTCCTGGCCCATACATTTCAGTGATTTTTTTTGTCTGATGAATTATCTCACGTAACATTCTTACTCAAATTTAATGTCAATAATGTATTCCTATTTTCATTCAGTTTCAGATAAACAACAGTATTAATAGTGCTGGGAAAATATAGTTGTGCTTTAAAGGTGAATCATTGCCTCTGACTAGGTCAGGAACAAAGTAAAAACAGAAACACAAAGTGCTGGAGAAAGTCTGGCAGCTGATATGAAGAAAGAAGTTCACCTTTCAAGGACACTCTTCCCTTGAATTTTTTCCTTCTCTCCATAGAATTATCCAAAACTGCTGAATGGAACAATTTCTTTTTTTGTTTAATATTTCTAGTCCCTCGTGTATTTTATAATTTTTGCAGAATACAACATGTCTTGTCGTGGTTCATCCCAAGTTACTGAGTAACAAAGGACTCTCTGATCACAAGAATGCCCACTGGGGCAGACATTTAGTGTGGCTGGAAGATCTGCAACTCAGTGAACGATACTCCTTGGTCTGCCCAAAACAGCTTGTTCCTTCAGTACAATGAGATGTCCATAAGGAATGTTGCTGACTAGAACATTCCAGGCTGCAGGAGCATATGCTGAGGTGTTGTGGGGAAGAACTCTGATAAAGGCCCCTCTACCACTGGACTTTGAGTGGGCTAATACAGTGGACATCTCTCAAATACATGAAGTTTATATTATCCCAATAGGCCATGAGTGACAATGGTGCTAGGTCTAAATGTAGGAAAACGACCAACTTTTGGAAGCGATAACACTGAACATATAGACTGTTTATTTTTGGGGAAAAAATATGCCAATAACACTTACCTCAGTACGGTGCTGATGTTGGAAGTGATCTCCTGCACATTTTTCAATTATAGTCATGCTTTATGACAAATGCACTAGATGAGCAAGGCACCTCTGCTTCTGCAGTAGCATCTTCTCTCATACATTCCTCATGACAGGAGGTTATTCAGCCCATCAAGTCCATGCTGACCTCTCAGAGCAACCCAATTAATCCCTTTCCCCCCACATATTTTCCTGTAACCTATGCCCAACAACTAGCACAGTTCTCCTACCGCCTACCTACACTAGGGATTGTTTACAGTAGTAACCAATTAACGCAATAACCAGTTTGTCTTTGGGATTATGAAACCCAGTTACAAGGAGAACATGAAAGCTCCACACAGATAAGCCCAGAGATCAGCATTGAACCTGGAGCTGAGAGGCAGTAGCATTAACTGTGCAACACTGTCACATCCTGTTAAAAATCAGACCTTGATCAATAACTCCAGCCATGCCTTTCAATGATTTCTACAGGCCAGAGAGCCTTGAAAACAGTTCTGTTTAAATCTGATATTTCTGATTGCACTTAAAGGTTTGAGAAATAACATCATATAAAGCATATTCACAAGGACACTGAAAAAAATTGGCCTTTGTCAATTGTGTAAATATCTACTATTCCATGTAAGCTGATTACATTATAAGAATTGTGATTTGTGCAAACTGCCTATTAGCTCAACGCAAGATATGTCAAGAATACCAAATTGTTTATAAATTAACCATTCCCCTCTTGCATTGAAACAGCAGAATTATCCCCATTAAAGATGGTTCAGAAAATTACAGAGGCTGCCTGTCCCATGATATTTATGCACGTTGTATTGCAGATTGGATTACAGAACACCAGCGAAGAGAGTGAAAAGATTTCCTGCTGTCAAGACAACGAAAGAACCCAGTTTACATCACGGCACAGCAGTTTCACTAGTGTCAGGGCTGGCCGAGGGAAAGAACACGCATAATATTACCATTTGGGAGCAATTGTGATCATTTTGATAAGCAGCTGGTTGAATTTCTTTAAATTTGGAAACTATTTCATGAAGCATATATCTGTTTTTACATAAAATCACCTTGAGCAAGTTTCTCTGTGGAAAGCAGGGAAATATTTGTTTCAAGCTAAAATAAATCAATATGCTTCAGTGATATTAAGCAGGAGCCTCACATTCACTGTGAGCAACAGATTTTAATGCGACTGGTTTCTTTCAAATCAGCTCAGGAGCTTTCTTTTAATGTAGTTCCTGCTAAATGATTATCGCATGTAGCAAAATCTCTTCAGGGATTTTGCTAAGACATTGCTCAACCTACCTCCAATATGTGAAGCCAACTTCAGGTCTCAGCCTAATGTCAGCTTCACTTCTGAGTGATTGAATTGTTATAGGCCCTGAAGTTTAAAGATTTTCTGTAAGAAAAATATTTATAAAAACACAAAGTACAAAGCTGTTCTTCCATCAAAATGGGGTCTTGGAAAAGTGTGGTTTCTTGCTCCCCTAGATGGAGATATATTGATAATCTAAAAGATTTTGTGGACAGTGATACAATGAAAGAATACTAAAACACACATATGTTGGATACACACAGCAGGGTTCACAGAACACATGGGAACACCAGGCAAATATCATTAGCCAGATCTCATGGAGCACTGAAGAACATGTATTTTACTTGAATCAGTCAAAGGGGAAGGGAAGCGAATTACTTGAGACTACTCAAGCACAGAACAATCTAAAAATAAGAGGAGATAGTTAGTTCTGAATAATCATTTCAGACAGAAAATGAAAATAAGTGAAAAACATTATAAAGACATAGTAGAAGTATATAGTGAAGTAAAAAGAAATCATCTGCAGATTCAATCTCATGGCAGTGTTAAATTTCACCAGTGCCTTCAATGAGTTACGGTTGAATAATAACCAAGAACCTTTAAATGAAATTGACATTTGGTGGTCAACTACATATTCCTAAAAAGGACACAGTACCTCAGCAGGTCAGGCAGTATCTCTGGAGAATATGGATGGGTGAAGTTTCGGGTGAGGACCCTTCTTCAGACCGATGCTGGCGGGAGGAGGGGGGTTGAAAGCTGGAAGAGAGGGGCAGGACAAACCCAAACAAACGATAGGTGGACACAAAAAGCAGGAGTAATTCAGTGGGACAATCAGCATCTCTGGAGAGGGATGGGTGACGTTTCGGGCCGAGACCCTTCTTCAGACCGACCCAACTGCCTCGACTCAAAATGTCACCTATTCCTTCTCTCTAGAGATGCTCCAGCTTTTTGTCTATCTTTGGTTTAAACCAGCATCTGCAGTTCCTTCCTACACAAATGATAGGTGGAGACAGGCAAGGTTTATTTTTGAAAGGCAGATGGTTGGACAAAACCCAGAGTTTCTATATATTCCTAGATGTCTCAGGGTGAAACAGATTAAACAATGTTGCTTTATGAGCGCCTACTGTTAATGCGCCGAGTTTTCTTCATAAGTCGGGATTGTAGGGCTTCAATATTCTAGCAGTTTTTGACCAGTGGCAATGAATTGCCTACAGTGATGCACAATTTGGAATGGTCTGCATGGTTCCATCGCAAAAAGATAAAGAACTGCAGGGAGGTCAGAGTGAGAGTGGGATGTGAATTTAAGTGACAGGAAACAGGAAGCTCAGAGACAACCACTGTGGTTTGAATATGGGAGTTCTGCAAAATAATCACCCAATCTGGATTGGGCTTCTCCAATGTAGAGGACACATTCTGAACACCAAAGATGGCACACTAGAGTGGAAGGACAAGTGAATTGTTGCTACTGCATAGCACTCAGCGTATTATCTTCCTCCAAAACAATTATTCTTCCAAAATTCAATGAAATTCACTAATTTGCGCATAACTAAAATCGATCTCCTTAAAGAATAGAGCGGCTGGAATGGAGTAACTTTAACATTGCAAACTGTGTATAAGCTATTAACAAAGATATTAAATATTTTTTCACTGTTGGTGTTAGCTTAATGATAAAGGGAGATTCAACATCTCACATTAATGTATACATATCTGAAACCTACCCCAGATACACATGGATTATTGGAAGAGACATGGTTTGACTTTTAAATCTCTTCCAACCTGCCTAATTCATCAGCCATTCTTAAGGTTAAGTTCTTAAGATGGTTTGCAATTTCCCTTTCAATGCTACATTGCATTACGCAATCAAAGATTAGAATTCCATCTTTTGGTAGCAAGGGAGAGTTGTGGAAATTACTGATTTAAGTCATGACCTGGTTCTTTACCCAATTTTTCTCCAGTGATCTCATAATTTATTAACAGCATAAAGCAATCCAGGAAATGTTAACCACTGGTTTAACCATTCATATTATTAACTTTACATGATGACATGCAAGCTGGAATCCTAAGAATTGTTGGATCTACAGGCACGAAACCAGTGCAAATTAGGGTTAATCAAGCCTGCATCCAGCCTTCTCAGTCTTCCTCGCTGTAATATTGCACCTCAACAAGCTCACTGGATTCATGCGAAACTGGTTAATCTTCATTGCTATTAGTGCAAAACCAAGAACGCTCCAACTAGTCATCACTCTATAGTTAGGAGACAATGATGAACTAAATGCATACTCAGAGGCTGAGCTCCGTTATTCCTTCACTGATGTATAATCAGCCTTGTACAAGGCATCAAGAAATTAAAGTGCACCACTAACTTGCCCTGCCACAAAATGTTATCCCTAACTATCATGATCCAGATAACATTGAATCAGAGTGAAGAAGGGCGATTGATAGCCCTGTCAAACAATGCCAGAACAATCTTACTCTCAACATTAGCAAGACCAAGGAGCTGATTGTTGACTTCAGGAAGGGAAGGTCAAAGGTCCATGAACCAGACTTCATTGGCAGGACAGCAGCGGAGAGAGTCAACAACTTGTGCCTGAGCTTGTACGCCTCAGATGATCTGTGCTACGACCAGCACATTGATGCACTCATAAAGAAAGCTCAGCAATGCATCTACTTCCTCAGAAGTTGAGAGAATTGGCATGTTGCCAAATACTCGATCGAACTTGCAGAAGTTACAGCAGAGAGGATACTGACTTATCACATCACGGCCCTGTTCAGTAATGCAAAATGCAAATACCCAACAATGGAGACAGTTGTGATAAGTGGTAGGCATTGCTCAGACCATCATGTGTATTGATCTCCCCACCATTGAAATCTACAAAAAGCATTGCCTCAAGAAGGCAGGTAATATCAAAGAGCCACATCACCCTGACCATGCTATCAACTCACTCCCACCATCAGGAAGGTGGTACAGGAACTTGAGTCCTCTCCCTGGTCAACATTAGGCGGGTCATTCACATCATTCACATACCTGTCACTAGAACAGTCAAAACAAGCACTAATACTCCAACCACTGCAACTGCAGGAGACTTCCAGGCAGCTAGAGAACAAACTTCAGGATATCCTCAAAGCCTGCTTGCATAAATATAATATTCCCACCAACTCATGGGATTCCTACATTAGAATCACTCAAAATGGAGAAGCGAGCAGGAAGACACAATTTCAAACAATGGAAAGAGAGCACAATGACCTAATCGACCTCCTGCTTGAGTCATAGAGTGGAAACAGGGCCTGGGCCCAACTTGCACATGCTGACCAATATGCCCCATCTACACTAGTCACAACTGCCTGCATTCAGCTCATGCCCCTCTATAGGTTTCAAGGTCAGTTTATTGTCACATGCACCAATTAAGGTACAGTAAAATTCAGATTGCCATAGTCATACCAATAAAGAGCAACAAGACACCCAAATAAATTAACATGAACATCCACCACAGCGACTCCCCCACATTCCTCTGTGATGGAAGGCAAAAAAAAGTCAAATTTTCTTCCCTTTTTTGCTCTCCCGTGGTCGGGGCACTTGAACCTTCTGTTGTCGGGGCGATCTTGGCTCCCGCAACCGGCAGTGGAGCCCTCCGCATCGGGGAATCTCAGCTCCATGTGTCAGGCGATCGGACCCCCAAGTCGGGGCTGGTCGAACCTCCTGCGGCTTGGAGCTTCCCGACATCAGTCTCTACCCGAGACTGCGAGCTTCTCGATGTTGAAATCCGCAGGCGTTGGAGCGTCGATCCCAGGCAAGGGATCGCAGGCTCCGATGGTAAATCTATGGCCCCGCGGTGGGGCTCAAAGTCAGTCTCGAGCAAGGCCTCCAGCTCCATCATGTCAGGCCGCAGAGCGACCGGAGATATGATCGGGGGGGGGGGGGAGAAAAGACAAACCACGCATCACTGGAAAGGTAAGAGATTGAAAAAAAATGTACCTGTCTAAATGCTTTTGAAATGCTATGATAGCATTTGCCTCAACTTCCTCCTCCAGCAGCTCAGCTGCCTCTATATACCTGCCTCCTTTACCCATCAGATTCTTATTTAATCTTTCTCTCCTCACCCTAAACCTATGCTTCTTGATTCCTTACTCTAAAGTAAATGTACAGTGGCTAAAAGACACTACATTTACCCATCTATTCCTCTCAATCTTATACACTTCTATAAGGTCACCGCTCATCCTCCTGCGCTCCAAGAAATAAACTCCAAGCCTGCTCAACCTCTCCCTGTAGCTCAGGCCTCGAGTCCTGCCAACATCCTCGTAAATCTTCTCTGCACCCTTTCCAGCTTAACAGTATCTTTCCTAGAACTTGGTGACCAAAAATGAATACAATATTTTAAATGTGGCTTCACCAATATATTAGAATCTGAAGATCCCATAAAGGTCTCTTCAGCCAACTCAAAGCACACAAATTACACACAAGTGTAAGAAAGTCATTATTAGCTCAAAGGGAGTGTCTAAGACAAAACACATCAAAGAACATCCCAGAGGCAGTGACAGCATGCAGCAAATGCAAGTGTGGATATTTTTTTAATATACCTCACATCCCTCAAGGACAAAGGCTACAAAGCATAAGTAGTTAATAATGAAGTAGAGTTTCAAAGTCTACAGAGAGACTTGGGCCTTTTGGAAGGGTGGGCTGAAAGATGGCAGATGGAGTTTAATGCTGATAAGTGTGAGGTGCTGCATTTTGGTAGGACAAATCAAAATAGGACGTACAGGGTAAATGGTAGGGAATTGAGGAATGCAGTGGAACAGTGGGATCTGGGAATAACTGTGCATTGTTCCCTGAAGGTGGAATCTCATGTGGATAGGGTGGTGAAGGCGTTTGGTATGCTTGCCTTTATAAATCAGAGCATCGAGTACAGAAGTTGGGATGTAATGTTAAAATTGTACAGGGCATTGGTGAGGCCGAATCTGGAGTATGGTGTGCAGTTCTGGTCGCCAAATTATAGGATGTCGACAAAATGGAGAGGGTACAGAGGAGATTTACTAGAATGTTGCCTGGGTTTCAGCACTTAGGCTACAGAGAGAGAGGTTGAACAGGTAGGGTCTTTATTCTTTGGAGCGTAGAAGGTTGAGGGGGGACTTGATAGAGGTTTTTAAAATTTTGAGAGGGACGGACAGAGTTGACGTGGGTAGGCTTTTCCCTTTGAGAGTGGGGAAGATTCCAACAAGGGGACATAGCTTCAGAATTGAGGGACAAAAGTTTAGGGGTAACATGAGGGGTAACTTCTTTACTCAGAGGGTGGTGGCTGTATGGAATGGGCTTCTGGTGGAAGAGGTGGAGGCTGGCTCGATTTTATTATTTAAGAGTAAATTGGATAGGTATATGGATAGGAGGGGATTAGAGGGTTATGGTCTGAGTGCAGGTAGATGAGACTAGGTCAGGGAGAATGGTCGGCGTGGACTGGTAGGGCCGGACAGGCCTGTTTCCATGCTGTAGTTGTTATATGGTGCATCATACTCAAATGGACAAAGATTCATTGCCTCATTTGAGTTGAAGAAAGGCACTGTCTAAATAAACAGAGCCTGAGTTTTAGATTATAAAAGGGAGTCATCGCAGATGCAGTAACCAAGCCTGGTCAACAAAAGGATCTGTGCAATCAATGCAATATTTGTTTATTATGCACACATAGCAAAATGCTTCCATAATGGCTTTTGCAGACTTCATGCCATTTCTGTTCTGGCTGAAGCTTCCTGTTTGACCAACCTGTATGTTTGTTACACGAGATTCATTTGCTTAATTATACTGAAAAACATGTCAGAGAAATCCCATTTACTACAGCCTCAGTGACCCTTACCTTGAGCCTGAACCAATCAAAAAATCCTGAATGCTACAATTTTATGTCTTCTAAATGGTTTACAAGGCACAAACTTTAAACTTGGTTCAGGCCATTTGCCAGGGCATGTCATTTCCCTATCAATTTTACCAACTCTCAATGTTGTTAAGAGTGTGCTATGGGTTGGTTGCTTTATTATTTCTACTCCAAAGAAATTATGACTAAGGAAAACTAACGAGCTGATCAACCCGGCACTCTAACTAGTAAAAGGAGACATCAACCTGAGCCATATGGCCAGTTTCCAGGCAAGGGCCCAGATTAAGTAAAGATGAGTAAATTAGCACAGCACTTGAAATTTACATCATCTTGCCCATCACATAGACACTTGATCGCTGTGATAAAATAGCCCATGCACTCCTCACACTTATCATCCTTGCTTTAGACTGATTCTCTTCCCCATTTCTCACCACAACCCTTCCACCTCTATATGAAATGTATGTGATCAGGAAAAGTTAAGGCATATTCATCTCCCCATAGGATACAAAATTAAGTTTAAGGCAACCATCTGTGATTAAATGCCAGCTAAATTTAATCTGACGCACACCTGGAAACTCAAAATAGGTGAAGCGAAAGTTTCACAAAACAGTTTAGACATTAAAATTTCAGAATTCAAATTTTATTTAAGCTCACTTACTGACATTCATGATGGTACAGACCATGTTCAAAAAAGCAGTAGTAATGATCACTGATATGAGTCAGTAGTTTTTTTGTCTTGCCAAATCTTACATCTTTCAGAAACAACACATGATGATTCCACAACCAAATTCCACTTATTTCTGCATTGGGTGTGATTAATACACTGTGGATTTAGCTGCATTTATCAGAAAATGTTTCATGAAGTAAGATCTGGTTGACAAAAAAGTTGATCAGCAAGGCACAAAGTATTTGGACTAATTGTAAATAATCCTTTACTGACTGTTAGGTATCCAAGTCCCAATTGCCTCTTACAGATGAAGAGGGTATATTTTAAAGAAAATCAAGGATAATGTAGCATGTCTGTTGACCCAACATACAAGAATTAAAGTTTTAGTTATTTTATAAATGCCTTTTCGTTACATTTAAAAATCAATGAAGTTTGCAAACCATTTAATGCTTATCTGTAGGTCAACAAACTAAAAATAAATGTTTCATAAATTCATCTGTACAGACAGTACATTTAACAACAATCTTGGCCTATGCCACCAAAATGCACAAAATAGCTCTAAGAATTGACAATTATTATTTATTTTAGGTACCTGCTTTTAATCTGCATATTCTTTAGGACCTATGCAACAGCTTTAACAGTATAAAATCATATTGATAATGATTACGGTCCTGCATCGCAGTCAAAAAATGCATGCACTTTATACTTTGCTTTACATAACTGTATCTGACACGTTAGAAATAAATGCTAAAATTGGTCAAACATATGCACAGGTGATACTAATTTAAACAAAAACATCTAAAAACCAGCAAAAAAAAAGAAAATCCACAAAATTCAGTAAGTGACAACTTTTACCAAGACTTCATGAATACACTTTACATAGTCCCATCTTGCGGTAGTAAAAGATACGAGTTGTAAATCTTTAGCATCTAATTAACATAAAATTCATCACCTGCAAGAAACTGAAGTAAAAAATTACATTGATCAAAAAATTGTAATGCAGTGGACAGAAATAGTGGGGAAGTTGGTATCCTGTACAGTAGGAAGCATCTGAAACAGACTTCAAACGACCTAAAGTGTATGCTCAGAGAAACCGTTTAAAAAAAAAAGACAAAATGTACTTCTGTAAGGTCAAACTCAAAAGTACCTTTATTTCTGGTACTATTCACCAGAATTCTCCAATTTATTTTGTTTCGTTGTAAAAGGTCACCCATTCTGAAACGCAGAGTCGATGTTTTTGGTGGAGCATATATTCTTATATTTTATTGACACTCACCTAGTCATTGAAATTTTAATAACTGATGCGTTTGATCTTTTAACTCTCCCATATGCCGAATGATGCTTTCCAAGAAATACAGATACAAATGTCTTACATACAAAAACACTTATTTTGTTTCAGTTAAAAGTGTATAAAATTTTGCCATTACCTTTAAGGCAATGTAGAATAATGACAGTTAATACTCTGCTGCAAGCAGCAGTGAACTGATTAAAAACTTTTCTGAAATGGAGCATACATAGCAATGTACTCTCAATCAATGAGTGAATGCAAATAAGGTGATCCCAAAAAACCTGTTAGCTTTTAACGCACTCATGCTACATTCTGCCAAGCATAATACCTTGCACAATTAACAAGGCATGCAGAATTAACAAAAGCTAGAAATGGAAATGTGTTGCTTATCTTCTTAAGTAAACTAAGAGTACAAATTTTCCTCCTTTAGAGGCGCAATTCTAAAATAGAGGATTTTAGGGGGGAAAAAATCTGTAAAATGTCTTACAATAAACAATGCTACAGTTACAGGCATACAAACAAATTGGACACAAAATGCTCAAAGTACACTATTCTAATTACTTAGAAAATATACAAGACAAACATAAATAAAGCTGTTACAACTGGCAAATTGTACACTACTGGTCCTCCAAAGGGTACATCTTCCCTTCCTTTAATCCAGAAGCAGACAGGTTCGACTGAATAGTTATTTTCAATCTGCAGCAAAATAAAATAAAATCCTCCATTTAAAATAGAAAATTCTCTACAGTTTTTTGTAATATTTGTGTTATAGGATTATATTGAAATAATTTTAATGTTTACATTTCCAACTCAGTAAAGAATTGCATTTGGATAGCACATTACATAAAAGGATAGCCTAACACATTCCATGGTTTGTGACTCGCTTTGAAAATTTAGTTACTGTTGCAATTTATCTATTAATGAAATAAGTAGGGTGGATTATGGAAGATAACCCACTCAAAACAATTACCATATTTAATGTAAAATTATGAAAGTTGGCTTGTTACCAAATTGATTTAGTTTACACAAATAAACTTTCATACTATTTGCAAAAGGTTTTTGCTTGTTCTTCCATATTAAAGGATTTTGCATACATACAACCCCAATTGTTTCTGCTGCCTTTTAAAATCAGCATCATTAAGTTTATATTTGCTGCTGTTTATTCTTACCAAAATACCGCTTCACTTTTATGCAGCTGAAAATTGTTCATTTTCTGTGCACCACCTCCTGAAATTTCATGTCATTACCACCCTTCCAATTTTTGCACTATGCAAAAACTGAAATCATCCCACCAGCCAAATTACTATTGCACATGAAGAGTAATGTACTTCATGTTGACCACTTTGCCCCTGGTTTTGACAAAGCTGTTGGAACTGCCACTCAAGACTATGAAATAATACTGAAATCTTGATTAAGTTTAATACAGAGTTATTATGAGAAAATCTGTTGCCAATGAGCAGAAAACAAACTACTCATAAAAGGCTTTAGCAATGGGTTCAATGTGAGGTTAAGTATAAAATAAGAAGAAAATTATGCAACTTAACACAAAATAGAACTAAATAGGCTAGAGGTACTTGTTAAAATTGAGACTAGTAAGTTATATTTTTTAAGAACTGGAAATACAACTTTTATTGTTGTACCCAATAATAAGTATGATTAAGCTGCTGGAATTAGTTTGTTTAAGAAAGTGGATATAATTTGGGGGCTTGCAAGGAAAAGAGTAAAATTCTCGAGCAAGAATGGTGGCTTTCAATTGAAACTAGACAATTACTTTTGGGCGGCATGGTCAAGTCAAGTCTACTTTATTTGTCACATACACATACAAGATGTGCAGTGAAATGAAAGTGGCAATGCCTGCGGATTGTGCTAAAACTACAAACGGAACAGAAATTTAAAATATAAAAAAAAGACACAACACAAAAAATAAATTAATACAGTCCCTGGTGATATAAGAGTTAACAGTCCTGATGGCCTGTGGGAAGAAACTCCGTCACTACCACAGTGTCATCAGCAAACTTGATGGAGTTGGAGCTGAACCTGGCCAGTCATGTGTGTATAGGGAACAGTAGGGGACTAAGGACGCAACCCTGGGGGGATCCTGTGTTCAGGATGAGGGGGTTAGATGTGTCTCCCCAACTTGACCACTTGGGGCCTGGCGGTAAGAAAGTCCAGGACCCAGGCGAGTGTTAAGCCCCAGTTTCAGCAGCTTCTCAGCAAGTCAGGTGGGGACTATTGTATTGAAAGCTGAACTAAAATCAAAAAACAGCATCCTCACATAGCCCCCCCCCCCTTCTGACTGTCAAGATGAGAGAGCAGTGTGCAGAACCTGAGAGACCGCATCATCCGTGGATCTGTTCAGACGGTATGTGAACTGCAGCGGGTCCATATTGCGAGGGAGGAAAGCACAGATGTGGTTCTTGATGAGCCTCTCGAAATATTTCATGCCACCGAGGCGAGGGCCACCAGTCATTCAAACAAGCTGGAGAGGCATTCTTTGGCACTGGTACGATGATGGACCTTCTGAAGCATGCAGGGACCACGGACTTGGCCAAGGAGAGGTTGAATATTGTGGTGAGCACTGGAGCAAGCTGAGTAGCACAAGACTTTAGTACTCGCCCAGATATACCATCTGGGCCTACAGCTTTCCTCGTGTTCACACGCGTCAGAGCCCTACTCACGTCGTGCTCGGACACCGAGAATGTGTGCACATCTCCAGCGGTGGATCCCACTCCAGCCTCGCTAGCCAGCACGTTGACGGTGTTGTTTTTAGACGGCGAGCTAGGGGTAATGTTGCCCGTCTCAAATCGTTCGTAGGAGTTCAATTCATCAGCGAGGGAGGCAGGCGCCAGCAATCCGGTTGAGGGGGGGCTGCACCGGTAGTTAGTTATAGTCCGTAGCCCCTGCCAAAGGCGTCTGGTGTCCTGCTGCTCGGTGGCGAAGCGGTAGAGCTACTGCCTTACGCCAGAGACCTGGGTTCGATCCCGACTACGGGTGCTGGTCTGTACGGAGTTTCTACTTTCTCCCCATGAACTGCGTGTGTTTTCTCCGAGATCTTTGGTTTCCTCCCACTCTCCAAAGGAGTACAGGTTTGTAGGTTAATTGGCTTGGTATAAATGTAAAATTGTCCCTAGTGTGTGTAGGTTAATGTTAATGTGCAGGGATCGCTGGTCGGCGCAGACTTGGTGGGCTGAAGGCCCTGTATCTCTAAACTAACATTCTCTTAAACGGTTTTCCTCTAACTGTATCGTTTCACAAATATCACAAGAAAACCATTGAAAATTCTACCCTGAAACTTGAAGGAAAAACAAAGACAACTTACCAATCCCTTCAACAGCTTTAAAACAGGCCACAGTCCTTTAAGTTATTCTTTATAATGACATCAGTGACTGCATCAAACACAAATTGCACATTTTTGGTGTCTGTGGCACATGTGAAGTGGGTGTAGATTTCCTTAGTGTCCTTTCGTTTGTTCAAATCTTCAAATTGACATTGTATATAAGCTGCAGCCTCTTCATAGGTATTTGATCCTAAATGAAAGGGTAAACAGACGCTTAAAATATATTATTGTAAAATATTCATTGCCTGACAAAAAGACCTCAACTGCGCTGAATGGATTCTCTTTCTATCGATTCGAGGCCCACACCTCATCTAACCAGCCAGATAAGCAGACTTCATTGTTAAAACATCCATGTCATAGTACCTATAAATGCAAATGGATGGGTGCAAGAGTAGTATTTAACAACCAACCAGGACAAGTACATGTCAAGCCTTTGAGATAGTACTCATTCTCCAAGCGAATTACAGGAGAAAGGTTACAATCTCCCACATTTGTTTCAAAGATCACATTGAAGTGTGACCTTTTTTTAAGAGGATCAACATTCTGATAAACCTGTGCCTTGTGCCCAACGTTCACTAAAAATACTTGAGATAACAGAAGTGTTCGATGTTTATTTGCCAAGGTCTGAACACCGTACAACAGTTCAGTCCGAAGGGTCCCATTTGAAAAATTATCTGTCAGTTTCCTTCCACCGATGCTATCTGGCCTGCTGAGTTCCTCCAGCAGTTTTTAAAAAAAATCTCAACATCTATCCAGCAACCCCCCTTAGGATTTTGTTTGAGGACACCATTCATTCTTCTCAACTCCCAGAAATATAGACCTAAACCGTTCAACTTCTCTTGACAGGACAACCCCACTATTCCAGGAATTAACCTCTTTTGGGCTGTTTCTATTCCTACTGTATCCTTTTATAGTGTATACTGTACTGTCAGTTAAGGGGGCCAAAACCGTGCACAGTATACCAAGCCTGGTCTTACCAACTGTCTGAACAACTGTAACAAAATCTCAATACTCCCTCACAATAAAGGTCGAAATGTTTGACTTATCTTGTTAGACCTTTCTGTTTTTTTTGTGTTTCATGCACTACAACCTGCAAACCCTTCTGAACCTCACTCATTTGCACTCTCTCCAGAAAGATCATAATCTGCCTTTTGAGTCTTACTGAAGTCCACAGCCTCACCTATCCCCATTTAGTTTTTGACATCCATTCACTCTATATTCCACTTCAGTATCACAATATCACATGCCCTATTTATGCATCCTCTTTTTTCTCCTCTCTACATGCCGTTAATGTGAATAGTAAACAACTAAGGGCCAAGAACTAATCATTAGAGTACCTCACCAATTAAGTCCCTCAAGGATGAAAATTACCCAACTTTTTGTTTTCTGTGTGACAGATTTCAGCACATTTTCTCCCATACCGTGGGTGCTTAATTTATGCATCAGTCTCTAGTGGCTTCTCATCAAGTGCGCTTTAGAGATTTAAATACATTATATCTACAGGTTTCCCCATCACCAACGCTCCAAGTCATACCCCAAAGAATTTTAACCAATTTGTCCAACGTGATTTACTTCCATCAAATCACATTGACTGGATTTGATTGTATTCAGCTTTCCCAAATGATTAATTATTTTATCCAATTCCTGATTTTTCCATTGATGGATGCTAAATCAACTAGTCTGTAATTTTCTACCTGGTGTCTTTCTTCCTTTAACAACAATGAAGTCACATCGTTTCAGGCACCTACCTTAGTTACCTTCTTCCTATTCAAGCTTTCCAAATAACTCTTGCTGTTTTAGCAATCTCTCACAAAAAATAAGTTTCTCACTGCGTTTTTTTAGCCTTTTGCCTCAGAATCCTAAACATATTGCTGTTTTGTGCCCTACCTTTTTTTGCCTTTGTCACTTCCAGGCCCTAATTTTCAATTTAACATTATCCTTGCCCTGTTTACCAAAGATTTTGCCCCTTTCCTGTGGAATCCCTGTTTCTAATTGGGGAAGATTCCCACTAAGTTTTATATACCAACTGTTTGACCATCTGTCATTGTTAATCTTCTGATCTGTCCCAACTAATTTTTGCAGTGTACCCGAGACAATTTCTCTTAATTCCCCGTGAAATAAAGTTGAGGAGAATGATTTGATCCTGTGTTCACCCTCAAACTGGAGCTGGAATTCTATCATATTATGCTCATTACATCCAAGAGGATCTTTACCCACTAGATCTTATGAATCGGAGGCCTCCGAGGCCATTTCGTGGATGGGGGGGGGCTGTCCTATCAAGCACGGCTAAACCAGTTAAATCTGTATACTTTGGACTTTGCAAGACGGAGTAGTGATCTTATTGAAACATATTAAGATCTCAGTAGAACATGACAGGATATATGTTGATATATCTTCACTGGTAAGAGATTATCAAATTCAAGATAAGAGGCATATTATTTAAATCCTGAGTTACTAAAAACTCATTTTGCAGGGGTTGGTAAATCTCTGCCCCAGAAAGTTGTGGAAGCTAGCTCAATAGAAGTATTTAAAGTGGCGACAAATTAATCTTTGGAAAGATCAGGGCCTTGAAAGGCATTGGGATATGGCACAAAGGAATAATGGCCTGGGAAAGAACAGCCATACCATACTGAATGGCAGAGCAGGCTCAAGGTAGTTGATTGGCCTACTCTTGCCACTATTTTCTTGTAGTCGCTGATAATGGACTGGTCACTTAAATTATCCAATTAATCAATGGTTATTCATCAAATTAACAAGAGCTGGTGAAAATCTTGGCAAGATTAAATGTAAGCATTCTTTACAGTTAAAGGATTAAATCGAGACACATCAAATATATTTTAAATCTGTTTTCCATGCCATACAAAAGCACTACTATTACCTGCATATTCAGGAAAGCAAATTGTAAGGGGGCTTCTCTTAATTTTCTCTTCAAAGAGATCTTTCTTATTCAAGAAGAGTATGATAGACGTGTCTGTGAACCATTTGTTGTTACAGATACTATCAAATAGCTTCATGCTCTCATGCATTCGGTTCTGTAGAATTACAATGATTAAAATTAGCATAATACTTATGATTATTTGACTCAGTCTGTGCAAATAATGTGAGCTCAATTCAATGCATCGTGGATAACAGCTGAACTTTCAAAAATGCTGTCTCTTAGACGAGTTATTTAAAACCTTTTGTCTATATGAGACAGGGGCATACAAATTTCCATAGCACTAGGAACACTGTTTTTCATGTGTTAAAACCAATATTACTCCCTCATAAATCCTTGGTTTGATTTGGAGATGTTAACTCTGAATACTTGATCAATCTACCATTCTCCAAGGACATTTAGTTTCAGTGTGGATTTTTAACACCAAATTTCTACTGGAAATTGGTCACGTGATCTTTTGTCTTCAAGCCAAATAATGTCAAGTAACAACTGACATGAAGAAAAAAGTCTCAAACAAAAAAATGGAAGGAAATAACAGGAACAAAATTGAAAACACCAAACTATGCCCATGTTTCACCCCAAATAGGAAGGATAACAACAGTCACTGTTGTAAACAGTATCTGATCTTTGTTGTTAACAATACTTCATGCACATTTTACTCAGCACGCTTCAACATCAGGAGTAGATTAGCTGTTTTTAGCGATTAATTAAGCACTGGGTAGCTAATTAATTAGCTCAATGGGTAAATATGGCCAGATTATCCCATTTAAGGATTCCTTTAGAATATTTAATGTGAGAATACGATTCATTTACTTACCATCTCCTCATCTTCTGCAAGAACAAGATCATAATCACTGAGTGCCACACAAAATATGATGGCAGTTACTCCTTCGAAACAATGGATCCACTTCTTGCGCTCAGACCTCTGACCTCCCACATCAAACATTCTAAGAAATACAAATATTTTGTCATGATAAACATCAGAAGTAAATTAACTCTCAGATGGCATAGAAACCCATCAACATAAACCACTAAAGTACGTGTAATTTCAAAAGAATATTTGACCAATATATAACAGACATTTGCATTACACTTGGTGGCTGGCTAAATGATAGTCGCACAAAGTAGTATCACATGCTTAAAAATAATGCAAAGTCCTCACATCAACACCCATTAAGAACAATTCAAAGGATTTGGATTAGATGATCTACAGAATTCTGAAAACGTATATTCACAGTCCGCAGCACTTCCAAATCCAGCCATCAAATACTCAAGGATTCAACCCAAACGTAGATGATCAGCAGTCTAAAGCCACAACTGTAGTATTGTTTAATCACTGTGGCAGTACAGTGCAGCATAAAGGACTAGTAGCCAGAAATCTGAACTACTGATCCAGAGAGACAAGCTCTAAACCCATTACTGTGGAATTTCAATTCATCACAAAACATATGGAAATATGAAGCAACAAGAAAAATAACCTTTGTATTAGAACTGTGTAACTACCAGACTGGTATAAAAGCTGTTTAATCCACTGACATCCTTTGAGGAAGGAAATATGCTTTCCTGCCTTAAGTGTAATACCATACTCACAAATGCAGTCAGCTATTTCTGCCTCCCGAGTTTAAGAGTTAGAGATGGGCAACAAACATTAGCGTTCCCAGCAATGATCACATTTTGTGAATGAATGAGAAAGTGTTATTTGTTTGACCCTAACTTTTAGAATGCGTTTAATATTTGCAGCACTTTAACGAATACTACCAGGTAGGTTGTGTATTCAAATTCTGACATTTGAAATCAGTATGTCAGAATTAAAACATCACAGAAAGCATTGGGTTTCCAATAATTACTTCTGCCCCTATCTGGTAGGTGCTAAACAATGGTTGAAGAATCGAATACAAGGTTTCAATCTCACTTAATCGTTCCACCGAGACCTTATGATCCTAACATGCACCACATTATTCAAATTGCTTTCCAAACTACTTATCAAATCAGAATAACTCATAGTTAGTGAAATGGTTAAATTATGTGAAATCATTGAAGGAATTACAATACTTACTTAAAGTGCAGGTCCTTAAATGTGAAATGGGTTTCTACAATGCCTGTTGTTTTAACTCTGGTCCTCAGTACATCTTGCTGAGTTGGAATGTAACTTGCTTGTGCCACCCTGTCCAAATCATTCAGATAACTGATAGCAACAAAAAACACTAAAGTGATTCTCAAATCTTTCTTATCACATTCAAGTCTATGTTACTCAAAGTACTATGCCATTATTTAAATGCTCATCTTACCAATGAACACTGGCAAACCATTAAACAGTTGGCCTCACAATCAAACCTTATCATCATCCAGTTGCTATCTAGGAAGTCTTTCATTGCAGCTGCCAAATGTCATTCAGAAATAAAACATATTGGCAATTGTGCTTAGATTTATTTAATACTTTCACCAAAATCATTTTTTTGTAGATTGGCTCTGAACAGTCCAAATAACATTTCCCAAATCAAACACTGCAAGCAATCTGCTGTAAACAACATAAACTTGCTATGTGTTTGGAGCACAACACTGCCTTCAAAATATTCACTTTTAATAGAGGATCTGAAACGTTTATTTTTAAGTCATAGGCTCTCATACATCTTAGGAAATATGGGGAAAAAATCCTGCTTCAACACTTTTAAACTGTGATTTTCATAGAATACAATACTTACTATGCAGCAGAATCATTGAGTTGATATTCTCTAGACCTACTAAAGCAGGCCTGAACACCACTATCCTTCCAGAGTCTTTTGATTACTCCAGCAAGCTCCACTGTCATAAAACCTTCTTCAGCAGCGCCAGCCAAAACGAACAACTGGCGAGCATCATCCTAAGGAAAATGTTGATGTTTGTGATAAATAGGATTTGAAACATGTTCCTTAATGAATTTACTAGCTTCATTACTTTTAAATAGATTTTTTTTAACATCAAGATTAGCTGCTTATCAGTGAGGAGAATGTCTTAAAAAGAATGTCTCCACACCTTGCATAATAAATCCATCCAGGAGATTAACAGAATTCTTTAAAGTGACAACTAAACTGGTCAAAAGGTTTGTCACCTTAAGATGTCAGGTCTTGAGCCATGGTCTCACTGAATGGCTTAGTATTGAAAAAGATAAATCTTACAACTTTCATAGAAGCAAAACAATGGTTTTACGAAGAATAATCACCGGTCATTACACACAGGAACACGTCAATACATATCCAAACTATGGAGACTCTTTCCAAAGAATGTAATTAGGAAATCTTGATTGTTACACAAATTGGTACTCAACAGACTAACAAACAGAGAACACTTATGTAGACTGAAATAACGAATCTTATTTATTCTTCCTACCACCATGAAGAAGTCAATGAACAATCAAATTAAAAAATTACTCGAGTTTGGCCCATGGTTTTATCTACGTTTTTAATCTACTATTCAGAGTACAACATTTTTACAAGATCAGTCTTGGGTCCAACATGAAACTAAAGAATGGTAAAATGTCTCCACATTACTTACAGCTCTTGCAGAATCACCAAAGTCTATCTTCAGCCTTCCCATTGCTCGAATAATAGCAATAATGGACTGAATTGTGTTGCTGTAGACAACAGCTTTATATTGTTTGCATTCTTCTTCCGAATAACCAGCTTCATGTATAATCCTACAAGCAAAAAAAATCCACCATGAATTTATAAAATAGCCTTTGAAACCAAAAGGAAAAGTCAACACCTTCCCACCCCCTCCTCACAAACACCCCGTGCCCAGCAAAAACAATAGTACTATATACTTACTTCATTTGTTTAACAATGGTGCTTTTGCCAGATTCACCAGCACCTGCGAAGAAATAGAAAATATTCACATAAAGTTTATGCAAAACACAACATTTCTGCTCACTCCCCACAAACATTGGAACTAATTTTGGAACAGCACAAGAGTGGACGAGGTCTAATTAAAGTTAAAAGCGATGTTAAAGCTTTCATTTGCATTTCCCCAGGAAAAAAAACCTCAAGTATACAAAGATATTTAGAAGCCCTGCCCACATTCATGAAGTTAAATCAACAATTAATGCATACCAATAAACTTTTAAAAAAATCCAGGGACTGATAGGACTATAGCAAATTTTATTTTTAATATAGCTTGGTGATGTTGGGCAGATTAGAAGCAGCAGATGGAACATTATTTCCAATGTCAAAGTTGTGGGATCATGTCTTAATTAATAGTACAGGTGACACCCAGGTTTGATTAGGCAGGGGCAGGGGAGTGGGTGGGTGAGAGGGGGCATTATGCTCCTGGAAGAGTCAGTATTAATTTTCTGTAATGTGAAGTTGCATCATCTGGACATGCATCGAGAATTGCAAAGAGAAAAATTATACTTATTTCCCGCTCCCAGATGTAAATTCCAAAACAGCAAATTCTTTTATGTCCTAGATTTTATGAGTTTATTAATTCCATAGGGTGAATTTCCATCACCCATACTGTTGTACCGTGGAGGGAGAGGGGTTGGAAGAAGAGGTCCATGTATTACGCACAAAACTTTTGAGGCAGCACTCCAATTTTCAATGGATACTGCATGAATTTTCACTTCAGCTCGATTAAGGACAATGAAACATTCCCACAGCTGTACTTTATGTGCAAGGTAATCCTGATGCTAATTTTTTTATTCCAGAAATAGCAACAATTGGGTAGCACAATGGCGCAGCGGTAGAGTTGCTTCCTTACAGCGCTAGAGACCCGTGTTCAACCCTGACTATGAGTGGTCTGTACGGAGTTTGCACACTCTCCCCATTATCTGCATGGCATTTCTCAGGGAACTTGAGTTTCCTCCCACTCTCTAAAGACATTCAGGTTTGTAGGTTAATTGGCTTGGTAAAAATTGTAAATTGTCCCTAGTGTGTGCAGGATAGTGTTACTGTGTGGAGATCGCTGTTTGGCACGGACTCAGTGGGCCGAAGGGCCTTTTTCAATGCTGGATCTCTAAACTAACAGTTGCACGTTTAGTAATAATCTAATTTCTACTTCACAGTTCTGAATTCATAAATTTACTATAATACTTCCTATGATATAGTTTCTGTACCCCAATGTATTTAAATGGCACTAAAGTGCATTGAGATATTCCCCAGCTTGTGATAGGCAAATTAAAAAAAACTCGGATTCGGAATGATACAAGGATGACCAAGGAAGTATCAATACCAGATTATTGTGCCCTTTGTTCCTTTCTGCAAATTTCATAAAAGGCTAGAATAGAGTGTGTGGGGATTATGAAAAATGAACTTTTTACTGCATTATTCCCAATTCAGATATTAAGAAAGATAAACACGTATATTTCACACATGCCCAGGCTTATCCGGGAAGCATTATGCTTGATCGCTCATTATACTAATAGCCTAAATAGTGTAATGGTTTCACATATTGAAAAAAATTATTTCCATTTTCCCATTTTTAGAAACATGGCAAAAGAAAATTCTACTAGCCACCTAACCAGTGACAAAAACTAGTATGTCAAACTGCGTCTTTGTTCAAATATATTAAGCTAATTGTTCCTTTAATTATTGCCATATATCACCATCCTCCTCCTCTTGTTTTAGGAACATCTGTTTGAGACCTTCAGAGGTCCCGAGCTCTGGCCATTTCCCAGCACCTTCACCAGGGTGCAAATTATATATTCTCCAGAGAAATCAACTTCAAATTGCTTTATCCTGAACAATCTAATATTCCTGGTTTTTAACACATCAAAATGAAAATGCTTGGTTGTTATTTTTAAACATTTGCAAAAGAGCCTTACATAGTAGTGCATAGATTTTTCAATAAAATAAAGACATGGGATAAAGGGAATGTGAAAATACAGAGGGAAATTTGACCAAAAGCAGAAAATTTGTGGTTTATATATTTTTTCCTTTTTGATTTCCATTGTCTGCAGCTTTTTCCCCTCAATACATAGACTACCTTAATGTACATTTACATATATTAAATTATCCCAAGTGCACATAACAAAACTGACTAAATACGAGCACAAGATTTAGTACAGAAAACAAGATGCACTTTTGCAGAATATGCAGAGGGAATATTCCATAAATGACTAAAAGTATATAGTAAATATGCATTCAGAATTACACCTTTTAACCCGATGCACACCAAAACGTGTTATTAAAAAATTCACATTATTATCAGCACAGCAAAAAACTCAAATGAATCAAACATAGTTTAAACTAATGGTGTTGTAATAAAACTGTTCCATCATTTTTTTTTTAAATGGCCACCAAGCTTTGGGAGATTATGGAAGAAAGGGAGGAGATGGGAAATCAAAAGAAAGTTATCAAGATTAAAGTTGGTTGCAAAAGATTAAACAAAAATAAATCAACAAAACTGGGATTTCTTAAGTGACCTTAGATTTTCCATCATTACTATTCTACTGCCAAACCCCAATTGGCATATGAACTAACAAACAAACCTGTGTGCAAGATACTTCGAGAGATAGGGTCTTACATCAATACACGATAGCAAACTTAACTGAGCCCGCTGTAAAATTCTTCACACAAGATGGGGTCTCTGCATGAACATCTCTCAAGTATAGAGGCTTGTTGCAACACAAAATAATATTTCCTCCACTTAAAGTTCTCTTAATATTCTCACATCTGGTAGATTTAGACCAGAGCGAACTTTTAGCACTAAATTAAGAAAACATTTAAGTCATTCCTGACACCTGATAGTTTAATAACTGAAAACTTAAATTTTAATTATTTGATGTTGCATGTAGCGATGACACATGTCCTTTGTGCACTGCACCGATTGCCTGTTAGTGGGCTAACTATGAAATGCATCAGTGCTTTGTGTCCAGCCAATAGCAATAAGAAAAAAACTATGAATATCCAATTCTTTTTAATCACTCAAGAAAACAAACTTGATTGGGTAAATATCCCATAGGATTTCTAACTGTAAATGAATTCAAAGATGAATTTCTAAGATTTATGCCCAACCAGAAACCTGCACACATTTTTAATTCAGTACAACATATGCACAAGAATGGAATCTGAAGTATTTTGCAAACCCAAATTGCCATCCACCGAGCCAAGCATTCAGTAGGTTTCCAGCATCAAACCCAAAACAATATTTTCTACAGTGAGTAGGGCTGATATTTTCTAATCACAGCATTAAATATAGCATCAACAAAATATTGTGACTATTTCCTAGCCAATAGAGGGCCTTTCTCCTGCCCTCACTCCTCCCAAACAAGATTCAAGCTCTCTATTTTTGTGCAAAACATTCACAAAATAGACAACACTGGAAATAATTAGTCCCACGTCAGTGGGGGAACAATGGAACAATCCAGAATTTTCACTAATCTGCTTCAGCAATTTGTTTTTCGGCAAGTGGTTTCTATGTATCAAATAAAAATAGAGTCAAGTCAAGTCAAATTTATTTGTCACATACACATACTCGATGTGCAGTGAAATGAAAGTGGCAATGCCTGCGGGTTGTGCACAAAACGAATTACAGTTACAGCATATAAATAAAGTTAATAAGTTACTAAACATAGCACAAAAAGTGTCGACAAAAATTTAGTCTCTGGGGTTATAAAAGTTGACAGTCCTGATGGCCTGTGGGAAGAAGCTCCGTCTCATCCTCTCCGTTTTCACAGCGTGACAGCGGAGGCGTTTGCCTGATCGTAGCATCTGGAACAGTCCGTTACTGGGGTGGTAGGGGTCCCTCATGATCTTGCTTGCTCTGGATCTGCACCTCCTGATGTATAGGTCCTGCAGGGGGACGAGTGTAGTTCCCATGGTGCATTCGGCCGAACGCACTACTCTCTGCAGGGCCATCCTGTCCTGGGCAGAGCTGTTCCCAAACCAGACTGTAATGTTGCCGGACAGGATGCTCTCTACAGCCCCAGAGTAGAAGCAATGAAGCATCCTCAGCGACACTCTGAATTTCCTCAGTTGTCTAAGGTGGTAAAGGCGCTGCTTAGCCTTACCCACCAGTGCGGCAATGTGCGTTGCCCACGTCAGATCCTCTGCGATGCGGACTCCCAAGTATTTGAAACTGCTCACCCTATCCACAATAGACCCATTTATCTCGAGTGGCGTGTACATCCTTGGATGTTTAGCCCTTCTGAAGTCCACAATCAGCTCCTTTGTTTTAGTGACATTCAAGAGGAGGCTATTGTCCTGACACCAGAGTGCCAGATCAGCCACCTCCTCCCGGTAGGCCTTCTCATCGTTGTTGGAGATCCGGCCCACCACCAGTGTCATCAGCAAACTTGATGATGGAGTTTGAGCTGAACCTGGCCACACAGTCATGTGTGTACAGGGAGTACAGTAGGGGGCTAAGGACGCAACCCTGGGGGGATCCTATGTTCAGGGTGCGGGAGCTAGATGTGTGTTCCCCCATCCTGACCACTTGGGGCCTGGCAGTGAGAAAGTCCAGGACCCAGGCACACAGAGGGGTGCTAAGCCTCAGTTCCAGCAGCTTCTCAACCAGTCTGCTGGGGACTATTGTGTTGAATGCTGAACTAAAGTCAATGAACAGCATCCTCACATAGCCCCTCTGGCTGTCCAGATGAGAGAGAGCGGTGTGTAGAACCTGGGAGACCGCATCATCCGTGGACCTGTTCGGACGGTATGCGAACTGTAGTGGGTCCATGTTGCGAGGAAGGAGGGCGCAGATGTGCTTCTTGACTAGCCTCTCAAAGCATTTCATGACAACCGAGGTGAGGGCCACCGGTCGGTAGTCATTTAAACACGCTGGAGAAGCATTCTTTGGCACCGGTACAATGATGGATCTTTTGAAGCACGCAGGGACCACGGACTTTGCCTAACAATTGTAGTTTGGCCTTCCTGCCAATAATGAAAATTGGTGTTTGCAGGTTGGGCAAAGTGAATGAATGTTTTTGTCTTTAAAAAGAGGAACAAATTAGATTCTGGTAATCAGCAAAATAAGCTAGCATTAATGCAAAGCAAAATCATGAAATGAAACTAGCACATGGAATAGTTTTCACTTTTGCAAGTATCTGATTTTTCAATTTGATACTTGCTAAATTATTCAACTTTTTGGAGCACAATCAGCATCAGTTGTTGATTATTTCACTGATATGAATGGTCTTGAAAACCATTTGCTAAAACACTGTCTAAATGGAAACCACCTTGCCTTAACTTAGTATTTTTCATGCAATTTCACAAACATTTCTCAGCCTTGTCTAACAGTACATCTATCTTATTAAAAGTCAGATCTTGTGAATATATATGTTTGTATATATATTTCACTGATTTCGGCAAAACAGTAAACCGTAGCGCCACAATTTTTGCACCGCCTTAATCACACCGCTGGACGCTTGCCGAAAATGATGTTTGTATTTAATTCGGTCGTATATTTTTTAAGTTACAGAGGTTTAAAAGTCAAAACTTTTTTTCTCAGTTATTTCGGCCGATTTCGGTTAAAAAAAAAGGTGAACCGTAGCGCCACGATTTTTGAACCGCATTAATCACCACACTGAACGCTGCTGGAAAATGATATTTTTTATTTGATTCGGTCGTGTATTTTTTAAGTTATAGAGGTTTTAGTAAAAAAAAAAAATCCAGCCGTTTTTTCGATGGCCTTCAGCGTGTGACGTCAAAATGCCCATGTGACAAGAGCTCGCGCAACCCCCCTCCTACTGATTTATTGAAGGCTTTCAGCGTGGCGCGTCTGGGCTCCCCTCTCCTCTCCCACACCCGGGAGACCCTCTCCCCGCTATCCCCCCCCCCCCCCCCCCGGACCTTTCACTGATGCGCTCCCCCTCCCCCCCCCGGACCTTTCACTGATGTGCTCCCCCCCCCCCAGGACCTTTCACTGATGCGCTCCCCCCCCCCCCAACCGGACCTTTCAATGATGCGCTCCCCCGCCCACCCCCCCGGACCTTTCACTGATGCTCTCCCCGCCCACCCCCC
Source organism: Rhinoraja longicauda (assembly GCF_053455715.1). Classification (NCBI taxonomy): domain Eukaryota; kingdom Metazoa; phylum Chordata; class Chondrichthyes; order Rajiformes; family Arhynchobatidae; genus Rhinoraja; species Rhinoraja longicauda. The sequence continues at coordinate 15,460,230 of NC_135975.1, read as the reverse complement.
CGGACCTTTCACTGATGCGCTCCCCGCTCCCCCCCCCCCCCCCCCCCCGGACCTTTCACTGATGCGCTCCCCGCCCCCCCCCGGGACCTGTTGGTGCTGGGGGCAAGAGAGAGTAGGGGAAAGGGGTTTGCTGGGGAAAGCGGGGGTGGGGGAGAGTAAGAGTGTGTCTGGGGGAGAGAGAATGGTGGCGGGGTCTGAGAATGGGGACAACAGGGGTCGTCCGGAGGGGGCTTGGTGGTGGGGGAAATAGGGGTGCTGGGAAAAGGAGAGGTCGTGGGGAAAGGGGGGGTGTGGGGAGAGTAAGATTGGGGTTGGGGGAGGAGAGAATGGGGGGTGTGGGAATGGGCCCAACGGGCCCTCTTCGCTAGTTTCTTTTAAAGATGGCTTTGGGTCCTTGACAATTACAACAGTATTTCAAAAAGGATTCAAGATTCTGAACAATTAAACATGAAAAATGCAGGTCCTAAATATAGCACAACTAAATCATTTCAAACAGCTTCACTAAACAATGCACCCCCTTTAAGGGAAGCTAAACAATGATCCAAAAGTATTACACCTAATCTTAGTTATGTACTTAATATAATCAGGTATTAGGACATAAGTTTTAATCACATTAGTTAAACACTGTTTAGGCTCTCCCAAAGGCCGGTCGTATTCAGTTTTCAAGAGCAAAGAAAAGCAAGTGATAACTACGCTCAGTTGTGCAATATTTCCATGTTTCAAATTACACGTGGGAATAATTGTAAACACAAAATATCCTCAAAATTAAATAAACATGAGAAAGGTAGAGCTGCTTTGCAGTTAACCCAAGCCAAAGTGGCAGACTAATTCTCCGAATCCTTTCAGCCGATAACTATGCCATTTGACATACCATTTGCTTTTGCAGTTTTCTTTACTGAAATCTACATGCACATCATGCAAGGATGGATTGGAATGGAAAGGTGTCTTCAGCATTAAATATTCACAAAAATAAGGTCAAATCAGGAAGCTCATTCAAACTGTTTACCATTTCAAAATAAGATATTACTTAAAGGCCTTTAGAGTAGCTCTAGCTCAGTTTACAATGTTTTGAAAAGTATATTTTCTGTTGGTAACAGACTATTCCAATTTATTGTAGATTACTGCCCGGGTATAATTCAGCAATCATTTGACCAAAACAGTATAATAAAAGACCTAGCTAGAAACAATGGAGAATACAACAAACATTTACTTTTATTATTATTATTATTATTATCACTGGATTTCTTACAAGATTATTTTGCTGATAGGACAACCACATTATAAACTATAGACAATAGGTGCAGGAGTAGGCCATTCGGCCCTTCGCGCCAACACTGTGATCATGGCTGATCATCCACAATTAGTACCCCTTTCCTGCCTTCTCCCCATATCCCTTGACTCCACTATCTTCAGGAGCTCTATCTAACTCTCCCTTGAAAGCATCCAGACAATTGGCCTCCACTGCCTTCCGAGGCAGAGAATGCCACAGATTCACAACTCTGGGTGAAAAAGTTCTTCCTCATCTCCGTTCTAAATGGCCTACCCCTTATTCTTAAACCGTGACCCCTGGTTCTGGAACATCAGGAACATGTTTCCTGCCTCCAGCGTGTCCAATCCCTTAATAATCTTAGATGTTTCAATAAGATCCCCTCTCATCCTTCTAAATTCCAGTATATACAAGCCCAGTCGCTCCATTCTTTCAACATATGACAGTCCTGCCATAAATAACCTCGTGAACCTACGCTGCACTCCCTCAATTGCAAGAATGTCCTTCCTCACATTTGGAGACCAAAAACTGCACACAATACTCCAGGTGTGGTCTCACTAGGGCCCTGTACAACTGCAGAAAGACCTCTTTGCTCCTATACTCAACGGCTCTTGTTATGAAGGCCAACATGCCATTAGCTTTCTTCACTGCCTGCTGTACCTGCATGTTTACTTTCAGTGACTCCCATATCTTGTTGTACTTCCCCTTTTCCTAACTTGACACCATGCAGATAATAATCTGCCTTCCTGTTCTTGCCACCAAAGTGGATAACCTCACATTTATTCACATTAAACTGCATCTGCCAGGGCATCTGCCCACTCACCCAACCTACCCAAGTCACCCTGCATCCTCATAGCATCCTCCTCACAGTTCACACTGCCACCTTGTTTTGTGTCATCTGCAAATTTGCTAATGTTACTTTTAATCCCTTCATCTAAGTCATTAGTGTATATTGTAAATAGGTGCGGTCCCAGCAACAAGCCTTGCGGTAATCAATGCCTGCCATTCTGAAAGGGACCTGTTAATTAATCCCTACTCTTTGTTTCCTGCAGGCCAACCAATTTTGGATCCATGTCACTACCCTACCCCCAATACCATGTGCTCTAATTTTGTCCACTAATCTCCTATGTAGGACCTTATCAAGGCTTTCTGAAAGTCCAGGTACACTACATTCACTGGCTCTCCCTTGTCCATTTTCCTAGTTACATCCTCAAAAATTTCCAGAAGATTAGTCAAGCATGATTTCCCCTTTGTAAATCCATGCTGACTTGGACCGATCCGGTTACTGCTATCCAAATGTGCCACTATTTCATCTTTTATAATTGACTCCAGCATCTTCCCAGCCATCGATGTCAGGCTAACTGGTCTATAATTCCATGTTTTCCCTCTCCCTCCTTTCTTAAAAAGTGGGATAACATTAGCTACTCTCCAATCCACAGTAACTTATCCTGCATCTATAGAACATTGGAAAATGATCACCAATGCATCCACGGTTTCTAGAGCCCCTTCCTTAAGTACGTACCCTGGGATGCAGACCACAAGGCCCTGGGGATTTATCAGCCTTCAGTCTACCCAACCCCATTTCCGACCTAATGTGAATTTCCTTCAGTCCGTTCCTAGGTCCTCTGGCCACTAGTACATCTGGGATATACTAGTACTAGCGGGATGTATCTGGTACTACTACATCTGGGATTATGTCAAAATTGAATTGTATTCATACCATTTCAAACCTTAGCTTCCAAGCCTGTCACTTAATCCCATAATCGTCATTACTTTTTAAACATCAAAATTAGTTATTCACTTTAGATTATTGTTCCCGAGAGAGTTTATAAAACTTACTGCATTAAAAAACAAGTATGGATGGAGTTGGGGACTGTTCTATGGGGACCTACTTAATTGATGGCACGAATGCGACATCTTGGCTGTATTCTGGATGTACAGCACAAGTTGAAGCAAGCAATTGATCTGCAGCAATCTACAATCCAAAATAATTAATTTTCTGCAACGTATTCTAGATAGGCATGACAGATTATAAGTACACTCAATTAATTCCCATAAATTTATTGTAGAATTTAATCTTGCAAACTCAATTAAAATGAAATATCATTGAGCATTTTCCTGCCGTGATCAAGTGTTTAGTTTAGTTTTGAGCCATCACATGAAAACAGACCCTTCGACCCACCTAAGTCCGCACCGACCATCAATCACCCACTCGCACTAGTTCTATGCTATCCACTTTCTCATCCAGCCCCTCCTACACACTAGGGTCAATTTACAAAGGAAAATTAATCTACAAACCTGCATGTTTTTGAGATGTGAGAGGAAACCAGAGCACCTGGAGGAAACCCATGTGATCACAAGTGCAAACTCCCCACAGACAGGTCAGGATAACACCCGGGTCTCTGGCGCTGAGAGGCAGCAGCTCCATCAGCTGTCCAATGAGTGAATATAGACATTTATGGGGAAACCTCCCATTTAAAATATACATTTTCTGCCACAAACTAAAACTTAAAGGGTAAAAAGGATTATTTCACAAAAGTATGGTGTTCAGTTTCTTGGCTGCAGTGGGCTTTAATTATAACCCATTATCATTTCTTGAAGATCATATAACAACACAAATACAATTATTGATGCTCATTGCATCATAGCCATGATACATTGACTGGTGCTCAGAAATCCAGCCCTGTATCCATTCCATTTAGAAATTAAAGATAAATTATTTCTTGTCAGGTCCTAAATATTACTTTCCACAAAATTTAAAATCTTACCATTATTAAAAAGTGGGAAGGGTAAAATTCTTTGTAGGAAGATTAATTATAAATAGATAAATGATGTCAAACCTAGTCATGTCAAATTTGAAGGATATTTAAAAAAAAACAATTTTGGACCTTAATGCAACATTAATCCACAGTGTAATCAAAAAATTCAGCAGTTGCTATATGAACAAGCAAAATACTGTAAATAATAAGCAATCAATCAGGCATGCGCAGGTTCAATGTTAATGTTCTTTCATTAAGTCATGAACTTGGAACATTAATTTGTTTCTCTTCCACAAATGCTGCCTGAACCCAATGTTTTTATTTGAACTTGTGCAATTCCTTTAAATTTTATTATTTTGCATTTGACAGTAAAGAACTTAAATTCTTACATCTTTCTCTTATCCCCATCAACCATTACAACCCACTTCGCAATCACCAACTTCCAGCAATAATCCTTCTATGTATTGAATCGTTATGTAAGGTATTTACCATTCAAGTCCCAAATTGTCTTGACCACTCCAGTGCAGACAGATCTTAGATATTAGTTCAACTCAGCTCAAACAGCCTGCTGCACTTATTATATCAATATACTAAAACTCTCGTTTGTTTGTTCCTGAACTGGAGCCAAAACGATACCCGATAGCATGACAATTTTAGGCCCACCTTACTCACCGTCGTCCCTTTGGTGCTAATGGAAGACGTTTCATTGAAATCGGTGTTATATTTTTTAAGTTATTCCCACTTTAAAGTTTAAATCTATCTCCAAGGGAGTGAGGGAGGAGTTGGGGGGAGGGGGAGGGAGGGCAGTGGGGGAGGAGAGGGTGCTGCAGCAATGCAGGAGAGGTTTGAGCCCAATGGGTCCACTTGGTCTAGTATTCTATTAAAACGATGACTGCAAGCAATTGAAGGGTCATCTTGTGCTCAGGGATGTCCAATCTCATACATGAAGTGCAAATTTGACTCGCAAGACTTGGAACGATCCTGTTACTACTATCCAAATGCTCCGCAATTTCGTCTTTAATAATTGGTGAAGATGCTGGAGTCAATTATAAAAGACGAAATTGCAGAGCATTTGGATAGTAGTAACAGGATCGTTCCGAGTCCGCATGGATTTACGATTGAAATCATGCTCAACTAATCTTCTGGAATTCTTTGAGGATATAACTAGGAAAATTGACAGGGGAGAGCCAGTGGATGTGGTGTACCTCGACTTTCAGAAAGCCTTCGACAAGGTTCCACATAGGAGATTAGTGGGCAAAATTAGAGCACATGGTATTGGAGGTAGGGTACTGACATGGATAGAAAATTGGTTGACAGACAGAAAGCAAAGAGTGGGGATAAATGGGTCCCTTTCAGAATGGCAGGCAGTGACTAGTGGGGTACCGCAAGGCTCGGTGCTGGGACCGCAGCTATTTACAATATACATTAATGACTTGGATGAAGGGATTAAAAGCTGTTCTATACTTGCTAATGAAATTCTGAGTGCTTTTCTCACCTTTTAACTTCGTTCAACTTTAAGATTCAAGACTAAAGCATTCAAGGACCATATTTTATCAGCTACATTAACCTGCAGTACAGTGACAGTAAATCACAAAAGTTGGAATACACATATGGCATTTGACATTGATGCAAGAGCAATCAGTTATTTTACACTCAACCATCTGCTAATCAGAAAAGGTCACAAAGTGCTTGAGTAACTCAGTGGGTCAGGCAGGATGCCTCAAGAACAGGGATAAGTGACATTGTGTCATTTTGGGTCAGGACCCTTCTTCAAACTGATTTTGGTGGGAGATGGGGGAAAAACCTGCGAGAGAGGAGAAGCAGGGCAAAGCGTGGCAGGTAAATGGGTGGACACAGGCGAGGGGGAGGGACTGATAGCCAGAGGGTTGGGACAAATACCAGAGATTTAAACAAAGGTGTGAGACAGACTGCCCATATCCACCATTTACCTGCCACACTTTTTGCCTCTCCTCTCTCCCTGCTTTCCTTTCCCCCACAATCAGACAGAAGGATCCCAACCCAAAACATCACCTATCCATGTTCTCCAGAGATGCTGCCCGACCCAGTGATTTACTCCTGCTGTTCTTGATTTCCACATTTTTTCTACTGATCAAATTTAGGTTCCCAACAATCAGTTGTATAAACATTCACAAACCTTAATTCGTTCACTGACATGCATTACAGTGATAACACCAATAAAGCAATTAACAGAGATCAAATTAACATAAAATCTGAAAAACCCAAATTATGCTTGTGGGAACTGTCTACAACCTAATTTATAGCATGTTTATGTGCACAATTAAACTGGACACTATTTCCTCCGCCAAGCTCAAATACACTTAACAATCAAAAGCTGTGGCTTCAATCCATCAGTGGAATAACTACATTACAAAGCTACAGCAACAATTTATTACTACCATTTGTCTGAAAAGATAAACATTTTTAACACTAACTTGCGATAAAATAACTAGTCATCATAACTAGAAAAACAAAAAAATGAATTCAGTTACCACAACCCAATTAAGATTTTTTCCCCTAAATGGTAAGAATTAAACCTAGTAATAATTGTACTTTGTGCCATAATTCTGTAACAGAACACCAGGGAAGACAGAAATATTAAGCCTTTGACTAAAGTCAGATGCCAGATATTCAATAATATTATCAAATTTCAGTTCAGATTTCATTGTTTTGAAATTAACGTTGACATATATTACTAGATCATTTTTGGGACAAAAAGTGTTTGTCAAAGCACTCATCAATAGGTTACATTCTGCTTCTGCTGAGAACTAATTAGTACTTCAGCCAAGTGACCCGTGGCATTCATTTGCTCAGGCAAAATACCTTCCTCAATAAATTTACCACAGGGGTCACCAGCAACATGCCAAAAGACCTTAGCTAGCACTTTTTTCCTTAAGCTAACCACATAGAGGCTAATGGTCACAGCCCCACAATTGCCTTCATTAACATCTGGTCTAAACTAATATACTTGATTTAATGATTAAGCTAATATAACACATTAATCAGGCTAGAATTTCTATTCTGCACTGACCAAGTGAACGTCAGAAACAAAATGTAGAAACAAAGAACTGCAGATGCTGGCTAATACACAAATGGACACAAAGTGCTGGAGTAACTCAGCAGGTCAGACAGCATCCCTGAAGAACATAGATAGGTGTCGTTTCGGGTCGAGACTCTTCTTCAAAGAAAATATTCACTTTGGTCAGGTGCCAGATTCAATGCGAAGTTCCAGAAAAAGCAAATTACCAACTTTCTGTTGACACTTTCCTACTAATATGCACCTTTCGCTGATCCTCAATGTGACTTACTAGTATCACCACTGCCCCTGGAAATGCATTCTTGGCCCTAACAATTCACTGCCTAAAAGATTGCTGTCCCTTGCATTATCACCATTCTTTATATTTAACCATTCTGCCAATAGAAACAGCTTTTCTTGATCCTCCATGATTTTAAACATCTCCTCTCAACCTGTTCTATAATCTATCCAGGTTCTTCATTCTATCCTTGTATTTAATGCTGCACACAAACTGAGTCTGTGCAGACCAGAAGGCTAATTCTATGCTGAGCCATTTTATTCTCCTCACATCCTATCAACTGACTCTCCCCTCACCCACCCACCTTAATATTGTAATAGCTTATCTACACTCTCGGGGCAAATAACTGTGGCCAATTAACCTACCAACCTGCATCTTTTTGTGGCGTGGGAGGGAACCAGAGGACCCAGAGCAAACCAATGCATTCCTGGGAGAAGGTGCAAACACACGGACAGCAGGTCAGGATTGAACCCGAGTTACTGGAGATGAAAGGCCGCATTTTAATTAGCTGCAACCTTGTGCCACCCTCAAGCCCTTCATTCCTGCAATTATTCCAATCCATATGCACCCTCTTCATTGTCTTTTCATTTTTCCTAAATTAGAAAAATTCAGTCGTGGCCAAATTGACAATTTATCATTGTATCATTTCTCCTCTTTATTCCTCCCCCCCCCCCCCCCCCTTCTCCTTACCCATCCTTTTCTGCCCATATACCTCCCTCTGGTTTTACATTTCACTCCTCCTCATATTTCTTATCTGATACCCTTTTGTCTCCTTTTTACTGCAAGACCTGATTAGTTACACCACCCTTCTGCCAATCACCGCTCCTCCTCGCCTGTATCCATCCATCACTTTGCCCACCTTCACTCCTCTTTTCCAGCTTTCTTCCCACTATTCCATCAGTCTGAAGACCCGAAATGTCACCTGTCCATTTCCTCCACAGATGCTGCCTCACCCATTGAGTTTGTCCAGCCTTTTGTTTTCTTTAAACTAATCAATAATATATTTTAAGAAAACTAGGTGCTATAAAACCTGGTAAACCCCCCCTAAACATTTCTGGCCCATAAACACCAATTCGCTGCCCAAGTAACTGGAAACAAGAGCAACGTTTAATCTTGATGGCAACATGTTTATTAAATCTTTTTGTAGTCCAAATACTCTTCCACCAAATTTCCTTTGTTGAGCTTGTGCTGTCTCAGAATACTATCATTAATTAAACACTATTTAACACTTAACTACCTTCAAAGGATAAGGAACGATTTGATCAAAGTTAAAGATATTAAGAGAAGTTGGTGAAGCGTTCACAAGTTATTTCACTATCTGGATCTAGGACTATAGGTAGATACCTATTAACCAGTTATAACAGTTAGGAAAGAACTTCAGTGTACTTTTCAACAAAAAGATCCAATCCAAACCATAATATTTAGAATATGCAGTAAGAACGTCTTAAGAATTTAAAACGGCACTGTCCACAGTGCCATTGTCTGCCTAAAAGACTACTGCTGGATTTGGTGCAAAATGGAGATAAATCAATCAGCAGAGCCTTGTGACAGGGGCATCATATTTTACAATCAAATTTTGTATCACCATGACATTAATATCAATCGAAGAACTAAATTGCAGGCTTATAAAAGTAAGAAAAACATGTGTATAGTGGTATACCTCAGTATAAACCTTTGGATTAAAAAGCTAATATACTTATTGCTCAATTAGGGATTTTGTCATGTGCCTATTCAATGCTTCTACTCAACCACTACATTTTGTTTGCAGAACTCATTAACCACATTTGCCTATGTATAGTACAACACCCTTTAATAAAATAATCCCTCGAAATGAAAACTACTTTAGTAATGAAATAAAGCAAATGCACATTCTGTACATGTAACATTTTTGGATACAAGGAAATATTTATGCCTATGAAAGAATACGCCATTGTTTATATAAAAGCATTTTATCTGTGCAGCTCAAAACTCTATCCAGATCTTCCTGCTCATACAACAAATAAATCACAGGTTCAAGTTTATTTTTATTTCTAAGTACAAAGCAATATATAGCGGCTCAGAAGGAAACCCACAAACTAAAAATCATGCTTAACATAAAATCATCTCTTATCCATATGTTAATAATATGGATAATTTTATGGTCCTGGGGAGAACTCCCAGGATTTAGACCCAGTATCAAATGAATTGTAATATACCTTCAAGTCAGAGAGGCATACAAGTTGGAGGGGCATTAGCTGTGTGATGTTCCTGGAATGCGCCTGCTTCCATTGATCTTCTAACAAAGGTCGAGGGTTGAGGGTTTCGGGAGGTGGTGTCAGAGCAGCCTATCACAGTAAATTGTACAGATTGAGGGGAGACAAGCCCCCAGTTTAACATAAATAGAAAACCAGTATGGTGGAATTAACACAGCAGTAACAAAGAAAAAACTAGCATCTCAGGTTACAGTCTTTCAATAAGATTAGGAAAAGTCACAAATCATGCATTTCGCTTTGCAGAGAAAGGACAGAGAATGAAGGGAAGATAGGCGAATATCAAGAAACCTTGGTGTGAAAGGTGCTTGGCAGCACAACAAGCATTCCAACCTCATCTATTGCATCCGCTGCTCTAGATGTCAACTTATTTACATCGGCGAAACCAAGCGCAGGCTCGGCGATCGCTTCGCTGAACACCTGTGCTCGGTCCGCATTAACCAAACTGATCTCCCGGTGGCCGAGCACTTCAACTCCCCCTCCCATTCCCAGTCTGACCGTTCTGTCATGGGCCTCCTCCAGTGCCATAGTGAGGCCCATCGGAAATTGGAGGAACAGCACCTCATATTTCGCCTGGGTAGTTTGCAGCCCAGTGGTATGAACATCGACTTCTCCAACTTTAGATAGTTCCTCTGTCCTTCCCTTCCCCTCCTCCTTCCCAGATCTCCCTCTATCTTCCTGTCTCCACCTATATCCTTCCTTTGTCCCGCCCCCCCTGACATCAGTCTGAAGAAGGGTCTCGACCCGAAACGTCACCCATTCCTTCTCTCCTGAGATGCTGCCTGACCTACTGAGTTACTCCAGCATTTTGTGAATAAATCAATTTGTATCAGCATCTGCAGTTGTTTTCTTATACACATTCAATACTGCTAGTTTGTAGTGTGTTACTCAAGTCTCCGAGTAGAATTTGAATCCACAATTATCGTAATTTCTAAGGGAAATCGTCACGCCGGGCAAGTGTTACCTTTGGTCAGCAATTTTATATTTGGGTAAATACCAATGAACTGTACGAGGATGGAAATCCAAAATAACTATTTGAAAATAAATGTCACTAGATTCATATTTTGTTTTTTGAGTTAGTTTTCTGGATTAGACCATATCAGAGTTAACAAATTACCTGGTATATATGAGATGTAGAGGCATCATGTGCTCACTGCTTTCTTTATATTAACAACTAAAAAAATGTTACATATTTTCTACTTTACTGCAAATTATGGGCTGCCACATGCCAGGTGATGTTCCACAGTGAACTGTTGGCATTTAACTTCACAAAATATCATGTTTAGAACTAGTGTGCAGTCATGAATTCCTGAAGTTACCATCTGCGCTCTAGCAGAGCACAAATTTGCTAAATCTTTCAGCACTTACACCAAGGAACTTGCTCAGTGAAGTGGTGTTCACTTAAACTATATGAACAGAGGAAGTTATGAGAAAGAAGGGCAAACATAAAGCGATTTTTATTTTATTCAATCGTTGCTGGGTTTAATGTTCTTAATCGTTACAAAGTAATTCATTCTAAAAATTAAGTATTTCATTAACAGATTTTTAATTGATTCCCATTCATCATCCTTGGCAGAGTTTGCTGGCTGCTAGGTCTTTTCAGCTTTCAGTGAGCCAACAAACAGGAGCATTCTATCACACACAGCTCACCATTTTGTATCCTGCCCTTATTTACAAGTAGGTTGGCAGTAAGATGCGTTGAAGAGGGCAGGAAGTGGGCCACAAGATACAACTTCCGCAGCATGCTGCTGCCACCAAAACCTTCCAGTCCACTACTTAAGCAAAAATACAATGATATAATTACACACCCTTCTAACACAAACTAAAAGCAATACTGTTTATAAAGAATCAACAAGTCATACCATTCAAGAATGACCAGACCATAGCTAGAATTATGAATGCTTTCATTAAAGATTGTCCACACTTGCAAACATTTTACATTTAACACAGGACTTGAGCTACAAAGTGCCAAGCTCAGCACTGGCCTTCAAGCATCGGATGCCGTCAAGCATCAAAACAATACTTGAATTGAAATTCTCCAGGCACTGTGCCAACTGGCAGATAGCTTGTAAACTTGGCAACATTTACAGCAATGCAAAAGATGCACCACTTCAAATACCCAAGGAGTAAATAATCAACATTTCTAATCAATATTTTAAAATGAATTATTGCAGCCCTCTATTTTCCTTGTTTAAAAAAGTGTCTGGAGGTATATTGATAGCTGTTCTTTCAATAAATATCTACATTTCTTGGCCAACATTAGCATCATAACTTACAGATGTTTCAGATGTGCCATGTTTTTTTGAACAGATTCACGGATCAATAAAAGTATAAAAATGTTCTGTTTATTCCCAGCTAGAAAATCATGTAAGTGATGATGTAAACTTCGTGATTCCCAAGTGACTTTCCAAACTGCAATAGTTAGTGATTAAAGAGCACAAGATTTTTTTTGGTTTTAAAATATTTATTCACATGGTGCAGATATTGCTATTAGTTAGTTATCCTTAAAGTTTAGTTTAGAGATACAGGGTGGAAACAGGCCCTTCGGCCCACCGAGTCCGCACCAACCAACGATCGTGCGTATTAACACTACCCTACACACTAGGGACAATTTCACTTTTTTTATATATACATAGCCAATTAACCTAAAATCCTGCATGTCTTTGACGTGTGGGAGGAAACCAAAGATCTTGGAGAAAATTCACGCAGGTCTTGCGGAGAACGTACAAACACCCAAACTCTGGTGCTGCAAGGTAGTAGCTCTATCACTATGCCACTGTGCCACCAAATAGCAAACAGAATGAAACAATTTATGTATCTTTATCAATTTTCGGCACTGTCAAGTAGCTTGGTTCTGTTCAAAAACATTCTAATTAAACGATTAATTAAATAATTACAATTAAATGAACCCACAATTTACTTTTGACGACAAATATTGGCCAAAGATAACAAATTATCTTACTTGGGCATTTTTCCCCCCACACAATTAACATTCCCGTTAATCTGCAAAGTTAAAACGTTAAACAGAATTAGTGTTTCTATACAAATTTGGTTTAGTTCAAAACTCTAATGAACAAAGATGTGTTTGATTGTTCCATAATTAGTTGCATTCCTGGTTTGCTGAAATAACTCTAACCCAAATATGGTACACAATATAGCTAATGTTTTAAATGTCCATTAATGGTGCATTGGTATTGAAAATCGATTAATATGAACATACTAAAATGAAATTTTAGTTTACATCTGCAATTCCCATTATCTCCATTTTTAAATCCTTGTGTAATATTTTAAGAATCACCACTTTAACATGGGCAATGAGGTTTGTGTTGGATTGACTGAAGAGTCAAACAAACTCATCTCCCAGACATCTCAGAATATTTAAATGCAGAATTAGATTGTAAGACCAAACTTTTTCTCAGGGTTGACAAAATCAACAACTACAGGACATAGGGTTAAGATGAGAGGAGAAAGGTTTAATCGGAATCAGAGGGGCAGCATTTTCACAGAGGGTGAAACATATATGGAACGAGCTTCCAGACAAAGTGGTTAAGGCTGAGACTATGAACATTCAATACGTTTGACAGATATGATGGTGGGAAAGATTTAAGAGGGGTATGAAATGGGACGAGGAAGGTCAAGCACTTGGTTGGCATGGATGAGTTGGACCACAGGGCCTGTTTTCGTGCTTTTAGACTAACATACACTACTTTCTGCAAAACAGCATCCAGTTACAGATGTGATGGTTTTAAATTTAAATTGGTTCACGAGAATAATCTAAAAGCAATGAAATGTTAGTCGGAAATTGAGATGAATTAAGATACCAGTCTTTAAAATATTGCACTTATTAAAAAAAAAACTATTCTTAAAAAATAAACTCTATATTGAATTGCTTCAATCAAAATTATATGTAAGCAATGAAGAATTAATCATTTTTTGACCGACCACAACAAAAAAAAAGTGTAAAACCGTTAGCTTACATCCGATACGTCATTGTGTGATGCTATGAGCACGCTCAATAAGTTGACCTCTTCATTTCCACTTATATGGAATGAACTGCAAAACACCATACCCATTTCCAGTTAAAGAAATGAATACCAGACAACAAGTTTATAGACTTCAGCATTCTCAAAATGTCTAGCTACTAGCTGTGGTGGTATCAGATTCATACATTTAGTGCCCCTCAAACCAAATATAAGCATGTAGTTTTCAAAAATGCCATTTGCTTAATAGTTGCCGCCATTTGATAGCCAAGTGCTCAAATACCATTCAAACATTTCTTTTGCTTTTACAGTTTCCATCAAAGCCACAAAACGTTGCGGCCAAGAGCAGAGATCACCTGCCACATAGTGGACACAAAAAGCTGGAGTAACTCAGCGGGTCAGACAGCATCTCTGGAGAAAAGCAATAGGTGACATAGGTAACTAAGTTACTCAAGCGTTTTGTGTCTATCTTCGGTTTAAACCAGCATCTGCAGTTCATTCCTACACACATCTCCTGTCACATGATAGTGAATAAAATACTGAGGAATAAATACTAAGGAATCTAATTGGATTTAGACATTTGACATAGAGAATGCTGTCTAATCTTATTAGACTATACTTAATCCAGTTAGCTGCTGCCACCATTGTTTACTGGACTTACAAGGAATAAGCAGGTTTATCACACTTGGAGTATAATTTATAACCACCAAATATAAACTGGGAAGTATACATAGATCAATATTTTTCTGCAGACCCTAGGACAGGGAGCTAACGACAACATTACCTCGTGGCCAATTTAACAGCATCCACTTCCATTTAAATAGCCTTTAAAATTGCAAAAATGCTCCAAAGTATTTCAGAACAAAAAAATAGAAACAGCCATCCAGGATATGTCAGATTAAAGAATGGTCAAGGTAAATTCTGAGGACCATAAAAATAGGAAAGGAAACGTTATAAAGCAGCAGAGGAGGTTAAATGTCCAGAATTAGCACAATATAGACATTAGAAAATGCAATTTTAGAAGTCATTGTAAGGAAACCAGTGATTTGAAAGTAAGGATATTGCTTAACTGAGAGTAAGCACACAGATAACTTTTATTTCAAGTGATAATTTACAAAGTTATATTTTCAGCATCAGATTATATAAATTGTTTTAGAATCCCAACAGAAAATATCCCAAAGGTGTTTTTAATCACAAATATGTTGGGCACTTCACCTAGATCGTTTATGATCAATTTTACCACTATCTAAAAAGTATTTACACGGTTGAAAGGAATCAATCATAAAAAGGGCATTATTGTGTTAATGGCCAAAAACACTAGAAAATTCCATCGATTTACACTTTTTTTGCAGGATTAATATACTTTAAATGATTGTACATTGTTGTATTTTCAAAAACTGAGTATTATTTCTCCATTGTGATGTGCATGTCCCAACACAACTGAGACAGACAGTGACGTCTTCACGCAATTAAGTGATGTTTAGTAGTTAATTTAGTAGTTGTATATTCAGGCTCAAGTGAGATACTCCACGCGAGAGCTACTTGCAAAAATAGGTTTTTCCAAACAAGTTTCACAAAAAACAGAAAAGAATCCTGATCTATTTAAAACCTCACTGTACTTTTCAACAAAAAGATCCAATCCAAACCATAATATTGCGTTAACGTAACGCACCCGAGAACATAAAATGTTGAACGAGTGAACCAATCGTAGAGTTAATTGTTTACACATTTTTGTTGCAGGTTGTCAATACCTGTGGCTGCAAGCCAGTGAGTTAGCGGTAAATAAAGGTGCCTAATAGTAACCATCCAAAATAGGATCAACTAATAGTTACCTCCAGGTCACTTTCCTCCGCCTTACTAAAACCGGAATGTCAAAAATAATAATAGGTAGGAAAGATGCAGGTTCATCTGGAATTCACACCAAAGAGATTTTTTTCAGTCTGTCTCGGTATTAATGGGGGAAGGGAGGGAGGAGAAAAATGTGAAGCTTTAAAATGCTCAAAATAAAATGCGATCAGTTTGCATGGAGTATTTTAAAATCCAACTTCCAAACAAGTAAAAACCGAAAGGTTACTACCCCAGGACCCTGGGTGGAAGGACAGAGAGCACAGCCAGGCCCAGGCAGGGATCGATGGTCAGAGAGCCATCTTGCCCCTCGGCGGTGAGATCCAGCCCGAGTCCCACACTCACTCACCCAAGAGCAACAGCTTGACTTCCCTCGCCGCTTTCTCTCCGTCCTCCCTCAGGTTTCGGTCGATCATCTTGGACCTCTCCACCGCATCTTTGTCCTCGGTGCTGAGCGTACACCCCATTCCGCCGGCTTCACTCGCCCCCCTCTCTCCCTCGGAGCCGCCGCAGCTTCGTCACACCGCCCTGCCACCGAGTCAGACAACGCTTCCGTTCCCCCACTAACAACCACTTTCCAAATCCAAGTACAACTTCACCGCAGAGAAGTGCTGAGCCCGCCGGCTGCCGGCCGTAGTTTGAAAAGGTGGACGACGCCGACTCTCGCCGGTTGATTTATTTTCTCTTCACCGCCGCGAGCCCATTCACACCTCCACCGTCGTCGGCCGCTCCCGGCGCATGCGCACTGCCCGCCGCGGGAGCCGCCTCGATGCCGATGCCGAGACCCGGATGCCGGGCTCCCGCTCTCTGCGCCTGCGTCAATGGGATGGGAGCGGGCAGTAACCTGTGGCAACACCCCTCCCCCCACTTTCCTCACCCCCTACCCCTCCCCCCTCCTTCACCGCCCTCCTCCCCGCCCGCAGACCGACCAGTCGCCGACATGTCACCCCACCCCAGCCAGAGTACCCGGGAGGCCTCTGCGCGCTTTCTCCACGGTAAAGTAAGGCGCCGAGAGCGCCGAAAAGTTGGTGTGGTTTAACTGAAATTCTTCTCAAACTCCGCAAGATAATCAAAGCACCGATGTCACACATTTATAGATGCGTAAGATTTCCGTTCAAAAGAGTAACACTAGTTTAATAACATTAAGGATATTTTATCATTCTGAAGAAGGATCTCGACTCGAACCGTCACCCATTCCGTGTTCAAGAGATGCTGCCTGTCCTGCTGTGTTACTCCAGCTTCTTGTGTCTTCGACTTCGGTTTAAACTAGCATCTGCAGCTCCTAACCCCACAATGATATTTTTAAGGCAGGGGTAGTGCGGGTGTCCGGTTATGGGGAGAAGGCAGGAGAATGGGGTTGAGAGGGAAAGATAGATCAGCCATGATTGAATGGCGGAGTAGACTTGATGGCCTAATTTTGTTCATATCACTTATGAACTTATGGACATTTACAGATTTATTTATATTTTCAAGACCCAAAAGATGTATTCACCCCTCGTCATACCCTGTTTGAGCATAAGTATTTGCATCACCAGAGGTTAAATACAATTGTTGAAGATCAGAACCCTTCAGACTGAATGTAATAGTGGGGAGAAAACTGGAAAAGAGGTGCGGATGGGACAAAGCCTGGTAAGTGACAGGAGGATACAGATGAGAGGGGCTTTGATTGGCAAATGGGTGGACAAAGGCTAGAGATAAAAAGAAGACTATAGAGTGTCAGACAAGGAGTGAAGGTGAATGAAATGTGAGGCTAGAGGAAGGGATATACTGTAAATGGAAGAACAGTTCTGTAACATCGTTGCAGACAGATATATAGCACAATGTTTTATGTTAGTTTGCAAGGCTGAAAAACCACAGTCAACACCGCCTCCCAGAACTTCTAGTCGTCTATCACAGAGGTCTTGGAGGACAGCAAGCAGGAGAATCTGGACCAACCACTGATCCTGGAGGAGCTGACTTGTTACATCTGTTCCTTTAACTCAAATAAAAATCACAAAAACGATAGCTTAGCAACTGAGTTATACACGGCTCTGTGGGAATGGGTGGGTCCACACCAGCTGCAAGTGTACAATGCTATACTTCCAGCTGGCAGCATGTCACACTCCATGAGGGGGGTATCATCACCCTCATCTACTGAGAGAAGGATGAAGTCAGGAATTGGAGACCCATCCCACTGCTAAATATGGACCACAGCGTCCTGTCCAAGGCCATCGCCAACCGAATCATCTCTGCTCTTAGACAGGTGATCCACTTGACCAAACCTGTGCTGTATCTGGCGCAAAAGCTTTAGACAGCCCTGCTCAGGAATACCATCGCCTACATGCAGGACAAAGGGGTGGACACCTGCCTAGTCAGCTTGGATCAGGAGAAGGACTTCAACAGGATACTGGACACATTAATGACGTGCTCTCCAAAATAGGCTTTGGGGAGGGAATTGTGAAATGGATCAAATTACACCAGGCAGATATCTAGTGCAGTCTGAATGGTTGGGAAATGGATAGCTTGCCCATCGAGCCTGGAGTCAGGCAGGGCTGCCCAATCTTCCCTGTCTTGATTCATAAGTTCTGGGAGCAGAATTAGACCATTTGGCCCATCAAGTCTACTCCACCATTCAATCATGGCTGATGAATCTTTCCCTCTCAACCCCATTCTCCTGCCTTCTCCCCATAACCTCTGACACCGTTATTAATCCAGAATCTCAATCTTCAACTTAAAAATATCCATAGCTATCCATGGCAATGAATTTCACAGATTCACCATCCTCTAAAGAAATTCCTCCTTGTGTGCTGTATCGAACCCTTTGCTGAATCCATCAGGAGGGACGAGAGCATAGGAGGGGTGACGTTGCCAGGCACTGGGGGCACTCGGATCAAAGCAACCCTATACATGGGCGATGTCAAAATTATATGTGTAAAGTAATGAAGGAAGGAAAAAGGGTGGTGGGAGAAATAGATACACACTAGCGTGGGGCACAGGAAGGAGATGAAAAAATAAGGGGAGGCGGTGGTTGTTACATAAAATTGGAGAATTAAATGTTCAGACCATTGGGGTGTAAGCTACCCAAGTGGAATATGAGATGCTGTTCCACCAATTTTCATGAAATTGAGAGTACGGGATGTCACCTTTGCAAAAGGCAGGGTGGGAGGCTCTGTAGTTCAGATAACTGTGGAAGTTAATTGGTTTAAAGTAAAGGAAGATATTTATCATACGTTCCAGATAAGAACCAGAACCTTACTTGCTGCAGCTTTACAAGCACATTAGATGCAACAACAATAAATATACAGTAACCTATCTGTTATTCAAAGTAAACTGCACCATGAAAATGTAAAAACCAAAGTATGTAGAGAGGCTACAGTAGTGCTGGTCCATAATGGCTCGGTGCCGAATTGGGGTTATGGTTAGGCTTGTGGTTCAAGAACCTGATGGTAGATGGGAAGACGTTTTTTTGAACCTGGAGGTACAGTGTCCTCCATAATGTTTGGGATAAAGACCCAGCATTTATTTATTTGCCTCTGTCCTCCACAATTTGAGATTTGTAATAGAAAAAAAATCACATGTGGTTAAAGTGCACATTATCAAATTTTATTAAAGGGTATTTTTATACATTTTGGTTTCACCATGTAGAAGTTACAGCTGTGTTTATACATGGTCCTCCCCATTTCAGGGCAACTTAATGTTTGGAACACATGGTTTCACAGGCGTTTGTAATTGCTCAGGTGTGTTTAATTGCCTCCTTAATGCAGGGATCTCTCAGCACCTAGTGCTCCAGTCTTTCCATCACCTTTGGAAACTTTTATAGTTGTTTATCAACATGAAGACAAAGTTGTGCCAATGAAAGTCAAAGAAGCCATTATGAGACTTAAAAACAAGAATAAAACTGTTAGAGACATCAGCCAAACCTTAGGCTTACCAAAATCAACTGTTTGGAACATCATTAAGAAGAAAGAGAGCACTGGTGAGCTCACTAATCGCAAAGGGACCGGCAGCCCAAGGAACACCTACACAGCAGATGACATAAGAATTCACTCTATAATAAAGAAAAATCCCCAAACACCTGTCCAACAGATCAGAAACACTTGTCAGGAGTCAGGTGTGGATTTGTCAATGACCGCTGTCCGCAGAAAACGTCATGAGCAGAAATACAGAGGTTACACTGCAAGAAGCAAACCACTGGTTAACTGCTAAAATAGGATGGCCAGGTTACAGTTTGCCAAGAAGTACTTAAAAGAGCAACCACAGTTCTGGAAAAAGGTCTTGTGGACAGATGAGACAAAGATTAATTTATATCAGAGTGATGGCAAGAGCAAAGAATGAAGGAGAGAAGGAACTGCCCAAGATCCAAAGCATAACACATCATCTGTGAAACATGGTGGTGGTGGTGTTCTGGCCTGAGTTTTTCAAAGCCAAAATATGGTCAGTTCTTGAGTGGCCAAGTCAATCGCCCAATCTGAACCCAATTGGGCGTGTTTTTTATACGCTGAAGAGAAAACTGAAGGGGATTAGCCCCCAAAACAAGCATAAGCTAAAGATGGCTGCAAAACAGGCCTGGCAGAGCATCACCAAATAAGACACCCAGCAACTGGTGATGTCCATGAATCGCAGACTTCAAGCAGTCATTGCATGCAAAGGATATGCAATTAAATACTAAACATAACTACTTTCATTTACATGACATTGCTGTGTCCCAAACATTATTGTGCCCTGAAATAGGGGGACTATATATAAACACTGCTGTAATTTCTACATGGTGAAACCAAAATGTATAAAAATACTTTTATTAAAATCTGACAATGTGCGTCTTGGTTCTTGGTCCTCCAAAATATTCCAAATGGAATTTAAACTGGAGTTGGCAGAGTATGGACTTAAGCAAGAGGGGCTCCTTGGAGAAGAAGAGCTACCTTAAATTTAGTTGCACTTTAACCAAATGTGATTTTTTCTATTACAAATCTCAAATTGTGGAGTACAGAGGCAAATAAATAAATGGCACTGTTAGGCAGCAACTCTAAAGCTATGCCACTATTCTGTACTGGCATTGCAACATGTCTGGTTACAGTCCTGAGTAATAGAGAGTAGAACAGGGACTAAGCACGCAGCCTTGAGGTGCCTATCTGCTGATGTTCAGCAAGGAGGAAGTGTTGTTGCCATTTCGTACTGATTGTGGTCTGCCAATGAGGAAGTCGAAGATCCACTTGCATAGTGATGAACAAAAAACAAGTTTGCTGAATTTAGAATGGATGATATGTTGAACGCTGAGTTGTGGTCGATGAATAACAGCCTGATGTATGTATTTCTGTTGTCCAAATGAACCGGCACAAAGTGGAAACTAGGTGAGATTGCATCTGCTGTCATTTGCGTCATAACCAGCCTGTCAAAGTACTTCATCGCAATGGACGACAGTGCCACAGGTCGGGAGTCATTGAGGCATGTCAACTGCTCTTATTGTAGATGTCCTTTTAAAGCTGATGGAAAATTCGGACCACAGTTGTCAGAAAATGTCCATGAAAACTCCAGACAGTTGATCGGCACAGGGTTGAGTACACTGACAGGCACACTGTCAGGCTGGATACCTTCCAAGGGCTCACCCTCCAGAAGGACCTTCTGATGCTGGAATCATTTAAAAACATGGACTTTAGTGTTGCCGGGTGGTTGTGGTTGGCATGGACTTGGTCCATGTTTCCGTGTTGTATGTTTTTACAAATTCTTACACAAGATAATAATTGTATTTCTGCAATGTTTCCACTGTCTCATTTCCTCTTCTCTGATCTGCCTGGAGCTGTCAGCACTATAACTTTATCTTTCCTTGTATTCATTGTCTGGACTGTGAATGTTGCTGGCAAGACCTGCATATTTTGCCAATGCCAAACTAATTACACTTGAGAAGATGATGAACAACTACCTCTTGCACTGCTGCAGGCCTTATAATAAATCTACTCCCACAATGTTGTCGGGCAGGATACTCTGGAATTTAGACCCAATAACGTTGAAGGAATAGCAATATATTTCCATGGCAGGTCAATGTGTGACTAGGATGGTAACCTTCAGGTTTTGATGCCTGCTAGCTTATCCTTTTCATTAGTACACTTTGCTGCTTTAAGAGATGCTGCCCCTATTCTGTAACTGCAGTGTATTTTGCAGTCTATACACACCCACACCCATGGTCACGGGTGGTGGAGGGAATTAATGTTTAAGATGGTGGAAGGGTTGCCAATTGGGGTGCTTTGTCTTATATGGTGTCAAGCCCCTTGTGAGTTGATGGAAGTCCACTCATTTGGGCAGATGGGGTGTATTTCACCAAGCTCCTGACTAATGCCTTGTAGATAGTGAAAGGGCAATGGAGCATCAGGAGGTTAGTCATTCATTGTACCATTACATAACATCTGACCCACAGTTTTAGCCACTCTACGTGGCTGGTTTAATTGAGTTCCTGCCAGTAGATGTTAATGGTGGTTGTCTCAGCAAATGCAATGAATATCAAAGGGTAGGTTATTGCTTTTTGTGTATAGACACTCCCAGGCAATTGTTCACATGGTCAAGAAGATGCCCATGTTGTACCTCCATTGGAACCTCGTAACACAAACCTCCAGTTGATAATGAAGACTACTTTGTTTCAATTGAGTTTCTTCCTCCTTCCCATCTTGATTTTGTTCAACCCGGAATCCAAAATCATCTTTGTAACTGGATTTCTGCAAGAACACAAGAAAATGGGAACAGGAATAGGCCACTAGGTTGCTCAATTCTGCCCTGCCATTCAGTATGACCATGCCTGATCTCTGCTGGCCTCAATTCCTCTTGTGAGACAGTTCTTCATAACCCCCAATTCATTGATCTTTCAAATATCTATCTTTCTCCATTTTAAGTGTATTTAAAGATCTATCCTCCACCACCCTCAGGGGCAGACAATTGTAAAAATTCACCACCCACTGATGGAAGCACTCTTAGGAGCTTACATGTCTAAATTATTTCACCCCTCATTGTTCTAAACTTACAAGAATACAGAGCCAAACTCTCTAGCCTTTCTTGATCGGACAAGCCTCATTAACCTGGTGAATCTCCTTTCAAAATATACTGGAACATTTAGATCCATCTCAATTTTACTCATTTGCAGGCTCTCCATTTAGATAATAATCCCCCTTTTATCCCCCATGATCTCACACTCCAGCGGATTCCACATTCCTCACTGTGATGGAAGGATATAAAGTTCAATCATCTTCCTCTTTGTTCACCCGCGGTCGGGGCTGTTGAACCATCCACAATCGCCGCTGCCAAATGTCTAGCCCTCGCATTGGGATGATCGAAACTTCCCGCATCGGGACGATTGAAACACTCTCCGCAGTATGGAGCTTCCGAGTCGGCCTCTTCTCTGCGGGCTTCATGATGTTAAAGTCCACAGGCCCCGCGCTTGGAGCTCTCCACAGTCGATCCTCGGCAAAGCATCGCAAGCTCCACGATGTTAAAGTCCACCTGCGACATGAAGAGCCGGGCCGGTCTCCAGGAAAGGCCGCCAACTCGATGTTAGGCCGCTGTGGGGACGGTGATACGATACGGAGCAAAATTGCATCTCCGTTGAGGTAAGAGATTGAAAAAAGTTTCCCCCAATACACCCCACATAAAACAAACCAAGAAACACTAAAACATATTTTTAACACATACTTCAAGTCAAATCAAGTCAAGTAAATTTTATTTATATAGCACATTTAAAAACAACCCACGTTGACCAAAGTGCTGTACATCAGTTCAGGTACTAAGAAATGAACATACAATGGCACACAAACATAACAGCACATACATAAACAGTTCACAGCGCCCCCTCAGAGGGCCTCAAACGCTTGGGAGTAGAAATAGGTTTTGAGCCTGGACTTAAAGGAGTCGATGGAGGGGGCAGTTCTGATGGGGAGAGGGATGCTGTTCCACAATCTAGGAGCTGCAACCGCAAAAGCGCGGTCACCCCTGAGCTTAAGCCTAGACCGCGGGATAGTGAGTAGCCCCAAATCGGCCGACCTGAGGGACCTGGGGATAGAGTGGTGTGTTAGATTTTTGATATGGGGGGGGGGGCAAGCACGTTTAGGGCTTTGTATGTGAATAATAACATAATTAGTTCAAAAATAACAAAAACGGTAGAAAGGACAGACAGACTGTTGGCGAGGCAGCCAGTGCTAGTGGCGCCACCCAGTGGAATCCTGTTGCAGAATCACAACGTCCTCATCATAAAATGCCTTTCTACCTATTTTTCTAGAAATATGAGGACGGTGAAGAGTTTCCGATGAAAGGTCATTGACTTGTTAGTCTTTTTTTCAGCATCTCTGTTGTTATCTGCAGGAGTACAAAGTTGCCTTTTATTTGTAGCTTTAAAAAAATCTACAAGTTGATGCTTCACAGAAAGACGATTTGCCTTTTCCTTTTTCAGTGGAATTACTGATTTCTAAATCCATTTTAAATTGAATACTGTGAAGCACTGTTTGTTACCATTGCGTTTCATAAACTGTTCAAACCGAAATGACCAAAATTGCAGACTTTTATTTTCTTGGAAAAAGCACGTGCAATAAAACTGGATCTGAATCTTTCTATATTGCATTCAAAGATGCACAGCTTGTGCCAGCATTCCTTGCATAATTTAGCACAATCCACTTTAAAAAGGTCTCATGGACAACTTTCACACTCGGAGTGGAATTCTTGGTGACTGTGATCTGCAGTCTTTGCAGATTGTGCACTTGCTGGATAGCTTTTCAGGGTCCTTGGCTATGCTGGGCCAATAGACTAAGTTATGAGTTATTGCTTTCATTTTAATAATGTCAAATGCTGTAAGGAAAGTTTTTTGTTTATTCTACCTCATAATGCATTTTAGAATTCCTCTGTAGTCTCATTTGATGCAGCCCTGCTTTGTCAACATCTCATATTATCTGCAATGAAAAATTCAACGGTTTTATATCTCGTTCAGTTGTGTGTGAATCAGTCGACCACTCGAAGTATGCACTCAGATACTAGCTTTTATATTTAATCCCTTTACGTAAATTTTGTTATCTCCACTATAATCACAAGTCAGTAATCCTTTACTACTCAGGGGTGAATATTCCATTTACCATGTCTATATCAGCATTTCTATGAAGTAAAATGTATAATGAATACATTGGCATTCTGTTCAGATTCTCAGTATCCAGTTTCATAATTCTCCTGCTTTGGGAAGATGGCCTTTGTTGCTTCCTTGAGGCTGCCATTGTGGGAACTGTGAACTTGAGTCCAAAATGCCCATCCAACATCGTGGTCAGTAAATGGTCTTCCTAACAAGAATAAGTAAAATCTTTTGATCCCAACTGTATTTGTATCTGATTGTAACACTCTCACTCCTTTTTAATGTACACAATACAGAGGCAATGGGCTTTTCCAGGCCAGGTAACATGGCCCATAACCCTCCTGCTCCACAAATGGAGTCATCAAAAGTGTGCATGTGAACTGTGCATTAGGAGTCATATGCCTCTTACTCATTCCTTCCATACCTTAATGGTCCATCCTATCTCAACAATTAACACAGTGGAGTTAGTACTATTGCAAGTACCAGCAGAAATCTTGACTTCCTAACTCTGATACTCAATACCCAGTCCAATGAAAGCAAACATACCATATGCCTTATTTACCACTCTATTTACTTGTGTTGCCACTTTCAGGGAGTTATGGGCTTGGTCCCCAAGATCCCTCTGTCCATCAATGCTGTGCTTTGGCATGGGTTTTGATTATGGCACTTTGCTAAACACCTTGATGTACGGGTCTTTACTATAATCGAGCAATCAGCAGCTGAACAATGTTGATATTGATTCATTAACATTTACTTTCATTTTTAAATGACTGCTATTTATGGCAAATATGCTCGATACATTTCAGGGTTTTTTCTCCATTCTTACCTTTCCTGCCAAACTCGCTCACATGCCATATGCTTAATACTGAAGCTCCTTGCTTTGCTGCTAGTACTTACCTATAAGCAGCATCTTATAACAACCAAAGTTCTAAGCATTGTTGAAAGCCACCTCCACTAAAGTGGCAATTTTACATGCTCACACAAATGTTATAACTGATGTGTTTTATAATTTAGATTGTATTTACTCGTATATTAAACTGCATGCTGTATTCAGGAAGGTGCCAAGCAGATTCTTCAACATACGTTTCTATCACAAATAATCTCATCTGATCTTTGGTTTCTGATTCCAATTTGCAGCATCCTGCAGTCTCAAAATCCAATAAGGTGGTTCAGCAAGGTACCTGAGAACTGTGACCTCCATGTTCAAGAACATCAGCTATCCCATCAGCTATCAGGTTTTTAAACCACTCTGCACAACCCATACCACATCCCTATTTCAGCAATGGAGTACTCTAGACTTTTGCTGGGTGCACTCCACATTACAGCTGGCGCTATTACAGTCTGGTTACCTAGTGATAACTGGTTATTTATCGTATTATTGTGTATTTCTCTTTATTTGTTGCATTAATGTGCCTGTAACGCTGCAACATTAACAACTTCATTGTTCCTATCCCAGTTCATTTGACAATTGAACTTTCTTGACTTCTCCTGATCAACTAATTCGACTGAACCACTATTCAGCATGTGAATTTCTCAATCATTAATCTTCCTATTCTTAACATCCTCAGTTTTTCCAGAGTCTGCCTGGGGATAATGCAAAAATAAAAACCCAAACGCAAAATAAACTTTCTAAACTAATGTTGTACAACAAACCTTACTTATTGCTTATTAATCTCTCTTGTGTATTGCCTTCACTGCACTTTTGCTCCAATTCACTGTCCCATAGTGACTGCAGGGTGCATGGTGGAGGCTAAAAAGTTGGAAATCTGGGAAAACTCTGGCCTCTCAGACCCAGACTCACATGAATTACACCAATTATAAATCAATGAAAGATGATTGTTTCAAATCTCTTTTTAAGTCAGTTATTATTTATTTTCCCATTATTTAATCTCCTAAAAGAAAATTGGTAATTAAAAAGGTATTGAAAAGCACAGTGTAAAATTTGCTTTTATAAGTTACATTTCAAATTACTCAAAACATACTTATAAATGTATCTCTTTACTGTAAACACTATTCAATTATGTTTCCAATCAATATTGGGTCAAAAATGACGTTGAAATATATAAGATAGACACAAAAAGCCAGAGTAACAGCAGGACGGGCAGCACCATTGGGGAGAAGGAATGGGTGACGTTTCGGGTCAAGACCCTTCTAAGCTTAAATATGTGCCAGTTCAAATGCAGGTACTGGTTCCATTTTAGAGCATTAATACAACTGGTTTAATATCTATAGTTTATCAAAAATAAGATTCCATAACCTTCTGCATAAATTTATCAATTTGCACAAATACAAGCTGAGAAAGGCTGTTGATTTGAGCTTTGAATTTAAGTGGTTACTAAATGGTCCTACGTAATAGGAATTAATTTTTCAGTTGCAGTGGATGAATCAACAAACTCTAGCTGTACCACGGCTGCATCATAACAAACAAGATTCTTGCATTTATCATGGTTGGCAACGAGATAGGAATGCGCAAAAGGAAAGATAATTCGGCTGCATGTAACATTAAATTTACAAAGCAAAGAACAACAAGACTGTTATCACTTTGCTTTGGAATGAAAATGAATTTGTGACTGACTTTTCTTAAATCTAAATTAAAACAAACCTTGAGATACTTGGGTTATGGAGTGCCACTCCAAGGAAAAATAGAGCCCCTAGAATTTTCCTTTTCTCATCCAACTAAGAAAATAAACAGCAAACATCATGTCAAGGACAGAGAATCTGAAAATTATTGGGTGGGGAGGAGGAGTTAACTTAGAATGGATGGATTATTTTCTAAACAAGAAACATTGGAATGCAACCAGAGCTCATAAGATATTTGGAAGATCTGCAGAATTTTTAGTCTGAAATTCTTAAACAATTAATAACTTTAGTGAGTTCAAAGATAATATCCTATTCTAACATTGTCATGAGAAATTATTTTGGGGTGAAATCACATTATGTGTGTTTAGTAATGAAGCATTAATAATTTTGTGTTCATACAAAACTTAATTGTCCACTGTTTTAAAGTACTCTTGAAGTAAAATTGAGATATCATAAACTGGTTGTTTCCTGAATATTAAGATCATAAAGTATGAGATTAAATAAAGTTGAAAGCATGAGTGCATTGCCAAAGGAACAATTTGTGTCAGAGAAGTAAACGAACAATATTATGTAAGACATAGGCAGGTTTCAAATGAGATCCTTATCATCCCTTGGACTAAGAAGTAAAGTGTCTCTCGTCAGTGGTAGTGTCAACGAACCATTGATTTGGAAGAAAGCACATCTATGATGAAGGCCTGTGAGGACAGAATTTCAAAACTGCCCAAAAATTAGCATGGGACACGTGAAATGATTTGTGTGCTTCATAGATACGCATGAGGGCAAACCACATGGGCATCAGGCCTCATTATCCTAGAACCAGCAAGTTGCAATCACATTAGAGCTTTCCCAGACAAGAGAGCAGCTTACAACAAGAAGAATGATGGAGGAAGAGTCATCAATGGCATGATCAAATGTCCCCAAGTTCCATTTTCAAGTGGATGTATTTTAATCACTAACATTCTTCTCAGGATGTAATTTTTTGACGACACAAAATTGATTGGTGATGGACTTCCATTTTGTCATGGGCTTCCTGTTTGCCACACTGAAGGCTTGGGCACCCATTTAATACAGGTACAGCTGTCTTCAATTTCTAAGCTAAAGTTACTGGATACAGATGCATTTAAAGCACTAAGAGGTAATAATAGCAAATTAATATAAATCCACAGTGTTCTTCAGAATCATTCATGGACAATGAATATTTCTATAATTTATCACAGAAATAAATGAACAATTTCAGAAAATGAATGCAGAAGAAGAAAAATGGTTGTTACTACACACTTGAGTATTCTCAATTAAGTTATTTTATTTATGATTGTGGATATTGGTGCATCCTTACAAAATTCATTAATCTCAATGAATTTACATAACAAACTATAGTTATGTTAAGGAAGACACAAAATGCTGGAGTGACTCAGTGGGACAGGCAGCATCTCTGGAGAGAAGCAATGGGTGACGTTTCAGGTCGAGACCCTTCGAGACCATTCTTCAGTTATGTTAATGCAGACGAATAAGGTACTAGACGAATAAAAGATGTGAAAGTATTTCAAAGGTTTCAAAGGTACCAATTAAGGTGCAGTGATATTCGAATTAACTGAACTGTATATCTTTCAGTAGATAAACGTCCCAAATGAGATTAAGAAGAGTTTTGATGAGGTTATTGATGTTATTTCCAGCAGCAAGGAATCACTCCAGCACAAAAAAACTGCAGTCTTTTTTCAGTGAATAGAAGACACAGATCTAAGGTAATTGCAAAGAGACAACAATTATGCCAAGAGTGATTTTTTACATTATAAATTGTTAACATTTGAAATGTTAGTGGAACTAGATTCAGTAAACCATTCAAAGGAGCTTTGGATGAATAAGAAGAAAAAAATTATGTTTCCCAAGTCATAGATGCCTGATGTAATTGACAATCAATGAGGAGTTTTTGATGTCCAATCATTGTGATAATGTGTAAATGTTTAAAGAAGGAACATGTATATGGCTATGGGTGTGAGTCAGGGTGAATGCCCCCAAAAGACGTGCAGAGGTTACAATACTAGAGTAAACTGCGTGCTGCGACTTCAATGCAGGCACATTTAGATTTAGATTTTTTTTTTAGATTTTTAGATTTAGATTTAGAGATACTGCGCGGAAACAGGCCCTTCGGCCCACCGAGTCTGCGCCGCCCAGCGATCCCCACACATTAACACTGCCCTACACACACTAGGGACAATTTTTACATTTACCCAGCCAATTAACCTACATACCTGTACGTCTTTGGAGTGTGGGAGGAAACCGAAGATCTCGGAGAAAACCCACGCAGGTCACGGGGAGAACGTACAAACTCCGTACAGACGGCGCCCGTAGTCAGGATCGAACCTGAGTGTCCGGCGCTGCATTCGCTGTAAGGCAGCAACTTTACCGCTGCGCCACCGTGCTGCCCATTGTCTAGTTTATGCTGACTGTTCACTGCAATGGTTCCAGCATAAAGATTGCCTGCACTACTTAAAAGGGAGATGCAGAGTGATTCTACCTAGTACTGCCATTAAAAAAAATTGCTCAGAAAGGAGTAGGTGACCATGTTTTTGAGTTTTGCACTGATGACTTCGATGGAAAAGTTAAGTGAGCTGCCATGTATCCAAGAGTAGGCAATAATAAACAAGTAGCTGTGAGTGTCACTGCCACTGCCACAAGTCCAAGAACTTGCATGCAGTGGCGTTACATTACGATCAAAATAAGTGAATACATTTTCAAATGCCTTTACATATTATCTACACTACTAACCTCAAACACCGCATAATACCCACCTCATTTATCTATGTCGAGGAAATTGACAGAGGAAAATTAAAGAAAAAATGGAGAATTTGAATTTTGCTTCAAGAGGCTTTATTGCATATCATGGAGAGATGGCAGCAGTTAACTGCTCACCAGTTCTCTGTCTTTGCAGCAGAATTAGCCGACAGTTATACATATACAGTGCGGTAAACAACTTTGTTTGGATGCAATTATACAAAAATATACCGTCCTTGGCTATATGTTTTCCTGCCATTACTATCTATTACATGGGTATTAATAATTTCATTAGTCATAATATACTTTTTGTTTATGTTAATCTTATTCAACAACGGATGGTTATTACAAGTCAAACATAATACAAGGGCACCTTGACATTATTCTATCTCATCTTTCAAGCAGGCTGTGCGACTGCCCCCTCCCCGAGCCAATCATAAGCCCCCATTGTCTGCAACGTTTCTACGCTACTAGCGGCAGGGGGCACGGGTGGTCTACCCAACTGTTGCTGTTGTGTTTTGTTCACCAACGCTATGCATTCCCAGACAATATACACATTCGAGGAGATAATGTGTCTGAAACTTGTTTTGCACCATTCTCATGATCTTCTCTGCAGCTGGTCAATAAGAGATGCCAATTGCCACATCCACACACCCTTTTGTTACCTTATTTAATTCCAAACATAATTAAGTATCTGGAGATTTTAATTTTTCTTCTACATTTCCCTTATACTATAGTTTTATTGGCTTTCGCAAAGGGCAGTTATACCCTTAGGGCTAAGGGCGCATACTTAGGCATTCTTCATTATAACCATCATCCTCTCTTTGTCCATAATGCAACTTGTTTCTTAGCAGATCCTTCTTCATTAGTTCATTACAACAACATTTCATTAATCTTAAAGTAATATACAGCAGTACAACATAACTAAAAACACTACCACTGCAAATATTAACTTTGCTCCCAATTCGCCAAACCATTTACCTATGCCAAAATTTAACCCAAGAGGCTTATTTAGTTTTGCTACTTCCGTTCTTATATGGTTCACTAGATTTATAATATTTTCTGAATTATCTGTTTTATAAGTACAACATTCAGTTCCTATCATGGCACATGTACCTCCTGAATGGTTCCATCTAATGAGCCATTCAGCAACCTCGTACACAGTAAATGGAACAGCTCGCAAAGGGATACCTCCTGCAGCATGGGTAGGGACATGAGCACGAACCCAAATCCGAATCATTCCACTCAGATAAGGAAGCCTGTTTTCTCAGCAGTGTGTTCACTGTGTTCTGTGTGAAAGTTGTTAGTTGAATTCCATAGTTTTTGTTTTGTTTCCTTATAAACGGCCGCTTTATGCCTATGCATCAGTTTCATACTCCAACTTCTACCTTCATCCTGTTTCTCGTAACTATCTAGATGCCTCACTTCACCCTCATGTCCTCTATGATGCAATGCTATACAATGCTAGTATATCCATAAGTATTTAATACTACAAACATAGTTCATAAGGAATATGTCTTCATTTTGACTTTTTATCTATCTTGTTATCTTTTACAAAATTTTACGGCTTGTGTTTCCTTCTCCTCGAGGGATCCATCTGAGTGATGCAGTTTACATCTGGTGGCGTGTATCCAATCGGGTTTCTCTTTTACTTTTACTGCTGTTCGTGTTGTTAGCAGCACCAAATATGGTCCTTTCCACCTAGGGGAGAAAGAATCTTTGTTCATTGCTTGCACATAAACCTGATCTCCTGGTTTAAATGGAAGCATATTTCCTTTTGTTGGAGGGACCTGTGCTTGCTTTACTTTCTCATAGATTTTGCTAGCTGTTTCACACATGGTTTGAGCATATCTTAAGGATTTTTCATCATTCCAGATCAGGGCAACTTTTTCAGGAGTCATCTGGGGCTGGATTCCTGTTGTCATGGGTCGCCCCATCAATATCTCGTGGGATGTTAGGCCCGTGTTTCTATTTTTCAGATTTTTAAGGGCAAACATTACAATGGGCATGGCATCTGGCCACAACAACCTATTTTGCTGGCATACTTTAGCCAAAGTAGCTTTTATTTCCCCATTTACTCTCTTCACCATCCCCGAGGACTGCGGTTGATATGGTATGTGTAATTTCCACCGGAACCCAAGAGCCTTAGTCAGGCTATGAATTAATTTACTGGAGTTCCACTGTCACTGTTTATTCCCATGGGTATCTGTTACAAGGGAACAGGTTCAAGATCTGACTAGTAGAACAGAAAAAGGCTCACTCGTCTGTTTAGTTACAAATCAGTTTTATTGGCAAGAGAGAACAAAAACAATACTTATCTTGGTATTAGCAGAGTTTGTTTTACAGCAGCACACCTCTCTCTCTCTCTCTGCCTCCGTCCACAGCGCTGATCATGACTCAGTCCGTCGGTGACCCCCTCTCATACATGAACACATTAGATTTATTGGCAAGAGAGAGAACAAAAAGAATATTTGTCTTGATATGCGCAGTCGTTTTACAGCAGCACACTCTCTCTCTCTCTCTCTCTCTCTCTCTCTCTCTCTCTCTCTCTCTCTCTCTCTCTCTCTCTCTCTCTCTCTCTCAGCCTCCATCCGCGGCGCTGATCGCAACTCAGCCCGTCGGTGAACCCCTCTGGTACATGAACTAACTTCTGGCCGGCCTTTATACAGGTAAAAAAAATCATCTGTTGAAATAACCGCCGGTAAATCCTGGCCAAAAATTGAAACTATAACCAAGGGCAGAGGACTGCATCTGAGCCAGCCCCCTTCTCCTCCCCCCCCCCCCCCCCCTTGGGAACAAAGCTCTATCAGCTGCAGACTTGAGAAAAAACATAAACATCTGGTGGAACTCAGCTGGTTAGGCAGCATCTGTGAAGTGAAATAGACAGATGACGTTTCACGTCAGACACATTCAGACTGATGGAATACAGGAGACATAGCTGGTAGCACGAGGTGGATGCAAGGGATGGGTTGAGTTGATAGATGGATCCAGGTAAGGAGGGGTTGATTGGTAGATGAGTGAGGTGGAGAAGAGAAGGATGGAGATTGTACATCACACTTTTCACCTCCAGCCTTGGTAACTATCTTCACCCTTCTCTCCCCAGCTAACTTATTTACCGCAACTTGTACAAAAAACAATTAGCAATTCTCATGAGTGTTTAGCTATCATAAGTACCAACAACAAAACAATTAAATTCTTACTTGCCGCAGCTTAACAGGCCTGTTATTGCAATACACACAGTTAATCATTTTTAGAAATTCAATAAACCAATAGCTGTAATTCTAGTGCAAAACCAAAGTCCTTAGTGCAACCAAAGAAAGTTCATAGAAGTCCATAGTTGCTGAGGCTGGTGTTGTGTAGTGTGAATCTCCTCAGCAGGTAGAGGCATTGATAAGCTTTTTTATGATTGCATCATGGAGCCAGGATATCAGAGATATGCACACCCAGGAATGAAGCTGTTGACTTTCTCTACCGCCATTCAGACGTTGAACAGGTTTGTGGATCGTTGTCTTTCCCCTCCTATAATCAACAATCAGCTTCTTGGTCCTGCTCGTGTGAAAAGCTAGATTGTTGTGCCCACCACTCCACCAGATCCTCCATTTCCCTTCTGTCCTCTGAATTGTCGATACCTGTTATTTGTCTCACAACGATGATATTATTGACATATTTAAAGATGGCTGTGTCTGGCTACGCAGTCCTGGTGGTAGGGAAAGTAGAGCAGGGGACTGAGCACACAGCCCTGAGGTGCTTCTGTGTTGATGGTTATCAAGGAGGAAGTGCTGTTGCCAATTCGTATGGATGTGGAAGTCAAGGATCCAGTTACAAAGCACCCTGACACGAACCCATGCTTAAACCATGCCAGCATATTATTCCCAATATCATCTACTCTCATTTTGTTTAGAAATACATTAAAGGTCTTCTGATAGTCCATAAACATTACATCGAATGCTTCCCCTGTATCCTGCTAGTTATAACCTGAAAAGTCTCCAACAGATTTGTCAAATTTGATTTATTTTTTATAATTCCTTGTTAATTATACCAAATCTTATCATTATTAAGTACTTTGTTACTACTTGCTTGACGATAAATTATAGTACTTTTCCCACTACTACTATTATAGTACTTTCCCCACTACTACTCTTGTAGTACTTTCCCCGCTACTACTATTACGACTGCTACCGTTTTGGCTGCATTTCAGGATCAAGCAAACTGACAAACCAACAAGATGAGAGTTCTAGTAATATACTAGACCAAGTGGACCCGTTGGGCCCAAAACTCTCCTGCATTGGGGCGATGGAAGGCCCCGCGGCCGAGCCACACCGGACGAAGGAAGGCCCCGCGGCCGAGCCTCACCGGGCGCTGTTCAGTCCCGCGGCCAAGCCGCACCGGGCGATGGAAGGCCCCGCGACCGAGCCTCACCGGGCGCTGTTAAGTCCCGCGGCCGAGCCCCACCGGCGTGTTAAGTCCCGCGGCCGAGCCGCACCGGGCGATGGAAGGCCCCGCGGCCGAGCCGCACCAGGCGATGGAAGGCCCCGCGGCTGAGCCGCACCGGGCGATGGAAAGCCCCACGGTCGAGCCTCACTGGTCGCTGTTCAGTCCCGCGGCCGAGCCGCACCGGGCGATGGAAGGCCCCGCGGCCGAGCCTCGCCCCGAGGAAGAGACCTAAAAAAAGAAAGATTTCACCCACTCCCCCCCCTCCCACACCCCCCCCCCCCCCCACACATACACAACCAAAAACAAAACACCCCAACACCAACACACAAACAAACAAAAAAAAGGACAAAGGACAAACAGACTGCCAGCGAGCCGCAGCCGTTAGGCGCCGCCACACAAATAAAGCTATTCTGTATTCTGTATTATAGTACTTTCCCCACTACTACTATTGTAGTACTTTCCCCACTAATACTATTATAGTACTTTCCCCGCTACTACTCTTGTAGTATTTTCCCCATTACTGATTCCAAACGAATTGGTCTATAGTTTCATGTCTTCCTCTTTTCTTAAGTAGTGAGATTTGATTCACGATCTTCATATCTGTAGGAACCATTCTAGAAATCTTCAAATGTGACAAATTAACTCCATATTTCCATAGTTCACCTCTTTCAAATTCTTGGGATATCATGTCCTTTCAGAAGCCTCATGAATTCCTCTTTTTACTAGTGTTAATTCTTTCCGCTCTTCACTTACTTTAAACCTGATATTTCCAGTAATTTCTTCCTCAATATAACTTCTTCTGTCTCAGTCTATAAGGGATCCACATTAATCTTTGCAAATCTTTTCCTTTTTAGACATCAATAGAACTTCTCCCTTGATTAATTTTCTATTCTCATTTCATTGTTCTTATTGATGAATTTGTCCTTAATTTTGAAAAGGTTCCCAAGCCTTAGGTTTACTGCTCCTTTTTGCAACTTTAGGGACATTTTCCTTTGATCTAATGCTATCTTTAATATCTCCTCCATATAGTTGGACTATTCCCTCTACAGTTTATGTGCCGTAAAAGAATATTTCCCTGTTGTAAACTGTATAATCTTTCATTGTAATCCATTGGTTGTTTACTGTCTACGTTTTGATATAGTTTCTCAATCTACCCTGACCTACTTATACCTGCACTTGTTTAGGCCACTTCCTTCAGGTTAGAAATCCTGGTTTTAGATAGAATTAGGTCACTTTTGATCTTTGTACAATATTCTTTTACCTTCCCTCCTGGGCCCTTAACAGGAAAGTTATTAATCCTTCTCTTTGCACAACACCATATCCACAATAGCCAGTTCCTCAGGTGGTTCTTTTGTTTATTGATCTAAAAATCCAATTTATAAACTTCATGAACTGATCTTTCAAACTATTACAGCTAATTTAGTTTGACCGGTCTATTTTTATTTCTAGCAGATTTCTTTTCACAAAAGACATTACTGAACTAGCTGGGATTTTAAAACAATCCAATGGTTTTATGACCACCATTCTTCATGATAGTTTGTATTCAACAATTTATTTAATAAGTACCTTGAAATTGTCCTGTTGTTATGGTGGGATTTGAGCTCATAACTCTAGATCATAAGTTCTGGACAAGTGAAGCTGAAATGGAATGTACTACCTCATTATTTTATTTATATCGAACTTGCTTGCATACAAGGACATGCTTGAAAGCAGAAAGCACTTGCTGGGCGTAACAGAAATGCAGCAGAAAATAACTAAGCTATAGGGATAGCTAAACAAAATCCAAGCTTCCACTCTTTTTCTTTCCTGTTATTTTAAAATATATTTTGTAGTACAAATTGGGAAAAATAGATGTTAAAACAACCAAAGCTGACACCTCACTTCATTAGCACGGAAAAGTTACAATAGTTGGGATTTGCCCCTAAATGTTAAAAAAAACACCAGGTGATGGAGTAACTCAGCGGGTCAGGCAGCATCGCTCAAAGACATGGATAGGTGACGTTTCAGTCAGGACCCTTCTTCAGATTAATTGTGGTTGGGGGTTAGAAAGCTGGGGAGGGGAGGGGGGGGAGGGGAGGGGATGAAAGGGAAGGGGGAGAGCGGAGGGGTAGGGGGGGAGGAGAGGGTGCTGCACCAATGCAGGAGAGTTTTGGGCCCAACGGGTCCACTTGGTCTAGTATATTACTAAAACTCTCATCTTGTTGGTTTGTCAGTTTGCTTGATTCTGAAATACAGCCAAAACGGTACAGGATAGCACGGCTGTTTTAGGCTCACCTTACTCACTATTGTCTTGGGGTGGGCTGGAGGAAGTTTCATTCAAATTGATGTTATATTTTTTAAGTTATTCTCATTTTAAAGTTTAAAAAACCACGTTTCCATCTCCCCTGGCTGTCAGACGTGTTTGACGTCACAATGGGAACCCAACGGGTCCGCGCATGCGCAGGTGGGGGCTGTTGATCTGATACTTACGTAAGATAGCCGCCAAATCCTCGCGTGCACAGAACAAACTGGTCCGCGCCTGCGCAGTCGGGGCCCGTTGATCGGATACTTACGTAAGATGGCCGCCAGATCCGCGCATACGCAGAACAAATGGTTCCGCGCCTGCACTGTTGGAGCCCGTTGATTATGAGAATGATGTAAGATGGCCGCCGGATCTGCGCGTACGCAGAACCCAATGGGTCCGCGCCTGCGCAATTGATGTTGAGGGGGGATTGAGTGGGTGAGTATGGGGGGAATGGAGGGAGAGGGAGGGAAAGGGGGGAGGGAGAGGAAGGAGGGGAGGGAGGGGGTTGGGGGGAGGAGGGGGGGAGGGAGGGGGTGGAGGGGGGAGGGAGGGGGGGGAGGGGATGAGGGGGGCAGTGCCGGAGAGCCCCTAAGAGTGATGGGGCGAGAGGAGGAGGGATGGTGAGGGGAGGAGGGGGATAAGGGGGTTGAGGGGGGATGAAGTGGGTGAGTGTCGTCAGTTGGGGGAGGGTTGCTGGGCCCGCAGGAGAGATCCTGGGGTGTGCGGTAGCAAGTTTCGTTCAAATTGGTGTTATATTTTAAGCGTTCATGACATTTTTAACTTTAATAAATCCCTTAAATCCCTTTTCCACTTGCCATGCCAAAGATGGCCGCTGGGAGCGGGACCCGTCTGAGTGACGGGAGTGGCGGCCAATGACGGGGGGTGCCCAATATGGCCGCCGTGCGCGGGACCCGCCCGAGTGACAGGAGTGGCGGCCAATGAGGGGGGGGGGGTGCCCAAGTTGGTCGCCGGGGGCAGGACCCGCCCGCTTGATGGGAGTGGCGTTCAATGAGGAGGGGGGGGAAGGAGACCGGAAGAGGCCGGACCCACCACGATGGCTGCCCGGGGCCGGGGTGAGTGCTCCCTCAAGAGAGGTTTGCACCCAATGGGTCCACCCTAATCTAGTGCTATATAGATCTATGACTCTCTGTCACGAAGAGGCTCATTAAAATTCAATGGCATATTGTCTTCCATGTTCTGGTAAGGAGTAAGTTTATATGCTGCAACATTGCCATCTACAGGAATAGCAATACAGCACACATAATAATTAAAAACGGAATGCTGGAAGAATTTGGTGGGTCAAGCAATAAAAGGTATAAGTCAACACTTCAGGTTAAGACCCTGACTGAAAGGGAACGGCAAAGGTATCCAGTTTATAGCCATTGAATTTTAATCAGCCAGTGCACTAAATGTTATTCCCTAATCATCTATCTGTACACTGTAAATGGATTGATTGTAATAATGTATTGTCTTTCCGCTGACTGTTTAGCACGCAACAAAAAAGCTTTTCACTGTACCTCGATACACGTGACAATAAACTGAACTGAACTGTTATTGGCATTATGCATGGGGTGGGCTGGAGCGTGGTAGGTACTAGCTGGAGCCAGATGGAGAGGTGACAATGAGTAGATGTAACAAGGTGGAGGAGGGGATCAAGGCTCTGGCCCACACCCCTCCCTCAGCTGGTTCCATGATCCATCACCTTTTCCTCACCTGGTTCCACCTAGGGCCCACCAGACTCTATTCCACTCCCTGGTATACTGCTACATATTGGCTATCTTTCCTGTTCCCTCTCAGTCCAATGCAAGGTCTTAATCTGGAACGTCAACTTACACCTTTTGCCTCCACAAATGCCACGTAACCTGATGAGTTCTTTCAACATTCTGTTTTTATTGCAGACTCCACTACCTGCAATCTCTTTTCTGTACATGTAACGAGAATATGACAAACTCTAAATAGATTGGTTCAGAGTACGTTATCTGAGGTTGTTCAAATAAAAGTATAAAAAGGACGATTTTATTATTTATTTGACATCAATATAACAATTCACTTTCTGGATTGTTTCAGGTTACCTTCCGTGCACTTCTATCACAGGCCAACAGCCTCATAAACATTTTTACGGCACTAATGTCAAGCAAGAACTGAATGTTCGACTTAAGACTCATCATCATTGCTGGATTAAATATTTTTACAGAAAAGTTAGGACGAACAAATGTTCAGCTAAATTGTATGACCTTAAATGATATGATTATTACAGACTTTGATTGATTTCCCCGTATTTGCATTTAGCTGCCAAACTGTATTTGCATAATTAGACAATAGACAATAGGTGCAGGAGTAGGTCATTTGGCCCTTCGAGCCAGCACCGCCATTCGATGTGATCATGGCTGATCATTCTTAATCAGTACCCGGTTCCTGCCTTCTCCCCATACCCCCTGACTCCGCTATCCTTAAGAGCTCTATCTAATTCTCTCTTGAATGCATTCAGAGACTTGGCCTCCACTGCCTTCTGAGGCAGTGAATTCCACAGATTTACAACTCTCTGACTGAAAAAGTTTTTCCTCGTCTCCGTTCTAAATGGCCTACCTCTTATTCTTAAACTGTGGCTGGTCTGCACTTGTGCATTATTGGATGGACTGCACTTGTGTAACTGTAATAAAATCAAGAATTTAATTTATTCTTCTGTCTGAAACCATATAATTTCCTTTAGTCTGGTTAATTATTCAAAAACCAATAACTGTGCTCAACTCACAAAATTTGTCCTGAAACTTTGACTGTAACATCACTGTGGTGGCCATCTGTTGTAATAGAGTTGTGCTGAACTTGACTTTCCCTCAATAACAGGGGGATAACTTTAAATCTTTTAATCACACTTACACTCTGAATGAATTTGAAATTAATATCATGAGAAAACATGGATTTCCTGCTGGATTTTTACCAGTTCCTTTGGGCAGATATCAATGTAGGTTACTGGGGTTCCTGCTCAAACAAGTGGCAATCCTATAAATATATGAAAGATTGGATCAAATAGGATCACAATGCATTTATCAATTTTGCTTCCACTAGTCATAACCTCATTTGTAAATCCAAAGCCATACAATTCAGTGAATTATTACTCTCAGCATTATGCTTGGTGCTAGAGGTTTCAGCATACATTTTGATCATTTTGTGGTGAATGCAGATGATGTGAACTGCTAAGAGGCTTCCAACAATAAATGGCTTTCTTGATGAGGTCTTTCAGGCAATTCCATTCCAGAGGAAGAAGAAAGACCTGAGAATGATGAAGCTGCAAGCCCATGGGCAGCAACTACAAGAAGGCAGGCTTTTGAGAATGTTTACCCTGCCAATTATGTTATTCGACCCAGGGTAATATACCTGCAGCTCTAAAGAGCAATAAATAAAGATCATGGACATCACAGGAAGTGCATGGCAATTGTGTCATTGCCTGCAACAAACTGCCACAGCTGAAACAACTCTGTTTTACGCGGATATGGAGTTCTGGACGTCATTGCCATAAGTTCCTTTAAGCCTCTATGCAAGTTATGGGTAACATCTGCATGTATTTAATTATTACATTATCTAGAGACTAATTCCATCTTTGCAAAACCAAATACTCCCATCGTTTTTTTAAATGTGGACACCCTGACACAGTATGATTGGCATTTAGGGCTTGCATAAATTATAGTGAAAATGTCTACAAAAACGTTACCAGGACTCGAGGGCCTGAGCCACAGAGAGGCTATGATTTTATTCCTTGGAGCACATGGTTGCGGGGTGATCGTATAGAAGTGTATAAGATCATGAGAGGAATAGATAGGGTAAATGCGCAGTTCTTTTTTCCCCAAAGCAGGGGAATCAAGAACCAGAGGACATAGGTTTAAGGTGAGGGGGGAAAGATTTAATAGGAATCTGAAGAGCAACTTTTTTTACACAAAGGGTGGTGGGAATATGGAATGAGCTGCATGAGGAGGTGGTTGAGGCAAGTACAATCACAATGTTTAAAAGGCATTTGGACAGGTACATGGATAGGATGGATTTAGGACGAAGGCAAACACAGGAAGGTGAGGCATGTTGGGCCGAAAGGCCTGTTTCCACGCTTTATGACTCTGTGACTATGTCTTTTTTCTATATTGTGTAATATTTAACAATTTGTATTTAACTTAACTCGAGATTTCTTTCTAACTGCAACAAACTACTGTGGGTACAGCTGTGTTAGTTACAAGTAGAACAAACTTATTGAGCTGTTTCCAGTACAAAAAAGCAATACTTAAAAAATTGCTTCTCAAAACCTTGCTCCTCAAGTGTCTACAGCACTGCTCTCTTTCTCTCCACCAGATCCCTTTGACTCCAAATTTATTTATGTTTTCTCCCTCTCTGATTCCATCCCCATACTTTATGCCCTTTTTTCTGTATGATTTTATCTGTTAACTATATATTTCCAGGGCTTTATTTGCTATCTGCTGTCTGATGTGCTAAGTCTTTCCAGCATTTTCTATTTTTATTTCAGATTTCCAACTCCTGTTTTGGTTTTGATTTTCATTTGTCATCTTGCTGTATTCTTTCAAAAATGCATTTTATGTTTCATGTATTACTTGCCTTGAACCCTCTTCTGCTCATTGGACCATTCTTTATCATCTTGCTTACTTTCCTGGAGGACAAATTACATCTTGAATGGTACCCTTCTGCT
This sequence comes from Rhinoraja longicauda, assembly GCF_053455715.1. Lineage (NCBI taxonomy): Eukaryota > Metazoa > Chordata > Chondrichthyes > Rajiformes > Arhynchobatidae > Rhinoraja > Rhinoraja longicauda. The sequence goes on along the minus strand of NC_135975.1, from coordinate 15,418,974 downwards.
AAATGTCTAGAATTTTGTGACAAATGTCACTTGTTTCATCAACATGGTCATCTGAATGTTTCAATCTGTTTTTATTTTCTCCATCAGATCCCACTTGCTTCAGGTACCACACTTCATCAGCATGTTCCTAATAGATTTAATATTGAAGAAGGGTCTTGACCCGAAACGTCACCCATTCCGTTTCTCCAGAGATGCTGCCTGGCCCGCTGAGTTACTCCAGCTTTTTGTGTCTAGGGTTTAAACCAGCATCTGCAGTTCCTTCCTACAAATTTAATATTGTTGTTCTGTCCAAGTCTAGCAGTCTACTTCCAACACAACTCCAGTCCTATAAGCTCAATTGGTGCTGTTTTGCCTTTGTTTTGCTTCATCATCTTACATAATACATTTACTTTAACAATCTTTAAAAGACTGTTAGATTGAATAAATAACAATGAAACATTATGAGCACTTTAATATAACCTCACACATTTAAAACATGTCACTATTTGTATAAGCTACCACTTACAATTGCACTAATGCTCCAGCCCCCAATTCTTTGCCCTGGAATGGTCTGGCTAAAATTTCTTTCCCACACATTTGTTTCATGACTCTACTCAGGAAACTTTGCTGAATACTCCAGAAATCTTGCTCAACAGCTGAACTGCACCTCAACCATCTCCATGATTTTAATTAGGGTTCTCAACAAGCAGATGCTTAGAATTCTCAACCAACAACGCTACTAAATCCAAAAACTTCCATAATCTAGTCCTGGTAAGCATTGAGTGTTTCTTTCTGTTTCCTGATGAGCTTTGCTCTGCAGCAAGGCCAACAGTTGGAGCCACCAGTGGATGGCAGTCTTCAGCTAGAGGAAGGATAGGGCACTGATGGGAAAGAAGAATGTGCCAACAATTGCCAGTAGTCAAAGCTCTTCGGCAACACTTAACTCAAGTATTTCCGCTGAAAAAAACAAGCGCACATGCGGATTCCAACAACCATCCAATCCACACCTACCATAAACCAGGTATTGATATTTATTTCAAATAATTTTTCAGCATGCCATCTTTTCTGACACTGTAGCTAAAGCACTAATCCATATATTTTGAATAGTCTCTACTCATTTGAACATGTTATAATCAACTTTTCCTGCTTTTTTCCTAATCTGCCTTATCTGGTCTTTCACATGGAAATACTCAGAGGGCTCTGTGAATTTTGATAAGATTTGTCTATAAATTACTAAAACTCTCATCTTGTATGTGAGTTCCAGAAATACAGCCAAAATGGTACATGATAGCACAACAATTTTAGGGGCACCTTACTCACCATTGGCCTGCGGTGTGCAGTAGAAAGTTTCGTTCAAATTGTTGTTATATTTTAAAAGTTATTCACTTTATAAACTTTATTTTTTTTATTTTTGAAAAGCATATGTACAAATAGAAATAAAAGACAAATTTGTTACAAAGTTCTTACATAGCTTCAATTTTTAAATTTTTAAAGAGAGAAAATAAAAAATAAAGAAGAAAGAAAAAAAAACTATAAACTATTGGAAAGAGAGAATAAGAAAATTTAAAAAAAGGTATAACTATAAAAATTAAAGGGGGTAGATCCGGGAGACAATAACCACAGTTGTACATCCAACCCTAAACTCAAGTTTCAACTTTTAATTAAAAAAAATTATTTTAGTCCTGTGCCAAACCCATTTACTTTTCTAAAAATTCAATAAATGGAGACCATATTTTTAAAAATAATTCAGGTTTGTCAATTAAGGCAAATCTTATTTTTTCCAAATGCAGGGTCTCTGTCATTTCCGTAGTCCACATTTTAATTGTGGGGGTTATTGGTTTTTTCCAAAATTTAAGTATTAATTTTTTTGCAGTTATTAAACTGTAATCAAGAAAATGTACCTGACTTGTTGTAAAGTTTGTAGTATGTTCTGATAATCCTAATATAATTAATTTTGGATCCATATCCAATTGCTTGTTGATAACTTTAGAAACTATTTTAAAAATCTCCAACCAGAAATTTTGCATTTTTATGCAAGTTACGAAAATATGAGTTAAATTAGCTTCTTGAAATTGACATTTATCACAAATAGGAGAGATACTAGGAAAAATCCTATTTAATTTCGTCTTCGAATAATGTAATCTATGTATTATTTTAAATTGTATTAAGGAATGTCTAGTATTTAATGAACATTGGTGTATATGTTGTAAACTTTCATCCCATATATCTTGCATTATGAGTTGATTCAATTCGTCCTCCCATGCTCGTCTATATGATTCTGATGACGGAATGTCAGTATCTAGGAAAATATTATAAATAAAGGATATTAATTTATTTGAATTATAATGTCGATTCAGGCATACATCAAGAGTTTCTGGACCTCTAAACTTATATTCTTGCATGTGTAATTTTACATAATCTCTAAGTTGTAAATATCTAAAATAATTATTAACATGTAATCCGTACTTCTGTAAATCCTGAAAAGAAAGAAAAGTTCCCTTATGATAAAGATCTCCCACCCTTTTAATTCCATAACTTTTCCATTGAGCAAATCCTCTATCTAAGACAGACGGTTTAAAAGAAGGGTTATTCGCAATAGGGAGGAAAGCAGATAATTTACTCAGTTTTAAAGTAAAATCTAATTGTTTCCAGGTACGGATAACACTGTGTATAATGGGATTACCTCCATATGTTTTTTTATTTAAATTTATTGGAGCTAAGAGGATCGCACCAATATCAAATGGTAAACAATCCTCTTTCTCCATCTTTAACCAATCCGGTTGTTGGTCAGTGTCATCCAACCAGCAGGTTATATTTTTAATATTAACCGCCCAATAATAAAATAAGAAGTTAGGTAAGGCAATTCCTCCATTAGTTTTAGACTTACATAGATGTCTTTTATTTATTCTATGAGTCTTGTAGTCCCAAATAAAATTAGTAATAATTGAATCAATTTAAAAAAAAAACTTTTTTGGAAGATAGATCGGAATTGCTTGAAATAAGTATAGTAGCTGTGGAAGAAAGATCATCTTTATAGCATTACTACGACCAACTAATGATATAGGAAGTGTTTTCCAAAATTGGATATTTCTGTGTAATTTAGTGAGTAGAGGAGGAAAATTTAATTTGAATAAAGAAGTATATTTCCTAGTCACGTAAATTCCAAGATATTTAAACTTTTCAAAGGCAATTTTAAAAGGAAATTGTTGAAGTATGGCCGGATTGTGCTCCATTATTGGCATAATTTCACTTTTGTACCAGTTAATTCTATAACCTGAAAATGAACCAAATTGAGTTATGAGATTTAATAAATTCGGAATGCTAATTTCTGGCTTTGTAATGTATATTAATACATCATTGGCATATAAAGAAATTTTATTGGTTGTATGTTTAGTGTTATAACCATGAATATCTGAATTTGATCTAATACTCTCAGCAAGTGGTTCTATAATAAGGGCAAATAGAAGCGGGGATAGTGGGCATCCTTGTCTACAACCCCTAAATAAATGAAATTTGGATGACAGCATTTGATTTGTTAATATTCTAGCTGTTGGGGATGTATATAAAAGTTTCACCCATGAAAAAAAAATTCACCTAATTGAAATTTTTCCATCACTGAGAAAAGATAGGGCCATTCTACTTGATCAAATGCTTTTTCAGCATCTAGCGAGATGATTGCTAAATCTTCGTTTAATAGTCTATTTGAATATATTATATTGAACAAGCGTCTCAAATTGAAAAATGAATATCGTTTAGCTATAAAGCCTGATTGATCGGGGTGTATCAATTTATCTATAACTAGACTTAATCTATGAGCTAAGATTTTCGCTAATATCTTCTGATCAGTATTTAAAAGAGCTATCGCTCTATACGAACCAGGGTCTTCAGAATCCTTATCTTTTTTAGGAATAAGTATTATTGTTGATTCAGTCAGAGTTTGTGGTAATCTCTGTTTAAAGGCGTGACTATATACAGTTTGCAAACGTGGAGAGATCAAATCACTAAATTTTTTATAAAATTCATTATTTAAGCCGTCAGGGCCAGGAGTCTTCCCATTTTTCATGGATTTAATGGTCTCCTCAACGTCTTTCATAGTTATTTTTGCGCCCAGTGAATTTCTGTCACTCACATTCAAACCAGGAAGGTTACATTCCTGCAAAAAGTTTTGCATCTGCGCAGAGCTATCTGTTATTTTTGATGAATATGATGACTGATAAAATTGCAAAAATCTCTGATTAATATCCTTGGGTAGTTTAAGCAAATCTCCGTTTTCTGATCTAATTTTATGAATTGGAGAATCATCTTCTAATTTACGGAGTTGACGTGCTAGCAATTTCTGTGGTTTATCTCCAACTTTATAAACTTTATACTGTGAATGGGCCCGGCAGCCGCGGCGGTCAGAGAGAAGGTGAAAGAAGATGGCTGCCGCAGGACGAACATGCGGCAGCGCCTTGCAGCCGCTCTCCTGCTGCTGGCCGCTCGGGGCTGGGCTGAGTGACTCCCTCTCCCCTTTCCTCTCCCCCCTCACCTGCCCCCGGCCCTGGGGGAGACTGCCCGGCCGGCAACGGCTCCACAGGTCATCAGTTGGGGGAGGGTTGCCGGACCCGCAGGAGAGGTTTGGACCCAACAGGTCCACGGGTCATCTAGTATCCCTTAATCCTTGGCACAACTAGAAGATTTTTGACTGCAGTTATTGAGTAAAAATTTGCTTAGAGCATTGATATAAATGTCGATACACCACCATAATTGGATAAATTATGAATAAATAAATACAAATTTGAATTATGTACTCTTAATATTGGAGAAAAACATCCCATCATGCTGTTGTACTTGGAACAGTATCATTGAGGAAATACAAAATTAATCCCTGTTATAGATTGTGACCTCTTGCTTGGATCAACTTACGAAGAGTAAATGCAAAGCAATTTTTCACATTGATATTTATGAGTTAATTTTAGGGAGTGCATAGTCAGTGTTCGAAAAAGTGCACTTTTCCAATTTTCAATAAATTGCAAGTGTCAGACCTCATGAAATTTTGTGAAGTCCGTTGGCTTAAATAATTATTCAATTGGTGGGCCAACAAAGGAGAGTATCCAAATTTACAGCACACTTGGAAACTTGTATTTTAAAGATTCAAGAAACAATTTTTATGATTTGAAATCTACAAAAAATATTCACTGTAATACAAAAAACTTGCATTATAAAGTCCCAACCCCAAATGCCGTCTGTTCATTTTCCTCCATAGATGATCTGCTAGCTACCTCCAGCAGTTTGATTTTTGCTCTAATGTACTGTGTTTCTAATAATTTCAGGATATCTCAAATCAAATTGCAATCAATTTGGTATTTTTGAAGTTTATCTACTGTTGGAGCAAATGCAGTACCCAATTTTTGCTCAGCAAGCTCTCACAAAAAAAACAATATGATTACGAAGAAACAATCTATTTTATAGCTGTTAGTTGAAGAATAAATTTTGTCTAGGACATTGGGGATATTAAAGAGTTCCAGCTCTTCAAAATACTGCCATGGGACCTTTTATGTCCATCTAAGGAAGAAGGAAGGATCTCAGTTGAATACCTCACCAAATTTGTCAACCCTGGTTGAATGTGAACCCATAACTTTTAATTCATTACTATCAGCTGAGTCATAACTGAAATACAGTGGTAGGCTGAGCAAGCACTTAATCAGGAAAAAGTACTGGACTCTTTAACAAGAAATTTTCTGATGTGATATCTGGTGACAGACCAGGGAATATACTTCTGTAGAGCAATTCACCGTAATGGACAAGAGCTTTCAGCACATTGAGGATATATGTCAAGGTGCATGCATGCTCAGTGAATTGACCCAACAAATCATGGTTCAGAATTAGTAAAGCTAACTAAACAAGGCCATGTTGAAATGTCCAAGCTTGTTTTCGCTATTTTCCTTAATTTTCACAGTCAGCCAATCTGGAAATTTAGTTGACATCACAATAATTATATCATGCCATGTCCCACGAAAGATATATTTGTTTTCACTGTGATCGTTGAACCTGGTAATTGTGCCTGAAGATGCCACCACTGCAGTCCATTAAGCTGCAATGACGCAGATCGAGTATTTGTACACGGATATCTGAACAGGGGTTTATACAGAGCATTAGCATGAACTTTTCAGGCAATGTTCCTGATGACACATAACTGGTAAAGGCTTGGTAATTAACTCTGGCAGTATATATGGAGAGTATGGATATTATTATTTGATTAGAAATTAGATCTCCTCCTCTAATTGTCAAAAAGAAAGCAGGATTGCAAGAAGATCCTGGCTCAAACTAGCATCAATGTTAAATTCTACATTATCTACTTACCTGTTCTCCTTCAGAACTTTTCTCCTATCCCTTTCATAAAATATGCAGCAACAAAATATTAATATCAATAGGAAACAGATCCACCCATTAAAAGCATTCTTTAAATAAGCACAAACCATAACATTTTAAACATTTAGGTTCATGGCAGACTGCAATGTATAGGTGTCGACTCACTTTTAACATTAACAACAATAAATGAAAAAGACAAAGTGAAAATCTACATCCATGGAATATCTAAAATAATGGCACAGTATATATGTAGGTGTCGCCTAACATTCGAGAAGCTTAAACTGGTGGTCACATTGTGAAAACATAAAAAGGCTTGGTTTAAATCTTTGATTGCAACTTGCTTAATTATACAGTCTCTGCAGCAAATACTTTTAGAAGTTAAACGAAGAGTTGCGTGAATTAAATAAGTAAGGCCTTTAACGTTTACATCGAATTACAACTCAGAAACACATAACTATGAATCTAGGTTAAAATGGAAGTCTGCTGAGTGAAATACTGGAGACCACAAAGCACATCATCTATAGATAGAAAAAGATATGACGAGACACCACACTTTACTCACAGTAGTGGGACATAATTTGTGACACTTTGAAAAGTCATTCATGACAGTTTGTATTGTTATAGCTACTCCTCTTACAGACTGCCACACTGACAAAAACCTCTCAAGCTCAATTATATTGACAATTCAATTAAGAGATGAATTGCAGAAACAGAAGCTGACCTATTAATGTGAAGTTCAGCTCTCTAATTCTCCATCTCCCTTCCACTATCGCAATCAGATCACGTCCATTGAATTTCTGATACGATGTTCAAAAGTGTTCTGTCACAATTGGCAAATGTTTTCAAAGAAAAATGAATGCTTAGAAATGTAACAGTGCCTCGAGCAATTGGTTGGATGCTGCAAGGTGCACTTATATTGAGAACATAAAGCGCTCGAGTAACACAGCGGGTCAGGCAACCTCTGTGGAAGGAATGGATAGGCGATGTTTAGGATTGGTACCCTTCTTCAGACTGATTGTGGTAAGGGGTAGAAAGGTGGAAGAGGTAGGGGCAGGACAAAACCAGGCAGTTGATGGGTGGATACAGATGAGGAGAGTTTGATTGGTAGATGGTTGGACAAAGGATAGAGATGAAAAGACAAATAAAGGGTATCAGATAAAGTGAGTTGGAGAATGAAATGTAAAGCCAGAGGGAGGGATATAGGTGGATGGGTACAGGCGGGGAAAAGAGAAGGCCGTCCTCAACTCTTTATCCATCTTCCTGCCCCTACCTCTTTCAGCTTTCTTATCCCAACTACAATCAGTCAGCAAAATGACTTAAAAGTTACCTATCCATTCCTTTTACAGATGCTGCCTGACCCATTGAATTTCTCCAGCATTTTATGTTTTACTCAAGACTCCAGCATCTGCTGCTCCTTGTGTCTCCTGATAAATAGGCAGCTGGGTCTGGATCTGGGTCCTATGTTTACTGAGAAGAGAGGTCGGCGCAAGGCTCAGATGCTGGTGATTAGTGAGTCCTTAAATTTGATGGTCTTTTGGTCTTAAGTCAGCATGAGCATGCGTGATCTGGAACACGACTGATATGCAGAAGCACAATTTGTCACAGGAAGTCCTTTATTGAAATTATGAAATGGGAAGAATTGATGTGGAAACCAGCTTAATTATGTTCCATTCAGGAAGCACAATTTTTATTTGTATCACAACGCTGGAGTAACTCAGCGGGTCAGGCAGCATCTCAGGAGAGAAAGAATGGGTGATGTTTTGGGTCGAGACCCTTCTTCAGACTGATGTCAGGGGGGGGGGGGACAAAGATAGGATGTAGTTGGAGACAGGAAGACAGTGGGAGAACTGGGAAGGGGGAGGTGAAAGAGAGGGACAGAGGAACCATCTGAAGTTAGAGAAATCAATGTTCATACCGCTGGGGTGTAAGCTGCCCAAGCGAAATATGAGATGCTGTTCCTCTAATTTGCGGTGGGCCTCACTATGACAATGGAGGAGGCCCATGACAGAAAGGTCAGACTGGGAGCGGGAGGGGGAGTTGAAGTGCTCAGCCACCGGGAGATCAGGTTGGTTAAGGCAGACTGAGCGAAGGTGTTGAGCGAAACGAGCCTGCGTTTGGTGTCGCCGATGTAGAAAAGTTGACATCTGGAACAGCGGATACAATAGATGAGGTTGGAGGAGGTGCAGGTGAACCTCTGCCTTTTTTATATGTGTTGTGATTTTTGTATGTGTTGTGTTGAAAAGGACAGCACTATGCAAATAAATTTCCTGGCATAAGCTTTTACTCATGAAAGTCACCATGTAAATGCAAGTCTTTCAGTTTCTTTTTCTCCTGTAAAATGTTTATATTGTATGATAAATCCATGTTAAGTTGTATATTGCATATTCAGTCCGAGGAAGAGTCCCGACCCAGAATATCATGTCGCTGAATTCCTCCAGCACTGAATTTTGTTCATTTGTACAATGAAACAGCACCAGATTTCCACTCTTTTGAACATTAATGAATATTTTTAATGCAATGAAAAAGAATAATAGATTCCATTAAACTCTGTGTGATTTCAAGCAAGTTAATTATAGCAAGTTTCACATTTCTGATTTTGCAAATAAGTTTGGGCAAGAATTGGAACCCTCATGGCATTTAAGAAAAGCAGCATCAGCTCAAGCAGAATTTACATCCGTGCCTCTGCTCAATATTTTTTTCTCCTCAATTGTATCAATCATAAATTGCACTTGGACTGAAGGCACGTAAAAGGCCTATGTAAATAGCTTGAATTTTAACAAAATTATCCTGAAAATTGAGCAATTTTGGTTGAGGTGAAATAAAATGAAATGTTAAAGCAAGGTGTGTAACAAACACTTTGCTTGTGTTGCCCTGGAAACCACGTCTGCCTGGAGGAAGGAGATGTTTCTATGAAGGAAAGAAATGTGCCTCAGGTATTTAAAAAAAACTATTAATGAACCATTTGGGAAACATTCCAGTTTGCATTGATAAATACTGGATTTTATTTACTGTGAACAAGTGGTCTTATGGCCTTTTTTCACCAGAGGACAAAAGAATTTCCATTAAACAGAATAATAATTCCTACATCAACATTCATGCACCGTAATTTAAGATCTGTTGAATTTCTGAACTGTTATGCTGGGATATCTGATACAGGAATGGGTGGTAGAATGTCGTCTTCCCATCTGAATAACCCCGAAACAGAACTAAGGAATTAGCTGCAGGATTCCATAGGAAAGGAAATGCACAACTATAGAAGCAAATGAATTGCTTGGGGCGGTGTAATGAAGAGCAAGAGACCACAAGGTTTATACCTGTTGCCACCTATGTATACCAGGGGTTGCATTGATGGGAATAGACTTATGGTCTGCTTTGGCTATCCAGGAAAATGGCCTATTCTACTACAAAGTAATGGCTATTGTGCGAGGAATGCCTCTGAGCTATTTTGAGGTCAGTTCAACTTTATTTTGAGTATACAATCAGCAGAGAAGCAGTAGTAACTGCAAAAAGACGCTCACCATAAATAGTAAAGCTGTGATTTAACAATGAAACAATAACAAAAAAAAGAAAATTGCTGCTGTTGATGATTCAAGAATCATTGAAGATTCTGTCACAAGAGTTGAACCTGGAAGTAATTGCCAAGAGGAGGCCATTCATTTAGTCAGTAAGGTCAATCAGAATCCTTGAACATTGATGAAAACAGGAAGATAATCTTTGGGTAATTGTATTACTCCACCTAGATCTAGTTTGAAGCACAAGAATCACAGTGCCTTAACTGTTCTGTATTCCCATGCTACATGACAAATCAAACTCAATGTAGAAATGAAAAATTGCCAGCCACTTTAGTTTACCAACTGTTACATTCTTTACCAAAACATTCCAATTGGCATTGTACACTCTGAATTAAATATATAGCTGGATGTTACTAGGTATCTTTCTGATTGAAGACAAATATGCATGAGAATCAGCATTAGGACCATTGTTTGTGTTGTTAAATACAAGTCAACAGGACCCAGTGAATAATTTTATATTTTATGAATGGTATAAATCTTTAGCTTGTCCGAAATGATCAAAAATATCAGTTGACTTTGGGAGAAAATGGATGACAGATGACAAACACAATTTAATGGGGTTAAGCAGGCTGGGTAGGTAGGAGCATGGCAAGGAGTGAGTACAGATAGTTGGATTGAAATGCATTATTTCGATGCTAAAGTCCTGACAGGAAAGTGGATGAATTCAGGGCATGGATAGGTACGTGCGACTGGGACGTTATACAGAATCCTGGCTAAGGGAGGGACAGGAATGGCAGCTTAACCTTTCAGGGTATGGGTGCTACAGGCAAAGTGGGGGTAAAGGAGGAGAGGGAATTGTGTTTTTGAATAAGGAGAACATGATGGCATTGTCTGAGTTGATATTGCTGAAGGGAGGATGGGCGAGACTGAGAAATCAAAAGGGGTTGATCACCTTTTTGAGATTGTGTTATAGGACCCCAACTAGCCAACTGGAATTTGGAGAACATATATTCCAGGAGATTGTAGACAGCTGCAAGACTAACAGGGTTGTCATAGTAGGGAATTTTAACTTTCCCAATGTAGACTGGGACTGCCTTAGTGCTAAGGACTTAGATCAGGTTGAATTTGTCAAATGTGATCAGGGAAGTTTCCTCAGGTAATATATAACAGGCCCTGCATGGGAGGGGGCACATTTTGACTTACTTTTTCCGGAATTGTGCTGGGCAAAGGACTGAAATATCAGCGGGCAAGCCTTTTGGAACCAGCACCACAGTTCTTTTAACTTTAAAATAGTTATAGATAAGGACAAGACTGGTCCACAAGTTAAAGTTATAAAATGGGGCAAGGCCAACTTGGATTGTATCATCAGGAACTTGCAAATGGTTTGTTTATTTCAGATAAAAGGGTGCCTGGAAAGTTGGATGTTTTTATGTGTGATGGTGAGAGTTCGAGGTATGCATATTCCTGTTAGAGTGAAGAGCAGGGCAGGTAGGAATAAGTAACTCTGGATGATGAGAAAAATTGAAGCCATGGTCACAAAAAGTGAGGCATTGGTCATGTATAGACAACTCCTTAAACTGCGTGCAGTCCTGTTTGCCTCATTACAGGAAAGATATGGAGGCTTCAGAGAGGGTGCAGAGAAGGTTTATCCAAATGCTGCCTGGATTAGAGGATTTCAGCTGCACGGAGAGGTTGGAGAGACTCGGATTGTTTTCTCTGGAACGTTGGAGGGTGAGGGGAATCTTGATAGAATGTATTTAAAATTATGAGAGGTATAGATAGGTTAAACAGACAGAACCTTCTTCACAGGATGGAATTGTCGAACACATGTGTAACTACAAGGGGGGAAGGGGAAGTTTAATGGAGATGTGCGAGGCGAGTTTTTTACACAGAGAATGGTGGGGCCTAGAATAAGGTGGGGATAAGGGAAAGAATAAATGTGATGGGAATGAAAAGTAAGAAAGAACTAGAAAATTAAAAGTGTATTTCTAAAATTGTTGTTTTTTGATACCTGAGAGATATATTATCTTGGCATGAACAGCAGTGTTCTTAAAAGGTAATGTAAAGGCAAAGACCAGGATGCTTGCTGTGTGAAATTGACAGTGGGATAATGTAATTTGATTAACAAGATCTGGAGATTTTGATTGCACAATATCTGCTTTAGACCCCTGCATCACTGGCCAATTTGCACAATAATGCATAAAAACCTTTACAAGACATTCTATTTCCAGCAAGATTGGTCTATTATTTCTCACCGGGAACCCCCTTTAAGCTTTTAAGCTTTCTACACGGACTGAATGCATAGTCAGTTATTGATCGAATACAATATAAATAGCTAAATTCATCACCAAATTTCAAGTAAGTGCAATTTATTAGCTGCCAGATTTTAAATGAATAAGTAAATAATTTGGTCCCTGTATACATTGAATCTATAAATAAATAACAATTTCTCACAATTATATCATAAATTAAATGTCAGCAAGAAATAATCATCTTAGCACAATTTAATTTATTGAATGTAATAAGAACTAAATAATCAATTTAAATAATTACTATTTAATTATTTATCCAGTAAGAATAAATAAATAATCAGTTAACTAAAACTAAAAAAAATCATTGGCTGGAGTAAATACAAAATATATTCCTCGAATGCTTTATACATTCACTGAATAATATATTTTTCTCTTCAGATTAATAAAATGAAATAATTAACCTCAACTGCAAAATCCTCAGATTAACTAATCACACCACCAAAAGCCATCTCATTGCGATTGGCATTCCATCAATTTGTTGTTCAAGGGCTCAGCTTTAGTTTAGTACTCAGTCACTTATTGGCAGGTCACCTTTCCCAGTTGTAGGCACCCATGTCTTCAGCCCATCACCTAATAATATCTCTCTCTCTATCCCTTTCACTCTCTCACTCTATTTGTCTCTCTCCCTTTACCCCCTCCCCCAGCCCACTTCACTCCCATTCACTCCCCCCCCCTCACTCTCTCCCTCTTCACTCTCTTTCTGTTAAGAGTGCCAACTTCACTCTTCATGACCATAGCTACTTTTTTAGCAAAGTATTTCCATATTTTCAGATTTATATAAAATTATGAAAAATAGACCTCGTATAGAATATACTCATAAGATTTGCTGAAACCTGGAGTAAAAATCTGGTCCCCTCACACATGCTCTATTTCCTACAATGCCTCCCTAGCCCCCTGTTTATTTTTCTCCTCTCCATACCTCTTCACCTGCCCAACAGCACATACTCCTCCCACTGGATCCCTTCCTCCTCCCTTCATACCATTCATCCCTGCCTGACTCTGCTGATTCCCACCTGCCACCATCCCTTCTTATGTAGTTACGTTCTTAATCTTCTTTTCCTATCAAGTTCCAGAATATGCAGCCTTCTCTTCACCATTACAATTTAGTTTATTATCATGTGTATCGAGGAACAGTGAAAAGCTTTTGTTGCATGCTATCCAGTCGGCAGAAAGACAATACATGATTACAATCGAGCCATCTGGGCCTGATGGGAGAGGGGAGATGAGGGAGTGGCCGGGGTGCGACTCATCCTTGATTATGCTGCTGGCCTTGACGAGGCAGCGTGAGGTATAAATGAAGTCAATGGAAGGGAGATTGGTTTGATTGATGGTCTGGGCTGCATCCACAATCCGCTGCAACTTCGTGTGGTCTTGGATGGAGCTGTTCCCAAACCAAGCTGTGATGCATCCTGATAAAATGCTTTTGATGGTGCATCTGTAGAAGTTGGTGAGAGTTGCAGTGGACTTGTCGAACTTCCTAAGTCTTCTAAGGAGGTAGAGGCATTGGTGTGCTTTCTTGGTCATCGCTTCAATATGGGTGGTCCAGGGGAAGTCATTGATGATATTGACTCCTGGGAATTGGAAGTTTTCAACCATCTCTACTTTGGCGCCATCATTGCAAACAGGGGTATGTGTGCCGCTTTGCTTCCTGAAGTCGATCACTACCTGCTTTGTCTTGCTGACATTGAGAGAAAGGCTGTTTTCTCGACACCAGGACATGAGGCTCTCAATCACCCTCCTATACAACGTCTCATCATTATTTGATATCTGGCCCACAATGGTGGTGTCATCTGCGAATTTGAAAATTGCATTAGATTTGTATTTGGCTGCACAGTCGTGGGTGTACAAGGAGAGGGAGAAAGAAGGTACAAAGAAAGGGGCTGAGAACGCATCCTTATGGAGCCCCCGTGTTGAGGATTGACATGGAGGATGATTTGTCCCCTATCCTCACTGATTGGGGTCTGTTGGTCAGGAAGTCAAGGATCCAGTTGCAGAGATGAGTGCTGACACCAAGTCCCGCGAGTTTTGGTGATGAGCTTGGATGGTATAATGGTATTAAAGGCAGAGCTGTAGTCTATGAATAGGAGTCTGACGTAGATGTCTCTCTTATCCAGGTATTCTAGGGATGAGTGTAGGTCTAGAGCATGGACCTATTGTGGCAGTAGGCGAACTGCAGTGGTTTAAAGCCACTGGGTAGACTGGATTTAATGCGTTCCATAATGAGCCTTTCAAACCATTTCATGATGGTGGATGTCAAGGCCACTGGATGGTAGTCATTTAGGCATGAGATCTTGCTTTTCTTTGGCACCGGGATGATGGTGGTCTTCTCGAAGCAGGTGGGTACCTCAGACAGGAGTAGGACGAGATTAAAGATGACCGCGAATATTCCCGCTAGCTGGTCCGCGCAGCTACTAAGGACACGGCCAGGAACTCTGTCTGGGCCAGTTGCTTTTGTGGGTTGACCCTCCGGAGGGCCGATCTAATTTCTATTATTGCCTCCTAGCCTCTATCACCTTTCCACAATTTCCATTTACATTGACAAGACAGGGTAATAATAATAATACATTTAATTTATGTAGTGCTTTTCTGGAAACTCAAAGACGCTTTAAAGAGTAAATAAAACATTAAAATAAATAAATAAACAAAAGATTTATCCAGACGGAGAAGCGGCGAACAAACAGCGCCAGCGTCCTCTCACGTCAGGGTCCGGCGTAAATGGTTGACAATGAACAATAAACAGTAAATGGTTGACAGTAAACAATAAAGAACACAAGACACACAATTACAGTTTAACACAGACAACCATCACAGTGATTCCTCCAGGCACACCCTCACTGTTGATGGAAGGCAAAGAAAAGTCTTATCTCCTCCTCATTCTTCTCCCGCGGTCAGGCAGTCAAACTGCTGCCTCGAGGCGATCGAGGCTCCCGACTTTTGAAACCCCCGCCGGGCAATGGAAGGTCCCAGGGCCGAGCCGAGCAGGCCGATGAAGATCCTAAGCCCCCACCGGGCGATGGAAAGTGCCGCGGCCGAGCCACGCAGGACGATGAATGTCCTGCGAACGGTTCGATCGAGCCTCGCGATTCGGAGCGGTCGAAGCTGCTACGGCTGGAGCTCCCGAAAGCCGGTCGCCAGCCAGGGACCTGCGAGCTCCCGAAGTTGCGGTCCACAGAGCCTGCGGTAAGTCCAGGTAAGTCCAGGTAAGATGGTGAGTCCAGGCCCTGCGACTGGAGCCTTCAAGGTCGCTCCCAGCTAGAGGCCGCCAACTCCACGGTGTTAGGCCGTAGCGCGAACAGAGATGCGACATGCAAAAAGGTTGCATCTCCGTTGAGGAGGAGATTTAGAAAAAAGGTTCCCCCCACCACCCCCCACATATACATAGCTAATAGGTCAATACATACATTTAAACGGTAACAATAGACAAAGACAGAAAAAAGACAGACAGACTGCCGGTGAGCCGCAGCCGCAAGGCGCAGCCACGCCCCCTAAATCAGGTAGGAGATGGAGACCTTAGTAACATAGTATCAAAACATTATTTCCTTTAATGCCAGCTACATGAAGGAGTTAGTCATGGACTTAGGAAGCCGGATGGAATACACACACCAGTCTGCATCAATGATGTCTAAGTGGAAATGATTGAGAGCTTCAAGTTCCTGGGTGTAAATATCATCAACAATTTTGACATGGTCTAAACACGTGGCCTAGAAAGCACACCAACACCTCTGCTTCAGAAGACTAAAGAAATTAGGTATGTCTACAACGATTCTTACCCCCCCCCCCCTCCACAACGGCCTGCGTCCTACTAAAAATACATTTCTACATTTAAGGAAGTCTGGTTAAAGATTGTTAACTTATCCTATTCTCCTTAATGCAAAGATAAAAATATTTTGACAAATGTCCTCTTAAAAAAGGCAATATATATTTAGAAAACAATTTAAAAAGCAATTTGAATGAAGAGATCATTTTATGGTTTCCTTGTTATTATATTTGCCCTGGTGATTCAGCCACACAAATAGCAATGGATCAATAAGACTAGGAATGCAAGACTTTTTTTAAGGCATGTCGTGGGATTCTATTTAATGAGGATCCATGTGAGCCAAGAATAAGGTTACCTCAAAACACTCCAGAAACATTGCAATTTTCTGTGTGGTTCGTAAATTCTGGATGAGAAATGAACGTTGTTTATCTACCCACAATATTTCCCTGGAAATAAGCTGTTAATATTGACATGGCCTTCTGTGTTATTTTTTGCAAATCTGTAAATGAGTGCATTTTATCTTGTTTAACTTTAACTCTGGCTGTAAAATTACTGATGGGTTGTTTTTTTCCATTCACATAAAGGCCCTGGATCTTGTCAAAAGTTTTGACAGAAAATCCATTGTGTCAAACTGTATATGCGTCCACATACAATTGAGTTTCCATGACTATCATCAGCTGCTGTTCAGAAGAACATATTCAGCTTCCCATTGGGGAAGAATCAGCAAGATTGTACAGGGAAGCCTGTGGTCCCAACGCTAGACAGAAGCTGCATGTTTACTATTGAGCCATGGCAACTAATGTCTTTTGCATTCAAGACGACATATTTTCTACACGGGGTGAGGCCTACTCCCATATTGTTGAAACAGGCAATAATTTTTATCTGGAAGAAAAAACGCAGTTCGCAATTCCCTGGTTACCATATAACCACAGGCAGGTTGTTTCAGATGCCAGTTGCAACCCATGCAGGACGCAGACTAGGGGAAGCAGACCACTGTGCTGCAGGTCAAATTTAAAGGGTTTGCAAGGCAATTAAAGGAAATTGCCAGATTAAGAACTGAGATTGCTAAATGATCAAAGTGAA
Organism: Rhinoraja longicauda; assembly: GCF_053455715.1. NCBI lineage: Eukaryota > Metazoa > Chordata > Chondrichthyes > Rajiformes > Arhynchobatidae > Rhinoraja > Rhinoraja longicauda. Next base: position 15,401,980 of record NC_135975.1, on the reverse strand, counting down.
AATCCATTTCAATTCATCAACAGCATTTGCCACAGCTAAATGGAAAGTGCTAATGTGTGCAGTACAAGCATGGAAAAACACACAGGATGCCAACTCGCACTTACTGCAAAGGGGCAATACAGCCCTTAAATTTGACATTCATATTTGCTTACGGCATAAGGGATCCAAAGCAAGGTGGGGAGGTGGGAGACTGGAAGTCGATACAGAAAGCACACCCTCGGCTCACTGAGTCGACGCTGACCATGATCACCCACACACTAATTCTATTTTACCTACTAGGGACAATTAACGGAAGCCAATTAACCTACAAACCTGCATGCCTTCGCAATGTAGGAGGAATCCGGAACACCCGGATAAAACTCACACATTCGTAGGGAGAATGTGCAAGCTCCTTACTGACAGCAACCCGTAGTCTGGATCGAAACCGGGTCTGTGCCGCTGAAAGGCAGCAACTCTACCACTGCACCACTGTGCAGTCCGATTAATTTATACCATCTCTCGCTTGTAATTTATGAAAACATCAGTGCTAAGCTTAGCACTCCTCACAAAATTTCATAAATTTGAAATCCATGTTATTTAATGTTCTTTTACTCCACTAGATGTCAGTGCTTCAAGTTGATTTATTTCCTGACCACTACAGGATTGACACGGTTTTCATTCGACTCCAATATGCCCCGAGATACTATTTGGTGTATTAATAGGTATTGTACATTGTCTGTCAAACTTTTGTTCAGAGCCTTCAAGCTTTCTTGTGATGATTTCTTTCACACATACACACATTTTGTGTCAACATAAATTGGACAATGCAGCTTCAATTGTTTCCACTCCAAAGTGAAAGTCTGTACAATTGCCCTTTAACCAACCTCGCAGCGAAACAGCAGAGAAAGTTAAGTTGTCAATTTCTTGCTATCTTGTCAGGGTTTATAAATAACAACTGATAATTTCATAGAAATCGGAAGTTATCAATCAGTCAACTGATTGGACTTACTTGGGCCTGGTTCATTGAAATGAGATGATGGTTTCATTGAAAAAGCACATGGAGGAGAGCCACACCAACACCAACACTTGTTATCGCAAAAGTCATAGTCTGGTGTACTTTAAGGTTTTTATGGATATTTAGTGGCACCATTTATAAAACGAAAGCATTGCGCAGTACCTGCTATTGCCAGATTTGTCCTTGGATGCTGAGGGTTTTTACTTTTTTTTGCATTGATTGTCAAAAAGGTGAACTGCTAAAGCAGAGGAAGAAAGCCCAGTGTACTTAATCTCTGCAGTGATTTTAGCTCTTGTGTACCAGAAAAATGCACTGTGAGGTATGCAGTGAAGAACTACCCCATGAAGCGAAAGCAATATAACATCTTTTGGAGTTTTGAGGTTTGCTATGAAAGTATCAATTATTCGAAGTTATTGCACATAAATAACAGCATGTCTCTAACCATGTTGATACTTTGACAGTTGAAATGCACAGCAGATTGAAAATTATGTGAAAGAGAAATGACGTTAATATTTTGTAGAGATCCTGAGTTTTAGATTTTGTTTCAACAATACTGCTTCAAGCAAACAAGGAATTGCATTGTACCCTGTGGAATAAGACAATACACTAATCTGATCTAAATCTGATACTCCACCTTATATAAGATGTCTGGAGGAGCTATAAGATCATACATGTCTCAAATTAGATGGGCTCTCACATGAGCCCCGTCTGTGTCTGCCTTTTTGTTGGTTATATCAAACAATCCTTTTATCAAGTTAAAGGTGTAGCCATGGGCTTTTGCATGGGCCCCAGCTATATCTGTCTTTTTGCCAGTTACGTTCAACAGTCCTTGTGCCAAACGTACACAGGCACCATTCCCCAACTCTTTCTCCACTACATCAACGACTGCATTGGGGCTGCCCCCTGCACCTGTGCATTACTCGTTTATTTCATTAACTTTACCACTAACTTCCACCTTGGCCTCGAATCCACTTGGACTATCTCTGACATCTCTCCCCTTTTTCGATATCCATCATAGGAAACTCTCTTCCAGCTTTCTATCCCCCTCCCCCCCCCCCCATCCACACAGTCTGAATAATGGTCCCCAACTGAAATATCTATCACTCTTCTGCAGTGATGCTGCCTGACCCGCTGAATTACTCCAGCATTTTGTGTGTTAAGATGTCTCTTTGTTTGAGATTGTTACTTTGTCACATCTGCAATCCACGCCTCTTCACAGCTATTACCTTAGTGAAGGTTGACACAAAATGCTGGTGTAACTCAGCGGGACAGGCAACATCTCTGGAGAGAAGGAATGGGTGACATTTCGGGTCGAGAACGTCTTACCTTAGTGACTTCATACTTCCCATTTCCAGGGACTGTTGCAGATTCATCCTATCCCTGGCCAAAATTGCCCCAGTGCACAAAAATTGAAGGATGCCATGAAGGCAACAATCTGCACCAGACTGTGACTGTGACTGCTTGTTGTTACACTCCACCCTTCTTTAACTTCAGCCAAAGGAAGTCCATAGGTTACAACACGGTCTGTTCCTGAGAACTGTTCATAATTCGGAAATTAACAAAAACAGTTTGATGGAAGAGCGAGGAGGCATGGGAAGAGGACAGCCAGCTGACTTCTGACTCAGTGAGTGAACGAGTGAGTGCTCAGTGCTCCCAGCTCTGCTCAGCTCCACCCCATACTGCTGCAGCTGGGGCTGGGGGGGTAATTCGGGGGGTGAGGAGAGAAGGCACTCAAAAAATCCTGATCCCACCTGGCAGAAGATGCCTTCAGCCCTGCAGCAGGTGGCAAATCCATCCCCAATCATCCGACTGGTCTCCTAAAGGTCAATCAGTTCTATGAGATGACCATAAGTTGTGTGTTTGTAATCCTGGGGATCCGTACCTTACGTCTCCTCACACCCACTTGATAGATTTGAGCTCCTCGCCACTCCAGACAGGTTTCACTGCCTAGACAGTCCATTTTGAATGGTGTTACAGGAATGAAAGCAGAGCTTCTCTTCATCTGACCTGCGAACAGTTGAAAGGTTCAAGACAAAGGACATTGTGAAACAATTTAGAGACTTCAATAGAACAAATGACTGGCAGTGAATTCAATACGCACAGGATGACATTGACAATGCACTGCCACTCAGCTTTTCCACTGAGGTCTCTAAATTGTTTATCATATTTTAAATATCTATAATCAGTTTTCGAAGATAATGTCAAAACATTCTCCAAGGTTTTAAAGATGGTCTAAAAATGGTAACAAAAATCAATTTTCTTGACATGAATGTCTTCTGAATCCCTTCAGGAAATGAATCTGATTTCTGATCAGTTTTTGGCAGCATTCCAATCTGAAAGATATGCAGGTGGTTGTATTTTTATCTTATGTTCCCTTTCTGCATTGTTTAAGGTAGAGAATATATATTTGTTATGCTGGATTTTTTTTGCCAACTCAGAAATAGCTTGCTGGCTTTAAAGTTTGAGAAGTCCACGTGCCTCATTAGTTGCAGATGTCATATTAACTTGTCAGATAATAAGTACAACGTGGTCAAATAAGACAAGTGATTATAAGGTACAGTATTTTCCCCGGGCCTCTGGTAATGAGACCATGTAGAAAATGGAGATATATGGTCACAGGAACTATATCACGCAGCTGTGATAAATACTGTGCACACTTTCTATCCAAAGGGCAACAACGTGATTAATATGAACTTCCAACTATTTAAATTGTAGGTAAAAGTAATTGGTATGATCCAGTGGCAATGCAAAACTATCCTGCTTGGTTAAAGGAGAGAACAAGGGGAGCTCATAAATGATACACAATGAATGCTGTCGAAATAGCAAAGGTTTTTTAAATTCATTCAAAGGATGTGGGCTTCATAGAGTGAGCTAGCTCACTCTGATCCTTCATTCCCTTTGAGAAGGTGGTGGTGAGCTGACTTCCTGAACTGCTGAAGTCCGACGAGGGAGTTCCAAGATTTATCTCCAAGTTTGGGCGGCATGTGGCTTGGAGGGAAACTTCAAGGTGACAGTGTTCCCATCTTATTTTTGCCCTTATGGCGAGTCCGAAACTTGCTAGTTGTAGACGAAGTTTATTGCAGCCGCAATACACGAATACAGAATCAAAACAACAAGTTACAGGACAACCAATATAAACTTACTGTCTTCCTTGAAGACTTTGCCGAACTGGCTAAAACGGGCGCCAAACGCGCACCTGACATCGCTGGCCAATCAGCGATGTCGTTTGCTGGACCAATCCTCATGGTCGCGTTCCCACGTGACCTCGCTGGCCAATCCGAGGGTTCGACGACCTGGACCATTCTCTATGGTCGCTACATGACCCCCCCCAGAACCCGAGGTGCGGAACCTAGCAGGGAGCCGGATTTCGCGACCATAACGAGTACGGAGAGGGACAGCCTGAACCACAGGAGCCGGAGGTTCCGGACTTGGTGGAACAGCCGGAACGGGAGGTTCTGGAGGAACTACCGGAACGGGGGGTCCTGGAGGAACTGCCGAAACGGGGGGTCCTAGGGGAACTGTCGAAACTGGAGGTCCCGGAGGAACTGTCGGAATGGGGGTTTGTGGACTGGGCGGAACTAACGGAGGTCGGCCTCTTCTAGGGGTTTGACCGACCAGGACTGGTTGAGCTGGGTCCAAATGGGCAGGTTTGAGCCGGGACACCGAGACGAGTTCACTCTTGCCGCCCATGTCTAAGGTGAAAGTAGCCGTTCCCTTACGTAAAACCCGAAACGGCCCTTGATAGACCCTCTGCAACGGGGCGCGATGGGCATCTTTACGCAAAAAAACAAACTCACAGTCCTTCAGGGAAGACGGTTCATGTACCATGGGACACCCATGACGTGAAGTCGGCACTGGAGCCAGGGAGCCCACCCGTTCCCGGAGAGCTGCTAACGCTGATGGGACTGTAGGGAGCAGGGCTGAAGTGTCCGGAAACAGATCTCCAGGTACTCGAAGGGTCGAGCCATATACCAGCTCTGCGGACGACGCACCGAGATCTGGCTTAGGAGCCGTCCGGATGCCCAACAGAACCCAAGGGAGTTGGTCTACCCAGTCTGGGCCTTCAAGCCTTGCACAGAGGGACGCCTTAAGTTGGCGGTGGAACCTTTCTACGAGTCCATTTGCCTGGGGGTGATATGCAGTTGTGGGTTGCAATTTGGACCCGTACAGTTCCGCCAGCGCGGCCCAGAGGGACGAAGTGAACTGTGGTCCTCTGTCAGTTGTAATAACTGCCGGGACCCCGAAACGAGCTACCCAGTGAAGGGCCAAAGTCCTAGCACAAGACGCTGACGAGATATCACACAATGGGAAAGCCTCTGGCCACCGGGTGAACCGATCCACCACCGTGAGGAGGTGGGTGTAGCCCCGGGAGGAAGGCAAAGGCCCGACCAAATCCACGTGGATGTGGAAAAAACGAAAAGCCGGGACTTCGAAATCCTGTACGGGGGGCTGGACGTGGCGCTGGACCTTAGCGGTCTGACAGGGCACGCAGGAACGTGCCCATCCCGCTACCTGTTTCCGCAGGCCATGCCAGACAAACCTCGCTGCCACCAAGGCAGAGGTGGAGCGGATGGACGGGTGTGCCAGCCCATGAATGGCATCGAAAACCCGGCGCTGAAGGGAGGGCGGTACTACCGGCCTGGGGCGAGGAAGAGAAACATCGCACCAGACTTTCGTGCCCTCCGACCCACAAGCTACCTGGGCCAACTTCAATCCCGAAGTGGTGGACTGGTACGTCGAAACGGTATCCGCCAGGAGCTGTGCCTCCGCGAGCTCCTGGGGATCCACTTCGCAGTCCACCGCCGAAATAGGGGGAAAAGCAGGTCTAGACAGGGCGTCAGCAACGGCATTCAGCTTACCCGCGATATGACGGACATCTGTGGTAAATTCTGAGATAGCAGTCAGGTGCCGCTGCTGGCGGGCCGACCATGGGTCAGACAATTTCAAAAAAGCAAATGTTAATGGCTTGTGGTCCGTAAATGCCACAAATGGGCGGCCCTCGAGGAAATACCTGAAATGACGGACAGCTAAATGGAGAGCTAGAAGCTCTCGGTCAAATGCGCTATATTTCAGCTCGGCCGAATTTAGTTGCCGGCTGAAAAACGCTAAAGGCTGCCAACGGCCACCAACCTGCTGCTCCAGAACCCCGCCCACCGCCACGTCAGAGGCGTCAACCGTCAGGGCCGTGGGGGCGGAGGGGCTCGGATGGACCAGCATGGTGGCGTCTGCCAAGGCTGCCTTAGCGTCCGTAAAAGCCGACTCTGCGGCCGGGGACCACAACAACTCTACCGGATTACCTGCAAGGCATTGGAAAAGTGGGCGCAGGACTCGCGCCGCTGCCGGAACGAATCTATGGTAGAAATTAACCATGCCTACGAACTCCTGCAGCCCTTTTACTGTGGTAGGCCTGGGGAAAGCCCGGATAGCCTCCACCTTCTCTGGCAAAGGGACAGCGCCGGCAGAGGTAATTCTGTGACCTAGAAAATCGAGAGCAGGCAGGCCGAATTGACATTTGGAGGGTTGAATAATGAGCCCGTGGTCTTGGAGCCGCTGGAACACGGTCCGCAAATGGGCCTGGTGTTCTTGCACTGAGGGGCTGGCTACCAGGATGTCGTCTAAATAAATAAACACAAAGGGTAAACCCCTGCCCACGCGGTCCATCAGTCGCTGGAAAGCCTGTGCCGCGTTCTTTAAACCGAAAGGCATACGCAACCATTCAAACAACCCGAACGGAGTAATAGTTGCAGTTTTTTGTATGTCCTCCGGTCGCACCGGAATCTGATGGTATCCTCGCACCAAATCGATTTTGGAAAACACCACCGCTCCTTCCAGTCCAGATGAAAAGTCCTGTAGGTGCGGTATGGGGTAGCGATCAGCCGTGGTGACAGTATTGAGACGCCGATAATCGCCACATGGCCTCCACCCCCCAGATGCCTTGGAGACCATGTGTAACGGCGAGGCCCACGGGCTGTCAGACTGACGAACAATTCCCATTTCCTCCATCTTCCTGAACTCCGCCCGTGCCACCACCAGTTTGTCTGGCGGTAGTCTCCTGGCCCGAGCGAAAACGTGAGGGCCTTCAGTGCGGATGTGATGGACTACACCGTGCTTAGCTGAAGGTGCGTCAAAACGTTGGACGAGCAGCTCTGGGAACTCTGCCAGAATCGCAGCATACGAGTCGGGGGCCGCGACGACGGCCTGGACAGTAGGGCTGGGCGAGGAGGCGATTGCCGGAGCGACGTGCTCGTCTTCAGCAGCGGGTCGGAGGTCGTTACCGCGGACATCAGGAACCAGTGAAAAAGCCCAGAGAAAATCTGCGCCCAGGATCGCTTGTTTGACGTCGGCTATGATGAATGGCCATTCGTACGTGCGGAGGCCTAAAGCAAGGGACATCTTCCGTGTGCCGAAAGTGCGAATTGGGCTGCCGTTAACCGCGATGAGGGTGGGACCTGTCTTACCCGATCTGGTTTCGAGGTCGGTCGGCGGCACTATGCTGACGATGGCTCCGGTGTCTACCAAAAATTCTGTGTCCGTGAATCGATCATGGACATAGAGGCGCCGGTTCTGGCCAATCGTAACTGCCCCTATGTACGATCGGCCGAGGCATTTCCCGCGAAGGTACAAGGCAAACGACAGTTGCGGGATTTGTTACCCCATCGTAGGTGATAATAGCACCAGCCGCGCTTGTGCGGATCTTTTTGGCGGGCTTTCGGGGAATTGGCAGGAGACGTGGCGCCATCTTTCCGTCGCTGTGGCGTGGTCACCGATGTCGAGACTTTGTTGATGGAATCACTGGCCTTGTTTTTTCCCGCTATGAGCGCGTCCGCTTTCGCTGCATATGCTTCGGGGTCCTTAAAAGAACAATCCGTAAGCAGCAGTCGGACATCCTCGGGAAGTTTCTCGCGGAATGCCTGTTCAAACATCGGGCAATCCGTATGCTCACCGGCTAGCACCATCATTTCAGCCATGCGGACGGAAGGCAGTTGGTCTCCAAGCTCCGGTAGGTGCAGAAGTTTTGCCGCACCACCATGCTTATTTAACCCGAAGGTTCGCAGTAATGCCTTCTTCATGGTTTCGTATTTGTCTTCCGCAGGTGAAGTTATGATAAACCGCATCATGCGCTTGGTTGTGTCCGGCGATAGGGCGCTGACGAGGTAGAAGTACTTCGTGGAATCGTCCGACACCTTCTTTATGTGGAATTCAGCCTCGGCGTGGATAAACCAAGCTTGCGGTGCGTACGTCCAAAATAACGGAAGATGAACGCCTGCCGCGCCTGACTCCGGTGTGCCCTGCTCGGTCATCGTCAACGAGGCGTCGGGTTCCTGCTCAGTTGGTGATCGTCCAGATCACGTTCGGGGTCACCAATATGGCGAGTCCGAAACTTGCTAGTTGTAGACGAAGTTTATTGCAGCCGCAATACACGAATACAGAATCAAAACAACAAGTTACAGGACAACCAATATAAACTTACTGTCTTCCTTGAAGACTTCGCCGAACTGGCTAAAACGGGCGCCAAACGCGCACCTGACATCGCTGGCCAATCAGCGATGTCGTTTGCTGGACCAATCCTCATGGTCGCGTTCCCACGTGACCTCGCTGGCCAATCCGAGGGTTCGACGACCTGGACCATTCTCTATGGTCGCTACACCCTTGTCCTTCTTGTGAGTGGGGCTTGGAAGTTTCTGTCTAAAGAGTCTTGGTGAGTTGCTGCAGTGCATCCTGTACATGGTACAAATTGTTGCTACTGTGCATTGGCGGTGGAGTAAGTGAATGGTTGTGGATAGAGTGCCTGTCAAGTGTGTTGTTATGCATGTGTGCTGGGCACATGGTGGATTGAGCGCCTTAGATGTTTTTGAAACTGCGCTCCCCCAGATGAGTGGAGAGTGTTTTGTTAGTGTGTTTCCTTCCTGTAACCTGCTACAGTACAGCTACACAACTAATTAACAGAGGCTTTACACTCGAGTCTTGGGTTCAGCCATTTTAATTCAGGATCACTCTGGCTACAGCCTCATGGGTAATATATCCCCGGTACTGCACCACCGGGTGCGCTATTCCCATAACATCCCCCTTTATTTACAAAACAGATATGTACAGGAACTTTACATGTTTAGCCATAAATTAAATTCTTCCATGGCATCTTAGTTCAGTGCTCGGAATTATCTAAACTCAGACCAACACATGTCTGGTTCCTCATTCCCTTTCCTTTTTATTTATTCAGTTTTACTAGCCATTACCACTACTTCTACATAAAACAATGCATATCAAACTATAACCAAAAATATAACATTAACTTTTTAAACATAACCTAATATCCTTTACATCTATATTCAACTACATGTACCGGCCCTATCCTTATGTGGGCACATAATCCTGCAGATAGCGTGGTTTTCTAACGCATCTACCAGATCTTGTTGTCAGGGTTTGATGCTCCCTGGGGACCGGTGGTCGGCTCATAGGTCGATTTTCTCGCTCCGGTTCAGGCAACGTCACCAGGTCATCTAGGTCAACATCAACGCGATGAAATGGCTCGTTGGTCTTCCTCAGATGGCGCCGATTCCGACGATAGATGACGCCGTCCTCGGTTCTGACTTCATAAGATCTGGGTTGCGCAACACGGCCTACAACCACAGCCTTCCTCCAGGACTGATGTCGATGGGCGGCACGGTAGCACAGCGGTAGAGTTGCTGCTTTACAGCGAATGCAGCGCCGGAGACTCAGGTTCGATCCTGACTACGGGTGCTGCACTGTAAGGAGTTTGTACGTTCTCCCCGTGACCTGCGTGGGTTTTCTCCGAGATCTTCGGTTTCCTCCCACACTCCAAAGACGTACAGGTATATGTAGGTTAATTGGCTGGGTAAATGTGAAAATTGTCCCTAGTGGGTGTAGGATAGTGTTAATGTGCGGGGATCACTGGGCGGCACGGACTTGGAGGGCCGAAAAGGCCTGTTTCCGGCTGTATATATATGATTATCGGTCGGCTTCACTCGAACTGGATCGCCAGCTTTCAGGGAATCAGATCTTGAGATCCTCTGTTGTAGTAGTCTGCTTGTCTGTCTCTAGCTGCTCTCAACTCATCTCTTACCTTTTTCAGAATTTCAGGTTTGAGCAGCCTCTGAGTAGACGGTAGAATGGTCCTGGTACGTCTGTTCATCAATCTTTGAACTGGACTGCTACTCATGCCAGGTGTTGGTGTGTTGCGAAAAGCTAGTAGGCTCAGGTAAGGGTCAGCTCCGGCAGCCTTAGCCTTCCTCAGCAATGACTTCGTAACTTTCACACTGCTCTCCGCCTTTCCATTACTCTGTGGATAATAGGGTGATCTGCTCGTATGTTCAAACTGCCACTTCTTGGTAAAACTCTTGAACTCCTCAGCTGTGAACTGTGGCCCATTATCTGTGATGAGCTGATCTGGTATTCCATATCTTGCGAACTGGCCTTTCATTTTATGGATGACATTCACTGCCAGTGTTTTCTCTAGATAGTCTATTTCCCAATATCCTGAGAAATAGTCCACAGTGATCAAATAGTTCCTTCCATCCAAGTGGAACAAATCTGCACCCACCTTCGCCCATGGTCTCTCTGGAATTTTATGGGAATGCAGCGTTTCTTTTGGTTGCTCTTTCCCTTGAGCTTGACATGTCTCACATTTTTGTATGAAGTCCTTGATTTCTGCACTCATTCCGGGCCAGTGCAGACATTCTCTTGCCCTTCTTAGACAGCCATTCACACCAATGTGGGAATCATGTACTCTTGTGAGCATGTCACGTCTCCTGGCTTTAGGGATAATTACTCTCTCTCCCCTAAATATGAGACCATCTCCAACACTCAGCTCGTCCCTCATATGGAAATAGGAGATGAGCTCTGGGTCAACATCCTTCTTGTTCTCTGGCCAGCCTCGTTTGATCACCTCTTGCAGTTTCTGCATAGTCTCATCTTCTGTTGCATCCCTTATGCCATTTAGCAGAGGCTGTGCAATTGGGATGTGCCTTGCCAGGTTTACAGTCTCCAGTTCTCTCATGGTCTTGTCAGTCTTGCCAGTCTGAATATATGCTCTGCTCAGCGTATCTGCAAGCTGCATCTCCTTCCCTGGTCTGTATCTTATTGTCACATCATAGGTCTGCATCCTCACCAGCATCCTCTGCAATCTCTTTGGTGCCCGATGAAGTGGTTTTGTGGCGATTATCTCCAGTGGCTTATGGTCTGACTGCACATTCACTGGCATTCCATATGTGTACACATGGAACCTCTCTAGACCAAACATCACTGCCAGCAATTCTTTTTCTATTTGTGCATATCTGGTCTCTGCATCCGTCAGGGCCCTGTTGGCATAGGCAACTGGATGGCCCTCCTGCATCAGCGCCGCACCAAGTCCAGTTTCTGACGCGTCGGCCTGTACTGTCAGCTCCTTGGATGGATCATAGTATCTGAGTACTGGCTCGGCAGTTACTAGCTTCTTTATGTCCATCACCGCCCTGTCATGCACCTGTGCCCACCACCAAACTACATCCTTCTGCGTCAGCTTGCGTAGCGGTTCACATAGACCGCTTAATCCAGGAAGGAATTTGCTCAAGTAGTTAACAAAGCCAATAAATCTCTGAACTCCTTGGACATCCTTTGGGTTAGGCATCTGTAGCACTGCTTCTACCTTCCCTGGATCTGGTTTCAGTCCTGCAGCAGAGACTCTATGTCCTATGAAAGTGACTTCCTTCACCTTCAGCTTTGCCTTCTCTATGTTCAGCTTCAGGTGACGGTCACGACATCTCTCCATCAGAGCTTTAACCTTCCTGTCATGGTCTCTTTCTGCTTCCTCTGCCGTTTTTCCTTTCCCAAACACTAGGATGTCGTCAGCAACAGACCTCACTCCTTCCAGGCCCTCCAGCACTTGGTTCTGTCGTCGCTGGAACCCCTCAGAGGCCGTGGACAGACCAAACGGCATGCGTCTCCACCTATATCTACCATATGGTGTGTTAAATGTCGTAAGCTGAGAACTCTCATCATCCAGTTCCACATGCCAAAACCCATTCTTGGCATCAAACGTGCTAAAGACCTTGGCATCATTCAAGTCGGTGAGGACATCTTCGATCGTCGTCATTGGGTAATGACTTCTTTTAAGCCCCTTGTTCAGATCCCTCGGGTCTAAACACACTCTCAACTTCCCATTGGGCTTTTCTACACACACAAGGCTGGATACCCATGGTGTGTGGTCTCTACTGGGGCAATTATTTCCGCTTCTGTCAGTCTGCCTAACTCCTCTTTCAGCTTACTCCGTGAGGCTACAGGGATTCTTCGTGGTGGGTGGATCACCGGCGTTATGCTGTCAGCTACCAGCAGATGGTACTTGCCCTCAAATTTACCTGTCCCTTCAAACACATCAGCATACTCCGCTATCAATCTTTCCTTGGTCAGAGGGATTTCACTGCCATTCAGTGTCATTATGTTCTCTGTACACACTGAGATGAGCCCCATCTGCTGGGCTGCCCTGCTTCCCAGGATTGGAATGCAGTCTTCCTCCAGGACTACAAACTCTACTTTGTATTTTTTTCCATTCTTTGGGTTTACCAGACTCATCTTGCTTTTTCCAAGAGGCACCACTGTCGTATTGTTGTACATGGACAATACTTGCTTGGTTTCATCCACATCCTTTACATACATCTTGGGAATTATGTTACATGTGGCTCCACTGTCCACCTGGAATTTTACTTCCTTCCCTTTCAGCATCATGGTCGCAAAGATTTTCTTTGGGAATTGAGTCTCCTCAACCCTGTGCCCACTTCTGACACCATGTTTTGTTAGTGTGTTTCCTTTCTGTAACCTGCTACAGTACAGCTACACAACTAATTAACAGAGGCTTTACACTCGAGTCTTGGGTTCAGCCATTTTAATTCAGGATCACTCTGGCTACAGCCTCATGGGTAATATATCCCCGGTACTGCACCACCGGGTGCGCTATTCCCATAACAGAGAGTATTTAATCACGATCCTCACTTGAGCCTGTGCAGAAGGAGGACAGCCTTTGGGGAGCTAACAACAGTTCTCCCCAGATTCCTAGCTTCTGACCTGTTCTTGTATCCACATGCTGCAGTGTCTGGTCAGTGGTATCCCCAGGTTATTGATAATGGGGGATTCAATAACAGTAATGCCCACAGGTGTTTTGTTATTGTGTTTCCTTTCTGTAAACTGCTCCGTTACAGCTACACAACTAATTAACAGATGCTTTACACTCGAGCCTTGGTTTCAGCCATTTTAATTCAGGATCCCCGTGGCTACTGCCTCATGGGTATTATATCCTCAGTACTGCACCACTGAGTGCGCTATTCCCATAACAACAGGGATGATAGCTGGCTTTTCTCTTGTTGGATATCATTATTGCCTTTCACCCCAGAAATGCAAATGTTACTTGCCACCTTTCAGCCCAGGCCTGGATATTGTTGGACAGGTAGTGGAGAATTTCTGGAAATAATAAGAGCTTACATACTTGGCATCACAAGCAAAACTGGGACAAAGCAGTGATATGGTTTATTTATAGATTTTCCTTATTGTGTTGTCGTGTCTTTGTTCTGAAAGGAAATGTTAGTAAATTGTAAGTGCAGTTAACGGACGCTTATTTGTTACAGCTCATTTTGTTCATGCCAGAAGCAATTAAAATTTTCAAACAAATTAAATTATCACTTTAGTGTGTATTTCCAATATCACATTTTTCAAAGACACCTGCATCCGTTGTTTTATTATTCCCCATTGTAAGTTACTGTAATATTCCACCTTCACCGTTTCGATTCTCTGCACTGTCTTTTATGTTTTATTGAGAAAATTCTCAGGTGCCTTCTTTGCAAGCTGAAAACACGTATCTTAATGTGCGCTCATGGCTCACAAGGCAGAAAATAGGGATTCAGCATTCTGGCTCTACTTTGTTACCTAATGCCTCAGTGAATAGAATGGATGTAGTAATGAAGGCATTGTCAGATCAATGTCTTCTGAGTTATCCTGGTTTAATTTGAGTGCTGCTCTGCATTGCCATGTTTTGCATTGAGTCTGGTAAGAATCCGCATTCTCATAGAACCTGCTTGGTGTAATTTCCACTGCCTGCATTTCATCTGCCATTGTTTTTTATGGTCGCTCAATATTTTCAGCTTATCCCAGAATTTATGTCATGCCTCTTTTGAATGCACACACTTATACGTTTTCTACTATTTTGGTTAACTGCTAAGTGGCATGGAATTGCTGAGGAAGCCATTTGGCTGACAGCACTGGTGCATCCAGTCTTAGAATTTACTTTTTAATTACTTATATCATCCAACTAATGTACGCAAATGTTTGACACATCTTTTAAAGTGGCTTTGTCCATCATTTTATCCAGCTGTTGATCAACTTAAAATAATTGAGTTAATGCTTCCATTGAACGAAGGAAAGCCAAAAGTGTAATTTGACAGCAAACTAATCTGTGCACGTGGATACGGTTTCCACTGCAATTCTGATGAAATTCTGGCAACGGAAGGAGAGCATTTCCAAGGAATGTCTCAGCCAAAGTAATGTGATGCTCACATGTAGTGTTCATCCTCCAATATCACACGTTATTTGTTAGGAAGACATATTAGAAATCATTGCAGAAAAACTTTAGAAGCTACTCATTTTATTCATTGCTTTCTCTACCACTGTAGAATGAAACGAGATCTTTTTCATACATAGCAGTTGGATCAGTTAAATCACCAAGCTTGATTCATAGTTGGTGGAAGATAGCTATTTGTGTACGACAATAATTAAAAGCATTATTTTGTGAGTTACAACATCTTAACTATGAATGCATTTCACTTAAAGCAAATGTACTTTAATAATGTCAACAATTTAGTTGTATAAAATTTGCATTGTAGTTTTAAAATAAGTTGGTAGATAAGGTAATTTATAATTCCAAAAACAAATGTGATGCTTATTGAAACACATTCTCCCTTGTGCTTTTGACTTAGGTAGATGGCAGCCACTAGAGCAAAGTTCTTAGATAAAGAAAAGACTGGCTGGTTTTCCTTGAAAACCTAAATTTAATCCAGATTCTTCAACAAAATTAAAATAAAATAAAAGATTATGTATGAATAAACTAGGATTTATTTCCACCTTTTTAATATTTAAATTAAATGAGTATTTTAACTTTTAGGAGTCTTTACTAATTTAGTTCATTTTGATTGTGTTTCTCACCACTCCATCCCCCCCCTCACGTGGCCATAAGCGAGCTGCGGGTCGCTGCCGTTTGCACCATCGCACGCGTGGACTGACGTTGAAAACACTGCTCGTCCTCCCGGCAGGGGCGGGGAGCGGGTGAGGAAATGGGGGTGAGGAATAAAGGGGGGTGTTGAGGGGGGATGGAGTGGGTGAGTGGGGGAGGAGGGGAGGAGGGGAGTTCAGGGGGAATAGAGTGGGTGAGTTAGCGGCAGCTTGTCGGCCCACACCCCCCCCCTCATTAGCCGCCACTCCCATCACTGGCGGGTCCCACCCCCGACGGTCATCGTGGCCCCCTCCCTTATTGGCCGTCGCTCGGGTGGGTCCCATTGTGACGTCATACACTGAACATGGCAAGCAATCGGTTTAATAAGGTAATTTTTAAACTTAAAATCGCTCTAACTTTACAAATTTAAGAGCAAGTTGAATGAAACTTAGATGAATGTGCCCCCAGGACAAAGGTGAGTAAGGTGGTGCTAAAATTGCCGCGCTATCGTGTACCGTTTCTTTGTGGATGAAAACCGCACAAAGAAACAACCAATTGCACAAAGAAACAAAGGCACAAACATACGGAACAAACAAGATGAGAGTTTTAGCAATATATAGATATCGAGTGAAGAATGTACATGGTGGATACATACAGGGCGGCACGGTAGCGCAGCGGTAGAGTTGCTGCTTTACAGCGAATGCAGCGCCGGAGACTCAGGTTCGATCCTGACTACGGGTGCTGCACTGTAAGGAGTTTGTACGTTCTCCCCGTGACCTGCGTGGGTTTACTCCGAGATCTTCGGTTTCCTCCCACACTCCAAAGACGTACAGGTATGTAGGTTAATTGGCTGGGTAAATGTAAAAATTGTCCCTAGTGGGTGTAGGATAGTGTTAATGTACGGGGATCACTGGGCGGCACGGACTTGGAGGGCCGAAAAGGCCTGTTTCCGGCTGTATGTATATGATATGATATTCTTTCTGCAGTAAACCAATAAATCCCAACAGGTTTACAATTATGCTTATTTTCACACTTAGCGTCATAGAGTCATACAGTGAGGAAACAGGCCCTTCGGCCCAACTGGCCAACAATGATCCAGCTATACTAGTCCCACTTGCCCTTGGTCCATATCCCTCCAACCCTGTCCTATCCATATACCTGTCCAACTGTTTCTTAAATGATGGGAATGTCCCAGGCTCAACTACCTTATCTGGCAGCTTGTTCCATATACCTACCACCCTTTGTGTGAAAAAGTTACCCCTCGAATTTCTATTAAATCTTTTCCGGTTCACTTTGAACCTATGTCCTCTGTTCCTCGGTTCCCCTACTTCTAGAACAACTGGCAAGTTTCCCAACTTAAAACATAAAATCAATCATGGATCTCAGCATACCCTCAGGCGGAAGTCTAAGGTGCAATACTCAAGTTTCTGAGCTTAATCCTCATAATGTTTTCAAAGGATTTTAGATTGAGGAATGTTAAAACAGCAACAAAAATATTTGGAATATGCTTTTTGTAGAAACAGGGCCAGTGATATAATTCTGCAATAGTTATATTCTTTGGAACAGGGCCAGTGATATAATTACTTGTGAATAGGCACAAAATGGTGGAGTAACTCAGACAAAGCATGGACTCAGTGACCATTTCGCTGAACACTTGTTATATTATGTTATTATGAATGCCTGTTATGCCTGTTGTGACAATGTTCTATTCATTTTGATATCTCCTTTTCCTCAGAAAATTTAGATAATATACAACCTGAGAATTTAAATCTGGAATCCAAATCGTTTTTCATTTTGCTGGGCCTTTAGCATTATCGACCATCTTGCCTGATATTAACATTGATGATAGCAGCAATGACCATATAACAATTTCCAATGTCAATTTTTAAATCACTATTTTAACTCATTCATTATTCTACCTTTGTAAATGAATTGCCATCGCCGATAAAATAATAGCGAGAGCAACATCTTAAGAGTACATAAATGTTTCTACTCTGATATCAGCAATAGTTATTTTGAGGCTAAAATGAATCATTTTGCCTTTCTTTTCTGTGCCACTGATCTGCCGCATCCCACTTCAATCATTGGCGGTGGAATACAGCAGACAAAAAACTTGTTCATTTATACACGTATGAGAAATGCAATCCGAACACAATCACATTAGTTCTATGTAAAAAAAAAAGACAGGAATTTTCACTATTGTTAATTCCCTTAATACAGAGTAGCTTGAGAAACATTTTCTTTCTATTACCATGCAACATTCTGAGAATATTTTCTAGATGTAAGCATTATAAATGTAAACAAATAAAACTGCAGATGCTGGAATCAAAAGCAGAAAATGCTAGCTCGCCATGGATCCTGCTTGACTGGTGGAGTTCTTTTAACATTTCCTGTTTTTGTGAACATTGTACAGATGTTTTACAGGATTCTAATTTTTAGTTTTAGTTTTAGAGATACAGCGCAGAAACAGGCCCTACGGCCCACCGAGTCCATGCCGATCAGCGCATGAACGCTATTCTACACACACTAGGGACAATTTGTAATTATACCAAGTCAATTAACCTACAAACTACGTCTTTGGAGTGTGGAAAGAAACCGAAGATCTCGAAGAAAACCCACGCAGGTCACAGGGAAAACGTACAAACTCCATACAGACAGCATCCGTAGTCAGGATCGAACCTGGATCTCTGGCGCTGAAAGCACTGTAAGGCAACAACTCTACCGCTGTGCCACTGTGTTGCCCTTATTAAACAACTCATCCCATCAGAGACATTCCCTCTGTTCCCTCCACCTCTTCCCTTCTGTGTCATTTAAAATACACTCCTCACTTTTCCAATTCTGATGTAAGATCTTGAGCTGAAACATCAACTGTTTCTTTCGCCATGGATGTTGCTTCACCTGCTATGTGATTCTAATATTTTCCATCTCAATTCAATTTCCTGACAAATTTCCATTAATGTTACTGAGTTACAGCAGAAGGAATAACACCATAAGAAGGAAACAATTTCCATATAAGTGTGCGCAATCTATGAGCCACCTGAAAAAATGTAACAGCTTTGTGTCAGAAGTGGTCAAATTGTTATTATAAAGCAAAATGAAATATGTCATAAATTAAAACAATTACAGTTCGAAGATGTGCTGCTGACTTAAAGGCATTTGAAAATCAAACAAGATGATAATATTGTCCTGATATTTTGCATATATATACAAATCGATCAGTCAAAACATTATGACCACTGACAGGTGAAGTGAATAACATTGATTATCTTGTTACAATGGCACCTGTCAACGGGTGGGATATATTAGGCGGCAAGTGAACAGTCAGTTCTTGAAGTTGATGTGTTGGATGCAGGAGAAATGGGCAGGAGTAAAGACCTGAGCGACTTTGACAAGGGTCAAATTGTTATGGCCAGACGACTGGGTCAGAGTATCTCTGAAACAGCAAGGCTTGTGGGGAGCTCCCGGTCAGCAGTGGTGAGTACCTACCGACAGTGGTCCGAGGAGGGACAAACCACAAACTGGCGACAGGGTGTTGGCGCCCAAGGCTCATCGGTGTGCAAGGGCAACAAAGGCTATCCCGTCTGGTCTAAAGCGACAGAAGGTCTACTGTGGCACAAGTCACTGAAAATTTTAATGGTGGTCACGGGAGGAATGTGTCACAATACACAGTGCATCGCACCCTGCTGCATATGGAGCTGCACACGGAGGACCAACAGCATATCAGGCAGGTGGTCATATTGTTTTAGCTGATCGGCGTATATATATATATATATATATATATATATATATATATATATATATGACATAAATTGTGTTTGGTTGAATTGGAAGAATTAGTTTCATTCAGAGTGATGTGTTCTATGAATCCAGTGCCTTTTACACAACGTTTACATAGTCCGTCACATCTGTGAGATACTCCCTGTTATACAGGCTTTCAACTTTAGAAAAGGAATAGTTGCATTTGTCACCTACTCCATGGTTTTGCGTCATGTAGTTTTCATAAGTGAGGAATGTTATGAAGCTGGCAATGAATTTAATAAATTTGCTGAGTTCAAATCCCTCTTTTGTTTATCTTTAATCTTAGACCCACAATCCTGGAGGAGGTTTATTGCCCTGGATGCATCTTTGGACGTATTCGCTTCATTAAAGTAGCATTACTCTTTCTAAATTAAATGAAAACATACAATGCAGAAATAAAATTGTCAGCATCTCCTGAAATTCAAAACATCTTTCTGGGGAACAGGTCACATAAGGATTTTCTTGATAACACTTAATATTTATTTGAATAAAATATATTATTCCCAGTAGTCGATAATTGCTGAGCTACCAATAAAACAAAGCTATAAAGTAATATTGTAAATTTTAAATTCATAAAGGTTAAAAAAAACATGAAAATAAATATGTTTAAAAAGTTATCGGTCTTGAAGTCAACTAGTAATTAAAATGTTAAATAAATCAGCATGGTCATGCTAAAAGAGGGATCTTCAATATAAATTAGCCTATTCTTTTCTGAACTTGCGTTCCAATTAGCTCAGTGTTCTAATTCATCATTGAATCTACTGGCTCACTTACTGTGAACTCATTAGTTAAAAGCATAATAACTAAGATTTTTTTTTTAACTATAAAAAAAATGGAATGCTGGAAATTGGTTGGTTTTTGTTGCTGAAAGATTTGAGTACAAGAGTAAAGATGTCTTATTGCAATTATATCAGGCTTTGCCAAGACCACACGTGGACCTCTGGACAATTCTGGTCTCCTTACCTAAAGCAGATTCACTTGCTCCAGAGAAATATAATGAAGATTCACCAGAATGGTCCTGCCGCTGCTCGATCTGTCATATGAGGAGAGGCTGAGTAGGTTAGACCTCTGTTTGGAAGAATGAGATCTGACCTCATTGAAATGTGGACAATTGTTTGGTGGGTTTACAGACTAGATGCAGGAAGGATGAGATAGAACTGAGAATCACAGACTCAAAGAAAAAGTATTAGGTTATTTTGGACTGAAATGAGGAGAAATTTCTTCACATTTAATCTTTATTCTCTGGTCTAGAGTGCTGCGCTGGCACAGTTTATTGATTTCACTATAAACCAGAATGATGGATAGGCTAATAACAATTTAGGTGGATGAATTTTAATCAGAATTGGGATAATTTTTTTAAAGTGTGTTATAAGTTATACAGAACGGTGGGTGTGCATAGAACAAAGGGAAAGTATGATTCAGCAGACATCTGACTCCCACCTCAGGAATATCCAGGCTGACACTTCTCTATATCACCAACACAAACTACTGATCACCATCATATACTGCAGCAGAACACGCCAAGCTTCAACTACCATTTCTGGTGGATGTGAAAGATCCTTTGGTAGTTTAGGAGTTCTAAGCCACCAGCTGACAACAACTCACCCATCAGAGAAATAGATTGATGATGCGATACTCTATTTATATTTACTGCTGTCAAATATTATATTATTGGTAGCAGGGCTGATGATAGATCTGAGTGTCAGTAAATAATACATTCCATCTACAGCAGTTCCTCAATACTTTTTCTTTTTCTGTAACTTTGCCTTATCTTTGAAAATTGGTCTTAAACCTTCTATTTCCAGGCTTTGGTATTTTGTCATGATGCCCGTTAATTTTGTGGGAATATTAGGTTCCAAGGACAAATTATCATCGACATTTAATACTGCAGATCTAAAAATTAAACAAAAAATTACATTGAGAATGACACCGACACCCACAGAGCACGATTTCAATACAGTATTCTTGATCTACACACTGAACACTCACTGGCACATAACCCCATGCAGAAAAGCAATGCTACAGATTGATGTGGAATGGCTGCCTGATAGGCCTAGTGTTGGGCAGGCTGTGGCAAGCAATGTGGTTGCTTGGCACTGAGAGCTGGGATACACAGCTGGGGACCGGCAGCACCTCTTCAGACTGTGTGGATCCTATGGTCTCTCTCAGTGATCATGGGTCAGGTCCTAGCAGTCCCCAGCAATGGACCACAATCATTGGGAGCAGTGCCAGCGGAAGGGAGGGATTCCTGCCCGGAGCCCAACATAGCAGAGCAGAGAGCAGCAGTGGGGAGTGTGAGTTCCCAGCACAACATTGAGCAGCAGTGGGGCGGGCAGCTCAGCAGTGCTGTCAGTAACACATCCTTGCATGGGTCCCAACCTAAAACATCGCCTGTCCATTCCCTCCCCAGATGCTGCCTGACCTACTGAGTTCTTCCAGTACTTTGTTTTGCTCAAGATTCCAGTATCTGCAATCTCTTGTGTCTACTGCATACATATTTCACATTCACGTTATAGGGGTAGAATTAGGCCATTCGGCCCACCGAGTCTACTCTGCCATTCAATCATGACTGATCTCAGCCACCAAATCCCATTTTCCTGCCTTCTCCCCATAACCCTTGACACCCATTCTAATCAAAAATTTCTCTCTCTCTGCCTTAAAACATCCACTGTCTTGGCCTGCACAGCCCTCTGTGGCAATAAGTTCCACAGATTAACTACCCTCTGACTAAAGAAGTTCCTCCTCACCTCCTTTCTAAAAGAGCACCCTTTGATTCTGAGGTTAGGTCCTCTGGTCCTAGACTCTCCCACCAGTGGAAACATCCTTTCCGCATCCACTCTATCTATGCCTTTCATTATTTTGTCCGTTTTAATGAGGTCCCCCCCTCAACCTTCTAAACTTCAGCGAATAGAGGGCCAGTCCTGTCAAATGCACATCATAAGATAACCCACTCATTCCTGGAATTATTCTTTCTGGGAAATATTTATTCATATTTCATTCATATTTCCCTGTTAACCTATTTTAACATTGATTCCATTAGAGTTCTTGTTCCTGGGAATGCATCCTGAGTGGTGAGCAATGTACCTGTGTCCCTATTTAAGAAGAATTAGGTTTGAATCATTCATCAACAAAGGGGTACATAAATATTGCAATAGATGAGAGGAAGCAAAAGGCATTCAATATATTTTTCTGATTGGGTGACAGTTACTTTGTTATTAAAGTGTTCAGGTGTTCTTCAGGGAGGAGGTAGCCAGCCAGCTTGTGTAAGGACTGGATGATTTTTGTAATTTTGTTCCTCAACTTACATTTGACTTAAGAAATGTCAAAAGTAATCATTCCATGTCACTGTTAGAAGCAGTAATTTGCTGTTTCTGCTCTTACTCAGAGTCAGGAATCTGTTTCTCCTCTGAGGGCATATTTGTCCCATTTTAATTGTGCATGCAAGTGTGAATAGAGATATGATTGAACCATTGTGAAAATCCATTGATTCGCATACTTTTGGTCATGTTTAGTTTAGTTTCGTTTATTGTCACGTGCACCAAGGTACAGTGAAAAGCTTTTGTTGCATGCTAACAGACCAATTTACCTGGTCTATGGCCCTTAGTGTAATATTACTGAGACATGCTGTTCTAAAGTTTGGCCAATATCCAAACTCGTTGAAAAGAACAGCTTTGGAATTTGTAGTTTTAAAGATGGGCAACTTATCCGAGGTAGCTGTCACTGCATAAAATCAATAGCAGCTCTAAGCATCTGTCCAGGCATGGTTAATCACGAACGCATGCTGTCTGCGAGACACTGCACCTGAAGGTATGGTCCACAAGAAATCAATGATTTGACAAGAACTTCGACCTCACATTATTTTCACACCGTAAACATGATCAGAAATGTTCAAAGAGGTGCAAGTTGAGTTTTTAAACAGGGTACTCAGCCATACTGCTGAAGAATTTTTAATCCAGAAAGTTGACTTATTGTGTGGTATTTTGTGCCTGAATTGTGATCCATTGGGACTGAAGATTGGTGTGGCGTAACTATATTGCAATAACTGTCACTGGTGGACAGGCCAGCGGAGGCCAATCCCCAGCATAATTTGGGCCAATTCCCAGTTGGGTCCAAGTAGCTGATATTGGATCGGACCACGAACCACGTCGGCCTACTCCTTATAAAAGCCAGGCATTGCAGCCAATGGGGAGAGGGACAGATTTGACACGTTTATGACATGTTATCATTTACTTAAATCCCATGTGCATGTCTCAACTTTTATTTTTGCCTTTTATAAAATTATTGAAAAGTAAGAAATGGGAAGAGAAAACAAGTTAGTTAGGAATTGACAGGAAAAAGATGGTCCGTGATCAGGTAGGACCAGGATTACTCGGGTGATAAGGGGTTTATTCCTACCTCATCACTCTTTGTATTCCCTCTTTTCTACTTCTGTTGCGGGATCAGTCTGAAATCTTACCTTTGTTCATCTTTCCACAGATGCTACTGACTGGATGAGTGTTTCCAGAACTTTCTGTTTTTATTTCAGATTTCTAACATCGTCAGTTTTTTTTATATTAAATTAATCAGTGCCTACTTCATGCTTGGATTTTATTCTATGAAAATACTCTAATTTTATTGGTTTCCCAACCTACTTGACAATTTAACTGTTCCTGGACACCTCAAGATGATGCAACAGAAAATCATTTCAAAGCGGAGGAAACTACATGTTGTAGGTAAACGCCTTCTTTTACTCTCTGAAACTCACAGTCCACACGCATGCCCAAACTGCCTCACCCACGACGGATCTTTACAGACAGAAGGCTATGGAGGCCAAGTCAATTGATATTTTTAAGGCAGAGATAGATAGATTTTTCATTAGTATGGGTGTCAAGGGTTTTGGGGAGAAGGCAGGAGAATTGGGTTAGGAAGGAGAGATAGATCAGCCATGGTTGAATGGTGGAGTAGACTAGATGGGCCGAATGGCCTAATTCTACTCCTATCACTTGTGACCTTGAGACTGTATGACAGTTCCATGCATTTATCAGCAGAAGTGTGGGCAAATTTGAGCCTCAAATCCAAATATGTAATCCCAAACCTACGAGCTGAGCTCTGCCTGTTATTCCCTTCTTGTGCTTTGTCAGTGAATTCTGATAAAGTTCAATTGCATAGAGGTTTTACTGAAGTTGCCCAACGTTTATGTCAGGGCTCTGTTCTCATGTAGAAAACCCACTCATTTCAATGGAGATTTTGCTGAAGAAAAAAATAGGCTGTATTGTATTTTGTTAAAATACTTCAACGAGTTAACTGTTTTAATCTTTTCAGCTGATGTTTTTGTTTAAAAATGATAAATAACCATTATATTTCTGTGGTAGACACAAAATGCTGGAGTAACTCAGTGGGACAGACAGCATCTCTGGAGAGAAGAAATGGGTGATGTTTTGGGTCGAAACCCTTCTTCAGACACGGTCTCGACCCGAAACGTCACCCATTCCTTCTATTCAGAGATGTTGCCTGTCACGATGAGTTACTCCATCATTTTGTGTCTACCTTCGATTTGAACCAGCATCTGCAGTTCTCTCCTACACATTATATTTCTGTGGTTTATTTCATGTTTAAACATGTTTGAATGTTTTGAATGATCTTGACAACTGGTAGTGTGGATTTGCTGACAAAGTGTTTCAGCAGGTTTTTGTAGGTGTGACTTGTCAGAAATGAACACTTTCCAGTTCTCTCACACAAAGCCATGATCAGCTAAGAGTCTCACCGCTTGGTTCACGCGCAGCAAGATTTCCATGAGAGACAATGTACACCATAGAAATCGAGTGGCACTGGTGGGTGGCTGCTCCTAATCCATAAAATCGGGACCATTTTCCAGAGATAGTAAACGCACCCTTAAGTAGGAATCCCTGAAAGCTAGTCACTGAACATACACAGTGACAAATAGAATAAAGATGTGAGAAGTTGCTACTGCTTCTGAAAACTGTGGTAATGAGTGCTAAGTGTGAATAAGAATTGTAGGAGGTGTTGTTGCTGGTGCTGTCAAACACACCATAAGACTTGCAGAAATATTCCAATATCTCACAATACGTATGGAGTATCAGCGTGACGCAATTAATGGGCCAATTAAGCTGGATTTGGTGTCTATCCAAAATTGCTAACCCTGCTGTCCAGCACCTCTCACGTGGACCAGAGGCTAAGGGCTGAACTCTCACGACTGCTTCAGATCCAGCCTAACTCTCCTCTCTAAGTAATGAAGCACAGTGATGCCTCAGCAGTTGGTAGGCCTCAGCCCCCGCCCTGGAATACCAAGACCGCATTGACTTGGGGCAAGGCTAGGAGAAGAGTCTGCTGGAATCCCAGCATGCTCATATTCTACTGAGAGTCTCCGCATGGACATCAGCAATGGAGCAGAATATTAGATGCACCAGAATCCTGGTGCACCAGAAGGTTGTTTAAGGCTATGGCAAGATATAGATCATCCGGAAGCTTGGACCGAGCAATGATCATTTGAATTTAATCCTGACAAATGTGAGGTGATGTATTTTGGGAAGGCAAATAAGGGTGGAACATTCACAGTAAATTGTAGGGTCAGACAGTGTGGGTGAATAAAGGGACCTAGGGATACAAGTCCACACATCCCTGAAAGTTGCAACACAGATCAATAGTGGAAGAAATTTGGGATGACTGCCTTCATTGGCTGCAGGTAGATTATAAGAGCCGGAATAGCTTAATAAAATATTGGTTAGGCCACACCTGGAGTATTGTTATACAGCTCTGGTCAACACACCTGGAGAATTGTATACAGCTCTGGTCAACACACCTGGAGTATCGTATACAGCTCTGGTCAGCACACGAGAGGAAGGATGTGATTCACTGGAAAGAGTGCAGTAGAGATTCACCAGGATGTTGCCAGGATAGGACCATTCCAGTTATACGGCTGGATTTGGTTCCCCTGGAGCAGAGGAAGCTTATGTGACCTGCTGGAAATTTATAAAATCACAAGGCTATATAATAAAATATCTTTTTGTCTCATGCTGAGGTTTGCTAACACAGGTGGGCATAGGTAGGAGGTGCGGCGGGGATCTATGGAGGATTTTTTTCACACAGAGTGGTTGAAGTCTAGAATGCGCTGCCTGAAATGGTGGTGGAGGCAGATATTCGCAGGTCATTTAAGAAGCATGGAGACGTATGAATAACCAAGGCAAAGAAGGGTATGGACCAAATGCAAGGTTAAGTGGAATTAATGTAGATAGTTACAACAGGCCCCATGGATATAGTGATCTGAAGGGTCTCTTTCAGTGCCGCACCACTCTATCATAAAGTCCATCACACTGCCCATTCCAGATGTCTGCCTAAATCCAGTCATATTTATTTGACATGGCTAAATAGCAACAGTTCCCTTTGGAACTGCCAGCCAGACCAGACTGATTCAGAAAAAAATATTTTCATCTCTATTTTAGCAGAAGCATGACTATATCTAAAATATTTC
Organism: Rhinoraja longicauda; assembly: GCF_053455715.1. Classification (NCBI taxonomy): domain Eukaryota; kingdom Metazoa; phylum Chordata; class Chondrichthyes; order Rajiformes; family Arhynchobatidae; genus Rhinoraja; species Rhinoraja longicauda. Next base: position 15,375,532 of record NC_135975.1, on the reverse strand, counting down.
ACAAAGTAATTTCTCAAAGCAGTAAATCAGGATATTAACAACGATATCAGTGCTTTTTTTTAAATGTCTAATGAATAATAAGTATGAGACATGAGAAACCAGAATTTTAAAAGTCCTAAGTTAAATATTTCTTGTGACTACTGACATTTATATTAATATTCAGTATGAAAACTAAGCAAAAACGCTAAAAAAATTAAAGTGATCTCTTAAATTAATAGGGTGCTAAAACAGGTCATTAATCTTCTCCATGATAACCACTTTACTAAAGGAGGGCCAACTAACAATGGGAACTGGATAGGAACCATTTCTATTTTGTATAATTCCAGCTGGAGAGGGTTAAACAATTGTAAACCAATAACGGGTGACTTACAGGTGGCACGGTGGTGTAGCGGTAGAGCTACTGCCTTACAGCGCCAGAGACAGGGGTTCGATCCTGACTACGGATGCTGTCTGTACGGAGTTTGTATGTTCTCCCCGTGACCATGTGGGTTGTTCTCTGAGATCTTCAGTTTCCTCTCACACTCCACAGACGTACAGGTTTGTAGGTTAATTGGCTTGGTATAAATTGTCCTGAGTGTGTGTCGGGTAGTGTAAATGAGTGGGGGTCGCTGGTCGGCACAGACTCGGTGGGCCGAAGGGCCTGTTCCTGCGCTGTATCTTTGAACTAAACTAAACTCACATTCAGACCAAATAATGAAAAAAGCTTGGATATAAAGAGTTAGTAAAAAAAAAATCAGTTCAAATTTTAAATCAACATTATTTCAGTTATTTCCTAATTAGCCTAATATAGATGAGACTCCTATAAAATGTGACACATAATAAAATAATTAATAATTAAACTAAATAATAGTAAAATAATAGGCAATATATATATCCACACGGATTGGCTGCAGAGCTTCACAGCTTCCCATGCCTTTATGAATAAATGGGGTAGATGTTTCATTAAGAAAGAAACTAAATTCAGGCATGATTTATGCAATGCATCTTACAACTAATATTGTCAGGTTATCTCAAATTTTATGTAGGAAAGATTAATGTCAAGATAAATCCACTTGTCATTTGGGTCATGCACCTTTCTCTGTCACTTTATTAATTGATTCAGAAACACCCATATTTTGTAGATAGAGATCTAATAAATCCTTGCCATCTGATGACAGGCTCTTGAAAATGATTGATAATAAAACTGAAAAAAATTCTCGGTGTTTTCATTGGCACCATTTGGAAACCGCTCGGAAAGCAAAGGAAACACCTTTTGGGCTTTTTGTTTGAAACGTTACTTAAACAACAATTCCCCTCGGCTCAACGTTAAGTGCAAAAAAACGACTCTCGATGCGCCAAAAAGGTAAGTCAATCAGATAAATTAGGAGTGACCAAAAGCTCACTTTGAGATTACTTTAAACTTTTTTCAGCAGTTTTCGTACTGAATATTATTATAAATGTCAATAATCACAAGAAATATTTAACTTGAGACTTTTAAAATTCTGGTTTCTCATGCCTCATACTTACTACTCACGAGACACATAAAGAAATGGATTGTGAGAAACATGTCAAAGAAAATGGGAGGGGTACGATGCAGGTGAATTTTAATCTCCAGATTCTTGTATAGGAGCTGATGGCAATACTGCTAACATAGAAACATGGACATTCGGCACATGAGCATGGTTGTACGTATTCAGAATTAGCTTGCTGCTAGAAAACAGAGGGCTGTAGTGGAAGGACAATATTCAGGGCTAGATATTCTATGGTCAGTGGAGTTCTGCAGGGACCTGTACTAAAACCTCTGCTGTTTGTGATATATATAAATGAGTTGGACGTAAATGTAGATGGTTTGGTTAGTGAGTTTGCAGATGAGACCAAGATTGTTGGGATGTGGACTGTGAGAAAGGCTGACAAAGTAATCAGCGGGATATAGACCAGCTACAGAAAGGGGCGGAAAAATTGCAGATGGACTTTAATCCGAGCAAGTATGAGATTTGCACTATGGGAGATCAAATGTAATGGGAAAATATACAATTAATGGCATGACCCTTAACAACATGGATTTACAAAGGGATTTTGGGGTCCAAGTCAATAACTCCCTGAAAGTGGCAACACAAGTAAATAGGGTGGTAAAGAAGGCATATGGTATGCTTGCTTTCATTGATTGGGGCATTGAGTAGAAGAGTCAATAAGCTATTATGCAAATTTATAGGACGTGGTTAGGCTGCATTTGGAGTATTGCCTGCAGTATTGGTCACCCCCATTACAGGAAGGATGTGGAAGCTTTTGTAAGGGTGCAGAGGAGGTTTACCAGAATAACTTGGCATCATGTTCAGCACAAACATAATGGGCCAACACATTCCTGTGTTGTACTGTTGTACTGTTCTATGTTCTATAATGCCTGGATTTGGGAGTATTAGATACAGGGAGAGATTGGACAGACTTGGATTGTTTTCTCTGAAATGCTGGGGGACCTGTTAGAAGTTTATTAAATTTTGAGAGGCATAGGTAGGATAGACAGTCAGAACCTTTCTCATAGGGTGGAAACAAGAAATACCAGAGGGTAGAGATTTAAGGTGAGAGGGGCAAAGTTTTAACGAGATGTGCGGTGCACGTATTTTTTACACAGTGGGTGGTGAGTTCCTGGAACACGCTGCCGGGGGAGGTGGTTGAGGCAGATACAATAGTTGTATTTAAGAGATGTTTGGATAGCCATGGATTAGCAGGGAATGGAGGGATATGGAGTATGTGAAGGCAGATAAGGGTTGGCCTTGTCATCATGTTTGGCACAGACATTGTGGGCCAAAGGCCCTGTTCTTGTGTTGTACTGTTCTATGAAAGGGCCATTCAGCCCTTTGAATTTGTTCCACCATTCAATATGATTGTGGGCAATCATCCAAATTCATTACCCTGTTGTTACTTTCTCCTCATATTTCTTCATTTCTTTAACCATTAATACTATTTTGAATTCCTCTGTGAAAAAAATGTGAATTAATTGTCTTCTCTGGTGGAGAATTTCACAAGTTTGCTGCTTGTTGACATTTTCTTCATCTGAATCTGAAATGGCCTACCTTTTATCTCAAGGCTGGTTCTAGACTTGCCCACCAGCACAAATATCTTTCCAGCATCTGGTTTGTCCAACTCCATTGCCCTGTAACTGTAGGATTATCAGTAGGTCCAGCCAGTTCCTTTTCAGTATACATCTCACCGACATACATTGCATGGACCCTTGCTAAACTAATGCACTGACAGATTTGCGGGGAAAAAATGTTTATTGATGTCAGTCTCTTTGAAGGGAGGAATAGGCTTAAGAGGCTAAATGCCCAAATTCATCTCCAATGTGAAGTCATTCCTAACCTCACCTATGTTTTCTGTTTTATAACTAGCTTGACAAACATTGTACATCATTCTGAGGCAGATTCCACAAATGAAATTGTGGCAAAATTTACCTATTTTACAGTTGACATAGCAAAGTCGCCAGGCATAAATATTAAAACATACCAGTAAGTATAATTTTCCACTGGCAGCATGTTTTCCTTAAGCTGCTAATCAAGCCTACAGTGTAACATAATATTGTCAGAGTGTATTTTGGCACATTATATAAATGTGCCCACCCAAGCAGAGTAAACTGCAAACACTGGCCACTTCTATTCCCCTTCAAACATTGGCAATGCTTTACAATTACATAGAGTAACATCTTCAGCTTGTACTTGTCACTTGCAGTAACACTTAGCATTTTGTGAAAAGCACAACTTGAACAGGTAAATATAATTATTTCATTCATCTAGGGCGTTTGCTTAGACCCCTGCACAACATCAACAAAACAAAGAACTAATTATTGCCTTAAAAAAGCAGAAGTTGAGTGACCGACCACGTGCCAGTTTTCACTGGAGTTAGCAGCTTCAAATTCCTGGCCATTTACAGCACATACATGTGATCTTGAAGAAAGTGCAGCTGCACCTCTACCTCCTTAGAAGTTTAAAGAGATTTGCATGTCACCAAATACTCTAACCAACTTCAACAAAAGCACTGCAGGACGTAACCTGGCTGGCTGCATCATGGCCTGGTAGACAATCATAACAAACAGGAACTCAAGAGGTTGCAGTGTGCAGTGACTGAGCCCAGTCCATCATGGACACCTCACTCCCCAACACCAAAATCGTCTACCTGGGGCACTACCTCAAGAAAATGGCATCCAACATCAAGGATCCTCACCATCCGGGCCATGGACTCTTTGTGCTTTACTGATGGCAGGAGGTACAGAAGCCTTAAGTCCTACAGCACCAGGGTCAGGAATAGGTACTTTCCTACAGCATCAGGTTCTTGAACCAACCCGCACAATCCTAGTCCTAGCCCAGCCCCTAAGCCTTAATTACCACCTCTTCTACGACCATGGACTTGCTTTCTAATTGTGTTTTGCATTAATGTCTTCTTTTTTGCAGGGTTTTTTCTTTTCATTGGCTTGATGAATTTATATGTAATTTATGTATAATTTGTTCTTGGGGGTTTATTTGAGTCCATGTACCTGTGGTGATGCTGCAAGCAAGATCTTCATTGCACCTGCACCGGACCATACTGGTACATAGGACCAGACTGGTGCATATGACAATAAACTTGGCCTGACCTGACAAGCCCATTAAAAAAAAATTGCATGTTTCCACAATTATAGATGTTCCTTTTTGATGCCACCTTTAACCTTTAAATGGACAGATGATGAATATATTCCATTTGAAATTGAAACCATCAATTTAAAACACCTTTGTTCATCATTCATTGTTCATAATCACAACTTTGCAAGTTTATTAGTGATTCGTGTCACTGACTTCAGAGCAGAATCCAAATCCTACAGTGGGAAATGTTTTACACTTCCTGAAGGATAAAACTTAAATGTGCTTAAAGCTGATATATCCACACAAAAAAACACTTGCAATATCACTAGACAATAGACAATAGGTGCAGGAGTAGGCCATTCGGCCTTTCGAGCCAGCACCACCATTCAATGTGATCATGGCTGATCATTCTCAATCAGTACCCCGTTCCTACCTTCTCCCCATTTAGATACATACTAGACAAAGTGGACCCGTTGGGCCCAAACCTCTCCTGCATTGGTGCAGAACCCTGTCCTCCCCCCCTCCCCTCTCTCCTCAACCCCCCTCCCCTCTCCCTTCTCCCCCACTCCCCCCTTCCCCCCCTCCCTCCTCCCCTCTCTCTGCCCCCTCCTTTTAAACTTTAAAATGTGAATAACTTTAAAAATATAACACTGATTTCAATAAAACTACTTGCATTATCACTAAAGTGACAATGGTGAGTAAGGTGGGCCTAAAATTGTCACGCTATCGTGTACCGTTTTGGCTGAAGTTCAGTCACAAACAAGATAACAATCGTGAGTTTTAGTATATAGATATAACTAGCATTTAGATACATATATAATGTCTTCATTTCAGCTTGCTAATAACTCGGTTTGTTCCACAGCTACAGATTACAGATAATGGCTCAATTGAACATCCTTCAGTAGTTCAGGAAGTAGGCGAGAAGATGATATCAACCTCACCAATTGTATACTTCAATACTCACAAAGCCCACACTTACAATAGTATTTATCTTGTTTAATAGCTCATGCGCTCAGGGTCCTCATTTGAATGCTCTCTGCTCCTTCAATTGTGTATTCGTCTTCAAATGTAATTTTTTTAAATCTCTTCTGTAACCAGCTGTACTTGCACTTCCAGTCATTAATAGATACAATCTTTAGATGAGAATAATTTCTTGAAATAAACATCAGATATGACTGAGAATTGCACATCACTTTTATATTGTTATTCCTTTGTTATTGAAAGAAAGTGAACATTAGGGTAGATGCATAGCAATCAAACTTGGCAAGAAGTGTATCCATCTCATGAGATTAACTTGCGTATTTGAGGCAGGTACAATAAAAACATTTGAAAGACATTTAAGCAAGTACATGGGTATGAAAGGTTTAGAGGGATATGGCCAAACATAGGTAAATTGGACTAGCTTAAATGGAACATCTTGGTTGGCATGTTGAGCCAAAGAGCCTGTTCCGGTTCTGTATGACTAACTCTCTGAGCGTTATGTGAAAAGTTACTTAAATACCATTGAGTACGTAATTAATTCGCAAATGTTTTAGCATTGTATACAAATATTTCAATTTAAGAATTTCTATAGTCCCCTTGTATTATTTCCCACAAATACACACACAAAAATGAAACAACATAATTAGATTTGCCAGACCAGATGTTGCTCATATTTTTACTGTACTTCTAGCTCTTACAGTCATTTCAGTGACGTAATGTTTAAATTACCAGACAATGTTCCAGAGGCCTGGACTAACAATCCAGAAGGGCAATTTCAAATCTAGAGAATTTGAATTCAGTTAATGAAATAATCTCTGTCTTTCATGTTGGGAACCTGTCTTGCGTGGTCTGGCTTATACGTGTCTCCAGACCCAAAGCAATTTTGGTGATTTTTAAATGCATCAATCAACAGTTCAGAATGACTCACAGCCCACTCAATCTTTCAAATTCCTTGCGAACATCTGGGAACACGTATCTAAATTGGAAAAGCTGTTTCACAGACTTGTCAAACAAAAGACAGACATAGTCATACTTACAGAATCACAGTTAAAAGCCATTCTCTTCCATAAAATCCAATGGTCCAGATTCCTCCATCATAATCCCCAAATATGTCCTATTGCATCAAAGCACAGATACATCAAAGCCAGTAATCAGTGTTATACTGTTATACAGACAGGCAGAGCCTTAGGTTGAAAGGAGTGGCATTGAAAGTCCTGAAGAACCACATTGAACCTCACCTCCAAAGATAATTGATGGGGTGATTATCATCTAAGGCCTTCCTCAGCTGATGAACTAGAACTCTTCCATGTTGGACAGCACTTGGAAGAAACCCTGAAGTGTCAACGGCACAACATTTGTTTGGCTGGGAAATTTGATGCCCATCTCAAAGACCAGCTCTGTAGTGCTACCATTCACTGAGTCATGAAGCTTTACTGGAGTTGCTGAGAGAACCAATCCAGGTGGTAAAGCCAGATAGTTTTGTCCAAAATATCTATACAGGTGCACCTGTTTATGACATATTTGTAAAACCATATAGACGTTGAGATACAGTCGAATTCTCTCAACAGAAAATGGCTTCCATTATATTGCGTGGCACTGTCATTGTTTTAAATCAGTTATGTTTAAAACTAAATCAGCAGCTTAAAATGAGACATTAAGTGACAACAGAATTATATTCCACTTCAGTCTAAAACAACATGACTGATATATCACTTAATCGACCAATAAATTCAAGCCAGGAGACTAATGGTGGTTTAATGAGGACTATAGAAGCAGCACTAGACGTACCTGAAAATAAAGTGCCAATCTGGGAAAACTGCGATACAAGATAACATACGTACTAAACACTATTTAACCTAAGTAATGTCAGATCCAATGAATCAGATCAAAGCCCTGGAGTACTGCCAAATTCAGTTGCAAAAGATGGTCGACAATAAAACATACTGCTGTAGGGTCCAGCATGTGTCTCAGATACTGGGCAGAGGTACGGGTCCAGCATGCGTCTCAGATACAGGGCAGAGGTATGGGTCCAGCATGTGTCTTAGATGCAGGGCAGAGGTACTTGCAACCAACAGCAGTCAAAAATGCCAAGTAGACAATGCCCTCTTCTGAAATGCCATCATCATAGAAATCAGGCTGCAGTCAATTTAATTCACTATATCTGATATAAAAAAGGTTGAGAGCACTATGAACAGGCACCACCCCAGGTATAGCCCATGAAGTCTTGCACTCAAGCCAAACCTCTCATCACACTTCTAGCCAAACGAGTTGCATGATGGCACCTTTCCAACAATGTTGTAAATTGCCCAGGTACATCTGAGCCACAAAAAAACTGAAGAAATCAAATAATTTCCACCAATCAGTTTTCTCTCAAACACCAGAAATATGATGGGAAATCCTATTAAGCAGCACTTACCAATGATCTATTCAGTGATGTTCAGTTTAGGATTTACCAGGATCACTTGGCTCCATATGTCACCAATCATGAATCAAAGAGCTGAATTTCAGGAACAGGATGAGAGTGACTGCCCATGACATCGGAGCAGAGTTTGGCCAGAAACTACTCTAATGGTTGTGGTCATATGGTCTGTAAAGAAAAATGTTTGTGTTTGTTGAAGTCGATCAGACCATTCCCAGGATATTGCTACAGACTATTTTATTAAGCCCATCCATCTTCAGCTATAGTGGTAATGACCTTAAGGTCAAATGAAAATCAAAACTTTGTGGCTGCTGGAAGTCTGAAATAAAAACAAAAAAATGCACAAAACATGAATTCTGCTTCTCTTTCCATCTTCCCACAGGTACTACTTGACCTGCTGTAAGTCTCTGGTAATTTCTACTTTTATTACCTTAAAATTCAAAATGAAGATCTTCACTAATAGTAATACAATATATTAAATTCCATATGTAACTTCCCAGGAAAAGAAACAGTCCTGCCTACATGTAGCAAGACCTTGATAAATTCAATACATGGTGAGCCAATACATGGCAAGTTTCATTTGCTACAACATTTACTGCTGCATTCATCATAAAGCAATCATCTAAATAATTAAATTAAAGAGCACTTTTTCAATCATCATTTTTATTTTCAATAAGTTTTATTGCGCTGGGCAACAGCACACGTGTGGGACAGTGACTGCCTCCAGTAAGATAGAGTTTAATAGTCCACTAGATCTTTCAGCTGCAATGTACACTAACTACTAAATGTACCACAGTTACATACCTGGGCTGGGCCATTCCGAAACAGCACATCCTTGGTACCTCCTGCACTCAAGACCTCTGCCTCCAAGAAGTACAAGACAACTGATATATGGGAATACCATACCTGCAAGGTCTCCTCTATTATAGTGGATATAATTTTTTCTTCATCATCACTAGATCCAAATTCAGAAACATTCAACCGTCCAATTTGGAAGTACTTTCACTAGGAGAACTACGGTGGTTGAAGGAGATATTCTGAAAGGCAATTAGGGATGAAGTGCAAACGCTTGCCAGTAATGCCCATTATTCTATAGATTAACAAATTAAACGAATACTTACATATTTTTAAACATTATTCCTGCAGCACGAGGCCAGTATTTGCATTCAATTGTCATCAATTATCTAGATAATTAAATTAAGGAGCACTTTTTCAATCATCATTATTATTTTAAATATCAATTCTATTGCACTGGGCCACAGGACAGTTTCAAAATGGATTTATAAGTGGATGAAAAACATTAAAACGTCTTTCTTAAGAGAACACTTTGCATGTCTGAGGATATCTCAGCAGGGTTTCTTCTTTAATAGTTCCGTAGGACGTTCATTAGTGCAAAGCTCTATACTGCTTCAGAATAGAACTTTCCCCAGTACTGTAACTAGCTTCAACACAAAGCGCTTAGTTGAACTGATCAGTGGCATACTGACAACATGACACAACTGTTTTAACCGTTGTTCTGGCAACCATGCTAAACTTTAACTCAGCTGGATGTTTCTCATGAGACTATTACATATTTAGATAAAGGTTCGCATTGCTAGGATGCCAAGACGTTTTTTAAAATTAGTTTGAGCTCACAAAACAGATTGCAATGACTAATTATATTTGTCATTTCAGAGTAGGTAAAGAAAGATGGCATATTCTGCTATTTTAAGGAAGGTTTTTCCCTGATCTGAATAAAAATGTAAAAAATGCCAAATCTGTGTTAATTTGAAAGTGAAGATTGCTCTGGCCACGTTCCTGAAGAAAACACATTTGTAGACTGCATACCCTCCTAGATTCTAAAGATCTGAATACATGGATGGTGGATTCCTTCCTGACTTACCATAGTGGCACTCCCACTGCCACAGCCGATACCTTGCAGATGGAAGAATGTTACTGGAGCTCCCTATGAAGCACACAAGATAACCCAATTACATTCCACTTACGGAAGGATGGTATCCAGAGCAATTGCTTCAAAGAACTTGAAATATAACTGAAGATAGACACAAAAAGCTGGGGTAGCTCAGTGGGACAGGCAGCATCTCTTCCAGCTTTTTGAGTCTATCTTCGGTTTAAACCAGCATCTGCAGTTCCTTCCTACACTTGTAATATAACTGGTTCGGGTATTATGTGCACTTCAAAGAATGGTTAATGGCTAAGCGCTTCTCCCTTGTTCCTCCAGAAACCCGTTAAAAAATAGCATGATGCACGAGAAGCCTCATGCATGCAAATGAAGTAAACATGAAAGTAATTAGTTTGAAATTCATGCTTCACCTTGAGCAAGTATCCGGTCCACAGGTTGGAATTGTATCATTTTGGGAAATCACCAATTGCCAATCTAACTGGACTTACATTTTCTTCCTAATCTGTTTGATGCCTGTTTTGATCAAGTATCACTCACATTGAGTGTACCTCTGGAAGAACTTGGCCTAAACAACTCAGTGCTGTCCTTTTTAAAATATTAATTTTGTATATCTACAGTTGTTAATGAATCAGCAATACCTAGACTTCATAGCCAGTCACAAAAGAAAGAAACAAATAAAGTCTTAATATAACCATTGGGAGAAATTCAAACAGGTTTACAAGCATTGAGAAGTGTAAGAACTGCCCCAGGCACTATTATTATGATGCATCTGTAACTGTAGTATCAAGCAATTTCCTTATAGATGCAGATAATTACAGAATTCCAGACAAACTGCCTGGTTGGTTTCGCCATTAAATCCCATAACTACTTCGGCAACTGAAAGCCTGATGCAGGCTGATTAAATTAAGGCTTACATACTCAAGGGATATATTTGAGTTCTGAAGGGAAATATTAATAGCATTTGCTGCTGATACACTGGAGCAACATTTCAGTAATAAAGTTAATTTGTTTGAATAGTATTATGCAACCTGTCTTTATTTCAGTTCACTGACCAGGAAGCTATCCCGTTGTTCAGTTGACAGGCAGAAACTGAGACCATCTCAATATCCTGACCCCAGGTGTTGTCTGTGTGGAGTCTGCACGTTTTCCCTGTGACTTTGTGGGTTTCCCTGGGACACTCTGATTTCCTCCCTTATCCCAAAGACACGTGAGTTGGTAGGTTCATTGGCCACTGCATGTTGTGAAATCAAGCACAAGTTGATCGGACTGTCGGCAGGACAAAACGATGTAGGATTAGTGTAAATGGCTACTTGATGGTTGGTGCAGACTGGGTGGGCCAAAGAGTCTGCTTCTGTACTGGAAGTCTCCATGGATCAACAAAACATAGCTCGAAGCAGTTCCAAAGCACTGTTCAGGATACCCAGCCGAACTTCCTACAAGCTCTATGAAATGTGGGTCCTCTTATAAAGGAGTTCCTAAAATCAACTAGTCTTGCTCTTTCAAGATAAGCTGTGCAACAGAAGATCATTATAAACACAGAGGAAATAATAGAAATATATATAATCTGTAAAGATTTGTTATGTTTCATCAGCGATTCATACTCTACTTTTGTTGATCAACTTCCTGTACAGGATCTTCAATAAGACCTTTCGAAAATCCAAATACACAACATCCACTCGATTCCTCTCATTTACTCTGTTGGTCACATCCTCAAAGAACTCCAGTTGAATAATCAAACATGATTTTCCTTCCACAAGTACTGGCTCTGCTCACTCCTTTTACCCTTTTCAAGCTGTATTCAATTACATCATTATACAGTTCAGCATTTCTCCTGCTGCTGACAGTTTGGTAGCTCCCATTCCCTGTTAGGTTTTTGTACGTTAATGCAAGATTAATTCTTTTTACAAATTATGCATGTTTTAAAAGAATGCAAACCATTGTTTGTTCACCATATCTTTCAATGTATTGTTCCAATCACCTTTAGCCAGCTCTCCGCTCATCTCTCCATAGCTTGCTTTCTTTAGATTTAAAACCATAGATCATATTATGGTCACTCTTCCCCAAAGGACCCCTTGACAACAAAATCATGGAACAGCCTTTTCATCCGATGACAACAAAATTAGTTTTGCCCAGCCAATATGTAAATTAAAGTTGTCCATGATTACAGTATTACTGCTGTCACATGCACTTATAATTCATGATTTATGCCACATCCAAATACTATTTGCTGATTTGTAAATAACTGTGACCAAAGTTTTTTGTTCCTTGCTACTTCCTATTTTGACCCACATTGACTCTAGTTCTATGTTGTGATTGGCAATCCAGATAATTTCTCATCTCTATACCCTGGAATATTTGGTTCCCACTGCTGGTCACCCTGCAATCATATTTCTGTGAGCACATTTAGATTCTTAGGAATAAATATTACCAGCAATTTGTCCTGGGCCAGCCACATCGAAGCTGTGGTCAAGAAAGCACACCAATGCCTTTACATCGTTAGAAGGCTTAGGAAGTTTGGCATGTCCCCAACAACTCTCACCAACCTCTACACATACAGTGTAAAAAAGCATTTTATCAGGATACATCACAGCATGGTTTGGGAACAGCTCCATCCAAGACCGCAAGAAATTGCAGAGAGTTATAGACGTAATCCAGATCATCACGCAGACCAACCTCCTTTCCATTGATTCCATCCACACTTCATGCTACCTCAACTAGGCCATCTTTATTATCAACGACCATTCTCACCTCAACACTCCTTTCTTCTCCCCTCTCCCGTCGGGCAAGACGTACAGAAGTTTGAAATCGTATACCTCCAGATTCTGGGACAGTTTCTTCCTAGCTGTTATCAGGCAACTGACCCATCCTCTCACCAGCTAGATTGCAGTCATGACCTCCCATCTACCACATTGGAGATCTTTGAACTATCTTTAATTGGACTTTATTGGACTTTGTATTGCACTAAATGTTACACCTTTTATCCTTTATCTGTACACTGGGGATGGCTTAATTATAAACATATTAAGTCTTTTCTTTGACTGGACGGTACACAACAAAAACATTTCACTGTACCTTGGTACACGTGACAATAATGAACTGAACTAAACAAAACATTAAGCTCGTTTAACTCTACTTATGCCACTAATTCTTGCATCTTGTTGCAATCTTGTGCTTTTTTCTCACTTTTATGTACCATTTTCCTGAACTATTTATTTTGAGTACTATGTTTTTAACTTCCTCTTCCCCCTTGTTCCTCTCCTTCTGGAATGGCCTTTAATGGTTACATCTCCATGCCAAACGTTTAAATAATCCCCAATAGTACAAGCAAATCCTTCCGCAAGGATAATGGTCCTGGTTTAGCTGAGTTACAACCTGTATAATTTGAACTATTCCATTTCCAAAGAAATCTAAAACCATCTCACCCGGACCATCCTTCCAACCATACATTCAACTGCTCTACGTTTTGTGTCTGTACCTATTTTCATGTGACATTAGAGTGATCCTTCCCGGGAACATTGTGAAGTAGTATTTTTAAATGCCCATCATGATCCCAAAACTACCAATGTCAGAGGATAATCTGGCTATAGCTTTCTTTTTAAACCAAATCTAAATTTAGTTTAGCTTAATTTAGTTTAGATTATTGTCTCTATTTGAGTAATTTAGTTTAGATTATTGTCACCGAGGTACAGTGAAAAACATTTGAAATTGTCACTGTTTGATTTACAGAATACAGAAATATCAAATCATGTGATCAGATACACTTCCATTTCATTCTTTCACACAAATATAAATTAATTACTTTTCTTTTATGATATTTTGACCAAACCTTTTTTTAGTTTAGAGATACAGCATGGAAACAGGCCCTTTGGCCCACCGAATCTGCACTGACCAGCAATCCCCACACATTAACACTACCCTACACACTAGGGACAATCTACATTTATACCAAGTCAATTAACCTACAAACTTGTACATCTTTTGAGTGTGGGAGGTAACCAAAGATCTCGGAGAAACCCACGAGGTCATTGGGAGAACGTACAAACTCGATACAGACAGCGCCCATAGTCAGGATCGAACCCGGGTCTCCAGCGCTGTAAGCACTGTAAGGCAGCAAATACACTGCTACGTCACCGTGCTCCTTATCTTAGGCATTCATTCAAACACCCATAACAGTGAGAAATAACTGTGTAGCTTGACAAACTTCCCTTAATGTCTTAATACCTCTTATGGCCTCTGGCAACCTCCAAACCTTTGGGCCGTAGAATGTGGCTGATTAGCCTTCACACAGCACGGCTGCCGTGAAAAGTGAAAATGAGCAGAATTCCTGACACCTATCAGCACTCAATTCACCAAGTATCCTGTGCTACTGTGATGGATGCACTCAATGTTGGTTACAATATTGAATACTGCAAAACATTGTATATCCTTGTTTGCAGTATTTTAACATACAAAAATCATTAAAAATCATCCACGTGCTGCAGGAAAATATTGTGCAGCATCAGTAGACGTTGAGCTTATTCCTCCCAGGCTGTAGTGTTTTTTTCATTCTGTTTCACTTCCAGTTTTCCTTTGCGCAGCCCAATTTTTGTTTAATGATAGGGACGAAGTAAGGAAATGACAGGGTATTGCATTAAATTGCAATTCTACCGACTTTGGAGAGTGTTTGTAACTGGAGATTAAGGCACTTTTGTACGTGCTCTGTGACCAACCATGACATCAGCTGCACAAAACTGGTGATGGGATTGGTTAAATTGTGTGGAGGTGTATGGGCAATTACCAGATGATCTGATGTACAAGCAGCAGTTTTGTTGTGCAATGTGAGCAAAAAAATGCAATGTTTATTTATTTATGTCAGTTTTTTTTCATTTGTGGAATATCAATTTAACCTAAAACAGTAGTGAGCAAGTATTTATAGCATTTTAAGTACTAACAGTAAAATAGAGGTCCAGTATATTTCTATAAATTGCCTCACAAAGCAGAATGTACTGCTTTCTCAGTGGTTTAGCAATCCCCTGCCATTCCAACTGCATTTTTTCAACAGTTGACCTTTGCTATTTTTTCAACTAATCTCTGAGCAAATTTTAAATCTCCGAGTTGGCAATCCTCAGCTGTGAGCTGTAAACGTGCTAACATCAGATTCGAGTGGTCTCTTTCCACTTGCTATTTACACATTTGATTTCTTCCATTACGGACTGTTTTCCTTATCTTTTCAATTATTAACCAGTTTTTATAGTCTGACTGAGTTGATCTTTGTACAACATTAAACATGTTTTCACTCCTTTCACTCCTTTTATTTCTATCCCTTCCAAGACTTAACCCACAGGTTGACTCTTGTGTTCGTATTTACCATAATTAATCAGTAATGTTTCAGTAGTCTACTTTTCATTGCTCATTGTTTCTGTTGGACATGCAAATAGATTTGTTCACTTTCCTGAAGGGTCTGTCGAACATGACATTCCATTCAAAGATTGTGCTAGCTCTATCTCTGATCTATCCTGTTATTATTTTCTAAGTGCCACATAACCACTGCTTTAAATTGCAGATATATATGTGATAGATTGGGGAACAGTGGGTATGGGGTCCTAGCACAGAAGAGAAGCTGAGGTCAGTTTAGATCACTCATGATCAAATTGAATGGTGGGTTCGGCTCAGAGACCTGCTGGTTATCCACCCCTATTTTCTCGTTCTTGTATTTAATTTCTCTGCCATTTCCGGCTTCCCCAATATAACTTCTGTTATCTCTGGAAAGGACTTTTCTTAATTTTATATCTATAGAAAACATGATTGTTTTTCATATTTCTTGTCAGATTATTCTTGTGTTTTACTTTTCCTTTCCTTAATGATTTATTAGTCTCCCTGGCTAAATTCTTAAATGATCCCAATAACTAACCAGCCCCCTGACTCTCTTGAATTTCTAGCATATTGCTGGTGTCTTCCACATTGAAGACTGATGCAAAAAAACTTACTCAATTCCTCTATGATTTCTTTATTCCCCATTATCACTTATCAAGTCAAGTCAAGTCAAGTCAAGTCAAATTTATTTGTCACATACACATACTCGATGTGCAGTGAAATGAAAGTGGCAATGCCTGCGGGTTGTGCACAAAAATAATTACAGTTACAGCATATAAATAAAGTTAATAAGTTACTAAACATAGCACAAAAAGTGTCGACAAAAATTTAGTCTCTTGGGTTATAAAAGTTGACAGTCCTGATGGCCTGTGGGAAGAAGATCATCCTCTCCGTTTTCACAGCGTGACAGCGGAGGCGTTTGCCTGATCGTAGCATCTGGAACAGTCCGTTACTGGGGTGGCAGGGGTCCCTCATGATCTTGCTTGCTCTGGATCTGCACCTCCTGATGTATAGGTCCTGCAGGGGGACGAGTGTAGTTCCCATGGTGCGTTCTGCCGAACGCACTACTCTCTGCAGGGCCATCCTGTCCTGGGCAGAGCTGTTCCCAAACCAGACTGTAATGTTGCCGGACAGGATGCTCTCTACAGCCCCAGAGTAGAAGCAATGAAGGATCCTCAGCGACACTCTGAATTTCCTCAGTTGTCTAAGGTGGTAAAGGCGCTGCTTAGCCTTACCCACCAGTGCGGCAATGTGCATTGCCCACGTCAAATCCTCTGCGATGCGGACTCCCAAGTATTTGAAACTGCTCACCCTATCCACAATAGACCCATTTATCTCCAGTGGCGTGTACGTCCTTGGATGTTTAGCCCTTCTGAAGTCCACAATCAGCTCCTTTGTTTTAGTGACATTCAAGAGGAGGCTATTGTCCTGACACCAGAGAGCCAGATCAGCCACGTCCTCCCGGTAGGCCTTCTCATCGTTGTTGGAGATCCGGCCCACCACCACAGTGTCATCAGCAAACTTGATGATGGAGTTTGAGCTGAACCTGGCCCCACAGTCATGTGTGTACAGGGAGTACAGTAGGGGGCTAAGGACGCAGCCCTGGGGGGATCCTATGTTCAGGGTGAGGGAGCTAGATGTGTGTTCCCCCATCCTGACCACTTGGGGCCTGGCAGTGAGAAAGTCCAGGACCCAGGCACACAGAGGGGTGCTAAGCCCCAGTTCCAGCAGCTTCTCAACCAGTCTGCTGGGGACTATTGTGTTGAATGCTGAACTAAAGTCAATGAACAGCATCCTCACATAGCCCCCCTGGCTGTCCAGATGAGAGAGAGCGGTGTGTAGAACCTGGGAGACCGCATCATCCGTGGACCTGTTCGGACGGTATGCGAACTGTAGTGGGTCCATGTTGCGAGGAAGGAGGGCGCAGACACTTTACAAATTCCTTCTCTTAAAATCCAGTAGAAACGTAATTTTCTCTGTCTACCTGCATATTGTAATTCCCCATGATCACTGTACCATTGCCTTTCTTACACGCCGATTGTATCTCCTGATGTAATTTGTTCCCGACAACCTGGCTACTGTTCAGAGGCTATATATAACTCCCATCATGGTCTTTTTACCCTTGCACTTTCTTCGCTCTACCCACAAGGATTCTGCATCTTCCGATCCTATGTCATCTTTTGCAGAGCAACCCCGCCCAGCTGCTTGTCTTTTCGATGTAGGACATGTAATCTTGGATATTCAGCTCCCAACTCTGATCCTCTTTTAGCCACATCTCTGTGATGCCCGCAACATCGTACCTAAAAATTTCTAACTGCGCTATAAGCTGATCCACTTTGTTCCATATGCGGCGTGCACGCAAATATAACACCTTTAGTTCGCGATTCACCACTCCTCTTCTCACATTGTTCCCAATTTTGCCTGACCTTAACCTCTTTCTTAACCCTTCTTAAACTTTCTGTCCTAAAACATCTGGAGACTTCAATAACTTCTCCTGCACTCTCCTTCCCTTTAATTCCATCCATACATTTCAATTTGTTCCCCCCCCCCCCCCCCCACTATTTAGTTTAAAGCCCTATCTATAGCCCTGGTTATGCAATCTGCAAGGATGCTGGTCCCAGCCGGGTTCAAGTGGGGTCCGTCCCATCGGAACAGCACCCTCCTTCCTCAATACAGGTGCCAATGCCCCACACATTCAAAATCAATTTTCCCACACTAATCTGAGCTACATGTTCCTCTCTGATCTTCTCGACTCCATTACAATTTGCTCATGGCTCAGGCAGCAATCTAAAGCTTATAAACATAGCACAAAAAGTAAGGAAATTTGTGTTTGGTAGATTATTTCTTTGTTGTAACAATGCTTCTTGGCAATAAATCTTATACCGTTGGAAAGCCTGTTTATTTCCCTTTTAATTGGTGCCACATTTGTAAGGAACATGCATTTGTGGGATGAGCAGCAGAGCTGAGTATATGGGTTGCGCCCATGAATAATTTGCCAAATCTTCTCTGCCAATGCCAAACAGCTTATTCTGCTGTTGCTATTGACTCTTGTTTTGAGCTTCTGGTACCCCCAGGTGCTGACAATCAGGTGCCTGATCCCTCTGGATCTCCCTCATTTGAAAAACGAGGCTTGTCATCATTGGAGGCAATCTCAATGCAGAGAGATATCGAGATGAAATTCTGCAACCAGTGGCAATCCCATATCTCCACAGTCTGGGACCGAACTCTATCCTCCAAGATGACAATGCTCGCCCCCACAGAGCAGGGTTTCTCAGAGACTACCTCCAGAATTTGGGAGTGGAGAGGATGGAATGGCCTGCCAGCAGTCCTGACCTCAACCCCATTGAACACTTGTGGGATCAGCTTGGGCGTGCTGTTCGTGCCAGAGTGACCAACACAACCACGTTGGCTGACTTGCGACAAATGCTGGTTGAAGAATGGGATGCCATCCCACAACAGTGTGTGACCAGGCTGGTGACCAGCATGAGGAGGAGGTGCCAGGCTGTTGTGGCTGTGTATGGTTCTTCCACACGCTACTGAGGCTCCTGTTTATTAAATGAATAAATTGTTAAATTGCCAATATGTCTTGTTTCTTCAGACTTCAATCATCCAATCCACCAAACAACACCGAACAAGAGTCAATGGCAGAATAAGCTGTTTGGCATTGGCAGAGAAGATTTGGCAGATTTTTCATGGGCGCAACCCACATACTCAGCTCTGCTGCTCATCCCACAAATGCATGTTCCTTACAAATGTGGCACCATTTAAAAGGGAAATAAACAGGCTTTCCAACGGTATAAGATTTATTGCCAAGAAGCATTGTTACAACAAAGAAATAATCTACCAAACACAAATTTCCTTACTTTTTGTGCTATGTTGTTTGGTGGCTTTTCAATGTAGCCTCCAGCTGCTCAAATTCCCTGAGCAGAACCTCTTTTCTTGTTCTACCCACGTCATTGGACCACGACGACTGGATCTTTCCCCTCCTACACCAAATTCCTACTTTGTCCTTTCTACATTAGTGATTCACACATGGATCAGAACAAATTGTTGTTACCTTCCTAGTTTGTTCTTCATCAAAGGCACAGCAGTAGAGTTGCTGCCTTACATCGTCGGAGACCCGGGTTTGATCCTGACTAAGGATGCTTGTCTGTATGGAGTTTGTACGTGACCTGCATAGATTTTCTCTGGGATTTCCCCGGTTTCCTCCCAGACTCCCACGACGTATAGGTTTGTAGGTTAATTGGCTAGGTATAATTGTAAATTGTCCCAAGTGTATGTAGGATGGTGTTAGCGTGCTGGGATCGTGGTCGGTGCAGACTCAGTGGGCCGAAGGGTCTGTTTCTATGCTGTATCTCTAAACTAAACTAAACTAAAATCAGCCCTTAATCCTGGCACTCAGCAGACTACACCGTTTTCAGGACACACAACTGTAGGAGCAGAGACCAATGTTTTCTCCTCGGACTATATCAAACTAAATTAATTGCGTCTTCTTGTGTTAACTTTGTATTTCTAGATTTCATTTTTGGGCATTTTGCATAGTTGTTTCCAGATATTGAAGCAGATCTCACTTGTTCCTTTTAATGGTTTTTCCTAAACTGTTGACCTTCTAGGGGTAAACTCAGCTGTTTAGAAAGCAATTTATGTTGTAAGGTGTACAATTAGAATATTTCCTTCATTCATCCATCATGTTCTAGTTCAAATGGTGAATCAAAAACTCATTTCATCCCAGTCAATCTTTCTCCCCACTCTGGTTGAGCAGAAGATATAGAAGCTTGAAAGAGCACACCACCAGACACAAGAACAGCTTCTTCCCCTCTGTTATCGGGCTTCTGAATGGTCCTTCCGTTAGTTAGACTACTAATCTCCAACGCATTATGGACAATGGACAGTCAATGGAACTGTTAAGCTACAATGCTGGGAACTATAGTCTGCTCTCTGTGTCTTCCGCTTCCGCTATTTCTATGCTCTACCCATTGTACTTGAGTTAGACTTGATGGTTCTGATGTATTATCTGACCTGATGGGATAGCATGCAAACAGAGCTTTTCACTGTACCTCAGTACACGTGACAATAATAAAACTAAATTTAAACCTAAAATTCTAAATTCTGTTTTACCTTACTCCTTGAGAACATATTTAATTTGGCAAGCAATTAATTAATAATTTGTAGCATTAATCATGATTATCATCCGGGGTTCTCAATGAGTCTGCTATGTGATGCTGGAGGACCTTGTGTTGCCATGAGTTGCCCAGTAATATATGTTTTGATATAATTGGTCATTGCATCTGAATTATTGTAACACTCAGAAATAATCACATTTTTGACAGAAATAAACACATTTTTGACAGCCTTGAGTGCTGCAGCTGTATCATGGGCATAGCTTTGTCAGCTATCAATGTATTTATATTACCTTTCCTATGGAAGGAGCCTTCACTATGTCACTCACCGCACCATGAGTCATGGCAATGAAGTTTTTGATTAAACTGTTACTTTTGTTGCAATGTGTAATGAAAAATGAGTTATAGAACGTCAAACAATGCAAAACCACCAACACTGGCAGCATGTTCCAGGCACCCAACACATATCTGAAATATGAAAATATGAAATAAAATATTCTGTGTTAAAAAAAACCTTGCTTTGCACATCCCCTTTCCATTTTCCCCCTGCCACTTTAAAGCTCTCTAGTCTTTGACATTCCCATGCTGGAAAAAAGCTTCTAGATTGTCTTCCCTCTCTATGCCAACATTTGCTACATTGTCATCAATTTGATTTTTCAAACATAAAGAACAAATAGTTCTTTTTATAGGCAAGAACTATAAACCATTAGTCATACATGTTGATAGACATGGTTGGAAGAAAATCAGGTTGATTTTTGGCAGTGTTTTGTTTGTGACGGTACACGCCTGTATGGCTTACTGACACCTCTAAAGAGTTAAAAAACAGATTTACAATTTTGGGGGATTTTTCATACTACAATAATATTAATAAAGTTAATGTATTAATGTATTAATTAAATTAGACAATCAAGCCCTTAAACAGCTTAAGCAGCTTTCAGGAAGATGACCAGCCATGGACGCACGGAACGATATGTAGTTTAGTTTAGATATACAGCATGGAAACAAGCCCTTCAGCCCACCGAGCACCTCGAACATCCAACACCCGTTCACACTAGTTTTATGTTATTCCACTTTCTCATCCAATCCCTACAAACTAGAGACAATTTTACAGAGGCCAATTAACCTACAAACCCGCACATCTTTGGGATATGGGAGGAAACTGGAGTACCCAGAGGAAACACATGCCACCAGGGGGAGAATGTGCAAATTCCACACAGACAGCACTGGAGGTCTGGATTGAACCCCAGTCTTTGGTGTTGTGAGGCAGTGGCATTATCAGCTGCAATACTGTGCCACCCTAAATTAAACATATACAGATTACTCCGGGAAGACCTATTATTCCGTAGGAAAGAACTGCAGATGCTGGTTTAAATCGAAGGTAGACACAAAATGCTGGAGTAACTCAGCAGGGCAGGCAGCATCTCTGGAGAGAAGGAATGGGTGACGCACCCATTCCTTCCCACCAAAGACCTATTATTCCCGCAGTCAGCAGGATTCGACCTATGCAGGAAACCCCCAATAGATTTCTTGCTCTTTGCCTTACCTTCTTGGCCATGACTATCTAGCTGGCACCCTTTTATCTGTAAATAAACACTGCTTTTAGGTATCAAAAAGATGATGATTCAGAAGTGGATTCAATTGTAGGTGTGAAATGTGGGTTACAAAACCCTTCATTTTTTTCTAAACACTGAAATGTTCAGACTGCTTTCAATTTCTGTTCATACGAGGAGTATGATAGTTGTAAACTATAATTATCTTTAAATTATTTATTTCAATGCAGCAATATCCAGTTTACGCAAATGGATATAAGCTCCAGAGCAATACAAGACTTGCTGTGCAAAAAGGCACAGCAATTGTCCAACGCGAGCAGAAAAAGCTCCAGTAAGTGCTCCCACATCCATTTGCTTTCCAATATCCGCTCACATGATCGAATCAGAACATGATGACAGAGGTCATATCTTCAGGAAGTAATTTCAGAAAAGAGTGCATTTTGGAAGCCTTACATTCTGCAGCCACAGTTTACCAGTGGTGAAGGGAATGCTTGTATATGAGAGGATGCCAAGTGGCATCCTTTGTCCTGGAAGATATTGAATTTCTTTCACACCATCCAAGCAAGTGGAGAATATGAAGTCAAGCTGAAAGCAAAACTCCACTTGAGCATTGGTGCATGCCACTAAATAACCATCTTCAGCCTCTTCCATTACTTTGAGGATGATTGAACGCATTCTGATGGAGTTATAATTGGCCAGAATTTTAATAGCAGCATGTCAAAAATGGAAAAAGGGTTCTCCAAATTAGTTCCATTTAATAACCCTCAATAGATTGGTCTCTATGTCACCACAGATACTCCCTTGAACGCTACAGGTTTACAGTGAAGAGCATACTGACTGGTTGCATCATGGCCTGGTTTGGTATCTTGAATTCCCAAGAATGAAGAAGGCTACAGAAAGTGGTGGACATTGCCCGGTCCATCACGCTTATTGACCTCCCAGTTTTTTTAAGGCATTTGAATGAAAACCCTGGAGTAACTCATCAGAACCGTCAGCATTTCTGAATAGAAGGAATGGGTGACGTTTTGGGTCGAGACCCTTCTTCGCTGAGTTACTCCAGCATTTTGTGTCTATCATCAGTGTAAACCAACATCTGCAGTTCCTTCCTATACGAATAAAAACCCTATTGAGTTTGAAAACACACTTGGAAGAGAATTTACCTTTAATAACTATGTAAAATCATTTTCATTAGTCACTATCAAAAGTCATTCTCTGTTTACTGTGACATGGGGTTGCTATATGATTGATGGCAAGATCCTTAACAGCAGTGATGTGCAGAGAAATCATGAAGTCTAGCTCCGTAGCTCCCTGATAGTGGCAACACAAATGGATAGAGTGGTAAAGAAGGCATATGGTATGCTTGCCATTATTGGTTGGTCATTGAGTATAAGAGTTAAGAGGTCATGATGCAGTTCTCTTTTTCTAGGCTGTATTTGGAGAATTGCATGCAATTCTAGTCACCCTATTACAGAAAGGATGTGCTAGCTTTGCAAAGGATGCAGTAAAGGTTTATCACAATGCTGCCTGGATTAGGTGGTGGCAGCGACAAAGAGAGGTTGTTCGCTTTACAGCGAATGCAGCGCCGGAGACTCAGGTTCGATCCTGACTACGGGTACTGCACTGTAAGGAGTTTGTACGTTCTCCCCGTGACCTGCGTGGGTTTTCACCGAGATCTTCGGTTTCCTCCCACACTCCAAAGACGTACAGGTATGTAGGTTAATTGGCTGGGTAAATGTAAAAAATTGTCCCTAGTGGGTGTAGGACAGTGTTAATGTACGGGGATCACTGGGCGGCGCGGACTTGGAGGGCCGAAAAGGCCTGTTTCCAGCTGTATATATATGATATGATATGATATGAACTTGGATTGTTTTCTCTGGAACTCTCGATTGAGGCAAGATTTAATAGAAGCATATAAAATGATGGGAGGCATAGATAGTGTTTTTCCCCGGGGTGGAAATGTCAAAGTCTAGAGGGCACAGCTTACAGGTGAGAGCTGCAAAGTTTAAAGGTGATGTGCGGGGCAAATTATTTGTAGAGTGGTCGGTGCCTGGAATGCACTGCCAGGCATGTGGTGGAGGCAGATATGATAGTGGCGTTTAAAAGGCTTTTAATTAGGCACATGGATATGCAGGGAATGGAGGGACATAGATCATGTGCAAGCAAATGATGTTAGTTTTTCGTGGCGTCATGTTCAGTACAGATATTTGGGGCCAAATGACTCATTCCTCTGCTGTATTGTTCTAGGCTCTATGTTCTAAGATATATAAAATAATAATTTTTTGGTGCAACATTGAAGATGGGGCATCAGAAACAGCACACACCAGAGTAGAGTGGGAAATGTATCTATTAATTATAACATGTATAATTAACATTTGCTCTCTACTAAAGGCATATGTTCAATTTATTTTTTTAATTAAATTTCACCTCTTACCAAAATAATTCAGTTTAAATGTTTGGTGAACTCAAAGACTTATTCTTTGTAATAATGATCAAATAACTTAATTAAGTCATTGTTAATAAGTATATTTGCATTCTTAATATGACAGAATCATGTTGTTTCGATAATCCCTTTATCCCAGTCTATTCATAACTAATTTAATTATATCTTGAACTCCAATCTAAATGAAACAATACAGTTCAGGATTTGTTTAGCAATTTGAGAGTATTCAATAAAATAGAAACATTATTCAACCGTAACAAGAAGGTGAATAAATGAAAGATTTCAGTTGCTTTTTAGAAAACTAAGCCACCCTCAATAGCTTGGTACAAATCACAGAGATATGATTCTAATAAAATTCTAGCTAACACCATGGTAAATGATACTCTCAGTGAGTTGGGTAAGGATGGTATAGTAAGGTCCTAGGAAGTATTGAGAAACAGAGAGACCCTGGTGTACAAGTCCAAAGATCTGTGAAAGTGATGCTATAGGTAGAGAAGGTTATTACAAAGACATATGGGGTGCTGCCCTTCATTAGACAGGGCAGTGAATACAAGAGCACAGTCGGACCTTGGCTGGAGTTCTGTGTGCAGTTCTGGTCACAACATTGTAGGAAAGTCTGATAATGCCGGATAGAGGCCAGAGGAGATTCACCAATATGTTACCTTGTATATGGCGTTTCAGTTATGACAAGAGACTGGAGAGGTTGTTTTGCCTGGAACAGAGGAGGTTAAGAGGGGACGTGATTGAAATATATAAAATTGAGGGGTATAGAGAGGGTGGACCGGAAACTAGAGGACATAAATTTAGTGTAAAGGCTGAGAGATTTAAAGGTGGGAACTACACTAATCATCCAAAAACAACAAACCCCCTCCCACTGGTGAACACTTAGTTCTGACAATAAAAGTCCATGAAAAGTCTTAGAAAAGATGGCCCACTCTTTATATCTCAGGTCCATCTTAGTGCCAAAATTTACCATCACTTTCAATCTGCCACCTCATAGTCTGCTGGGCCACAGTGATCCCTGTCCTCCTGAATGCTTCTGAGACATGTGCTGTCTTCAGAAAGCACCACAATGCACAGGACAGCTGACACCATTACTGCCTCTGCTAAATCCCAGACAAAGGAGCAACTTAATACCTGCAACCTAACTCTCAGTGGAGTGAAATTCTCAACATTCTTCTTTTTAGTTTCAGAAATACAGTATGGAAACAGGCCTTTTGGCTCACCATGCCCACGCTGACCATCGATCACATGTTCTCACTATGTCTATGTCAATCCACTTTCACATCCACTCCCTACACACGAGGGGCAATTAACCTACAAAACCGCATGTCTTTGGGATGTGGGATGAAACCGGAGCACTAAGAGGAGAGAATGTACAAACTCCACACAGACAGCTGCCGAGGTCACCCGAGAACCCAAGGATCGAACCTGAGTCTCTGGTGCTGTGAGACAGCAGTTCCACCAGCTGTGCAGACATGCCATCCTTGTAGCAAAAGACTTGCTTCTAGTATAGACGTATACTTACGTGGTGATGTAACATTTTCAGAAGCTGTAATAATCCCAAAGTGAAAATATCCATCTGGTCTTTCATAAAGAATGGTGGAATATTTTATTATATTACATTTTGTTAGAACACAATTTCAGTTCAAAGTTGAGTTCAAATTAAACAAAGAATTCCCTCCCTAAAATTGGGTACTGCAGTATGAAAGTCAATCGCTTAAATTTTGGTAACTCAAATTTCACTGTACCTTAATTGGTACATGTGACAATTAAATTGAATCTTGAATATTGAATCTTTTATGATGTGGATTATTAGAGTAATCCAATAGACATAATTATTTCAAGATAATGTGGCTATTAATCTTTATGTAACAATTATATGATGTCTCATATCAGAGATCATTAATTCCAGAGAGAGAAGGCATTGCCACACTTTTCACTAAAACAACTTTAATATATATGCAGAATCAAAATCAACATGTAGGCAGAAGAAAAGTAAACTATACAAAATGACAAAATCCACAGTCAGCACATTCATTACTAAATCCTCCACCAACCCCCTCGTGGATCACTAGAAAAAGGAATTAGTTGCTGAGGAAACTGTGCCTGACATAATTTTAACATTTACACAATATTTGAAGGCATATATTGTCCTTTTCTGAGAGATGAGCAGTCAGTAAATTACAACTTTAGTGCAATGCATCCACAAAATATGAGGAAGAACCATCATTCTCGACAAAGAGATACCAAATAATTATCACTAAAATCACTATGATTTTTGACATTTGTGTGAAAGTGCATTCTAAAAAAACAAATTAAAAAAGAGCAATGTTTTCACTCTCTGTAATTATTTGGCTCAAAAGATCATATTCCGAAATCAAAAGCTGAACAAAATAGAACCTGGTTCTCAAAATGTTGGCACAATTAAGTTCTGACAACCAGGTTATATTTATTCAATAGCATGCAGCTTAAGCCGTCTTTTGTGCTTTTGTGATATCAGAGGAAGACAAAATTAGAACAAGGGTTAGGGATAGGCCAATCCAACTTGAAATCTGTCATATCCAATTCCCCTTGTCCTCACCTTCCACCCCATCTGCCGTCACATACAGCATATAATCCTCCAACATTTTCGTCACCTCCAACGGGATCCCACTATTGGCCACATCTTCCCATCTCCACCCCTTTCTGCTTTCCGCAGAGACCGTTCCCTCCGCAACTCCCTGGACAACTCATCCCTTCCCACCGAAACCACCCCCTCCCCAGGTACTTTCCCCTGAAACCGCAGGAGATGCAACACCTGTCCCTTTACCTCCCCCCTTGACTCCGTCCAAGGACCCCAACAGTCTTTTTAGGTGAGGCAGAGGTTCATTTGTATCTCCTCCAACCTCATCTACTGTATCCGCTGTTCCAGGTGTCAACTCCTGTACATCAGCAAGACAAAGCGCAGGCTCGGCGATCGTTTCACTGAACACCTCCGCTCAGTCCTCCGTAACCTACCTGATCTCCCGGTTCCTCAGCACTTTAACTCCCCCTCCCATTCCCAATCTGACCTGGGCCTCCTCCATTGTCAGAGCGAGGCCCAGTGCAAATTGGAGGAACAGCAGCTCATATTTTGCTTGGGTAGCTTACACGGTATGAACAGCGGTATGAACATTGACTTCTCTAAATTCAAATAGCCCTTGCTTTCCCTCTTTCTCCATCCTCTCCCCCTTCTCAGTTCTCCCAGCAGTCTCACTGTCTCTGACCACATTCTATCTCTGTCCCGCCCACTCCCCTGACAACAGTCTGAAGAAGTGTCTCACCCATTCCTTCTCCCCAGAGATGCTGCCTGTCCCACTGAGTTACTCCAGCATTTTGTGTCTACCTTCGATTTAAACCAGCATCTGCAGTTCTTTCCTAAACAATCCGATATCAAATCTTGGCCTGGATCAGCAAGTCCATATTGAACCACCTACCTGCAGCATTGAGCAGATCTGCAAAGATGGATATCAGTCATGAGGAACAGATGGGAGATATATGCTTTGTACTCAGTGCTTCACTTTTATGATAGCCAAGGTTTGTGCATGTACCATTCATTAATTTGAAAGTAGTCATTATTCTGGAATGAAAAATGTAGTGCAGGTAAATAGTTAGTTTTCAAATTCCCTGATTTCGTTTATTTCACATAAGCGGCAATGATGGATCATTTCCAGGTAAGCTCTAAACTTTTTATGCATGCTTTGAACGGGCGAGCAATGACACACTTACAATGACACGCTTACAATGACACGCTTACAATGACACGCTTACAATGACACGCTTACAATGACAAACCCCCACAGCCCCCGATCGCCCTGTGATCTCAATCTCTGAGTCTAAAGTAAGCACATCCTTCAAGAGGGTGAATTCATGAGCAGCATCTGGCCCTAGATGGTGTACTTGTCCATGTGCTAAAGAACTACACAGACCAACTAGGTGGAGTTTTCAAGGACATCTTGAACTTCTCTCTTCTGCAGTCTGAGGCTCCCACCTACTTCAAAAGGTCATCTCGCATACTTGTGCCCAAGAAGAGCATAGTGAACTGACTCAACAATGACCATCTGGTGGCACTTAAAGTACATCCACCATAATGAAGTGCTTCAAGAGATTGATTATGGAGCGAGTCATAACCATCAATTCTTGTTTTATGACCTGGATCTGTTTCAACAGAATAACAGCAGATGCTATCTCACTGGCTCTCCACCCAGCTCAGGGCCATCTGGATAACAGGAACACAGGTGTTAGGCTGCTTTTCACCAACTACAGTTTGGCTATCATCCCCTCCAAATGCACCACATAACTCCAAAACATCACTTTGCAACTGGATACTTGACTTTCTCATCAGCAGTCCTCAATCATTGTGGTTTGGTAACACCATCCCCTCTCTAACCATCAACACAGCATAGTTAATACTGTATGCTTATCCCCCTGCTCTTCTCTCTTTACACCCACCACTGCAGTCTAAGCATAGTTCCAATGCCATTTATAAATACGCTGACAACCCCACTATAGTTGACCGAATCACTGGTCAGTGTACAGGAGAGAGGTGGTTCACATGGCTGAATGGTGCTAGAACAACAACCTCTCACTTAACAGCAACAAGTGCAAGGATTGATTATTGATTTCAGGAAGGGTAAGTCGGGAGACCATGCATCAGCTTTCAGCGATGGGTCAGTGGTGTAGAGAGTTCGCAACTTTAAATTTGTGAGCATAACAACCCTGGATAACCTGTCCTGGGCTACATGAAGTAGTTGTGTCAGTGCCTCTACTTTCTTAGAGATTCGAAGAGATTTGGCATGTCACTAAATATTTTAACAAACTTCTACATACGTACTGTGGAAAGTATCCTGACTGGTTGCGCAATGGTCTGGTACAGTAGTTCCAACACACAGGATGTTGTAAAGGGTGGTGAACTTAGCCCACTCCAACACGGGCTCAGCCCTCCCACCATCAGGTGCATCTACACCAGGCGCTGCCTCAAGAGGGCATCATCTATCATCAAGGATCCCACCATCCGGGTCAGGCCCTCTTCCACTAATAGTGGGTGTTGACGGTATATTTACAAATGGCTTAGACCTGCAGTTGTGGGTAAAGAGAGAAGAGCAGAAGGATAATATCTTCTACTGTAACCCCAACTTTGAGAATGCTACCACACTATATGGCAATTTGAAACAAGACTATGGGGCAAATCACAGTATAAGTTGCAAAGAGCATTCATCTCAGTCAACCAACACAAGTTTAATCTGAGCAAGTGTGAGGTGTTGCACTTTGGGAGGTCAAATATAAGTATACAATTAATGGCATGATCCTTAACAGCATTAATGTACAGAGGGATCTCGGGGTCCAAGTCCAAAACACAAGTAGATAGAGTGATAAAGAGGCATAGGATATTTCTGTTTTCATAGGTCAGGGTTTTGAGTATAAGAGTCAGGAAGTCATGATGCAGGACATTAGTTAGGCCAGATTTAGAGTATTGTGTGCAGTTCTGATTGCCCCATTACAGGAAGGATGTGGAGGCTTTGGAAAGGGTGCAGAGCAGGTTTACCATAAAGATGCCTGGATTAGGGGGTAATTACCTACAGGGAGAGGTTGGACAGACTTGGATTGTTTTCTCTGGAATGCCAGAAGTTGCAGGGAGACCTGAGAGAAGTATATAAAACTAGACCAAGTGGACCCGTTGGGCCCAAACCTCTCCTGCATTGGTGCAACACCCTCTCCTACCCCCCTCCCCTCTCCTTCTCCTTCCCCTCCTCCTTCCCCTCCCCCTCCCCCTCCCCCCTCCCCCTCCCCACTTCCCCCTCTCCATCCCCGTCAACCCCTCATCCACCCTCCTCCCCCCTCCCTCGCACCTCCCTCCCCCCCCCCTCCCTAGGAGATAGATTTAAACTTTAAAATGTGAATAACTTTAGAAATATAACACCAATTTCAATAAAACTACTTGCTTTACCATTAAAGTGATGACGGTGAGTAAGGTGGGCCTAAAGTTGTCAAGTTATCGTGTACCATTTTGGCTGTAGTTCGATCACAAATAAACAAACAAACGAGAGTTTTAGTATATAGATGATAAGAGGCATAGTTAGGATAGACAGTCAGAATATTTTTCTCAATGAAAAAAATAAAATACTAGAGGGCATAAGTGAGAGGGGCAAAATTTAAAGGAGATGTGTGGGGCAAGATTTTTACACAGATGGAGGTGAGTGCCTGGAATGCGCTGCTGGGGGTGGTGGTTGTAGATATGTTAGTGGCAGTTAAAAGACTTTTGGATAGGCATAGGGATATGAAGGGAATGGAGGAATATGCATAATGTGCAGGTAGATAAGTAGCATTATGTTTGGCATTGACATTGCGGGCCAAAGAGCCTGTTCTTGTGCTGTATGGTTCTCTATTCCAATATTAATAGCAACAAAATAATTATCCATTAATTTCTGCGTAGCAATATTAAACTGTGATTAGAAATTATCTCTGTGTAAAGATCATGATCATTTTCATGCATGCAGACTTGGCTTGACTTCCACTACATTAAATTAATGTAGTGCATCTCCCTACCGTTTCTGGACCTCACCATCTCCATCACAGGAGACAGACTAGTGACGGACATTTACTATAAACCCACTGACTCGCACAGCTATCTGGACTACACTTCTTCCCACCCGGTCAATTGCAAAAAGTCTATCCCCTACTCCCAATTCCTCTGTCTACGCCGCATCTGCGCCCGGAATGAGGTGTTTCACACTAGGGCTTCTGAGATGTCCTCGTTCTTCAGAAAACGGGGCTTCCCCTCCTCCATTATAGATGAGGCTCTCACTAGGGTCTCTTCTACATCCCGCAGCTCCGCTCTTGCTCCCCCTCCCCCCACTCGCAACAAGGACAGAATCCCCCTCGTTCTCACCTTCCACCCCACCAGCCAGCGGATCCAACATATCATCCACCAACATTTCCGTCACCTACAACGGGACCCCACCACTGGCCATATCTTCCCATCCCCTCCCCTCTCCGCGTTCCACAGAGACCGTTCCCTCCGTAACTCCCTGGTCCACTCGTCACTTCCTACCCAAACCACCCCAACCCCGGGCACTTTCCCCTGCAACCACACGAGATGGAACACCTGTCCCTTTACCTCCCCCCTCAACTCCATCCAAGGACCCAAACAGTCATTCCAGGTGAGACAAAGGTTCACCTGCACCTCCTCCAACCTCATCTATTGCATCCGCTGCTCTAGATGCCAACTTATTTACATCGGCGAAACCAAGCGCAGGCTCGCCGAACGCTTCGCTGAACACCTGCGCTCGGTCCGCATTAACAAAACTGATCTCCCGGTGGCCGAGCACTTTAACTCCCCCTCCCATTCCCAGTCTGACCTTTCTGTCATGGGCCTCCTCCAGTGCCATAGTGAGGCCCACCGGAAATTGGAGGAACAGCACCTCATATTTCGCCTGGGCAGTTTGCAGCCCGGTGGTATGAACGTCGACTTCTCCAACTTTAGATAGCTCCTCTGTCCCTCCCTTCCCCTCCTCCTTCCCAGATCTCCCTCTATCTTCCTGTCTCCACCTATATCCTTCCTTTGTCCCGCCCCCCTGACATCAGTCTGAAGAAGGGTCTCGACCCGAAACGTCACCCATTCCTTCTCTTCCGAGATGCTGCCTGACCTGCTGAGTTACTCCAGCATTTTGTAAATAAATTAATTGCAATCAATTTGAGATTGAGAATCCATATATTCAGAACTGCCCTGACACAGTTCCTCACAACATCATGAAGCAGGCAGATTGTTAAAGAGCATGAGTGTATCCACTACAATTAAAGGAATCCCATTTCTGTATTACTGGACAAGACAATGGCTTGGTACTTCTGCTGCAGACATTTATTGGAATCATACTTATCTCCAACTGATGGAACTGAAATAAATAGGTAGCTCTGTATTTCTAAATGTATATTAATAAGAAAGCAATAAAAAACAATTCATGAACAAAATAATCCTGTACTGCGAGCTATTATTAAACTATTTCAGTAAACATAAAATCATAGTCGAGTATTCTGGTAATAATGTCTGAAAAATCTAACATGGTTTAACATAGCTATATGCTATTGAAATGGTGGCTAATGGTTTATTTTAAATTAAAATATCAAATCTTCATTACAAGAAAGGGATGAAGGCTAACAAGGGAATGCAAATGATATGTTAATCCAACATCTTGCTCTTATTGATCTGGAGTAATTAATTGAGCACCGCTCTGCTACATTCCTGCTGGAATGTTTTATCTCCAGCTATACAGACACAGTCAAATCCAATTTAGCAAAGGTAATGGACAGGGGGGAGGGGAAGAAGGGAGTATAATTAAAATAGTAATGTCACAAGTGTGTTGCAGCCAGACTGTTTTAATTCTCTAAATTCTAGGGCACAGTTTTCTTTATTCATATGACCTAGATAAATAAATCTTTATTGACGAGAGTAATGGGAATGATCACATTACTCATCTAATCTGATGGGCAAGGTTTTCCAAATGGCAACACTGTAATAAACCTAATTGCCTGAGGCAAATTAGGAAAATAGCTCTATTCAGTAAATGGATAGCTTCTTATTTGCGTGCATCCATAATAACTTCTTGCTATGATTGCACTGTAAGTGTGATTATTATTGCTTTGCAGAAAGTATCATTCAAATTCCGAATTAATTTGATAAAATTCTATACAAGGTTTGAAATTTTTTCATCAATTCAACAATTTAAATATGACATCATACTGTCAGCAGTCTGTCTCGTCCATTCCTTCTTTGTTGTTTATAGTATGTGTTAAATGTATGCTTTTGTGTTCTTTAGCTTGTTTTAGGTGGGGGCTGGGGGGTTGGGGGAAATTTTTCAAATCTCTTACCTTGACGGAGATGCGATTATTTTGCCTTATCGTATTTCCGTCCGCACTGTGGCCTAACATCGTGGAGTTGGTGGCCTTTGCTGGAGACCGACTTCGGGAGCTACAACTGCGGGAGCATGCGGGACTTAACATCGCGGAGCTGGCGATCCCTTTGCCAGGGATCGACCTTGAAGCTCCAACCACAGGACCCTGCGGACTTTAACACCGTTGGACTCGCGGACCCTGGTTAGAGACCAACTTCGGGAGCTCCAAGCCGCAGGAGCTTTGACCGCCCTAAAACGAGAGCTTCGATCGCCCCGACGCGGGAGCTTCGATCGCCCTGACACGGGAAATTCGATCGCCCGACGCGAGAGCTTCGATCGCCCCGACGCGGGAGCTTCGATCGCCCCGACGCCGGTGCTTCGATCGCCCCGACGCGGGAGCTTCGATCGCCCCGACGCGGGAGATTCGATCGCCCTGACGCGGGAGATTCGATCGCCCCGACGCGGGAGATTCGATCGCCTAA
This sequence comes from Rhinoraja longicauda, assembly GCF_053455715.1. Classification (NCBI taxonomy): domain Eukaryota; kingdom Metazoa; phylum Chordata; class Chondrichthyes; order Rajiformes; family Arhynchobatidae; genus Rhinoraja; species Rhinoraja longicauda. The sequence continues at coordinate 15,341,787 of NC_135975.1, read as the reverse complement.
CGCGGGAGCTTCGATCACCGGCTGAGGGAGCTTCGATCATCACGGCTGCAGATGGTTCGACTGCGCAGACCGCGGGAGAATAAAGAGGGAAGAAGATTAGACTTTATTGCCTTCCAACACTGAGGAATCCACTGTGGTGGATGTTTATATTAACTTTTATGTGGTTGTGTGTCTTGTTTCTTTTTTTAGTATGGCTGTATGGTAAATCGAATATCACTGTACCTTAATTGGTACACGTGACAATAAAAGACCTTTGAACCTTTGAAAGAAATTTAAAACTATATCTTATACAAATTTATTTTTGCAGAACAAATTGATCAGAAATTTTTATCGCTATTTAAAATCACACTTGCTGATAATTTGATATCCTGTTGAGGTCAAGTTTTTAAAAAAAAATTCAAAGTGTGACTATTAAATCACAGAATAAAAATATGAAATTTTAAATATTTTTAACATAATATCAAATATGTCAAAGTATGGGAACAATGTCACATCTCATTTTTATGATCAGATTTCAATTCAATTCATTTGGAAGATAACTGAGCTTGTTAAAGTACTTTACCAAACCTACTTAATTTAATATAAATGTTCATTTGGTTTTGAAATGTAGCCGATAAATTCCAAGAATTATATATCAATAACTTTTATGTTTTTTTACAGTATGATAATTTAACCATAACATCAGCCTGATCTGTCTAGAGAACAAAATAAGCAACCAAAAATAATTATTTTAGCTTTAGTAAAGCCTACAATTATTATTTGACCTTAATATTAAAAAACAACAATACGAGAATCAAAATAAAGAACAAACACAAAAGACCACCACAGAGCAATCCAGTAGTGTAATACTGTATATTTGAACAAAAGCCTATGAGCAGCACAATGTCATTCTCACAAGGGAACATGCATGATTTGTATTAGACTATTATGTTGCACAATTATTATGCCACAACCAATGATCTGTGCAGAAAAGTACAGGCAGAGGCTGGGGACTACCATTATGTCTTATTTTCAACCATGGTATGAAATGTGCATTCCAATGGAAGCACAAAGAGAAATAAAATCTTTAACAGCTACTAACAAATGTCCAAACAATTTCAGAAATGCTGAATGATTCCGATCCTTCATAAAAGGGAATCACAGCTTCAAGGTGTGTATACCTTCATTTTAAAGTTCAAGATCAAAGTAATTCTTAACCTCCTAGAAAAGGGCTTAACACACAGGATGGTGCATTTCTGTACAATGGAAAAAGAAGAATTCACTACAATTCTGTATTTTTTTGGATGTAACTCCTTCCTTCTACTCTGAACAGCAATTTCAGGACCAACAAATCTTGTCTGCCTGGACTGGTGATATTCCTGAAGCTGAATTCAAATTGACCCCTTCTTTTCTTCTTGTTCCTCAGGTGCCCTTACGATCAAGGACAACATGTTTCCATTTCACCTCCATGAGGTCAGAAAAGATTGAGATGGTCAACATGGAAGCAGCAGGTTCTGCAATGGGTGGAGCAGAAGGTCCAAGCAGCATTGCAGGGAGATGCAACGAGACCTGGGTGTCGTGGTACACCAGTCATTGAAAGTAGGCATGCAGGTGCAGCAGGCAGTGAAGAAAGCGAATGGTATGTTGGCATTCATAGCGAGGGGATTTGAGTATAGGAGCAGGGAGGTTCTGCTGCAGTTGTACAGGGCATTGGTGAGACCACACCTGGAGTATTGCGTACAGTTTTGGTCTCCTAATCTGAGGAAAGACATTCTTGCCATAGAGGGAGTACAGAGAAGGTTCACCAGATTGATTCCTGGGATGGCAGGACTTTCATATGAAGAAAGACTGGATAGACTCGGCTTGTACTCGCTGGAATTTAGAAGATTGAGGGGGGATCTTATAGAAACTTACAAAATTCTTAAGGGGTTGGACTGGCTAGATGCAGGAAGATTGTTCCCGATGTTGGGGAAGTCCAGAACAATGGGTCACAGTTTAAGATAAGGGGGAAGTCTTTTAGGACCGAGATGAGAAAGTTTTTTTTCACACAGAGTGTGGTGAATCTGTGGAATTCTCTGCCACAGAAGGTAGTTGAGGCCAGTTCATTGGCTATATTTAAGAGGGAGTTAGATGTGGCCCTTGTGGCTAAAGGGATCAGGGGGTATGGAGAGAAGGCAGGTACGGGATACTGAGTTGGATGATCAGCCATGATCATATTGAATGGCGGTGCAGGCTCAAAGGGCCGAATGGCCTACTCCTGCACCTATTTTCTATGTTTCTATGTTTCTATGAGCTGTTGGACAGGTTGGGAGATGGCACACTCTTTCCTCTGTCTGCACTTCATGAAGACTGTTTTTAACACTATCCCATTAGCTCCTCCACTCTGTGCAGGCATGAACCATGGAATCCAAAAAAGGATGGCAGAGTGGTGCAGCTGGTAGAGCTGCTGCCTCACAGCGCCAGAGACGCAGGTTTGATCCTGACTTGGGTGCTGCCTGTGTAGAGTTTGCTCTTTCTCCCTGTGACTGTCTATTTCCTCTGGGTGCTCCTGTTTCCTCCCACATCCTAAAGACATACGGGTTTGTAGGCAAATGGGCCACTGTAAGTTTCCCCTATTGTAGTGGATGAGAAAGTGGGATAACATACAACTAGTACAGAGTGTGTATGGGTGATGGATGGTCAGCATAGGCTCAATGAGCCGAAGGGCCTGTTTCCAGGCTGTATCTCTAAACTAATGTCAGTGCACATATTACACTTTTTCAACAAGGCTTTAAGAAATTCCATGAATCATTCCCTGTAAGTACCTTGTAATCTCTTTCTGCGGTGGAGTTCAGAATAACACGTGTTTTGCAATTCTGATGTCTGACATGTCAGTGTTATGCCCTACCATCAAAACAGACCGAGTCAAATTAAAATTCCAAAGCAGGGAATTTTGGCTTGGAAGAGATTGTGTACATTGATTTATTTATCCTACCACTGCATCGGAGGTATTTGTGGGGTCTGCAGTATAACATAACAGCATAACAGAACTTTATTGTCATTCGGTATAAATACCGAACGAAATTTCAGCAGTCACAAGACACAGCAAAAAAGAAAAGAACACAGGACACACGACCCCAACACAAACATCCATCACAGTGACTCCAAACACCCCCTCACTGTGATGGAAGGCAACAAAACTTCCACTCTCTTCCCCCCGCACCCACGGACAGGCAGCTCGACCCCTACCGAGGCAAACGACACGCACAGCCCCCGCAAGGGGATGGAAGGCCCCGCGGCCGAGCCGCCCCGGGCACCGAAATGTCCCGCGGCCGCACCGGGCGATGTTAAGTCCAGCGGCCGAGCCGCGCCAGGCGATGGAAGGCCCCGCGGCCGCTGCTAAGTCGAGCCGCACCGGGCACTGAAACGTCCCGCAGCCGAACCGCACCGGGCACTGAAACGTCCCGCGGCCGAGCCGCGCGCGGCGATGTTAAGTCCCGCAGCCGAGCCGCGCCGGGCGATGGAAGGCCCCGCGGCCGCGCCGGGCGCTGAACCGTTCCGCGGCCGAGCCGCACCGGGCGATGGAAGGCCCCGCGGCTGAGCCGCACCGGGCGTTAAACTGTTCCGCGGCCGAGCCGCACCGGGCGATGGAAGGCCCCGCGGCCGAGCCGCACCGAGCGCTGAACCGTCCCGCGGCCATACCGAGCGATGGAAGGCCCCACGGCCGAGCCGCGCCGGGCACTGTTAGGTCCCGCGGCCGAGCCGCGCCGGCGATGTTAAGTCCAGCGGCCGGGCCGAGCCGCGCCGGGCGATGTAAGGCCCCGCGGCCGATGGAAGGTCCCGCGGCCGAGCTGCGCCCCGGGGAAGAGACCTAATAAAAGAAAGGTTTCACCCCCACCCCCACCCCCACACATACACAGCCAAAAACAGAAACAAAAACCATCCCAACACCGACACAAACAAAAAAAAGAAAAAAAGACAAACAGACTGCCAGAGAGCCGCAGCCGTTAGGCGCAGCCACACGTGACCCCAGTAGATAGTCCACTGCGGCCTGGTAGACATCAAGTTGCTGGGTGTAAATATCACCAACAATTTATTCTGGTCCACCCATGCAGATGCCATAGCCAAGAAATCACACCAACATCTCTACTTCCTCAGAAGGTTGAGGAAATTTGTTATGTCTCATATGACTCTTACCAATTTCTACAGATGCACCATAAAAAACATCCTATCTAGATGCATCACAGTTTGATATGGCAACTGCTCTACCCAAGACTGCAAGAAATGCAGAGAACACAGCTCTGCCCATCTCACAAACCAGCCTACATCCCACCATCAACTCTATTTATACTTCACGCTGCCTTGGGAAAGCAGCCAACATGATCTAGAGCCAATCACATTCTGGGCATTCTCTTGTTTCCCCTCTACTATCAGGCAGATGATAGAAAAGCTTGAAAACACATATCACCAAATTCAAAAACTGCTTATTCGTCCCTGTTATCAGACTCTTGAAAGCACTTCTCATATGCTACAGCTGAGTTCCCCATTCCTACAAGAAAGTTATCTACAACCTTTGCAGAGCCATCAAGAATGCCAAGAGGGAATTCCGGACCAGGCTGTAGTCTCGAGGTAATGTCATGGATACCGTAGATTGTAGCAAGGCATGCAAGCACTAACAGGCTCCAAAGTGAAGGTGGGCAGCATCACTAGCAACAATGGGTCCCTCCCCAATGAACTCAGTACATTCTATGGCCACTTTGAACAGAAGGTCAGTGGTGGAATGCATTCTCTGCCCCCTACTATAATCCCTGCACACACACGATTGTATGGCCAGATTTGGCTCTAATTCCATGTATAAGCTTTCTCACCATACCACTGCAGTAAACCGAATCACGAACAATGACGTGACGGAGTATAGGAAAGAGATAGAGAACAGTGACATGGTGTCAGGATAATAATCTCTCCCTCAATGTCAGTAAGAAGCTGTTTTGACTTCAGGTAGCATGATGGACTACACACCCCAATAGGCGTCAATCGTGCGGAAGTGGAAATGATTGAGAGCTTCAAGTTGCTTTGCATCAATATTACCAAGGATCTACCATGGACCAACCACATTGATTTGACAGACAAGAAGGTGCACCAATACCTCTACTTCCTGAGGAGTCTATCTCCAGTAATTTTCTTACAAACCTACACAGACTTACCATAGAAAGCATACTGTTGGGTTGCATCACAGCTTGATGTGGGAACTGCTCTGTCCAAATTGCAGAGAGTTGTAGACGTAGCTCAGTCCACCACACACAGAACAGACTTCCCACCATTGACTCAATCTACACTTCACGCTGCCTCGGAAAAGAAGCCAACATAATCAAAGACTTGTCCGACCCCAGTCACTTTTTCATCTCCCTGCTCGTGTCCGGTTGAAGGTACTGAAGGTTGAAAGGGTGAGCCAGGAACGTCTTCTTCACCTCTGTTATTGGGCCTCTGAACGGTCCATTCGCATGCTAAGATAACGTTCGATTCACCTCTACTCCATTGAGGACATTTGACTTGTTCTATGAAACTGAACACATATGTCAGGTTGTTGTTCATCAAATATAGCCTGGCCTTCAACATCATCATCCTCTCCAAACTTGTTACCAAGCTTAGGGAACTAGGTCTTGGCACATCCCTTTATAACTGGATCCTTGATTTCCTCATAAACAGAACACAATCAGTGCCAATTGGCAACAACACTCGATAACCATCAGCATGGGAGTACCTCAAGGCCGTGTGCTCAGTCCCCTGCTCTACTCACTCTATACCCATGACTGCGTAACTGGACACTGTTCCAACTCCATCTTTAAACTCACCAACAACACCACCATTGATGGACTAATTACGGATAATGATGAGTCAGAGTATAGGAAGGAGATCGAATGTCTGATTAAATGGCGCCCCAACAGCAAACAGCAACCTTACTCTCAATATCAGTAAGACCAAGGAACTAATTGTTCACTTTAGAAGAGGAAGGCCGAGGATCCACAAATCTGTCTTCATTAATGGGTCGGTGTTGAAGAGAGTCAACAACTTCAAGTTCCTGGGTGTGCATTTCACTGAAGAATTCTCCTTGACCCAGCACACTGATGCAATCATAATGAAATCCCATTAAAGCTTCTACCTTCTTAGAAGATTGAGGAGATTTGGTTTGTCAATGAATACTCTCTTGAATTTCTACATGTGTACGGCAGAGAGCATATTGACTGTCTGCATCAGGGCCTGGTTGGGAAACTCGAATGCCCAGGAACAAAGGAAATCCAAAATGTGGTGGACACTGGCCGCCCCATCACAGGTACTGATCATCCCACCATTGATGTAATCTCTTGGAGGCACTGCCTCAAAAAGGCAGCCAGCATCATCAAAGACCCACACCACCCTGACCACACTCTCATTTCACTTCTGACATCAGGAAAAAGGAATAGGTGTCTGAAAACCATGATCTCCAGGTTCAGGATCAGTTTGTTCCCATCAATCATCCAGCTATTGAACGCTACAAACATCAATTAAAGTCTGAACTATGAACTGTCTTGGTTGCACTAGGGACTTTGCCTTTTACTTTGTTTTGCACTAATGTTGGGATTTATTTATTTATTGAATATTTTTTTGTTTGTTTATTATGTTTCCAATTGAATAATGTGGTATCAAATCATAATCAGAACAGATTAAGGGACAGGACCAATATTAAGGTTTATTATTATCAATGAAAGGTCAATGGCTAAATGTTCATCTTATGGGTAGAAACAACTTATGGTTTCTTTTCACTTTTAAAGCAAGACTCCAACAGGATTTGTGCAAATGAAAGATTTGTTAGTGTATGAAATTTAGAATGGAGTCTTGAGATAACTGATATTTCTTCTTGCTTATATTCAGCACATTTTCTCTTGGAATTTACAGGATAAGTTAACTTGACTGACCGGCCCCAATAAATGTTTAATATATAATTTCTGACTTTCTGATGTATTATTGTAACAAAACAAATTAGGCAGCAATCAAACATTCTATTTGGCAGTACCACTTCATCTGAAATTAATACATTTCCTGTACTAATTGAGGTTAAAACAATTTATTCACCGACTGACTAAGCCAGAGTAGACTGCTTCCTTATGGAATTTTCTAAGAATAAAAAATGAATTCTGTTGGCATTCTTCCAACTCTCCACTTAGCAGCGATTTCAACAAACGTGAGTTCTGGTTAATGGGTCAAGAAATTGTTATATATTAATGCTATTTAAAATAAAGCATCAACTAAGGGATTAATGCCGGCAATAAATATTAGATTGTAGAACGTTAGTTGAACATATAAGGGCTAAAATATTGTACCTGGATTTCAGCAACAAATCTTTAAATTGTCTACATTTTGCTAATGCGCTTATCACTGAACACGGTTTGGCTACAATTGAGTTTCACAACAGGAAAAGGACAATGCTGTTTGTGGCATCAGAGTAACTTTGGCTCTGAGCATTTATCTGCTTAATTTCACCCATTAAGGACGTCACATGTGATCCATGCAATAAAATATGCTACATCACCTTCAGGTTTGCCAGACAGACAGCAACAGAACAGGAAACATACAGAACAGCATGCGCTGTACTACTTGGATTGCAGACATCCTCACAATGCAGGTGCTGCTGACTGCATTTCATGCTGGTCAATACCAGTCCTGCCAAGGCAAATCAAAAGGCAACCACCAGGAAACAATTATTGATGACATGATATAGCTTGAATATGCATTGAAACGACCAAGGGCGGCATGATGGTGCAGTGGTAGAGTTGCTGCTAGACGGAGTTTGTACCTTCTTCCTGTGACTGCCTGGGTTTTCTCCGGGTGCTCCAGTTTCCAAAAATGTACAGGTTGTAGGTTAATTGGCGTCGGTAACAATTGTAAATTGTCCTTAATGTGTAGGATAGCGCTAGTACACTGGATGATTACTGGTCGGCATGGACTCGGTGGGCTGAAGAGCCTGTATCTGACATGTATCTCTAAAGTCCAAATATAGTGAGCCCTAATTCCACAATAAACCTAATGAGGCATGCCAATGTCTTCCTGAATCAGCTGCATTAATTTCTTGAAAGATGCTAGTCATACTTTATTGAGTGTGTGTTCATATTTAATATGGTCTGCCGCATGTTCAGAACCTTGTCATTTAAGGGAGCAGTCCCTTAAGAGAGCAGGCACTAAATGAGGAGGAGATGACAATGACAGGGCTGAAGGGGGAGGGAGACTGCAAACCAGATAGTCTTTTCATTCCTAAACACCTATGAGAACAAATAATTTCTCTGTCACCAGTAGCCACAGCCCTAATTCAACATTTTCAGTCAATCCATATCTTCATCTTTCTTCTGTCTTTGACCAATTACGTTCTTTCCCAAAATACAAAACTAAAATGTTAGTCACCTAGCATTCAAATCTAAATTTATTAATTAAATTTTTCCATGCTGCATGTGAAAATATTCATTCTGTAGTGGCAACTTCGATCGTTCCCATCGAGTCATCTCCGCTAGTCACCACTTACGGAGGAGTGGAGTGAACATTTTTGACGCAAACAACAGAGAGATCTTCACGACATTTCAGTTTAATTGGTCGTTTATTGAAGTAGTGATACAAACAGATTAGTATTTCTCCCGTCATAAATTTGGTAAGAACTGTATCTAGGCATGGCTCCTTCGTGTCTGACGCATCATGTCTCTGCATACCCTGGTGTACTCATAATTCTAGCTCTTCCCAGTCCATATATGCCCATATATGTATTCATCTCACGACGACCCCCAAGTGACCAAAGATAATACAGCAAGATACAAAATAATATAATATGCTAAGACAGCTAACAAACACAAATGGCTCCTACACTTTGTCCTCCCTTAATGATTCTTCCAAATTAATAATTTGCCCTGATGCTCCTCCAGTCATTGCAGACTAGGAAGTGGAAGGCTAATGTCCCCCCATGCACTAAACTGTAGTTGCCCTTAGAGGATGATCTTGAGCATCTCTAATTGTAAAGGGTCGGGATTCATACTGCTTACTCCAAGTGTGGGCTGGGTGACAGACAGAAATTGCAAAGATATTGACAGAGTGATGGGTATGAGTCAAAAAAGGAACAAAAGAATTTGCTTATATCCCATGAGGCACTGCCACTCTTTTGGGATGACACCTCAGCAGCTTTAATGATCTGCTAATGAAGCTGTACTTAAACATTGTATGGGCTCGTGGAGTAATTGTGACCTCCTGTTTTTCCTCGACACAGCAGTATTACATTTCCGAAGTGGCAAATCTCATGCACCGTGACAGCATTGTCATAATTTTTCCTTGTTCTATTTTCTACACACGGGACAGCACCTTTATTCCCCAGTTCTATTCAACTTATTACAAGTTTCTCAAGGAGACAAGGACAGAAAGGTGGGAAAAAATAATGGGTGCTTACCTACAGAAAAATTATATTGAATTTCAGGGCAACATTGCATGGTTTCTTTGCTGGAATTCTAATTAAATTTCCAGACTTTATTCCTTTCCATTTCATTATTAAATGAAGGTTGGACTGAAAGAGACAGAGGTAACTTGGGTAGTGTGTTATTTTCCAAATGAAAATAATTAGTATAAATAGCAGCAAAGTTATTAAATGCAAACACTTTATAAGAATAATCAGATTTAATATAGTATGAAATTATAACATTTATCTATTAATATTTTGATTCTGAACATTCAGGCTGATAACTTTTGAACTCTCAGACATTTGATTATACAGTATAAAGTCATTCACTACACTGATCTAATGTTTCATATATGATATTAACATCAGTACATCAAAAAAAAAATGTTCATACTATAAGAGTAAACCCCATTTGAAAATTTAACTAGCACAACATTTCATATAGATGATGGGTTAACTGGTACCAGAATATGTTGATTTTATCATTAAATAATTAATGATAACCTTGACTTTGCAGACGACATAGCTCTCCTTTCACACACACAGATACAAATGCAGGAGAAGACGGACAGACTCTTACAAGCTGCAACAAAACTTGGTCTTACACCCAATACAGCAAAGACACAGGTGAAGATCCACTCCAAAACCAGCAACCCTGTCCTCATGCACAGCACTGCCCTGGAGGAGGTAGAAACATTTACATACCTAGGCAGTGTTGTGGACACCACTGGAGGGGCAGATGCAGACATAAAAAGCCGAATCAATACGGTTAGGGTGGTGTTTAACATGCTCAGGAAGATCTGGAGCTCAAAATACATCTCAATCAACACCGAATTACGCATCTTTAACTCAAATGTGAAGCAGGTAATGCTGTATGGAGCAGAGACATGGAAAACAACAAAACACACAACAAACAGGCTGCAGACATTCATTAACACCTGCCTCAGGAGAATACTAAATATCTGATGGAGAGACAAAGTAAGCAATGTGGACCTGTGGAAAAGAACAAGCCAGGATCCCATTGACTTACAAATTCGAAGGAGAAAATTGAGTTGGATTGGACACACCCTCAGAAAACCTGCCACAAACATCACCTGGCAAGCCCTGAAATGGAACCCCCAAGGGAAAAATGAAAAGAGGTCGCCCCAGGAACAGCTGGAGAAGAGGTGTCCAGGCAGAAATGTCTGGGAGTGGGCTCAACTGGGGAGATCTCGAAAGAACCGCCAACAATCGAGTGAGGTGGAGGACATTTGTCAATGGCCTATGCTCCCTAGAGGAGCAAAGGGCATAAGAAGAATCAGAAGAATCAGACTAGCCTTTATTGTGATCCAAAAAAACAAGTCTTTTGGACGAAATTCCATTACCCACAGTCCAACAATAAGAGCAATAAAAATAAGCAATAACACACACATTCACAGACCAACTCCAGGTGTTTGGCAGATTGTAGGCCGTAGCGGGAACGGAGACACGACCCAGAAAAAAGGTCGGGTCTCCGTTCGGAAGAGACAATTTTACAGTGTCCCCCCACACATAGTACACAACCACAAAAAAACACTACATCACATCTAAACACTACAATTAAAACAAAAAACACAAAAGACAAACAGACTGCAGGTGAGCTGCAGCTGCTACTTCCGGTAAGAAGTAAGAAGAAGATTAAATAATCAGGAGGCGGTATGCTTTGTTATATGTGAGGAGAGCTGGGTTTAATTTTATGCCTTGCTTGTCATTTATATTCAAGCTTTCCTCATATAGTAAGTTACTCATATCAATAAAGTAATCTGATACATTACTAAGTGCAGAGCAATAGTAAATATGAGAAATAGCAATACACCATTTAATAGCATTTTCATTCACCATGAAATAAGATGATGATTACCATACACTGCTTAAGTACAATGCAGCAAGAATTACTTGATTGATTGATTTATATTTAAACTAGAAAATTTTATCAGATAGTAATAATCATTGGTAGACACAAAATGCTGGAGTAACTCAACGGGTCAGGCAGCATCTCTGGAGAGAAGGAATGGGTGACATTTCGGGTCGAGACCCTTCCTCAAATAATCACTGTTCACGCTGTTGTAGGCATTTAATGTCTTATTGACAGTAACATTTTCAAGTTTATTAGTTAATATTGTTTCTTCCATTATCATCTTCAATATTTTTTTTGCTCTTAGAATTCCAAATTACACATAAAAATAAACATAAATGGTTCTTCACATTCCAAGATTAAATAGCATTTATTTGTGGAATGTATTAGAAATTATGGTGGTCCTTCTCCAGGATTAGTGAGAACAATATATATGAAAGGTGCAGTGCTAATGGTAATTTTAATGCGAGTGCTAATAATATTAAATTCCTGCATGTGTATTAATTTGAAAACAGGAATTGTGCACTCTTATGATGTACAAAGAAGTCATACAAAAAATGCATTTTCAAGATGTGTTGAGTAAATGGCTTTATACATGCATCGGATTTGCAAAGATTTTTTTTATCCAGTTACCTTGAGAAGGGGCTGCTGAGACATTTCTTTGCATCACTGTAGTCCACGTGGTATGATGGGTATTTGGCATTACTATTGTGCTAGGTCATTTCAAAGGGCATCAACTGTGAGTCTGGATAACAAAGACTAGATCAAGATGTGATGCAGCTTTTGTATTTAATGAATCAGATAGTTTTAAGAAAATGCAATAGTATAATGGATTCCATTACTCCACGAACAATTATTGCATTAAGCTGCAAACTACTTTCAGCCTTTTAGCTATGCATCATCAACATTAATTGAAACCTAGTGCAAATGTGTCACAGTCAATGAGAAAACATTTTAATGGTTCAGTAGCTGTAAAATTAATACATTTGACCCTTCTATCCGGAAGTGAATATATGGATAATAATTAGATTTTACATTATGCCAATGTTGCTTTGTGATTCTCATGTTAAGAAAGGTGTTAACATTGACAGGATTTGATTTGTTGCTGTTAGGTAATAACTCATCCCAATACCAGATCAGATTCTGTGCATACCTATGCAATTCCAACACAAGTGTGAACCCTGGTCAGTGTTGTGCTCCAGACCCCGTCATAACACTCCTATCATTGTTCTATGTGAGATGAGATCCATCACCACATTCACACAAGGCTCACTTTCTCATTGGATGTTATTTGGCATTTGAAGCAAGAGAAAGGAATTTCAGTATGTGTGTTTTGTTTTGTTCACGCATATTAAATTGGGCAACTGTTCCACACAATCAGATTGCATGAGTCTGACTAACTTGTGTCATTCCTCCTTGAGTAATGGCTTGCATCAGTTCCATCTAAATTTTCTTTTGTTTCTGTGAGTGATCTGTTGAAGCCAGCCAACTGATTTCCCTTAATCATCTCTTCCTCTCTTAACACCATTTCATTCTCATTTATGACTAAGACTGTTTCTTTTTGCTGACTATCAGCCTTAATTCTTCAACTTTTCACCAAATTTGTTAAAATCATTCCTAACCTCTTTTTTACTTTTTCTTTTGCGGTCACAACTTGTCTACTTTGTGCTGGAGAATATGTTTAGTGGATTACTTAAATGCCAATGTGGAAGCAGCTGCATTGGCAGGGGTGTTGAAATTTGATTTCATGCAACAAACAGTTTTTTTCCATTTTTTTAAAGAATGTTTTGCAAGATGAAATTAACTAAAGTTGCTAAATGAAATCATGTTCCCGAACTTCTTCAGTCCATATTCCGCCACTCACACTTCTAATAAATGAAATTTGTTTTGTCTTTTAAAATCCAATAATGTATATCAAATACTAAAAATATAGCAATGGTAATTAAAATGGCTAAATTTACTTTAGCAAAGGAATTATTTTGCACCCCAATTATCGTACTTCAAAGTCCTGAATGTGATAATGACCATATTATAGTTCTATAGTTCAGAAATACATTAATTCCTCATTATCAGCAGCCAGCACATAATTGGGGTGACAGTTCAAGTCAGTTCTGAATGATCATTATATTTTTAGAGATACCAAAATTGTGAGAAGTTCAATTTATGCACCATCTGCCTCTTCACTAGGATGTCAAATCTCTCATGTTCTGGCCAACATTTTTTGTTCAGCAAGTGGGATCCCCTGGTAATTAATTGGGATTGTGTTGCATAAATATTTTGTCACATTTTTCACATAAAGCCAATGCCTATGAAACATTGAGGTATTTCTAAAATCTTGAAATGGCCTGAATTTGACCCTACTGAATAATGGAAGCAATTTTACTGTCTTTTGTGTACTAGGAAAATAGCTCAGAAGTATCACCTTTGTATCTTGCACATCGGCAATGACTGAGATTAATAGTTATCACCAAATCAATAAAAACAATGAGATAATTCTTTCATTAAATATCACTTTTCCCAGGTCTATCATATTAAAAAAATACTTGCAGTTTAAAATTTTCCTCACACAGAGTTTCAATGTTTCATGTCTCCCTCTCCCTCTGAAGGAGGCCATTTAACTGGTATTAGTTGTTAAATTGCCGAGCACCAGCTCTGCTGGAAACCACACAAAGCATGATTGAATCCATTTCATTTCAGAAAAATCAGGGCAAACCAAGGACACAACTGAGTCTGAAAAGACTAAAGTGTTTCCAGACAATCAAAAAGAAAAATGTAGCATTCTCTTAGCTTTTCTACTTCTGTGTTTTTATATAAACAAGAAATTCATTTTGTTGGCAAGTACAAGTGTGATAAGGACAACACTGAGCTCCATTCCTTTGCCGTCAGACGAACAAATATTATCATTCTTTCTTCCCAATTTTTATCAAGAGACAAGAGTGTTTTATTGTCATACGTCCCAGATAGAACAATTCAATTCTTACTTGCTGCAGCACAGAATATGTAAACATAGTACACTGTAAACAATATAATAAATGAGGGAGCAAAACAAGTTCACTGTGTGTATATATACACATACTCACAAGTACAAATATATATATATATATATACACACAGAAATATACACACACACACACACATATATATATATATATATATATATATATATATACACACACATATATATATATATACACATATATACATATACACATACATGCACACAAATATACACACAAAAAACAAACAATAGTAGCGCAAAAATAATAATAATGATAATAATAATAATAATAGCCTGTCCCTAAATACCACCAAGACCAAGGAGCTGATCATCAAGCTGATCATCAACTTCCGTAGGTCACATAACGGGGAATATGCCCCGATCTCTATCAACGGGGACAGTATGGAGAGAGTGTCCAGCTTCAAGTTTCTGGGCACTCACATTTCGGAGGACCTAACATGGTCCAATAACACTGCTGCGCTGGTCAAGAAGGCACAACAAAGACTGTTCTACTTAAGAACACTGAAAAAGTCTGGTCTACCCCAACAGCTGCTGACGACCTTCTACCGCTGCACCATAGAGAGCATCCTAACGCAAGGCATCCCTGTGTGGTACCTCAGCTGCACGGAGGCAGAAAGGAAAGCTCTACAGCGGGTAGTCCATAGAGCTCAGAGGGCCATCGGAACACAGCTACCAGACTTGGAGGGCATCTACAACACACGATGCCTCAGAAAAGCCACCAGCATCCACAAAGACTCTTCACACCCCTGCAACAGTCTGTTCGAACTCCTTCCATCGGGCAGACGATACAAGGCCTTCTATGCCCGCACCTCCAGACTCAGGAACAGCTTCATCCCCAGGGCCATAGCTGCTATGAACCGGTCCTGCTGAGCCGGATGGCCACAACGCATAGATCAACTTGCACTTTACCCTGTCCAAAACTGTTACAACTGTTTCGTTTCGTTGGGTTGCTGCTGTCTAAATTACCTAAATTATTGCATCGTATGGGAGGCGCATTCCCAATCTCGTTGTACCCCTGGGTACAATGACAATAAAGATATATTGTATTGTATTGTATTGTATTGTATTGTAGTTCAGAGCTTATTTGAGGTTGTAGTGTTTAATAGCCTGATGGCTGTAGGGAAGAAGCTGTTCCTGAACCTGGACATTACAGTTTTCAGGCTCCCGTACCTTCTTCCCGATGGCAGGGGTGAAATGAGTGTGTGGCCAGGATGGTGTGGGTCTTTGATGATGCTGGCTACCTTTTTGTGGCAGCGACTCCGATAAATCCCTTGGATGAGGGGGAGATCAGAGCCGGTGATGGACTGGTCAGTGTTCACAACTTTTTGCAGTCTTTTTCGCTCCTGGGCGTTCAAGTTGCTGAACCAGGCCGTGATGCAACCAGTCAATATGCTCTCTACTGTACACCTGTAGAAGTTCAAGAGAATCTTCTCTGGCATACCAAATCTCCGTAATCTTTTTAGGAAGTAGAGGCATTGATGTGCTTTATTTATAATTGCATCGGTGTGCTGGGTCCAGGAAAGATCTTCGGAAATATAAGAGTTTGAAGTTTTTGACTCTCTCTGTTGATATAAACAGAATTGTGGGCCCTCATCCTTCCTTTTCCAAAGTCCACAATCAGTTCATTGGTTTTACTGATATTGAGAGCCAGGTTGTTATACTGGCACCATTTGGTCAATCGATTGATCTCACTTCTATACTCTGACTCATCACCATCTGTAATTCGTTCAACAACGGTGGTGTCGTCGGCGAACTTGAAGATGGAGTTCGCACTGTGTCAGTATAGAGTGAGTAGAGCAGGGGGCTGAGCACATAGCCTTGAGGTGCTCCCGTGCTGATTGTTAATGAGGAAGAAGTATTTCTGCCAATTTGAACAGACTGTGGTCTGCGGATGAGGAAGTCAAGGATCCAATTGCAGAGGGATGCGCAGAGAACCAGTTCCGTGAGCTTGGTAACCAGCTTGGAGGGGATGATGATATTGAATGCTGAGCTGGTCTATAAACAACAGCCTGACGTAAGTGTTTTTATTGTCCAAGTGGTCCAGTGCGGAGTGGAAAGCCAGTGAGATCGCATCCTCCGTTGACCTGTTGTGATGGTAGGCGAACTGTAATGGGTCGAGGTTCTTGTTGAGGTAGGAATTGATATGCACCATAACCAACTTCTCAAAGCATTACAACAGAGAGTCAATTATAAATAAAGCACATCAATGCCTCTACTTCCTAAAAAGATTACGGAGATTTGGTATGCCAGAGAAGATTCTCTTGAACTTCTACAGGTGTACAGTAGAGAGCATATTGACTGGTCGTTAGTGCCACTGATCGACAGTCATTGAGGCACGTCACCTTACTCTTCTTGGCACCGGTATTATTGCTACCCTCTTAAAGCAGGTGGGAACCTCAGACCTCAGTAATGAGAGGTTAAAAATGTCCACAAAAACTCCAGCCAGTTGGTCTGCACGGGTTTAGAGAACTCGACCAGGTATACCATCAGGTCCAGGTGCTTTCTGAGGGTTCACCCCCCTGAAGGATCTTCTGACGTCAGCCTCTGTGACTGTGACTGCAATGCCATGCATGGGGGCTCGGGAAGGCACATCAGTGTTCTCCCTATCAAAGTGTGCGTAGAACACATTGAGCTCGTCAGGGAGTGATGCTTCGCTGTCGCTTGAGTTGCCTCCTGATTTCGCCTTGTAGGAGGTGATGGCATTCAAGCCCTGCCACAGTTGCCAAACATCCACCACATCCTCCAGCTTTGAGCGGAAGACCCTTTTGGCCTTTTTGATGGCATTGTCAAGGTCGTATCTGGACTTCTTATAGACCTCTGCATGTGGTCCTCAGAAGAATGCGATCTCCTGGTTCATCCAAAGCTTCTGGTTAGGAAACACTCGGATGGTTTTTGTAGGAACACAGTCCACACATTTCCTTATGAAGTCTGTAACGACTGTGGCATATGCATTCAGATCCGTTGCCGAGTCCTTGAATATTGCCCAATCTACTGACTCCAAGTAGGCCCGTAGTCGTTCCTCTGCCTCCCCAGACCAGCTCTGTGCAGTCCTCACCTCTGGGGGTGAACATTTCAGTTGCTACCTGATAACCTAGATGAGCCAAGATCTCCAGAAAAGACACAAGGAACTACAGATGTCCCATCCCATCATTTTTCCAGCTTTCTTCCCACTACTACAATCAATCCAGAAAAGGCTCCTGATCCGAAAAGTCGGCGATCCATGTTCTCCAGAGATGCTACCTGACCTGCTACATTACTCCAGCACTTTGTACTTTTTTCCTCCAAAGTAGTTTCTACTTTCAAACTAACAAAAAAGTCTAACCTTTTGTTTTCATATAACTCGATTTAAACAAGTACAAACATTCAATACGATGTACTACCATTTCACATTTAACTCAACTTTCCCGTCTTTCACCCTCTCTGCTTTGCTCCATCTACTTCCATTTCAATTTCAACTACATTACAATTTCAACTTATTGACCATATAGTCTAAAATGATGCTTAAAATGATGTGAACATTTTTCATTTGAATTGTTAAATCATTTTCATGCCGGTTAGATGTAAAATAATCTCCTGGTTTACATACATTATTCACATCACATTATTTGAGAAACTTGCCATATGCAGATTGATTGGAATGTTGGAAATAAAAGTAGAAAATTCCGGAAATACTCAACAGGTCAGGCAAACATCCGGGAGAGACAAACAAAGTTAATATTTCAGGTCAAAGGCCTTTCATCAGATTGTTGTGTTTCAATTCAATTCAGAAATAATTAATTGACTCTGAAATGCTTTGGCAGACTGCAAGGGGACTGGAAAATGCAAGGCTTTCATTTCATTCATTCTCTTTTTTATTCTCCACTAATTTCACATTTTTCTGGCACATTTACACTCTCATGATTAACAAAACAATCAGAAAACGCAGGACCCTTCAGTATCTAATCTGATAACCTCCTCACTTGGATAAAAAGCAAAATGCAGCTGGGTAATGTAGGAGTGTTATATTGGAACACAAAACACAGCTATGCTGTGGCACAGCAAATCACAAGCACAGATTGCATCTAGTTCTTCAATGTGATGAATCTTGATCATTGATAATCAGCCAAACACAACATTGTGTATGCTTGTGAACAAGGACAAGCCAAATGGAATGTCTTCCTTAACAAGACCAATGCAAAATATGATGCAATGAAATATGGGAAATCGAAGGAAGGTCATAAATCTGTAAACAAGGACAAACAAACAAAATTTCAGCATTGAGGTCAAGGATAAAAAATTATAACTTTTGGGAAAGAGCCATCTTGCCTGTGCATAACAAGGGTGGGAACGGAGCTTTGCCTTGTGCAAAGAGGTAAATTAATTGCTCAGAGATATTTTAAAAACTCTTAAGATGTTTCAACATAATCAAATAAACAAGACTGATTAAAAACAAATTAAAACACTTAACAATTCATCCCCTTTTCAACGCATTAAGAATCCTCCATAACTGAATGAGGTCTCCAATTTTATCTCAGCGATCCAGCAGTAACTGTCACTTAATGAGGGCCGGGTTAACAGTGCAAGTCCATGACCCATGTCAGTGGAAACAGCTGAACTGCAGCCCTCCCATTAGAACTGTTGACTGCAGTCAGGAAGTCCAGTTAAATAGTAGAAACAGGAACTTTAATGGAAAGATGGATGTGTAGTCAATATTTAGAAGATTATACACAGGGGAAATTTATCATCAGATTCTCCTGACAAAAGCAATCTATCTCATTCATGGTGAGATGCAAGTGAGTGAAGCACAGGCCTGCAAATATAGATTGCACCTGTACCCTGGAGTAATCAGAAAGGGACCAACCGCCTTTGCCACATCACTTTCTCTAAGGCTCTCATCTCTTCAAAACCAAAGAAAGTTGAGTTGACTGAATACAGTACTTGCTGTGACATCTTCAGTAATTATTTTCTGTCTTCAGTTCAATAACAGTCTACAGACTTTGCCACATTGACCACTCTTCATTCAAGTGATGGAAGAAAAGTGATAGCTTAGGTAATTGACAATGCAACTTACTTACCAATATTCTTTTTGCTGGTGCTCAGTTCCTCAAAACCACTCAGCTCCAGAGAGCATTCAGTTTTGATTCTAAAATATACAATTTCAAGAGGTGAGGTGGAAGTAAATACCTTTGATATTAATGCAATATTTAATTGATTGGCCATCAAGGGGCCCTAGAGTAATGCATGTAGAATTACCTTCTTGATGTTTTCCTTTGCTGTTAGAAGGAACTTCAGATGCTGGAATCTTGGACAAAAGAAGACTGGAATAACTCAGCGGGTCAGGCAGCAACTGCAGAGGGAATTGATGGGTAATGTTTAGGGTCCAATGACCCAAAACATCACCTAACCACTCTCTTTTGGTATTGGAAATGCAAAGTACAGCTTATATCAGATTTGCAGCTAATTAAAAACTGGAGAGTATACAGCCAATGCTCAAGACAGATGTCATTGAATTGCTAGCTAATTTAGCACAAACAATGTTAGCAGCGACAGTCACTTGTATGTTTCCACCAGTCTAATTTTGGCAAGACTATAAATAAAGAATGTGAAAGAAGTGAATTAGAAGAATGCTTTTCCATACCACGTTTTATGGTTTCCTTGTGTTCAATTATTCACATATGTTACATGCACATTACACCCTTGAAAGTTTAAAATAAAATTTGTCTTGTCAAACATGGCCTTGCCCCTCAATATTGTAAAAACAAGATAAGCTGTTCTCAAAAGATTTTCACATTCAATATCTTGTATTCAAGGACAGCAAAGTAAAATGAGCATTATATTTCAGAATACTATACAGGAATCATTTTAAAGTATCAAAGGGAAAAAAATAAGACTTTGGAAAGCAAATATTCACTTCACTGCTACAAAATTAAAAACTGAAAAAACCCCGTATCAAACCACGGTAAGGTTCTAGCTGTGTAAGAAACAAAATCAAGATAATGATAGAAACAAGTATAAACACTGTGCTGTGTAGGAAGGAACTGCAGAAACTGGTTTAAACCAAAGATAGACACAAAAAAACTGGAATAACTCAGCAGGTCAGATAGCATCTCTGGAGAAAAGGAACAGGTGACGTTTCAGGTTGAGGCCCTTCTTCAGAAGAAGGGTCTTGACCCGAAACGTCACCTGTGCCTTTTTTCCAGAGATGCTGTCTGACCCGCTGAGTTACTCCAGCTTTTTGTGTCTGTAAACACTGTGCTATTGTTTGGAATCTGCATGGTAATAAACATTAAAATGGCACCTGGCTACCATTTGATGTTTGTTTTCATACAAATGCAGTGATTTTTCTGTTTCAGTTTTGAATACAAATGAATGAGAGGAATTCAGATGACTATCATGTCACCTTCAGTGCTTTACAATCTGCAGTGCTTCTTTCACATCTGGAAGCACACGTTAAAAATGAAATGTAGTAATGTGTGTTGGGATTCAAATTGACCCGTGTCATGAGTCAACAGTGAGTATCTATCAGCATTTTAGATAGCATGATTTGTTCCAGCAAAATATCTTTTCATCTGAGTACATAAATGGTACAGCACATGTAATTCTGTGATATGCAAAAGGGGATTTTCTCATTCAACTTCAAGAAGTCATAGACGATTGTGTAACAATAATTTTATGAAAAATCATTCACAGGTATTCTCATACAGCAAGCTGTACTAATGCTACTGTGGTTTAAAAAAAAACTGCATCCATCTAGAGGGTGGAAATCAAAGAAGAAACTAATACCAAGTGATTTCCAGCACTTCATTGTACAGAGTCTCCAAAATGTTTAACTCCCCACCTGCTCTCCAGCCTTTCACCTGCCCTGGAGAAAAAATCTTCCAATTAATTTATAAATTATCATTTACTAACTTTTGACGATGACATTATTACACATGCCCTAGCCTTGGAAGTAACTTTTTCTAGTTTCTTTCTTATCTCCAAGCTCACCTTGCCCACAAGTAGTGCCTCTTGCTCCGTTCACATTATTCTCACTAAAGATGGCAACCACCTAAGAACCTTTCTATGACCCAATGGAAACAGCTGAAATTCAGTGTTTCCATTAGAAATGGTGACTCCAGTCAGGCAAATCCAGTTCAATAGCAGAAACAGAAACTCTAATGGAATGATGGGTGTGCATAAATTTACACTAAGGGCAAATTTATCTTCAAATTCTCCACATATCGGCAATCTACATGGTGAGATGCAAATCAGTTAAACGAAGTGAAGCACAGGCCCACAGGCCTGTGAATGTAAATTGTATCTGTACCAAGGAGTTTAACATCATCCTCTTCTTTTACCATCCTCTGCTTCCAGATAATTACAATTGTTAATGGTTTTCAATACTCAGCTACTCTCCTCTCCTCCTTCAAATACACCATCTAATTTTTGTTTAAAAAAACAACTTCCAGCTCTCCATCATTGCAAGATACTGAGAATGGATGGCTGGAGTAGCAGTGGAAGGACCCTACGGCATAGTACTGAGCCAGACCCATCCTTCATTTCATCAATTCAATGTCAACAGCAAACTGGGCCTTAAAGTGAGAATCTAAGAAATTACATACCTGCTTAGGCCAAGATTGGAATTTTAACAGAATTGAAAATTGGAAGATGGCGCTGGAGCATGGTGATTCTTTACATGCTGTTCAAGAAGAGGGTCTAATGTACTCATGTATAGGCTTCAGTGGTTGTATGCCTTACTCACACTTACAGATGTGATAGAGTTAGAGAGGGTGTAAAGCTGATTGCCATGGATGGAGCATTTCAATTGTGAGGTGTGCCTTGAGAGCAAATGTTATTTTTCCTTGGAGCAGAGGAGGTTAACAGGGGACATGATTGAGATATATAAAATTATGAGAGGTGTATATAGCAGGGCAGCCTACAGGTAGCTTCTCCACATATCAGAGGTAAATAAAACAAGGGGACATAGATTTAGGGGAAGGGGAAGAGATTTAGAATGGGTCTGAAGAGGAGCTTTTTCACTCAGAGAGCAATGAGTACCTGGAATACATCACTTGAGAGAATGGTGAAACAGAATTGCTGACAGCATTTAAGAAATGACTAAACAAGCACTTGAGTCACCTAGGCATAGAAGATTGTAGACCAAGTGCTTTAAGATGGGATTGGCATTAATTGGTACCCAGTGGTCAGCCTCAGTGTGGCTGGCCAAATAGATAGTCTCTCCACTGTATTGTCTCTATGCAGTCCCATGTATTCTGACAGCACACACCACCATTTTCTGATATTTTTTCGCATTTTTAATAAAGTTTATCTGAAATGAAAATACTGGATAGGTAGAAAATCTAATTTCAGCTAAATTTTAAGATGACTAAAGTCATTATCTTCAGAGCCTACAACAAATTCATTTCTGTAACTATTGACTATTAGCCTTGCAGTGTAATTGGTTTGGGCTTAAATAGACAATTTAACATCATTTGTGACACTAAGTGAAATTTTGCTCTACATGGCCTTACACCCCATTTCTACCTGCATAACATCACCAGATTTTGGCCTTAATTCAGCTCATTTGCTGAAATTCTCATTTTTATCTTTGTTTCCTCCAAATTTGAATGTTCCAGTGCAACATTGTTTGATACCTGAAGTTCTGTAAACCTTTGATGTTAAATGATTGAATATTGACAAAATCATTGGTTGCTATTCATATCATGCATAAATAAATCAACCTTCTATTATTTTCCTGTTTAAATCTTATAAGATCAGCAAAGTAGGTTAATTATTGTTGGTATTGATTTCCAATGATCAAGCACAGAACATGACCTTTTGCATCTATCCTCACCATGAGACCACATAAGGAGCTTTCTTACCAAGTTCAGGATCCAACTTTATTCTGCTGTTCTCAAGGAGTGATGCATGATCATTAACTAAGTGCAACATTAAGATGATCAACCATTTTGTGGAATCTGTTGCATTTTTTATATGATAATTGAACCTTTCTATTGATGATGCAGTGTAACCTATGCCAGAAAAGCATACTCCATTATTTAGCTTAGCTAGTCTAAGACTGTATTCAATTACAAAAGACCTACAATATCCTCCAAATACTTTATGAGCCACTGATTATCCAGTAAGATCTAACGAATGGTGCACTGGCGTGTCCTTGACTGAGTTAACTTCATTCAAACAACATTATTTAAATATTTCTGTAGTACCCTTGGCACCACAAAAATTAGCACAAATAATATTTGAAGTACAATGGGCAAAATGATGTGCTCTTGCAAATTTGCAAGACCTGCTGGAAATGTGTGAAGAATTGTCCTTTTACTGCAGAAGAAATCAGGGCTATAACAGACACCAACAGGGTCGATTGTTCCACTTTAGGTTCTCACAATTTTTCATGAGAAGAGAACAAAGTTTTGATAGGAATATTGAAGAGCTGGTATTAATACAAAACGATCAATACCTTTCTTGACTGTTAGCATCTTTGGTGAAGTTATTCTCTATTATTAATATAACAGTGAGATATATTTTGCAACATTTCAGTTCTAATTGATTATCCTGTAAAGTAATAACTGGGTTAACTTCAGCAGTGCAACAAAGTACAAAACAATAGGGTAAGAGAATCGTCCAAAGTTGTGTTTTCAATTACTTGGGAGTGAAATTAGATTTTTTGATGGTAACACAAATAGATTATCATTCGAACTACTAATGGATAACTACTCAATTCAAATTTCCACTACTATCAAATATTCATGTTACAAATAAGATTATTCTTTGTGATTTTGTCATGAAGTTAATGCTGCTACTTTTACTGACAATGTAAAAAAAACATCTCTGAAGAACCAAACAAGGATTTAACCAGAAAGGAATATAGAAACTGTTAAAGGTTCCAGTGCATAAAGTTAGTTATATTTAACAGTCAGCATTATCAACATATAAGAAATGCAGGAAGACCTTCTTTAATTAAATTTAAAAATTAACTTTAATTAAAGTCTTGCAGTAAGACTTAGGTTTTCCACAGAAATCTGGATTCATGACGAGAATAACCTTCCTTGGATTCATCAAGCCTGGCCTGTTCATTTATGAAATATTCATCAATTCTATGATAGCATGAATGATTACATTTTCGTTGTTCTTCAATGTAAATTTCTCCTTATAATTCATCAGATATATTAATTCATGAAATGATCTGCATTTAGGCTTCTGCACTCTGCAGAAAAAGGGCAAAATTGTTAAAGTCAAGTGATTCCTGATACTCGTGTGTTTCATTTCATATAAACAATAACAAAATAAAACATCAAAACAACTACCTTTGCTGGAGATTTTATCCCATTTTGGGGCATTTTGGTCGGCATGTTGGGCCAAAGGGCCTGTTTCCGTGCTGTATGACTCGATGACTCTATCCAAAACATTAAATGTTATAAACACTCGGCTTGTCAGGCAGTATCTGTGAACAGAGAAGCAGAATTAATATTTCAGGTCTTCTAACAAAGGGTCTTTCACCTGAAACTGGCTCTGTTTCACTATCCACGGATGCTGCCTGACCTGCTGAGCATTTCCAGTATTTCCAGTATTTTCTGGGTTTTTTGGAAATGGTGCTGGAAATGCTAATGGATATGAAGGAGGTAATGTCTTGAAATCACAGGAAGGAAAGAGACCACAGTGAGAACTAATGGGACATTTGTTGGGGGGATATCGTCAAAGAAGTCATAAAGTGCAGCACTGACATCACGACATTGCTCACTGCCATTAAAAATGTAATGTTTTGATACGAGTGGTCAAGAATAAATGTGACCGAACCAAAGGCAAAAATAGCAGGCTTGAAGATGAGGTGCAAATTAGAGTTTAGTATAAAAGGATGAAGAAATTGATTAGAAGAGGAAAAAAAAGAGTATTACAGTTAAATTACAAAGAATATAACAGTGGGCATTAAAATCTCTACAAGTATGGAAAAAGAAAATATCAGTGAACATTTATATTGGGAACAAGGAAGTGGCAGAACAATTAAACAAATACTTTGAATAAGAATTCATGTAAGAGGACAAAAGTAATTTCTCCACAATGCTAGCGGACTAACTAATGAAAAGGAGGAATGAAAGGAAATTGGTAATCGTTAAAAAAAGTAATGCTGGAGAAATTAATGATACTAGGGGACTGAGGATCTGGTGGGAGGGAGGAACTGAAGGGAATACATATTAGTCAGGAAATGGTATTAGGTA
Organism: Rhinoraja longicauda; assembly: GCF_053455715.1. Taxonomy (NCBI): domain Eukaryota; kingdom Metazoa; phylum Chordata; class Chondrichthyes; order Rajiformes; family Arhynchobatidae; genus Rhinoraja; species Rhinoraja longicauda. The sequence goes on along the minus strand of NC_135975.1, from coordinate 15,316,282 downwards.
AACTGTTGGGACTGAAGGCAGATAAATTCCCAGGGCCTGATGCTCTGCATCCCACAGTACTCAAGGGGGTGGCCCTAGAAATTGTGGATGCATTGGTGATCATTTTCCAATGTTCTATAGAATCTGGATCAGTTCCTATGGACTGGAGGGTAGCTAATGCAACACCACTTTTGGAGGGAGAGAGAAAACAGGGAATGGTAGACCAGTTAGCCTTACATCGGTATTGGGGAAGATGCTTGAGTTGATTATAGCAGCAAATTTGGAAAGCAGTGACAGGATCGGTCAAAGTCAGCATGCATTTATGAAGGGCAAATTATGCTTGACTAATCTTCTGGAATTTTTTGAGGTTGTAACAAGTAGAATGGATAAGGGAGATGTGGTGTATCTGGACTTTCAAAAAGCCTTTGACAAGGTCCCACACAAGAGATTAGTGTGCAAAATTAGAGCTCATGGTATTGGGGATAGGGCATTGACATGGATAGAGAACTGGTTGGCAGACAGGAAGCAAAGAGTAGGAATTAACAGGTCATTTTCAGAATGGCAGCCAGTGAATAGTGGGGTGCCGCAAGGCTCGGAGCTGGGACCCCAGTTATTTACAATATATATTAACAATTTAGACGAGGGAATTAAATGTAACATCTCCAAGTTTGCGGATGGCACAAAGCTGAGTGGCAGTGTGAGCTGCGAGGAGGATACTATGAGGCTGCAGGGTGACTTGGATAGGTTGGGTGAGTGGGCAGATGCATGGCAGATGCAGTATAATGTGGATAAATGTGAGGTTATCCACTTTGGTGGCAAGAACAGGATGGCAGATTATTATCTGAATGGTGTCCGATTAGGAAAAGTGGAGGTGCAACGAGACCTGTGTGTGCTTGTACATCAGTCACTGAAAGTAAGCATGCAGGTACAGCAGGCAGTGAAGATAGCTAATGGCATGTTGGCCTTCATTGTGAGAGGATTTGAGTTTAAGAGCAAGGAGGTCTTACTGCAATGTACAGGGCCCTGGTGAGTCCGCACCTGGAGTATTGTGTGCATTTTTGGTCTCCTGATTTGAGAAAGGAAATTATTGCTATTGAGGGAGTGCAGCGTAGGTTCACCAGGTTAATTGCCGGGATGGCGGGACTGACATATGATGAAAGAATGGGTCGACTGAGCATGTGTAACGTAAATTTATTTCTGAGACTCAGGTTGCTGATTTTGTAACAGATGGGGCAAATTAAACCTCCTGTTTAACCAGCACAGCATTGTTGCAGACAAATTCAGCTTGTGACATGTATTCATTTATTTTGTGAATAAATGTATTCACTGGAATTTAGATGAGAGGGGATCTTATAGAAAAATATAAAATTCTTAAAGGATTGGACAGGAAAAATGTTCCCAATGTTGGGTGGGTCCAGAACCAGGGGTCACAGTTTAAGAATAAGGGGATTGGGATGAGGAAAAACTTTTTCACCCAGAGAGTTGTGAATCTGGGGAATTTTCTCCACAGAAGGCAGTGGAGGCCAATTCACTGGATGTTTTCAAGAGAGAGATAGATTTAGCTCTTAGGGCTAAAGGAATCAAGGGATATGGTGAAAAAGCAGGAATGGGGTACTGATTTTAGATGATCAGGCATGATCATATTGAGTGGCGGTGCTGGCTCAAAGGGCCGAATGGCCTACTCCTGCACCTATCTTTCTATGTTTCTATGATTTATTCTTTTTTTTCAGATTTTTGGCAATAAACCAATTTTCAATTCATCTTTTTTTAATCTTTTGTTTGAATAAGGTTCTGGATACTTCTTTTTGTTTCATTGGTAGGTGTTATCTTACTATTTACAAAATAGATAGCATGCAACTCTCTGAAATGCACTCCCAGCTACCAAAGACAAGTTTGCATTTCCTTTTGTACAATGTGTGTAACGTAAATTTATTTCTGAGACTCAGGTTGCTGATTTTGTAACAGATGGGGCAAATTAAACCTCCTGTTTAACCAGCACAGCATTGTTGCAGACAAATTCAGCTTGTGACATTGTGGATTAACTTGCAATGCTGCCAACAAAACTAAAGCAATAGTATTTTTGGAAATTTACCACTTCATCTTAAATGTTTTGGTTTACACTGGAGTTTTGCAATTTTGTTTGCCCTATGTGTCACTTAGACAGACTATCTAAAAGATCTGGACTCACAATAGTAGCAACATGCACACTATAAAAACTAATAATATAAAAACTAAAGAATATAGATAATTATTTGAGCATACTTAGTTTAATCATTTAAAATATATTAGATGCTTCACCTTCTACCATTAAAATCTTGTGTTCAGTTAGAGGTGAGAGAGCTGTTGTCTGTGCCACGATTAATGTGCATAAATGCAGACCTCTTTGCTATTGACAGCTTAGTAGCTGCAAAAACAAAAGGCAGTGACAAATAAGGTTAGCTCCCCACATCCCTGAAATGAAAACTGCACCACTTGATTCATTACCGAAAGTGGCATTAATACCTTTCTATTTGTTATGCCTTGTCTGTCGACAAACACTTATTTTTTATCATGATACCTACATCATTCCTTTCATTTAAGCCTCTATTTTGTTTCCTTGAATACTACCTAGCAAAGAAAAAAAACATGATTCTTTCACATTCATAGGTTATTCCAAAGTCCTTAGCCCTTATGTTAAGGATTTATAAACCTTGGTTACTAGAGCTTTTGGAGCTGCTATTTTAGGAATAACTGTCAGACAGCATATAGTGGAACTCTTTATTATTCTGCTGCCACATGATCTTATGCTTCTACCAGAATCTGGCAGACAGTTTAACAGAATATCTGAAGGATGTAATCTCCGATAGTGAAACACCCAGGATTGTAATGAAGTGCTGAAATTCAAGGAACAGATTCAAGGAAGAGAACAGTGATGTCTTGAAACATTTCCACATGACAAAAGAGTTGACACTGATGCTCTTAAAGTGCATAAAGCTGGATTAATCCTAGATGCTGACCAAGTGTGCCCTGGGACATTGTGGGAAGCTCGGGATAAAATTGCTGGAGCCTGGGCAAAGATATTTGTGTCATCATTAGAAATGGGTGAGGTACCAGGAGACTTGAAGTTGGCTAACGTTTAAGAAAGGCTCCAATGATACGTCAGGCAACTAAAGGCTGGTGAGCCTAACATCATGGTGAGAAAGTAATTGGAAGGGATTCTAAAAAGCAGGATCTAAATGCATTTGTAACGGCAAAGACTGTTTAGGGATAGACAGCAGTCTTTGTGTGTCAGAAATGGTGCCTCAAAAATTTGATTTTGAAGAGGTGACCAAGTGGGCTGATGAGGGCAGGCCGGTAGACATTGTCTGAAGGGACTTTAGCAAGTCCTTTGTCAAAATCCTGCATGGTAGGCTGGTCAGGTAGGTTAGATCCCATGGGATCCAGAGCGAGTTAGCTAAAATTGACTTGTCTAGCTTTCTTTCGTCTCACCCCAGAAGGGACCCGACCTGAAACTACCTATCCATGTTCTCCAGGGATGCTGCCTGACCCACTGAGTTAATCCAACATTTTGTGTCTTTCCTTGGTAAACCAGCACCTGCAGTTCCTTGTTTCTACAAAATTGACGGTGCAAGGAGTCAAATGGTGGCCATGAAGTGTTGGTTTATAGATTGAGGCCTGTGACCAGCAACGCGCCACAGGGATTGGTGCTATGTCCACTATTGTTCATTATCTATGTTCATGATTCGGATGAGAATGTAGATGGCATGGTTAGCAATTTTGCAGATATGGTGGTGCAGTGGGCAGTGCAGGTTATCTTAGATTACATCAGGATCTAGATCGACTGGGAAAGTGATCTAAGGAATGGCAGATGGAACTCAATTCAGACAAATGCACAATGCTGGATTTTGGTTAGTTAAACTAGAGCAGGATTTAAGCAATAAATGATAGGACCCTGGAAAGTGTTATAGAACAGAAAGACCTAGGGGAATAAGAATGAAGTTCTCCATAAGTGACGACAGATAGTCAGCCTGAAGAAGGCATTTGGCACATTTGCCTTCATTGGATAGGGCATTCAGTACATGAGTGGGGCCTTCATGTTACAACCATACAATATGTTGGTGAGACTACACGGGACATTGTGCTCAGGTCTGGTTGCCAAGCTGTAAGAAGGATGTCATTAAGCGGGAAAGGGAGTAGAAAAGATTCACAAAGATGTTACCGGGACTGGAAGGTTTGAGTTATAAGGAGAGACTGGATCGGCTGGGGCTATTTTCCCTTGAGCATAGAAGGCTGAGGAGTGACTTTATAGGGTATATAAAATCATATGGATCCTCCTTATCCTTAGATAAGGAGAATGGTCATAGTCTATTTCTCAGAGTAGGTAAGTCTAGAACTGGAGGATATGGATTTAAGTGGAGAATTCTGAAGGGAACCCAAGGGACACCTCTTTCACACTAGAGGATAGTGGGTATGTGGAGTTGCCAGAGGAAGTGGCAAAGGTGGGTACAATTACAATGGTTAAAAGATATCTGGATAGGTAAATAGATGGTTAAGTTTAGAGGGATATAGGCCAAATGAAGGTCAATGGGACAAGTTCAGCTAAGTAACCTGGTCGGCATGGGCTAATTGAACTAAAGGGCCTGTTTCCCTGCTGTGTCTCTTATTTGAAAAGAATTCAGGATTTGGGATAGAAATGCTGGAGAAGTCCACTGTTTGGACGTGCTGACTCTGAAAAATTATGTTGTGATGAGTCAGAAAATGAACTGGCAATGAATTTCATTAAATCAATGTAGGAAGTTTATTGACAGAGATGTCAGCACTGAGCTGAGAAAGAGAATTAAAGTGTGAGGTTTATTGGACGATCAAGGTCATGCATGCACTACATACACGTTATACAAAGTGGTGGTCCAATCTCCCCAATACAGACCATGGAAATTGTGTGACCAGCAACTGCAGAGAACTAAATTAAAATAAGTAAATCTTTACACTACAAGGAGAAAGCATCTGGAGTCTTGGTCAGTGAGAAGGAAGAAGGTAAAATGGCAGGTGTTGCTTCTGTCGTTTCACGGAAAGTTGATTAAAAAGATGCAGATTACTGCAGGCACATATTAAATTAATAACAGAAGAGGGTTGAACACCCAGTCTATAGAAAGCTAAGCAATACATATACAATAGAGGGACAAGTTTCTGCATGTGTGTATGGTGAATAATTGTGGCCAATTAGTCAGTTCTTTATCATTGATAATGGTATGGAAAACAGATGATAACATAATTTATTTTGAAATCTTAATTACTTCCCTTGAAGTTGAAGACAGCAAGTATTTATGAATGTTGTTATGCAGCAATTGAGTGGCTATACTTTGTAAACGCATTTATAATCTTGATTTAGCGGGAATTTAGTGGGAGAGTCTCGGATCAGAGGTCAGAGCCTCAAAATAAAAGGTTGAACGCTCGGAATGGAAATCAGGAAGAATCTCTTTAGCGAGAGGGTGGTGAATCTGTGGAATGCATTGCCACAGACGGAGGGGGAAACCAAGTCAATGGGTATTTTTAAAGTGGAGATTGACAGGTTCTTGATTAATAAGGGTGTCAAAGGTTGCAGAGGAAGGCAGGAGAATAGGTTGAGAGGGAAATATAGATCAGCCATGATCGAATGGTTGAGCAAACGTGATGGGCAAATGGCCAAATTATGCTCCTATGTTTTATGATCTTATCATCATCAGAAATATTATTCTACCACTCTGGGATGAGACCAAGCATTGGAGGAATGAACCACATCAATCAATTGACAAAGTGAAAGAAAAGAACATTAGAACACTACTTTAATCATTGCCAAACATACAGAAATAAGTTACCTTGAATAAGAGACCAGAGGTGAACTGGTAGTTATTTTCCGTCAAAGGACAGAGAGAGGGCTAAAGTAGGTGATGCGGGAAATAAGTTAATTGGGTCACAGTGCACAACTAATCCACACCTTTTCGACCGCACATAGAACGTGTACAAAATTCATACTAATTGCTCATCTGTAATGGCTTCAGCATTCATTATGCATTGACTGCATTATTAATGATATTATCATCGTGGGACTCAATTTCAGTAGTGGTTAGCAAATGCTCACACTTCCTAACACTGTTTAAAGCAGACCTTTAGTTCTGAAAGTGGAGCATAGTACAGGTCCTGGAAAGTGATAATAGAAGCAGATAGTGGTAAATTTGATAAGCTTGCCTACATTGGTCAGACATTGTGTATCAAGAGTCATAAAATCATGTTGCAGCTTTGTAGGACTTTGGTTAGGCTGCATTTGAAGTGGTGTGTACAGCTCTGGTTGCTCAATTAAAGGAAGGATGTGACGGCTTTGGAGAGGGTGCAGAAGATATTTACCAGAATGCTGCCTGGATTAGAAGGTATCATCTATAAGGAGAGGTTGGACAAACTTCAATTGCTTTCTCTGGAATGCCAGAGATTGAGGAGGAAACCTAAGAGAGGCATTTACGGGCTGCATACATAGCATATTGAGTCACAATCTGTTTCACAGGGTGGAAATTTCAAAGACTGGAGGGCATAGCTTTAAGGTGAAAAGCAACAAGGTCTAAAGGAGAGCTGCAGTGCACGTTTTTTTGCATAGAGTTTTGCGGGTGCCTGGAATGCACTGCCAGGAGTGGTGATAGAAGCAGATATGATAGTGGTGTTGAAGAGGCTTTTAGATATGCAGGGGATGGAGGGGCATGGATCATGTGCAGGCAGATGAGATCATTTTACCTTGGAACATGTTCGGCACAGACATTGTAGGCCTTTTCCTGTGCTGTACTTTACTATGTTCTATGTTCAACTGATGCTGCCTTTCAGCTGCAGCAACCCAGGCTCAATCCTGACCTCTGATGCCATCTATGTTGAGTTTACATTTACTTGATAGTGCAGATTATTTCCTCACGTCCAAAACTGTGTGAATTGGTAAGTTAATTGACCCCTAACATGGTTGGTAGAATTGATGGGAATATGCGGAAAATGGATGGTAGGGCCTCAGGGAATATGATTGCAACATGAGTCTGCGTAGACTTTTTGGGCTGATAGTCACCATCTGCATGGTGAGGCAATATGGATTCAATGTATATTCCATTGATTCCATATTACTCCATTATTCCATTGATATCAGCATCTTGCTGAGAAACAATGATAAACATGGCACTGAGACTGAGGCTTTGGCATAAAAGATGGAGAGGAAGAGCAAGGATTTATGCCCACAAGTAATGTCTCACATACCCACATAAATGACAAGGGAGGATGCGACCATTGAGAACTATGCAATAATCAATGCTTAAGGGCGTGGTTTTACGACTAATTAAAGATCAAGATGTGTACCATCTCAAAATTGCACCATTAACCTTACTCACTGCTCCAATGCACCTTATTCCAATCACTTAGAGCCAACAATCTCCACTGTACTTGGATCTGTCAAAGATGGCGCCATCTGACATTTGTGGCCATCAGTCAGATATTTCACTCATACACTACATATTTGTTTTGATGTTGAAATTGAACATAGTTACATATAAATTAGATTTTGTTGTTTTTCATGTACTGATCAGTCATTGTGTTTCATGCAATAGCCCAATAGGGGTCCCTGCAAAAACCTGACAAATTGTCCAAATATTGTCGAAGTCAGCCACAAAGTAGAAGCATGCATAATAAGAGCATTATTATAGGTTTACTATTGTCACGTGTACTAAGATAAAATGAAAATCCTTGTTTTGTGTGCTATTTAGTTAAATTGTACCTATGTGTAAATACAATCAAACCCATACACAAGTACTACACACAGTGCAAAAAGAGAAAGGAAACAGAGTATATTATATAGTGTTTCTGCTACAGAGAAAGGGCAGATGAAAAAAAATAAAGGCTGCAATGGGATAGATTGGAATACATCCTTAGCTTATGGGAGGTCTATGCAAGAGTTAGATATCAGCAGGGAAGGAGCTGTTCCTCATTTTGGTGATAGATATATTCCAGCTTTTTATCCTCTGCCTAATGGAAGAGGGGAGAAGAAAGAATGACTGGGGTGTGATTGATCCTTGATCATGATGGCTGTTTTCTGAGGCAGGATGGTATAGATAAACTTCTTCAGATTAAGCATTGGAGGCACTTCAAGAAGTAAATTGACTGGGAATTTTAATTCCATTGCACAACAAGTTACAGCAACATGAAAAAAATCACAAAAGCTTTCTCTTTACAGAAAGAATAAGGATTTATCCTTGTGCAATTAATATTTTTTCAGACAGAACTCTGTGATGAGACCCTACTTCTGGACTGGGAGAATACATGGTCTTAATTTGATGTTAAACTAGTGGCAAGCTGAAGAGTTCTGATAATCAATTGATGGAAACAAAAACTTGTCTTTGTTTTCTGACCATTTTCAGTAGCTTGTTTCCTGTTAACTGGTATGTCTGACTTGTCCATAGAGATTTTCAGTACATTACAATTCTGTTTTTTGAGATAAATACAATTTCTAGGGATGATTTTATTTTATTTTTTTGTTTTTTACTTGGGACTTTCACCTTTAAAAAAATTAAATTCTGTTTTCACGCGTTGTTCAGTAATATCAGTAACTAATTATGCAGATTATTATTACTTCACATTTATCCTCAATTTTAAGCCTACTTACATCCTTTATGATCTTACCATTACTTTGTTTGTACGCCTATTGCAAGTAACATTTTCCTCAACATTTATAATCCATCGGATAACCTTCCTTGATCTATTTGTTTTTATGTTTTTTTCTCTGATTTCTTCTTTGAGCTTATTCCTTTCATTGATTTAGAGCTGTCCACTAGTCCGACATATATCTGGCAGAAGAAACACATTATTGATTGATATGTGGTCCCTAGATTCAAGACCTATTATAGATCTCATTTTCTATATATTCCCATATTTCTATTCAACCAGTCAGAGTGTATTTAATTCTTCGCTCAATCCTATCACAAGATATTATAATGGGTTAAAGGAGAGTTATGATTTATTCATAACCATGATCTATTGATTCTTTCAGCTGCTATAGAAAGCTACACTTGTAAATTTTTTACATGGACAGCAAATAAATTGAATTTTACCATTCAATTACTAAATGCAATGTATGATTCTATCATTGTTATATTTTTGTTAAGACGTGCCATGGTCCGTTTTGCTCTCCCAATTCCCTGCTTGGGTTTGTTCCTCTTTTCTTTTTCTTCCTCAAGGCGACTGTCTGATTCCATCTGCCTAAATCTTTTCCTTCTTGCCTAAATTTACAACTTCTCTCATCATCTAAGGTTCCCCTAACTTACCACCCTTTCCCCAGCCTTCTTACTGGAACATGCCAGGTCCTGAACTCTGATCAGCTGGTCTTTAAACAATTCCACATATCAGATATGGCGTCTAACAATAACAGACTCCAGTTACTTATTAACAGCTGCTCCCAGTTTAGCTGAAATACTATGTTGGGTAGCTTGGTTCTTTTCGTTACTGACTGAGGTTTTTTTAAGAAGCGACCAAGAAGATTTCTGAGGGCAATGCAGTAGATATTGCATGAATGGACTTTAGCAAGGCCTTTGTCAAGATATTGTATGGTAGGTTGGTCTGGATGGGTCAGATCACATGGGATCAAGAGTGAGCTAGTCAATTGGATGCAAAAGGATGTACCTTTAGAATGGAGATGAGATAGAATTTCTTCAGCCAGAGGGTGGAGAATCTGTGAAATACATTGCCACAGTCAGCTGTGAAGGCAAAGTCATTTGGTATTTGTAAAGCAGAAATTGATAGATGCTTGATAAGCATGGGTCATTAAATGTTATGGGGAATGGGTGCAGGAGAATGGGGTGCAGGAGAGAAAATAGGTCATTCATGATTGAATGGTGGTGCAGGCACGATGGGCTGAATGACATAATTCTGCTACTACGTCTTATGATCTTATGAAAATTGGCTTGAAGGTGGGAAATATAGGATCATGGTAGAGGATTGTTTCTCAGACTGGAGGCCTGTAACAATCATGTACTACAGGGTTTAGTGCTGGGTCCACTGTTGTTCACTAATTATATAAACAACATGGATGTGAATGGAAGTGGTACGGTTAGTATATTTGTAGATGACACAAAAAAAATAAAAAATAATAATGCATTACATTTATATAGCGCTTTTCAAACACTCAAAGACGCTTTACAGGGATTTCTAGAACATAGAGAAGTGAATAAATAGATAAATAAGTAAACGAACAGAGAAAGGAGACAGAAGGTGAGGTGACCTTCAGTGGTTGAAGGCAGTGCTGAAGAGGTGAGACTTCAGTGATGTTTTGAATGTGGTGAGTGAGGAGGAGTCTCTGACGGTTTGGGGTAGTGAGTTCCATAGGGTGGGAGCAGCGATGGAGAAAGCCCTGTTGTATAGTGGACAGCGAAAGTAGTTATCTATGATTATAATGAATTCTTGATTAACCTGGCAAATGAAGTTTAATTCAAACACATGTGAGGTGCTGCATTTTGGTAGAACAAAACATGGCAGAACTTGCACAATAAACAATAGGCATTTGGGAGTGTTGTAGAACAGAGACTGAGGGGTGCATGTACATAGGTCCACAAAGGTAGTGACACAGGCAAACTGTGGTGAAGAAGGAGTTGGGCACATTTGGCTTCATTGGTCAGGGTATTGAGTACAGGAGTTGGAACAGGAGTGGTGTACACCTTCACCACAGCTGTACAATACCTTGGTAAGGCCACTTTTGAATACTGTGCACAGTTCTGGTGGCCCCCGCTATAATGTCAATTTTTACACTTCTATAAGATCACCCTTTGGCCTCCTGCTCTCAAATGAATAAAGTCCCAGCTTGCCAAATCTCTCCGTGTAACTCAGGCCTATACTGAGAATAGGTTTTTATTTCAATTCTATATTCAATTGAAAATTCTCAATTGCTATTATGGGAGTTCAATTCATGTTTGTGGATTGATGGCCCTGAGTTTTGACAGCTCATTCAGTGAAGATTACATTACTGTATTCCATAGCTGATTTGGTTTTATAGAGAGCCAATATGATCTCTTCAGGCCAAATAATTTTTACCCATGGTGTAAGTATGTAAGGATTCTATGACTGGAATGCAGACATGTTTAAGGAGTGGGCATGAAGGGGCAGAGTGGTGTGTAAAATGGAAAAATGTGATGGTATTTATTATTGCTGAGAAAAATATGACAAACAAAATTGTTTAAATAAAGTCAGAGGCATACAGCACAGAAACAGGCTCTTCAACTCAATATGTCCACGCCCACCAATAATATTAGATAATGTTAGCATATAAATGAATCTGGGAACATTGATATGCTAAATGTCAGCATCCAACTTCCAGCTTATCTTGGATTCCATGTTTGAAGGTTTAGACAGAAGTCCACACATGCTGAGGCCAAAAATGATGACAGCAAGCTGTTCTCTTTGTAACTGCTGACCATCTGTCAGTGAATTTGGCTTCATTCACTACAAAAAAATCTCTAAATCAAACCAAAGTAAAAATTATAAATTAACATCCATTAAATCTTACTGAATAGTGATGTAAATTCATGGACCATGTGGTCTACTCCTGTTTATACTCCTCAAATTGAACCCGTTTTCACTACACTGGTGCCTTGACAATATATTTTGTATGAGGCGAATTGAAGCTAATCTAGAGAAACATAGAATGAAACAATTCATTCATGATTTTGATAGTAGATAATACCAGTATCATATATTTTAGCTGGGTTAGCATCAGAACAAGGTGCTTTTCATTTCAAAGCATCCTGCTGACCTTTTCAATCTCTGAATTAGGAAGCTCTTTTCAAGGACAAAATTGATGGCAGAGAGAGACAGTTGATCAATGATAGCTGACTTTTCAAAAGGACTTAATTGATGCAAACACCTCTTGGCATTTCTTAATAAATAAAGTCACAGACATAGATTGGTACAGCACAGAAACAGGCACTGCAATCCACTACGTTCATAATCTAAACTAATCCCATTCAGAACGTATCCATCTATGCCTTGCCTATTTAACTGTTTATCCAAATGCCTCTTAAAATTTTAATTATATCTGATTCCACCACCTCCTCTTGCAACATATTCCAGATTCAGATTCACTCTCTGTTTAAAAATCTTAACCCTAGATCTCCTGTAAAACTCTTCACCTTAAAACTATGCCCTTGTATATTTGATATCTCTACCATGGAAAAAAGATTTTGACCATTTACTCCATCTATGCCAAATGCCCATCAGCCTTCTTCACCTCAAGATAAAACATTCCCAGCCCATCTAATCTCTCCCCATAACTAATGTCCTCCAATCCAGACAACGTCCCAGTAAATCTCCTCTGCACTCTCTCTGGCAGAGAACAGAACAAGTACAGCACTGGAACAGACCCTATGGCTCACAAGCAGCAAACGTAAAACAAACTAATCTCATCTGCCTGCACATTATCCGTATCTCTCCATTCCCTACATATCCATGTACCTATCCAAAAGTTTCTTGAATACCTATATTGTATCTGCCTCCACCATCTCTGTGTAAAATACTTGCTCCGCACGTCCCTAAACTTTGCCACTTTAACCTTAATGCCATGCCCTCTCATCTTTCCACCCTTGGAAAAAGGTTCTGACTGTCTACCCTATCTATTCCTCTCATAATTTTATGTACTGCTGTCAGGTCTCCACCCAACATCTGGCGTTCCCGAGAAAACAATCCGTGCCTGTTCAACCTCTCCTTATAGTTAATATTAACTTTTCCAGGCAGCATTCTGGTAAACTTCTGCACCCACTTCAAAGTCTTCACATCCTTGGTATAGTATGGCAACCTGAACTTCACACAATACTACAAATGCAACCTCAACGGAGCTTTGTAAAGTTGCAACCTAATGTCCCAATTTTTATATTCTATGGTCTGTACTATTTCCCTTCTTCACTACCTTTTCAGGAAACAAATAGGCTTGGATCCCCAAATCTCTCTAATCATCAACATTCCTTATTTTCCTACCATTTACTATATTTGTCCTAATCCTATTCTCAAATGACATCACCATGCACTTGATGGGATAAAATTTCACCCCCTTTTTACTTCTCAGTTCCACCCATATAGTCATTGGAAAATTCCCATTGGATAGACTGCATGTGGAGTGGATGTTTCCAGTAATGGGAGAATCTAGGACCAGAGGGCACAGGTCAGAATAAAAATAGGTACCTTTAGAATGGACATGAGCAATTTCTTTAGCCAGATGGTGGTGAATCTGTGGAATTTATTGCCACAGACGGCAGTGGAGACCAAGTCACTGGGTATTTTTGAAGCAGAGGTTGATAGGTTCTTGATTAGTAAGGGCACCAACAGTTTTGGGGAGATGGCAGGAGAATAGGGTTGAGAGGGAAAAATAGATCTGCCTTGATCGAATGGTGGAGCAGACTTGATGGGCCAAATGGTCTAATTCTGTTCCTATGTCTTATGGAATATCCCCTCTTAGTATCGCTGTGATGTTCTCACTAATTAAATGCACAACTCCCCCTCCTCTCTTACCTCTATCTCTTTCCCTTCTGGAGCATTTGTAGCCTGGAACATTGAGTTATCAATTCTGTCCCTCCCTCAGCCCGTAATAGCTAAAATATCCAGCCCGTATTCCTATCCATGAGCTATTCATCTGCCTTACCTGCCAGGACCCATGCATTTCAACAAATGCAATTTGAATCCTCAGGCTTCCCTTGTTCCCTGCCATGCTCCTCCTTGTCCGGTCCACAGAAACGTGTTCTCTTTAATTTCTACATTTGCCTCACCCTTCTTATCTGTTTCACTAAACACATTCTCTTCACAAACAGAATCATGGTGATATACAATGATTCATGTTTTTATAAAGATACAAACATTTTGTGATATCAAGTAAATGTCAATGGAATAGTGGTTTAACCACCTACACTACTGTATTAATGATCAATAAAGATATAATAGTAGTGCTTTATTGGAGTGGGAAGCTGCTAACCCTGTAGGTAGATGTTCAAATCAAATTTTAAGTATGCCTTTGCTTCATGATTTGATGTGTGACTTCAGCCTCATCCATCAAACAGACATAATAATCTGAAATGCCAAGGATTTTACAACCTCAGGATATCAACTAATTTAAAGATATTGATAGCTTCAAAATCTAGACTTGTTCTTTTAAATAGGAAATGTTCTGTAAAGATAACCGGCTGCAGAAAATGGATCTCATGGAAATAAAATTGAACACTGGAAAATGTACATTTCTTTATCACTATCTCCCCTTCTTCACCAAGAAATGAATTAACATTTAGGCCTCAAAATAATCTGTTTTAAACAAGTTAACATATCAACGCCAATTGAGTTATTTAACTGCTCGATGATAATGCTACATACAACCTAAATGTTATAATGATAATAAAATACTGCATAATAATCGGCTTTGCCTGACCCATATGTTTGACGCTGCTCTTTTCGCTGCAACACCAATGGCCTAACCCACCCTTGATACTTGCAGTCACTTTTTCAGGGTGGAATTAAGCTTAGAGATGGCTGTGGAGTATGGTATAAGGTTATAGTTTAACTGTTGCGCAGTTTTGTTGCAGATGATATTAGTCAATGTCTACTTTCATTCTACTTAGCATGCCTCCCTTTGGGGGAAATTTAGATTTTGCTTTGAGGATACTTTGAAGTATTCTACTCTTTTCATATTCATGCAGATAAGCATGATGCAGAGGGTAGAGATGCATCCAAAAGAGATTCAAAAGGCTAAAAGGTTTGGCTCAGGCAGAAGTCAGCAAATTATTACATTGTTTTGAAAGTAATAGTACTGTATTGCTCAGGGTGGGAGAGATAGTTACTTTTTAGCATTTTCTTGTGGCAAAAAAACACAGGGCAGATCTTATTACTCCATCTGTAGTTATTTTGAGAAGATGGTGAAAGGTCTTTATCGGAGGAGATAGCGCTTCATCAGAAAATATTAAGCATTAAAAAAAACATGCGAGGCTTGATGCTTCACCAGTAGGAATTATAATAATTTTCTGCTCCTGCAAGTAAATAATCCAGTTTTTATGGTCAACCTTTCTGTCACGAGGCCAGAATGATCAGATTTATTAAATTCAGTTCCATAAAGGGCCTGTCCCACTTAGGCAATTTTTTAGGCGACTGCCGGTGACTGTCATAGTCATAGCAGGTCGCCGAAAAAACAGAGACTGGACCCCCCCTACGACAATGGCTACAACAAGCTACAACAACCTACCACCTAATCGACGTCAAGCTATGGCAAGCCACCTACGACCAGGCCCACGACAACCTACGACCATGCAGGCGACCACCTACGACAACTGAAGTCAACCTACGTCTACCAGCGACAAGCTACGACAAGCTACTACCCTGTCGGCGACAACTGAAGACAATTCACGTCATTTTGGCCTCCGGTTTTGATGCTGGTACCTGTCACTGGTTGACGTTGGTTGACTAAGTAATTACCAATGGAATTCACCAATGTCAGCACCGGCAACAACCTACGTCACCTGGCGACAACCTACGACAGCACCTATGTCAGGAGACGTCAAGCTACGATCATTGGCGCCAAACCAACAGTCACCAATTTTAAAAAAATATTTCAAAATCCAGCAGCGACCAGAAAAACGCTACAACTCTTTGGAGACTACTCACGACCATACAGGCGACACCCAGGCGACCATGTGGCGACAGCCTAGTCGCCTGTAGTCACCTAAAAAATTGCCTAAGTGGGACAGGGGCTTTAGTTTCAAAGAATAATAAAACCCATGGCAATAGACAATAGACAATAGGTGCAGGAGTAGGCCATTCAGCCCTTCGAGCCAGCACCGCCATTCAATGCGATCATGGCTGATCACTCTCAATCAGTACCCCGTTCCTGCCTTCTCCCCATACCCCCTCACTCCGCTATCCTTAAGAGCTCTATCCAGCTCTCTCTTGAAAGCATCCAACGAACTGGCCTCCACTGCCTTCTGAGGCAGAGAATTCCACACCTTCACCACTCTCTGACTGAAAAAGTTCTTCCTCATCTCCATTCTAAATGGCCTACCCCTTATTCTTAAACTGTGGCCCCTTGTTCTGGACTCCCCCAACATTGGGAACATGTTTCCTGCCTCTAATGTGTCCAATCCCCTAATTATCTTATATGTTTCAATAAGATCCCCCCTCATCCTTCTAAATTCCAGTGTATACAAGCCCAATCGCTCCAGCCTTTCAACATACGACAGTCCCGCCGTTCCGGGAATTAACCTAGTGAACCTACGCTGCACGCCCTCCATAGCAAGAATATCCTTCCTCAAATTTGGAGACCAAAACTGCACACAGTACTCCAGGTGCGGTCTCACCAGGGCCCGGTACAACTGTAGAAGGACCTCTTTGCTCCTATACTCAACTCCTCTTGTTACGAAGGCCAACATTCCATTGGCTTTCTTCACTGCCTGCTGCACCTGCATGCTTCCTTTCATTGACTGATGCACTAGGACACCCAGATCTCGTTGAACTCCCCCTCCTCCTAACTTGACACCATTCAGATAATAATCTGCCTTTCTATTCTTACTTCCAAAGTGAATAACCTCACACTTATCTACATTAAACTGCATCTGCCATGTATCCGCCCACTCACACAACCTGTCCAAGTCACCCTGCAGCCTTATTGCATCTTCCTCACAATTCACACTACCCCCCAGCTTAGTATCATCTGCAGCTGCTGCAGTGGATCCTGTACATAGTACACACTGTAGCTAAATGGAAAAGGATTAAGATGGCATAAGGGCTGCCAAACCTATGGACTGCAATGTTCTGAATGGCATTGGGGCTTTTAAGGCTGGAAAGACTTGAGTGCCAAGGTGAGCATACAAAATGTTCTCAGTCTCTGACCTGCTCCAGCAGTGAGGAATAATACTCCCATTGAAGGTCAATAAGCAGTGTTTCTCTTGCTGAAGTCTGCCACCAATCAACATATGCATGAACATTATGCAGGTCTTGCTACATTTAAATTAGACTTTTATTATTTAAAGAATTGCAACAAGAAATTAACATTGTGCAGCATCAGCAAAAACCTTCAGATCTATCCTTTTGATGGAGGGTGGGATAAAGCAATTGAATACATGTTGACCTAAATTCCTAGCCGTGAGGAACTTATAAAATATCCTGGAACAGTTTTGATTGGAGTTAAAAAACTATTAAAAATGTTCTTTGTCACTGGTAGACTCTAGCTACTGAAAAGTTTTCCCCTAATCTCAAATGGTTTCACTTTCACGGTGGCGCAGCAGTAGAGTAGCTGCCTTATAGCAAATGCAGTGCTGTACACTCGGGTTTGATCCTGACTACGGGTGCTGTCTGTACGGAGTTTGTACATTCTCCCTGTGATCTGCATGGGTTTTCTCCGAGATTTTCGGTTTCCTCCCACACTCCAAAGATGTACAGGTTTGTAAGTTAATTGGCTTGATAAATGTAAAAATTGTCCCTAGTGGGTGAAGGATAGTGTTAATGTGCAGGGAACACTGGTTGGCGCGGATCCGGTGGGCTGAAGGGCCTGTTTCCGTACTGTATCTCTAAAACTAAATCTTCTGTGGTACCACACTTAGATGAATTATGCATTACTGTCAATATCAGCTTGTTTCCAAATCATTCCATGGCAACATTTCCAAGAGATCTATCGAGCCTCGGGTTCCATTTGCAGCACCTGTAGCACCCACCTGCAATGCCTCCTACATCGTCCTCAATGGAAGCCCCTGAATCCCCACCCACACCTCTTCAACAACATCAGGTGTGCGTGGGCAGTCCCTCTATCTCAGGTCAGGTGTATAAATGCTTAATGGAGCCTGCAGCCTAAAATCCAGGTACACGTAACACAGATCTGAATTCATAAATTATTGGAAACTTCCAGTTAAAAATGTATAGAATAAATAGTGAGTTGCAGAGCCTCTTGCATTCTCTTCATCCCTTCATTGAGGAATGTTTACAGTTAATTAGCTGCTTGATATCCTGGACATTCTAATCAAACTGGTCCTGGTTTTTCATAACCCTTCATGTGCCAATTCTAGCAGATTTCAAAGCATCCCATAAACTGTGGACACTTTGTGGGTCCTGTAAGGTTTAGTTTAGTTTAGAGATACAATGCGGAAACAGGCCCTTTGGCCCACCGAGTCCACACCGACCAGCGATCCCCCCCACATTAACATTATCCTACACACACTATGGACAATTTACACATACACCAAGCCAATTAACCTACGTACCTGTACGTCTTTGGAGTGTGGAAGGAAACCGATCTTGAGGAGACCCACGCGGTCATGGGGAGAACGTACAAACTCTGTACAGACAGCACCAGTAGTCTCTGGCGTTGCAAGCGCAGTGAGGCTGCAACTCTACTGCTGCGCCACCGTGGCCGCCCACGATTGAGAGGTTAAACATGAGGATTTGTCTATGTCTGACTGCTCTGTCCTTCGGGAATGCATCAGTATATAACTGAGCCACATTGGATGATGGAATGGGGAATATATTCCTTGGAGAATATATTTGCACTTTTGCTTCTTTAATTGTTACAGGTTAGGACTTTACTGAGAGTGATAGCTTTTGCCTGTAGCCAAGCTTCTACAATTAAATTGGCATCTACGAACAGGAAATTGCTTTAGTGATAGATATAATTCTGTATGCTGTTTGGTTGACTTTGGCTCCGAACTGTAGTCTCTATCGGTTGATCATGTTCAACCATTGTTTGACCAGTGTCCAGGGTGGCACATCCACAGATATTAGTAAACAACATGTGTGGGCCTAAATGGCCTTCTCCTTGGAGGATCAACTGGATTGGTAATGAATCTGATGCATTGGACGATATCTGGTGGTTGATCTAGTTCTATTCTTAAACATTTTTTTGTTGCAGTTTGATGCAGCTGAGTAGCAATCTCAGCTAATTCAATTAGTAATTAACATTTACCAACACTGTTATGGGTCACTGAAAGGGTATACCTGGTAATTACAACAAATTTCCTTTCCTAAACAACAAATATAAACTAGTTGGGTCTTTTTTCTGATGATTTAGTCACAATAGCTAATGTTTCGATTCCAGCTCTATTGAGTTCATTCATATTTATAAACTGGTTTATGAAAAGAAAACCATATTTGATAATTTGTTGGAGTACTTTGAGGATTCAACATAGGGTGGATTTGATAAAATACCACATAAAATGGCACTGACCAATACAAGTGAGCAGAAACTTGGAGGTAAGAGAATAGTGTGGATTTTCAGATTCGGTGATCTGTAACTGGTGGAATGCCACAAAGATCAGTGCCAATATCTCAATAATTTATAATCAATGTTAATGACCTGGTTGTAGGAACTGAATGTACTGTATCCAGATAGGTGGATTAAAACATTATGAGGACATTGAGAACCTACAAAGTTATTGACTTTGAAAAGACACATGAAAAAGTGAATTAGTATTTAAATGAAAACTACAAAATGTTGTGCTACAGGATCCGGGAGTCTATGTACATAAATGAAAAGGAATACCATGTAGGTACAGCAAGCAGCTGTCAAGGCCAAGGGAATGTTGGCCTTTATTGTAAGGGGTATGAAGTATAAGAACAGGAAAGTTTTGATGCAAATTTATAGGGTGCTGGTGAGTCAGTAATTGGATTACTACATACTATATTTAAAGCATAATATAATTGCATCGTAGACAGGTAGAGATGGTTCACTAGGTTGATTCTTAGAATGATGCAGTTGACTCACTTAATCCTTATTTTGATACAGTAGGTCATACAGCCCACTGGAACCATGCCAGGTTTCACGGTAGCAATCCATTAATCCAATTCCCCTCTTCATATTTCATTGTAACACTGCAACTCATCCTCTCTCATATTAGCCTGTCAACTCCCCTTTGATTCCTTTTGCCTTTAACCTACATTATTTATAGTGGCTAATTGATCTACCAACACATCTTTGAGATGTGGGAAAAAAATGGAACAGCCAGAGGAAACCCACATGGTCACTAAGAAAATGTACAAAGTCCACACAAATGGCACCAAAGGTCAGGATCAATCCAGCGTCCCTGGAATTCGAGGCATTAGCCATGCCACCTAGAATAAAAGGTTGAACAGATAGGCCCATACTACAAAGTAGTCTGATTGAAGCGTGTAAGATTTTGAAATGTTTGGGCAGAGTTGGTGCTGAGAGGATGGTATCCTTGGTGCTAGTATCTAGAAATTGGAGGAACAGGAGGGGGGCATAGTTTCAGAATAACAATCTGAAGAAATGTCTTTTAAAGGGTTATGAATCTTCAGAATTTGCTGCTCCAGGAACATTCAAAGGTGTCATGTAGCATGGAAACAGCCCTTATGTACCTATACCAATCCCATTTCTCAGCACTTAGCCTGTCATGTTTCAAGTGATCATCTAAATATTTAAATATTATGGGAGTACCTGGCACAGAATTTCTTTCATTAATTCCACTCCCACTGATGTTGGCGCTTTGAAGTTAGTCATTGAATACATTGGAAGGAGCGATTGACAGATCCAAACTAAAAGAGATCCAAGGGGTTTGGGAGGGCTCAAGAGTGGTAATGGGGCCAAGACTGAATGAGCCATGAATGGCAGAGCAGGTTCGAGGAGCTGATTGGCCTATTCTTACTTCTTCTACTTTTTATAAACTGTTGTGGTGGGATTTGAACTTGGTTTTATGAATCATTTGTCTAAATCTCATAAGAACAGGAGTGGGCCATTCAATCCTGTTCCACATAATAATGATGGAATGGTGATACAGCGATATATTTCCAATTCAGGATTGTGTGTGACTTGAACAGGAGCATGCAGGAGCATGCAGGCAGTACATTTCCCACAGATTTGGAAATCTGTGGGTAATGTGGGAAAAAAAATCACAGGTTTGGAAAGTGTTACCAGAGTAGCCTCATGAAACAATTGCTTTCATTTTCTAGACGATACACACTGCAGCAGTTGCTCATTAATGGTGTAAGGAATTGACACTACAGGTGGTGGAGGGAGCACCAATCAAGTGGGCTGCTTTGTAGGATGGTGTTGAATGTCAATAGTAAGTGGGTTCAGCTCTTATTTATTTAAGACAAGCATTGCCTGTCAATTTTGTGAGCAAATATTAATTGCCTGAACACTGTTTAGATCTCGCTGCACACAGGCAAGGACTGCTTTATTTGCTGATGTGTCAAGAAAGGAATTAATCACTGTGCAAACTTAAGCAAACATTCTGATGACTTGTGATGGAAGGACGGTCATTAATGAAACAGCAAAATATGGTTGGTTTTCGGAAACTATTGAGAAATCCTGCTATGATGTTTTAAGGCTGGGATGATAAACTTCCAACAACCATATCCATAAAACTCTAACCATTGGAACATTTCCCTGAAGCACGTTGAATTCAGTTTTACCATATTCAGTCAAATCTTATGCTAATGTCAAGAACAGTCTCTTTTAATTCACCTCTAGAATTCAGCCAACCTAGATATATAGGCAGTATATTGACAATTGAGAGTAAACTGATTGGGTAATAATTAGCCAGATAACATTTGTCCTTTTTTTGTTTAAATGAAAAGGACACACCAATAGTTTTTCTGGTTAGATGTCAGCATTTTAACTGTATTGGAACATCTGGTAAATGAGCAGTGAATACTTAGGGAGCACAACTTTTCAGTAGTTCAAATGGGATATTAGCTGGTTTCTTTACCTATGGTGTATCCAGTGCTCTCAGACATTTCTTGGTCTCACAGGGAGCGAATACCATAGGTTTCATTGTGGCTTCTGTAATGGAGCAGATCTCAGCTAGAATCAAGATGGATCATCCACTTGGCATCGTTGGTGGCATGTTGGTGGATTTATAGATGGCACTGGAGCCGTGCCATCTATAAGTGCTACACTAAGCACACAGTCTTCACGTGCACATGTGTTGATCGTCAATGAGGAGATCTTGTACCATTTAGCACTGGTTGATGTACTTTAACTTGAAATATTAACCTGCCTAATCTATTGTTCCAGTACTTTTTCTTTTTATTTCAGATTTCCAGCCCCTGCAGGTTTTTTTTCATTGACTATCATTAAGATAACTTGGCATCAGGTCAGAAGAACTGTATTCTCAAATATATATAAAAAAATGAAGTTAATAATCAAACTTTTTACATAATCATATTGCTAAAGGTGTTTTGCAAAAAAAGCACAAATCCAATTAATTATTATTTCCCACATATTAATAACAGCATAATAGGAAAAGCACTTTTGCAGGGATGAAAAACACCTCCTCCAGTAATGTTATTATTTTCTGACCAAATATTGAAATCTTATGAAAACCTTAAATAATATGCAACAGACAGAAGTGCAAATAATTGAAAATGGTAGAGTATTTTTTTAATAAAATGCAGGGTATTGATAATGATTGCAATTTAAATAGAAAAATGTTCAATTTAAAATCATTTCGTAGGGCACCACCCTCAACATACTGCTCCTGCATGTTTCAATACTCATTCAAATGCTGTCAGGCTTCACGCAACATATTTCATATTTCAGAATTCTTTGTGACATGAGAAGGAGGCCAGTCAACCCATTGAGTCAATGCCTACTCTCAGAAATATCCCATCAATTTCATACCTTCATTTACTTTCTTTGTTAACTATTTGTCTCACATGCTCATCAACTCTCTCCCCTCCTCCCATTTCTGCTACCCAGCTACTCTGGAAGTAATTTACAGTAGCCGATTAACCTAACAACTAGCAAATTGGCATAATGACCCAGTTCCATTTGCCTGCATTTGGCTCATAGCCGTTGTTTCCACTTCCTAGCTTCCTCTGGCAGCTAATTCAACATACAGACAACTCTGAAAATGTTGCCCATGGGATCCCTCTTAAATCTCCCCCCTCTTATCTTAAACCTATGCCCTTTAGTTTTACAATCCTCTATTCTGGGAAAAAGAATGTGAGTATTCATTTTATCTATGCCCCCCGTGATTTTGCACAGCTCAACGAGCCTCCTAAACTACCTACATTCCAAAGAAAAATATCCCAGCTGATGGAATTTAATACAGAGAAATGCGAAGTGTTGCATTTTGGGAAGTCTAACTAGGGCAGAACCTACACAGTGAGAGGGCTTTAGGAAGTGTTGTAGGGCTTTAGGGAGTGTTGTAGAGCAAAGGGATCTAGAAGTGCAGGTAAATAGTTCCTTGAAAGTGGCATCACAGGTAGATAGGGTGGTCAAAAAGGCTTTTGGCACATTTTCCTTCATCAGTCAGAGTACTCAATATAGAATAGGTCATGTTACAGTTGTATAAGACATTGGTGAGGCCACATTTAGAGTATTTTATTCAGTTTTGGTCACCATGTTATAGGAAAGATGTTGTCAAGTTGGAAAGGGTGGAATAGATCGAGTAAATGCACAGAGTAGCGGTATCGAGAACCAGAGGGAAAGATTTAATAGGAACCTGAGAGGTAACTTTTTTTACAAAAAGGGTGGCGGGCATATGGAATGAGCTACCAGAGGAGGTAGTTGAGGCAGGTACTATCATAACCTTTAAGAGACAATTGGACAGGTATATGGATAGGTTTTGAGGGTTACGAGTCAAGTGCGGGCTGGTGGGACTAGTGTAGATGGGGCATGCGTGGGACTAGTGTAGATGGGGCATGTTGGTCGGTGTGAGCAAGGGAGAAGTGGCAAATGAAGGGCCTGTTTCCATGCAGTGTGACTATCCAACATCTCACTATAGCTGAAGTTAACATCCTGGTGAATCTCTTCTGCACCCTTTCTAACTTAATGACTCCTTCCTATATGTGGGTGACCAGAACAGTACATAGTACTCCAAGTGTGGAGACATATGAAGAACATACAAATTCTCTGCAGAAAGCACCAGAGGTCAGAAGCGAACTTAGGTTGCTGGAGTCATGCGACCTGCAGTACACACACCACTGTTCTGTCCTAACATAAATTGTTCCAAATTGAAAACATGCAAGGAAATACATCTAGAATTCTTCTAGGAAAGGCAACAATTTAGGCTTTATGTTACCTACTTCAGCTTTGTAATACCTTTACACATTCTGTTGTTGAATTGATGGCTTAGGAAATTTCAATGCAGAGAAACCACACTTCAGGAGATAAAATTGGCGTGTCACAAATGTAATGCTACGGTGGTTATGGGAGATTTCAACATGCAGGTAGACTGGGAAAATCAGGTTGGAAATGGACCCCAGGAAAGAGAGTTTGTAGAGTGCCTTCGAGATGGATTCTTAGAACAGCTTGTACTGGAGCCTACCAGGGAGAAGGCAATTCTGGATTTAGTGTTGTGTAATGATCCTGATCTGATAAGGGGACTAGAGGTAAAAGAGCCATTAGGAGGCAGTGATCACAACATGATAAGTTTTACTCTGCAAATGGAAAGGCAGAAGGGAAAATCGGAAGTGTCTGTATTACAGTATAGCAAAGGGGATTACAGAGGCATGAGGCAGGATCTGGCCAAAATTGACTGGAAGGAGGCCCTAGCAGGGAAGACGGTAGAACAGCAATGGCAGGTATTCCTGGGAATAATGCAGAGGTTGCAGGATCAATTTATCCCAAAGAGGCGGAAAGACTCTAAGGGGAGTAAGAGACACTTGTGGCTGACGATGGAAGTCAAGGACAGCATAAAATTTAAGGAGAGGAAGTATAACATAGCAAAGAAGAGTGGGAAGACAGAGGATTGGGACTCTTTTAAAGAGCAACAAAAGTTAACTAAAAAGGCAATACGGGGAGAAAAGATGAGGTACGAGGGTAAACTAGCCAATAATATAAAGGAGGATAGCAAAAGTTTTTTTAGGTACGTGAAGAGGAAAAAAATAGTCAAGGCAAATGTGGGTCCCTTGAAGACAGAAGCAGGGGAATTTATTATGGGGAACAAAGAAATGGCAGACGAGTTAAACCGTTATTTTGGATCTGTGTTTACTGAGGAGGATACACACAATCTCCCAAATGTTCTTGGGGCCGGAGAACCTAGGGTGATGGAGGAACTGAAGGAAATCCACATTAGGCAGGAAATGGTTTTGGGTAGACTGATGGGACTGAAGGCTGATAAATCCCCAGGGCCTGATGGTCTGCATCCCAGGGTACTTAAGGAGGTGGCTCTAGAAATAGTGAAAGCATTGGAGATCATTTTTCAATGTTCTATAGATTCAGGATCAGTTCCTGTGGATTGGAGGATAGCAAATGTTATCCCACTTTTTAAGAAAGGAGGGAGAGAGAAAACGGGTAATTATAGACCAGTTAGTCTGACATCAGTGGTGGGGAAGTTGCTGGAGTCAATTATAAAAGACGAAATTGCTGAGCATTTGGATAGCAGTAACAGGATCATTCCGAGTCAGCATGGATTTACGAAGGGGAAATCATGCTTGACAAATCTACTGGAATTTTTTGAGGATGTAACTAGGAAAATTGACAGGGGAGAGTCAGTGGATGTGGTGTACCTCGACTTTCAGAAAGCCTTTGACAAGGTCCCACATAGGAGATTAGTGGGCAAAATTAGAGCACATGGTATTGGGGGTAAGGTACTGACATGGATAGAAAATTGGTTGACAGACAGAAAGCAAAGAGTGGGGATAAATGGGTCCCTTTCGGAATGGCAGGCAGTGACCAGTGGGGTACCGCAAGGTTCGGTGCTGGGACCCCAGCTATTTACGATATACATTAATGACTTAGATGAAGGGATTAAAAGTACCATTAGCAAATTTGCAGATGATAGTAAGCTGGGGGGTAGTGTGAATTGTGAGGAAGATGCAATAAGGCTGCAGGGTGACTTGGACAGGTTGTGTGAGTGGGCGGATACATGGCAGATGCAGTTTAATGTAGATAAGTGTGAGGTTATTCACTTTGGAAGTAAGAATAGAAAGGCAGATTATTATCTGAATGGTGTCAAGTTAGGAAGAGGGGATGTTCAACGAGATCTGGGTGTCCTAGTGCATCAGTCACTGAAAGGAAGCATGCAGGTACAGCAGGCAGTGAAGAAAGCCAATGGAATGTTGGCCTTCGTAACAAGAGGAGTTGAGTATAGGAGCAAAGAGGTCCTTCTACAGTTGTACCGGGCCCTGGTGAGACCGCACCTGGAGTACTGTGTGCAGTTTTGGTCTCCAAATTTGAGGAAGGATATTCTTGCTATTGACGGCGTGCAGCGTAGGTTCACTAGGTTGATTCCCGGAATGGCGGGACTGTCGTATGTTGAAAGGCTGGAGCAATTAGGCTTGTATACACTGGAATTTAGAAGGATGAGGGGGGATCTTATTGAAACATATAAGATAATTAGGGGATTGGACACATTAGAGGCAGGAAACATGTTCCCAATGTTGGGGGAGTCCAGAACAAGGGGCCACAGTTTAAGAATAAGGGGTAGGCCATTTAGAACGGAGATGAGGAAGAACTTTTTCAGTCAGAGAGTGGTGAAGGTGTGGAATTCTCTGCCTCAGAAGGCAGTGGAGGCCAGTTCGTTGGATGCTTTCAAGAGAGAGCTGGATAGAGCTCTTAAGGATAGTGGAGTGAGGGGGTATGGGGAGAAGGCAGGAACGGGGTACTGATTGAGAGTGATCAGCCATGATCGCATTGAATGGCGGTGCTGGCTCGAAGGGCTGAATGGCCTATTGTCTATTGTCTATTGTCTATTGAAAGTAAAAAACATTTCTGATATTGGTTTCAGACAACATTTCATGCTAATTTCAATGAGAATTCTTGGATTGATCAGATGCCAAATATCGAATAAGGGTAAGTAACAGTATTTAATAATTATATTTAGTTTTCACTTTCGAAAACAATTCCCATGCAATTAATGGAGTTCAGTGCATTTCAAATGTAAGGATTACAGTATAATCATAGGATAGGATCAAAGTATAAAATATAAAAGTAATACAGGTGAAATTTGAATTTCTAAATAAATTAAGTTTGATTTTACTAATCAAAAAAGAGATGAACAAAATCCTTCATTTTGTGGGGTTTTACCAGCTATGCACCAGTTTTGGTGAAAATTCAGTGGTACACTTAACAGCTGATATTGTTTTTCCTGGGATTCCCATCAGCGACACAGAACTGTGCAGAGTTTTCGAACATTGCTTTTTCACAGTTCTAAGTAATACATATTTTTCACATTTTCTGTCAACACAAGAGACAATTAAGGTTCAACATTTAGATACTTGGAGAAATGTTGGTTATAATGAGACAAGGAACAATCTTAAATATTGGATGACCACCTGCCTGAGCATGTGTACCTGCTGCACTAATCATTAACTCCTTTATGAGGAAAAAAAGAGAGAGAGAGGGGGAGAGGGAGGGGGAGGGGGAGGGGGAGGGGGAGGGGGAGCAGGTTCAATATTTTGAATTATTTCATATACATTTCAAAATGTGCATTAAGCTATAGGGACAACTTTAACTTCAATTTGTGCAAATAGGCAATTATATTTGAAATTATATTATAGTACAAATTACCTTATAGCTACCATCTTAAAAGAGGCCTGTTTCTGGATGCCTGAACTATTTACATGTTGTGAAGCATATTTTGAGGAAAAAAACGTGTTTCAGGTCATGGCCAATTCTATACCTGGATGTGAATATTATTCTTATTTTAGCAGAGAACTGATTGTAATATTGATTGACATTAATTTCATGACATAAGTAACACTGATATTAAACTTCATAATACTGTAATATGATCAAGCAAAACCATTAATTGATATACTGCAATTAGTGTTTTTATGCAAAGACCAACCATTCTCAAAAACATTGAATTCAGACAATATGTTTTCTGTAACTCCTGACTATATTGATTCCGATTTCCAAACATACTTTGGCATGATTTTGTCAGGTTAAAAGGTGAAATGTTTTACTCTATTTTCTAATATCTCAAATGATTTTTTTCAAAATAACTTGAAAAATAGCACTAGTGGAAAACATTCAAAGTGGGGAAGAAACAAAGGAAGAGGTCCACAAAAATAACCCAAGTAGTAAATGAGCAACAATATTATTTACTCTGCATTGGAATATCACAATCTGAAGGTTTCAACCCATCCTTATTCTCCAGAGATGCTGCCTGACCCGCTGAGTTATTCCAGCACTTTGTGTCTATCTTCGTTATATACCAGCATTTGCAGTTTCTTTCTACACAGCAATATTACTATTAAGATTTGGACTATTGGATATACAATAACCCGAGTTGATTGCATTTCTTAAATTGCAAAGACTAGATGTAGATTCCCCAAATAGTTGCACTGAGCAAACCACCTTAACCACAGCACCTATTCGTAAAGGTAATTTAAAATTGTGCTGCAGCATGTACCACCACATCCAGGGATAAACTGGGTCACTGTTGGAGAAAGGCTGCTAGCTAATTCCAATAGAATTTTGTCTTTAGTCCACACTTTGGTGAACTATATTGCAGAACTACTTGTAGTTGTTTTTATCATATCATCATATCATATCATATATATACAGCCGGAAACACCAAGTCCGGCCGCCCAACGATCCCCGTACATTAACACTATCCTACACCCACTAGGGACAATTTTTACATTTACCCAGCCAATTAACCTACATACCTGTATGTCTTTGGAGTGTGGGAGGAAACCGAAGATCTCGGAGAAAACCCACGCAGATCACGGGGACTTATTGTACCTGGTAACTCCTCTGTTTATGGTATCTCCTTGATGTCATTAGCTGTGATTGCAGAGAGCCTGGATCATTAAATAATCTTCATAATTTATCTTTCTGAATTGTGAGAATTTACTAGATTGTTGTATGATGAAAGTAGCAAGATAGATTCTTGGGTTTCAAACAATTGTAGTCTGATCAGATCAGATTGGTTTATTGTTATATACACCACGCTGTGATGAGATTCCTACTTCATATGAAGCTCAGAGAGGAAATTATATATACAGTAATGACAGTATAATACAGTAGTGGCAGTACACATCATGGCAGATGGGTGGCATTAGGCAATAGCTGAAAATTAATAGAATTAATTCATAAATTGGGAGCTTTAAGCACCACACATATTCCATCAACTGCTACTCTGGGAACGTTTCTAGTGTCCCTTGTCTGTCCCTGTGGTCTTTGATCTCTGTCCCAGCCACTACCAGGATTTTATTTTATTTCAGATATATAGTTTACTCATAATGGGCAGGACATACGACTAGTAAATGTCTCCTCCTTCATTCATTATACCAATAATTCAATACATTCAGGGACCACAGGATTTAGGAAGTTTCTTCACCACCGTTATCAGATTGTTGAATGGACCTCTCACATGCTAAGGATGAACTCTCGATCTTCCTACCTTGTTGTGGCCCTTGCACTTTTTTAATCTGCACTTTCTCTGCAGCTGCACTTCGTTTAATTTTCTGCACAGTATTCATTTTCTCTTTTGCACTACCAGATGTACTTATGAATCGCATAATTTACCTGGATAGCATTTGAGTTTCACTGTACCTTAATTGGTAAAGGTGACAATAAACTGACCTTTGAACCTTTGAAATCAAAGTTTATCACTTTATCTCCTTCACACATGACAATAATAAACTAATATGCCAGTGTAACTCATTTTGCCTCCTTAAACAATATACCCATGAAGTGGTTGACAGGCTGTTCCACAGGATCCAAATCCTCAGCATACAGTGGCACAGGACCCTAGCAGGACCCTAGACAATTAGTTCTTCCCCACAAAGCTGTTGCAGTAGTTGCATTAAACTTTAGTGCATTCCTCAGCATGTACTCTTGTACCTTGGAATGTGCCAGTTGGTAGTATTCGTTTACAAACATCACCTTACACTAGAAGACCGATACGTTTTGGGCAGACCATACTCAATGTCTTATTGCTCAATGCCAAACTTTAAAATCAACTATTTCTGGTGTAGATCCCACGGATCACCTGACATCAGTCTGAAGAAGGATCTCCACCCGAAACGTCACCCATTCCTTCTCTCCTGAGATGCTGCCTGACCTGCTGAGTTACTCCAGCATTTTGTGAAATAAATACCTTCGATTTGTACCAGCATTTGCAGTTATTTTCTTACACCACGGATCAAATTGATCAGTTATAGGGATTGAAACAATGAATATGTCAATTGAATAAAAACTGCAATTAAATTTACTTAGGTAAAACACAAGACAAGCACCCCATAGTGTGTCTTTAATATTTCACAAAAATGTACTATTGATATCTAAACATCTGCTGATTGTTATATATCACCGAAATAAAAGTATAGTTCTTTTTCCACAATTTTGAATCCACAACTCAGCCACAATATTTTGATGTTCATTTCTCAAGTCTTAATCATTCACCTTCTGAGCTAAGGTGAACAATCCCAATTCTTCCACTTCCACCACTTATCCCTGGTACTGAGACCACTTTCATCGAAGGTGACTGCAGTGCGCAGGCATAAGTTGCAGTGATTTCCCCTTTTGAACCATCACAGAAGACCTCTAACAGAGATAGATGCACCTTCATATCAGGTACACTCAAGCCATTCCTGCTGGTCACTGCAGTGTGCAGACATTAAGTTGCACACAGTAACTTCCCCCTTTGAGCCATCACAGAAGACATCCAATAGAGATGCACCTTCATCATATCAGAAACACTCAAATCGCTTCTGCTGCGTCACTGACAGCTTCGTGAAGGATAAGATAGTTGGTGACGATTTAAATAATTGAAGAGCCGCCATTGACGCATTATTTATTAAAAAAGAGGCCTCTTCATTTATGTATGAAGAAAGACAGACGTGAGGAGAACAGCAACAACAGCCCGTCGCTGAGATTGCACTTACTCGCTGCGAGTAGCGGGCGGTGGAATGGCGCGGTGACGCGGCCGGCTCGTGCCCTTCCTCCCACCAGCTCCACAACCGCTCTGCGCGTGCCCACCCGCCCCCTCCTCAACCGCCCTGCGCGTGTCCGCCCGTCTCTCGCCCACCAGCTCCCCGACCGCCGTGCGCGTGGCCCTGGGGCTCGTTGTCGACGATTGGACCGGGGCTGCAGCGCGAGCGCGAATGAAGTTCGAGCAACTTGGAAGCGGATTCAGTGTGTCCTGTGTGGATGGGACCGGGACAGGGACCGGCAGCGGGAGCGACCCCCTCCCCGGGGATATCCGCGCAACGCACCCCACCCCGCATCCGCACTCCCCCACCGCCGGCCGTCTCCCCAAATCTGCTTGTTTCTTTAAAGCCCACGCATCTTCTTTGAATCTTGTGTGGGGTTTTTTTTCGCGATGGAGGAGGAACTCCACCGTCATTACCGCTCGGTGTCAGCTGTTTACTCCGTGAAGGGACATAAATGCGTGTTCTCGAGGGCAGCGGCGCTGGGAGAGAAATTGCCGTTATGAGTATGTGTGAGGAGTATGCATTTTAAACCTGGAAATCTGCCACAGGCCTCAGTCTCCCTCACCATTCACTCTTCGATTCTTCCATTATTACCATCATTAAAACGGGTTCCATGGATATGTCAAGGAAAGTTGCATTTTCCGCTGTCACCTCCAAGGTTCCGGGCTATTCTGACAACTCTGTCGGGCATCTGGTGTAGCTGTTAACCCCCCAGTGTTGTCTCACGCCCTCTTCTTCAAACCCAAGACTGCAGGTTGCTGCAGCAACGATGTCCAAGGTATTAAAAAAGAAAAGTCACTGGACTAATAAAGTCCACGAAACTCTGATATGTAGAGATAAGGATGGGGAACTTAATTTGGAAATCAAAGGTGGCGCTGAGAATGGTCTGTTCTCCTATCTGGGAGAAATGAAACAAAACAAAATAATCTACCAGGTCGGAAAACTGCATTCTGATGATTTGTTGTTAGAAGTCAATGACAAAGCAGTATCTGGACTCACTATCAGAGATGTATTGGCTGTGATCAAGCATTGTAAGGACCCAATTCGTTTGAAGTGTGTGAAACAAGGTATGCTTATCTTCGAGTAAATAACTGCCAATTTCTCATTAGGAGCCAATATATGTTTTCCAGTGCTATAATATGTAAATAATATAAGTTTTTCGTAAATAACATGACGTTATTTAAATTGTTTTTCTCTGATGCTAAACCATAGCAGCAATACTCGCAATAGTCAAAAGTGAATTTTAATTTTTGTGATTGTTAAATGTCTTGCTTTGAAAGTATGTTTTGACATGATTTATTGCAAAATGCTGTACAGTTAAAATACTGGAAGTTAGAGGGCACAGTTTTTTTGCCAACTGTTTTTTTCCCCATTTTAATTCATTGGTTAAATTGGTTGATAACTCGACAGTGCGGTATCGTTGTGTACATGCCGAGTGCCCAGTGTGTGTGGTAATGTTATGTAGGTGCAATGGTACGGTTTTTGGATTATTTGTAATTTTAAACTGAATATATATTAGCTTCTGTTAAGTAATAGTTTAGTACCTATATTTTCATTAATTACTTATTCAGGGATTCTGGTTATACAAAATACTATTTGCTTCAAAAATCACAGACATGAATGAATTGCCATTAGTTATATTGCAGATTGAAATAACCAATAATCATGTATACAGGGAATAGTCAGTATTTTCTCAGTGTGGGGAAATCAAGAACTAGAAACCATAGGTTTAACAAAAGAGGAAATATTTCATAGGATCTTGAGAAGCAACTTTTTCACACAAGTTGGTGGGTGTATGGAATGAGTTGCCAGAGGAAGCAGTTGAGGCAGGTACAATAATAAAATTTAAAATACATTTGGGTAGGTACATGGATAGGAAAACCTGAGAGAGATATGGGCCAAACTTGGGTAAATGGACAAGGTTAGATGGGACACCTTGGTCAACACTGCTGAGTTGGGTTAAATGGCCAGTTTCTGTGATGTATAACTCTATGATTCCATTTAATTACATTAATAGTCACAAAGAAATGTGGACAATATCGTTAAAAGTAATGTTGACTTGCAAGTCAAAGGAACTTGTAAACATTGGTACCCCTAATTGTTTTTCAGTATTGTATCCTGTATGTGTATATTTATCTACAAAACTAGTGTTCAAGTTATTGAAAAACAAGTTAAACAGAAGAA
This sequence comes from Rhinoraja longicauda, assembly GCF_053455715.1. Taxonomy (NCBI): domain Eukaryota; kingdom Metazoa; phylum Chordata; class Chondrichthyes; order Rajiformes; family Arhynchobatidae; genus Rhinoraja; species Rhinoraja longicauda. The sequence goes on along the minus strand of NC_135975.1, from coordinate 15,283,297 downwards.
AACAACAAATTTCTGTATACCAGGTCACTTTTGATCAATGTCAGGGAAATATAAAGAATAAACAGAACATAGATTGAAGTAAGTGGATATCATTTACTTGCAATTTAAAATATATTTAATAAACTATTACATAAGACAGTAATATAAGAATTTATAACTGATTTGTCCTTGTGGCTGAGAAATAGGAGACAAAAAAAGTTATGGGTAAAGGCAAGTTTCTCAAAACTTATCTGGATGAATAATGTTTTGTGTAAATCTATGTTGGGACTTGTAGTTGTGGCTTGAATTACATTTCATGCATGTAGGACTTGACTTTTTTTTTAATCAATCCAAAATGAAAAAGCAACCCTGAAGGCCAACCTGAAAAAAATCCATTTTTACTCACTAATAAATCTTGGTGCAATAAATGTCAACCATGCTGAATTTACATTTTCATTCATTTCTATTGTGAGAATGTCAAATGTGACTTTCAAAATTCCCATAAAGACTACCAATCAATCCCAGTTGTAGCATACACCATTCAGTGGTGTGAGGGTGGTGAAAATAGTTAGAAAAGTGAATGTGTGGGCAGAAATTGGGCAAAAAATTAAAGGCGCTGTGATTTAAGAAAAGAAAAGAGATTTTATTATTGGGATAATTAATGGAAACCCCAAAGTAATATGATTTTCATTATCATCAATTTTGATTTAGTTACACTGAATGTTGATGCATCCCTTATGTTTTTGAAGTAATTGAAAGTGTCTCTTAATGAACACAAATATATAAAACTAATAATATGTTTACAGAGCCCAAAAGTGAAATATTGGATAAATTTAACCCTCCAAAGATTTAAGATATGTGGCTACGATGGAGGTACAGCAATATTTCTGAAATATGATGTGTAACTTGGAGTAAAGTTGAAGATGATAATTTTCTCTATTACCATTTGTTTACTGTGAGTTTGGGAGATGTTGCTGAAGAAGACAGCAAGCTTTTGCTAATTGCATAGGGAATTAATGTTGAGGCTGGAAGAAAGACTGGATGGTGTTGAGGGCCATGAGTACAATTGGAGCAGCAATACATTCATTTCAGTGAAAAATATTCCTTACTATTGATGTACTTTATAGATTATTCAAAGGCTTTGCTAGATACGTTGTAGATATGTTATTTATGTAGTAGTAGATAGGTTATAGCGTTGTAGATACGTTATTTATGTAGTTAGTCTTGTTAATTTTCTGGTCATTGGTAATACTGAGGATGGTGTTCTTTGCTGATGATTGTGCAATAGAATATCAAAAGGAAATCGTTTGGCTTAACCTTGAAAGAGATCTTTGCCAGAAACTTGGGGGATATAAATAACACCCATTCCTTCTCTCCAGAGATGCTGACTGTCCCACTGAGTTACTCCAGCTTTTTGTGTCTATCTAAAGCCATATAATGGGTCAAGTGGAAGAGCTGTCTGCATCGGACTTTCCGGGCGGGTCCTCCTTCCTCGGTCCTCAGTGGGCAAGCTGGACCTTCCAGGCGGGTCCTTGGTCTTCGGTCTGTGGCAGCAGTCTGGGACAGCTGGTGGGTCTGGCCATGACTTGTCTCTAAGCTAGACACAAAATGCTGGAGTAATTCAGAGGGCCAGGCAGCATCTCTAGAGAAAATGAATAGGTGACATTTTGGGATGGGACCCTTCTTCAGACTGATTGTAGTAGGGAGAGTGGGGGAAATACTGGAAGCAAAGAGAAAAAAACCAGGATAAGTCTGGACCAGCAACAGATGATCACTGGCAAGGAGGTCCCCTGATATGCTGACTATTGACTGACAGATGTGAATGCAAGGGAGATGTATAGTTGCGAACTGTGAAACTAGTTAACCAGCTTTTAATGGAGGGGGGGAGAGGGAGTGGAGGGGATGGATGTGGAGGGGGGGGAGAAGGGGGGGGGAAAGGGGGGGGAGGGGGGGGAAAGGGGGGGAAAGGAGGGGGGGGGAAGGGGGGGAAGAGAAGGGGGGGGGAGAAGGGGGGGAGAGGAGGAGAGAGAAGGGGGGGGGGAGAGAGAAGGGGGGGAGCAGTTTGTAGAAATTACCTAAAATTGGAGAATTCAACATTCATACCATTGGGCTATAAGCCACCCTAGTGAAATATGAGGTGCTGTTCCACCAATCTGCATGAGGCCTCACTCTGGCAATGGAGGATGGCAGAAAGGTCAGTATTGGAAGAGTTAAATTGGAGAGGACTTGGCGGAGATAGGGGAGAAGTCAGTGTGGCGGTCGATGATGGCACCAACTAACAGACGAGGACGGACATGTAGAAGTGAGGATGCCACTGCCGGGGGAAGGAAAGTGTGGGGGGACCACTGTGGGATGGGTGAGGGGGAAAAAAACAAAGGGGGACTTGGCAAGGGGGTACTTTGTAACTGTCACCCATAAAGGGCGCTTTTAATGTGCACCCTTGGGTATGCAAGCAAAGAACTTCACTGTGACTTGTCACATGTGACAATAAGGTATTCAATTCAATTGGATAGCAACTGGGAGATTCACTAGGCCTTGGCAGACAGAGGACGTGTTCAGCGGAATGATCAGCGAGTCTATGCTTGGTCTCGCCGATGTACAAGAAACCACATCGGGAACACTAGATGTAATTGATGAGGTTGGACTTTGCTCTGCTTTTTTGTGGAATACACAAACCTGGAAAACTTTCCACTTTGCCAAGTAGATGCCAGTGTTATAGCGGAATTGGAATTTGGCCAACATTGCTGTTAATTGCAGAGCATAGTTCCTCAGCATTGTATTCAATGTATTATTGGAGCCATTTGCTTTTGCTGTACCTTACACATCAAACAATTGCTAGATAACTAATATAGTGAATTGAATTGGCTGAAGGTCACCTTTTGTGATGGTGGGGAAATTCAAGAATGTTGAGATGGATTATTCATTGAGCGCCTGTTGGTGAAGCCGGTTACAGGTGCTTCTGGCTTGCCTTTTGTCTTTCTGGTCTATCATAATTTAAAATGGTGTGAGCACTGATCTTCCTCTGCCATTTGGTTATATAATTGTTTTTCACCATTCATAGCTACATTTAGCAGTAGTGTAGGACTTTGATTTGATTTGTTTATTACTTAATTAATTTTCCAGAATTTTGCTTCTGCTGTTTAGTCTGTATGTGGGGTCTATAATTTCATCAGGTTTGCAACTTATTTTAAAATACTGCTGGTATTGGTCCTGGCATGATCTTCTAAAATACTAATTGAGCCAATTAGTTCACTGATTGACTAAAAGAGAATGGGATATGCTAGGCCATGAGGTTACAGATTTTTATTAAATAATATTTATTACATTTTTTATTGCCCACAGCTGCTTGCTTTTTAGCTGTAAATTTATTTTGAATCTATTTAACATTTTCACTACATCACAGCATGATTGAGGTGCCCTCAGAGCAAGCATGAGTCTTGAACCCGAAGAGCTGTGTTGTCCCTTTATATTTTAATGCCCTGATTAAGCTGTTGTGAGAAAATTGATGAGGACAAGACAAAATAAGCTTTTACCCTTAAAGACTGCAAAGGAAACAAGCTAGCACATCAGGCAAATTAAAGTTGAAAATACAAAATTATGTGTTTTGTTAACGGGACGAAAATTGGATAGATCTCAAAATTTGGGGTTTTGAACGAAGGATCACTGATCATTTAGGATGGCAGTTGAAATGGGGAAGGAGATAACAAAACCAATTGAACCTTTAAATCTTGTAAACTTATATGGACAGCAAAGGAGTGGGAGTAGAAGAAATAGCTTGGGTACAAAATATACTTGTGTTAAATGACTTCTTTTGTCTTGTCATGCTCAACGATTTACTTTTGTGCTTCAAAAGTAAGTGACTACAATTTTAAATTGTTATCATTCTTAAGGGATTTTGCCCTCTTAGAAGGGTCTTTACAAGGTGGCATTAACATTCACACACAACTGTTATCTGTCATTTATATTTTTCACAATATTCATCTTTACCTTTGGTCCTATAATTCTTATAGCAGTTAACTTTAGATTATCTAACAAAGTTTGTCTTTCATTTGCCAGAGTAAACATCATTCACTTGGTTTGTAAATAATTATTGCTTTACACACCTTTGCAGTGTATTGGTTTATTGTGATATGTACCAAGATACATTTAAAAGCTTTGTGTGTCAAATCATACTACACATTTGCAAAGAGAAAAATACCAGAGTGCAGAATATAGTGCTAAGGCAACACAGCATTACAGTTACAGAGAAAAATTTCAAAGATCAAATGAGGGAGGTTGGTAGATCGGAACTACACGTTATCTGAAGGGAGAACCATTCAGTAGTCCGATAACAGTAGGGAATAAGTTGTTCCTGAATCTTGCGGTACATGCTTTTAAGCTTTCGGGTGAAAAAGATGACGGGTGAAAAAGATCTTTGACTATTTAGGCTGCTTTCCCAAGGTAGCGTGAAGTGCAGATAGAGTTGATGATGGATCTGTATGATGCACAGGGCTACATCCACAACACTCTGCAATTTCCTTTGCTGTTGTGCAGAGTTGTTGCCAAACCAAGCTGTGATGCACCCTGATAGGATGCTTTTGACAATGCATCTGTAGAAGTTAGTAAGCGTTCTTGGAATCATGCTGAACTTTCTTGGTCTTGTGAGGCTGTGGAGCAGTTGTACTTTTGTGGCTATAACTTCAATGTGGTTGGTCCAGGATAAATATCGGTCTGATGATTTTTCAGCATGCCACATCTAGAAGTTTGCAAATTTTTATCTCCTATTTTCTTTGTAGATATATCATATGTAACTATACTATAATTTTCAATTCCATGCTGTTCATATTGAGGGATTTCCTTTATCCTGTTACACTTATTGTTTGAGGTATTTTTCCGTGGCCAGTTATTTTATTTTCATTAGGATTAATGTCACTTCAGAACATTGGACTGTGAAATTCTTGCAATAAAAAATGGTATCATAAGTTAATGCCTTGTTAATCATGAGAAATTAATGATTCTGATAACAAACTCTGTTTATGGAGAAGAAATTCATCCTATATACCTTTACGAACATTAATTCTGGCTTGAAATTCCAGTTGAATTGCATCACTAGTTCTGATACTATAGTGTTTGGCCAATCACATTGAAAATTGATTTGTGTATTATGCACAGTTCATAATTGGTCTATTGAAAGAGTACGAGTTCCATATCTTCCTATGCCTATATATTTACCGCTGATACATAAGTGCACCTTGCACAGATGTTATGAATATTTAATGCATTTAGGAATGTGAAGTTATTTATTATAAAGCTCAGTTTTAAGCTGGAGACCAGGCAAAACAATGTTGAGGCAAGAAAATTGTGAATCATATAAATTATTTGTTGTGAAACCTGGAATTGCACCTGAAAGAGAAGGATGTATTTGATAAGGAATTATTTGCTGGGTTGTCAGTGAAAGCTCTGAATATCAATCTGAACCGAACAGCTTTCAAGAAGCCAGCGCAGGTACAGAAGTCTCTTTTGTGCTGTAAGATACAATGATTTTAATTCTCAACTCAAGTTTATGGGATACCTGGGATACTGCAGTAGTTTTGTAATTCAGCTAGGGAAGTCACTTAGGATCAGTTAGATCTTTAGATCCAGAAAAGAGTTGTTCCAGGCTATTGTTGTTTTCTGAAAGCCATTGGATTAGGTTTGTACATGCCTATGCCTCTTGGTACCAGGTGCTTCTCAATTCAAAGAAACAAATAACGTTTGCTAAAATTTTAATATTGTCATACTTGGATGAATTTCAGTCTTTAAGTATCAGGAGGAGTGTACTGCTGCTTCCCATCTTACTCAGAATCTTCATGAACCTCATCTGGTAGTTAATTCCAATCTTTGTGCATAGTGTAACCTATTTATGCTTTATGCATTTAATTCACAAGATATAGATGACCCAGATTTTTCTGCAGTGATGAAATCCACGATACATACCAGAAATCCTGCTGTCTTGTGCAACACTAGTGATCATATACTTCACTATGCGGTATATTGCTGTGAACATTACAACAAAGTGGAAGTGGTGCAACTAGTGACATTGAACGACAATATAAACCTATTGTCAGGGTTGTCCTAATATATTTTCTGCCAATTTCACTTGTAACACTGAAGTTATGAAAATTGATCAAAAAGATGAACAAAATCCTGTTTAAAAAAGAACAGAAGTAAATTAAACTGTAAAAGTAAAAAGTATAGAGTTTTAATTTATTAACTGGTGAGAGGCATGATTGCAGTAACTATGGGAAATACCATCTTGAACTTTATATGTTAAGCTTCACGCTCTTAATGTTAAACCATGCTGATAGTGGGACGTTAAGGGTGCATGGAATGCTAAGTGTTTTGTTCATGAATTCATGATTGTGGCTGAAGAATTGTCAAATGTACCACATCATTTCTTCTGTGGAAATTTATGAATTACCCCCAGAATTTATTTTAATATGAAGGAATATACAGAATCAATAATTTTTAAAAGCAGTTGAGCGTCTATCAAACAGTAGATTGTAAAAGGGGCTGTACTTGCTGAAACTGGTTGCTACAATCTCCTGGGGATTCCTTGATTGCCTTTGAGAGTTGGCGATGTTAATTCCAAGATAATTTATTGCAAACTAGCTTGACATTTTTAAATCTCTTTCTCCTATTTGGTGTGATTGTGTAGCTGGCTGGTTTATGGCACATATGGGTCATGCTTTGTTTGATTTGGATAGGCTATGCAGCCCCGTGATATTTTTTGATTTTTTTTTCATATGTTTGTTGATTATTTCCAGAGGTATGCTATAACATTGACCAAAAGTGAAATCCTTTGCCTCAATCACCACCTTTAATGTTTACCTTTTTCTTTATATTTTTCATTTTATGTTCATTGGGTTAACCAGTTGATGTTACATTATTATCTGTACACACTTTTGGATCTCGTATGTTATGATCATGTTCATACAAGGTGTACTACGCAAATTTTGTAATCTATTTATAAACAGAGTACGGAATTTCTTTGCCTTCCCAGGACGTCATTGTTTGTATTTTATTCAATTTTTGAGATAAGGGTATTGTTAGCAAAGCCAACTTTTATTGCTATCCTGAATTACCACCATCTTGAACTGTTAGTTTTTATTTCGTAAAGGTATACCCACAGTGCATTTGGGTTGGGAATACCTAAATTTAGACTAATGGTGACGTAGTAGCGATGCATTTCTAAGTAAAAATGACGTGCAACTTTTAGGAGAATACTAGACCAAGTGGACCCGTTGGGCCCAAACCTTTCCTGCATTGGTGCAGCACCCCCCCCCCCCCTCCACTCCCCCTCTCCCCCTCCCCCTCCCTTCCGCCTCCCTTCCCCCCCTCCCCCTCCCTCCCTCCACCCCCTCCCCTCCCACTCCCCTCCCTTTCCACTCCATCCCCCTCAACCCCCCCTTATCCTTCACCCCCTCCCTCCCTCTCTCCCCCTCCCTCCCTAGGAGATAGATTTAAACTTTAAAATGTGAATAACTAAAAATATAACACTGATTTCAATGAAACTCCTTCCATTAGCACCAAAGGGATGACAGTGAGTAAGGTGGGCCTAAAATTGTCGCGCTATCATGTACTGTTTTGGCTGTAGTTCAGGGACAAACAAACAAACGAGAATTTTAGTATATAGATGCAAGTTCTGATGTTCCCATGTGACGTTCCCTTTTTTTTAGTGTTCGCATTTGTGGGCTTGGGAGGTGCCAGGATAGTGACTGCAGTGCCATTTGTAAATTATAAATGCCACAGAATGGTATATGATGGTAGATGGTATACCAATTAAGTGAGGTACTTTAGCCTGGATGATGTCGAGCTTCTTGCTTGTGGTTGGAGCTGTACTAATCCATGCTCAACCTTCCAGGGTTTACATGTTTCAGATATGATGAAGAGGGATATAAAAGACGTGGGGAAGCTGAATTAATATGGAGAATGTCACGACTGCTTAGACAGGATATCTTGGAGACCTCATCGAAGGAGACCGAGTGGGTAGAATTCAGGAATAGGAAAGGTGCATTCACTGTGATGGGATTATACGAGAGGCTTCCTAATAGCCACAAGTTCAGCTTGTTTAGTGCCAGCGCTTAGATGGAGGAAAATTTGTGAGGTGCATCCAGATGAGTTACTTGAAACAATATGAGATGGTTCTACCAGAGAAGAGGACAAACTAGAAAAAATGTCATAATGCTTGAGGTTTTTCAGATATTTATGGATGAAACTGGTCCTTGGGTTAATGTAAAATCTGGGGAAGGGTAATTACAATAGTATTACCAAAAAACGAGGCATATAGATACCACTTGACCAGTTGGCTTTCTCAAGCATATTGCTTGTTGCCCTGGCCTCCAGCATCTGTAGTCTCTTGTGTCAGCCAAGTTGCTTCATCGTTCTTTACTGTCCTTAATATGCTGTATTTGTATCGAATGCTTATAGTAAATTAATCCAGCTGAGTAAATAGCTTCTTGAAATATTTGGAATGTTTTCCTCCATTAAAAATGTGCTACTTCGATGCAGATGCTTGTTGTATCTAGATGTGGCAGTGCAAAACAATGCTTGTAACAAAAAAAGTGCATAAAACTGTTTCCGCATTTCAGAAATCAAGTAATGAGTCATTTGGTCTCGGAAGTGAACGCAGTTAGCTTTTTTATAAAATCAGAATACAATGAACATTTTATTCATTGCTTCTACCACTTAAATTGATCATTTATAAAACCAAATCACAGACTCAGACACAACATTTAGTTCAATGTGATTGCCGGGCACTCACTTAATCCATTAACCTAAAGTGTTAATAAATCTGTCATCATGTTTCTTAGCGAGTGTCTGGTAAGGGAAGTTCTTCTTTAGGATGCAAATTTTATGTTTATGCATTGATGCAAAGGAAATTTTAAGGAGCTAATCAGAAAAGAAATTATTTAACAAAATGTGAGTTGAAGAGATAAGCATTTTATATGGAGAAATGGGGAAACTAGGAACTGCAGATGCTGGTTAACACAAGAGGACATAAAGTGCTGGAGTAACTCAGCGGGCCAGGCAACATCTTTGGAGAACATGTATAACATCGGATCGAGACCCTTCTTCGGATGACTTCTTCCATTTACATATTAAGGCAAGCCTGGCAAACAAATTTTCAGATTTGTGCTGCCAAATGCAAAGTTAAAATACAGTAAACTATTTTAACGGAAGCCTTTATAACGGATTTTGGTTATAGTGGATGAACCCCTGACTTACACCGCCTGCCCGGCCGCTTAGAGAGCAGGCTTCCAAGGACACCCACCCGATTCGCAAGATGCACCAGCAAGCCCTTCACTCACTGCACGAGAGTTGCTGCCTTACAGCGAATGCAGCACCGGAGACCCGGGTTCGATCCTGACTACAGGTGCTGTCTGTACGGAGTTTGTATGTTCTCCCCGTGATCTGCGTGGATTTTCTCCGAGATCTTCGGGTTCCTCCCACACTCCAAAGATGTACAGGTTTGTAGGTTAATTGGCTTGGTAAATGTAAAAATTGTCCAAAGTAGGATAGTGTTAATGTGCGGGGATCACTGATCAGCGCGGACCTGGTGGGCCGAAGGGCCTGTTTCCATGCTGTATCTCTAAACTAAACTACTTGTCCAGTTATATAATTTGTACTATTAAGATTTCTTGCCCAAATCTATAATGTGGAGTTTTCTATAGGCTTCCCTCAATTTTTTCAAATTCCCTGAGTTTTCAAGGCCATTTGTTTCTACAGTAACTATGTACCTAAATTGAAGTAAAGCTTTAATCAAAATGCAATACTTTAAAAAATCTATATTTTCATGATACCATGATCCTATAAGAAAAGATCGGAGAGAGGTTGAATAGTGAGAGAAGAATAATGTGATAAAGAGAAACCATTACAAAACAACAGAATAGTAAAGTATTTGTCAGGAATTACAGACTCCGCTTAATTCACAAAATTAGCCTGATTGGCATAGAAATTCAGTTTTTCCTTTCCAATATTATTTCTGATAAAAATGTATTTGTGAAAATACAATGGTTACAAACAAAAGGAACGAGAGCAGAAAAGTTACAAAAAACTGTGCTTATAACTGGAACAAAAACACAGGCTTATATTTTCTTTAAAATACATTGCAAGAAACTATATCTCAGAATTAATATTACACAGTAAAACCAATTTTAATACACATACCAAGGTAGAACAAAAGGGATAAAAATTGATACAGCCTTGCATAGTACCCTTATTTGCAAAAATACTGATTATTTAAGCACAAGAGATCAGCTTCATTTAACATTAAATAACATTTTTCTTTCAGTTGCATCTTATTTCCTGGTACATAATCTGTTCAGAGAGTACATTGGATTCATCCAGCATTAAATTAACACTTACCTAACAAGTTTTACTCTTCACCAGCATTTTTCTCCCCAACCCTTCACCTTTGTACAACTTTAAAGTGAAGCAATTATGTAAGATGCTAAACATGCAAACGCATACAATCAAATAACTCCACATTGACCATGCTTTCTCCCTCTTGTCTTTGTTCGGAAATGGAATTCAGATATATTCTGTCAATATTCTGGTCTTGCCACAATTAAAATATTCTCTTCCAGTGGAACTGATTGTTTCTTATTCGTGTTTCCACTTATGTATAAGATATGAGCTTGATCTCGTTTATAAAGTACCAATCATTCAAATGGGGTTGTGCTCCATCAAACACAGGCTCACATTTGTGATGTCTATGGATGACGTCAAAGGGAGCTTACCCTATCTAAACTCCCAAAGAAAAATCAACATCCTCAACACTCGAGCTCCTGTCATATCTGATCTCTTAAATTAAATTTCAACATGTCTGCTTGAAAGGTTGTTCCCATGTAAGCTGTAAGAATTCCTAATCATTACAGAGATTGTCACCTGCTAAGTAATCTAATTCAACCCTGTTCCGTGTGGATCAGGATAAACAGATTGCAATCAACTAGCAAAACTTTTGAGTCTTTTTCCTAATTCTTAGAATTTATGTTCTGAGCCTATACGTACAAGACTTTCTATTGTATTGCTTAGTGCCATCCCAAGTTATTGGGGTTTGAGAAAACTTGGTGCCCCGATATAGTCTAATCAGAATCACCTCATACAGACTGTAAAGCAGATACTCCCTCTTTGGATCTGCCAATACCCTGCAAAATAGCCACAATTTCTTTGTGCAGAAAATAACCTTTTATATTTCCTCCCTTAGAGTTGTTAAATCTTTTGATGCTTTGCTTAATTGTGAGCGACCATATGTTTCTTCCTAATTGAACATCAGTAGGAGGCTTCCCCAGCTACTGTTGTAATTTTCTGAGTCAAATTGGCCTCGTCAATCTTTGCCTACTACTGACTTTACGTTGCATAAGTTTTTTTCTGCCTCTACATGCCAATTGACTAATACATTCTTTTCCTCACTGGACCCTAGTGTACATGGAATGCCATCTTTAAGTCAGTACATTCTTAGGACATGTGATTGTTTTGCAGAGGTTCCTAAGATAATTGTTGTGTTTTCTGCCATTCCCAAAATAGCACTATGGATGGGCTATTTTGAATTTGGTCATGTGTAATGGGATTGGATTAATAAAAGGTGCTGTGTTAAGGATCCCCTCTGGAGGAGTGATCACAATATGTAGAATTTGGATGCATTTTGAGGGCAAAACACCCGAGGTTGTTAATCATGGTCCTCAATTCAAATTGGGACAATTAGAAAATGGTACATTGATGATAACACAGAATCTTTATCAGTAGCTTCTCTCTCTGCAATAGTCATTTCGGTTTTGTAATGATCAATTCAAGAATCCTCCAATTTCTCACTTGCATGCTGCATCTTCAGCACATCAACTCTATGTATGACAGTGTACTTAACTATAATTTACTGCTTAGTGGCCAAATTGCTTATTTAACAATAACATTTTAAAAGTCTTAACATTCTCCAGCAAAACATCTGTAAGAATAAATTCATGCCTGACCTACTTCAACCTTTGTAGTATCTGTCTTACATTAATGTATCTACTGCAGAAACTAGTACACATTCCCATGTAACCACAAGACAGAATTATTACTTAAGTGCTTTTTATGGGAATTGTTATCTTGCTTTATCCTGGTTCATTTATTATAACCATCCCCTCATCAAGGATGATTTGGCTTCCAGTTCCTGAACATCTTAAATTTTGATTCTCATCCTATTTTTCAAATTCTCTTGTGATTGACAATAATCAAACCCAAATCTTTAATCTCTTATCTGCCTAGATACCTCTAAAGAGTTGCTCTAAACCTTCCCCATTCTTTCTGCTTTGCAAGATGATTTATATTCAGTCCCCCTAATTACTCCTTTTCTCATTGTCCTGTTATTTTTCTTCTATGAAAAGCCATTTGATGTTAGTTTAAATTATAGATCAGGTAGGAGGAAACACTGGTGAGGTCTTCCCTTTTATGTTTTGTCTGGTGTGCTTTGCAATATACATCTGTAGCTCCTTTTGCACAGAAATGAAAGTTCATTGGTTTGTTATTGTCACATGTACAGTGAAATTTGTTTTTACGTGCAATTCAGTCAACTATTGCTATAGATAAGCACAAACCTAGATTAAGTACAGAGTGTATAGAAATAGTCCTCTGATGCAATAAACCAGTGTTGCCAGGTTTTGGTGCCATTTTAAAGTCCAAGTTTTAATTGCAGCTGGTCATAAAGGCACATTGTCCTGGTAGCGTGGCAAGGTCAGCCTGGCCAAAGTATGTTGCAGGCATCCTCAACCACTGCTCGGTGCCAGTGCAGGCCCTGTTTTATCGGCATACTCCGTCTCGGAGCAGCGGCCAATCCAGTCAAGCCCCAGGCTGCTGCATGGGCTTCAGCCATTGCCCTGGTTTGGATCTTCACATCGACCAGTGAACTGTTGTCCCTCTATAGTTGTAATAGTTGGTACTATTACCCTCCATAGAAAGACACAAAATGCTGAAGTAACTCAGCAGGACAGGCAGCATCTCTTTTTTGAGACCCCTCTTTGCACCAGTCCCCCTCCTCTTGGACACCCCCGGATGGCCTTCTACCCTCTTTAGACCTCTTCATTTCTAAATGTCGACGTGACATCATAAGAGTCTGAAGGGTCTCAACCCAAAACGTCACCTATTCCTTCTTTCAAGAGATTCTGCCTGTTCCGCTGAGTTACTGCAGCATTATGTCTATCTTCAGTTTAAACCAGCATCTGCAGTTCCTTCCTACACTATTACCCTCAACTTTGTTAGCAAGTCCTCGAGGATATAAATTGTTAATCTTCGCTGTTTGCATTTTCTGAAAAGAATTCATTGAAGAATTGCTGTTTGCCAGTCAGGAGAGAAAAATTAGAAAATCAGAACACTTGCAAGATATTGGCTCATTTTACTTGGCATAGGGAATACTCCTTTAATTAGACTCCATGGCAAACCCTACAGCTGAAAATAATAATTGTGAACTAATTAATGGAAATCTGGTAATTGGACATATGCTACCTGAGGGAACAACTGGTCGAACAATATCGTTCCTGAACCAATGTACAAAAATGAAAAATCGTAATAGGTATTTTCTAAAGAATTAACATTTTCCCGAAGTAATCCAGACCATGATCTGTTCTTGGACAACAATCCATGAAAAATGGTTAATAATCCATGAAAAATCTCTGCGTTATCCATTCAGAAAAGCTTATTAACTAATTATTCTGCAACTTTTATACTAAGTCAAAAGGTCCTGGACATTTGCAGAAATTGGAACTATCAGCAATATTCAATATGAGGGGGGGTGGGAGGGTGGATGGAGGGACGGGTGAACCAGGAAGTCACAGAGAGAGTGGTCCTTGCGGAAAACAGAAGGTAGGGAAGGGAAGATGTGACTGTTGGTGGGATCTTGTTAGATTAGTCCTGCAATTTTTGGGGTGCTGTACAAACCAAGTAATTGTCTACATTCTCAGATTGATGTCATTGGAGTAATTGTAAAAATACAGTTCGACAAGTGACTTAGGAAGGTTTAAGTGCAAATCTTCACTGTAAATGGAATATTGCCAGGGCCTATCTCCTATGGAAGGCTAAAAACCAGCTGTCATTACCACATGTGTAGAAATCAACAGGAGGCATTAGGATTGCACCTGCCATCCTTCCATGCCAATTGCTCGACATACTCACAAGATCCCAAAAGGTTGAATGATTGGCACAATAAGAACTCACAAGGCCAATGTATGAGACTAGATATCTTATTTTCAATGTATCAACTAAACCCTTGAACTAGTCTTTGCCTCCATTAAGGTGGTAGCTTGCTATTCATTTTTATCCTGTCTGTTAGAAGTATATAACATTTTGTAAGGCATAAAAAGGGTAGACATTTGGTCTTTTTCCCAGGGTGGAATCGTGCAACCCGAGAGGACATGGCTTTAAGGCGAGAGGGAGGTTTAAAGAGATTTGAGGCTCTTTTTAAAGTGTTTTGGGTGCCTGGAATACCTTGCTACGGAGGTAGAAAAAGGAATGATACAATGTTTCAGAGGTGTTTAGGCAGAAGCATGAATAGAGAGATGCAGACCATGTGCAGGCAGATGAAATTAGCTTAATTTGGCATCATTGCTGGTGCAGACATGGTGGGCTGAGGGGCTTGTTCCTGTGCTGTATTTTTCTATGCTTTGATATTGGTGCTTAGCATTATAGGACAGATAATTACAGCTGTGGATCAGTTGCACTGCTTCCATGTTATCATAATTTAGATAACTCAAGAAAGACTTTGGTAATAAATATTATTACACTTAAAATGTATGCTTGTATGGATTTGTAGATCGTCTAAACTTTTCCTATTTGAGTCAGACAGATAACAGGTAGTACAGTCCCTCTTTCCCTAAATCCATATAAAAATTCAACTTGGTGAAAAGTAATAGATGGAGTGCAGAGCTCGAAAGGTTAGCACAATTCATATCCACCTCTGTCCTCTGACCTTGCAAATCAACTTTACCTCTAATTCTTTATTCTTCAAGACTATGACATATGTGCTGCATTTTCTCTTGAGCACCGCATTCTTAAAGAACATCAAGCTTCTAGATGCAATCTTCTTGTCTGAAATGTAAGGTCTTTTTGTTCATTGTTAATTTCAGCAATAGTTAAAAATTACAAAACTGTCAAGTAGATGGCAGTGCAGCAGATATGCAGAACTCAAGGAGAAATTAACTTCAGTTTCATTTTTATTAATTCAATCATTATTAGAGTTTTGAGCATAAAACAAAATAGATATTTGTATAGTCCAATTATAACTTTAATTCAAAAAGTAACTCACTGGAAGAAAAGAGAGCTTGTACAAAGCCAATGCTTTCAGCATCCATTTCTTGGCTTTGTTAATTTAACATAAGTTGAGGATGTATACAGTATTTATAGAGATGCACAATACCTCAACCAATAAAGCTTTTTCTAAGACATTTAATACCAACATGAACAGGCTTATTTTGTGTGATAAAATCAAATTTTGGATTTAGAAGTGTTGTTACAGAATCACATAAACAAAAATCAATCCAAAGTGAATAAGTAAGGAATAGGTCTACAGTGAAATGCCTATCCATACTAATACTAAAAATGTAGAAAATAAAAATGTAGGGAATACACACTGTTTTCTTAAAAAATTATTCAGTCCGTCAAACGTTCCTACAATCAAAAACAAATCAAACATTAGTACTTTGTACATTTAGTGTTTTATCAATTGTCCAGAACTTAGTCTATAGCCATAGTATGGGAAACTCTTTCTCTTCCTTAGGAAAGATTTACAATAGCATATTCAATCCTCAAATTTAAAAATGCCTCTATCTAGAATAGTAATACAGTGACAGTGATAGTAGTAAAGGTCAACTCATTGGCCCAGTGAGCCAAGTAGGATTTGTAAGATCATGATTATCCCAGTCTTGACTCCAATGTCAATTGTCCAGCCCCTTTCTCCATCCCTTGATTCCCATGTCATTCAAATATCTGTCAAACTCACTCTTGAATATATTCGAAGAGCCATCTCTGCAGTAGAGAATTCTAAACATTTTTCCCCTAAGAATGAAATTCCTCCCCATCTTCCACTTAAATGGGAGACTGTTACTTTGAAACAGTGTCGCCTGGTTCTAGTTACCCTACCAAAGGAAATATCCTCTCGGCATTCAACCTTTCAATCCCTTTTCCAATTTTGTTTTAGTAGGGGTCAGTTTTAAGAGTGGCATGGCAGTACAGCGAATAGAGCTGCTATCTCAAATTGACAGGGAACTTGGTTCATTCCTAACCTTTCTGCACAGTGGTTACACATTATCCCTGTGACTGTAAGGGCTTCCTCCAGGTGCTCCAGTTTCCTTCCACATTTTAAATAGACTGTATGGCAAAGAACATCTGTTCTCATTCTAAACTTCAATGGGTATCGAACCTGCTCAACCTCTCTTCATACATTAACTCCTTCATCCCAGGAGCCTACCTAGTTGCCATTCTCCCACTCTAACCACATCGTCCTTAAATATGGCGATAAAGAGTATGGTGATATTCTACGGCATGTTGATATCAAAAACGAAGATGTGTTGGATCTCTTGAAGAATGGTAAGGTGCATGTCCCCAGGCTCTGGTGAAATCTATCCAAGGTTATAGAAAGAGGCAAGAGAGGGCATTTCTGGGGCAAAGATCTTTGTATTTGTAGGAAAGAACTGCAGATGCTGGCTCAGCGGGTCGGGCAGCATCTTTGTATCCTCAGCCACGGGTAAGGTCCAGAAGGATCGGAGAATAGTTAATGTTGTTTTTCTGTTTAAGAAAGGCAGTAGAGATGAACCAGGAAAGTATAGGCCCATGAGACTTAATAATAGTAATATGGAAATTATTGGTGAAGATTCTTAAGAATAGGATCTAGCTGCAGCTGAAAAAGCATAGACCTTTTGGGATAGTCAGCTTGGCTTTATGCAGGGGAGGACATGCATTACGTTTTTTGAGGAGATAAGATGAGAAAGATGATTGTTGAGGGTATGACAGTGAAAATTGTATACATAGACTATAGTAAATCGGAAAATCTCTTTATCTTGACCCTAATTTCTTATCAGTACCAACATATATTTCTCCCAACCCCATACTCACCATATCAAATGCCTTCTGCATCTGCTATACCCCTTTATTTCTGCTTGTTGCATCCTTAAAGAATGCTAGCAAACCTGTGGAACATGATTTCTTTCAATAAAATATGCTTAATTGTTGGAGGATTTTCTAAATATCCTGTTATAACCTTAATAATTCATTCAAGCATTTTCCAAATGAAATATGTTATGTCAACCAGACTGCCACTTCTGTTTCTGCCCTCTTTTGAATGGCAAGATTATATTTGTTGTTTTCCAATCCTCTGGGACCTCTCCAGAATCTAAGGAATTTTAGTAGATATAATAATCAATGCATTCACTATCTCTGAAGCCCTTCCACCCATTTTGATAAGCAGTTGAGAAAAAATCTATCCAAATAGGTTTTTCTCAAAATTAGGAGTTGCAGTTTGCTTGGTACAATTATTTCATATAGAAAATGCATAAAAGAAAGCTAAAATACCTATCATATGTACAGAAAATGCAGTAGTTTCTTGGTCTGAGATTTTTTTTCAGTTTCAATTAACCCCTTTATGTCTATCCTTGTGCTATAGTCTGTAAAATACTAGACCTCTCTGTGTGTAATTTAGTATCTTATTTATTTCATTGAGATGTAAGCTGTTAAGAACACAATATATTGTACTCTGTGTTTGAATATTTATTCAGTAAAATTGCCTGAGCAACTACTGTGTAACTTTATTATACAAATTCCAAATGTTTTCCCCCATTTCAAAATAAATACATTTTAGCTGTTGCCTGAAATGCCTAAAGTTTTGATATTGACATTTAGATGGACAACTTTGTTTCTTAGAAGTGTGTACATTGAGATGATTGATGCTCTAGACTAAATTACGTTACAAATCATTTTGGCCCTTCAAGAGAAATATGGTGGGTAAACCAAGGCAGTGAAATTTGAGGAGAGCGTTTGGAGCAGATTTCTCATTGTTCCAGATAATTTAGTTAATTCTTGGAAACTTCCTAAATGGGCTGAAAGCTTTAATTTTCAATTGCTGCAAGATTTAATTTTTCATCAATAAATATCTTTCAATTAAGTTCCAAATGATATCATAAATCCAGCTACAACAGAAAGCAAGTCCCACACATTTCTGAGCATTTAGTAAGTATTAAAAGCTAGGTTTATTTTTCACCATTTAATTCTGACAGTTGATGTTCCAACTCTTTTAAGAGTAGTGCAGAGGATATGGAATGAAGAAACTAGTTAATCAGTTTGCGCTAATCTTTATTTTCGCAATGATGTGATTCTAACCCATCCATTCAAAACAGACTTGGCAAAGATCTTGTTTTGGTAGTGATGCTTAATGATACGTAGTTCAGCTTGCTTTTAGCTCTATGTCAGAATAAATCGGCATGCTTATTTGGGGTTTCCTGAGTAGATCATTTGCTGATGCACCATCTAATAGCAAGATTCATATAGCACTAACACATGCTCAACATTAAATCATCAACCTAGGTTATTTTCCTCAGGTATATGGAAGATGCATTTCATTGGAAGAATAAAGAAGACTCTCCAAGGTAGGTAATTAATGGTTGTCACTCACCCAGCCCTCCTGTTGCAGCTTAAGGCCACTGACAGAATGCTCTTTAGATTGTGCATCAGAAAATATTTTATTAAATCCAGGCTCTAACGTATGTCCTTAATTTAGCTGTTGCTTTTCAGTATAAGCAAACTCTCAGCTACTGAATATTATATATTCCTTCATCTCAGAGAATGAACCAGCTGGACTGAGTTGTGCCTCTTTAGTTGGGACCTTGCAAGGAGGCTCACTGTTTCTGAGAAGGGAGGTTGAAATCAATCCGACAGGATGCACAAGGAGGGAGAAAATGTTTAAAGAATTGCGAGAGTTAAATAGCACTAGAACAAGAAATAATATCGTTTTAGACTGTACCCGATCTAGAGAGAGTTTAAGAAGATGGGTTCACAATGAATGTACAAAGCATATTGAACAAAGTTGTTGAGTTGCAGGCTCAGTTAACTATGTGGAATGATGATCTTATGACTAATTATAAAAAGGGCAGGGATAGGTTATAAATATTCCTGCATATAAAGTGTTCAGGAAAGATGGGAATGGGGAGAAGGGAGGGCAAGTGGCTTTATTTAAGAAGAATGTTGCAGTATTGGGGGAGTGGAGAGGATCTTCAAAAAAAAAAATTGAAGAGTCTGCTTTTAAGAGATAATGGAAATGTGATGGCACAGACTATTCTAATGGCCAATAATTAGTGTTAAAACTAATTTGCAGGGAATTTACAGTGATGTGCATAAGCCTTCGGATAGTGATTAAGGCAGACTTCAACTATCAATGTAGATGTAAGTAGCAGTAGTGTGAGGTACAAAGAGGGGAAGAATTTCAAGTGTGCTGCGGATAACTTTCTTGATTGCTATGTTTCTGCCATAAGGATCAATGCAGCATTGCTGGGCCAAGCAGAACAAATGTCATGTGAAGAACATCTAGAAAGTGAAGGAGGAAAATAACTGCAGATGCTGGTTCAAATTGAAGGTAGACACAAAACGGTGCAGTAACTTAGCGGGTCAGGTAGCATCTCAGGAGAGAAGGAATTGGTGACGTTTCGGGTCGAGACCCTTCTTCAGACTGATGTCTGAAGAAGGGTCTCGACCCGAAACGTCACCCATTCCTTCTTTCCTGAGATGCTGCCTGACGCACTGAGTTACTCCACCATTTTGTGTCTACTTTCTACTTTCTAGAAAGTGATGATTGTAATATATAAGATTTAGAATAGCCATAGAAAATTACACCGACTATGCCAATATAAAATGAATCATTTGAAGAATGGTTGTTTGAAAAAGATGAGAGCAGATCTGGCCCAGGTAAATTGGAATCTAAACTTCTCATGGTTAAATATGTCACTTCCCTTTTCTATCTTGAGCACTTTGATGTGGAAAAACTGAACAGGTCAAGCAGCAATTTTGTGAAGAGCAAAGATTGAAGTTTCAGGTCAAAAGTGGCTGATGAAGGGACTTAACCAGTGCCAGATTAACATAGTAGCAAACGTAGCATTTGCTATGGGCCCTGCACATTCGTGGGCCCCGCGATAAATGCTAGAAGAAAGCATATGGTTCAGGTGAGAGGACTTTAAAAGTCAATCCAAGTAATAATTTTCTTTGTTGCAGAGAGTGGGCGATATCTGAACACACTGCCAGAGCAGGTGGTGGAATTAGATCGAGTCACAACATTTAAGAGGCATTTAGATAGATAAATAAATTGACAAGGCAGATTATGATATGATAAAAATGCACTAAAAATAAGATTATTGTAGTTGGGCAAAATGGTTAGCATGGACGTACAGTCCACCACCGATTTCCCCGCACCCTTGGTTCCAGAGCCTTTCTGGATTATCTCCTTTGCCGGACCAACAGAGGTCACGGCCTTTGAGGGGAGTCAAACGGTACCAGAACAGTCCTCCCAGGCCTCCAAAATACCAGCCCGCTGATCTGTCGGCCGTGGCCGGGCAAGAGTTCCAGACCCCCAGCCGCAGGGACCAAATTTGACCCGCCGATCAGCCGTGGAAGTCCCGATGAGGTAGAAATCAGCCACCTCACCTAGTCTTGATGCCTCATTTTCGAAGGGACTTCCGGGGGGGGGGGGGATTTCAAGTGCGGGCTCGTAATTTTGTCCAGATTAAAGGAGGTGCCGGACCATTAGTTGCTGAAAAATTGATGGGCTCAAGGTGGGCTCAAGGGCCTGTTGCCTGATGTGTGATTGCAGACTCCCAGTGCTCTGATGAAGCTGGCTGGGTCCTAGTGCACGACTCCCCAGCTGATTGAGACTGATTCAAGCCATGGGAGTGAAACATCTAACTCGGCCATCATCGTTACTCAGCAGGTACAATGACCTCTGGCTCCCTCAACTCATGGGATCTCAGTCACTCGTCTTCACCAGAAACGCATAGGACCTCTGCCTTATGCTGTCCTTTATGGGCTCAGTGGGCCGAGGGCCCTGTTTCTGTGCTGTAATTCGATGTCTCTAGCTAAACTCCAGTGCCACCCACTAGGTGGCAGTGATGAGTCATTGGAGGATCAGCATGTCCAAAGATGCAGGGTGGTCAATGTCCCAAAGCTATAGGACTTTGGGTGACATTGTTTTAGAGATACAGCATGGAAACAGGCTCTCTGCCCACCTAGTCCATGGTGCCTATCAATCACCCACTCGCACTAGTTGTATGTTATCCCTTTGTTGCATCCACTCCCCACACACCAGTGGCAATTTACAGAGGCCAATTAATGTACAAACCCTCTAGTTTTTGGGATGTTGGTGGTAACTGGAGCACCTGGAGGAAACCCACTCTTTCACATGGAGAACGTGCAAACTCCACATAGACAGCACCTGAAGTCAGGATTGCTGGAGCTGTGAGGCAGCAGCCCGACCAGCTGCACCACTCTGCCTATTGCTTTTCATAAAACCATGTGTCCTTTAGTTTCATCCCCTCAACCCACAGGACTTCTGTCTCCCCCAACTCTGAATCCAACTCCCCCAACTGTTTGTCTTCCCTTACCCTAAATCCTTGGGACCATTGTCTTCTTTAATCCTGAATCCTCTGAATCTCTCTTCCACTCAATGGCTAAATTATTAGGACCTATGTCCCCATACCGTTTCTTGTCAGGTCCTCTTTCTCCCCAACCCTTATATCCTTGGAGCCTCTGCATCCTCTCCCCCTCCCCTAACCTTTGGCATCTCCCTCTTATATCCTTCTTGTCTCCCTCTTATAGACCCAAACCTCATGAACTCTGTTATCTCATTCTTAATCTCTTGGAACCTCTAGTTCGCACATTGCCCCTCAATCCTCCATATCTCCCGCACTCCTAAACTCTATCTATCCCCTGCCCTTAAATCCTTGGTACTCCCACACTGTACCTAAGCCCTCTGTATCTGCTGCCCCTCCCCCCAACCTAAGGGCCCTTGATGCACTGCCCACTAACTCATGGGCCCTTTGTCAATTTAGACAGACACATTTTACTTGAAGCATAATATCCAAATGATCTGAGATACAAAGGGATCTTGTAGAGGAAAAGAACGGCAGATGTTGATTAAAACCAAATATAGACGGCAAGTGCTGGAGTAACTCAGCGGGTCGGGCAGCATCTCTGGAGAAAAAGGATAAGTGACGCTACAGGTCTGAACTTAGAAACATAGAAAAGAGGTGGAGGAGTAGGCCATTCGGCCCTTTAGCAGAACGAGGCCTTTCATTTTGTGGTAATGATTAAACTGTTGGCTCACCTCATAATGGAAATTACTTGGGGTTGTTCAAATTACTGGCCAAGTTTGACCATTTTCTGGCAGAGCATATAAATACTCATGCAAACAAAGGAAAGGGACATAAATCATACCTATCTAAAACAACATGTGAGGAATTCATCAATCTGATTGGATCCAGCATACTGGATCACATTATCGGTGGTGAAGAGATACAAGTATTATTCTGTTTCATTGGATTCTACTCCAGATATATCTAATGTGGACCAGCTGACTTTGACTGTGTGCTATGTTTTGCTGTCTGGACCAGTTGAAAGATTTGTGAAGTTTTTGGATATGGAAGGTCATAGTGCTGAACAGCTCGCTCAAAGTTTACTTGACTTTTTAAAGGAAAACTAGACCAAGTGGACCCATTGGGCCCAAACCTCTGTGCGGAGCCGATTCAGGGCGACCCACGCTTTGCGGGGCATTTCCGAGCCGGGTGGGGCTGTGGTGTTCGGTGCGACAGTGAAACTACACCATGCAGATCATCACTGGCTGCCTACGCCCTACTCCGACGGATCTCCTGCCAGTGCTCGCAGGTATTGCACCCGCCAAGCTTCGCAGAGAGTTCTTCACTCATAGGCTGGTGTGCCCCATCGGACGCCAAACATCCTTTGCACCACCTCGCCCAGGATTCATAGCAACTGGGACCTCAGCGCCTATCATCTTATCACCTTGTCTCCCGTCATGCAGCGACCCTCTGTGGCTCTGGTTTCAACATACTAGGAGCATTGAGAACCAGCTGGGAACAGACATCGCAACCTCCTCAATGGAATCCTGAAATTTATAAATGGAGACACAGCGTATAAGAGCAAAGTAGTCATGATGGATGTTTATAAAATACTAGTTTGGTCAACTAGAATATGGTTCGCCTGATCACTTCCAGTTCTGATTGCTACACTTTAGTGAACACCAAAGGTGCAGTAGAGACTGACTGAAATGATTCACGAGGTTTTAATGACCTGGAGAAACTGGAATATTTGATTCCTTACCCATGGCACATTGGTACAAATTAGAGCATCTGCTATGAAGTGGTGGTGGTGGTTTAACTTGAGTCATAAAGCATGGAAACAGGCCCTTCGGCCCAACTTATCCTTGTCAACTAAGATGCCCCATCTAAGCTTGCTTTTGGTCCATATCCCTCTAAACCTATCGTATCCATGTACTTGTCCGAGTGTCTTTGAAATGTTGTTTTTGTAACTGCCTGGACTACCTCCTCGACTCCTAGATCCCTCTGCTCTACAACATTCATTGTGAAGGTCCTGCCATGGTTTGGCTTTCCAAAATGTAATACCTCATACATATCTGCATTAAATTCCATTAGCCATTCTTCAGCCCACATGCCCAGCTGATCAGGATCCTGCTGTAATTTTTGATAACCTGCATTACTGTCTACAATACCATCTGCTGTGTCTGTCATCTGCAAACTTACTAATCAATCATGCCTTACACATTCCTATTTAAATCATTGTTATAAACAACAAACAGCACTGTATGTAAGGCAATGTTTTGATTTTTTAAATGCATTATGTAGTTACATGATTTAAATATTGTGCTTCTCACATGATAGTAAAGTAGCATAGCATATTCAAATTTCAATGTATCTTATGTTGTTAATACAATTGGTGGTTAACTATCTTCCATTAAGGGATACTATGTTCTGTACCAAAATGTTTTCATAGATGCTGTTGTAAAAATGTTAGTATATGGAATGTGATCATCAAGTTCTTGGGGCCTCTTTTAAAGGATTTTCATTTATTTTCTTAACGAGATTATATAACTTGACTTTCCAAGGTCGTAGTACTGTGTATAAAATTGGCTTTGATCAGTAGCACTAAACATGGTACAATACCAGCTGCGTATTTTATTCCACTTACAAAGTTCAGTTCCATAAAGATTATTATAACTGAATTGGAGTATGAAGTAGACTTTGTAGCTGTTACAGTACAACAGATTTACCATTAGAGATGAGGGACAAATTTCTTGAGCAACTCAGTGAGCCAAGCAGCATTTGATTAGTGAAATAGACAGTTGATGTATTGAGTCGAGACTCTTGCGCTCAACTAAGGGTGGAGGGGAGCGATCCCATATAAAGAACTGAGGGTGGGGCAAGAACTGACACACAATAAGACGAATCATTGAGTGGGGTTCCCACTAGCTGTCTCCAGACTGCGATCCCTGACGCTGTCACCATCTTGTCCCCCTGCTCTTCCACATCACTGACCGCACCACAACACCTACCCAACCCTTATCTCATCTCCCAACTCCAGCATCACCCCAAACTCCCCTCTCCTCTGAGCACCCTTCCATCTAGCACATATCCCCCTGAGTTCTACCCCACTCTCTCTGGACCATTGCCCTCTTCAAATCCTGTGCCTGGCTTTGGCTCAGCAGAGGTCTCGACTTCATACCACTGCACCATGCCTCAATGAATTTCAAACCCACCATAATGTTGAATTTTTTTGTCCATCATCTCTGCCTCCATAACTCTTTCTTTGGCAGGGTGTCGTTGTCGGCTACCATACTGACAGCTGTTTCCAACATTTCTGTCTCCAACATTCCTGCAACATAATTGACTGCACTGGTGCTGCCTTATGGACCTGTACATAACAAATTGATTTCATTAACTTTGCCAATAACCCACTCTACCCTAAAATTCACTTGGACCATTTATGGCACTTCTCTCCCCTTTCTGGATCTTTCTGTCTCCACCTCGGAGACAAACTATCCTTTGACATTTACAAAACCCCACTGAATCCCACACCTCCCTCCATCCTGTCTCGTAAGGACTTCATCACTTTCTCTGTTTCTTCACCTCCGCTGCATCTGTTTTTGAGATGAGACCATCCACAGGACGCAGGCTGCCTCCTGCAGTTGTTAAAGGTGCCCTCACCCACATCTCCATTTCCCTGACATCTGCTTTTGCATCACCTTCCACTCCCCCTCCTCCCCTCCCCCCCCCATCCACCCCCGAATAAGGATGGTCCCCTGGACTTCTCCTTTCCCCCAATAGCGTTTGCGTCCAGTGTCTCATTCTTTGACATTTATGTTAGCTACAGCATGCTCCCAACTTTTGCCCTCCCCACCCCTTTCTGCTTTTTAAAACCATGCTTTTTATTGTGCCTTTGAAAAGCTCGATAACACTATTGATACATTAATGATGCCAGTTATTTTTGAAAATCTACTCCTATTATTGAGGAAAATAGAATGAACTAATTTCTTAACTGACTTACCAGTTTGTAAGTTTGGAAAGATCTCATCAGATGCATGCATTTATTAGAAGAAAACGGCAAATAAACGAAACAAATTTCAATTGACAAATAGCTAATAAAGAATTAATTTAAGATCAAAAATGAATGAATGGAGAAATATGAAAATTTAAGTTTTGCAGGGTATTGTGAGAAAACTGCCTGTGAATCCATGTTAATTTTAAAGAAAAGTTGTATTTAGATTTTTTTCTGTAGTCTCGATTCTAGTTATTGATGCAGGAAATGCAGTGGGCAACTTTTGGTTATTATCAAACTTCTGTTCCATAAACAGAAAGATGATAATGACCAGGTAGTGTTTTTAGGCAATGTTTAAGGGCAGTTAAACAACTCTCAGTCTAACAAACAATTAGTCTGAAGAAGGGTCCTGACCCGAAACGTCACCTATCCATGTTCTTCAAGGATGCTGAGTTACTCCAGCACTTTGTGCCCTTTTTTATCAATCAGAATTTGCAGTTCTTTGTTTCTCCAGTTTGAAATAACTGTTCTGATGTTCTGTTCTTTATAATGATAGATTTTTTTATGTCCATCTGAAAAAAATAGGCAAGCATTGCTTTAACATTACATCAAAATTCGGAACCTCCAACAATGTAATACTGCAAAGGAAGTTCAGTCGAGATTTTTATGCTCAAATCACATGAATGCACAGCATTTGGACTCACATTCCAAGATTCTACCAACCAAGCTTCACTATGCATGCAAAAAAATGATTATGTGAGCACCTAAAGAAAAATAATTGAAACATTCAGCATGAGGGAAGGGAGATTAAGTTTTCTGTCCTTTCAAATAGTTTGATATTATTTAAATTGAAACTTATCTCCTTTATCTTGGCCAGTTATTATTCCTTATTTAGCAATATTAAATTAAAGATTATCTGGCCCTTGTCATGTTGTTGCTGCCCGCTATCTTTCACATGGTACTGCACACCAAAAGTATTACTGAATTGCAAAAATTACTATCCCATTAAAACAGTAAAAAAATATAAACTCCTCCTTGACTATGATGCCCTTTATTAAAAAAATGATTAATTTTATAGAATGATCATTTAATGTTAGTTTCATAATTTAATTAATAGGATATGCATTTCAGGCACCATTAAGATTTAATCACTGCTATTTCATTTTTGCATTGTTAACTGTTCTAACTTCAGGAAATGATTAATGCCATTTAACTAATTTAATACACATTAACGAGTATTTTGCATAGCTGAAATTGTGTTTCATTGTCCTTGACAGTTTTAAAATAGTTCAGGATTTTATCCTTAAGGGAATTCAACTGGTAAAATTATGATCCACAGGGACGAGATTCCCAGTTTTGATTCTTAATTTGCTTAAGTTAAATAATAGCAGTAATACTATAATTGTACCCCTGCTTCTTTAAATTAATGAAATCAGAATTAGCAAGGATTCCTTCCAGCCGCTTGTTATATAGTGAAACTTAAGCTCTGTTTCCCATAGTTGAATAATTTGATTAAGCATTATTTAGGCTTGCACATGAATAATGCTCATTTAAGCAAGAAAGAAACATGCAAGGTAGTAACACCTTACAGGGAAGGAGGAGATAAAATGAAATGAAAGGTGACACATAACAGAACAAATACCCATATTTTCAGTGGGAAAACTCTCACTCTGTGGTTTATGATATTTGGCATGGTGAACATTTGGTTGCTAGTTTTGATAATTTGTGTAAAAATTGGGTAAAGGAAAACGTACCTTTTTAGATTCTGAAGGAGATGACAAAGACACTCTACTGCTACTTTTTAGATATCCTTATATGAAACTTCCTCATCCAGCAGTTTGCATTGCTTCTGTTCATACTCCTATTTATTTTTGGGGCCAAACAGAAGACCTATGAATCCACTCTGCTCTCACTCTTTGAGACATGGGTGAGGGACCAATCTATGACGCAGGGGAAACCATGTTCACTTAGTTTAGTTTATTGTCACTTGTACTGAGGTACAGTGAAAAGCTTTTTGGTTGTGAGCAATTCAGTCAGCAGAAAGGCTATATATGATAATAATCAGGCCGTCGATAGTGTACAGATACAGGATAAAGGGAATAAAGTTTAGTGCAAGGTAAAGCCCAATTAAAGATAGTCCAAGGGTCTCCAATGAGGTAGATGGTAGGTCAGGACCACTCTCTAGTTGGTGATAGGATAGATCAGTTGCCTGATAACAGCAGGGAAGAAACTGTCTCTGAATCCGAAGGTACACTTCTATACCCTTTGCCAGTTAGGAGAGGGGAGAAGAGAGGTGAGACTCATGCTTGATTATGTTGATGGCCATGCCGAGCCAGTGTGAAGTCTAGATGAAGTCAGTGGAAGGGAGGTTTGTGTGATGATCTGGGCTGCCTCTACAATTCTCTGCAATTTTGTGGTCTTGAATAGAGCTGTTCCCAAACCATGCTGTGATGCATCCCGATAAAATGCTATCGTCGGCACATCTGTAGAAGCTGGTGGGAGTTATTGGGGACATGCTGAACATCCAAGGTCTTCTAAGGAAGAAGCATTGGTGTGCTTTCTTGGCCATTGCTTTGGTATGACTGGTCCAGGACAAGTTGCTGATGATATTTACTCCTAGGAACTTGAAGCTTTCAACCATCTCTGCTACAGTGCCATCTATGTAAACTGGGGTATGTTGTCTCGGCACCGGGTTATGAGGTTTTCAATCTCTTTCCTGTATCCCATCTCGTCCATCTTGACATCCGGCCCACTTTGGTGGTGTCATTGGTTCTGGTGGGTTTTGAAGGAATCTACGAGTAGTGCTCGGATGAGTTTAAAGGAAGCACGGAAAATAGGGCTCAAGTGACTTTAAAGGGAATGTGGAAATTGGGCACCACTCATTTTAAAAAAGAGTGTAAAAGGGCTAGGAAGCAGAAGCAGGTGAGCTAGACGAAGAACCGTCTGGTTTTCTAAAAAAAAATCAGAATTCTTGAACTAAACCTCATGTGCTCTTTCAGATGAAGAGAAAATATTCCAAATTACTATTTAAACAAGATCAGGGTTGTTATCATGGAAACATGCTGTGCACAAATTCAGTGATGTATTTCCTATATTAGAACAGCAAATACAGATTAAAAATTGCAGCTTTGCTTTTGATATCTTTTCGAAGAATGAACCTGCTGTTTAATTGCAAGTCTTCCTTTGCACCACAAGACCTAATAATATTCTGCTTCATCTAATTTCCATCAAGAACATCAAGAACCCCTCTCCCTCTCCCTCTCCCTCTCCCTCTCCCTCTCCCTCTCCCTCTCCCTCTCCCTCTCCCTCTCCCTCTCCCTCTCCCCCTCCCCCTCCCACCTCCCACCTCCCACCTCCCACCTCCCACCTCCCACCTCCCCACTTCTCCTCCCCCCTCCCCTTAGAGGCCTCGGGTATTGCAATATAGCCATTTCATCATATTGGCTTTTGACAGGTAAATTGAATATGGTCATGATTTGGGATCATTCAGATAGTTGATTTCTCCTCTCTTCCTGCAGAAAGCTGTTCCAACACCTCATTGATTATGCTCATCCTTCAATTCATATAAATTAATTCAGGCTATGTAGAGTCTATCATAGTCTGTTTGCTATTTCCTTTCCCCTTGGCTGGCCAGTGCAAAGTGATGGAAGTTTTTGTCGAAGTAGCACATCTGCCCACCCGTATCCAGTTGGGTTTGTTATGACCATTCCATTCTCGCATGAAACAGATGTACTACCTTTAAAGTGTGTTACCTACTAGTGTATCATGCCAGTATTGGTCCAAAATGGACCTGAATTTCAGTAAGGAGATGAATGTTAATGACCTTGACATCAAGACAGCATTTAGCAAAATATAGGATCAAGGAATCCTGCTAAAATTGAAGTCAATAGGTATGAAGGGGAATATTTCAATACCTTGCACATCTACCATTCCAACCCCAGAACATCACCACAGGATTTCTTCAATGAAATGCCCTAGACCCAATCATCTTCAGTG
Organism: Rhinoraja longicauda; assembly: GCF_053455715.1. Classification (NCBI taxonomy): domain Eukaryota; kingdom Metazoa; phylum Chordata; class Chondrichthyes; order Rajiformes; family Arhynchobatidae; genus Rhinoraja; species Rhinoraja longicauda. The sequence goes on along the minus strand of NC_135975.1, from coordinate 15,253,735 downwards.
GTTTCATCAGTGACATCCTCCATCCATCATAAAGTCAGAAGTAGAATTGTTAAAAAGTTTAATTCCATTCACAACTCCACAATAAGTGATGCGGTCCATGTCTGCTTGCAGAAGACTCGGATAACATTCGGGCGTGGACTGATAAGTGGCAAGTAACATTTATCCTTGGAATGAGCATCTCCAACATGAGAAAATCTAACCACCTATCCTTGACATTGTAATTGATAATTTGCCCATCATTAACATACTTGGAAACAATACTAATCAGAAATTCAATTTGACCTACATAGCTACAAGAGCTACTCCGAGATTTGGTATCCCATGACAAATGACTCACCTTTGATATCCCATAGCCTTTCCACAAGCCACAAATCAGGCTTTTAATGTTGACTTTTAATGAGTTATTTCCTAATTCCTTGAACAAAAACATTGGTATAATTCTCAAGACATTTGACACAATCCAGGGCAAAATACTCCACTTAATTTGCACCCAACAATCAACCTCAACATTCATTCCTTCCTGCATCAGTACACAATGGATGGAGTGTGTGCATATTACAAAATGCACTGCAGTTACTCACCCAGGATATTATGACAGCTCCAAACCAGTGACCTCTACCACTAAGGAGGACAAGGGCAATATGCGCTTAGTAACACCACTACCTGCAAATTTCCTTCCAAGTCTCACATTTGGAAATATATGGACCGTCTTCCATCCTGGAACTATTTACCTGCAGCATTGTGAGGAGTATCTTCACATGAAAGGCACCTCACCACCACCTTTTAAAGCATAATCAGAGATACTACTAAATGTGAGCATCCCCAACAATGTCTGAATCTGAAAAACTGATAAGTGAAAATTGGCATGAACACAAGATTTTCACACAGGGAAAGCATGCTCAGCTCTGAAATAACAGAGTGTAGACATTCTAATCACCAACTGATGCTCCTCTGGCCAAATCTCAATAGGTTATTTGAGTCTACATGAAGTTTTGGGTTACAGTCACTAGATGGTAACGTTGAGCATTTTTTTTCTCTCAGATTTTGCCTTCAAATTCCAAGCCGTCTTGGTTACATCTCACACCATACGGTTACAGAGAAAAGGTCCAAGGTCAGCAATGAGTTAGAATATCAGGACCACAGGAGGACCATTCAGTAGTATGATAACAGTGGGGAGGAAATTTAGTGGTATGCGTTTCAATCTTTTGTATACTCTCCCTCCTTGCATTTGACCACTCCCAGTCCCTGTGTCCATATATATATCACCCTGTACGTCTAACGACGGCCCCCAAGCGTCCAAAATAATATGGCAAGATATATCTAGACAAAATAATATAATATACCAACAGCAGTTCGTCTAAACATAAATGGCTCCTGCACCTCTGATTCCTCAGGAAACTAAGGAAGTTCAGCATATCTCCAATGACTCTTATCAACTACTACCTGTGTATGGCTTGATTGTACTCATTAGTAATATGATTTGATTTGACTGGATAGTATGCAACAAAAGCTTATCACTGTATCTCGGTGGATGTGACAATAATAAACTAATACCAATATTCTATTCCTTGCTGTTCAGCCCATTTCATTGCGTTACTGATTTGAAATAGTTTTCAAATCATTTGCTTTACTTTTAAGTTTGAAAAATGACCGCAATATCATTGGTCAGTTTAGTTTTATAATCATGTAAGTAAGTTATCAAGCCATTTTATGCTTTAAACTGTGTAGGGAAAAAAACTGCAGATGCTGGTTCAAATCGAAGGTAAAGTCTCAACCAACTTCTCTACATCGGCGAGACCAAGCGCAGGCTCGGCGATCGTTTCGCTGAACACCTCCGCTCAGTCCGTCTCAACCAATCTGATCTCCCGGTGTCTCAGCACTTCAACTCCCGCTCCCATTCCCAATCTGACCTTTCTGTCCTGAGCCTCCTCCATTGTCAGAGTGAGGCCCAGGCGCAAACTGGAGGAACAGCACCTCATATTTCGCTTGGGCAGTTTACACCCCAGCGGTTTGAACATTGACTTCTCCTACTTCAGGCAGTCCCTGCTTCCCCTCTCTATCTCCTCCCCCTTCCCAGTTCTCCTATTCGTCATACTGTCTCTGACTTCATCCTATCTTTGTCCTGCTCCCTCCCCTGACATCAGTCTGAAGAAGGGTCTCGACCCGAAACGTTACACATTCCTTCTCTCCTGAGATGCTGCCTGACCCGCTGAGTTACTCCAGCATTTTGTGTCTACCTTGTGCTTTAAACTGTCTGACACAAAGTCTGAGATATCACTTTGCGTTGGCATGATACACTGCTCTTATAACCTTGGGAATTGCACTTGCCTCGGAGTTCTCCTGTTCATGGACTGAAATTTGGGTAAAGGGAGATTCAAACGTTAGAGAAATAAAAGGCAAATATGTGGTAGCTAAGAGGGTAATTATAATGGGAATATGACACACATAACATATAAACATAAGAGTTCCTCCATTAAAAATGGTAAAAAGTGAGAATTGGAAGATCTTTATCAGAATGCATCCACAGGAAAATAATTGCAGATGCTGGTACAAATCGAAGGTATCACAAAATACTGTGGGGCGGGACAAAGATAGGATGTAGTAGGAGACAGGGAGAACTGGGAAGGGGGAGGGGAAAAAGAGGAACAGATGAACTATCCTATCTTTGTCCCGCCCCCTCCCCTGACATCAGTCTGAAGAAGGGTCTCGACCCGAAACGTCACCCATCCCTTCTCTCTTGAGATGCTGCCTGACCCGCTGAGTTACTCCAGCATTTTGTGATACCTTCAGAATGCATCCATACATCTGAATAAGGACAAATTAATGACAGAATGGAAATCAATGGGTATGATGTAGTAGCCATGATGACATTCCAAAGCAACCAAGGAATGCACTACTCCAGGATATTTTTTAGAAGAGATAGACAAAATTAACAAGGAGTGTGAAGGAGGGGGGGACGGCTTGATAATTATGGATGGGCTGAAGGAAATGGAGAGAAATGATCTTAGCTTGGAAAATAAAGTAATACAATCAGTTAGACATGGTTAAGAAAACATTTGTGTAAATTGTAAATAGGTTACTCAATAAAAGTAACATTGGGCCAGTATAATTCAAGAAATTTGATGTGCATGTAATATATTCTGTACAATAATTGTGGGAGCTCTACCTGAAGGTTGGGCAACCAAATTGGCAATATCGTGCCGCACATATGTTTGAACAGTATGAAATGTTTTTCCGGAAATTACATTGTGAAAACAACTAAGAGACAGGGTGCTTTATATGTGATGTTGTGCAATGGGAAGGAATTAGTTAATAATTCTATAGTTAAGAAATCTTTAGGGAAGAGTGATCACAGTATGAAATAATTTTATTTTACTATTGAAATAATTTAATTCAAATTGAAGCCAGGAATTTGAATCTTCAACAGAAAATGGACTGCAAAGCTCAGACTGAAGAAGGGTCTTGACCTGAAACATCACCCATTCCTTCCATCCAGAGATGCTGCCTGTCCCGCTGAGTTACTCCAGCATTTTGTGTCTATCTTCAATTTTGTGTCAATCTTCATCTACACCATCTGCAGTTCCTTCCTTCACAGAGATATAGAACTTGAGTTGAATGTGATGCATTGGGGAACTACCATTAAAAGATATTAAAAAAGACAAGCAATGACAGATAAAGAATTAATACATGACGCACACAAAAAGAAAACCTTGTCCAACAGTGGAAAAAAATAATGTTAAAAATTAAAATAACATTTAATACCGAAAAGATTAATGAGCTAGAGAACTGGAAAATTTACGGTATTTTACAAATGACTACCAAGGCATTGAAATGTTACTTGCCGCTAAGAGAATTTCAAGTTGTCCTTATCACTCCACCATAATGTTATAAAATATAGTTAGTTTAATGTATGAATCTTAAAATTGTGCAGTACATTTAAAGGAATGACCTCACCAAAACTAAATAACAATTTAATCTGCCCAAAATGTACCAGAATTTGTTTTGAGCACACCTAGATCAAATCCTAATGTCTCTAATGTGTAGGAAAGAACTGCAGATGCTAGTTTAATTCGAAGGTAGTTGCAAAATTTTGGAGTAACTCAGCGGGTCTGGAGAGAAGAAATGGGTTATGTTTCGGGTCGAGATCCTTCTACAGGGGAGTGGGTGGGACAGAGATAGAATGTAGTTGGAGACAGTAAGACTGGTGGGAGAACTGGAAAGGGGGAGAGGATGGAGAGAGAGGGTAAGCAAGGGCTATTTGAAGTTAGAGGTCAATGTTCATACCGCTGGGGTGTAAGCCACCCAAGCAAAGTATGAGGTGCTGTTCCTCCAATTTGCTCTGGGCCTCACTCTGACAATGGAGGCTGCCCAGGACAGAAAGGTCAGATTTAACTGCCCCCCCCCCCCCATTAAAGATCCAATGGGATCCTACTACTGGCCACATCATCCTATCTTCACCCCTTTCTGCTTTCCGCAGAGACCATTCTCTCCGCAACTCCCTGGTCAACTCGCCCCTTCCCACTGAAACTACCCCCTCCACAGGTACTTTCCCAGGCAACACCTGTCCCTTTACCTCCCCCCTCGACTTCATCCAAGGACCCCAACAGTCTTTTCCGGTGAGGCTGAGGTTCACTTGCACTTCCTCCAGCCTCATCTACTGTTTATATATCTCCATCCCCTCTCCCTTCCCAGATCTCCCACCAGTGTTACTATCTCCGACTACATTCTATCTCTGTCCCGCCCACTCCCCTGACATCAGTTTGAAGAAGGGTCTTGATCAGAAACCTCACCCATTCTTTCTCTCCAGAGATGCTGCCTGACATGCTGAGTTACTCTAGTCTACTTAATGTCTCTAAGGTCTATTCCAAATATAGACCAAAAAAATGTTAGATTCTGGACTGATAGCCGAATTCAGCCAAGAAATACTAGAATATTGATTTATTTTTGTCACTTTGTAAACAAAGTTGCAAGTAATTGCTCTTATGTTTAAAGCTGATCTTGGGTGCCTGTTGCAAGAACATTTGTGTAAAATTGTAGGTATTGATGGCACAATCTGGATGAAGCTGTAAGGGTAGCTGGAATTAAATTTATTAAGCATAGAAAGTATAAAAAAATAACAATATTAGTGTTGTTACTTTTCACAGCTGGAGAAACAATGAAAAGCCAATCTTTCCTCCAAAAGAATCCTTGCATGTAAAATGGAAAGCGACAGTTGCCTAGCAACTTTTAGAATTTACAGTCTGGTTGAGCATTGGTATCATAGGCAGCCATGAGCCCATTAAAGCAACATTATTAAAGTCAATTTAATTCACAGTGTGGAGTTTGATAAATGTGTCTGTGAATGTGTTTCACAATTCACTTTATAACGTTATTTAGGTGCCTATTATAGATTGTGTTCACTACATGGTGGCACGGTGGCGCAGCGGTAGAGTTGCTGCTTTACAGCGAATGCAGCGCCGGAGACTCAGGTTCGATCCTGACTACGGGTGCTGCACTGTAAGGAGTTTGTACGTTCTCCCCGTGACCTGCGTGGGTTTTCTCCGAGATCTTCGGTTTCCTCCCACACTCCAAAGACGTACAGGTATGTAGGTTAATTGGCTGGGTAAATGTAAAAATTGTCCCTAGTGGGTGTAGGATAGTGTTAATGTACGGGGATCGCTGGGCGGCACGGACTTGGAGGGCCGAAAAGGCCTGTTTCCGGCTGTATATATATGATATGATGATATGATACACCAATCTGTTTAAATTTCTTTTGCGTTGACCTTAGAAATGCCATGCAAACACTCATTTAATTGTTCCCTTCACTGTAATTGTGACTATCTTCAAGTTCAAATACAATAACTCCAAAGGGGTCTACTAAAAGAAATACCATCATCAGGGTTTTCCTCAACAACTTCATCTCAGTGGCCTATTTTCTCCATGAAAGACACAGCATGGATTCTAACCATCTTGAGGCACAGTGAACATAGTCTTCACCACCTGACCACTCCAAGAGAAATGCAAGGGGTACCAGCAATCACTCGATATGGCCCTTTTCAATTTTACCAAAGCCTTTGATTCTATCAATCAGTAAGGATTCTGGATCATTCTCCTCATATTTAATAATTGGCAGAAATTCTTCTCCATTTTGCATTTGCTTCATGAGAGCATGCAGGTAGTATTTCCGAACCATGAGCCCACAAAAGATCCAATCTTGGTGCAAGTTGATGTCAAGCCAGGCCTTGTCATTGTCCAATATTACTTCTGAATCTCTTTTGCTGTAATCATCATCTCCAACAAGCTAGCCACTAGAGTGCAACTAACATTGAGGACTAATGGGAAATTGTTCACTCTACGTTGCCTCCAATCTGCTCCAAACCTCAATCGTCAAGCTGCAGTGTTGAGTTGATGCATGGAGGCCATGCTTCAAGTCACTGAGCCATACCAGAAAATGAGCCTTGCACACAATATCCAAAAACAAGTCCTCTACTATCTTGTCTACACTGTACAACACCATATTTGAACAATAAATGTCTTCAACAATCCTGGAAAACATGACTATTTCCTATTTATGAAGAACCACCTCTCTCTGATGAAATTCACCGTAATCTTCAGTTCACCAGCACAGCCGTTAGCCCTTTGGGATAAAGGTTGTTTTGTAGTTCAAGATCTCAAACCTGGCACAAAGCTACTTGTGTACCCAGCAGCAGTGACCCCTTCTCTTCCGTTTCTAAATGTAGAATAGTACATATTACATTCAAATCTCATGATGAAGTTGAGCGACTGTCTCGCTGTAACCGTTTGAAAATATCAGAATTCCTGCTACTGAATCTCTATTTCGTCAGTTTCTAGTGTAATTAAATTTTGTCATGACCAATTAGATTTCATTTCAAAAGACTTAAAAGTATTTCTCCCCAAATGTTAATAGGTAAGAAACCTTGGATGCTGTGGTTACAATTCTGAATACGAATATCCACATCTAGAATCATAACTTTAAATTTGTATTCTCCCTCTTTCATTTAAATGTATATCAATAGTGATACTAAAACATTTTTGATAATACTTTAGATCTTGGCCTTAAAAAGAGGTAATTTACTGGCAGTTTTTTAAAATACTGATTACTTAAAGATCAATTTTATCTTTCCTACATAAGCTGGATCTCAAAGGTGCATTTCAAAGCCATTGTGGAATAGTCTCATGATAATCCAATGCGTAACTACCTAAAGGGGTGATCTACTGACATCAGGAAACACTAAGCAGTTGTATAACTTGCAGAAGATTGTGCTAAAACAGCCAGAGAAGTGTTTTTCAAGTATTAGTTGCCAAGATACTTGTGCAATTGATGCTTCTGTAAGGTGACTGCAGGCAACACTTCGTTACTGGAGGAGTCACTGTGACAAAGCAATGGCAAAGACACTGAACGAGTATTTTATGATCATCTTCCTGGGGGAAAGCACCAAAAATTCCTGGAAATGAGGAACTGAAATAAATTAGTATTGTTGGGAAATTAATACTGGAGGAATTAATATGTATATTAATATTATTGCATTTTAATTAATATACTGGAAGGATAAAGAATAGATCAGTCTCCAGGCTCTGATGACTTTGAGGTTGTGAAAGAAATGTAGTATAGTAGAAACACTGGTTGTTCAATTGATTTTTAAAATTGGAAGGAGTAAATGTATCCATGCTCTTTAAGAAATAATGGCAAGAGGAAGGGAGGAGGTTCAGGTCAGTTAACCTGTTGTTTGAAAAATACTTTAATTATTGTTAAGGCAATGGTAATAGGACATCTTGAAAATAATAGAACAGGCCTGAGTCAATGTGATTCGACAAATCATATTGTTCAATCTTTAACTAGATAAGGGACAACTAGTTGATATTTACTGGAACTTTAAGAAGAGCTTTGATTGAGGATCACACTTGAAGTTATTAAGCAAAGTTGGAGCATGTGGGATTTGGGTAATATACTAATGTGGATTGTGGATTAACTAATGGACAGAAAACACTGAGTCCACAAAAAACAAAGTACTGGAGGAATTCTATGCCGGGGAGCATCTGTGGAGGGAATGGACAGACGGTGTTTTAGACCAGGACCCTTCTTCAGACTATCCCTTTTTTGCAACTTTAAAAAAAAGCTTATCTTGAGTTCTCAAGCCAAAATGTCAACTCTTTCTCTCCCTACTAATACTGTTTTAACTGTTGAATGGTTCCAGCATTCTGTTTGATTTTGGATTCTAGTATCAGCAGATTTTGATTCCAATTAGAAAATTAATTGTTTTGGAATTATTTATTTATTCTAATGTATCTGTAATTCATTGATAATATTTTTTGCCTTAATTATGTTAAAAATATCTGTATCAACAAATAACATCAGCAGCATTTTATATGTCAAGTCAGCGATGCCTTTTACCATTTTTGACTTCTTTTTTTAAACAAATCATGGAGTTAGAACCAAATACCCCACCATTGACACCATCTATATTTCAAGCTGCCTAGGGAGAGCAGCCAACAAATCAAGGACTTTCCCAGCCCAGTCATTCCTCCTCGCTCCCATCAGGCAAATAAGTACAAAAGCTTGAATTTGTGTACAACCAGACTCAGGAACAGCTGCTTTCCCTCTGTCATCAGGCTTCTGAATGGTCCTTCCCTTAAGCTAGGTGACAAACCTGATTTTCCAACCTACCTCATTGCAGGCATTGGACTTTTTCTGTGGAACTGTTACACGACAATGCTGAGAAACTATTCTGCATTCAAGTTTTTCTCTTCACCTGATTGTATTCATGTATAATATTATCTGATTGAATGGATAGCACCCAAACAAAAGCGTTTCACTATATCTTGGTACACATAGCAGTAATAAACCTAAACCTCCATGATCTTTAGGGGATTGGACACATTAGAGGCAGGAAACATGTTCCCAATGTTGGGGGAGTCCAGAACAAGGGGCCACAGTTTAAGAATAAGGGGTAGGCCATTTAGAACGGAGATGAGGAAGAACTTTTTCAGTCAGAGAGTGGTGAAGGTGTGGAATTCTCTGCCTCAGAAGGCAGTGGAGGCCAGTTCGTTGGATGCTTTCAAGAGAGAGCTGGATAGAGCTCTTAAGGATAGCGGAGTGAGGGGGTATGGGGAGAAGGCAGGAACAGGGTACTGATTGAGAGTGATCAGCCATGATCGCATTGAATGGCGGTGCTGGCTCGAAGGGCTGAATGGCCTACTCCTGCACCTATTGTCTATTGTCTATTGTCTATTATCTAGAATTTCTTTTTCAGAATTACATAATGGAAAAATATTTTTTCTTAGTGTGAAAAACTACGGTAACTATTTCTCAGCCAATTCTCTTTCCTCCGAGATACAACTAGGCACTTCCCACCAAAGCCCCTTGTGTGCCTGTTGCAATTTATGCCTTGGTCACATATTGGAAGATTTTATCCTGGGGAAAATTAGATTAAGTCGTCCTAAGAAAACCCATCATTAGACATTCCCAGTAAAAACATCATTGCCTAGGATTACAATGTTTGTGGTATAAATTCTTCATCTCTCTTGCCTCAGCAACTCCACTATGCTAAAACTTGATCTCAACCACGCTGGTCCCAGGCTGCAATTCTGTGACACGCTAATCTCCTAATGAACTAACACATTGAGAACTCTGTAGCTCTGAAGGCCTTTCAAATTGTATGACTTTCTGAAGTGTCCCCATGTAGTACCACATTTGATTCCCACAAACTATTGCTACACCCTGACCTAGCCATCCTCCGAGGTCCCTAATGAAGCCCCTCATCTGTTAAATCCTTTCCAGATGTGTATAGGGTTGCCAAACGCAACCCCAATGCCCCAAATCTTGTGGAAGATCTCCTGTCCCTGACACTTAGTTCTGTTATTCTGTAATTATTTCCCTTCCAACCCCAATAAATCCCCCCCCCTCCCCTCTTTATCATATGGCTCTGATAATTCTTGAATGTTAGCTCCCCTTTCCCAGACTTCTTAACATCTCGACCATAATCCCCTTACTTCTCCCACCTCTCTTTTCTGTGTCCACTTCTGGCAGCACCTTTTCTTTTGTTGGAAACCTTGCTGGCTTTTTGGACAACTGAAATAGACCTTGCTTGAAAACCCATTTATAGTATCGTGGTGCAGTGTGACAACGAGCAGAGATGCTGCCTCACATCTCCAATGACCCAGGTTTAATATGGACCCCCCCCCCATGTTGGCTGCTTGAAGTTTACACATTCTCCCTGTGATAGATTGGGTTTCTTTTGAATGCTCTGATTTCCACTCACAAACCAAATATATGGATTAATGGATTATTTGGCCACTATAGTTGTCTCTACTGAGCAGGTGACTGGAGGGATATACGGATAGTTGATGTGGAGATAATAAAATTGGATTCGTGTAAATGGGGATTTGATGTTTCATAAGGTAGGCAAAGAGTAATTACCTTGATGTACAACTGACTGAGTAGCTAGAATTGTGTTTAAATTTGCAGATGCAAGCTTCCTTTTCTACTAGAAGAAAAAATATGAACATTGCATTAAAATTGCATTATCGTGGCTGTCTGTTGGTATCCTGGCTGATGCATCTTCAGCTACACGAATGGGTGACTAAACATCTGATCTACTCTTGATCGTTATTGTTTATAACGATATAAAATACAAATTTATACAATTGTCAATTAGCATTCTGGTCAGTGCCCTGATAAGCTAAAACAAACTGAAAAGCTTTCCATTTAAAAACAATGAGTTGTAACATTCCTTTGCTTTGGGCTTTTATCCTTGTACTAATGATGTTTAAGGGACATATATTAAATGAAATTGTGAATGCAAAATTAATCTTTAATCCAACCAATATAAAGCTAAGGTGTTTAAATCAACAAAATCAACGATGTGGATACCACTTTATTCTGTCTGCCAGTCCATCATGTTAAAAATGTTGTATGTTGCTTGAATTCCTTGTGAGTGTCATACCTCTGGCAAGGTCCCTTATCACCCCTGAACTGAGGTGGCACAACAATCGGCCTCATCGGTGGGCCTGGGTAGATTGGGCTAGGTAAGGACAGCTGATTTCTTGCCCAAAAGATATTAGTGAACCAGATGGGTTTTCTATATTAGGACATTTTCTTCCTTGCTATTTGGTCCATCAACTCTATGCCGGTTCAGAGTAATTCCACTTACCCCACTATTTTTTCCTGTAACTTATCCTGCTCACGTTTCTCTCAGTTTCTGCAGCCAGACAGTGATTTCGTAATACCACTGCTGTAATAATAATTCTTATAAATTCCAGATTTCCAGATCCAAATGTGAGAATTAATTTTCCCCAGCTGTCATATTGCCATTCAAACTCTTATCTCTGGATCATTACTGTGAAGTACAGTAACTTCACAGTTGCACAGTAGTGTAACTGAAGTTATTGTACTAGCAATTATTCATTTAATATGGTGATCAAGATTGGGGGTTTTTAAAAGCATCTGAAAATCTTGACCTTTTCAAGTACAGATTGCATATATCCCTGTGAATGTGTAGACTGAAGGATCAAAAGCAATAACGAATTGGTGCTCTTTAGCCCGAGGTTGAGACTGGTGTAGATAAAAAGGAAAATATTAGCACAAGATACTGAGCATTGACAATGTCAAATAAAACTATTTGTACAAGTAATTGCAGATGCTGCTTTACAAAAAAAACACAACGCAACAAAACCACAAAGTGCTGGAGTAACTCAGCGGGTCAGGCAGCATCTCTGGAGAATGTGAATAGGTGCCATTTTTTAGCTGGGACCCTTCATCAAACATTGTTGGGTGGGGGTAGAAAGCTGGAAGAGAGGTGTGAGTCCAGGCGGGTTACAGGGGAGAGGGGGTGGAGGAAAACTTAAGTAAACGTGGTTTCCTCTCTGCTGTCATAGATGGATTCAGCACCTGTTTCTCTTTGACCCGTAGTTCCGTCTTGCTCCCCCGTCCTCCTCTCACCACCAGACAAATCAAAGACAGAGTTCCCCTCATCTCGTCTTTTAACCCATCAGCCGTCACATCCAACACACCATCCTTCACCATTTCTGTTACCTCAAATGTAATCCCGCCGCCAGTCACGTCTTCCCATCTCCATCCCTTTCCGCCTTCTGTAGAGACCACTCCCTCCACAACTCTTTGGTTCACTTATTCCTTCCCACTCAAACCACTCCCTCCCCAGATACTTTCCCTTGCAACCACAAGAGATATAACATTTGTCCCTTTACTACTTTCCTCACCTCCAACCAGGGACACTAGCAGTCTTTCCAGTTGAGACAGAGGTTCATGTGCACATTTACCCTCAACTACTGCATCCAATGTTCCCGATGTGACCTCCTGTACATCGGCAAGACCAAGCGTAGACCATTTTGCCAAATACTTGCGCTCAGTCTGCCAAAGCATATGGGATCTCCCGGTTGTTAACCATTTTAACTCCTTCCCATTCTTGTACTGACCTTTCTGCCCTGGGCCTCCTCCGTTGCCATAGTGAGTCCACGCGTAAACTGGAGGAACAACATCTCATAATCCATTTCGGTAGCATGCCCAATAATATGAACATTGATTTCTCCAATTTTAGCTAACTACAAAGTCCTCCACGTCTCGCTTCAATAGTCATGTCTTTTAAAAATTAAAATCCTTTTAACTTTCTTTTATTGGGTTAATATTGCCATTCAATAGGGTTACTGAAGATCGATGGAAAATCAAATGCATCACATCTATCATTAATCAGGAAAATCACAAAAAGTAATGCTAATTGTGACAGAACATGTGTTGACTTTTATTGTTAGACGAGAGGAATTGTTATATCAAAGCAGCCAATAAAGAATATTTGCACCTTTAGGGGAAAGTATATGCTTGAAGTATCATATTTAATGCTTCACAGACTTGATTTCATTCATTTACATTGAGCTTAGTGTTAAGCCCCTTGATTGGGCAAGTATGTTTATCATCTTAAATGGATAATTTCTTACTAAAGAAAACAATTTATAACTGTCATTCCTTGTTTTACTCTGATTTTGCTTTCAGCTAGTTGAACTTTTGGATCAACAATAATATGAATCTGAAATGACAGGGTTAGTTCATGTAGAATTAACCTCAGGAGTGATATACACAAAGGACTTGAACATAAACGTAGATGGGATGGTTAGTAAGTTTGCAGATGACACCAAGATTGCTGGGGTGACCGACTGTGAGGAAGGCTGCCAAAGTATACAGCAGAATGTAGATTAACTATAGAAATGGGCAAGGAAATGGCAGAAGGAGTTTGATCCAAGCAACTGTGAGGTGTTGTACTTCAGCAGGTCAAAGTAAGGGGAAAATATATAATTTCCTTGACCCTTACCAGCATGGTCGCACAGAGGGATCTTGAGGTCCAATTTCATAACTCCTTAGAAATAGCAACACAAGTAGATGGAGTGGTAAAGAAGGCATGTGGTATGCTTGTTACCATAGGCTGGAGGCTTGCGTATAAGAGTCAGGAAGTCATGATGCAGTTTTATAGGTATTTAGTTATGCTGCATTTGTAGTATTGCATGTAATTTTGGTTGCCCCATTACGGGAAGGATGTGGAGGCTTTAGAAAGGGTGCAAAGGAGGTTTACCAAAATGATGCCTGGATTAGGAGGTATTAACTACAGGGAGAAGTTAGCCAGACTTTGGTTGTTTTCTCTAGAATGCCAGAGGTTGCAGGGAGGTCTGATAGAAGTAAATAAAATTATGAAAGACATAGATAAAATGGACAGTTAGAACCTTTTTTCCAGGATGGAAAAATCAAATTCTACTGGGCACAGCTTTAAGATGAGAGGGGCAAAGTTTAAAGGTGATGTGCAGGGGCCAGTTTTTTTTACACAAAGTGTGGTGAGTGCCTGGAGTGTGCTGCCAGAGGCGGTGGTTAAGGCAGATACGATGGTGACATTAGAGAGTCTTTTGGATAGGCATATGAATAGGCAGGGAATGGAAGAATATAGATTATAAGGCAGGCAGATAAAAGTTGGTCTAGGCATCATGTTCGGCACAGACATTGTGGGGTGAAGAGCCTGGTCTTCTGTACTTTTCTAGGTTTTAATGATAACTGGTTATAATTTTTATGACATCAACTACCGTAGTACACCAGAAAAAACAAGAGACAGAAGCATTTAACTGACAACTATAAACATTGGTTGATCTTGTGCTGCATAGTTCACTCATGAGAAATAAAATTAAACGTAGTGCTCTCTGAAATTGGCTAAACATTTAACTCTTACAATCTGTGGACAGTACTTAATGATATAATAGAAAGTTAATACAATCCCTGAATAAAGTAGAGTTCTAGTCATGTAATTAAGCATAAATAAGCAAACTGAATCAGGCTAAATGAAAGACGCACACAATTGCAAGCGAAACTCAAAATCTAATGGAATGGAGGAACTATAAAAGCAAAAAAAGGATACAAGAGAAGCAATAAGAGATGCAAAAAGAATATGATAAAAAACTGGATAATCTTTTACAGGATAACTGGCTTGTGTCATGGGGAAATTTGTAGTGTTGTCTTAACAGCCTTTCAGAAGTAATTTCCTTGGATTCTATACAAGGCCACTTCCAATTTCAGAGAAAGTGTTGCATTGTTGAAGAAGTCACCTCTTCTGGGGTAAGGAATTACAGTTTTACAAATACCTTCGATTTGTACCAGCATCTGCAGTTGTTTTCTTACACTACAGTTTTACAAGGATAGCTTTGTGAGGCTAGGACTGTCTTTGGAGGAAGGAAGATTGAGGTAAGTCTTGATAAAAGAACATAAAACAATAAGAGGTCTGGAAAGAGTAGACAGTGGAAGCTTGTTCCCTTTGATGGAGGGATAAGGCTTAGAAGTTATAGGCATAAAATAAATAGGAAGTGAATTAAAAGTCATAAGGATAACATTTTTAATCCGCCATGTATTTGGAAACTGGAATGCACTGCCTGCAGATATTGTAAAAGCCATCTACAATTCACCAAGACTTCTTGGACAACACCTTCCGAACCAAAACCCCTAAAATTCAGAAAGATCATAGTAGTAAAAGCAAGGGAACGCCACCACCTGGAAGTTGGACTCCATGCCACACACTATCCTGGCCTAGAAATATATCTTGCTGGTCCTTTATCATTGGTTCAAAATTGGCTCAAGGACTGCAGCAGTTGTAAAGGGCAGCTCACCACCACATTCTCAATGGCAATTAGAGAATGAGAACTTAAATGCTGGCTCAGTCAGTAAAGGTTGCATCTCTTGACAGAATACTAAAATAAAAGGTATTAAACCCAGATCCCATTTGATCTGTCGGGTGAACATAAAAGATCCCATGAATCTTGAATCCCATTTATCCCATCAATCTTGATTGCATAAGGGGATATTAAAAATAGATCATACTGGGTATACACAGCAGGTTGGACAGTATTTGTGGAGAGGGAAACAGAGTTAATGTTTTAAGTTAACAATCCTTCATCAGAACGGGAAAAGTTTTAAAAAAAATTGTATGTTTCAGATACAGAGTAGAGACCAAGGTTTTAGTTTGGTTTAGAGCTACAGAATGGAAATAGGCCCTTTGGCCCACCAAGTCCTTGCAGACCAGCGATCCCAAGCACTATCCTACACACTATCCTATCACCAAAGCACTATCTTACACACGGGACAATTTACAATTCTTACCAAAGCCAATTAACCTACAAACCTGAGTACCATGTTTACATATTCTGTTGTGTTGCTGCATTAAGAATTTCATTGTTCTATCTAGGACATTTATATACTAAAACTCTTGTTTGTTTGTTCCTGAACTACAGCCAAAACGGTACACGATAGCACGACAATTTTGGCCCATCTTACTCACTGTAGTCCCTTTGGTGCTAATGGAAGAAGTTTCATTGAAATCGGTGTTATATATTTAAAGTTATTCACATTTTAAAGTTTAAATCTATCTCTTAGGGAGGGAGGGGGGAGTGAGGGGAAGGAGAGAGATAAGGGGGGGTTGAGGGGGATGGAGTGGGGGGGAGGGGAAGGGGTGGAGGGGAAGGGGAAGGGGAAGGGGAAGGGAGGGGACGGGAAGGGTGGTGGAGGGAGGGGTAGGGGGGGAGGGGGAGGAGGAGGAGGGGAGGCTGAGGGGGGAGACTGAGGGGGGAGAGGGGGGGAGCTCCACAAATGCAGGAGAGGTTTGGGCCCAACGGGTCCACGGTCTAGTATGACAATAAAGCACTTTTGACTTGTTTCCTCTTTTTATTTTTTGAATCTCCACCCTTTTCCCTTTCATCCTAACCAGAGCCAGGATGAAGCATTTACTCTTTAATCTCAACTCATCACTCCCCTTCTCATTGGACTTTCCTATGCAACTGCATACTATGCAACCACACCTTCTCTTTTACCTCATTCCTTCCCACCTTCAGGAATTAACAGTTCTTGAAACACTTGTTAAAAGGTTGATGTTGATATCAAGTGAGATAGAACATATAAAGTATGTGAATGCTGTGCATTGCAAGTTTAAAAAAATGCATAATCCTGTAATGGTCAAAAGAACAAACAAATTGGAATGCAATTTTATAACTATTATTTTCTTAGGAGCTTTAAAGTTTGCTATTTGGTATATGCTAGTAAATGTTGCATTAATACTGTGATTTCCTCTTGTCCCCTTCATTTATTTCCTTTCAGAAATGTGTGACTATATTATTTACTCATCAGGTTATGCAACTATTGATAATGGAAACATGTTTAACAAATCTATATGTACTCAAAACATTATTTTTATCTGCATTGTGAAATAAGAACTAAATCTTTTGCACAGTAGATCCATTGTAACTTTAAAATGAAGAAAATAATGTTGTATAGTGTATAGTTATTCTGTAGTATCAGTTTTTACTACACTATCCAAGTAGATGCAATTGGATAGTGTTATCTTGTTTTTGGAATTGGTATAGCATTGAACAGGAATAGTTAAGATCGCCTTTCAATGAATTATCAAATCTTTATTTGTGATGTGGTTGTAATGGCAGTTTCTATACCATCTCGAAATCCCACTTCGATAGCCATTACTTCTCGGGGATGAAATGTAGTTATAGCGTACGCACACGTCGCACCCAGATATGACAAAACGAAACTTCCAAACTTCTTTTCTTTATTAATTGGTTTTATTAAAGTAGCACAAATCGTAGAGTAATTAATCAGTTTCCGTACTTTATCAACTGTTTCTTCTTCAAACAATATCTAGAAATTCTTGCAGTTATTACCGTATGGTTCTTACAAATATAGCTGGTGCGAGCGCATGGTAAAGAACTGTATGCTCACCATCCTCCGAGTCTAAACTGACCCACAACCTCTGTCAACACACTAGCCTCCTCCCATCTAGACACTCCCAATTACGCATTAAGTCACACCCACAAGCAGGCAAAAAAGACATAAACTAGAAATATTAAAACATAGCCATAACACAATGACAATAACTGAATTAAGCATAAATGGCTCCTACATACCGGCCCCTAATTCTTCTGCGTATATAACGAAGCAATTACTAATAGATATCAACGGAGCTATAAAAGCTTAATATTCATCCAATAACAAAACAATACGCATTACATATACATCAGCGTACAAATTTCTTTCACAATTCTTCAATCTTCTCCTTCACCTTCCAGAAGCAGGCATATCTTGGTTATTGGTCTTACCAAAATATTGTCCTTAGTTTGAAGTCGTACCGTACGCACAAAACCCTTAACGTCCGGCATAATCTCCAGTATCCTGCCCATCAATCAAGAACCTCGTGGTGCAGTAGAATCAACCACCAAAACGATATCACCTGGAATAAAATTTCTTCTCACTCTCAACCATTGTTGACGTTCCTGAATTAAAGGTAAATATTCATCAGTTGTCCACCTTGACTTTCAACTTGTCAGGATCCGTTTCCAAGCTACTCATAGCAGTCCGAATTTTCTTTCTCTTACGAGACCACTGCAAAAGCATTGTTCTTAATTTAAGAAACCAAGCCACCACAGTCTTCAATCTATTCCATGATGAAAAGTAAGTAATTAGATAGTTTGTGGAATCTAGCGGATCCTTACTAATGACATTCACTACAATGTCTTGTTTGACCTCCGGATCATTGGTAAGGATTTCAGTTTCCAGCTTAAACTTTGGCCATTCTCTGTCCGGTCTACAGAGAAACTCTGGCCCGCTGATCCATCTCTTATTACTTAAGAAGCGGTCCGCTGTTAATCCTCTAGACGCCTCATCCGCAGGATTCTCCTTGGTATTAATATACTTCCACTGTGATACCTTAGTGGCATCCCTTATTAAAGAGACCCTGTTTGCTACGAAGGTTTGGAAACGTTTGTTTTCATTATTAATGTACTTAAGCACTGTCATGCTATCAGTCCAAAAAGTAGACTCCACCAGCTCAAGCTGCAGCTCCTTATGCAGCAATATGTCAATTCTA
Organism: Rhinoraja longicauda; assembly: GCF_053455715.1. Taxonomy (NCBI): domain Eukaryota; kingdom Metazoa; phylum Chordata; class Chondrichthyes; order Rajiformes; family Arhynchobatidae; genus Rhinoraja; species Rhinoraja longicauda. The sequence goes on along the minus strand of NC_135975.1, from coordinate 15,235,331 downwards.
ACGGCTAAGACTGCGGCTGCAAGCTCCATCCTGGGAATCGTCATTTGCTTCAATGGTGCCACTCTGGCCTTTCCCATTAAGAACGCAGTATGTACTTCACTGTCATCATTTTCCAATTTCAAATACGAAACAGTACCATAACCACTTTCACTTGCGTCAGAAAAGTGATGCAGCTGTGCAAATTTGATTCGACCAAAGTTTGTAGGCTTCGTACACCGGTCCACTCTGAACTCCGAGATCTTGTTGAGATCTTCTAACCACTCTGCCCATCGCTGAGAGACGATTTGCGTTATACTCTCATCCCATCCAAGTTTCTTCTTACAGAGATCCTGCAAAATTAACTTGGCTGATAGTGTAAATGGTGCAAGAAATCCCAAAGGGTCGTAAACAGAACCAATCGCGGACAGAATGCCCCGTCTTGTACATGGTCTCTCCTGAATCAAAATTCTGAATTTGAACACGTCTCTTTTGACACACCAGTGCAATCCCAGTGCTCTTTCCATGGGCAGATCGTCCTGATCCAAGTCCAACTCCCGAGTCTCCTTAGCTCTGTCCTCCGGTTGAATAGTTTCCAGTACAGCACGGCTGTTGCTGATCCATTTCGTTAGCCTGAACCCTCCCTTATTGCAAAGGGAAGTCAAATGTTTGACCATTTGAATCGCTTCTTCTTCCGTCGTCTTAAGTCACACCCACAAGCAGGCAAAAAAGACATAAACTAGAAATATTAAAACATAGCCATAACACAATGACAATAACTGAATTAAGCATAAATGGCTCCTACAGTGGTAAAACAGCAGTGCAATGAGGATTTAGGAAATACATTAAATAGGCACATTTGTAAAACAAATTGGCAGAAACAATGGTAATTCACTTCTTAATCTTGATTGCAATTATCTTTGGTTAAGTAGAGCAAACTTAAACTAACATAAATTAAGCACACTCAGTGGAGCTTGCACCTACCTCCTCTGTGTGCCCTGCCAGCGTTTATACTGAACGCTAAAGGTTGGTTTGCTTGGTCCGAGTAATCTAGATATTGGATAGGCTTGTATTCCTGATGAGTATAATTAACCAATGTTTTGCATGCAATCTATACTTTATGAAAGCTGTGCTTATTTCAGGAAAGAGTGCTATGTAATTGCATATATGGCATTATGTATTTAGAGAATATAAGAATATAGGAAATAGAAGCAGGAGTAGGCAATTACCACTTTGAGCCCTCTCGGGGCAGAGAATTCAAAGGTTCCTCATGTTCTGCATGAAGAATTTTTTTCTCATCTAGTTCCTAAATGGCTTATGCTGGTTTTGAATTCCACAGCTCAGGTAAACATCCTGCCTACATCCATTCTATCATGCCCTGTAATTTTTTTAAAGTTTCAGTGAGATCTCACCTTCTTCTAAACTAGAAAATACAGACTTATTGCATTTAATCTCTTCTCATTGGGCAAATGCACTATCTAGTGAAATTTCCCTTCACTCCTAATACTGTGCACAATACTCAAGGTACGGTCTCAGCAAGGTCTCATGTTTTTGAAAGATTTTTATTCCTGTAATCAAATAGACAATAGACAATAGGTGCAGGAGTAGGCCATTCGGCCCTTCGAGCCAGCACCACCATTCAATGTGATCATGGCTGATCATTCTCAATCAGTACCCCGTTCCTGCCTTCTCCCCATACCCCCTGACTCCGCTATCCTTAAGAGCTCTATCTAGCTCTCTCTTGAATGCATTCAGAGAATTGGCCTCCACTGCCTTCTGAGGCAGTGAATTCCACAGATCCACAACTCTCTGACTGAAAAAGCTCTTCCTCATCTCTGTTCTAAATGGCCTACCCCTATTCTTAAACTGTGGCCCCTGGTTCTGGACCCCCCCAACATTGGGAACATGTTTCCTGCCTCTAACGTGTCCAACCCCTTAATAATCTTACATGTTTCGATAAGATCCCCTCTCATCCTTCTAAATTCCAGTGTATACAAGCCTAGCCGCTCCAGTCTTTCAACATATGACAGTCCCGCCATTCCGGGAATTAACCTAGTAAACCTACGCTGCCCGCCCTTAATAGCAAGAATATCCTTCCTCAAATTTGGAGACCAAAACTGCACACAGTACTCCAGGTGCGGTCTCACTAGGGCTCTATACAACTGCAGAAGGACCTCTTTGCTCCTATACTCAACTCCTCTTGTTATGAAGGCCAACATTCCATTGGCTTTCTTCACTGCCTGCTGTACCTGCATGCTTTCTTTCAGTGACTGATGCACTAGGACACCCAGATCTCATTGTACGTCCCCTTTTCCTAACTTGACACCATTCAGATAATAATCTGCCTTCTTAGTCTTACCACCAAAGTGGATAACCTCACACTTATCCACATTAAACTGCATCTGCCATGCATCCGCCCACTCACACAACCTGTCCAAGTCACCCTGTAACCTCATAGCATCTTCCTCACAGCTCACACTACCACCCAGCTTTGTATCATCTGCAAATTTGCTAATGGTATTTTTAATCCCTTCACCCAAGTCATTAATGTATATTGTAAATAGCTGCGGTCCCAGCACCGAGCCTTGCGGTACCCCACTCATCACTGCCTGCCATTCTGAGACCCATTTATCCCCACTCTTTGCTTTCTGTCTGTCAACCAATTTTCTATCCGTGTCAGTACCCTACCCCCAATACCATGTGCTCTAATTTTGCCCACTAATCTCCTATGTGGGACCTTGTCGAAGGCTTTCTGAAAGTCGAGGTACACCACATCCACCGGCTCTCCCCTGTCAATTTTCCTAGTTACATCCTCGAAAAAATTTCAGAAGATTAGTCAAGCATGATTTCCCCTTCGTAAATCCATGCTGACTCGGAACGATCCTGTTACTGCTATCCGAATGCTCCGCAATTTCTTCTTTTATAATTGACTCCAGCATCTTCCCCACCACTGATGTCAGACTAATTGGTCTATAATTTCCTGTTTTCTCTTTTGAGCACTTTTTGTTCTCAACTGTAAAATCTGGGAACAAAACTATAGAAAACAATTTTTAAGTTACAGTGTGGGATCTCATTTGGTTGTAATACCACATGCCTTTGGATGTTTTATTTCATCTATGTTAGTACAATCTGCTCTCAAATCTGTATTGTCAGTAAATGAAAATCAAAAGAACTACAGAAACTGGAAATCTGAAATAAAAATAGAAAATACCTTAAACACAGTCAGGCAGCTTCTGCAGAAAGAGAGAGTTAAGATTGAAATCTGAGATATGACAAAACGACCTGAAATGTGAAGCCTGCTTCTTTTTCTACAATTGCTGTCTGACAAATGAGTGGTACCAGCATTTTCTGACTATATTGCCAGTTTATACAGTGGTTTTAATGTCACTTTACTATATGCCAATATTGGAATGCAATTTCACACAAAGTATGGCATGATATTGCATATTGTGAGAATATATTGGCAGTCACTGAAAACATCATTAGTACTTCTGATTATTACAATCAGTCGAATAGAATTTTGAATTTGCTATGCATCAGTGACTTCAGTTTGAGCATTTTAATGAAAACTCCACCATGTGTGCCTTTCGAACTCTTGTTCAAAAACTTAAGTTTTGATTCATGAAGAACACTGTTTTATGGAAAGTAAATTCAAACTGCTACGGAATGCTATAACTCATTGAAAATTCACTTTTGTGAAATACTCTTTTCAAGTTCTTAGCAAATGAAGCTGACATTGTCAAAAAATTTTTTTGGATGAATATCCACTCACTGAACTTTGATAATAAAGATGATGTTTAATTCTTCAGGCTTGTTAGGGATAAGGGAAACAAGAGATATGGACGATGATATGGAGAGATAATGAACAATGAATGAAAGATATGGAAAAAAAGTAACGATGATAAAGGAAACAGGCCATTGTTAGCTGTTTGTAGGGTGAAAACGAGAAGCTAGTGTGACTTGGGTGGGGGAGGGATAGAGAGAGAGGGAATGCCGGGGCTAGCTGAAGTGAGAGAAATCAATATTCATACCACGGGGCTGTAAAGTGCCCAAGCGAAATATGAAATGCTGTTCCCCCAATTTGCATTTAGCCTCACTCTGACAATGGAGGAGATCTAAGACAGAAAGGTCTGCGTAGGAATGGGAAGGAGAATTAAAGTGTCCGGCAACCGGGAGATCAGGTAGGTTCAGGCGGGCTAAGCGAAGGTGTTCAGCGAAAAATCACCCAGTCTATGTTTGGTCTCGCCGATGTCGAAAGTGTCCACATCTTGAACAACAGATACAGTAGATGAGGTTGGAGGAGGTACAAGTGAACCTCTGCCTAACTTGAAAGGACTGTCGAGGTCCTTGGACAGTCGAGGGAGGAGGTATAGGGACAAGTGTTGCATCTTCCGCTGTTGCAGGGGAAGGTACCTGGGGAGGGGGTGGTTTGGGTGGGAAGGGATGAATTAACCAGGGAGTTGTGGAGGGAACGGCCTCTGTGGAAGGTGGAATGGGGTGGAGATGGGAAAATGTGGCTAGTGGTGGGATGCTGTTGGAGGTGGTAGAAATTTGAGGATTATGTGTTGTATGTGACAGCTGATGTGATGGAAGGTAAGGACTAGGGGGACTGTCTCTTGCGACTTGGGGGAGGGGGAGCAAGGGCAGAACTGTGGGGTACCGAGGAGACACGAGTGAGGGCCTCATCTAATAGTATGTTTAATAATATCTATTCTATAATTTCAGAGGTCCTTTCCTCTGCTTGACCTACTGGATGTGATTGTTGTTCATTACATAAGATTATGAACCAACATAATCCTGAAGGTTTTACAAGTTAGATTGTGATCGAGGGGAATAAATTAATGTAATTACATTAATTTACACTGAGTGGCATTCCCCTTACCCTTTACAATTCACAAATTTACACTAAAGAAGATGGGTACTTGTAAGGACTGTATTTTAGTCCTTGTTTTTTTTCTCATCAAGCAAGTTGCTGACAGTCAGACAAACCTTTCATTGTCAGTTTTATTTTCTATGTCAGGCAGCATAATGGTGCTGTAGTTAACAAGGCTGCCTTAGAACTCTAGAGACCTCGAGATTAATTCTAACCTCAGGTGCTATCTGCATGACGTTTTCATATTCTCTCTTTACCCATATGGGTTTCTGCCAGATACTCCAGTTTCTGTCCACATCCTATGTGCTAGTGGGTTTGATGGTTTCTATGTACTGGTGCTTTTTTCTTACTGTGCATAAGTAGCTCGAGAATCAAAAGGGAGTTCATGGGCCTGTGAGAGAGTAGGTTGCAGGCCTGGAGGAAAATAAGAGGGAGAATGGGAGTACATCTCTGAGAGCTGCATAATATAATAGGCCAAATAGACGCTTCTGTGTCATCGTAAATTACAAATGTAAATAACCATGCCAGCTTCATTATATATATTTCAAGGTTTGGCCTGTGAACACAAGGTGACTTCAAGGTTTGGCCTGTGAACACACATTTTAGTTCAAAGTTTTAGAAGTTATATCATTATCTCAGCCAAGTAGTTTACGTTGCTGATGTTTGCAAAGTTTAACAATATAATGTTCTGGAGAGATTCCTCATTTGAATTAAGTAAACATATACATTTAACAAGTATGTTTTATAGACATTATAACATGGGGTGTACATAGTGGGATGCCAGTTACATATGTAGGTTTATCAGAAAATAACATTAGGATTTTTGATTTCACTTCTGTGACTTCATTTGTACTGATAGAATGAACTCTCTACTGATGGCCCTCTGAAGCCCAGTTTAAAGAGAGAGAATCTTTGCCAAACCAGGTCAATCAATATCAAGGTTGGGGTAGAGTGGTGTGCATAACAACCCTTATTTGCCATCTACATCAAGGAATTAAGCTCTCAACAAAAAAAATATTGCTTTCACTTCTTCATTTAACCTCAACCACAATACTTTCAGCTTGCAGGCTGTGAAAGTAATTTGAATAACAACTGAATCAAGATCATGAAAAAAACAGTAATGGTCTCTTTGTGAAGTGGATTTTTGTTTTTTACAGTTAAACTCTGATAATTCACTACCCAACCATTCAGAAATCATGATGATTCTGCATTTGGCTCACTAGATGCTGATTCACTTTCACTTTCAGTGTTTCAATACCCACACTCCATTCCTCTCACGTTGTTCCACTTCTTGTGCTCTATACCACTCGGAGGCCTTGCTTTCCATGCTCCTTTCATTCACTGGGGTCCAGGTTCCCATGTGCCAATCCACTTGTCAGGAACCAGGCTTCTGTGCTTCCTTTCAATTACCAGGGCGAGATTCCCACACTGCTTCCAGTCTCCAGTCCAAATGCAACATCTTAGTACCAATGCATATCGTACTGATAAATTGGTAGTTTACATACATTGATTATAAGATTGCTTTATTCGTTTTTGTAGTTCCACCTAATGTTCAGTTTGGGCCAAATATTGGAATACCAACAAAGGAATAAATTACTATGTAAGAAACAAGCAACTAATTTGATTATTAAAATCATGTAAAAGAATTAAACCCTTGGATTAGACAATGAATCCGGCCACTACATGGTGGCAGCATGTTTATTCATCTTTTTGGCCACAATATCACACTCTAACTCCAACAACTTCCCATATCAGGAATGTAATCTTACGAATTAATAGGACATTGTGCAAACTATTTTGACTACACTCTACACAATGAAGGTCGCCCAAACCATAGTGGTCAAGTTCCAGTTGTGGATGAAATTTGTATTTGGTGAATATTTGAAAGTCGAGGTGCAAGTCATTGTCAACTGCTTCATTGAACCACACAATCAATGGCTGAAAAACAATTATCATCTACCAACCTGCGTAGGAAGGAACTGCAGATGCTGGTTTAATCTGAAGAGAGACACAAAATGGAGTAACTCAGTGGGCCAGGCAGCATCTCTGAAGAAAAGGAATAGGTGACGTTTCGGAATGCAAGGCACAGAAAGAGGCAGTCTAAAGAAGGGTTCCGATCCTAAACATCATCTATTCCTCTTCTCCAGAGTCTACCAACCTGTCCCTGATCCACCACACTGCTCTCTGGCAATAAAGGTTCACAGTGAGATTCTGGAAAATGTGAAACACTCCCCATATCTTATTGGGCACCTTTCGGGAAAGGCAGACATCCATGCTGAAATTCACCTTCATCAGTACAGCAAAAAAACTGCAGATGCTGGTTTAAATCGAATGTAGACACAAAATGCTGGAATAACTCAGTGGGTCAGGCAGCATCTCGGGAGAGAAGGAATGGGTGACGTTTTGGGGCGAGACCTTTCTTCAGATTGATGTCGGAGAGAGGGCGGGACAAAGATAGGATGTAGTCGGAGACAGGAAGAATGGTGGGAGAACTGGGAAGGGGAGGGGATAGAGAGGGGAAGCAGGAACTACCTGAAGTGGGAGAAGTCAACGTTCATACCGTTGGGGTGTAAACTGCCCAGGCGAAATATGAGGTGCTGTTCCTCCAATTTGCGCTGGGCCTCACTCTGACAATGGAGGAGGCCCAGGACAGAAAGGTCAGATTGGGAACGGGAGGGGGAATTGAAGTGCTGAGCCACCAGGAGATCAGGTCGGTTGAGTCGGACTGAGCAGACTGACCTCCTCCAACCTCATCTATTGCATCTGCTGTTCCAGATGTCAACTTCTCTGCATCGACGAGACCAAGCGCAGGCTCGGCGATCGTTTCGCTGAACACCTCCGTCAGTCTGACTTAATCAACCTTATCTCCCGGTGGCTCAGCACTTCAACTCCCCCTCCCATTCACAATCTGACCTTTCTCTCCTGGGCCTCCTCCATTGTCAGAGGCACAGTGCAAATTGGAGGAACAGCACCTCATATTTCGCTTGGGCAGTTTACACCCCAGCAGTATGAACGTTGACTTCTCCCACTTCAGGCAGTCCCTGCTTCCCCTCTCTATCCCCTCCCCCTTCCCAGTTCTCCCACCATTCTTCCTGTCTCCGACTACATCCTATCTTTGTCCCGCCCCCTCCCCTGACATCAGTCTGAAGAAGGGTCTTGACCCGAAACATCACCCATTCCTTCTCTCCCGAGATGCTGCCTGACCTGCTGAGTTACTCCAGCATTTTGTGTTTCTTCATTCATCAGTATAGCCATTGGTCTGTTGAGGAAATAAGTATTTAACGATCAGCATTTCAAATGACTCAAAGTTTATGGACTACCGAACCGCAGGGATCCTTGCTCTCCTGTATGATTCTGAGACCTGGACTATCTACAAAAGGAATTTTAAGGTATTGAAAAAATACCAGAAATGCTGCCTCTACAAAGTTGTCCTAATTCAATGCAGGAATAATAGAACCAATATCAGCATCTCTCCCAGGACAATATACCCAGCATTAAGGTCTTGCATACTCTCAGTCAGCTGCATTAGGCTGGCCACATCATTCACACACTGAACACCAAGCGCTGTCATACGAGGAGATAACCAGGTGAAAAGATAAAACAAATCTTGAAGTGGAATTCTACTCTTCCAGACTCTGCTGGCAACTTCTCACCCATGACCACTCAAAGTGGAAAAAAAACAATTGGAATTCTATTGAGAAATTTTAGGCTCTGCCTTAGGAACACATAGAGGTCCCATGTAAGCAAGGGATGGAACGCACTACATCTCAAACTGCCCACCTGCCTGCCTCATTAAGCACCCCCTTGCCAATCTGTGAGGGAGTCTATGATTTGCACATTGGCCTTTTTAGCCCTCAGAAACCACAAAGTCAGAGTGGAAGTAAATCATTTTCGATCGCAAGGGACTGGCTGAGAACAAGAGGCAATGATGGGAATAGCATATTTTTACATTACGTTTATTGGGCCCCATGATGAATACCTGAGTAATTCACATGGAGAAAAAGTCCTGATAACACTGACCCAGCATTGACTATGATGAAACAGGCACGATGAAATAGATATTAACCAATCTAACCCAAAAGTGATGATTAAAAAACATTATATGTTTTTGTCAACATGGCCAGAATATAGCTCTTGGATCTTACCTTTGCTTTAATCAAACAATTTAATGGTTGGTAATATCTATTTGACAGTGTATACTTGATAGTGTAATCCTGGATTTTAAAAAAAAATCATACATAGACGAGTATGGCTCCAAATACATCACAAATAGCAATCAATTATCTAAATAAATAATTTTTCTTGATTAATGGAGCTCGGAGCAATGTCTCATCCTTCCCAAAACAAACCTTATATCCCCTTACCCTGGTCTTAGCTTAAAATAAACAAATCTTTGGTATATGCATATATCAAGTTATGATATGAACTGAATAATTTGACTGTTTTTGAACATTTGTTCAACTAATTCTACTTTCTGAGATAGGTAAGTTTGGTATTAAATTAGCTGTGGATTAAACCTGATATATATATATATATATATATTAACCCAGGTCTTCTGAATCCAGAAAGGTTTAATGTTACTTTTAGGCAAATACCCACTGCAGGTTAGAACTAAAATACTTTATTGATATAATTAACTGGCGATCCAAAATATATGATTGTAACACAATTCTCTTGCTGTTTTCCAAAAAGTAAATGATATGAGGAGCTTTACTTTAAAACTTCCTTTCCTACTATTTTTAGGTGTTCAAAGGATTTTTAAGTTATTTTTTTCCAAAAATCTTTTTTCTGAAAGTTAAATGTCACAGCAGTTGTTGCTTACAATATAATGATTGCTAATTAAAGCGATTTTTGTTCCAAACATGGGATAGACCCAAATTGTGGAGTAACTCAGCAGGTCAGGCAGCATCACTGGAGAAAAGGAATAGTTGATGTTTCAGGTCAAGGCCCTTCTTCAATCTCCTGTGTTCCAAGAAATAAAGTTGTCGTCTGCCCAACCTCTTCCTATAAATCCACAGGCCTTGAGTCCTTGCAACATTATTGTAAATCTTCTCTGCACCTTTTGCCATCTTAATGGCACCAATCCTACACCGGGGTGATTTTGCAATCTAAGGCCAGAAAGATATCATGTGGCATGATCAGCAGAGAGAGCCTAATAAACCCTAGGCAAAGTTTCCTAAAGTGAGGGTGACAGGACAGGAACTTGTCTATTTTGGAATTTCAGACTTGTTTAGCAAACAGTAAAAATAGAAGATATCTTAAAATCAATAAAATAGGTCCATGTATTTACCCAATTTTTACCTTTTTTTATCATAGGAATGTGATTTGTGTTTGCTTGCATCCTGGGGCAACATGATATTTTATTTAGTATGTTGAGAATACACTGACATCTCAAGTACCTTTAAAATATATTTTAAGCGCATGAAGTCAATATCTATGATGCAGATAATCTTGCTTTCAAAGATTTGACATCTACAGTTATGTGAAGTGAGTTGGTATTGGCAATTTCGTAGGATGATTACTGATGTATTTTGGTTTAACCTAAGTTTCTAGCATGATACCGCACATCAGGTCTACTTGCCGTATGTCATGTTTATCAGGAAATTAATGCAGACATTTGTGTAATAAAGTAAAATCTCAGAAAGCATTTAACATGTTGGATCCATCATCATTATACTTAACTGATTTTTCTTGCTCGATGCTTGTATTGGACAATGCATTACCAAATATTAAGATGCAGATTTTCAGTCTGCAATCTGTCTCTTCGTTACCCTGTGCCACCAGTCAGTTGACATAGAGGCATGTCAGCTTACTCTTATTAGGCACCGATATTATTGATGTCTTTTTAAAGCAGGTGGACATTGGTAATCAGAGGTTACACTGTCAAATTAGATTTTGACCCAGTAATGATGAGGCAATGGTTGTTTATTTCCAAGTCATGATAATGTATGCTTTGAAGAAGAACTTGAAGGAGGTGGTGTTCTTTTTGTAGTCCTTGATGTGCTTTTGTAGAAGACTTGGCAAGCTATTATGATGTTTCACAATTACTAATGATGAAGGAAAGAAATGCTGAAAGTGGCTGATGAGTTGAAAATTAAACCGAATGTTTTGTTTTCTGGATGATGTTAGGCTTCTTGAGTGTTGGAGTTTCCACAAGTTCCTCTAGTGGTAGTATGAAAATAGCAGTTAGGGCATTGATATGCTGCTCTCAGGATGTGGGAAGTCAGAGAAACTTCCAGTATGGGAAGAGTGTCCAGCTGCAACCCATACTGAACGACTGAAGGAACTGTAGCTGAGACTGAATAGCCTCAAGATCATCCAGGAGTATCAGAGCATCACAGAAAAGAGTTATTATGAGGTATTCACACCAAAGGTTCAGGCAGAAAGTAGATGGGTGACCACCAGGAAAGGGAGTCGGCAGGGAGCGCAGCAATCACCTGTGGCCATTCCCCTCCAAAACAAGTACAGTAGACCCTTTTGAATACGTTTGGGGGAACGACCAGTCAGGGGAGAGCAATAGCATTAGTAAGGTGTGTGGTACCAAGCCTGGTTCTGAGGCACAGTGGGGAAGGGTGAAGGCAGACTGAGCGAAAGTGATAAGAGACTCATTACGTCGGCGGACAGACAGGGGATTCAGTGACCGCAAGTGAGACTCCAGGATAAAGTGTTTCCTCCCTGATACCAGGGTCGTGAACGCCTTCAATCGGCTGCGGGGCATTTTGCTGGAGGAAGAGGTGCAGCCAGAAGTCATTATGCACTTTGGCAGTAAAAGGATACATGGTAGTAAAATAAATTTGCCTTTGATTTAGTTCAAAATGATCAGCGCCTTATCTCAATACTATGATTCTTGGTTCTTAACTGCATTGCCAGGAAAAACACCTCCCTAAGTCTGTCCTTTGACAGGCGATATTGTACATTTTGGTAAGAGCATTTTTCATTCAATCTTTCTTCTTATGGTGGGTCTGCCAACCCAGGAATAAGTCGTGTGAATCTTCTCTGCATCCCTCTACAGCAAGTATGCCTTTTTTTCCGGGAAAGAGGCCGAACTTGCAAATAGTAATCCAGGCGTGGTCTCGTATAACTGCGGTAAAATAGCGTTACTTTTATGTACAAATCATCTTGAATAGACATTTTTATTTTTTTTAATCGTGTTCGGGTACAAAGATGTCGTGGTGACATACTCGCAAGAGTAACGGTAATGTAGAGAGTTGTGTGTGGATCCATTAATGAACTGCTGTTTATTTCAATTTCGTGGCCCAAAAGCACAATATTTGTGACAGTCAGGGAAAGAACGATTTGATCTCCATTGTAGTTTTTTTTAATGGGCAAGCAAAAGTGAATAATTTAAACTCGGATATTTACTTAAAGTAAAACACTGGAGAGTGAAAAGAGCCGGCAGCCCGAATCCGCCCATTTCTGCTGGGCAGGTTAGTTCAAAATCCGGATATATCTATATAATTGCTGTACATTTTGATGCCATGTCTCGCACAACTATATTATAGGTTACCCCGTGTCCTCACGTCACAGCATTCTCCATAATGCGAGTGATTCGAGCTTCTGTCAGGAGTCAGAGTACATCTGTTATTGTCTGCCCGGCATTTTCACAGGCTGCCAGAGAGCATCTGCATCAATCGGCGGGTTTCACATCCCGGAGGTAGCTGCAGGACCTATCGTCACCGCATCCAATAGGAGCGGGCGTGTGGCTGTGAGCTGCTCCCACGGGAGCCGCCGCTGTGTGTCTCCAGTGGCCACCGCCGCGGACAGGGCACCGGGGGCAGCGAACAGCAGCCGATGCAGCACGGGTGAGAGGCGTGGCAGCGCCGTGCTGAGGCTCGGAGACAAGAAGAGGTTCTGCCCGGCTTTCCCGCCAGTGTGCAGCACGGGAGCTCCTGATCGATGGCTGTAGTGTGCTCTCTGGGTGTGGAACTAACAAACTGGTGGCAAAAGGCCCGCTGGAGCTGCCTAATCCACTTAGCATAAATACGGTAATTTATAAGGAAAGGCGATGCTGATGTACCTTAAAGGACAGAGGCACTGAGTGTGTTAGATATAACAAAGAATCAAATGGAATTTCATTTCTAACCATGCAGATGTGATTCTCGAGAAGCAGGACTCAAGTGAGGTAAAGTATCGCCGACTGCTGCCTCTGCTGGGCTCAGGCTCGTCCAGTAGACACATCAGTGTGGCTTTAACTGTTGAACTTTGAATGGGCAATTTGCAGCTGAGATTCCGTGCGAAAGGGATATCGGGGGTGGGATTTGATGAGCGGCTGATCAAACGCCGGAGTCGGAACAGCGGAGGGATCTCTGTCGCTCCTCGTCTCACTCTGAGCTATGCTGTCTTTCCAGTGGTACTAAATGTGGCTTGTGTTCCGTTTTGCAGGAGGCACTGTTGACAAGGACCTTCGACACTATCTCAATTTACGGTTCCAAAAGGGTTCGGTTGACCACGAGCTTCAGCAGATTATCCGCGATAACCTGTACTTGCGGACCGTGCCATGTAAGTACTGAGCGTTTGCTGTGGTTCAGGCAAGAAATGATGAGTTGAAATGGCTAAAGAGCTACAGTAGTTCCCTTGTTGTCAATAAAAAATACTTTGACATTTTAAATATTAGGTTTAAAAAAAGTAAAATAAATGACGTTGGTTTGAACCCCTGGAAAGAGCAGTGATCTATGCGCGCCAGGTTCCAATGTTTCATTATGTTCGACGTTTTCGATTTTCGGTATCTTATTCTTGCTAAATTCTTTGTTTTGAAATATCGGGGGAAAATGGTTGGAGGGAAAGCATTATTTGAAAAAAACAGACCATCATCTTCCATTTTCTAGGAATCGTTTATTTTCAAACAAACGCAGCTGTTATCTCTCGGCTCCGTTTTTCTTAGATAGTCAACTGCGAATATGTTAAGTTTTTATAAAATCTCTTTTAGACTTTAAATTAAAAAAAATAATAATTAAGAATCGAGTGAGTAAGTTATCAAGTGAAAACTTCTTGATGTCAAATTAAAATATACATTTACTCAAATTAACAACGCCTCAGTCGCTGTAATGAGTTTGAACTTAATTCAAAATGGAATAAGAAACCACAAATTCCAAATAAACATCCGTGAGATACCAAAAACGTAAATATCATGGAATGTGGGGATGTTTTAGGAGATTACATGCAAATATTGTTGTGATGCTAACACCAATGTTAAGAAGATAGCCTGATGTCGGTTTTCGTGTTACGCAAAATAATAGAGATGTATAGATTCACATATCATGAAGGAAAAATAACAAAGCGATACATCTCAGTAATATTCAATGTTTGTAATTCTTGTTGAAATTAATTGTGTATATTTCTTAAGAAATTACTTTAATTAAATTTTGAGCATTTGTGTAAATATTGGGTAGGCTAATGATATTTGGAAATGATTTACAAAAAAGTATTTGCGGGAGGTTAAAAATATTTTTGTCATGTTTAATTTCACTAAAGTGTGAATGCTTGCATGGTTTTTGGGAGCACTTGGAAGTGCAAACTGGCTGGAAGGTATACCCTTAAATAAGGCAAGGAAGGCAAATAGAGTGAATCAACACATGCAAGAAAATAAATAAAAAGAGTAAGTCATTCAGCTCTTTGAGCCTTCTTTACTTCTCCTTAAGATCACAACTGATCTTCTCTTTCAATGCCATTTTCCTGCACGGTTCCCATGTTTCTTGATTCTCTTGCTGTCCAGAATCAATTATCTGGTTTTGAATGAACACAATGACTGAGCTGTCATTTCCTCCCGAGGCAGAAAATTCTAGATGTTCACCACCCTCCATTCAGTCCTAATTTCTCCACATTTCACTCTTGAAGAACCTACCCCTTATTCTCAAAATGTCCTCCTGGTCCAGGGGATATATCCTCCCTGCATCGAGCCTGTCAAAGCCCTTTAACAATTTTGCACATCAATGAGACCTCCACTCATTTGTCTAAGCTGTAGAAAATACAATGTAACTCTAATCAACCTTTCCTCCTACAGCAAACCTGTTATTCCTGGAGCTAGTCTAGTGGATTTTTTGCTGCACCCTCGCTGTGGGAATTACATTGTTTTTTAGGTAAAGGGACTGAAACTGCACACAATAGTCCAGGTGCAGTCTCACCAAGGTCCTCTGCAATTGCTACTTTCATACAACTCCCAGTAGCTACTTAACAGCACTATTACAACATGTAGATCTGTTCCTGCAACAAAAAACTTTTGTTGGTTGGGCTGATATGGAAAAGTGGAATGTGATTTTTTTTCAGTCAGAAACGCAGCGAAAAATGTCCGATTTTGAATAATTTAATTGAATTGAATAAATGTTATTAGGCAAGTATGTATACATACAAGAAATTTGCCTTGGTGCTTTGCTCGCAAGTAACAACACGATGTACAGTAGACAATTAAAAATAAAACATTAAAACATTGTATAGCCTCAATTTCTATACATGATTTTCTATACATGATCTGTGATTTTTATAATCAAAAAATAATGTAGCAATATCTTTTAAACACATGAATACTTCATTTTGTAGTAATAACAAAATAAGTAATGATTAATATTTAAACCATAAACATTTTCTGCTATGGGAGTTTTATCAAATTTTTAATTTGCATTTTATTTTCCTTGCGAGTTGATTCACTGTTGCACTTGGTGATCGATGGTGTCTGCTATTTATTCCTCCATGTAATTTGCTTGTTCATGGTGTGCAGATGTCACAGGCAGGGCTGGTATTTTTAGTCCCCTACTAATTGCCTCTGAACTGAAGAGGCAGTTAAGAGTCAACCACATTGGTAAGTCTGGACTCTCATATAAACCAGATCAGGTAACGCTGGCAGATTTCCTTCTCTGAAGAATTTTGTTTTAGATTTCGATGCAGATATAATTAATGACACTAAACAGCACATTACAATTAAGTTAGGTGTACTTCTGGTTAGCTAAACTTTTGTTATAGGAAAAAAATAGCTGTTCTTCAAGACATAATGTAAGGCACTTATTAATATTCAAGCAAATGAGAAAAAGTCGATATGGTTTTGTGAAAGGGTAGTGTTTGACCAATTTGTAAGACTTTTCTGAAGAAGTAACATGGTATGCACAAAGAGAAATCAGTAACTGTACAATTGCTAGATTTTGAGAAGCCATTCTATAGGATGCGACATCAAAGAAAAACTTCAGTTTTAACCTACTGATATGGATTGGCATTTCCAAAACTAAATCACTCGCATTTAATTACCAGAAGCAGAACTGGAGAATATATGCACACAATGTGGTTACAAAAGCAGGTCAGAGGCTTGGTATCATTTGATGAGTAACTCATCCCTTAATTCCCCAAAGCCCGTCCACAAGAGTCATGAGATTCAAGAGTGTTTAATTGTCATTTTGTACCGATACAGCTTCAACTGCAATGGAACATGGCAGCCCACTTGATTGGCATCCGTTCTACAACCGTTCAGTTACTCCACTGCTGACCCACAGTGCAACAGTTTGTATCATCTACAGGATACACTGCAGCAACTCACCAATGCTCTTTAGACAGTACCTTTCAAACCCACAACCTCTACCAGTTAAAAGTACAAAGGCATCAAGCTATCACTTGGAAGTTGCTGCCCAAGCTGCACGCCATCCTGTTTTGGAAATATACTGCAGTCCCTTCACCTTTACTGGGTCAAAATCATGAAACCCTCCCTAACAGTGTCGTAGATATATCTACACCTCATCAACAGCACCAATTCAGGATGGCAGTGCACCTGCACCTTTTCAAATGCAATTACAGAAAGGGTAATTAAAAGATGGCTCAACCCGCAAAGTCCACATCCCTCAAACAAAAGCTCATGGTGTAGGAGGTAACATATTGGCACTGGACAGAGGATTGGTTGGCTAGCAGAGAATAGAGATTAGGTGAATGGGATTTTTGTGATTGATAAAATATAACATTTGGTGTGCCGTAGGGACTGATGCTAGTTGTTTTTTACAGTGTATGTAAATTACTTGGATAAGAATGGAAGGAATGATTGCAAAAAATTGCTGATGACACACAGATAGGTATACAAGTATGTTGTGAAGAGGATGTAAGAAATATACAAATGATATAGAGTCATAGAGTCAGACAGCAGGGAAACATGCCTTTTAGCCCAACTTTTTTGCTGACCAAAATGCCCCATCTACGCTAGTTCCACGTGGTTACGTTTGGCCCATATCCCTCCAACCCTTCCCTATCCATGTACTTGTCCAAATGTCTTTTTAATATGGATGGGAGAGTCATCTTACATGTAACAGTTGGAAAAAATCGGCTTGTATCTGCTTTAGTTTAGAAGAATGTGAGGGGGGGGGGGTTTGACGGAAACAAATAATATCCTTAGCAGTATTGACAGAATGGGTGTGAGAGGATATTTCCATATCTGGGAGAATCTTAAACCTGGGGTTACTGATGAAAATAAGGGATTGTCCATTTCAGACAGATGATGTGTGACCCGTTTCTATCAGAGGGCAATAGGACTTTGGAACTCACCTCAAAAATGATGGAAGTAGAATGTTAGAATGTCTTAAAGCAGAAGTAAACTGATACTTGATAAACAAGAGCATGGAAGGTTACTGGAAGTGAACTGAAATGTGTTGAATTTAGTCAGATCATTCATCATCTTATTAAACGATGAAGCAGGTCTGGGATTGGAGGGCTTACTAATGGCCTCATTTGTTTGTGAGTATTTAGATAGTTCTTAAAATGGAAAGAAGAAGTAATCAGCAAATAGGATGGATGCATTATAGCTTTTCATCTTGTGGACAGGGCTTAAAATACAACCAGTTGGAAGAAAGGAAAGTTTATTTTTTCTGTGTAATTTACTGACTTGGTTTTCTCTTGAACTTCAGTTTCTTGGGGATCTTCGGTGCCAAATAGCAATGATAACATCAGCAGGCTATACAATCATTTACATTGAGGAAAATAAATGAGGCTTTCAGGTACAAGTTATGCCATTCAAAATCTCATTTTCACCTCATGCTTTTTTCCAGATTTACAGATTACCATAACATAGGTGCAATACCGCGGACGTTATAGAGGAGCAAAGAATAATTGATGGCTTCTAGATTTCACACGTGCATCTTCACATGTTCCTGAAGTCGCTGCCAGTTTCACAAAGGCTAGAAGGCAAATGCTGACACTATTATTACATTTACAAATTCTAGGCCATGAATTTTTCGAAAGTGAAATATTCTATCATATTCCTTGAAGGGATAATAAAGAAGAACATCAAATAATGTTTGTGGTTTGAACAGTATTAAGTAGTTGTCGTTTGAACAGCAAGTATTGAGCACCAGCAGGTTACAAATTTGAAATTCATTACCATCCATTGATTATCTTTCTCAGCTGTGTGAATTTTTAGAAGTGGTGTGCTCAGCAGAAATAATCTATTTTATATTCTTGTGTGGTGGTAGGAAAAATAATTTGTCCAACTTGTTTGAATCTTTCCATCATGGCGATAATTGAATGATAGGGAAATAACCCTTTGAGCCTGCTCTATCATTCATTATGGCTGATCTTTTATGTCAAAAGCAGTTTTCCAGCACTTTTTAAACAAGCTTAACAAGCTGATCCTCTGCAGCCCTATAGATTAGAATGGCAAACTTTTTAAATTCTCTATGAAGATATTTGTCCACATCCTGGTCCTAACTGGCCTATCTCTTTGTGAAATTGTATTCGTTGGTCCTAGACTCGTCAAGCATTGGACTACAACAAAAGGTTTGTGAATCCAACAAAGAAAGTTTTAAGTGGATGTATTTAACCATGTCCATTTGGATAGAGAATTCTCTGATTTCATGATTAGAGTGGCAAGGGGGCACCTTGCTTTGAACTTGTCTTTTGCATCTGTTCACTAAGGAATCTGAGGCAGTGAGATGTTCAAACTCCCTGCATCTGGCCTGATAAACACTTTCATAATTTGGGGATTCTTAAATTTAAATTCTTATTTTCTCCTTTTTCCAGTTCTGATAAAGGAACTAGGATAAAGGAACTTTGGCCTAAAAGATCCTAGGCCGCATCTTTTTTCGCCCAGAAACTGCCTGATAATTTTTGTTTTTATTTTAGATTTGCAACATTAGCAATTTCTTTTGATTTTCTTTAGACTTCAGACATTTGGATTTTGGATATACAGCACGGAAACAGGCCCTTGTAGGAAAGAACTGCAGATGCTGGTTTAAATCAAAGGTAGACACAAAATGCTGGAGTAACTCAGCGGGACAGGCAGCATCTCTGGAGAGAAGGAATGGGTGACGTTTTGGGTCGAGACCGTTCTTCAGACTGCCGACCAGTGATCATCCCATACACTACTGCAATACTACACCCTAGGACTATTTTTAAATTACCAAAGCCAATTAGTCTACAAACGTGTACGTCCTTGGAGTGTGGAAGGAAACCGGAACACTTAGAGAAAACCCATGCAGTCACAGTGAGAACATACAAACTCTGTAAGGACAACGCCAATAGTCAGGGTCGAACCCTGGTCTCTGGCGCTGTAAGGCAGTAACTCTGCCACTGTGCCACACTCGAGATTTTGTTTGAGGATTTTTTGCTTAATGAGATGTCCTCTGATTCTTCTTAACTTTAGAGGATTTATTCTGTTTTCTCTATCTCTCCTCATGTGGCAAACTCACCTGGAACTACATTCCTCCAAACTGCACTCCGTCCACAACAAATACATTATTTCTTGGAGGGTGCGGGGAGCCAAAACTGTACTGTATTAAAATCTTTTAAAGACTAACATCTCATTTGCCCTTAATTGCTTCCTGCATCTGGCATGTTGGCCTTCAGCAAATTGTACAAAGGAGCATATGAAGACCTCAAGGCTATTTTCCGAGTCTGTTGACTGCAAAGCTCCTTGGTTCCTCTTCAAGCATTGGACTACCACAAAAATTTTGTGAATCTCATAAAGAATGTTGAAGTGGTTACATTCAACTGTGTCATGTGCATGTCTGTGATTCATGACTAAGAGTGACAAGATGGCACCATTTCTCTGAACTTGTCCCTTGCATCTATTTGCTAAGGAATCCCAGGCAGTGAGATGCCGATACACTTGGACTATGTAGACGCAGTTACTCTCATTGAGATACTTGAGGCGCTACTCCTTGCATTGAAGATTACGCAAAGTGAAACACTTCCATATTGTCAAAAAATTAGCTTAGTGACAAGCAAAATGTAAACAGCTGAGGAGCAGCTCCAAGACATTAGCAACATGTAAATGGCAGGCAGCATTGTTGAAAAGTAAAAATCAATCTTCAGTACATGAAACCTCCAAAATATGGAAGAGGCAAGCAAATATTCAGAGACAAATTTCACTAGCATGTGTGCATGAAATGGCTCAGTTGTTGCATCTGGTTCTCACTGACAACAGACTTGCACTTAGAATGTCACGTCACCCCTATATCGCTCCGAGGTTCGGCGATTATGAGCTTTGCATAGAACATTGAACCTGTTAGGGCCACGTTGTCCGTAGGTTACTTTATATGCACCAGCACAATTAATGTAGATGTATAGAATTGATAGTGACCTGAAGCATTGTACTCGGTGATGCATCACAATCAGTGTAGAATTGCTTTCTGGTATTTTGTAAGGACTGCTATAGTGCACGGGGCAAGTCACTTGTTAAATTACAGTTGATTGTTTTTAAAACACAGTGATCAGTAGTTTGTGACTCCCACACAATTTGATAATCCAAACTGACAGTTTAATAATAATAATACCTTATTATTATTAGGTAGTATTATTAGCTATTGATAAT
Source organism: Rhinoraja longicauda (assembly GCF_053455715.1). Classification (NCBI taxonomy): domain Eukaryota; kingdom Metazoa; phylum Chordata; class Chondrichthyes; order Rajiformes; family Arhynchobatidae; genus Rhinoraja; species Rhinoraja longicauda. The sequence continues at coordinate 15,214,713 of NC_135975.1, read as the reverse complement.
CCAGATCAAACTTGATTGAAGGGACAAAAAGCATATTTCCTAGATTGCTGTATATATTAAACTGTGGGATTGTGAGCACAGAGGAGGATATGAAGAGGCACCAGCAGATATAAACAGGCTCAGTAAGTGGATGACAACACAGTAGTTGGAATATATTGAGGAAAAATATTAGGTGAGCCACTTTGGCATACAAAACAGAGTAATTGTTAAGCGGTTGTGATGAGAGGTTGGGTGTTATTGAATTTTAAAGGGTCCCAGGTATGCCTGTAGTCCAAGGTTTAGATGCAGTATGAAAATGGTATGTTGGCTTTTATTATACGAGTATTTAATTTAGGCACAACAGAGTTTTGGGCTAATTGTATAAGGCCGGAGCGATTGGGCTTGTATACACTGGAATTTAGAAGGATGAGGGGGGATCTTATTGAAACATATAAGATAATTAGGGGATTGGACACATTAGAGGCAGATAACATGTTCCCAATGTTGGGGGAGTCCAGAACAAGGGGCCACAGTTTGAGAATAAGGGGTAGGCCATTTAGAACGGAGATGAGGAAGAACTTTTTCAGTCAGAGGGTGGTGAAGGTGTGGAATTCTCTGCCTCAGAAGGCAGTGGAGGCCAGTTCGTTGGATGCTTTCAAGAGAGAGCTGGATAGAGCTCTTAAGGATAGCGGAGTGAGGGGGTATGGGGAGAAGGCAGGAACGGGGTACTGATTGATAGTGATCAGCCATGATCGCATTGAATGGCGGTGCTGGCTCGAAGGGCTGAATGGCCTACTCCTGCACCTATTGTCTATTGTCTATTGCCTTGGTGAGAATTGGTGTGTACATTTTTTAAAATTAGGATGTGGTTGCTATGGAAAAAATGAGGCAAAGATTCACTAGATTGATTTCAGGAAAGATATGTTTGCTGTATGCATAGAGAATGAGTGGAGGCTGTATTCTTTAGAGCTTACATAATTCCAGATGCAGGAAAGAGGTTTCCCTGATTGCATCTAGGACCAGGGAACACAGTATGAGAATAAAGAATAGGTCATTGAAGTCAAGAGTGTTTAGTTGTCTTATGTACCAAAAATAGAACAATTAAATTCCTACTTGCAACAGCCTAGCAGGCCTATAAACAAAGTACACATAACATAGATAACTTAATAAACAAAAAAAAAGCCCACAGTTTTAGTGCAAAAAGCCCAAAGTCCTTAGCGCAACCAAGATAGATCATAGTTTAGTTAGTGTTTGTGGTGTTCAAGAGTCTAATGGTTGTTGGGAAGAAGCTGTTCTTCAACCTGGAGTTCATGGTCTTCTGATTTCTATGCCAACTTCCAAATGTTAGGAGTGAAATGAGAGTTTGGCCAGGTAGACGTGGGTCCTTGATGATCCTGGCTCCTGTAGATCCCTTTGATGGTTGGGAGGTCATTACCCATGATGGACCAGGCACATTCCACCTCTTTTTGTAATCTTCATTCCTGGATGTTCACTGTGCCAAAGCAGGCCACAATGCAACTAACCAATATGATCTCTACCATACACCTGCAGAAGGTCAAGAGAGAATTCCTAGACATACTGAGTCTCCTCAATCTTCAAAGGAGGTAGAGGTGTTGATGGAATTTCTTTATGAATGCATTATTATGCTGGATGCAGGACAGATCTTCAGAGGTATGCATGGACAAGAATTTCACCGCGGTCCCATCGATGAAAACAGGTTTTTGAAACCTCGGCCTCCTTCTAAAGTCAACAATCAGCTCCTTGGTCTTGCTTTCAATGAGAGCAAGATTAAATGGTGCCAGAATAACAATCAGACAATCAATCTCCCTCCTATATTCTGACTCATCATTACCCATAATTCATCCACAGAGGTGGCGTCATTGGCAAATTTAAAGATGGTGTTTGAACTGTCTGGCTACACAGTCATGGGTATAGACCGAGTAGAGCAGGAATTGAGCACACAGCCCTGAGGTGCTCCTGTGCTGATGGTTGTTAAGGAGGAATTGCTGTTGTCAGTTTGTACTGATTATGATCTTTGATGAGGAAGTTGAGGATCCAGATTCCAGAGCTTGATAGCAAATTTAGAGGGGATGATGTGTTAAACACCAACACTAGTTGATGAACAACAGACTGATGTACATGTTGTTATTATCCAAGTGGTCCTGTGGAGAACCAGAGAGATCACATCCCTCTTTGATCTGTTGTGGTGGTAGGCAAATTGCAGTGGATCCAGCTTCTTGCTAAGTTAGGAGTTGATATGTGTTGTAGTCTGTGGCCTATTAGAAAAAACAGGCAGACAACCGAATTCGTTTAACCTCTTTATTCTACTCACCCAGGTGGGAGAGAGTCTAGAAACCGAAGCGTTTAGAAACGCTTAGGAAGCTAGTGTAGTCTCTCTCACCGAATGCTAACAATTACACATATTTATACCCGAAATACATGTGCCAGTACATTTCCTGTTGCTACCTTATATGGCAAGTTTTACAATGTCCTATAAATCTTTATGTGTCTTTCGGGACCTCCGTGTCCGTTGTGTCCATCGTGACCTCTTCTTTCTTGGGAACAAAGGGCAGTCCATATGGCAAGTTCTTCTTAACACTTCAAAGGATGGCTAACCATCAAAGCCTTAAAGCCAGTTGCCCATATCAAAGGATACCCTTAGCCATAAACCGCGCTTCCATGCTGACAACAGGATGTCCTGGCAACATAATCGAGCTGGAGCTTTTACACCTTTTTTACACCCCTGCAATAAACCCCACATGGCTACGCTGAATTTGAGCCCTTACATATGCTCCATATGAGTCTCGGAAAAGTGTGGGAGAATTTAAAAAGGTCAGCGGAGGATCACTGGAGCCAGCTAAAGCCAGATAACCCAAGAGGTGTGTCAATTTAAAGTTAACCAGTGGTTTAAAGTTAACCAGTGGACCATCTAGATTGACTAATTGAGCAGCTAATAAAAAGAAGGCAAGCTGTAGAGGAGCGGCCCATTGGGAACTACCCTGTTGGAAGAGAGGTTGTGTTGCGGTAACGTGTGTGCTGAAGGTCTGACAGTTTATTTGAAAGGAGCATGTAGAATTTCGAGTAAGAACAGAGCAAGTTAGATTTTTGTAAATTTATAGTACACCGTATTTGTTTTAATACTTCTAGATATCTGTAAAATGTAGTTAATTGTCTGATAATTTCCTCGTCAGATTTTTCCATTTGCAGTCTCACATCTCATGTGTAACATGTCAAGGGTTAATTTAATCTAACCTGCTCAGTATGAAAACTGACGCATTCAACACATTCAGGCGGCGTATTTTCATCTCAACCAATTTTTATTTCCCATCACTTCCATGGAAAATAAATCAGACAGGTGTAAAACAAGTGACCAATTTAATTCTGTCAACTTTCTGCATGGCAGATTAGGTTAAAATTACCTTCAACATTGTTTGCTATTTGGAAGCAATTTCATCACCTTCTATCTGGTGCTTACCTGCCCTTCTCAAATATCTCTCAGTAATGCTGTTTAGTAACTACATGTAGGCCAAACTCCTTGCAGTGTTAGCACCATATTCTCAGTACCCATCCCTTGTAATTCGCTTGCATAAATAGCTATATTCTCCTCTCTGCTGAGTTAAATTGTCTCTGCTGAGCAGTTAAAGTTCAGTTAATGTTCTGTGGTTACTAAAAAGTGTATTTCTCATACTACTGAAGATGTGTACTTGTCATCAGTATGGACAAGCACTTTATTTTGACAATTTAGGTGATTAATCTGAAAAAAAGTTCATTGTTATCTAGTATTCTGGGTGACCATTAAGAATATGACCATTAAAAGGTAGTTGAACCATTTTGCAATTCTCAGTGAAGGATCACACTGTAGAAACAGAACAACTGCAAACGTGACAACGAGTCATCTACTTGTAAATGTAATATAGAAAATAGGTGCAGGAGTAGGCCATTCAGCCCTTCGAGCCAACACCGCCATTCAATGTGATCATGGCTGATCATCCACAATCAGTACCCGTTCCTGCCTTCTCCCCATATCCTTTAATTCCACTAGACCTAAGAGCTCTATCTAACTCTCTTTTGAATGCATCGGCCTCCACTGCCTTCTGGGGCAGAGAATTCCCCTGAATGCATCGGCCTCCACTGCCTTGTGGGGCAGAGAATTCACAACTCTCTGGGTGAAAAAGTTTTTCCTCATCTCAGTTCTAAATGGCCTACCCCTTATTCTTAAACTGTGGCCCCTGGTTCTGGACTCCCCCAACATCGGGAACATGTTTCCTGCATCTAGCTTTCCAATCCCTTAATAATTTTATATGTTTCTATAAAATCCCCTCTCATCCGTCTAAATTCCAGGGAAGACAAACCCAGTTGTTCCATTCTTTCATCATATGACAGTCCCCCATCCCGGGAATTAACCTTGTGAACCTACGCTGCACTCCCTCAATAGCAAGAATGTCTTTCCTCAAATTAGGAGACCAAAATTGCACACGATACTCCAGGTGTGGTCTCACCAGGGCCCTGTACAACTGCAGTAGGACCTCTTTGCTCCTATACTCAAATCCTCTCGTTATGGCGGCCAACATGCCATTAGCTTTCTTCGCTTCCAGCCGTACCTGCATGCTTACTTTCAGTAACTGATGTGCAAGGACACTCGGGTCTCATTGCACTTCCCCTTTTCCTAACCTGACACCATTGAGATAATAATGTGCCTTCTTGTTCTTGCCACCAAAGTCGATAACCTCACATTTATCCACATTATACTGCATATGCCTTGCATCTGCCCACTCACCCAACCTATCCAAGTCATCCTGCATCCTCATAGCATCCTCTTCACAGTTCACACTGACACCCAGCTTTGTGTCATCTACAAATTTGCTAATGTTACTTTCATTAATATATATTGTAAATAGCTGCGGTCCCAGCACCGAGCCTTGCGGCACCCCACTAGTCACTGCCTGCCATTCTGAAAGGGACCCCTTAATTCCTACTCTTTGTTTCCTGTCTACCAACCAATTTTCTATCCATGTCAGTACCCTACCCCCAATACCATGTGCTCTAATTTTGCCCACTAATATTCTGTGTGGGACCTTATCAAAGGATTTCTGAGTCCAGATACACTACATCCACTGGCTCTCCCTTATTACATATTTACTTGTTACATCCTCAAAAAATTCCAGAAAGTAAACTTGAAAAAATATTTATTAACTCAAATGCTGTCAGCTAATACAGAAATTGTAGGTTCTTGACTGATCAGTTTTTAATTATTCCAGTTCATTGTGATACTGATAAAATATTGTAAGTTTACTACTGAGAATATTCTCCTACCAAGATATATTGTTTTAACAATTAATTTAGAACATTTAAAACCATGCTTTGTTCTTTAAGTGCCTTAATTTTTCATCTATTCTCATTGAATCATAGTTCACTAATATAAAAAATCTTTTTTTTACATTTTTGTTCATTTAATTTGATTTTGTTTATTTTTGCTTTTCAATAACAGCCCATTTGATTTAGTGTACACTAATTTCTCATTTCTTTGTTAATAAGGTGGAAAATGAAATTTAAAGACTAAAAACTTAACTTCAGCAAAGTTAACTTCACATACATACAATGAATGCAAGTGTAGGTCAGAGGTTCGGTACTTTGCATTGATTCTCTTCCAAAATTCTCAGAACAGTTTGATGATCTCCAGAGCACAAAATGAAAGTGTGATGCAATTGTCTACACTTGATTGGATTAATGCAGGTCCACCAACTCTCATATAATCATACAGCTATATAGCACGGAAACAGGCCCTTTGGGCCATCTTGTCTATGCTGATCAAGTTGGCATTCTGAGCTAGTCCCATTTGCCTGCATTTGCACAATATCCCTGTAAACATTTCCTATCCATTTCTCTGTCCAAATGTCTGCTGCGTCATGATTGTACCTGCTTTTATAGCTTCCTCTGGCAGTTCATTCCAGACTACATTCTGAGTGAAAAAAATGCCCTGATGAACCTCTTAAATCTCTCCCTTAAGTCCATGCCCTCTAGTTTTAGAATCCTCTACCCTGAGAAGAAAACATTCACTTTATGAATGCATTTCATGATAACACCTCGTGCTGATCTGTAGGGAAACCTATTATTTCCCTAATCACCTGTTTACTCTAATTTTCCCTAATACCTGTAGAATTACTGAGGATTTTCATTTATCTTGCCTCCCAGATCAATTTTTTGTCCTCTTGTTGCGCTCCTGGTTGCCTCGTGTACGCTGCACTTTCCTGTACTCGCGGAGGTATTGCTTGATCCCAATTGCCTAAATCTGACACATGTGTCCTTTTTCATGACCAGAGCTTCAACATCTCTTGATAACCAGTGGTCCTTAAATACTTCTCCCGAACATGCTGCCCCTGTACTCTTGCTATCTCACTTCTGGAATCCTCTCGCTTGACAGCCTTTGCCTTGTTGCAAACAAACTCTCCCTCTGCATGTTCCCACCTAATGCTTTCAAAATTGGCCTTGCCTCAGTTTCGGACCTTAACCTGAGGGCCAATCCTATCTTTCTCGACAACTACTTTAAAATTAATGGAATTATGGACACTGGTCCCAAATGCTCCCAATATGGCATGTCAGTCACTTGCCCTACGTCGTTTCCTGAGAGGAGGTCCAGATTGCATTCTCTGGTAGGGCCCTCTATATATTGATTAAGGAAGCTATTTGTTACATTTAACAAATTCCATCCTGTCCAAGCCCTTGGACCAAAGGAGAGACTCAGTCAATATTAGGCAATTAATAAGTTTGAAGCAAACTAAAACAAAGATGCCAGGTATTCTATCTTAAACACTCAACCCCTATACTACTGGTAAATTGTCTCTGCAGTGTACAATTTCTAAGTTTGCTGATTATACTTGGAAGAATAAAGTCTGAAGTCACGTGAACATTATCACCTGCAACTTTTCTTCCAATTATTCACGATGCTAGCTTGGCAATATATTACCAATCATGCTTGTTCCTATAGTCAATAGCCAGAAGCTCACAACCTTCAATATATGGCAGGTCGTACAGGCTGACAGAGATGCAAGGAGGAATATGCTTATTGATTAGCTTTTCAACCTTTCTCATATCATATCATATATATACAGCCGGAAACAGGCCTTTTCGGCCCTCCAAGTCCGTGCCGCCCAGTGATCCCCGTACATTAACACTATCCTACACCCACTAGGGACAATTTTTACATTTACATTTACCCAGCCAATTAACCTACATACCTGTACGTCATGTCAAAAATCTCATAGTGTTAGTCCCTTGAGACAAGAAGATTCTCTCCATTTTGGTCTCCAATGACAGGCCTGAGAAGGTGATCCATAAATCTAGAGTGATCCATAAATCTAGAGGAAACATCCTCTCAGCATTTATGATTTTCGGGATCTTAAATGTTTGTTTCGGAAGGATCATCTATCATTCTTCTAAGCTCCAGAGCATAGACGCACTCTACTTACTCTATCCCCATCGGATAACCCCTTCATAATAGTAATCAACAAGTTTACTAATTTCCTTCACGGATGGAAATCCAGCATGCATGTGATGCACCTCAATCTCTCATACCAGGGCAATGTGATATGGGCAATAAATGTGTTATTGCTATTGCATTCTGAGAATATTTAAATAAAGTGTTTTATATTAAAGGTTGCACACAAAATATAATGTTGCTTGTTAGAAGGCACGATGGTGCAGAAATATGCCTTTGTTAACTGTCTTGAGGAAGAGACCAAATCGTTGAATTTAAGAACAAATACTTATTATGATTTGATTGACTGTATCTTTGATTGGCAGTTCTATTTAAATTTGAGACACTTATTTACATTTCCTTTTGTTGCCACTATTACATTTTGAAATGTATTGCTCACTCTGGGTCATTTGTTTAGTTGAGTCATCTCTCCGATGTAGTGTTACCAATCAAACAAATTCAAAGGAAAGAAAGTACATACATTTCTGCAAGAATTCCATGACTTAATCATCTTCTCTGAGTGAAATAATGTTGAGATTATATGGACAGCCAGTTACAAACACCTGTGATTTTTAATCTTTGGAGGATAAATAGTTAACCAGGTAGTCACATTAAATTTATATTTGGTCACAGCTCCTGTTAAGATTCCTATTTATTATTTGGTAAATCTGTTTGGCAGTATAAGTCCCTGTCTAGTGAATTATTTCATTGATTTTCTGAAACGAGATGAGATTAATTAAGGGTAGGAAACAAAACCAGGAGATTCGGACCCGGTATGCATTCAACTCTTTGTGGGTACAAATTAATCTAGATGCTGAATAAGTAAAGGCACAGACTGAATTTATTTGTATTTATTTTTTATTCATCATTATATTTATTGTATTTATCCTTACTCTATGTATACTGTTTACTTAGTGAGCTTCATGTGAATTTTTTTAAAAATTGCATCCTGGTATGTATGATAAAAAACTAATCTGAGTATAAACCTCAAGAAATATGGACATAGCAGCAGAAATGGTCAGAAACTATTGAACCCATGAAAATTATCTAGCATAAAAGTGACATTAAATTTAGTAGAAGGGGGGGGGGGGAGGGGGGGGGGGGGGCAAAGGAATGTACGCACTGTATCAAAAAGATTGTAAGTATAGGGAGCCATTGTCCAACCACGTCTTTGAAGGAGGCCTTACAAGTTGATAAACCTGTTAAACTGCAAATTAAATTCTTGGCTTTATTCATACAAAAGTAAGATTGGAAGAAATAGAAACACGAGTAGGCCATTCATGCCCTTGTGCTAGGTCCACCGTTGAGGAAGATATTAGCTGATCTTTTTAGCAGAACTTTCTAGCACAATCTCTATAATCTTTGATTCTGTCAAGACCCAAAAATCTATTGATCTGTGTACAAACATTTGAAGGAAAGAAATTAATGTAGCTGACCAGATATTTTTTTTTATTCATAGTTCACCCGTCTCTACCATTTCCTATGGCTGCTCATTATATATACGTTGCACCTCTTTGAAACCTTTCTCTGCATCTTAAACTATGTCCTCTAGTTTTATTCCCCTCCCGTGGGAAAAAGACTGTGAGTCTAATCAGTCATCTATTAGCCCCATCTATGTCCCTCCTTATATAAATCTCTAAAGTGGCCCATCTGTCTCTCGTGCTCCAGGTAAAAAGATGCGTGTCTATTCAGCCTCTCCTTCTAGGCTTTCAGTCCCGGTAACATCCATGCAGATCTTTTTTGCACCCTATCAAATTTAATGACATCCTTGTTGTAGCAGGGCAAATGGATTTTGCACAGTGCTCCAAATGTGGCCTTACTCAGGTCTTGTACAGCTGTAATATGAGGTCCTTACTCCTGTACTCAAATATATTGAAAATGCGGAGGACATGTTGTCACCTATTCTCACTGAATGGGGTCTGTGAGTCAAAAAGTTGAGGATCAATGGCGGGGAGGGGAGGGTTTGGGGGAGTACTGATTCTGAGGTCTAGGAATTTGGAAATAGGTTTAGATGGGATTATTGCGTTGAAAGTAGAGAAATAATTGCTAAATAGGAATGTAACGAAGGTGTCCTTGTCTCCATGTTCCAGAAATGAGTTTAGGTCCAGGGAAATGGTGTCTGCTGTGAAGTTGTTGCTTCGGTAGGGAAACTGCAGTGGATCATGGCTGACTGGGAGGCTTGAGTTAATGTGCACCATCACCTGTGATCATGGATGTCAGAGGCACTGGACGGTAATCATTAAAACTCACTAGTTAATGGGAATGGGTGGAGAAATAAAATGGGGATGAGTGTAAATCGATGCTTGATGGAGGACAAAAAAATACATTTTCCAGAAATCCTGCAAGGCCACGATGAAAGTTTGGAAAACGCTGAACTTTGGAAAACAAGATATGATCAAGCCACTGTGGTAGGATAAGGGTAGATTCAGCCTAATGGAAAATTGATGAAAAAGAATTTAAAATAATAATTTGCAGGCTATGTCACAGCCAGAGGATGGCCTCGCAGCTTCAGGGATTAAGGGTTTGACTCCGACCTTGGGTCCTGACGTGTGAGGTGAGGTTGTTCTCACTGTTACTGGGTGGGTTGCCTCCCGCATCTCAAAGACATGCTGGTAGATTAATTAGCTACTGCAAATTATCCCTCGGTGTCGGCTAGCAGAAAGAAAGATTAGTTTACAGACATGAAAGAAAATCAGTTGCAGGGTTACAGTGAATGAGGAGAAGGGGGAAGGGATTCCTCTACTGTGAACTGGCGTAGATCCAGTAGACTGAATGACCTCCTTCTGTGTTGTAATAATTAAGAAAGAAACTCTCCACAATGTATTCATAAAAGCTTACACAACACTATGATTATCCCCAAGTATAAATGCAGAAGCATGATGCAGATAAAATCAATAAATGCATTTTAAAATGCTGTATCCCATCAACTGCACCAGTGACCTCAAATGCTGCATGATGCACCACATTCTCATTATTCATCTTCTAATAGTCTCCAACTAATTGGAAGACAGGCCTCACATTCATTTGTTCTACCACATTCTTATGTAGTTACCAATGCACCAAATCGCACTTTACCTTCTCACAGCTTACATCATCAGCAATTCATCAGGCTAGGAACAACACTTAAGTGCATAACATTCAGGAAGTGCACATTTACTTATCTCGGATAACAAGATGCCATTTTGCCAGCGCAAGCAGCAACAAACTGGCAAGGGACAGGTGCACTGCATCACCTCCCAACCCTGTATGATATACATCTCCTACCATCATTGGAGCCAAGAATGAACATGATAGAAATGTGGTAAGTGCTATGTTGACACCGTAAAAGATGACTGTGCCATCAGTTGTCTTGTTCTCAAATACCCACTTGCCCAAGTGTTACCCATGCACCTTGCCATCATTGAAGCAAAAATTGAACATGTTGGAAAAATGATATGGTGGGGCTGACACCATGAAGGAGGATTGTGTCATCAGTTTTCTCCTTCTCAAATTACTTTTCCCCTTTGCTCACACACTTGTATGGTACAAGCTGGAGGCATATCCCTTGCATCCATCACTCCACAATTCTTTCCTCGCCACAATCCTACACTTGGCCAAACACCGACGTAAGGAACTAAAGATAAAGATGATTTCTCGACATTTGACACAGTCAGCTCAGTTACTGTAACTGCGTTATAGTACTCAGTTACTGTGCACTATAGACCTCAGAGATGGGAACTTACTGGATTGCAGTGAGTGAGACTGCTGCACCAACCATCATAATGTAGTGAAACATACTTGATGGATCTTTGATACATCTTGGAATATTTCTTGCCGAGGTCAATGCTGTCGTGCAATATTTGAAGTATTTGGATGTGGGCTGCTGTTGATCTTTCTACTTGTAAGTTGTTCAATTCTGCTTATACTATTCTTCTTCTTATGCTGCATACCTGAGGAATGGCAACCAAGCACCGATAACTGGTTATGCAGAATCTTTGAGTGCAAAACAAAGTCCTATCAATTTTTCAAATACCATTCTCTGTAGCCTTAACCAGTTCAAAAGCCTAGAAGTACCAAACAGCAAAAAAAACAATCAGCATCTTATCCACAATTATTAGATGATTCCTTTTGGTATTGGTTTATTATTGTTAAGAGATCCAGTGTAAAAAAATGTTTTGCATGTTCTCCAATCAAACCAAGATCATCTATGGATAGTCATACTATACATGAGTACAACATGTACTGCAAAATGAGAATAGAAACTGCAAATTATAGTGTAATAGCTACAGAGAAAGTGCAGATAAAAATGTGTAATGGTCGCAACAAGGAAGTTTGGAAGATCGGAAATACATCCTTAGCATATGAGAGGTCCATTTAATGATCTCATAACAGCAGGGAGGAAGCTGTTATTAAATCTGGTGGTAAATGCTTTCAAGGTTTTATTTCTTCTGACTGACAAGAGAGAGGAGAAGAAAGAATCACCAGCATGTAAGCGGTCCTTGATTATGTTGGCTGCTTTCCTGAGGCGGTGTAGATGGGCACGATGGGGTGGAGGGGGGGGGGGGGAGGGGGAGGAGGGAGTCTACTTTCATGATTGACTTGGTTGTGTTCACTATTCATTGCAATTTCTTGCAGTCTTGTGCAGAGCAATTGCCATACCAAGCTGTGATGCCAATAGAGTATCATTTACAATTCGGCAATACAGGTGGAAATTAACTGTAAAGTACCCTTTAATGTAGGTAAGTTCCAAAATGATATGGCTGTCTGGATGACAATATGGAAGAATAAAGATTGGAAGATACACGAATGGTTGATGTGGGGTGAAAAATACTGAGCATCTTTTGACCACAACTATTTGGTTTCTAAAGCAGAGAGATTATACAATCAATGCAAGCTTAATTACAGTTGAAACATTTATACTTAACAATGCCTTCATGAGCAGGCAGCTTCCTCCACGGTTTGGCTTGCAGTTTTCCCTGGCATCAGTTGCAACCTGGTCCGGGGGTGAAGTGCCAACTGCAGAAAGTCCCCCAGGCTACTTTATACCCCTTGAATACATGCATGGCAGAACAGCACATACAGTGCCCTCCATAATATTTGGGACAAAGACCCATCATTTATTTATTTGCCTCTGTACACAAACACTGCTGTAATTTCTACATGGTGAAATCAAAATGTATAAAAATGGCTTTTATTAAAATCTGACAATGTGTACTTTTACCACATGTGATTTTGTTTTCTCTACTACAAATCTCAAATTGTGGAGTACAGAGGCAAATAAATAAATGATGGGTCTTTGTCCCAAACATTATGGAGGGCACTGTAAGGTTTGTAATTTAACTCTTTCCAGGCAGACAATCAGATAATTCTTATTTATATGATTGGGCTTGTATTTCCTTACTTCAGTCTTCTGCTGCACCCAAATTTCACCAAAAGCTTTCTGAGGAAAGACTTCACCTCAGTTTCTGCACAGTATAGGGAGAGGTGTATATTTTAGGAATTCTTTTTAGAGCTTTCAATTATATTTGCACGACATTCCCTTCAGGTAAAGTACAGATACTCAATTCATCATTTGTCAGCAAGCAGAAAATGTCACAAGTAAATTTTCATGATAAAGGCAAATTAGAAAATAAATTCAACTCCTAATTGTACTTATCTTCCCAAGCATCATGAATAATTTGTTTCCAAATCAATTATATAACAATAATCTATTAGCAAAAAAATATAAGAATGCAATGTCCACTTGATCATATTTGTGTTCTATACATAATTTTTTGTTGCCCTAAACATTAAATTCCAATTGAAAATTTCAGAATTGTCTAGTTTAAGCAAATCTCGTACTCTGTTAGACTTTGTTAGGAATGTGTCATTGATAATGCACCATGGGTACATGTGAATAAAATGTAATTTTATTTCTGTGAGGAATATCTATATAGGATGTTAGTCATTTGCTCATAGAATCTAATGAGGATGGCCCTCTTTAATTAAAATAATCGTCATTGTCTTTATCTCTACTAATTCTATCCCTTCCTCTTCTCTTCCAAAATATGTTAACACATTGGACAAATATAAATCAGCTGGTGATCAGCTTTTGGTACATTGGCCAACCACGTTATACATTGCTATTCAATGCTGGAAAGATGTTTAATTCCCAGGCCATTTGTAGTATTCATGTAAGTGCCCCAGCTACTGCTAACAACTCAAAGCAGAACTTGATTGCAGAACCAACTTGTGCTGTATGGCTTGTTTACTGATCTGATCACACAGTAAACCCTAGTTCTCACGGACCATGGGGGAGACGGACATAGTCCTTTTTATTGGTGATTGTAAGGGGGGGTAAATATTAACTAACCCAAGACCAGGTGAGAAAAAGCACAGTGCCAGTGGGGTTAAACCAGAGGGAATTCACAGGCCAGGGTGCCATAGAGCCCCCAGCCCTACATGTGGTGCACCAGGGACGGGCCCAGTACTCACGTCGCCTTCATGCTACTTGCTCTTTCCAACCCCGCAGCCGGAAGCACACCATGTGGGTGATGCAATGAGAGCCTCATGCCATCACCAGGTAACTCCATCCAGCACCCTGGGACCTTCTTTGTTTCAACCACTGCAAACCTGTGCCCAATGCAAAGCTCTTTGAGTGCGTTTTACTCTTCACTCTCTCCCTGTTGCCACCTTTCCGCTGCCCAATACTGCTCTGCGCGATGTCTGCCAATCGCCACCACAAATTGATGCCTCGGTCTGCGATAACCAAAATCCATTATAAAGAGGTCCGTAGTAACGAGGGAAGTCTACGTTCAGTAGCCGTTAGCTGCAGTATGTATGTGTCTGTGTGTGAGAGAGAAATCCAGAGATGCTGCCTGTCCCGCTGAGTTACTCCAGTATTTTATATATATCTTCCCTATCTTTTGTGTTGCATGACTGGAATGAGCTTCATAAAATGATAAACAGTGTGTTTCATAAAATTCATCTGCTTGCACTGCCAGAATCCATTTTATCCTGAAGCTCAGTGTGGCTTGTATGAAAGGTTAATGGAATGGTTCAAGCGTAACTCCATTCTGTAGAGATAAATTATTTAATAATCCAGAAGATTGATGTAAACAAGTAATTTCAAAAAATCTAATCAGAGTTTTGTGCTTGTGCTCTAATAAGTAATTTGACAAGCAGAGATGCTGACCTACAAGTACCTGGATAAATATTTTACTTGCAACATTGCTTGATATATGTATCTGGATGTGTAAATTAAGTGCCGCCTACACTCTGTGAAATCAAGATATTGGAAGTGCTATGTATTATGCAGTAAAGCTTTAGTTGAATTTATGAAAATCATATTATTGTTGATGTGTTATCAATTATTTTGCTGACTTTATGTTAATTGCCCCTGTGAATCTGGCATGGCAAATTAAATAACAGTACAAAAACGTTAGTTTCAATCTTAAATAGAAATCATAGCTGGACTTTTTAATATGCTGTGGCGAGTCCAGAAGCGGGTGAGTGTTCAAAACAGAGTTTATTTGCATGGGCAAAAAACCCGTAACAAACGCAATACTCACAACTATAGACAACCAACGAATACGTCCTTACCGGACGGAGTTCAACACTAGACTAACTTGTCTCTCCCGCGCTGGCCCACCTCGTGACATCGTTAGCCAATCCGAGGGTTCGAACTCTCAGCCAATCCCTATGTCCCTACATGACCCCCCCCAGAACCCTCGGTACGGTACCTAACAGGCAGCCGGACCGCCCGACCTGAACGGGTACGGGGAGGGGAGGCCGGCACCCCCGGCGACGAGGGAGGCGGGGAGTGCCCTGCAGGTGGAGGCGATGGGAGCGACGCTGGAGGGGGAGGCAGGGATGGCCCTGCGGGAGGAGGCGGCGTAGCTGGAGGGGGCAGAGGCAACGCGACCGGGGGCAGCAGAGGCCCGGGCGGCGGAAGAGAAGACGCAGCTGGGAAACCAGGTGGGCCGGCCAGAGGGCGGCCCCGGCGAGGAGGTTGACCCACCAGCACGGGACGGTCCTGGTCTAAGTGGGCCGGTTTGAGCCGGGAGACAGAGACCAGCTCTTGTCGGGTGCCCACTTGCAGAGTGAAGTTGACCGCTCCTCTTTTGAGCACCTGGAACGGGCCTTGGTAGACCGGCTGCAGAGGGGGCCGGTGGGAATCCCGCCGGAGGAAAACGAACTTGCAGTCGTGCAAGTCCGCCGGTACGTGCGCTGCGGTACTCCCGTGACGGGAGGCCGGGACCAGGGCCAGGGAACCTACCCGAGCCCGGAGAGAAGCCAGAACCGACGGGACGGAAGGCGGCAGGTCAGAGGATGGAGGAAAAGGTCACCCGGCACCCGCAGGGGCGAGCCATAGACGAGTTCCGCCGAGGAAGTACCCAGATCGGACTTGGGGGCCGTGCAAATACCGAGGAGGACCCAAGGCAGCTGGTCAGCCCAGTCAGGGCCGGTCAGGCGGGCACAGAGGGACGCCTTCAGCTGTCGGTGGAAGCGTTCTACCATCCCATTAGCCTGGGGATGATAGGCGGTAGTCTGCTGCAAGCGGGACCCATACAGCTGCGCAAGCGCGACCCACAGGGACGAGGTGAACTGGGCGCCCCGTTCGGTAGTGATGATGGCCGGGACGCCGAAACGGGCAACCCAATGCAACGCCAGGGCCCGTGCACAGGAGGCCGCCGAGGTGTCCGACAACAGAAAAGCCTCCGGCCAACGAGTAAACCGGTCTACTACGGTCAGGAGATGAGTGTAGCCCCTAGAGGAAGGCAACGGACCAACCAAGTCTACATGAATGTGGAAAAAACGGACGGGCGGAATCACGAAACTCTGGCACGGTGGCTGGACGTGGCGGTGGACCTTGGAGGTCTGGCACGGGACCCAGGCGCGGGCCCAGGCGGCCACCTGCTTGCGCAGGCCGTGCCAGACAAAGCGGGCGGCCACCATAGCCGAGGTCGCCCGAATGGACGGGTGTGCCAGGTCGTGAATGGCCTCAAAAACCTTACGCCGCAGGGCGGTCGGCACAACCGGGCGGGGAAGGGGAAGGGAAACGTCACACCAAAGTGTGGTACCTGTGTGGTACCTAAATAGAGGGCCAGGAGCTCCCTGTCGAAAGCACTGTAGTTCAGCTCAGACCGAGTAAGCTGCCGGCTGAAGAATGCCAGAGGCTGCCAGTGACCATCGACCTGCTGCTCTAAGACCCCACCCACCGCCACGGCTGAGGCATCCACCGTGGGGGCCGAGGGGTGCACGAGCATGGTGGCGTTGGCGAGGGCCAGCTTGACCGCATCAAAGGCCGCCTCGGCAGCTGTGGTCCAGACCAACTCAGCGGGATTACCCGCGAGGCATTGAAAAAGGGGGCGCATGATCCGAGCTGCCGCAGGCACGAAACGGTGGTAAAAATTCACCATGCCCACGAATTCCTGCAGGCCCTTGATGGTGGTAGGGCGGGGAAAAGAGCGGACGGCGTCCACCTTGGCGGGCAATGGAGTGGCACCGGCCGGTGTGACCCGGTGACCCAGGAAATCCACCGAGGACAGGCCGCACTGGCATTTGGACGGGTGGAGGATCAGGCCGTGGACCTGCAGCCTTTGGAACACAGTGCGAAGATGGACCAGGTGCTCTGGGACCGAACGACTAGCGACCAGAATGTCATCGAGATAAATAAACACAAAAGACAACCCACGACCCACATGATCCATGAGACGTTGGAATGCCTGATCCGCGTTTTTGAGACCGAACGGCATGCACAACCACTCAAATAAACCAAACGGAGTAATCGTAGCCGTTTTCGGAATGTCCGGTGGGTGGACAGGGATCTGATGATATCCCTGCACCAAATCGATCTTCGAAAACACCGTAGCGCCCTCGAGGCTGGCTGAGAAGTCCTGTATGTGAGGGATCGGATAGCGGTCAGGACGGGTGGCAGCGTTGAGACACCGGTAATCCCCACATGGTCTCCACCCCCCAGATGCTTTGGAGACCATATGCAAGGGGGAGGCCCACGGGCTGTCTGAAGGCCGAACAATCCCCAGCCGTTCTAAATTCAGGAACTCCTCCCGAGCCATGGCCAGCTTGTCGGGGGGCAGACGCCAAGCCCGGGCGAATACAGGCGGCCCCTCGGTAGGGATGAAGTGGACGACACTGTGCTTGGCGGAAGGGGCATCGAACCGCTGTACGAGGAGGTCCGGGAAATCGGCGACCGCAGCGAACTGACCGGGGGCCGCGGTGACGGCCCGGATCGACGGGCAGGGTAGGGTGGCAGGTGGAGGAGTAGCAGGCTCCATGCTGTCAGCCGAGGGTTGCAGGCCCTTGCTGCGGACGTCTGCGACCAACGAAAAAGCCCAGAGGAAATCCGTGCCCAGGATGGCCTGGCCCACGTCGGCAACGATGAACTCCCAATGGTAAGTCGCGGGCCCGAAGGACAGGGACATGGCCCTCTTGCCGTAGGTGCGCATAGGACTGCCGTTGACCGTGATGAGGGGCGGGCCCTTCCTACCTGCTCGAACTTCGCAGCCGTAGGGAGGCACGATGCTAACGACCGCTCCCGTATCGACCAGGAACACGGTGCCGGTACCTCGATCCTTGATGTAGAGGCGGCGATTGCGGCCGAGCGAGACTGACTCTATGTTCGATCGGCCGAGGCATTTCCCGAAAAGGTGCACGGGGCCCTGCAATTTCGGGCTTCCCCGCCCCACCGCTGGTGGAAGAAATACCAGCCGCGCCTGTGCGGCTCGGTTGCGTGGGCCCGCTGCGAAATGGTGGGCGCCGCAGCTCCGTCTTGGCGGGCTTTCTGTAAAATGGCGGCTGATGTGCCGCCATCTTGGCCGCACGGCCAGTCGTTCCTAGGCCTGGAAACCCGGTTGATCGACTCGTCTGCCGTCGGGTCCTCCGTCACGAGGGCGTCCGCCTTCTCCGCGAACGCCACCGGGTCTTCAAAGGAGACGTCCGCCAAAACTAACCTGACATCCCGGGGCAATTTCTCTCGGAATGCCGCTTCAAACATGATGCACGGCTGGTGGTCGCCGATCAAGGTAAGCATCTCCGTCATTAGGGCGGACGGTAGTCGATCCCCCAGCTCCGGTAGATGCAGGAGCTTCAGTGCCCGCTGGTTCTGGCTAAAGCCACAAACCCTCAGGAGGAGCCTCTTCAGCCCCTCGTACTTCTAGGTTTGGGGGGGGGGGGGTTGGTCAGGTACCGTCCCACCCGCGCAGCCACCTCGGGCTGTAGGCAGCTTACCAGATGGTGGAACTTCTCCTGGTCCTCCACGACTTTCTTGATGTGGAGCTGGGACTCTACCTGTATGAACCACAGGTGCGGTTGATGGGCCCAGAACGGGGGCAGGTGAACGCCGCTCGCGTTGGGCTGCCCACTGTTCGCTCCCCCTTGAGACATCTTCTTGTGATCGTCGATCACGTCGGGGTCACCAATGTGGCGAGTCCAGAAGCGGGTGAGTGTTCAAAACGGAGTTTATTTGCATGGGCAAAAAACCCGTAACAAACGCAATACTCACAACTATAGATAACCAACGAATACGTCCTTACCGGACGGAGTTCAACACTAGACTAACTTGTCTCTCCCGCGCTGGCCCACCTCGTGACATCGTTAGCCAATCCGAGGGTTCGAACTCTCAGCCAATCCCTATGTCCCTACAATGCTTTGTTTACAATCTTAAACAACTCAAATTAAATGTTTAATTGCCATGCGTTCTGAGAACAGAACAATAAAATTCTTACTTGCTGAAGTTTAACTGACCCGTTAACGCAATGCCATACAGATAATATATAATAATCGAAAATACAATGAATTAATAACCATGATAGTAGATAACCATGATAGTAGGTAACCATAATAGTCCAAAAACTGGTCTGTAGTGCAGCCAAAGATAGTCCATAGGAGATCACAGTTGCCGAGGTTATTGTTGTGTTGTGTTCGAGCCTGATGGTTGCTCGGAAGAAACTGTTCTTGAGCCTGGTGGTCAAGGTTTTCGGGCTCATGTACCTTCCCAATAGTAGTTACAAAATGAGAGCATGGCCAGGATGGTGTGGGTCTTTGAAGGTATTGGCTGCCTATCGGCAGTGCCTCTTATGGATCCTTTCAATGGTGAGGGGTTCAGTAAGTTTGATGATTCCACCCTCTAAACTCTCCTACATTCCTCAGCATTTGAGTTTCCGAAATAGATCATGTTGCATTTAATCAGTATGTTCTCTACCATAAATCTATAGAAGTTCGATAGTATTCATTGACATACCAAATCATCCCAATCTCTAAGTAAGTAGAAACGTTGATGAGGTTTCTTTGTGATTATATCAATGTGCTGGGCCCAGGACAAACCTTCAGAGATGTGCACATCCCAGAACTTGAATTTGTTGACACATTCCACCACCGTTCTGTTGATGAAGACAAGTTCGAGGATCCCTGGGTTTCCCCTTGTGAAGTCAAAAATCAGCTCTTTTTCATGCTAATGTTGGGAGCAAGATTGTTGTTCTGACACCATTCAGATTTTCACTCTCCCTCCTGGACTCTGACTCATAATTTTCCATTATTAGGCCAACAACAGTGATAATGTTGCCAAATTTTGAGATGGCATTGGAGCTATATTTAGTTAGTCGTGGGTATAGAAAGAGTAGAGCGGGGCACTGAGCACATACATTGAAGTGCTCCTATGTTGATGGCTATTGAGGATGAAGTGTTGCCATTCGATACTGATTGTGGTCTGGGGATGAAGAAGTGTGGGATCCAATTATATAGGGATGAGCAGAGACCAAGTTCTCTGAGCTTGATGATAAATTTGGAGGGGATGGTGTTGAACACAGATGTATTCAATGAGCCTGATGTACCTGTTATAAAATATTGAATGATTAAAATATCAGTCCGATAGGAAGGAAACAAAATCTAAAATGTTGTTCACCTCAGTCTTGAAATGATCTGACTAGTCAATAATCATGCTGCAACTCTGAGCATTATTGATCCGAGCATGAGTGCGGGAGAAGAGAGATGCAATCATAATAGGCCGCATGGTTTAAGAAGATGGAAGCTAAATACATAAGCTTTGATTTACTGACATTTATAGAATTTTATACAGTCTTTTGAATGAAGTTAAGCCTCCAATTGCAAATCTCCAAACCAGTCTTGTCTAGTTTATCTTTCTAACTTAGTATGGCTTGGAGGAACCACAATGTCTTATTGCATTATATTAAGATATGCTATTACCTGGAGTCTCACGGCTGCCATCTCCAGTGGGAAAAAAAGGGAAATCTGTGTCCTAATGAGACAGGTTATGTAACAGAGTGAGGGGAAGGTCACTTGATTCTTTAGGGTATAATATTTTTTAAATGTTCTCTATGATTTTTTCTGTAATAAGTTGCGAAATGCATTAGCTGATATTAGAAATAGTGAGCATAAAACCACCAGATGTCCCGTAGGAAAGAAAACGTGCCATCTTTACTTAGTCTAGCCTTTATGTGACCTCAGCCCCGAGCAATGTGGTTGACCTTTACCTTCTCTCTGAAATGGTTTAGAAAACAGCAAAAAAAAAATCTAAAGGATAACAGCACACACTAGCTGGAGAATCCTGTAAAGTCTTTCTTATGAACAACTTGTGGATGAGTAAAGCCAGACACAAACACTTCTGTACTCAGGGAATCAACCCTTTCGGCCAATGCCACAGATTCATTACCACCTCTGGATGTTTTTTGTATCATCAGAAGAACATAAAAACAAGCATGTTATAGAACAGAGGAACTGAGACGTGGAATTACTTAGTCCATTGAAAGTGGTGTTGCAGGTAGATAGGGTGGGGAAGAAGGCTTATGGCAGGCTGGCCTTCATCAGTAAAGGCACTGAGTATAGAAGTTGGGATGTATATTGCAAGACACTGATGAGGCTGCACATAGAGTATTGTGTTCATTTTTGATCACCCCGCTCTAGGAAAGAGTGTAGACAAAATATTTGTGGACATTGCCAAGACTTGAAGGATTGAGTTAAAGGGAGAGATTGAATATGCTGGGGCTTTATTCCTTAGGGAGTAGGAGTCTGAAGGGTGTCCATCTGGTGTCCTTTTACCAAGGTTGAGGAATCAATAATTGGAAGGCATGTTTAAATTGAGAGGGCAAAGATTTAGTGGGGACTCGAAGGCACCTTTTTTACTCCAAGCATGGTAGCTACTGTATATAGAACGAGCTGCCAGAGGATTTGGTTGAGGTAGATTGAAGTAACAATATTTAGACATTTACACAACTAGAAGTTTAGACAGTCCTATGTTTACACCAAAAACCCTTTCTATTACATTATGTAGTATAAAATTGTGCAATTTATTGGTGTATTAAGACAATATTTAGCTGATTCAAACCCAACAGTTATGAGATACTATGGGCCATCAGCAAAAATAGATTTATATTTGATTTACACGTGCAAGCTCATCACCTTGTATATTCCTCATTCCACTGTCATTAAGTTGTGAAACCAATAGTAATTAAACAAAGAGTGAGGAAGAGCATTGTCCCAGGTGAATCAAAATGCTAAAGGAAGGCTAGGTAATCTGACATCCAGTGGATCATACAAAACTGTTGGTCCATTAAAAAACACCACCATCAAAGTTTTAGAGATCACCTTTGATCCAGAGACCATCTTGAGGTGTTTGACATTTCAAATTAATGCAGGTTGTTGGAGTGCTATTGATGGAGCTGTGTGTTTGTGCTGTGTGTGAACTGTGTGTTCATCAACCCCAATGGTCTAGAACCCCATGATCAGGAAACAAATATGAATCTTACACATACCTTCATTCACATTTTGTGTTGTTACGAACCTCCACTTAAAAATATGGATATGGATTGATGGGGTTGGATTTTCTCAATTGTCATTTTTTTAACTCAGTTTGGTGTTCTCGGTTTTTTAAAATTCATTGGTGCTTGGCAAAACAATATTATTTTGGTTCCTTGTAGTCTGTATAATCACAACTAAATCAAAATAGAACTAAAATGACTTGACAGCAAACAAATTTTGAAAGTTATCTCATGAAGCTCGTCCATGATTTGAAAACCTGCTTACCCTGAGTTTAAAGGAACACGTGTGGAACCCCTACTTTTCTTGACACTGATAAAGGCTGGACATTTTTTCGTTTAAGGATAGTGGATTTTGTTGTTAAGTCTGTTGCATCATTCAAAAATGCATGGGAGTTGATGCAAGCCTATAAAGTTAATCAGAAAATGGATTTAGCATTTTAAATGTTCCTGCCAGTTACTGTACATTGGTCTGTTGATTTTCTTTTACCTAAACTTTTAGCTGCATAGTTAAATAAGGAAGAATATGAATTAATCTATATATTAAAACTCTCATCTTGTATGTTTGTTCCATATGTTCCGTATGTTTGTTCCTGTTATTTCTGTGTCCCGTTGTTCCTGTATGCCCTTCTTATCTACAAAAAAAGGTACACGACCCGCACAATTTTAGGCCCACCTTACTCATCATTGTCCTGGGGACACATTCATCCAAGTTTCATTCAAATTGCTCTTATATTTTTCGTTAGAGAGATTTTAAAGTTTTTTAAAGTTTTAAAATTACCTTTTAAAAAAATGATTGCTTGCCATGTTTAGTATGTGATATCACAATGGGACCCACCCGAGTGACGACCAATGAGGGAGGGGGGGCACCATGACCACCAGGGGCGGAACCCGCCAGAGTGACGGGAAAACCCGAAGAGCTGCCGCTAAATAGACTGGGGCGCGTTTGACGTCACAATGGGAACCCACAGGCTCTATTCAAAGAAGAGTTCTATTCAAAGAAGAAACACTTTATATTAAAGCCGTTTAAACAGGCAACGCTTTATTTTACAGAAAGATTTTCCCTTTATTTAAAACTGAGCCTGCCGCTGCTACTGAGCCGTCACAGATAAGTTTTATTTCATTTTTTGTTTAAATGGTCACTTTCATTTACATTTCATTTAAAAAAAGTAGATTTAAACAAATTTTAAAAAGCCGGGGGGGTGGGAGGGGAGGGGGAGTGTGGGGGGAGTGTGGGGGAGGGGTGCTTGACCAATGCAGGAGAAGTTTGGGGGAGTTTTAAGGGGGGTTGAGGGGGATGGAGTGATGGGGGGTTGAGGGGGGATGGAGTGGGTGGGGTGTGGGGGGGTTGAGGGTGGATGGAGTGGAGATGGGGGGATGGAATGGGTGAGTGGTGGGGGAGGGAAGGGTGCGATGCCAATGCAGGAGAGGCTTTGGGTCCACGGCTTGCCCTGGCTGCAGCGCTGTCGGCACAGGGCCGAGGTGAGTGGCTCCCTCGCCCCTTCCCTGTCCCCCCAAACCGCCCACGGCCCCGGGGGACACTCCCTACCCGGCAACGGGCTTCGTCGGTTGGTGAGGGTTGCCAGGCCCGCAGGATGGTCAGTTGGAGGAGGGTTGCCCCAGGAGAGGCCCGCAGGGGAGTTTTGGACCCAATGGGTCCACCTCAGTCTAGTATTAATTAAATCTCTGCCATGTAACACAGCAGATGGGCCAAAATCTCTCAGACTGAATCATTTGGGCAATATTTTCATTTTCTCTCACATGTTTATACACATTTATAAATAAAGCATAAGTTGTTAATTGGCACAAGAAAATGATGCAGATGTATAAGGTCAATAGTGACATATTAGAATGTAGAATAAGCATGAGGGGCCAAATGAATGAATGCTTTATCCATTTGTTTTGTGTGTAATTTAAGTGGATGACCACATATACACTGACTACGGTAGCACTTTAGTATCTGGGCATTCTGAATTGTCTCCTTACTCCACAGAGACTTTTTTCCCTCTATATGGCATTAGGCAGGATTGTGAAAGCATAGTCTCGGCTTGCCTAAGTGCATGCAGCTTCAAAACCATTCAAGCAGCTTGATATCTCCTAGTGTCCTCCAAAGCAGCACTGTGATTGAGCACTGTGATTCACCAACAACCTCAAGCTTTTATTCTTCTAACACAACAGAGGCTGCAGGGTCTACCATCTACAAATTTACTGGAGTACCGTGTCAAGTTATTCTAATAACCTCTTCCAAAGACATAATCTCATCAACCGAAAAGAACAAAGTTTAGTTTAGAAAAGCAGCATGCAGATGGAAATACCATCATCTCTAAATTCACTTCCAAATAATGTTGCAAGCACACTTAGAAACATATTACCTTCTTCACCACTGTATCAAAATTGTGATCATTCCCAATTTATTGGAGAATCACATAGTCACAAGCAGCTTAGCATCACTTCTCATGGGCATTTATAAACAGATATTAAATGTTGGCTTTGCCAGTAATGCCTCATCCAACGAAAAAGTGAAAGCCATTCTTCAAACAAATTGTCTTTCTCCAAAGAAATCTGTGAGTGTAGTGGGTGCGGTCACCGCGGTAATCAGGCCAGACGCCAGGTGAGTAATTAATAACTTTATTACCTGTGGTATCAAACACCGCACTCAAGAAGAACGTGAGTCGACACACCCAAACCCTTTATAGTCCCAGACCACCTGACCCAAGGGGACTGACCCAGGAAGTGACCTAATCCCTCCCGTCCACTGAGTGCCGAGTGGAATGACCAAGGGAGTGGCCTAGCCCCCGGGTGCCGCCACAGGACCCCCCCCCCAAGAACCGAAGGCACGAAACGGACAGGGGGACGGACGAAACGGCCAGCCCGTGTGCGCGCCACGGCGGGCGCAGGAAGCAGAACCACCCCGCCAGGGGAAGGCACCCGCGGGAACTTCGGGGGTAAGGGCCGGGACGTGGGACGACCCCGAGGGCGAGGCTGCGCCAGTAGCACCGGCTGGCTAATGTCCACATGCGCGGCTTCAGCCGTGAAAGAGAGACCGTCTCAGGACGACCCCCCATGTCCAACACGAAGGTGGCAGGGCCCCGCTCAAGCACTTTGAACGGTCCCTCATAAGGCCGCTGAAAGGTTGGCCGGTGGGCATCCCGACGCAGGAACACAAAAGGACAGTCCTGCAGGGCGGAAGGGACATGTGACCGCACCGAACCGTGGCGAGACGTCGGCACTGGCGCCAGCGAGCCCACCGTCTCCCGAAGGCGTTGCAGGGCGGCTGAGGGCTGTTCTGCCTGACCCTGGGCGGAGGGAACGAACTCTCCGGGCACCGTCAACGGAGCCCCGTAAACCAATTCCGCCGAGGAGGTGGCCAAGTCCTCCTTGGGGGCGGTGCGGACACCCAGTAAAACCCACGGCAACGCGTCAACCCAGTCCGGGCCAACGAGCCGGGCCTTCAGAGCGGCCTTGAGCTGGCGGTGGAAACGCTCCACCAGGCCGTTCGCCTGCGGATGGTACGCTGTGGTGCGGTGCAGGTTAACCCCCAGCAGTTGGGCCATGGATGACCACAGCTCGGAGGTGAATTGTGGCCCCCTGTCGGACGTAATATGGAGCGGAACCCCAAATCTGGCAATCCAATTTGCCGCCAAGGCACGGGCACAAGTAGAGGCACACGTGTCCGGCAGTGGAACTGCCTCCGGCCACCGCATGAAACGGTCCACCATTGTCAGGAGGTAGGTGAAACCCCGAGAAGGCGGCAGCGGCCCCACGATGTCCACATGGATGTGGTCAAAACGGTGGCGAGGGACGGGGAACTCCTGGAGCGGCGCACGCACATGCCGCTGTACCTTTGAGGTTTGGCACGGGATGCAGGTGCGCACCCAATGCCCAACCTGCTTGCGTAACCCGTGCCAAACGAAACGGGAAGCCACGAGGGTCGTCGTCGCCCGAATGGAAGGGTGGGACAGCCCGTGGAGCACCTCGAACACCCGGCGTCGCCAGGCAACAGGCACGATTGGGCGTGGCTGCCCGGTGGACACATCGCAAAGCAGCGTCGCGCCCCCAGTGCCACAGGGAACGTCCTCCAACCTGAGGCCCGAAACGGCGGTACGGTAGGCGGACATCTCGTTATCGGACAGCTGGGCCGCCGCCAGGGCTGAGTAGTCGATTCCATCAGCCACTTGCAGGACGGCGTGGACCGCGGGTCGAGACGAGGCGTCGGCCACCCGGTTGTCTTTACCCCCGATGAAACGGATGGAGGTAGTAAATTCCGAGATGTAAGCCAGCTGCCGCTGCTGGCGAGCTGACCACGGGTCGGACACCTTGGCGAAAGCGAAAGTAAGGGGCTTGTGGTCCGTGTACGCGGTGAAAGTCCGCCCCTCGAGAAAATAGCGGAAGTGGCGGACCGCAAGGTAAAGGGCAAGGAGCTCGCGGTCAAAAGCACTGTAGTTCCGCTGTGCGCCGCTGAGGTGCCTACTGAAGAAGGCAAGAGGCTTCCAACACCTATCCGTGTGCTGTTCGAGCACCGCCCCAACCGCTACTTCTGAAGCGTCGACCGTCAGGCTGGTTGGTGCATAAACCCGTGGATGCACGAGCATCGTGGCCGCAGCCAGGGCTTCCTTGGCGTGTTGGAACGCCGCCACCGCATCGTCGGTCCATTCGACCTCCCTGCGCTTGCCCGCCATGAGGTGGAAAAGCGGACGCATGATCCGGGCTGCAGATGGCACAAATCGGTGGTAAAAGGCCACCATTCCCACGAACTCCTGGAGGCCCTTCACGGTGGTCGGGCGTGGAAACTGGCGCACCGCGTCCACCTTGTTGGGGAGCGGCAGCGCACCGTGCGGGGTCACGTGGTGGCCCAGGAATTCGATGGATGCCACCCCGAAACGGCATTTGGTGATGTTGATGGCCAGCCCATGATCGCTAAGGCGTTGGCATAGCTGGCGGAGATGGGCAATATGCTCCTGTCTCGAGCGGCTCGCCACCAATATGTCGTCCAGGTATACGAATACGAATTCCAAGCCACGGCACACGCAGTCCATAAGTCGCTGAAAGGCTTGAGTCCGAACGGCATGCGGAGGAATTCGAATAGGCCAAATGGCGTCACGATTGCCGTCTTGGGGACGTCGTCGGGGTGGACTGGAATTTGGTTATAGCCACGCACCAGGTCGACCTTGGAAAATACCGTGGCCCCAGCCAGGTGGGCATTAAAATCCTGGATGTGAGGGACCGGATACCTGTCGGCGATTGTGGCATCGTTAAGCCGGCGGTAATCTCCGCAAGGACGCCAACCACCGTCTGCCTTGGGGACCATATGTAGCGGGGACGCCCACGGGCTGTCTGAACGGCGCACGATCCCCAGTGACTCCATAAGGCGGAACTCCTCCCGAGCGAGACGGAGCTTGTCCGGTGGAAGACGCCGTGCCCGGGCGTACAAGGGCGGGCCAGTAGTCGTTATATGGTGCACCACCCCATGCTTCGGGGCAGCGGAGTGGAACTGGGGGCCCAGAATATCGGGGAATTCGGCCAGAATTCGTGAGAACACAGCGTCCACGGACGACAGGGGCCCATCAGGACGCACGACCGGGTCGCCCAAGCGGAGGAAAATGGGCTGCAGAGTGACAGAGTGCACTAAACGCTGCCGCTTAACGTCCACGAGCAGGGAATGTGCCCGTAGGAAATCCGCACCCAACAGTGGCTGGGACACATCCGCGATGACAAATGGCCACGAGAAGCTGCTCGCCCCGAAGTTGAGGGAGATCGTGCGCACACCATATGACCGGATTGTGGTCCCGTTGGCTGCGGCGAGGAGGGGACCGCGGTTACCACTACGGAGGTCAGCCTGCGAAGGGGGAACAACACTCACCTCCGCCCCGGTGTCTACGAGGAAACGGGCCCCGGAGCGGCGGTCCCACGCAAACACACGATGAATCTGGCCGGCCGCCGAAGCAATCAGTGACGGCCGGCCTCTGCGTTTCCCGGGAACGAACAGGGCTGCCGGCATTGACGGGCCGAAGGGCCCCACCGCCGATGGAAGTAGCACCAGCCCCCTCTGCTGGGTTCCGTGAAAACGGGCGGCTGTGCGGGCCGATCTGACCACCAGCGACCTCCGGTGGCGTATGGAGGAACTGCCGGCAGGCTGCGCGCGACCCCTGGGTCCGACCACCAGCGACCTCCGGTGGCGGGTGGGGGAACTGCAGGCGGGCCGTGCGAAAAAGACGCGCCGCTGGCTGGGTGAGCTGCTGAAGCCGGATACCGTCGGGAAGGCTGTCGGGGAGCGGTAGTAATGCGGGCGATCGAGGCTCCTACCTGCGGGTAGTCGTCGGCCATCGGATGGACTTCCAACGCGTCGAGGGCCAGGTGACGGGCCATCATGAGCTCATCGGCGCGCCTGCCCAACGCCTGCATGTTGGGGAACGGGGCGTCGAGGAGCTGCTGGCGGAGGTCGGACGGCAGCAGCATCAGGTAAACATGCTTAAAAAGGAACCCGGGCTCGTAGTCGCCTAGCAGTGCCTGCATGTCGGCCAGTAGTACCGACGGGCGGCGGTCACCCAGGGGCGGCATTCGGAGGATCCGGGTTGCCCGCTCAGCCTCGCAGAGGCCGAACTGCTGACGGAGGAAGGCTTTAAGGGCCACGTATTTATCGGTTGCCGGGGGGTCGCGGAGGAAGGGTCGGACCAGGCGCGCGGTGGCCGGGTCGAGGGCGCTGACCACGTGAAAGTATTTAGTGGCGTCGGCAGTTATGCCCCGCAGGGCGAACTGTGCCTCGGCCTGGTCAAACCAGAAGTCGGGGTCCTCGGTCCACAATGGAGGCAGCCACACCGACACGGCGTGGATAGCGGCGCGGGCGGCAGGGTCCGCGGGAAGGTCCAAAAGCGGTTGTGGTTGTGGTTGACTGGAAGAGTCGGGTAGTAGCAGGTTCTGGTCCATCGCGACTTGCGAGGGAAAGTCGGGGTCACCAGTGTAGTGGGTGCGGTCACCGCGGTAATCAGGCCAGACGCCAGGTGAGTAATTAATAACTTTATTACCTGTGGTATCAAACACCGCACTCAAGAAGAACGTGAGTCGACACACCCAAACCCTTTATAGTCCCAGATCACCTGACCCAAGGGGACTGACCCAGGAAGTGACCTAATCCCTCCCGTCCACTGAGTGCCGAGTGGAATGACCAAGGGAGTGGCCTAGCCCCCGGGTGCCGCCACATGAGGGACAATACTATATTTAATATTATGTTTAATGCTTTAAGCCTTTAGTTGCTGTTTTCAAATGTGTTAAATGTTTATTATTAGCCTCAGAATTTCATGTTTATTAACTAATCACAGATATAATTTCACATTCTCAGCCGTTAATGTTTAATCACCCAACGGGCACATGCTCGTACTGTGAAACTAGAATACATCATGGGTTGATGACTGTTGGAAAATAAAAATAATTGTAATTGCATGGTTTTGCGCAGTTTCATACTTAAAGTAAAATTAAATTGTAAGTTTCTTATCCTGCAGGTCCAGTTCCTTCCAACCTATTTCTAGGACACTTTGCATGCTCTCCACCTTTTGACAATTTACAATTCCCTGCCCCTCAAGGTCTCATCTTCACCATGAACGCCTAGGCCTAATTCCCATCAGGAAAGCCTTGGGGCCCACCGTTTCATCCTTGAAAATAGATTCAACCAGCTACTCTCCACTAACACTCTGTTCCACCTTGCAGAACTGGATCTTACCATGATGAACTTCTCTCATGAGTCTTCTCACTTTATACAAATCAACGGTGTAACCATGGGAATCCACATAGGTTGTAAATATGCCATTTTGTTTTTGTTGGCTATGCAGAACAGTCTTGTCCCAAACTTATTCTTGCACTTCTCCCCAAATCTTTCTCTGCTGTATCGATGACTTCGTTGGTACTGACCCTGCCCCCATGCAGAACACGTTGATTTTTATCAGCTACGCAACTAATATCCACACACCCCTCAAATTCACTTGGAGTATTTCCAACATTTCTTTCCATTATCTGGATCTCTCTATCTTCATCTTAGGTGAAAAACTATGCCCTGGCTTCTACACTATAAATCCACTGAAGCACACAACTACCTAGACTACACGCCTCTTTTCTCTCAGTTCTCTTTCTCCTCCATATTGCTTCCCAAGACAATGATATGGCTTCCCTTTTCCTGTGGTTACTATGGTCACCCACAGCTCTTCCATTTCCCGCATTTCTGCTCTCACCGCCGCCTTCCTGCTGTCAGAAGGTCAATTTACCGTGCTCCTTGCCTTTCACGCTGTCTGTCTCCACATCCAGCACGTTCTTCTTTGTCATTTTTAACAGCTACAGCACGATCCCACCACTAGCCCCTCCCCATTCTGTTCTGTTTTTCGCAGTGACATTTTCTCGATGACTCCCTGGTTTGTCCATCCCTCTTTATACCCAGGGACTTTCTTCTGCAACTGTTGGAGGTCCATCTATCCTTACACCACTTCCCACACCACCATACAAGGGTCTAAGGAGATTCACGCTCCTTCAATTTTGTGTATTGCATTTGGAGTTTTCGATGTGGCCTAGGTGACCACTTTGCCAAGCATTTATGCTCTGTCCTGACCTCCCCGTTGCAAGCTATTTTAACCCCCTCCCATTCCCACACTTACGTATCCACCCTCTGCCTTCACCACTTACATGCAGGGTGTTGGTGCTGGCAGAAACGGGGTGATGAAGACTTGCAGTTGGCCTATGTGGAGGCGGCATAAACAGGAAAATGCATGAGAACAAGAGACCTTGAACAGAGCTGCATTCCAATCCTTTCTTGCCACTACCTTCTGTGGTCTGACTGAATTCTCACTTTGAATAACAATTTCTCTAACTGCACTCATTTCCTTCAAATCAAAAGTGTAGATATGAAAATCTACACTGATCCAACCCATGCCTGCCTCTTTGTGGGACAATAAAACCTCACAGCCCTATTCTACACGTTTCCAGTACACTTACGAGTGTATTGGTTCTTGTAGTTGCTTTTTCATTTCCACTCTGCTCTCACTTTCACTTGGTCAGTCTCTGACTTTGCGCTACTGTTTCCTGATTTGTCTGTGTCCATCTCAGAGGATAAATTAATTCCCCAAAGACTTGCATAATTACCGTAACCATTTCTATTGCACCCTAACTCCTGTAAGGCCCCCGATTATCTGGCTGTTTTATATCTATTCTGATAATGATAATATCCTGAGAAGGGCTTTGAGATGTCTTCCTTTTTACTTAGACCTGGCTTCCCCACCATCATGCGCGACAAGGCCCACAAACATATCTGCTGTATTTCGAGCACTTCTACACTCGCCTCCGCTTCTTCCACCAAAAGCAAAGGTAGGATTCTTCTTATCCACACCATTCCCACACCAGCCTTTGATTTCAAAAATCATCCTCCAGATTTTGTGCCACCTCCAATGAGATGCCACCACCTAATTACCTTACTCAGAATTCCAAAGGAAACATTAACTCCACAACTCCCAAGTTCACTCTTACATCTTCACCGAAGCCTGTTCCCCTTCTTATGAAACTTCTTGTAAAACCACAAGAAAAGCAGCAACTTCCCTCTTACTTCTTTCCCACCATCTAGAGACGCACACTCTGCCTCCTGGTGAAGCAACATCTTCATCCAGCTCATGCCATGGTCTGCTGTACATCAGTGAAACCAAATGCAGATTAGTGCCCACTTTGCAGAACACATCCATTCACTCCAAAAATGTGACCTAAACATTCCAGTTACCTGTCATTTTAATTCTCTGCCCAACTCCCACTCAGAGACTTCATCTTTGGCATCCTACACTCTTCCACTGATGCTTATCTGAAAATAAAGCTATAACACTTTATTTTCCACTTAGGTATGTTGCAATCATCAGGACTCAACATTAACTTCAACAAATTCTGATAACTAGGTTTTCTGATTTTGAGCAGTTCTGATGCAATGCCATCCACCTGTAATACTAAATCAGTTTTCCTCTCTATACAGTTGCTGCCTGACCTGCAAAATATTCCCAACATCATCCTGTATTTCTTATTTCTAACAACCAGTGTGTCCTGTAACTCATAGATCCAACGTTTCTCCCCCCCCCCCCCCCCCCCCCCACTTTCCTCAGTTCTCATTCCTCTTCCACTGTTCACACATCCTTAAATCAGATCAGCTGCAATCAGCATATTTTTGCTACCCTTCCATGGCTGGCATCACCACCACATTGCAAAGGGCAGGGTCCTGAAACATTAAGTGCCTCTGTCTCTGCCAATGCTGCATAACCTGCTGTGTGTTTCCAACATATTTTCTTTGTTGGTGCAACGGTAGAGTTGTTGCATTACAGCGCTTACATTGCCGTCGACCCACCCACGTGTGGTGCCTGTACGGAGTTTGTACATTCTCCCTGTGACAGCATGGGATTTCTCTGAGATCTTCGGT
Source organism: Rhinoraja longicauda (assembly GCF_053455715.1). Taxonomy (NCBI): domain Eukaryota; kingdom Metazoa; phylum Chordata; class Chondrichthyes; order Rajiformes; family Arhynchobatidae; genus Rhinoraja; species Rhinoraja longicauda. Next base: position 15,182,084 of record NC_135975.1, on the reverse strand, counting down.
TTCCTCCCACACTCCAAAGACGTACAGGTTTTTATAGATTAATTGGCTTGGTAAAAATGTAAAATTGTCCCTAGCGTGTGTATTATTAGTGTTAATGTGCGGGGGTTCACTGGTCGGTGCGGACTCAGTAGAGCGAAGGACCTGTTTCCACGCTGTATCTCTAAAACCCAAATCTAAATATGTACATTGCAGTTTACTGACTGTCTACATTATTAATCAAAATAGCGTTTTGGCTGTATTTTGGTCACGTCATAAAATGCAATATATATATATATATATATATATATATGCATATATATATACAATATGTGTGTTAGTAATGTATAGATAGATTCTTAATCTCTTGTTTTTAAGCTTTTATTGTAAGTGCCACCGAGATGGATATTTATTACAAATTCATCAGCCAGAAGAAATAATTTTGAGATACCTTATCCCTGTGCCTCATCGTAGATTTATAGCCAGCCCCTTGATCTTTTATTGATTATTCATCCTTTGCAGCTTTGTGCCATTTTCTGTATCCACTTCTGCCTTTAATAATCTGTGTATCTAGGTCATTAAGTTACTTTCATCATGTTGAATGTACTTAACAAGAAAATAGATCAATTATTAGATGCAAGTGCATTGAGGGGTATGGAGAGCAAATTGAAATATGGTATCAAGACAGATGATTGACCATGCTCATATGAATCGGGGAGCAGGCTTGAAGGGCTAAATGCCCAGATAATACATTTTTCATGTTTTGTTTTCTTTGTTAACATTTTTTATTATTTCAATTACACGTCTGTTTCTTATTTTGTCCCAATATTATTATTTTGGATTGCTTTCACAAGAGGCTGACCTGAAGAGCCTGTTTCTCTGCTGTATGACTTTAAGATTTTTGATCATATTCCTTGGAGCTTAGAAGAATGAGGAGTGATCTTATTGAAACATACAAAGTACTCAAGTAGATAGTCATACACCGTGGAAACACACGCTTCGGCCCGACTTGCCCACACCGACCAACAAGTCATATCATCTACACTAGTCTCACCTGCCTGCGTTTGGCCCTTATCCCTCTACACCTGTCCTATCCATGTACCTGTCTAATTGTTTCTTAAAATTGCAGTAGTCAATAGACAATAGACAATAGACAATAGGTGCAGGAGTAGGCCATTCAGCCCTTCGAGCCAGCACCGCCATTCAATGCGATCATGGCTGATCACTCTCAATCAGTACCCCGTTCCTGCCTTCTCCCCATACCCCCTCACTCCGCTATCCTTAAGAGCTCTATCCAGCTCTCTCTTGAAAGCATCCAACGAACTGGCCTCCACTGCCTTCTGAGGCAGAGAATTCCACACCTTCACCACTCTCTGACTGAAAAAGTTCTTCCTCATCTCCGTTCTAAATGGCCTACCCCTTATTCTTAAACTGTGGCTACTTGTTCTGGACTCCCCCAACATTGGGAACATGTTTCCTGCCTCTAATGTGTCCAATCCCCTAATTATCTTATATGTTTCAATAAGATCCCCCCTCATCCTTCTAAATTCCAGTGTATACAAGCCTAATTGCTCCAGCCTTTCAACATACGACAGTCCCGCCATTCCGGGAATTAACCTAGTGAACCTACGCTGCACGACCTCAATAGCAAGAATATCCTTCCTCAAATTTGGAGACCAAAACTGCACACAGTACTCCAGGTGCGGTCTCACCAGGGCTCACCAACTGTAGAAGGACCTCTTTGCTCCTATACTCAACTCCTCTTGTTATGAAGGCCAACATTCCATTGGCTTTCTTCACTGCCTGCTGTACCTGCATGCTTCCTTTCAGTGACTGATGCACTAGGACACCCGGATCTCGTTGACATCCCCTCTTCCTAACTTGACACCATTCAGATAATAATCTGCCTTTCTATTCTTACTTCCAAAGTGAATAACCTCACACTTATCTACATTAAACTGCATCTGCCATGTATCCGCCCACTCACACAACCTGTCCAAGTCACCCTGCAGCCTTATTGCATCTTCCTCACAATTCACACTACCCCCCAGCTTAGTATCATCTGCAAATTTGCTAATGGTACTTTTAATCCCTTCATCTAAGTCATTAATGTATATCGTAAATAGCTGGGGTCCCAGCACCGAACCTTGCGGTACCCCACTGGTCACTGCCTGCCATTCCGAAAGGGACCCATTTATCCCCACTCTTTGCTTTCTGTCTGTCAACCAATTTTCTATCCATGTCAGTACCCTACCCCCCAATACCATGTGCTCTAATTTTGCCCACTAATCTATGTGGGACCTTGTCGAAGGCTTTCTGAAAGTCGAGGTACACCACATCCACCGACTCTCCCCTGTCAATTTTCCTAGTTACATCCTCAAAAAATTGCAGTAGATTTGTCAAGCATGATTTCCCCTTCGTAAATCCATGCTGTCTCGGAATGATCCTGTTACTGCTATCCAAATGCTCAGCAATTTCGTCTTTTATAATTGACTCCAGCATCTTCCCCACCACTGATGTCAGACTAACTGGTCTATAATTACCTGTTTTCTCTCTCCCTCCTTTCTTAAAAAGTGGGATAACATTTGCTATCCTCCAATCCACAGGAACTGATCCTGAATCTATAGAACATTGAAAAATGATCTCCAATGCTTCCACTATTTCTAGAGCCACCTCCTTAAGTACCCTGGGATGCAGACCATCAGGCCCTGGGGATTCATCAGCCTTCAGTCCCATCAGTCTACCCAAAACCATTTCCTGCCTAATGTGGATTTCCTTCAGTTTCTCCATCACCCTAGGTTCTCCGGCCCCTAGAACATTTGGGAGATTGTGTGTATCTTCCTCAGTGAAGACAGATCCAAAGTAACGGTTTAACTCGTCTGCCATTTCTTTGTTCCCCATAATAAATTCCCCAGCTTCTGTCTTCAAGGGACCCACATTTGCCTTGACTATTTTTTTCCTCTTCACGTACCTAAAAAAACTTTTGCTATCCTCCTTTATATTATTGGCTAGTTTACCCTCGTACCTCATCTTTTCTCCCCGTATTGCCTTTCTAGTTAACTTTTGTTGCTCTTTAAAAGAGTCCCTATCCTCTGTCTTCCCACTCTTCTTTGCTATGTTATACTTCCTCTCCTTAATTTTTATGCTGTCCTTGACTTCCCTTGTCAGCCACAGGTGTCTCTTACTCCCCTTAGAGTCTTTCCGCCTCTTTGGGATAAATTGATCCTGCAACCTCTGCATTATTCCCAGGAATACCTGCCATTGCTGTTCTACCGTCTTCCCTGCTAGGGCCTCCTTCCAGTCAATTTTGGCCAGCTCCTGCCTCATGCCTCTGTAATCCCCTTTGCTATACTGTAATACCGACACTTCCGATTTTCCCTTCTGCCTTTCCATTTGCAGAGTAAAACTTATCATGTTGTGATCACTGCCTCCTAATGGCTCTTTTACCTCTAGTCCCCTTATCAGATCAGGATCATTACACAACACTAAATCCAGAATTGCCTTCTTCCTGGTAGGCTCCAGTACAAGCTGTTCTAAGAATCCATCTCAAAGGCACTCTACAAACTCTTTCCTGGGGTCCATTTCCAACCTGATTTTCCCAGTCTACCTGCATGTTGAAATCTCCCATAACCACCGTAGCATTACATTTGTGACACGCCAATTTTATCTCCTGATTCAACTTGCACCCTATGTCGAGGCTACTGTTTGGGGGCCTATAGATAACTTCCATTAGGGTCTTTTTACCCCGTACAATTTCTCATTTCTATCTATACTGATTCAACATCTCCTGATTCTATGTCACCCCTTGCAAGGGAATTAATATCATTCCTTACCAGCAGAGCAACCCCACCCCCTCTGCCCACCTGTCTGTCTTTTCTATACGTTGTGTACCCCTGAATATTCAGTTCCCAGCCCTGGTCCTCTTGTAGCCATGTCTCAGTGATCCCTACAACATCATACTTGCCCATGACTAACTGAGCCTCAAGCTCATCCACTTTATTTTTTATACTACGCGCATTTAAGTACAACACTTTAACTTCTGTATTTACCTCCCCTCTCACATCGGTCACAAATGGCCCTGCCCTTAATCTCTTTTCCCCTCTAGAACTTCTGTTCCCATTCTTCCGAGAGTCTTCTGCAATATCTCCTGTATTCCCTTTAACCTCATCTTCATATTCCTAATTTGTTAACCCCTCCCCCCCACTACTTAGTTTAAAGCCACAGGTGTCGCACTAGCAAACCTGCCTGCCAGAATGTTTGTCCCCCTGCTGTTAAGATGTAACCCGTCCCTTTTGTACAAGTCACCCCTAGCCCAGAAGAGATCCCAGTGGTCCAGATATCTAAATCCCTGCTCTCTGCACCAGCCCCTCAGCCATAAATTCATACCCTCTATCTCTCTGTTCCTGGCCTCACCAGCACGAGGTACCGGTAGCAGTCCAGAGATAACCACCTTCGACGTCCTACTTCTCAGTCTTTTTCCTAACTCTCTAAACTCCCGCTGTAGCACCTCCTTCCTCTTCCGCCCGACGTCATTCGTGCCCACGTGCACAACGACTTCAGGTTGATCGCCTTCCCTCACTAGGATTTTCTGAAGCCGGTCCGTGATGTGCTGATCCCTGGCACCAGGGAGGCAACAGACCATCCTCAAGTCCCTCCTGCTGCCACAGAATCTTCTGTCCGTCCCTCGGACGATGGAGTCACCCACCACTACGGCTCTTCCTGACTTCGGTCTCCCCTGTCGAGTATCCTTGCCAACAGGTCCGCCACTCGGACTGGAAACGTCTTCTGCCCCGACAGTTCCCAAGAGGGTATACCTATTTGCAATAGGCACAGCCACTGGGGTCTCCTGTAGTCCACATCCACGTCCACTCCCCCCTGAAACAGTCTCCCACCTTCGCTCGACCTGGACCCTTGGCGTGACAGCCTCACAATAGGTCCTGTCAAGGAAACTTTCGCATTCCCGGATGGCCCTGAGGTCATCCAACTGCCTCTCCAACTCCACCACACGTCCATTCAGGAGCTGCACCTGGACACAGTTCTTGCAGGTGTAGCTCCCAGAAGCTCCAGCGACGTCCCTATCTTCCCACATCCTGCAGGAAACACACTGCACCAACTTTTCCGCCATTACTTTGTGTCTATAAACAGTTCAGGCTTAAAACAATTGTAACCTCCTCACCTCAGCCTCCTCGCCGAAGACTCGCAGCCAAAGACTCGCACTTTTCTCACTGGGCACTGCCCTCACTGGGCTGCACCCGAACAGTCCCTGCCTCAACAACCTCACCTGGCAGCTTGTTCCATGCACCCACCACCCTTTGTGTAAAAATGTTACCCCTTAGATTCCTATTAAATCGTTCCCCCTTCATCTTAAACCTATGTTCTCTGGTTCTCAATTTCCCTTCTCTAGGCAAGAGATTCTGTGCGTCCACCCAATCTATTCCTTTCATGATTTTATGCACATCTGTAAGATCACAGCTCATCCCCTGCATTCCAACAAATAGAGACCCTGCCTGCTCAACCTCTCCCTATAGCTCAGGCTCTTGATTCCTGGCAACATCCTCGTAAATCTTCTCTGTACCCTTTCCTACTTGATAACATCTTTCCTATAACATGGTGCCCAAAACTAAACACAGTACTCTAAATGCGGCCATGCCAACGTCTTATTTCACTGCAACTGAACCATCCTACCAACAACTGGAGAGCAGTCCTGAGCTACTATCTGAGAACAACTTTATCTAGAAATGAATATATGCATGGTCTAATTCCATTTAACATAGAACAATACAGAAAAAGGAAATGGTTCTTGGGTCAACAATGTCAACATGGCAAACAATTTCCTGTTAAACCTATCTCCACTGCCTGGATGTGCCTTAAAAACCTAAAGCAATAAGTCACATGTTGTGTATTTCCTCCTTATCTATATTAAGTCGTGATTTTAGGAGCAATAGTGCTCAGATTAGCAATAGGACATTAATTAAGGGATTTGCATTCTGAAACTGATTATCTTGCAAATGCATCTATCTGTTTTCATCCCTCATGACATTTGGGACCTGGTTGTTGTAAACAAGCTGCCTTCAGTCATGGGTTATGCAAATCAAATTTTTATGCTGTCATCTGGGCTTCACTGATCATTCTTCACCAAACTTCTTTAGAGTCCACTTCAGTTCTGACGAGGGGTTATCCACCCAAAACGTTAATATTGTTTCCCTTCCCACAGATGAAGTTTGACCAAAAAAAAAGTGATTGTTTCCAGCATTTTGATTTAGATTTTCAGCAGCTGCAGCTTTTTGTTTTAATTTTCACTTCTGTAAACCAGATCATTATCTTGCTTTATTTTGAGATCATGGTGTTTAAATGTTATAATATTTTTTTAAATGCTGAAAATACTCATCATTTTAAGCAGCATCAATGAAGAGGCAAACAGTTACTATTTCATGTGGATGGCCTTTCAGACTGGGGAAAGTTTGTAATAAAACAAGTACATCGTAGAGAATGGGCTATAAGAACAAAGGAAAAGGTCTTTGATAAGGTGGAGACCAAGGAAGACTGACTTACACAGGTGATGGGGATGTTGGTTGGAGGGTAGGAAATGGGAGCAATGTGGTCTCCCAATCTGCATAAAGGAGACCACATTGTGAGCACTAAATTTACAATGTTAAATTAGAAGTGTGCTAATTTCCAACAAAAAGCAATAGGAGAAACCAAGCACTGAATGATTAACTGATTTGCAGAATACCTCTGTTCAATCAACAGTAACATTGAGTATCCAATTGCTTGTCTCCTTAATTCTTGATCTGCTTCTCATTCTGATTTATCTATCTTTGCATCCCACACTGTTCCGAGGGAGGTCAATAAAGGTTCGAAGAACAGTAGCTAATTTTTCTGACGGCATAATATAGCCTTCGGGACTAGCCATTGAATTCAGCAATTTCAGCTAATCAGCTTTCGTCTTTTATCTTACATTCCTAGTGTTCAGTGTTTTTTTTTCTCTTTCTTCTTAAGTTATTTCAGATTTCATGTATCAGAGAAATGGAGTATGGAGGTGGGGAAAGAAAAAAAAGATCATAAAAAATAATAAAGAGATAGGTCTGGAGACTGAGTTATAAAAAAAGTTGGGCAGACTGCATCTGTAATTGGGTCTTTAAAATATGAATACAGAATAAGTATGTAAATCACTGCTGAAAATGTTGGGGAAATCAAATACACATTAGGTGACCACTTTGTAAAATACTCCTATTCAATCCACGGAGCTTCAATTTATCTGTCACTTTAATTCACCATTCCATTCACACTCTGACCTTTCCGTCTTTGCCCACCTGCATTGTTCCAATAAAATCCAACATGTGGTTGAGGAACAGCATTTAATTATCTGAATAGACTGTGATAGTCTTAAGAATTCAGTGAGCAATTTTGGATAGATTGTCTTTCCTGTTAGTATCATAGCATGCTAATTCTGATGATAGATCTTAAGTGTGTAATGTGAACATGGAGTTTGTCTCCCACAAGTGCTGCTTAACCTATTGGATATTTCCAGCATCCTCTTTTATTTTAAAAAAATCCAATAATGGCAGTGTTCTTTATCTCACAGTTCCAGTATTGATCTCCTTGTTCTCTCTTCTCTGACTTTGCTCAGCTCCTTCCGTTTACACCTCCTCTTGATCATTTGCAATTAATGTGCATTCGTCCTCTCTCATTCAATATCACCATTGTTTGCATCATTCAGTGTCTTTTGGAATCCATTCTATCATAGATATTTCCTTTGTCCTCTTACACCTCCCTCTGCTCTGCAATTTAAAACATGCATGCTTTCCAATGTTTCCTTGTTTTGATGAAAGACTTTTGACCCGAAACATTAACAGTTTCTCATGCCACCAATGCTACCTGAGTATTTCCACTTCTGATTTTCTGTTTTTATTTTAGATTTCCAATGTCTGCAGTTTGTTTTTTTTGCTTCAAGATCAGAAAATATCTGAATTGATATTTTGTATACTTTTGACATTTTGAAATGTGTGTGAATTAGACATAAGATGCATGACTTTATCAATAGTTATCTATAAAAAAAAAAAAATGTTTTTTGAGACAGTTTTCTTTACATTGAACATGTTTTCAATTTATTTACAATATATTTGAAACTTCACAAACTTTTCACTGTTCTTGTGAGTGATCTGTTATAACTGAAGCATCCCCCCCTATTTTAATTTTGGCCCTAGTTGATTAAATGTCTTGAATAAATTTAACTATTTGTAAATCCCTTTCTATCTTGAGTATGCTCTCATCACATCTCTTTGAACCATCTTTTTACTTTGTGTTTCCCTATTGTATCCACTGTTTTATCTCAGTGAGAAATACTTTCAAATATCTTTTTACACATGAAGAATTGAGTATAAATGTAAAATATTGTGACTTACTCCATTGATAATGAAGTTAAATGGCACAAGCGACAGAACAATCGTTCATGTAGGCATATGAGGCACAGATACAAGTTGCCACTCTCTATGTAGAAACACTCCGAAGACCTCATTGCACTGTCATGCAAATTATTAATACCATTACTATAACAGGAATTTTAAACGATTTAAAGATGTCATTATATGTGAATTAAAATCCATAGACAGATTGCATGACATGCTGGGACTACACAAAAAAAAAATCTGCAACAATTCTATCCCTTGCAACCTTTCTGGCTATTACGTTTTCAAAAATATATATTAATTCAAGGGACGGGGCTAGCAGCCTGACGCAGCATTTAATTGCCCATTCCCTAATTGCCCTTTAGAAGGTGAGTTGTCTTCTTGAACCACTGCAGTCCTTGACATGTAGCTATAACCACAATGCTATTTTGGAGGGAGTTCCAGGATTTTGACCCAGTGAAGGTGAAGGAACAGCGATATTTTTCCAAGTCAGGATAACCTGTGGCTTGGAGGTCAACATCAGGTGGTGGTGTTATAATGGTTTTGCTGCCCTTCAATGTGGTAGAGGTTGTTGGTTTGGAAAGTGCTGTCTAAGGATTCTTGAGGAGTTGCTGCAGCCATCCTGTGGATGTAATGATCGTTCAGGATTTTGGTGGCAAAGCTTATTTAGATTGCAGAGAATTATTTGACTTGTCGTGTATAGCTAAATCTTCAAACAGGGTCACTGTGATCCATCCGTTGTAAGTTCTAATGCTATTAAATCCATCCATTTATTCATCAGGAAGAATTATGATTACCTCACTAATGTCCCCTCTTAACCCTGTCCACTCCAGGGAATACAGACCTAGTTTCTCTAGTCTCTTCTCATAACTGAACTGCTTCATCCCAGGCAACATCCTGGCGAATCTCCTCTGCCGCCTTTCTAGCACTATCACATCCATCTTACAACATGGGGACAACAACTGGACACAGTACTCCAGCTAAGGTATGATCAAGCTTTTATAAAATTAAAGTATAATCTCCATACCTCTGGATTCAATGCCCCATTTTGCAAACAATAAGGGTCCCAACTTCAATCCCTGTAGGCCATCACAATTCACAGGTGTCCAATTACAAAATTGCTCTCAACCTTCACCATGTTTCCCATTGTCAAGCCAATATGCAGATCCCTTCTAAACCTCTTACTCATCACCTTAAACCTTTGCTGTCTAGACTGAACATTTCTGTTACAGAAAAAAAATTGTACCATCTAACCTATTTGTGTCACTCATAATTTGGTATACCTTACCTGGTTTGTTCCTCCCCTACCTCTGCCCAACACCCTCCTGCTGAAGGAAAAACAAAGGCCTATCCAGTTTCTCTTCCTTTCATTCCAGGCAACATCATGGTTAGACACAAAATGCTGGAGTAACTTAATGGGACAGGCAGCATCTCTGGAGAGAATGAATGGGTGACATTTCGGGTCGAGACCCTTCTTCTCAACCTGAAATGTCACCCATACCTTCTCTACAGAGATGCTGCCTGAGTTACTCCAGCATTTTGTATCTATCTTCGGTTTAAACCAGCATCTGCAGTTCCTTCCTGCAAACATCATGGTTAGTCTTCTTTGCACACTACCAGTGAAGGTGACCCCAGTTAATATGGGGGGATTTAAACTCCTATTATCCCAAATGTGTTTAAAACATTTTCTACATCCTCGGACTTCTTCAAAGGTTTGTCAAAATGTAATGTTGGGTTCTTCCACACTATGAAACAGCTCAAAAAGTTATTCAGTTTTTACTTTTTTTAAAACTGTTGCTGCCGAGCTGTTACTTCACACATAACGATGTAAAATTATATCCATTACGTATCTGCCTATTTTACCTCACTGTCTTTCAAAACATCATGTTACATTGCCCGCTATTTATACCAAGCTCTGTGTCAAGTGAAAAATGTGCAATTGTACTTCCTGTGCACAAATTGGTATATTTATGCCAGTTATCCAAAGGTTTCAATTTATATGCTTTGTTTAGAGATACAGTGTGGAAACAGGCCCTTCGGCCCACCGGGTCCGTGCTGACCAGCGATCCCCGCACATTAACACTATCCTACACCCACTAGGGACAATTTTTTTTCATTTACCAAGCCAATGAACCTACATACCTGTACGTCTTTGGAGTGTGGGAGGAAACCGAAGATCTCAGAGAAAACCCATGCAGGTCACGGGGAGAACGTACAAACTCCGTACAGACAGCACCCGTAGTCGGGATCGAACCCGGGTCCCCGGCGCTGCATTCGCTGTAAGGCAGCAGGTCTACCACTGTGCCACCGTGACCGCCCTGTGACAAGATATAAAAATATAATGCATGGAACAGGCATTTTTCATTTCTCCTTGCTTACTTTGAAACATTTATCATTTCCCCTCATTATTATTAATCATCTAGAATCATAAATTGATATAATTTTTATTTTAATATGTTGAGAGCCCAAAATTAAACACAGACTTTTTTTGAACTTTATCTTGTGGTTTTCTGATCTTATCACTTCCTGTATATTTACATAACCTCTCTGAATCTGAATACATTTCTTCATTATTTTGAAAATTTGGTCCTGTTCTTCAATCCCATTGAAATTTCCCTCAGCTACTCGTGTCTGTATTGTATCAACTTAAATCATTTAAAATTCAGTACCGTAGAGTTGCTATTCTCTGAATCCACTTTAGGACTCTGGATTTGTTTTTTAATGCATTCATCGCAACTGGTTCCAATAACACCTTTATGATTTTACTAGTACTGGTGCCCCATCTTTCTCAGGTCAAGTGCTCATGAAAGCAAAAACTATCAGACAAAAGAGCACCAATCTCAATGTATGATCTACAGGACAGATTTATGAAACTAAACATAATTTTGGCCTTGAAGGATAAGAATTGCACTAGGTTTTTTTCATCAATGTGTTTCCTGTTCTCCGAATATCTCTGGCCCATTGATCACTGTACTTCAAAGAATATACGTTCAGCTTTCTAAGTTCAGGTCTGACTTTTAAAATTATGTCCAGCATTCATTCATTACTGAGCAATAATGAGGCATTGATCAGTGGATGAGCTAGGCAATTGGATCACCTTTATCCATGTTTCTTCTCTTCTGGTTTAACATTCTAAAGCAGCAAATCCCTCCCCATCTTAATTTCTGAAGGTTGATTTGTTTTTTTAGGTACATATAACGCATCAAAGTACGAAACAGACTGACAGTCTGAAGAAGGGTCTCGACCTGAAATGTCACCCATTCCTTCTCTCCAGAGATGCTGCCTGTCCCGCTGAGTTACTCCAGCATTTTGAGTCTACCTTCAATTTAAACCAGCATATGCAGTTCTTTCCTATACTTAGGATGAGATATATCAATTGGCTGAAAGCATAGTGGTGCAATCAAATGCTATTAGTGAGGTAACAAAACAGGATTGTACAATATATAAAATCAAGGCAACTCAAATCCAATTGCCTTTGGAACAAGGCTAAAGAATTGCCAAAGAAACACAACTATTAGAAATATTGTAAAAAAACATAAGCTGTACAAGGGCAACCCTCCCCCAACTGATGATCCTGTGGGCCCGGCAACCCTCTCCAACTGACAAAGCCCATTGCCAGGTGGGGTGTGTCCCCCGGGGTCGTGGGCGGGCGAGGGGGTACAGGGAAGAGTAGAGGGTGCCACTCACCTTGACCCCGTGCCACCAGTGCTGCAGCCAGAATGTCCTCTCCTCCTCCCCACCCACTCCATCCCCCCCAACCCCCCTTGAAACTCCCCAAAACCTCTCCTGCATTGGTCTAGCACCCTCTCCCACTCCCTCTCCCCTCCCCCCTCCCCTCCCCCCACTCTCCCCCATCTCCTCCCCCCATTCCCCCACCCACTCCATCCCCCTCCCCCTCCCCCCACTGCATCCCCCTCAACCACCCTTATCCTCCCCCTCCTTTCCTCCCCCCTCCCTCCCTAGGAGATAGATTTAAACGTTAAAATGTGAATAACTTTAAAAATATTACACCGATTTCATTGAAACTTCTTCCATTAGCACCAAAGGGCCTCTTCAAAAAATAAACATTTAAATAACATTTACATTTAAATAAATAAAAATAAGGCCTTAATGATTTTAAAGTTTATGAAGGTCACAACAAAATTAATACAAGTGATAGCCTGTGAGCCTGGTGGTGGAACCTTTCGTGATCACCTCTGGCCTGTTACACCAGGAGAGGACATGCACTGAACTCAGCAGTGATCACGTGACCAGGATGATGGCTTGATGGGTTTTCAGATTACTGAGGAACCCAATTCTGGATACACATGCCCTTCAGCAGTGTGGAGTATTTTGTTGCTTGGGGGAGTGAGATTTGCAGCACTGAGTTGGCCAGTTATCCTTTCTCCACCACCTCTTCGGCATCTTGAAATGGTGGGTGCTTGATAGTCCAGGTGATGCCACACTGGACATTTGCAGTGTACTCCTCCCAATCATGGTTGCTAATGCCTCTGTGCATGAGGGCAATCTTTAGTGCGCCTTTGTACTGTTTCTTCATTAACAGAAAACAGGGAGAAGGGAATCTGGCAAGGAAGATGGATCTCGGGCATTGGGATGTAGCAGCCTTTTCATCAGAACTTGTTTCTCATGAGCAAAGCTTTGACTCTGGTGCATGCAACTTCATGGAGGAAAGTGTATGTTGGTCCTCATGCTGGAATCCTCGGATTTGGTTCAATTACAGTTGGTGGAATCCCTGAGGGTCTTAATGTGACATCAGTAACTGGTCCATGTTTTGTTGTGGTGGAAGAGAGCAGTCAGCTCAAGAGCCATATAAACTTGCAATTGACTTGCAATGGTCTCAATTTTTGTGGACACGTTTTCACAAATTGAAGAAAGCTGTATTGGTACAATTGACAAATTGAAGGAAGCAGTACATTACTGAGAAAATTTATCACAACAAAATAAAGCCCTTGCAGTTGCTGTTCACTGCAAAATAAGACCATAAATAAGACCATTACTGAAGCCCAAACTGAAAATCATTTGCCTTAAATTTTGCAACTAAGTTTAATTTTAACTGGACATATCACAGCAAATTCTAAATCAGGTTGCGCTAGAAAATTACTGCAACATGTCTTATTACTCTAAAACATAACAGTGAATCCTATCGGAAATTGGTTTGCAGAGACCTGGTGAGAAACTATTTTATGTTTAAGCTGAGTGTCAAATGGAGTTGATGGGAGAAATTACGGTATCATGTTGCCAAGATAAAAATAACCGAGCAAGCCAGCAGTGTCAGAGTAAATTGGCTTGAGAAATGATTGTGCCCAAACCGCTACAAAAAATGAGGGCAGTTTTAGGACTTGCAGCAACTTATTAATACGCAAGGTGCCTCAAAGCAAGAAACTCCAGTTGCAATTTGGTAAACAATATTTGGGGTGGGGTGATGGGTAGTCTGGAAGCACGTTACCAGAAATTAAAATAATTGTAAAATACACATGAGAAGCTGTGTTTTCTGAACAAGTTGAGAAATTTCTTTAAGATTAAAATCACTATTCAAATCCCACTGAGACAAAGATACAAAACCACTGAGACAAATCTCTGTAAGAAATGGTGCAACAGAATTAGCCACTTGAGAAAATCGAGTAATACTAACGATTCTTAATAAATCAGGAAAATAATGGATTAAAGCACAATAATAATTACAAATAATATAGAAGATAGATTTGTTACATCAAAATTTCAACTAACAAATTCAGAATTTTCCTCCCCCCTAAGTATCCTATCAGAAACACTATAGCAGTGCACCAGCTAGTACACCTGCTAATTCTTGCTTAACTTCCCAATAATGTTGATGTCTACTATGCTTCTCACAAAGTGCATTTTAGGAACGAGAATTGCTTGATTTTGAAGCAGATCATTTTGATCTTTGGGCCTGTGCTGACTCATGGGAGAGCAATCCCATCAGTCTTAGTCCCTTTTCCATTCTTAAGGGCTGTGTAGCGAGTTATGGAAGTGAAGTAAGCATTCTTGAACTTGTCAGTACATACAAAATACATGGAGTTTACAGCATCAATTTTGTTGGTGTCTTATAGTTGGTAAAGCTGTCCATGAATTAAAAAAAATTGTGGCCCACATTTAAACACCGTGGGCTGTTATTTTGCAGGCAGATCAGCATGATCTGATGGACGCATGAGAGAAAAATTACAGCAGTTTTTTCAGATCAAAATAGAAAGGAATTATGCACAACATTTTGGTTTGTCAATATGCTTCTAAGTAAGGTGAGTAATTTTGTTTCCCGCATTGTGCCTTCATATAGTGATCTAACTGTCAGGCTGACAATAAACTTTATTGATTTAAAGAAATCATTTAGCCCAGTTGGAACAGAGCAGCATTGAGTGGACAGGGATGTACTGAAGCCAAGGATAAATGGTGTGTTGGTCTTTCTTGTACATGACAATGTGTTTAAAGCAATGCAAGTATGGATAAGCAAACATGGTTTGCTCTGAACTGAAATGAATGATCTTCCAAATGGCAGATGGTGCAGTTTTATATTTGACTGCAGAAAAAAAAATCATCTTTAATTTATGAAGCTTTGTGCTCCTCAATAGTCAACCAAATTCTCACTTTTGAAGCCAAAGTAAAAGCAGGCAGTAATGCCTCAAGTTCTGGGATTTGAGAAATGAGCTAATAAAGCTGTAACACTACATTCTGCAATCTGCTGTTTTTTTCCCTGCACAACTTGTTGTACTTGTATGACTTGATTGTACTCGTGTATAGTATAGTTTTGATTGGATAGCACACAAACAAAGCTTTTCACTGTATCTTGGTACACTTGACAATCATAAATCAATACCAATATTAAGCTTCATCAATTCCTCTGATACGAGCAGACATGTCATTCTTATATATACATTCAAATGGCATCGGATATTCCCATTTGAAGATATATACTTGTAGAATAAATTGTTTCAGAAGAGTATTCCCATTTGTGACTTTGTAACTGTAGATCCTCACCCCAGGATTCAATATTGATAATGTATCTGGATACATTTGGTTGACCATTAACCTGTAATTGTTTCTAAGACATCTAGTTTGACAATACAGTTTTAAGTTTATTTGTAAACCTGCAATTTCCATGGGGAAGGTCTTGTATTCAGCAGAAATCTATGATGCTATTAATACACTTCTCTGCATGGAATTATTCATACCCCTGTTGGGTTTTTCCCAATCCCTTGAAATGTGCCTGGGTATCTAACGCAAGAGTTTACACAGTATTTCATACACATGCAATGGCTTAAAGTAATTCTAGAATATAAATGGTTATCTTTTGAAACTTGTATTTTAGTGCTTTTTAGCTTGTTGCAACATTTCATAATTTCAGAAAACTATGATTTCAGGCAAGGTAAGCTGCTTTTCCAAAATTTAAAAATCGTGGTCCTTAACCACTAGTGAAACATTCAGATTGATTAGTAGGACTAGATGTTACAATCCCTAAGGTTTGCACTGCAATTGACTGGTGTTGTTCTTGGGGGTGACCACTAGGTGATGTTGCTACCATTCAGACACATCTTCAGTTGTGTACCTCAATGTCACTGGGTGTTTCGGCCTTTTATCACAAGACACCCTCAGTCGAGGCAGGCCCACCACAGGGTGATCAGCCCTGGGTGTGTGTCTTATGGTTAGCCTCTAGATGGTCACGTGGCAGCCCAGACAGTATCTCTTCTTTTCAGCCACAGCCAGTGATTGCTCCGTTCGGCGGCATTTGCAAGTTCTTTGATTGCCCTCCTTTGGGCCTGCCCTCTGACTCCAACTTCCCTCAGGAGTTGAGACACATGGTGGTTACAATATTTGTTCTCCCAAGTAAAAACCTACAAGTTTTATCCTAACTCCTTTTGAATTTCCTAGTGTGTATCAGCCTAAGCACTTAGTATTTGGAGGATTTACTTTGAATTTTTTTGTTACAGTGACAGGGAACTGTCAACATTCTCATCAATTACTGTGCAACTGACAGCACCATCTCTATCTTATCTTTGGTTAAATGCATAAGTAGTGCATAACTGCACAGGCTGCTTTTGTATGCTTCACTTAAGCAATCAACGTAGAATCACTTTAAAGTAAACCAGCTTTTTACACACTGCTCCTACTATAAAAAATAATTGGAAATGTTATGCCTTATTTAAAGACACGTAACTGCGTTATTAACAGTATGCTAAGCTATAGTTATTGCTGAACAAACCCCTCTGGTTTGGTTTCGTTTCTGATTATTATCACGTGTACCAAGAAACAGTGAAAATCTTTGCTATGTGTGCTTTCCAGGCAAATCGTACATATGGTAGTGCAAAAGAGAAAACAAAGTATGCTGAATATAGTGCCCTCTATAATGTTTGGGACAAAGGCCCATCATTTATTTATTTGCCTCTGTACTCCACTATTTGAGATTTGTAATAGAAAAAATCACATGTGGTTAAAGTGCACATTGTCAGATTTTATTAAAGGGTATTTTTTATACATTTTGGTTTCACCATGTAGAAATTACAACTGTGTTTATACATGGTCCCCCCCATTTCAGGGCACTATAATGTTTGGGACACATGGCTTCACAGGTGTTTGTAATTACTTAGATGTGTTTAAATGCCTCCTTAATGCAGGTATAAAAGAGCTCTCAGCGCAAAGTCTTTCCTCCAGTCTCTCCATCACCTTTGGAAACATTTATTGCTGTTTATCAACATGAGGACCAAAGTTGTGCCCATGAAAGTCAAAGAAGCCATTATGAGACTGAGAAACAAGAATAAAACTGTAAGAGACATCAGCAAACATTAGGCTTACCAAAATCAACTATTTGGAACATGATTAAGAAGAAAGAGAGCACTGGTGAGCTTACTAATCGCAAAGGGATTGTCAGGCCAAGGAAGACCTCCACAGCTGATGACAGAATAATTCTCTCTATAATAAAGAAAAATCCCCAAACACCTGTCCGACAGATCAGAAACACTTCAGGAGTCAGGTGTGAATTTGTCAATGACCACTGTCAGCAGAAGACTTCATGAACAGAAATACAGAGGCTATACTACAAAATGCAAACCCCTGGTTAGCTGCAAAAATAGGATGGCTAGGTTACAGTTTGCCAAGAAGTACTTAAAAGAGCAACCACAGTTCTGGAAAAAGGTTGTGGACAGATGAGACGAAGATTAACTTAAATCAGAGTGATGGCAAGAGCAAAGTATGGAGAAGAGAAGGAACTGCCTAAGATCCAAAGCATACGACCTCATCTGTGAAACATGGTGGTGGGAATATTATGGCCTGGGCATGTATGGCTGCTGAAGGTACTGGCTCACTTATCTTCATTGATGATGCAACTGCTTATGGCAGTAGCATCATGAATTCTTAAGTGTATAGACGCATCCTATCTGCTCAAGTTCAAACAAATGCCTCAAAACTCATTGGCCGGCAGTTCTTTCTACAGCAGGACAATGAACCCAAACATACTGCTAAAGCAACAAAGGAGTTTTTCAAAGCTCAAAAATGGTCAATTCTTACAAGTCAATCACCCGATCTGAACCCAATTGAGCATGCCATTTATATGCTGAAGAGAAAACTGAAGAGGACTAGCCCCCAAAACAAGCATAAGCTAAAGATGGCTGTAATACAGGCCTGGCAGAGCATCACCAGGGAACACACCCAGCAACTGGTGATGTCCATGAATTGCATAATTCAAGCAGTCATTGCATGTAAAGGATATGCAACAAAATACTAAACACGATTACTTTCATTTACATGACATTGCTGTGTCCCAAACATTATGGTGCCCTGAAATGGGGGGACTATGTATAAACACTGTTGTGATTTCTAAATGGTAAACCAAAATGTATAAAAATGGCCTTTATTAAAATCTGACAATGTGCACTTTAACCACATGTGATTTTTTATATTACAAATCTCAAATTTTGGAGTACAGAAATAAATAAATGATGGGTCTTTGTCCCAAGCATTATGGAGGGCACTGTGTAGTGAAACAGCGAAAGAGTGCAGGGAAAATGTGCAAAGGCCGCAACAAGGAAGATTGGAAGCTCGGGAATTAATTCTTGGCATAAGAGAGGTTGGTTGAAGAGTCTGATAACAGCGGGGAAATAGGTGTTCTTGAATCTGGTGCTCTGTGCTTTCAAGCTCTGGCACTGATAAATCAATTTTATATTTGTGGAGTCTAATCTTTCAAAATATTGAATTCAAAATTCCTTGCTCAACCATTTGATATAACATATCACATATAAACATTACTGTCAGGAATACTCTTTTGCCATAGATTGGAAAGTTTGTACATTCGTTTATGACATTACGTGGGAGAATGTTGTCAGGTGCAGTATTCAATACCCTGTACTTCATTTCACTTTCTAATTGAGTTGTGTCTCTACAATATCCAACCAGTCCCAAATCATCAGTGCAGTTAAACCAGGTGATTTTATACATGGTGTAAAAGACAACTTCCCAAAATGCTATTTAATAACAATTGAGTATTTTAAATGATTGTGGATAACATCCGCAAGGAAATACATTGTGATCTCATTGTAAAGCTAAAAGTGCATGTACATATTGGCTTTAAATATTCTCTAATCAAATTTTGCGCAAATAGGATTATTGTCCATGAATCAGTACTATGTCAATATTAAAATGGCTGGCCATTAAATGCAACGTCTTGTAGCGACCATAGAGAGTGGTCCTGGTCGTCGAACCCTCAGATTGGCCGGAAAGGTCACGTGTGGGCGCGACCGTAGGGATTGGTCCAGAGAGCGACATCGCTGATTGGACAGCGATGTCATGTGCGCTTTTGGCGCCCGAAAAGAGTAGTTCAGAGAAGTCTTCGAAGAAGACAGTGAGTTTTTGATGGTTGTCCGTTACCTTGTTGTTTAACCTTTGTATTCGAATATTGCTGTCGCAATAAACTTCTTCTACAACGAACAAGTTTCCGGACTCGCCATATTGGTGACCCCGACGTGATCTGGACGATCACCGACCATGCAGGAACACGACGCCCCGTTGTTGGATGCTGCGCCTGGCACACCGGAGTTAAGCGCAGTAAGCGTTCACCTTCCGTCGTTTTGGACACATCAACCGCAATCTTGGTTTGTCCACACCGAAGCCCAGTTTCATTTAAGAAACATATCGGCCGACGCGACGAAGTATTACTATCTCGTCAGCGCTCTATCACCGGAGACGACTACACGCGTGATGAAGTTCATCGTTAATCCGCCTGCGGAAAGCAAGTACGAGGCAATGAAGACATTGTTACTACGAACCTTCGGGTTCCATAGGCACGATCGCGCTAAAAAACTTCTGCACCTACCGGATCTCGGAGATCGACTGCCGTCCGTTCTCATGGCCGAGATGATGATGCTAGCCGGTGAGCATACGGATTGCCTCATGTTTGAGCAGGCATTCCGAGAGAAGCTTCCCGAAGATGTCAGACTTCTGCTCACGGATTGTTCTTTTAAGGACCCCGAAGCATATGCAGAAAAAGCGGATGCGCTCATAGCGGCCAAATCGAAGGGGAGCGGTTCGATCAACAAGGTCTCGACATCAGTGACCACGCCACAGCGACATCAAGATGGCGCCGCGTCTCCCGCCAGTTCTCCAAAAGCCCGCCAAAAAGATCTGCACAAGCGCGGCTGGTGCTATTATCACCTACGATGGGGTAGAGAATCCCACAACTGCCGCTCACCTTGTACTTTCGCGGGAAATGCCTCGGCCGATCATACATAGGGGCAGTTGCGATTGGCCAGAACCGACGCCTCTACGTCCGAGATCGATTCACGAACACAGAATTTTTGGTGGACACGGGAGCCATTGTCAGTATAGTGCCGCCGACCGACCTCGAGACCAGATCGGGTAAGACAGGTCCCACCCTCATCGCGGTTAATGGCAGCCCCATTCGCACGTTCGGTACGCGGAAGATGTCCCTTGTGTTAGGCCTCCGCACGTACGAATGACCATTCATCGTAGCAGACGTCAGACAAGCGATCCTAGGCGCAGATTTTCTCTGGGCCTTTTCACTGGTCCCTGATGTCCGCGGTAACGGCCTCCGACCCTCCGCCAGCGAGGAGCCCGTCGCTCCGACAATCGCCTCCCCGCTCAGCCCTACTGTCCAGGCCGTTGTCGCGGCCCCTGACTCGTATACTGAGGTTCTGGCGGAGTTTCCAGAGCTGCTCATCCAGCATTTTGACGCCCTTTCGGCCAAGCATGGCGTGGTCCACCACATTCGCACCGAGGGGCCTCCCGTTTTCGTTCGGGCCAGGAGACTACCGCCAGACAAACTGGTGGTGGCGTGGGCGGAATTCAGGAAAATGGAGGAAATGGGCATTGTCCGTCAGTCCGACAGCCCGTGGGCCTCGCCGTTGCACATGGTCTCCAAAGCATCTGGGGGGTGGAGACCATGTGGCGATTATCGGCGTCTCAATGCTGTCACCACGGCTGACCGCTACCCCATACCGCACCTGCAGGACTTTTCGTCTGGGCTGGAAGGGGCGGTGGTTTTCTCCAAGATCGATTTGGTGCGAGGATACCACCAAATTCCTGTGTGGCCGGAGGACATACAAAAAACTGCCACGATCACTCCGTTCGGGTTGTTCGAATGGTTGCGCATGCCTTTCGGTTTAAAGAACGCGGCACAGGCTTTCCAGCGACTGATGGACCGTGTGGGTCGTGGTTTACCCTTTGTGTTTATTTATTTAGACGACATCCTGGTCGCCAGCCTCTCAGTGCAGGAACACCAGGTCCACTTGCGGACTGTGTTCCAGAGGCTCCAAGACCACGGGCTCATTATCCAACCCTCCAAGTGTCAATTCGGCCTTCCTTCTCTCGATTTTTTAGGGCACAGAATCACCCCTGCCGGCGCCACCCCTTTGCCCGCGAAGGTGGAGGCTATCCGGGCATTTCCCAGGCCCACCACAGTGAAAGGGCTGCAGGAGTTCGTAGGTATGGTTAACTTCTACCATAGGTTCGTTCCAGCAGCTGCGCAGGTCATGCACCCGCTCTTCCAGTGCCTTGCGGGTAAACCGGTAGAGTTGATATGGTCCCCGGCCGCAGAGTCGGCTTTTACAGCAGCTAAGGCAGCCTTGGCAGACGCCACCATGCTGGTCCACCCGAGCCCCTCCGCCCCCACGGCCCTGACGGTTGATGCGTCTGACGTGGCGGTGGGTGGGGTTTTGGAGCAGCAGGTCGGTGGCCTTTGGCAGCCGTTGCCGTTTTTCAGCCGGCAACTGAATTCGGCTGAGCTGAAGTATAGCGCATTTGACCGAGAGCTTCTGGCCCTCTATTTAGCTGTTCATCATTTCAGGTATTTCCTTGAAGGCCGCCCATTTGTGGCCTTTACGGACCATAAACCATTAACATTTGCATTTTTCAAATTGTCTGACCCATGGTCGGCCCGCCAGCAGCGGCACCTGACTGCCATCTCCGAATTTACCACCGATGTCCGTCATGTCGCGGGTAAGCTTAATGACGTTGCTGACGCCCTGTCTAGGCCTGCTTTTTCCCCCATTTCGGCGGTGGACTGCGAGGTGGACCCCCAGGAGCTTGCGGAAGCACAGCTTCTGGCGGATACCGCCTCGGCATACCATCCACCACTTCGGGGTTGAAGTTGGCTCAAGTAGCCTGCGGGTCGGAAGGCACAAAAGTCTGGTGTGACGTTTCCCTTCCCCGTCCCAGGCCGGTAGTGCCGCCCTCCCTTCAGCGCCGGGTTTTCGATGCTATTCACGGGCTGGCGCACCCGTCCATACGCTCCACCTCTGCGTTGGTAGCCGCTCGGTTTGTCTGGCATGGCCTGCGCAAACAGGTAGCTGGTTGGGCCCGTTCCTGTGTTCCCTGCCAGACCGCTAAAGTCCAGCGACATGTCCAGCCCCCCTTACAGGAGTTCGAGGTCCCAGCGGTTCGTTTTTTCCACATTCACGTGGATTAAGTCGGGCCCTTACCTTCCTCCCGGGGCTACACCCATCTCCTCACGGTGGTGGATCGGTTCACCCGGTGGCCAGAGGCTTTCCCATTGTCTGATATCTCGGCAGCCTCTTGTGCCAGGACTTTGGTCCTCCATTGGGTAGCACGTTTCGGGGTCCCGGCAGTTATTACCACTGACAAGGGGGCCGCAGTTCACTTCGTTCCTCTGGGCCGCGCTAGCAGAGCTGTACGGTTCCAAGTTACAACCCACTACTGCATACCACCCCCAGGCAAATGGACTTGTAGAGAGGTTCCACCGTCAACTTAAAGCGTCCCTCAGTGCGAGGCTTGAAGGCCCGGACTGGGTGGACCAACTCCCCTGGGTCCTTCTGGGCATCCGGACTGCTCCTAAGCAAGATCTCGGTACTTCGTCCGCGGAGCTAGTATATGGCTCGCCACTTAGAATACCCGGGGATTTGCTTCCGGACCCCCCCGACCAGCTGCCTCCAGTCCCATCAGTTTTAGCTTCGCTCCGGGCACGGGTGGGTTCCCTGGCCCCAGTTCCGACTTCACGTCATGGGTGTCCCATGGTACACGAACCACCTTCCTTGAAGGACTGTGAGTTTGTATTTTTGCGAAAAGATTCCCATCGTGCCCCGCTGCAGAAGGTCTACGAAGGGCCGTTCCGGGTTTTGCGTAAGGGGACGGCTACCTTCACCTTAGACGTGGGCGGCAGGAGTGAGCTCGTCTCGGTGTCCAGGCTGAAACCTGCACACTTGGATCCGGACCAACCAGTCCTGGTCGGCCAACCACCTAGGAGAGGCCGGCCTCCAGCAGTCCCCCCGCTCAGGCTGTTCCACCAAGCACGGAATCCCAGGCTCCTATGGTTCAGGCTGCTCCTCTCCTTACTCGTTCTGGTCGCGAAATCCGGCTCCCTACTAGGTTCCGTACCTCGGGTTCTGGGGGGGGTCATGTAGCGGCCATAGAGAGTGGTCCTGGTCGTCGAACCCTCAGATTGGCCGGAAAGGTCACGTGTGGGCGCGACCGTAGGGATTGGTCCAGAGAGCGACATCGCTGATTGGACAGCGATGTCATGTGCGCTTTTGGCGCCCGAAAAGAGTAGTTCAGAGAAGTCTTCGAAGAAGACAGTGAGTTTTTGATGGTTGTCCGTTACCTTGTTGTTTAACCTTTGTATTCGAATATTGCTGTCGCAATAAACTTCTTCTACAACGAACAAGTTTCCGGACTCGCCATAGTCTGATATTTATTTCTATTGCAACCATTGGCTGATCTGATACAGTTTTTGCGATGGTCACTGCAAATTTTTGATGAACCATTATCTAGTGTTCTATTCTTAATCTAAATTGTATCGAACATTATCAAGTAGAGACAAGGAACTGCAGATGCTGGTTTACCAAGGAATGACACACAAAATGCTGGAGTACGTCAGCAGATCAGGTGGCACCCCTGGAGAAGATTGATAAGTAAGGTTTCGGTTTGGGACCCCTCTTCAGATTTTTCCAGGGATGCTGCCTGACCCATTAAATTACTCCAGCATATCGTGTGCACATTATCTAGTGTTCAATTCTTGATCTAAATTTCATCACAAAAAAGCCACGAATGACAAGAAATGATGCAAGCCATATTTGAAGATTGCTTTAAAAAATTAGAAAATTCCATGACCAGTGTTTACACCAAAAATTTTGAAGCTTAATATAGTGTGATTTATAATCTATCATGCGAACATTATAATCCCATCAGACATGTAGGCTCTGAATTTTGCTGATTGATTCATCCTGCACAACTGACCGCTCCCTGCTGATTAACCATCAGCATCTGCATTTATCAAACTTCAAATTCAATGCCACATAATAGATTTTTCGGGAATGAAATGCGATAACATCCTTTTCTTGGGTAGATATAAAATTTGACTGGGCATCTCCGACTGAAATAGTTGCTAATGCAAGTCACATGTTAGATGCACAGACGGCATTTAAAATAGCATAAGCCCTCATTCAGGAGAAGCTGGATCACAATATTCTGTTTCAGTTATTTGGATGGTGTTAATCATATTCCTCCTTTCAATCTGTGATCTGTGTGCAGCCGAAGTCTGTCCAGGTGAAAGAAAAGTAGACGGGACTAACAGAAAAGCACAAATTAGAACTTTAAAAAAATGTTTATCTATTAAAACTGATTAAACTCTTTCAACTATTGAAATGGCAACTTCAGTCCTTTCCAATAAAGTCCTTTCCGCTTGCCATTACTTCACAGGGAGTGGGAGTGAACTTGATGCAAACCAACAAAGAGATTCCCAAACGCATTTTCAGTTTAATTAGTCATTTATTGAAGTAGTAAATCAAACAGGTCTGTAACTCTCCAAGCTTTCAGCTCTCGTCGTCGCAGGTCTGTATCTCCCCAAGCCTTCAGCTCTTGTCGTAGGTCTAAACTGTATCTCTCCCTCCCTGTGTCTGACCCCTCCCGTCTCTGCATCTCCAGATACACTCCTTAATTCTGGCTCCTTCCACTCCATTATGCCCATATATGTAATCATCTCACGACAGCCCCCAAGTGCCCAAAATAAATACAGCAAGATATCTAGACAAAATAATATAATATGCTAAAACAGCCAGGGCAAACACAAATGGCTCCTACAACTATAGTACAATATATCAGATTGCAAATAATATAACTTAAAAATATCACCAGAAACTGAAACTTATTATATGATATAAGATTACACAGAATGAATAACGACAAAATAATCCACCAAATTTCAGTGCAATGATACCGACTTTATACCCTAATGATTTTACATGGTTTTAACTCTTATTTCTGACTGTAATGTCAACTCCCAAGTAATCAATCTGGTTCTAAATACAGTTCCCCCCCAGAGATCAATTGATATTGGTTAATATGTCTTCAGTTTCCTTGTAAATTCCCCAAGTTCACTCCAAAATCCCTTTTTCACAACAGGAAAGGAATTGCTTCTCCAACAACTCATTGACTTAAGCCCCCACCACCCGACTACCTTTCTGATTATACCTTTTGCATTCAGTGCATTCTTGCAATGTTGGTCTTAATAAATATGTGTTTATCACAGAAAAGTTATTGATGGGAGGAGCACTGAGCTCATCAGTGTCTTGAAATGTTTAAATTCTTCACCATAAATACTCTGGAGATAGCACCTAATGTAAATAATGGTCTTAGACCAACATGTTAGAGGGGAAAAAACATTTTTTCTAGATCCTACGTTATTTTGCCAGTGTCTTAGTAGTGAAAAAGTCAAGTTGCACGGAATCCTATCAAGCAATATTTTTAATTACTTAAACAAACATTTGTTTAATGTGAAGATCTTTACCACTTGAAAAACATTCATCAAAAACAATTCTGTTTAAAAAGGAAGGAACAACTCAAAAATTTCCTCTAGCTACTGTTTGGCTGATTTAAGAAGATTATGATTTAATAATCCCCAACTACCTGCTCCTCCAATGAGCTTGACTGTGTTGCGTATCTCGTCAGTTCTGTGTGGAGCCTTTACATTAAGTAACACGCAGAAACAGTGCCGAAACCCGGCCTGGGAAGTTTGCCAGTTGAACCTGTGCCAGGGTAACTTGGGTAGAAATCCAGTGGGCCCTGAATAATAAAACAAAAAAAATGACAGAAAGGATATTATCCAATTTCCTTAAATTAAAATTATATTTCCTAGTTGCTTTTAAACATTTTGTTTAAAAACATCAGAATTGTGATTATTTTAATAGCATTTTTAAGTTTTAATAGCATTGTTTTGTTTGAATGTCAGATACATTGATAGAAGATAAACCTGGGGTAAGGCTTAACTACTCGTATTTCTGGGAGCATGCAGACATTTTCCATTTCAAACGTATTGCACTGTGCCTTTTCAGGCTTTGAGGTTGCTGATTCATGTCAGTATGCCCTTCTGATTAGAGAGAATAGGAAGTTCACTTTAAAACTATGACCATTTCAAAAATGTTGTACTGGCCAGTTCACAAGAAACAATACAAGAGAAATTGGACCATCATCCAACATTCAGATCTTTTGAGAAATAAACAAATAGAAAATGTTGAAGTGAAATATAACTTGAAGTTGGTAGTTTTTTTAATGTTACTGCTTTAGTTATCTGCCATCTTTACAGTGTGCAATGAATTTTTTTCTTATTGAGGAAGTTTTGTGAACTGGAGGAAAGAGGTGCTGTTCTGATTTTTTAAAATTAGGTTAACTCATTAAGTAAAATGGAGACCTGAGCAACATTTTTCTATCATTCCTGACTAGGAGTGTTGCCAGAGGATTGGAGGGCGGCCGTGAGGAAAGCTTGGATAAGCTCAGGTTGTTTTCTTTGGAACAGAGGGGGCTAATTGAAGTACATAAAGTTACAAGAAGTTTAGACTAAGTAGAATTGGCCTGTATCCTTGGCCAATTCTACTTAGAGTAGTCAAAAACCAGGAGGCACAGATTTAAAGTAATTAATTGAAGGATTAAATGGGAGATGATGAAATTTGTATACTCCGAGGAGGTAGTCGAGATCTTACTGCCTGAAAGGATAATGGAGACAAAAATCCCGACCATAATTAGTGTGTACTTGAAGAGTTGTAACTTATGAACCTAGTGCTGCAAGGTGGGCTAAAGCTGGTTTTATTTATTTATTCGTGTCATCACACAACTGTTTGCTAATAGCGAGCAAATGTTAGTGCCACGTCATTGGCCTCTGCAAGATCCTTGCAGAGTGCATGTGTCATGCAGCATGTCACAGCTCAGGAGATGTTCCATAGTCTGGAGGTCCTGTCCGCACTCGCAGTCTGCCGTATCTTCAGTATATCCCCACTTCAGCATGTTCGATTTGCTCCTCCCCATGCCAGTCTGTTGAGACTGCGCCAGGTTATCCATTATTCCAGAATGGTCGTAACCTGGTGGGAGTTTCTCAGAGGGATCGATTGCCATATGAATGTCTTCCGGAGATTTCTCCAGTCTCTCTTCCCAGAGTTTGAGCCTTCTGGACGATGCACTGCAGTCCAGGGGATGGACAGAAGAGAAGAAACTTCCGCATGATTTCAAACGCTGAGGTAGCAAAGGGTGGTCATGTAGGGGTTGTCTTTCATCCTCTGATTGTCTGACGCGTTCTTTTTGACTGGCTACAGCTCTTCTGATTCCAGGAGGTGCAATGCCAGAGAGTAGATAGATGTTGTCAGTCTTGGTAGGTTTCATGCATCCACTGATGCAGCGACAGCTTGTGTTTAGCAGAGGATCAATCTTCTTTGCATGAGCTGAGCGCTCCCACACTGCGCAGGCATAAAGCTGGTTAACTTTTCCAAAAACGCAGATAAGGAGGCCAAATAGCATTCTTCATTATTACAATTATTTTATGATTCTATGATTCTGATTCCTCTTTTGAGCAAACACTTAATTGTTGTTAGCCTGTTTTTTGACATCTGCAGGGAAAGAATGTTTGTCACTGCTGGCGTCATAGAAATCCAGCCACTAAGATTTAAGATCTAGTCAGATGGTGAACCTCCTCTATTCCGTACCTTGAGTGACTAGAGAAATTGTCTCACAGTTTAAAGCAAGGGGTATAAAACATTCAAGGGAGATTAAAGTGAAAATTGAAATATCATAAATATGAAGAAAATAAAAGAACTAATATTAAACGGTCATAGAATTTTAAAATATATTTTGGGGAATGAGATTCCTCATGTTTTTTGCACCAGAAGGGTTGTTCTGTCACAAGCATAAATTAGTTTGCTACAATATATCATTCAAGAATGGTTAACATGTTCATTGGTGTTTATAACATGAATAATGTATTATCATATCATCATATCATCATATATTTACAGCCGGAAACAGGCCTTTTCGGCCCTCCATGTCCGTGCCGCCCAGTGATCCCCGTACATTAACACTATCCTACACCCACTAGGGACAATTTTTACATTTACCCAGCCAATTAACCTACATACCTGTACGTCTTTGGAGTATTAGAAGCAGGGGCTCAGATTAAGGCAGTGCACATTGCGGAAGAGAAGAGTAATGGTGACCACTTTAAGATTTCCACATTTATTTACGCATGTACAAATGTCATAGTTTCGAACCATTTAATAATGTAATGAGAGTGATTGTTTTGCTATAATCATAATTGTAATAGTGGTATGCAACATGTATAACTGTAATTGTGGTATGTCCTTTACCAGAGGTTAAACTTCAATTAATTTCACTCATGTAAGCTAATAAAGGTTAGACTCAGAAACAGTAAATTCAGGAACCTGAAAACAGGTTGGTCAGGATTTACTGAGGGGGTGGGAAGGAGGGGACGGTGGGACTGCTGATGGGAGGGAGGGGACGGTGGGACAGGGAGCCGGCGACCCGAAGAAAGCATTGTCCTCAGGGGCTACAACATGAGCCACAACAACAGCCATGTCACCGGACATGGTGGGTGAAGAAGGGGTCACTGGCTTACCTTGCGAGTTGTGAGTGGGGTCGGAAGCCGGGGCTCTAAATGACCGGGGAGACGGTGGGAGCAAGGGATGGGTTGCCAGGTCATCCATTCACATTCAATTTACATTTTACTTGTTTTATTTAAGTCTCTGACACTTGGGAGGGGTGTCATTAGCGGGCCAGGAGTATATTGTCATTTCATTATTACGCGACCTCTGTTGGTCCAAAAACGGGTAATCCAGAAAGGTTCTGGAAACAAGGGTGTCGGAAAATCGGTGTTCATCCTGTATAACCTTCAGTCCATCACTACCACCACTCACTTCCACCAATGCAATTTCAGAGTCCTAATTTTACTGTAATTTCCATTGCCCCTGAAATCCCCATTGTTCCTTTTGTCTTCGTTTCACCAACATTCACTGTCTTGATCACCCAGGCTCCACCATACCACATACAACTCAACCGGAACTGTATCTTCTGCATTTTAAACGTTCATGCTTTATTCAGTTATTTCTGTGGAGTTACATCATTCACTTCTACTGATTTCTTTTCCATTAGTATATCAATTTACTTTGGATTTTTGCAGTCACTGGTGAAGTAATAGCACTCACCAATAGCTTTGAAGAAACTTACATACAAAATCTAGAAGTTCCTCAGATTTGCATTTGCCATCCCTGATGGTTGCCAAGACGCATCATTTCAAAGGGAGCTCAATTGTCCAGCAAACATAAATCACCAAACTAGCTGTGCTGTAAATCATAACAGAGAAATCTTAGAAAGGGCAGCACAATGGCGCAACAGTAGAGTTGCTGCCTTACATTGCCAGAGACCCGGGTTCGATCCTGACAATGGGTAGGAAAGAACTGCAGATGCTGGTTTAAATGGAAGGTAGACACAAAATGCTGGAGTAACTCAGTGGAACAGGCAACATCTCTGGAGAGAAGGAATAGGTGACGTTTCGGGTCGAGACCCTTCTGACAATGGGTGGTGTGTGTATGGAGTGTGTACGCTTTCCTTGTGACGACGTGGGTTTTATCCGGGTGCTCCAGTTTCCTCTTGCACTCCAAAGACAACAGGTTAGTAGATTAATTGGCTTCGGTAAATTGTAAATTATCCCTAGTGTGTAGGATAGCGCAAGTGTACGAGGTGATCGGTGGTCAGTGCATACTTGGTGGGCCGAAGGACCTGTTTCTACACTGTATCTCTAAAGTCTACATAGAAAACCCATGGAGGAGAATGATACTTTAGCTGATTATTTAATATTTTACAGGTTCATCCCTGGTTATGGCAGGGTTCCGTTCCTGGGAACTGTTTGTAATCCAAACAGTTCGCAAGTCAGAAATGCAGCCACAAAATGAGTTCCTGCAAAGCAGATGATTTCTGCAGAGATCGGTAGTCTCATTAGAATAGATAGTCCAGAGAAGCATTTTAATTTTGGTTTTGCCATTTTTAACAATAAAGCTGATATTAACAAATTCAACCCAAACCTTTTTATCAGCCTATTAATGAAATCATTTAAAAAGATTTTACTGTAGACAAAAGTTTAAATGCTGTTGGCAGTTTAAAAAAAGACACTTCTGTTGGCCTGAACGGTGAGTCTCCCGACAGGATTCTCGAAATGGACATCATTGTATTAACTAGCATGTATTCTTCCTGGATTTGATGTGGCAAAATTCCAGTTAGTGTCAAGAACAGTCACCTGAAGCCCTGCAGCAGCTGGCAAATCCATCCCGCCTGTCTGCCAAACACTCGTTTGTAGGAACGGGGTATGCATAATTCAGGCCTTGGTGAACTGGGGCAACTTCTCCAGAGGGCAAAGTAAAGATTAAAATATGATTAAAGTAAAAGTTCAAATAATGGAAATAAAGCATTTTATTTTTTTCATTTAAAAATCCATTGACCTACAAATATTTTATATTGTCGAAGCACACATTCAAAGTATGTAAAATAAAAAGTGTAAATGCTTGAGATACTCAACAGGTCAGGCTGAACCTGCTGAGAGAGTAAGCACTGAGTTAAAATTTCACGTTAATTACCTTTCATCAAATGAAGGATATGTTGGAAAGCAATCATTAATTGAACCATTCACTCAATTTGTCTCTCTACAGATGCTGCCTGATCTGCTGAGCATTTCCAGCATTTTCTCTTTATATTGTAGACTTCCAACATCTGCAGTTTTGTGGTTTTTAATTAAAATTATACTACTTGGCTAGACAATGCAGTATATGTTTTTTTGAAGGCCTTGCAACTGCTAAATTCTATAGTGCTCTCAGCCCAAAGGCTTGAGTGCCATAGAATCAGCCTTTAATGATTATTTGAAGATAAATATGGAGGAAGTAAGGGGACCACAGTAAAAAGGCTGTAGGTCACGTGTAGCCTCGGCATTACTCGAAGGGTGTTCAGATCCTTGCTCAAGATTTCAGCATCTGGTGTCTCTTGTATCTCTCGAATCAATGCCATAGGTATCCCTATGAGCTCAAATGGAATCAGATTTATTTCCTTATAGTTTTCTCCAGATGATTTTTCATAACTAATGTGTTATTGAATCATCATTGCCGACAGTACATGGATCTATTTTGATAAAGAAATATTTGTTTTCTTTAAAAATGTGTTTGATTTGATATTTTTGGATTGTTTTAAATACATTTAAATTAATCATTAATTTTAAAATAATGGCTTTGTATTAATCATTGCTGAAACAAGTCTTTGTTGACTTCACTTGCATATTATATAAACATTTTCAAAATTTACTATTCAAAACTTGTAAGAGTATGAGTAAATGTTATGTATCAAAATTTGCACACCCCCCTTTTCCCCATTGACAAAATTGTTTTATACCACAATTTTCTATCCAAGGGTTTTTAGGGATGTAACCAAAGCATTATTGTAGAACTGCCTGTATTTGGCTGCCAACAAAAAATACTACCAATCTTCTGCTGGCTTCTGAAACCATGCAGGACTTTGAAAGCTAAGTTCTCTCTCACATTTTGGAAAAAAAACAAAGATTATTAACAATCAATAATTCAAAAATTTTAAGATGTCATAAAATGAATTTGTTTTAAATATATTCAAATAATTTTCAAGTTCACATTTTCAAAAATAGATAATTTCCTTATTACACTGCACCTTTGCATTCATTCTCCTCCATTCAAATGAATGGGATAATTAAAACTGAAATATGTCATTGTAAGAATAAATCTGGGAAATCGCTGGTGCAGTCAGGTCAGCAAATTTACTCGTCCTGAAGTCCAAAACGTCCTGGATTGTAGCAGGTTGCAGACAGATCATAACTGTCAGAATTGCACAGCTAATTCCAATAAACGACATCATCCGATCAAGAAAAATCATAAAAATATTCAGAATTGTGAAGATGCATAAGCTCATTTATAACGTTCAGGCCATTGCAATCTCAGAATTCTGCTCTGCAATAATAATAAGGCTGTCTGCTTTTTCAAAAATATGTTCCCAATCATCAGTAAACTTCTTCTGCAGAAGAGGTGCCAGAATGCTGCCTTGGTTAGAGGATATTTGCTATATGGAGAGGTTTGACAAACTGGGATTGTTTTTTCCGGAGCTTCAAAGGCTGAGGGGAAACCTGATAGGTATATAAAAAGAAGGGTCTCGACCCGAAAAGTCACCCATTCCTTCTCTCCAGCGATGCTGCCTGTCCCGCTGAGTTGCTCCAGCATTTTGTGTCTACCTTAGGTATATAAAATTATGAGTCATAGGATAGATGGTCAGAACCATTTCCCCATCAAAAGTCAAAGACTAAAGGGCATAACTTTAAAGTGAGAGGCAAAGTTTAAAGAAGATTTTTTTACACACAGGGTAGTGGGTGCCTGGAGCCACTGCTGGGTGTGGTGATGCAGACACGATAATGGTGTTTAAGAGGCTTTTATATTGGCACAGGATGTGCAGGGAATGGAGGGGTATAGATCATGTGCAGGCAGAATAGATTAGATTAGATTGGCATCATGTTCAGCAAGGATATTATGGGCTGAAGGACCTGTTCGTTTGCTGTATTGTTCTATTTTCCAGCAGTTGATGAGATAATTGTCCAGTTTTTATGTCTGACATTTTTCATCACAGACATAACATTTTATTATTTTTATACTTGAATTTAATTTATTTATATACTTGAATTTTTTATGATGTATCATTGCTTAAATGATCTATACTTTAAGATATTATTAAACTGCATGTATAATGTATTTAATAGATTCCAGATTAAATGGTTTTGTTCTCTTCTCTGCCTTCCCCAAACATAATTATATTCGTTTGGCAAACTATTTTGTGGCCTATTGTATTTGTTAACTCGTGTAGCTAGAACCTTGAATGCAGTAGTTTGTATTTCATACTTCCTGAACAGATTTTTGTTGTTTACTTACTGTTCAATATTTTATTGGGACCCAGTGACTATACCTCCTGTGAGTGTTTTTCTTGGGGAAATTGTTTATACACTTTATCAAGTTAACCTCGTTAGATGCGTATCTCGGGCAAGTCAGTGATTAATGAGGTATGCCCATGGCAAGTGCAGATGCACAGGGAGCAATGGACTACAGGATTGTCATTTCTATATTGTTAAGTATCTCCTGTTATCTCGTGTTATTTGTAAATAATCGATGTTCTACATGAGATGGAGATGGTAATTTTTACAGATAAAATTAACATAAATCGGATTGTTCCCAATGGTGGTTTTAAAACAGCTCATTATTGAATGCACTTGAGTGTGCCAGGTGCCTCTTTAGATCCAAATATCTAATCAAAATTAGTATTAATTTAATGAGAACACGTTATTTGCTTCACATTAGGATTTGTTTTTACCTCTTGGCTGATTTTTCTGAGGAAACTGTTAAATGTTATAAAGGATAAGAAAATAAGTGCAGATGCTGGTACAAATCGAAGGTATTTATTCACAAAATGCTGGAGTAACTCAGCAGGTCAGGCAGCATCTCGGGATAGAAGGAATGGGTGACGTTTCGGGAAGGGTCTCGACCCGAAACGTCACCCATTCCTTCTCTCCCGAGATGCTGCCTGACCTGCTGAGTTACTCCAGCATTTTGTGAATAAATGTTATGAAGGAATAGTTATATTGAATTCAGTTCATTCCTCACAAGGGGGAACTTGCTATAAAGCACCACAAGGCCAACATTAACAAAAGGATAACCATTTTGAGTATAGTAAGATGCCACCACATGAAAAAAAAACTGTTTAATATATAGATTTTTTATGCTATTGGTTAAAGAATATTAGACAACTCTACTACTGTAATGGGTAAGCAGAGCTGCAATGTTTTTCTCAGCTGTAGGACAATAACTCCAACAATATTGTTGTCAGCTAGAATTGAACCTGATTGTGTACCTGATTGTCAGAATGGGCTTGAAACAACATTCTTCAGATTTTGATGCAGACAGCTGCCTCTTTATTGAACCTCTTTTAGCCACCATGTAGCTAAAAGATCCAGCTCCCATTTAGCTACCAAACTCATGAAACTGGGGAATCTGTTCTGGGAATGTCTATTGGGAATAATTTTATATACTGCAACTTGAGCATGCAGTGAATTTGAAATATGTTAATTTGATTACTTAAAAAATGTGAATCTGTACCAATAGAAAAGGAGGCTTTTTAATTAGATCTGCTTTATGTGCCTAATTATTTATGACTTTGGAAAGCAATCAGGGACATGCCCATGGCAAGTGCAGATGCACAGGGAGCAATGGACTGCAGAATTGTCCTTTCTATATTAAGTATCTCCTGTTATCTCGTGTTATTTGTAAATAATCGATGTTCTACATGAGATGGAGAACTATACTTGCCCATCATTTGAGATAGACAGTTACTTTCTTGTGAATGCGATTTAAAAGGCTACCTGCCACGTCATCCAAACACAGACAGCTTAATTATAAGGGCTCTGAAAATGGACTCGTGCAGTGCTGCAAGAGGTTCAGTTACTTCACACTAGTGGTTAGGGTAAGTGAATATATTCTCAAATGCTACATCTCCCAGCCATGCCATTTGTCTTCAATACAATTCTGTGCAACACACCTCATTTCTTATCAAGCAACAATTCGTATCAATACATTTGTACAGTTCAAATGCACCAACAATCTACTGGAAGAACTTAGTGGATCAAGTAGTATCTGTGGAGGGAAATGAAGTAGATGTTTTGGGTCAGGATCCTTCATCTATACTGAATGAGTAGAGAGGTGATGGCGAGTTTAAAGAGATGCAAGAGGAGGAGAGGGAAAACAGCTGGAAAGCGACAGGTGGATCCACATGAGAAGGAACCTGCAGTCAGGTGGGGTGAGGAAAGGGTGGAAAAAGTGACAGGTTAGGAGGTGAAAAGTGGAGGCAGCAATGGGTTAGATGATATAATGTGATTGGAAAGTTAAATAAAGCACGGAACTAAACAAGGGAAGTAGGGTGGGCAGATGGGAATGGTGAAGTGAGGGACAAATGTGTAGGCGATGGACAGATGGAGTAGGTGGGGAGATGAAAAATGCGTGATAAGGAGCTGGCATGGGTTGAAAAGAAGGGTGTTTGTGAGAGTACCAGAGTAGATCAGAAAGAGAGGGAAAGAGACAAAGGGGGATCAGGAACAGCACATGCTTCATAACCTTCACATATATAATTTGCTGCAAATCTCGCACTTCTGTCTCATTGGTTACACACCTGTTAAACTGTGATCGGCACATCACCCATACATGCGTGATACTCACTAAAAAACTTTCCCTTTCCTTTGCAGTGCCACGTAATTCCATGGTATCTGGTGTTAACTGGTAGGGCACAGGGGTAGTTGCATCATTTCTGTCATTGAAACGTACTGTGGGAGCAGAGTATAACATGAGGACACAAGTAGATTGTGAGTTTAGAGCATACATGCCAGAATGAATTTATATCTCAACCTGTTTTATGCTTTTATTGCCTCAAACACATGCATGTTATTCTCACAGCCTTCTCTCAAAGTGCCTATTCAGTTGCCTTTTGAAAAAAATGATTGATTCTGTTTCTACCTCCCTATAAGCAATGAATTACAGATCATAATTACTTTTTTTTAAAAACTTTTCTCACTCCATATCTTTTGCCCTAAATTTGAAAATTATATCGAATGATCCTTGAATCATTTGTTATCTGATCTTCTGTCATCTTTGCTCCAAAAAGAACAGGCCCAGTTTCTCTAGTCTATTCCTATAGCTGCCACCTCTCTTCTCTGGTACCATTCTAATTAATTGTTTTTGTACCTCATTAGGACCGTTGCATATTTTCTAATGTACAGATTTAAATACAACTGTCATAAAATCATTGTCATACAGCATGACCCACCAATTCATAGGAGAATTTGAATTATGTCAGGCCTTCCGTAGCTCAGGGAAGCCCTGTGCATTCAGTTTCCGAGATAAATCTTTTCCTATTGGTTTAAATGAACCATTACAACTGTAATCTTATTTTTTTCCTCGGCTAACTGTTTAGGAAGCATGGTAATTCAGAATTTATGATAAAGAATTCATAGAAGAATTAGCTTTCCATAACTCAGAAATTAATGCCTGTATCTAAAATATCCTTAAAGTACTGCCAATTGGATGGAAGGTTGAAACAGTTCCATTATGAGAAGATAAGATACAGTACATGCAATGGTTGAAGTAATTCCATTTCTTTAAAGTGCTTTTTATCATACACTACCAAATTTTCTCTCCATTAAAAATGTAATTTGCCAAAGCCTGGTGGCCAGTGTGTGAATGGCAGTTCCAGAATGTCGGTAATGAAGATACAATTGAAATAAAAACTGTCATTCAGAATCTCTAGTCTTTCAGTAAATAAGTACATTTACTGTAAATGAAGGGCCATAAATATTGTTAAATCTTCCATCATTCTTCCCAGCAAGTAGAACTGAAATTTAAATTGATTTTTTCTCAAGGTATTTGCAATATGTTTTCCAATATTATTTCTTGCATATACAATTTTAATGCATATCAATGCATATACAATTTTATAATTGCTATTTGATTGATGAAATAATATTGGAAAACATATTGCAAATACCTTGAGAAAAATTCATTTTAAATTTCAGTTCTACTTGCTGGGAAGAATGATGGAAGATTTAACAATATTTATGGCCCTACATTTACAGTAAATGTACTTATTCCCAAATCTGTTTGTTTTATTTCTTAATCTGTTGAGCAGTTGAGTCAATTAATAAGATGTATTGTGTTCCAAATTATTTGAATGGTTAAAAGTGTTTTAGAATTTGTTCCAAATTGCTGGAACATTTTTAAATAGTTCCAAAAAGAGAAGGTAACAGATACTTGGGCTTCCCT
The DNA here is from genome assembly GCF_053455715.1 of Rhinoraja longicauda. Lineage (NCBI taxonomy): Eukaryota > Metazoa > Chordata > Chondrichthyes > Rajiformes > Arhynchobatidae > Rhinoraja > Rhinoraja longicauda. The sequence continues at coordinate 15,145,042 of NC_135975.1, read as the reverse complement.
TCAAAAACATGTATAAAACACTCGCGCAGATAAATTTCAAATTCATAATTCTTGCAAATGCTTTAAATTTTTTACTGTAACATAGAAAATGTGGCAGCCAATTTGCAAGCAGGAAGTTTGCATAAACCGAAATAGACACAAAGTGTTGGAGTAAGACACAAAATGCTGGAGTAACTCAGCGGGACAGGCAGCATCTCTGGAGAGAAGGAATGGGTGACATTTCGGGTCGAGACCCTTCTTCAGACAGGAATGTGATTATGACCATATCGTCTGTTTGGGTCATTTCAATTGAGGGAAATATATTGGCAGGAAGACTGGAGAAAATATCCCTGTTATTAAGATGTATTATATACACGTGACAAAGCAGACCGTACTCAGCTGATATGTATGACGATGTAGCTGTTTTGGAGTGCTACATCTTTTACAGCTTTAGTTCTCTCATGTAAAGTCCATGGTAGTGTAAGAGGTGTTCATTGTTGAGATGGGATTGGTGTTGGTTCAAGGACATGGTAGTTGGAAGAAAGTAGCTAAGTCTAGTGTGGTGGGACTTTTATACCTCCTGCCCAAAGGTCACAGTGAGAAGAGAGCATGACCTAGTTGGTGGGGATCTTTGATGAGCGATGCTGCCTTCTTGAACCAGTGCCTCGTAAAGATGCTTTTGATGGAGGGGAGGGCTGTGCCTGATATGAAGTGGGTTAACAAACGTAACCAACTTTATAAGAGAAACTTGTATGCATAAAAAGTATTTTTGTGAAATTCAAGTGTAGACATGGAATACGTGGTCGCTGGAATTTCACAAATATTTTTTCTTAGGTTTATATCTCATGGATCTGATTTGTGCTCAACTACAGCTTGGCAGCCTTTAGCAACTTTGGGAGTAGCTGAGATGAGTACAATGATTTTATTTCAATTACGTTAATTCATTTAAAAATTAAAGGGTTGTGAACTTAGCCTCGATATTCCTATTTACATTTCTTTTAATAAATAAAGCACTGCTCAGTTAAAATATTGCAAACTTTAAAAATCTAGGTTCTGTTATGCCTAATACATATTTCAGATTTTGCCTTCGATATTCTCTTGGGTTCAATACATTTTACTGCTTGTACTGTCTAAAATCATTGCTTGTGTTGGCGTAATCAAGGGATAGAACAGAGGGGTCCTTTGGTACCAGCAGCAATGGGCCATACAGTCTGTTAAACCTACTGTGCCAGGTGGCGCCAGCAATGGCTACCTCACCAACAGTCTGTCTGTCCCTTCTCTGTTGTTTTATAGGATGTGTTAAATGTATGTTTTAATGTTCTTCAGCTGGTTTTATGTGGGGCGGGAACCACGTGGGGAGCTCCGGCACAGAAACTACTTGGGGAGCTCCGACGCGGAGACTACGTAACTCGGAAATAAAGTAGTAGACTTAAAGAATTGCTTAAGTAAGAACGTGCTTATGTCACCTGTTATGTAAGTTGGGGAGCGCCTGTACTTCATAAACAGTTCATCCACATGTGGCCCTAAGCTGATTCTATCAGAGGTATTTCATAGTCTTTAATCAGGCTAACTAACTGTTTCTCTTCAACAAATGATGCCTGACCCGCTGACTGTTTTCAACAAAGTGTTTTTGTTAAAATGTTCCTACATTTGCAAATGACAGCATTTGGCTTTTTTTAAATAATTCTAATCATGTGCTTTCTTTATTGAAGGCTTGTTTTCATAAAATGACAATGGGAGGAAGTCTCCATAGTAGTAAAGTCCATTATAAATTATTATGAATTTATGCCACCGTTCCAACAGTAGGAAGCAAAATGGTTTGAAAATAAAAGTCTTGTTCAATACTATTAATAGCAAATTGCTCAATTGTCATCAGGTTATATGTCTAAGTTCTACCAGGTATTGCTTTGGAAGAGCACCATTTATTGATTTATCTTTACTAAGAATCTTCAAATATTATTTTTGGCCCATGCTCTGCAATCTATCATCACCTTTTAATGACCACTTTTTCATGTTTCTGTTTAGTGTAATATATTTACCTTAAAATGAGGGATATTGGACGCCATTCTGCTTTCAGTAAATATGAAGTGAATTTCTTAATGTTTCATTTATATATATGTTTCAACAACAAATAATTCATTTTGTTATTTGTTGTTAACATTTTATGTTGGGTTTTAATGCTGTTAATAAAACACTGGAAATATGAAATAGAAACAGAAGATAATGGAAAATGCAGGAGTTGCATAACATTTTTTCAAAGGAAGGGTTAAAATTTTGAGTGCAGATTATCTTACAGATTTGATCATGGAAATGGGCATGTATCTTAAAACAAAATAATGAGGGAAGGAAAAGCGACTTCATAAAGGGTCGTTTGTTAGGATTAATAACTTTAAGTATTTTTAAAGAAATGGACAAAATGAAAAATAGTGTTTAATAACTACAGATTATTTTTGATGGACATTAGAAAGATAATAAAAAAGGCAGGGCGATGTGGTAAAAATGGTTTCACAATGGAAAAAGAAGAGGAAAAAGGAAAGTTACTGGGCCATTAAATTGCAGAATTGAACGAAATAGAGATACTGGACAGCACTTTATGCAGGGCATGTAATTGCCATTATTGGGCCAGCTCGTAGTTATGCAACTGTCCTAATTTCCTTTTATTTATCATTTCCAATGCTGCCTTTACTGTATTTTTGCCGTCTTGTATTTACCCATTTTCTTTCTAGTCCCATCTATCTTTTGTCGCAAATAGCTAAACTCTCCTTCCCTTGTTGGACTCTTTATTAAACTCTTCTTTCCATGTTCATTATATTTAATAGAATATCATTTCGATTTGTGAATAAGTTTTCAATTTGAACACCTGCATGTTTTAAAAGTAGTATTAAAATTTAAGAAGGGCAAAGTGTTTCAAAGTAGAACAGAACCTATGAGGTCCTGCAGGGTCAGTTTGCAACATCATAGTATACTTTATATGTACGAAGGAACTGCAGATGCTGGTTTAAACCGAAGATAGACATAAAATGCTCGAGTAACTCAGAGGGCCAGGCAGCATCTCTGGAGAGAAGGAGAGGTGATATTTCGGGTCGAGACCCTTCTTCAGACTGGTGAAGGGTCGAGACCCTTCTTCAGACTGGTGAAGGGTCGAGACCCGAAATATCACCCCTCCTTCTCTCCAGAGATACTGCCTGTCCCACTGAGTTACTCCAGCATTTTGTGTCTATCTTCGTATTTACATTATACATTTCTTTGAATCAGAATAATTAAATTTAATTATTCGTCACAAGATCATGTTATTAATCAGAATTTATAACTTGCTGGATCAATGATCCACTACAAGGAAGGAGGCCAATTAGTCCATCATCCATGCCTGCTCTAGCTTATCCAGCTAGTTCCCTTTTCCTCTCTCCCAGAAGCCTCGCAGATTATTTCCTTTCAAATGCTTATCCATATCCATGTGGAAAGCCTCGATTGACTCCATCTCCACCATTGCAAATGCATTCCAGATCTTAGACTGTCACTGACTACAAAGGATTTCCCATTTGTCACTGATTGACCCCCAAGAAATTATATTTAGATCCTTAGTAATGCTCATTCACATGCTAATCCCCAGCAGCATCTGAAAACACAGCAATGCCCTAATGGCACCCAGCCTTGCTTCAACTTCACGTCTCCCAACACCATCTTTAAATTTTCAGACTCCTTGTCTTTTTTATTTGCACTGCATAACTCAAAGTAGATAAATATCATGCATTTTCACTTCAGATTTTTAGTTGCTCATACATTCAGACTGGGTTTCATATGATACCAAGAAAGGTACATCAATGTATCTCTGCAGGACTTTCAGTAGCTGTGCATTGAGGATATTTTTGTTCTATTTCATTGATTGGCTTTATATACCTTTCGTTATAATTTTGTGCCCATTCAATGAACGAAATTGCTCTGAAATATCACATGGTCACACACGTGACCAATTATATTTGCCCTCTTACCCTAAACGAACATTGTCAGCATAACATTTAAAAATTTCACTTGATAAGCTTCGACATATATAAGTCATATATACAATACAAAATAATATACCTGTAATGCTTTCAGAATTAGAAGAGATGTATTTCACAATTTTTCAATTTTTGGTCACACGCGTGACTAAGAATGGCCCCATAAGCATCTAGGCCAACTGCTTAATGTTTTGTTTGATGGGCTCCCAATCTCAATTCATTATCTCACTTTAGAATTCAAATACCTTTATGTGGAGTTGCTTTATGTCCCACGTGGTCATCTCTCTTATCCTTATTGCTACGCACTGATCACTACTCCATTGCCCTGAATTTAATTCAAGTTCTCATCTGTATATTCCTCCTCTGGTTTGTCAGTCTCAGCTGTGCAACCCACATGCACCCTCCATGTAGCTTTCAATCCTTAAACCTCCCCACCACAGCTAGCAAAATATTTGTGGTTGACTTGAACTCAGCCATGAAAGATTCTGTGGCTCGATTTTCTAAAAACAATAATTATTGTGAATAACATCTTAATTATATTTGCTGATTAATTTTTAATGTTTATTTATTAGAAACATCATTGGAGTAATAATACTGAGTTTTAAAATAACCAAAAAGCCCAAAACTTAATACTAGGCTGGAATGAGACTAAAGAGTTATTGTATTGTGCTCTCTCATAATAAAACATGGTTTGAATCTTAATTATTCTGGGTTTACTGTGAGAAGTGATGGGCTGAATTAAACCGACTAACAGCTGGCGGTTCCATACCACGGGCTCTCAGCCTTATGTGGTAAAGCTTGTTTCGGACTTCGCTTGCATGCTTCTCCAAATGTGACACTTGTCTGACCGCCTGCTTTGTCACTGGTCACAATGGTGAGTTCAGCAATGGAGCACTGATGAGTTCGATACTGGGATGAGATGTACTATGTGTACAGCTTGGCACAACGGCTGGCTGAGATCCAAAGACAAACTCATTCATTGGAAACGGGTGAATGACCATCTGAGCAAAATAAGAACAGATATGTGTTTAAATTGTTGATGATTAAATTGAAGTTTAAGCAATAAAAAATATAATTTTTGAAATAGTTTTATTTGTATTATTTACATTTATTTCAATTTGTTTGAAGTTTTTAAATCCCTTTGACCATCAGAGAGAGGTATTTGGTTCAAAAGGTTTAATACTGGCAACTGCCATAGTCCATCAGGGTGATCTCTCAGAGAGATGTCCACTCACCTTGTAAAGCCCACTTCAGCTCATGGGAAGGCTCTCAGCAGAGAGGGATACTAGAAGGGTAAGCGAAGACGAGTGGCCACCGCAGATGGTATTCCCAGGCAGTGGGCTGAGTCAGCATAATCTGGCCCATTAGTTCAATAGAATATGGGGAGAGATTTGCTTTAGCTGTATCTCCTCCAAACCGATATGTTCCACTTTTATTGATGTATAATTAGTCTTTATTAATTTGTTTAATTAACCATAGAGAATATGAATTTGACAGTGCCTAAGAGCTTTAATTCGAGTCTCAGGAGGACAATGTACAAGTGGTACAAGCCAGTTACTCGCAAATTGTGGGACAGCTGATGAACATAAGTTTTGGCAGTGGTTGAATAGAGACATTAGGCTGTCAAATGTTAGCTGAATTTATTGATAGTATTAATTCACCAATCTTTGGAATCCTTATAAGGCACAAAATCAATTACAATTTTCTTGATGAAAAGCAAATTGTTCCATTCCCATCCACAAAAGAAAATTTGTTATTCAATAATAAAAAATAAAAAAACAAATATATGGTTGTGGGAATTCTTTAGAATTGAGAAATATAGAAGTGTAAGGAATAGATAAAAATAAATAGATACTGGGCGATAGAATGAAGTTTGAATTGTTTGAATCTTTTAGGAACTAGAATTATGATTTAGCATTACATATTTTTATTGTGTAAGTGTATTTTTAACTGATAAAGTAGACTAAATCATTCCAGGAGGCACGAGGAACTGCATGAGTGCTGGAGGAACTCAGTAGATCAGGCAGCATCTGTGGAGGGAATGCATAGGTGATGTTTCGGGATGGGAACCTTCTTCAGATGGGTTGGCGTAGGAGGGAGAAAGTTGGAAATGAGAGGTGGAGGCAGGACGAAGCCTTGCAAGTGATAGCTCGTTATAGGTGAGGGAAGTGATTGGTTGACCAGGATTTACCCTGCGAGGTGTTTTGATAATACAAATAATACTATAAAAAAGTAAAGATGAATTGAAGAATTTAATCAAATTTATATACTATTAATTATCTGAAATTAATACTTTTATAACTTTTTATGCTTTTACATAATCTGATACTCCGCAGCAATAAGTCTGTGTATCATGCCTATAATGAAGCAAAATGTCACAAGGCATTCAAAGATATGTTACCAAACAATATTTGATACAGGTACTGAGGAAATGGCCAAAATTGGGTCAAAGAAATAGAATATCATAAAAGAAGGAATTAGAGACTAAGATGTTTAGGAAGGGGTTTGAAAGATTATAGAATTGATAATTGAGTAGATGGTTGTGACGGTAGAGCATTTAAATCCAGCAAGAATCAAGAGACCAGAATTAGTTGTTTGACCATTAGCCAATCTAGGATATACCCAGGCACATGGGAAATGGAAGAATCAATGTTGTTAGAACACAGGCAGCGGTATTTTTGATGATCTCAGATTTATGGGTTCCAGAATTAGGGAGGGGACTGGAACAGTATTGGAGCAACCAAAGAAAGAGGTAACAAAGGCAAAGATGAGAATATCAGCAAGAGATAAGCTCAAACAGGGACATAGTCAAGACCTGGGCCTCTGTACCTCCCTTTGCAACTGAATCCTTAACTTACTCATTGGCAGACCTCAATCAGTGGCCATCAATAACAACATCTCCTCCTTATTGACCATCAACACAGGTGCACCTCAAGGCTGTACGCTTAGATCTTTGCTCTGCTTTCTTCATGACTACGTCTAAGCGCAGCTCCAATGTCATCTCTAAATTCACTAATGACACCATTGTAATTGCCCGACAGCATAGGGACAGATAAAGTTCAGGTGCTTGTGTAGTACAGTGTCTCTTGTTCGGTGTCTACATCTCTAAGGACTGAGTGTTGACTTCAGAAAGGGGAGGTTGGGAAACCACCTGTCCATTTTCGTTGGTGGTGGAAAGAGAAAGCAGCTTCAAATTCTTGGGCATTAACATCTCAGATGATCTGCCCAAGGCCTAGCATTTGAATGTACTCACAGAGAAGGTACACCAGTTTCTCTACTTTCTTCAAAGTATAGAGATTCTGTAAGTCTCTGAATACTCTCACAAGCCTTTAGTGTACTATGGCATGCATCCTAACTGATTGCAACATAACCTGGTATGGCAATTCCAAAGCACAGGAAAGCAGAAGGCTTCAGAGAGTGGTGGAATCCATCAAGACCATAACCCATCCCTCCATTGAAAGCATCCACATGAGGCTTCTCAGGAAAGTAGCATCTATCACCAAGGATCCCTATCATCCAGGCCATATCCGCTTCTCCTGCTACCATTGGACAAGAGTACAAACCCCTGAAATCTCACACTACCAGGTTCAGGAACAGCTTCATTCCTACAACTATCAGGTTCTTTAACAAACCTGGGAAAGCCTAATCATACATAAACAAGGGAACACTACAGTCCACCTCATTACCATGGACTTTTATTTCTCTTTTTTTTGCACTAATGTTCTTTTGAACAGTCCTTTAGAATATTGTATGTAATTTATGTAAAATTTGGTTTATGTGTGTCTGAATCTACGTGCTTGTGATGCAGCGCCAAGCAAGATTTTTCATTGTACCTGAATCTCACCATACCGTGCATATGACAATAAATTCAACAACTAGAATTGAATGGATTTTAAAGTGATCCCCAGATGTGTTGTAGATATTTAATCTAATACCTTTATAAAGTTCTTCCATTTACATTGTGAAACAATTAGCTTAGTAAATGCAGCAAAATCCACATTGAACACTTTCAATGCCTGAAAATGAAACTGCTCCATCGTTGAATAAAAATGTAACTCAGTGCATAAACTATTTACATCCAGTTATTTTGATTTATCCTTAGCAGGTAACTATTGTGTTTTATTTCTCAAAGGGCACTAGGAGATTTAATTTGGTATGTAACAAGCAGATTATTCAAATCAGTTTTGTGCTTTTATATATTCAGCAAAAAGGCAAAAAAAACTTGCAATTTCATTTTGTTTCCCAGATTTCCAACACACTGCAATGTGGGGCCCTGTTTTAAACTTCACAGCTCATGATGCACCAATTATGAGTAGCATGCATGGAGTGTCAAGACTTTAATCAGACAGACTGGATATGAATAGATAACCACCTGTAAACCAAGATGGGTGACCATATTGCAGTAAATGGCTGAGATTCATTTTACACACATGATTTATGTTTGCATTTCCGTCACTGCATTTTTATTGAGAAATTATCCTGCTATTTTCAGGAAGAGTTATTATAGGTTCTGTGTCCTTTGCTGTTTAAATTTCCTGTTATCTGCACAAATTGTCTTTGTTTACTATGTGAGTCAAATGCAGCCCCTTCTCTAGCCCTATCTCATTCGCAGAGGGCATGGTGTTAATAACAAACCATTTGTATTATGAGGTGGACTTAGATTTCTCATTTTCAGTCAAGGGATACAGCACCTTCTGGATGTCCTTGCATAACCAAGCAAAAACTTTTTCTGGTGGCTATTGTCTATTTCATGCTGTGATATTAGTAAATGTAGATGTTTTGGCACCATCACAGTTGAAAGATTAAGGCTATTTTTTAACCTATTTTCTGTTGATCTTTATACCTTTCATATCTATATTTTATATACAGATTTAATTCTAATTTATATTCCTGTTTTTTGTCGTCTTGATTTTGACAGTGCATCTTTCTAAAAGTTTTTAAGTCTGATTGGTTAAAGTGTCTTAATGCTTTTTTGGCCAACTCCAAGATGCCACAAATCCACAGCTGTGCCACAAAAAAAAGGGATCGGGGGTTATAAAACTTAGATGCCTGAACAAAACTCTGTTCCCCTATCAGCAAAATGAATGGCACGGGACATTTGTTTACGAATGACAACAAATTATGGACCATTAGTTTAATACTTTCCAGAGACTTCTTGTATCCCCTGGTGCCGTAAAGTGCAGCAAGCTGAGAGGTTCACTGACCATTAATGCTGTCGTGACATTTCCACATTCAGCCTTAAGAGGAATTCCTTTTGGAGACCACTGCCATGGTGATGGAAACAAGATAGAGCCATTGCCTGAATTCCTTGTTCGAGAATCGACTCAGAAAATATTCAAATTAAAGTGTGAGGATTGCAGTGTTGGAGTGAGAGAAAGGAAGACTGTTTCAATTCCCAGATGCTTAAGCATTTTCTTTAAGTATGCTTCACCTTAGTTTTACCAGTCCCAAAGGGAAAAACATTTGGTGTGGTAAACAGTAGCCATATGTTTTACTGAGATTTTGACAAGAGGTCTACTAGTTCATATGCAGCATTTACAAATTGGGAAAAGGCGAGTTCAATCCTTGCACAGAGAATCACAGTCTCACAACTATATTCACCACATATTGATAGATACTTTAATGGTGAGACCAACTTGGATTTGTTTTGCATAGTAAACCCTCAAATAGAGACTACTTCACTTATCTGTATTTTCGAAATACAGAATTTCATGTATTACCTTAACAGACCATAGCTCTCTCAGTTTTAGAAGGTCACTAGACGGGTGAGCACCCGTTGGGTGCAAATCTCTGCTGCAGTTGGTCCTGCGGGCACGGCTGAGGGAGGGGGGTGAGGGGAGGAAGGGATAAGAGGGGTTGAGGAGGGATGGAGTGGGTGAGTGGGGGGGGGGTTCAGGTGGGATCGAGTGGGGAGGAGGGGGGATAAGGGGTTTCATGGGGGATAGAGTGGGGGAGGAGGGGGGTGTTGGGGGGGGGAGGAGGGGGGTGTTGGGGGGGGGAGGAGAGCGTGCTGGAGCAATGTAGGAGAGGTTTGGGCCCAACGAGTCCACTTGGTCTAGTTACCGTGGGCTGGCGAGGGGGGACAGGGAAGGGGAGAGGGAGCCACTCACCTCTGCCCCATGTGCCCAGTGCTGTGGGCAGATCGAACCGTGGAGCCGATATGTCTCCTGCAGCTCGGCGGGGACCGCCATCGGCCAGTGCTGCGGACAGAGCGAGCCGTGGACCTGAAACATCTCCTGCAGTGTCCTGTGGGTGCGGCAACCCCCGTTGGGTGCAAACCTGAACTGCGGGCCCAGCAACCCTACCGATCCATGGACCCGTTGGCGGGCGGGGAGTGTCCCCCAGGGCCGTGGGTGGGACTCGGTGCCGGGCCCAGCGACTCTACCGATCCGTGGACCCGTTGGCGGGCGGGGAGCGTCCCGCGGGGCCGTGGGCAGGACCCGGTGGCGGGCGGGGAGTGTCCCCCGGGTCCGTGCCGGGCCCAGCAACTCTACCGATCCGTGGACCCGTTGGCGGGCGGGAAGCGTCCCCCGGGGCCGTGGGCGGGCAAGAGGGGACAGGGAAGGGTAGAGGGAGCCACTCACGACGGCCCCAGGCGTCCATCGCATCGAGCAGAGCGAGCCGTGCACCCGAAACGTCTCCTGCAGTGAACGGCGGTGATGGCCATCATGATGACCACGGGAGGAAGGTCAGGCGCGGGGCACGCCAGGACGGGCGCCGGTCTTCCTGCTGGTCCTCCTGGGAGGGAAGGGGGGGGGGGTGGGAGAGCGCATTTATTAAAATTTATTAGGTAAATTGTTTTTTTAAAGTACTAAAAGTTGATTTATTCGGAGCTGGGGGAATGGTGAGTAGTGTGGGCCTAAAATTGCTGCGCTATCGTGTACCGTATTTTTCCGGATGAAAACCGCACAAAGAAACACGGGACAAACAAACAAACAGGAGAACAAACATACAGGAAGTGGGGAACAAACAAAATGAGAGTTTTAGTAATATAGATAGATTATAAAGTAACATTTACCTTGCTAGTAAAGCTTAATAGGATAGACAATGCAAGCAAATGCAAATATTCTGTGTATCAGTCTCCATTCAGTTTAATGAACATCTCTTTTGTGATCTGGCTAGGATGGGTTCTGCCTGTTTATTTTGTTAACAGGTTGGCTGAATTATATGACTATATTTTTCATGTCATCGTTCTTCTTTGGCTAGCTAGATGTGTATTTGTCACTTTTCAAATTCTAACCTAAACATTAAAGTCTAAACATATTTGAAGATCAATTAGAGTTTTGTTATTCACAGAATACTATCTTTGTGATGCAAGTAATTCTTTTGCAGAGTATTTTGAATCCAGTCACTCTGCCATGAAACCCTTAGGTGTCTTTCCTAGTATGTATGTATGTGGTATATATGCAAAGTCACATAACTCATCTAGTAATTTTGGCCTTTTATAAGAAAATCCTGATGTAATAGATATGGTTGGACTCAGGGGTTATCATGTTGGCAGATGTAAATGACCCTGATTAAATAGTGACTGACTGGAAATAGCTTGTTTCATCACTTGACAAGGGGGAGGGGGGAACAAAAAGCTCAGCTGCAGTTTTTCCACGTTGGGTCTGGTTTGAGTAGAAATTTCAGGTTGCGTGTGCTCCATATACTCGGCACAGCTGAGGCAAATGCTGTCACAATCATCTTTTTATTCGCCCAAACTGGATTTTAGCATTGCAGGTGGTCTACATCTAATGAAAGGCTGACAAGCTGAACATCTCATTCCGGTAGGAAAACCTCTTTTCCGAATTGAAGATTACAATTTTTTACCAGAAAATATACATGACTGTAAAATGTGATTTTAATTGTAACAATAATATTTAACTCAAGAATGCCTAAATGAGGTCTTGTTTTATGCCGGTGTGCTGTCAAAAACCTGCTAAATTTTTAACTAAAAACAAATGTTGAGTGGCTCCATACAAATACTGTTCAGCATGAGACTACGTACAACATGACTTCTTGGAATATCATTATCGCTGTTCAACATAGTGTGTTAATAGTAATAGCCTCCTAGTTCAATTCCTCATATGTCTTAGCTTCAACTCAAATGGTGTGAAATATTTATTCCATAATATCACAGAATGTAAAGCCAATTTATTGAATTGTCTCATTCTGATAGCCTTGGGTGCCAGGATGTGTTCTAACTATATTTATAAAATCATTCGAGTACAGTTTTAAACTACTTTAAAAATACTAACTCTGTAGGTTATCTGCTGGAGGTTTCCGTATTTTATATTCTCATCTCAAAAAATATTTGATTGCATTGTGTGCGATTAGCTCATCAATGAGATGATAAACTATACATTTGCAGGAGCTTTGATGCATTAGTCCTGTTAAATTAATTCTATGAATTGTTCCTGAGGAAAGGACTAAGAACGAAGCAAATGAGTTACTGCATCATGATCATTTCCACAGTGGATAATAGTGGCTTTGTAAGGCAAATTGTTACAGGAAGTAAATCAACCGAAGATTTAAAAAAATTAAAGCTCTTTAAAAGGCCTGTATTTTTTATTTTTTTTTTGTCTGCTGTATATCAAACAACCCATTAAACAATGCAAGTATTTGTGGAGAGTATGTTTTTATGGTGGGACTATGTTCACATATTCTCAGAATATGGAAACATTATGAAAATACATGAGTTTTAATAATGAAGTGACATAAATTTTGTTTTTGATAAAGTCAGTTTACAAAATGTTGAAAGTAAACATTAGACTTTAAAGAGTGATTTATTTTGTGATTTATAGTGCCTTATCATTGATGTTCAAAAACTAAAATGCATTCATAAGGTGAAAACACCAGATGCCATTTGAAATGTAGACTCAGTTCCAGAAAATTAAGAGGTTGTTTATTTATAACAACCACATTACAACCCGAACAAATAAAATAAACAGAAAAGTCCTGATAACATGAAAAAACAGCAAAAGCTGGCAAACAGATAACATTAACCAGCAGTTAAAAGGGATGTTTAATATTTTAGATATGATCCTTGATTGGTTTTCCTGATTTCTCAACTTTCAACATCCTTGTTCTCGCAAGCATACACAGTCATTCAGAATTTGACACATCTTTGGATAAATTCATTAAAAAAAATAGGCAGTAAATAAAATTGGTAAACAATGACTCATGGTGAGCATATGGAGTTGGAGTATGAAAGGGTTAGGAAAGGGTGGGGAGAAAATTGAAGAATGAGGGTAGCCCAAACAGTGGAAACAGAAGAAAATAGCAAGTAAGAAACTGAAGAAAAATGCAGCTATTGGCAGTGGCCATGTTGGGATAGAGGCAATGATGAAGTGAAGTACAGTTTGAGGGTGAGTGCATTACTGAGGCTTTGGCTCAAGAGGCTGTTTACCACTTCTCACCTTTCAAAAAACTCGATCAAGTTAGTAAAACACGACCTGCCATATACCAAGCCATGCTGACTGTCCCTAATTAACCCATACTCTTCCTAATGGCAGTAAATCATACCCCAAAGAATCCTCTCCAGTAGCTTCCCTACCACTGACTCCCTACCTAGCTCACTGGCCTATTTTTCCTGGATTCCCTCCACTTCCCTTCTTAAATAAAGGTACACCATTAGCTATTCTAGTCCTCCAGGACCTTGCCTGTGGCTAGAGAACACACAAAGATCTTCGTCAAGCCTCCTGTAATCTCGTCTCTTGCCTCTCTCAATAACCTGGGATAGATCCGGAGGATTCATCCACCTTAATGGTCATCAAGAGCCCTAACATCACCTCCTCCTTAATCTCAAACTGCCCTTGCATATTAGTATTCTCCATACTGATCCCACTATCTTCCATGTCCTTCTTGAAAACAGATGCAATGTACTTGTTTAGCACTTCACCTATATCCCCAGACTTCAAGCACAAATTCCCATCTTTATCTTTGAGCAGTCCTACCTTCTCATTTTTACCCTCTTTTTTAATGTAGGTATAAAAAGCTTTGGAATTTTCTTTAATCTGACTCACCAAAGCCACTTCCTGGCTCCTTTTGGCCCTTGTAATTGCCCGCTTTGAGTTCCTTGCTCCTTTCTTTATATTCTTCAAAGACTCTGGCTGATTCCATCCTCTTAAACCTTTTTCTTTTTCACCAAATTTGTAATCTGTTTGGTTCCAAGGTTCCCTTCCTTATCTGTCTTTCTAGAACATGGCAGTTCTGAACTTCGATCAATGGGCCTTTTAACAACTTCCACAGGTCAGATGTGGACTTGCTCAATAACAACTGCAACCAATGTGCCTCCCGGGCTCCTGAGTAATAAGGTTGTTGTTTGCCTTGTTCTGATTTAGTACTTTCCCACATGGTCTAGCCTTCTCCCTATCAAAACAAACTTAATACATATGGAGTTGTTGTCACGATCCCCAAAATGCTCCTCCTCTGTAACACCAGTCACCTGGCCAGGCTCATTCCCAATACAAGGTCCAGTATGTTCCTACTCAACCTATAATTGCCTCAGCGGACAAACCCTCCAGTATGTTCTCTCTGATTGCCATCATGACAGTTTCCCTGAATACCTCATTTGGAGTATTATGTGCAGTACTCGTCACCCCATTTGAGGAAGGATATGGAGGCTTTGGAAAGGGTGCAGAGGAGGTTTACCAGCATGATGCCTGGATTTGGGGGTATTAGCTTTGGGGAGAAGTTGGACAGCCAAAGATTGTTTTATCTGGAACGCTTGACATTGTGGAGAGCCCTGATAGAAGTATATAAAATTATGAGAGGCATAGACAGGGTAGACAGAACTTTTTTCTCGCAGGATGGAAATATCGAATACTAGAGGGCATAGATTTAAAGTGAAAGGGACAAAGTTTAAAGAAGATGTGTATGGCAAGTTTTTTACACCTAGGGTGGTGAGAGCCTGAAACACACTGCAGGAGGGATGGTGGCTGAGGCAGAAACGATAGTTGTATTGAAGTGACTTTTCGATAGGCAAATGGATTTGCAAAGAATGGAGAAACATGAATTATAACCAGGCAGATAAGTGTTGGTCTTGACATCATGTTCGGCACAGACATTGTGGGCGATGGACGTGTTCTTGTGCTGTACTGTTCTCTGCTTCAAAAATAATGAGAAAAATTATGCAGTGGGCAATAAATAAAAATTAGAACTAAACCCTGCACAATGATAAATACAAGCTGAGCTACTTGCAGTGTGAGTAATGTGTCAGTACAAAATGTGTTACGAACTGTCGCATGCTGCCAAAGCTGTGAACTAGTCCTTGCTCTCCTAATTTTCAGGTGTTCAGCTTGGTGTTATCAAGTATGTTTAACAAAAATGCATTGTAGAAACAAAATTCCAGGTACGGCTGCAATAATGCAAATATTGTTTAAAAGAAGAATGTGTTTTTTGTCTTATTTTATTGAAGTGGCATTTTTGTGGCATTTTTAGAAAAATCGTGAATGATTTAAATAATATATCCAAGTTTTTTGTTGTTGTATTCTTTCGAATATATAACTGATTTACATTTAGCAATACATGACAACGATGCACCTACAGCGGTGACTACCATACTGTGGAGACGGTAATTATAATCTCCCTTAAATGCTGGGCTGCCACTTTGGATACTGGATGATACAAATCTAATATGGACAAATTAGTGCGAGATGAGCAAAATAGTGGTGGGTGGGCCGAAGGACATGTTTCTATGCTGTACAGCTCTGACTGTAAGACCTTATGCCTAATCTAAGGTCCTGATTGCAGGGCCCTCGATTATTTCAGAGCAGCAAAGTCATAGGAAGAAGCATGTTTGTGGACCATAATAAACAGACATCCTATTTAGTCTTGACATAGAGTTCACCAAGATATCTTTAGGACCTCTCGCTTTGCTTCAGCTGCAAGTAATGGCAGAACCCTTAAAATTCCACGTTGAAGAAAACTATCTCATTCTGGAAGAAGATGGTCACTGCACTTCCAAACTCATGAATTATCCAGCCAGGAGTTATAGCTTACTAACTTGAAAGCGACTTGTTTACTCCGACTATTCTTTTTATATCATTTAACTATTCTCTCCACGTAACCATATTAAATCATTACTTTGTGCAGTAACCTTTTATGTGGCACCTTTTTAAACAACGTTTGGAAATATAAAGTTGCACTTTATCAACCCTAGTAGGTAAATTGTTATGCTTTATTAAGTGTTCTGTGATCACTTCCTTAATAAAAACAAATCTTACAAAAAGCAGTATACTAGTGGTTCAACAACCAACAATTCTGGAAACAACTTGTTTCTTGTCCAAGTATTCAGTAACACTGCAGGGATTATGCAAAGCACATTACACAGTACTTGTGTGTCATTGCGTTTAGTCTAACAATTTTGTCATTGATTGTTCTAGGCTGTTCTTTTATCTATTAGACCACCAGTTTTTTTTCTTGTCCGCCAGCATCTTTCTCAATTGTCCTATGGTAAGATACTTTTTCTTAAAATCATGTTTGTTAGTGGTGGTTACTTGTATTCCTTCCCTGTTTGCTCAAATCAGATATCTAACTGAACATGAAAATATACCATAAAAGATATTCTTAGAAAATATAAACTCAGAAAACGTTTACTGTTGTATTCATCTATGGTTTGAGTGGTATTTTTGTTGAGTTGGTATCCTTAGACAGAAGTAGAGGTTAATTTGCATGAAAGAAATACCTTAGAAATGAAGCAGAAAATGCTGCAGTTGCACAGCAAATCTGTCAGCACCTAAAAAAGACTACTTCTCCAGCCAGTTTAGCTGTCATTACCTAGATATTTGATCAATATTTGGACGGAAAAGACAGATAAAATGAAGCAGCTACTCAAATACAATTGAAACACCATATAATTTCCTGACAAATATTAAGTGAGGAGAGAGGATGAGCATTGCAAAATCGTTTACAGGAAAATACAGATGATAAAATATTACAGCAGAGGAACAGGCCCTTTAGCCCACAATGTCTGTCAAACATGTTACTCAATTAAATTAATTCCTTGTGCCTGCACAAGATCTATATCCCTCCTTCTTTGCATTAGCATATGCCCCTCTAAAAACCTCTTTAACACCACTATTGCATTTGCTTCCACCACCAATTTTGACAGTGTATTCCAGGACCTACCCCTTATTGTGTAAAAAAAAACACTTGCCTTGCACAGCACCTTTAAACTTACCCCCTCTCAGCTTAAAGCTATGTCCTCTTATTTGTTACATTTTCACCCTTGGAAGAAGATTCTAACTCAAAATTCTATAAACCTCTATCAGATCTCACCTCAGTCTTCGATGCTCTAGGCAAAACAATCTGAGTTTGTCCAAACTCTCCTTAAGACTAGTACCCACTAACCCAGGCAGCATCCTGGTAACCCTTTTCTGCACCTTTCCAAGGCTTCCACATCCTTTCTGCAATGGGGCAACCAGAATTGTACGCAATACTTCAAATGCAGCCTAACTTGTTTTATAAAGCTGCCACACGAGTTCCTTATACTAAATGCCCCAACCAATGATGGCAAGCTCTCTATCTATTTGTGCTGATATTTTCAACGAGCTATGGACTTGAACCCCAATATCTATCTGTGCATCAATGTTGTTTAGGGTCCTGCCATTAACTTTTTGCTTTCCCCTTGTATTTGATCTCCCAGAGTATAATAGCTCACACCTGTCCGGAGAAAAATAGAACACCTTAAAACAAATTGATAGAATCACAACGCAGACAGTTTTACAAATGTAATTATCTGCTTCTACTGACATTGTTATGTGAGACAACGTTGCATGGTCAGATACGGGACACTGATATCAACAGCAATAATAGCTGTGGCTAGTACATTTATTGAGGTAAAACAAAAAAAAATTGGGTTTAATTAAATTATCTATTAATTAGGCTGGAGTTTGAGATGATATTATATGCATCAATCTCATAAACTGGGTGTACTAAATATCATTCTAGCCCTAGAGAAAAGAATCCTTCCATCAAAATATAATAGTGTGCAAAATCACATACTTCTGGAGTAGAACCATTGTAGCCATAAGGGGCTGCACAATGGCACCAGCTAGTAGGGCTGCTGCCTAACAGCTGCAGTGGCCTGGGTTCAATAATAACTTTTGGTATTGCCTGCGTGGTGTTTGTGCGCACTCCCTATGACTGTGTGGGTTTCCTTCCTGTGCTCTGACTTCTTCACACATCCTAAAGATGTACAGGAAAATAACTGCAGATGCTGAGAAGGGTCTCGACCCGAAACGTCACCCATTCCTTCTCTCCTGAGATGCTGCCTGACCCGCTGAGTTACTCCAGCTTTTAATGAATCCTAAAGATGTACAGTCTGTTAGGTTGAATGGCCCTTTTCTTGAGTAGAAAAATCTGGGGAGAGTGAGAGTAGGCAAAGAACAAAGTGGGCGAGTGTATTTTGGGTGCTTGATGGTTGGTGTAGATTCATTGAACCATCATCAATGGTTTCCATTATCTATGAACCAATTCTATTTTTGGGTCAAATCATGCCATGCTGAAAATTCCAGTCATAATTCACCCTTCAAAGCTGACTTGATATCTGTGTCAGACACAGGCAACACTTCCTGTGGACCTTTGCAGGGGGAAATTAGTTCAGTTTGTCCAGAGAATGACCATTGTTGAACATTGCAGGGAACGTGTCATAGTCAGAGAGTTCTACCGCACAAAAAAGACAGTAGGGGTACGATGGATTGTGGGAACGCTATTCTTTGCAGATGGGAAGACGTGAGTCAATTAATCTGACTTGCTCTCATTTGATCTACATCCAATTGATGATAGTTCTGGAGAATCTCTAGACTGTCTCACTTTAGAGGGAATAGTGTACATACAGAATGAAGAATGCTATGAAACATAAAAATAACTGATTGAATTTACTCTTTTATTTGTTAATTTTCTCTCATCCTGTCATGTTTCCAATAAATGTGGATGCTCTGTTGGGGTACATCTCATAAATGTATATGGGCCTCTGCCAAAACTCCCAATGACAGTAGTAGATAATGGATGGTAATAAAAACTAGTAATGATGACTTTTATCCCTTCTGTAACTACAGCATGCAAATTCTGCTTCATTTGACATCTGTAAGATAATACTGGATCCAGATCCTTAAGATCCTGTAGCTTCATCAACAGTGTCTTTCAGAGGCATATTTTTTAATTTCAGGATCAATGGTAAATTTATGCAGGATATCCTGAATGCAGGATTCGGGCTGAATTCATGGATAACAATTGGCCCTAGAGCAACGCATTGGAGGCAAAACTTCAGTTTAGTTGCCACTCTTGGGCTGCCCCACATTGCGAGGTCGTTGCGGCAGCCGCGCCATGTGGACATTCAATACCGTACAATGGGAAAAGTAAAATGCACCTGGGGCACTACGCAAACTCAAAGTAGAAACATAGAAAAATAGGTGCAGGAGTAGGCCATTCAATATGATCATGGCTGATCATCTAAAATCAGTACCTCTTTCCTTCTTTTTCTCCATATCCCTTAATTCCTTTAGCCCTAAGAGTTAAATATTGGGGGAGGAGGTGGTAGGGTTCCAGCCCAGCATGTTGCATGAATTGACCCCAAATTGTTATGAAGATTATCTATGAATCTTCTAACTAGCATAGAGAAAGGTAACAAGAGAAGAGATCTTAAAAGCCATTTACATGATGAATTGGGAAGGAGCAGATGACCAAGAGACATTGAATAGGAAATAGTCACGGAGAGGGAGAAGAATGGCCAGGAAGAAGTTTTATTTTCAAACAATTGTTAGACATTGAAACATTTTGCATCAGGGATTTTTAAGGTATAGTTTATTTAATATTTTAACCAAAAATTAACCAAACATTGGAGCTAAAGAAGAATGGGTTTAACATTGGATTGATCCAGCAATAATCTTTTTATGCTATGAATTTCTCACATTTCCCACAGAGAGACATATATAGAAATAATTTCTTGACCTACTTCATTTTAATGTTATAATTAACAGTTTGTCATCTTCATTAATCACTTCTACACAGACTATAATTAAATTAAAATTACAAGATAGTTGTAGTGCTTAAATATTCATGGTTAGTATTTAAGCAAATTAAACATTAATATAACAAAAAATAAATTTGGATAGCAAAGGTTTAGAAGAATGCAAGCAAATAGGATTTATATTGATTGGCATTGATGAGTTGGGCTGAAGGGCCCAATTCTGTGCTGTACAACTCTATGACTATTTCTCTATTTACCATGTTCACTTATTTAAAGGCATCACATTATCCATTAGAGAAAGTTAATATCAGTGGTAATTAGTTTTATAGAAATTCATCAAAATGACACAGATTCTCAGTGAAGTGTGTTCTTAGTTTTATCATGAATATTTAGAGGAATCTTGAGGCTGAAGACTAACTTTCATATCACGAGCAACTAATGGACTTAAGTAGCATTTCATTCTATATAAATAAACAAAATGTATTAATTATAACTTAGTAGAATCCAAATTGTTTTTCGCATTTGCTTTATTCGGTAAAGATACTTGCCTTCCAAATTGTAACTACTTAACTGTTCATAACTTTCTTCAGTGGCACATGGAAGATTTAGCAATTGGAATGAACTAACAATTAGTCATACAACATAGCAGCAGACTCTTAGTCCCAACTCAGCCATGCCGACATAGGTGCCTTTCTTGGGCCCATTGGTCTGTATTTGGTCCATATCCCTCCAACCTTCTCCAATCCATCTACTAAATGCCAGTTAAATGTTATAATAGTATCTGTCGTAACCACCTCCTCTGGCAGCTTATTCCATGTTTGCACACCCTCTGTGTGGGAAAAATTGCCCCTCAGCCTGTAAATCCTTCCCTTCTCATCTTAAACCTATGCCCTCTATTTTTTGATATGCCTCCCTTCAAAAACAACTGTGACAATCCATCCCATCTGTGCCATACATGGTATTATAAATCACTATAATGACACCCATTGGCCTTCTTCACTTCAGGAAAAACAATCCCAACTTATCCATCCTCTCCTCATAACTCAAGCCCTCCAGTCCTCACCACAACCTTGGGTATCTTTATCTCACCTTCTCTAGGTTAATCACAGAGAATGACGACCATACAATATTCCAGGTGCAGTCTTACTAACATCTTGTAGAGCTGTAACACAACATGCCCAAGCTTTTACTTAATTTCTTATTCAATAAAGAGAAGTGTGCCATCTGTCTTCACCATCAGGTTGACCCATGCCACCACTTTCGGGGAATTATATACTTGTATCCCTAGGTCCCTCTACTACAACACATCCCATGTTATTCACTATGTACATCATGTCCTGAGTTAACTTCCCAAATACATCACTTCGCATGTATTTAAATTCCATCTGTCATTCTTTAGCTTACTTTCCCAGTTGTTCTAGATCCTGTTGTAGCCTTAGATAACAGTTCTCACTGTCCACCGCACCACCCAATTTTGATGTCATTCTCAAAACTTATCAATCACACCAACTATATTTTCATCCAGAACAATTATATATATGAGAAACAGCACCGATCCCTGTAACATACCACCTGTCACAGGCCTCTAATCTGAAAAACAAGCCTCCACCACAACCCTCTGATTCCTTACACCAAGCTAATTTTTTATCCAATTGGCTATCTCACCCTGAGTCCCATGTGATCTAACCTTCGAAACCAGACCACCATGTGGGGCTTATGCTTTGCTGAAGTCCATGTAAACTAGGAAGATAAATGTTATTATAATCAGGGAATAAACGGCATTAAGAAATTTGACAAAAATAGTGCATCAAGGATACTGACTTCACCATGGAAGGAATCTACAGGAAGCACTGCCTCAAGAAGGCAAGTGATATCATCAAAGAGCTCGCCACCCTGGCTAAACTCTCTTCTTAGTGCTACCCTTGGGAAGAAGGTGGTGGTGAATCTGTGAAATTCATTGCCACAGACGGCTGTGGAGCCCAAGTCAATGGATATTGTTAAGGCAGACATTGACACATTTTCGATTAGTGCGGCTGTCAAGGGTTATGGGGCGAAGGCAGGAGAATGGGATTGAGAAAGAAAGATAGATCAGCCATGATTGAATGGCGGGGTAGACTTGATGGGCCGAATGACCTTATTCTGCTCCTAGAACTTATGAAGGTACAAGAGCCTGACAAGCGTTACCACCAAAAACAGCTTCTTCGCAATAACCGTAATTTTCTTGAACCAATCTGCATAAAGCTACCACATCCCTATCTCACCAATGAACCTCTACAAACTTTGCACTACTTTGATCGCTCTACATACTTTGTCTTTTGCAAGGTTATGGTCTAATCTACATGGAATAACTGATGATTTATTGTATATTATTGTTGTTGTGTCTAATGCCTGTAAAGCTGCAGCACATAAGAATGTCATTGTTGCAGTTCATATCCAATGGATCTGACAAATAAACACTCTTAACTCGTGATAGAAAACCTGACATATTTAAACTGAGTATAGACTTAGGAATAACAACTGAAGGGTGGAATTGTTTGTATAAAATTGGTCAGTGTAGAATAGTTATAGAATGCATGTCTGTACATTTACTATGGATTTGGATCAATTTATCTAAGCATTTCACACTGTGCTCATTCTTTAATATAAACTGAAGCACAGTAGAATTGTGACCTGCTCTGACTCAGCTGCAGAAGTCAGTGTCTTTTATTATAGTTGTTTTTAAGACCAAGTGGCTAGTATTAAAAGCAGACTAGGTGAAAATGGGATGTAATAATCCAATCTATAACTAACACAATTATGGATGAGGGTTTCACCGCAGATGAGCTGAGCCATTGGAGGTGGAGTTAGATAATGTTGCAGAGATGGAGTGAGTCAACCTTAATACTGACAAGGAAATTGATGGCCAAATCTCAACTGGGGGTCAGATGTGACAAAAGGGTTCTGATTCAGTTTCAGACAGTATTTTCAGTTGCATAGCTGGCGAAAGGGCAGTGTATGAATTTTAATAACCCATGATGTTACAGGTAGCCATAACAGATAGGTTATGAGTAATTTTGGAAGTCATTTTTTTGCCACTACAAAGGCACGTACAATCTAAATGTTGCAAGTATGTACAAAATCTTAACTTGGAAATTTCCATGGGAAATGTGTGCTTAACAGATTGTGGTAGGTCTTAGACCTCAAATGTGAATGGTCTTGCATTTTAAATGTTTTTAAATGCTGATAGAATGTTTTCCCTAGTGGGAAAACCAAAAAATAGGCAGCGTTTTTTTCATAATAAGGGGTTGGAGATCAGCAGGATTCAGGGGATGTCATAAATTTGGGATTTTCAATTTTCTGAAGCTGAGGAAACAGGCATATATATTCCAGGTTGAGATTGACAGATTTCTACATTATAAAGAAGTTGAGTGTTATGGTGAAGAGACAGGCTTGAGCAGTCTGCGGATCTTTTTCCTATTGTTTACATTTGCATGTGTATTATATGTTCTGACAAAGGTTTTTTTGCTTTGGTGGTAATTATAATAAAATGGATGATTCTAACGTAATGCGCATTAACTGAACTATCAAATAGGTATGCCGAGAGTAGATAATTGAAGATGATTTCCTATTCCATTAATTACTTTTGAATTAATATCACTGGCAGAATAGGAAATTACAGTGGATTTGTTCTTAATTTTTAACAGTACATATATGTGACTATTTATATCTGCCTTGATATAATGAAATGGAGATGAAAAAGAATGGACAATTGGATAATGTTTTTAAATAATTTATTGAGTGATTATATATAATTTCAGAGTAGCTTCACAAATAATGTGTGTGAGAACCTTTAAAGGTTTTTTTCCTTGATTTCAGTTTAGCTGGTAAATTTGAAAACAAATAAATCAAGATCACGTGTCTCTTTATTAAGAATGTAAGAACAAGGTTAAACTATATGGCACCTTGACATTGTTCTTTCATGCAATGAGATTGTGATTGTTCATTAAAGGATTTTAAAGTTTTCTCCAGATTTCTGCCTTAGATCAAAATTCCTTTATATACTTTTAGTTAACAAAAATGCATTAAACTTAGCTTTAAAATTAATCTTTGACCGAGCATGAATTGTCATTTGTGGAAGAGGGTTGTGACCTCTACTTTCTATACATTTAAACAGTTTCCTTACTTCAATCCTTAAATATCTATTCTTTAGATTATGTCCCGTAGCAACAGGAGTGGTTTCTCTCTACCTACCCGATCAGTCGTCTTTAGTATCTTGGAAATCTTGAACAAATCTCCTATAAACATTAACTTTAAAGGAATTCAAACATGGTTTGTTACATTTCTCCTCATGATTTCAACCTGCTGCCCCTCTAAAAATGTGTATCCTTGTGCTCAGCACTACTCGTATTACTTCTGAGATGATATATCTAGGGTTTGTTTAGCTGGAACAAAATTTCTATTCCACATAAATGCAGCATTCCACAAGGCTCTATGATTATTTTCTGTATTTTACTTTTTAATGATCCATACACTGGAGCCTCAAGTCTCTTTGAGCATCTACTGCTTTAAGATTTTTAGCATCTAACTTTCACACAAAGGGTGGCACGTATATGGAATTGGCTGCCACAGGAAATGGTCGAAGCAGGTGCAATAACAATAATCAAAAGACACTGGACAGGTTCATGTATAGGAAAGGTAAATCATCAAGTCTATTTACATACAGTCTAAATTAACAATGCGAAAGTGGCAAACTTTTTTTTCTTGATTGAATTCATTGTCCAATAAATTATTTAACAGAGTGCCAAATTCTGTGGACAAAAGCTGGGACACTGAGTGACACTCAGAACAGAAAAGGCAAGTAGACACTTAGGATTTAATCACTTCCCACAAAAAAAACATTGAATGTATAGGTCAAACTGCCCAGGGAGAGACATTGAAGCAAAATAGCATTTGTTAATTTAAGAAAGAGTATATCAAAACGGTTCATTGAGGGGAATGACAGATGAGGCACTGCAATTTCCTTTTTTTTTAACTCCAGGCCAGCCTAGATTGATCTTTTAGAATTCAAAACTAGGTTGCTGAATGTTTTATCAGAATGCATCTAAAAATTTGCTCAATGACACATCTTGAAGAAAAGCACATTACATTTTCATTTAACCTGTTTGGCACTTATGCACCATAAGATCAATAAATTGAAGGATTCAGATATAATGTGATTGTCATTTACGGTTCATTTTTCAAAACATATTTTGCCCAAATGGGAACATTTAGATGATAGTTATTCATGTTCCTATATTCAGTCTAGTCTATCTGCTCACCAGTCCCAAATTTCTCCCCCACCGATAATTCAGTCACTCGCCTTTCCGCGTTCCCAAAAAGAGATATAGTGTTGAGCCCTGTCTCGTAGGTTCTTTATTATTGAGTAAGGAAAATTTCTTGGGACACATTTTAACAACCCATCCCAGCCCTTTACACCATGAGTGATTCAGTCAGTATAAAGGAAGTTGTAATTTACCACTAAGGTAGACACAAAATGCAATTTCAGTTATTTGCAATCTCCCTACAGATCTGATCTATTAATTCCTGCTGATTATTGGGAGGTATGTAATACAGTCCTATTAATGTAATAATTCCCTTTCTATTTCTAAGTTCTCCTCATATAGCCCCACTGGATGATCCCCAAGAATGCTGTCTCGAAGCACTGTATGTATGTCCTCCCAGATCAAAAAGTCTGTAGCATTAATACTCTGGAACATTGAGTTGCCACTCCTACCCTTCTCAACCATGTTTCAGTTCTGCCTAAAATATCCCAATCCCCTGAGCCAATCCACATCTTCAGTTGGTCCACCTTAACTGATAGGCCCCTGGCATTTAAATAAATACAGTTTAAACCACCAGTCTTTCCTCTCTCTTTACCATGCAGCTGCCTGCCCTGTCTGCTAATCTCGCTCTCTTTGACTAGAGTATTTGCCCCCAACCTCTCATCTGCCTCTTTTCTGTTCTGGGACCCTCTATCCTGTCAATCTATTTAAATCCTCCCAAATAGCACTAGCAATTTTCCCTCCCAGAAGATTGGTCTCCCTCTTATACAGGTCATTTCTGCCTCAGAAGAGATCCCAATGATCCAAAAACTGGAACCCCTCACCAGCTCCTCTGCCACGTATCCATCTGACATATTCATTGGGGAAGAAAGCATCCATGGAATGATTTAAATATAGGATAAGAATTTATTAGTTTCAAGAGATTGAAACCCAGGAACAATGTATGTCAATAAGAATAGGGATGATGGCGATGAGGTAAAGAAAAGAGGCAGCATAGTTTTGGATGGTTAAGATTGTGGAAAGGAAGGATGAACATCTTGGCCAGGTCTGAAATATTTGAGACAGAAATTACAAAGGCACAGATAAGGATTGCAGTTCATGGGCTGCGTTGGAACTGAGACCACAGATACTATTAAAATTTACATCTTTGCGATAGAGAGAATCTGGATTGAAAATTCAGTGTGCATCATACAGGATGCGGATATTGTGAATAGTTTGGTTCAGCCAGTGGTAAAGGTATAGCATTTTTGATGGATTCCAAATAAAATGCTTTTTTATTTTCCCAGCATGTTGCTGAAGGAAATAAGGGTTCATTGAAGGCTGGATATTTGATAAGCAGCCTAACATCCCCAAAGTAATATAGTTGAATAATAGTATAGAAATGGATGCCATTTGTATGTGGCCTGTTCTGACAAGGGGAGAGCACCAGGAATGAATGTTTTCTGGATGAGCCACCACAGATTAAAGAAAAATATCACCATTGCACAGGTATTTATTGCAATACCTCAAACCGATCTAAATTAATTCTCTTCGGGGGTTTGTTCCTCTGCTACCTATTTCTAACTAACAAACAACCAGAAAGCCTGAGTAAAATAGCAGAAATTCCTATTATCACTTGATGTTAAAACGTGGTTATCCAGCACATTTTTGCATTTGCATCCTACTAAATTACCAAAATTTCAAACATTCTCATTAACACCTAGACACTACCTTTCCCTTCAACTGACTTTCTATCTTATGTTAAGGATCAGTATGAGCTCCCCTCCCTAATATTTGCCACATTCTTTGCAACATAAAGTTATCTCTCTTCTCCACTTCTGACAAAGTCTCTTGGGCTTGAAGTGTTAACTCAGTTTCACGTTCCAGATGGCAAGAGTGAGTGAGACTGGATAAAATAGCACTTGTGAGAACTTTATCAGAAAATTATTATTTTAAAATTACTTTTGGTTGATTAATTGTTAATTAAATTTCCATTATTATGTGAAAATCACATTGTTGTCTGTGAATATATTCTTCTAATTTGAGGAGAATGATAACAGGATGAGCATTAAGCTGTTTATTATGGAGTCTGAGTTAGATCCACAACACCTCTCTTTACTAGACTCGATCACAGTTGGTGGGTTCAGCTGTTTTGGATGGTGATGCACATCTGTGCAATAAATGGTCTGTTTACTACACTGTCAGGCTCATCAAGGTTTTGATTTCACCAAAGCAAAGGAAGATGATGGCAGCTTCTACTAACAACGTGATCAACAATACCTTTTTGATTAGTTGCCACTCCATTTCAATCAAGTTGTTACTGCTTTGCACTCGTGCTAGAACAGTATTGAGTGCAATCAATGTTCCTTATAGAGTACAAAGGAAAAGAAGCACCTGAACGTTTAAGTGAGTAAACACGCATTGTTGCTATTGATTAATCATTGTTTTATTGATTTTATGATGTCTGTAACTGGTAACTACGCCCAAACGTTTGATTCATTGATGCTAATTTATCATAACTGATATTTCTAGTAGTTCTTAGTAGTTAAACTGCAAAGAGGTAAATTATCAGGAAATTCAAAAGTTTAGTATACAAAAGGCTTTGAGCCATGACAAATTATGTTCGTGCATTTAAGAAATTGAAACCAGTTTAAAGTGCCAGCCTTAACCAGCACAA
This sequence comes from Rhinoraja longicauda, assembly GCF_053455715.1. Classification (NCBI taxonomy): domain Eukaryota; kingdom Metazoa; phylum Chordata; class Chondrichthyes; order Rajiformes; family Arhynchobatidae; genus Rhinoraja; species Rhinoraja longicauda. The sequence goes on along the minus strand of NC_135975.1, from coordinate 15,117,154 downwards.
ATGATAGCATGTCACATTGTTGCTATAGGCAAATTGAATCTTAAGCCAGTGTTAGGGATCACAAAAATAAATGTAAATAATTAAAAATCCCTGTCTGTTTTATCTGTTGCCCACAGAGGCTGATATTTCTAATTTTAAAAATGGAAAATAATAATACAATATTTTCCGTGAACGGAAAGAAAAAAAACCCTTCTCAACAGGTATTATTAAGATTAATTTTCTGTCTGAATTGATAATTGACCTGAGATTTAAACCAACAAGAAAGAACTATGTATGGAACTAATATTAAAGCTTTACATTACTGGTATCTGAATTAGCCTTCTGATTATAATACTGGACAAAATAATATAAAGTGGAGTATAGTCAATAGAAGATTTGATTTGAAATTGAAAATTTAGATGATTCGGTTCAGTTCAAGTCTTGTGGGTGCTGGAGGAACACAGTGGGTCAGGCAACATCTGTGGAGGCAGAGAGATGGTAAATGTTTTGGGTTGAGATCCTGAATCAGGACTCATTGTGAATCGTCGACTATCCATCTGTCCCCACAGATGCTGGCTTACCGACTGAGTATCTCCAGCAGTTTGAAAGCTGAAAGCATGTTTGGCCTTCGTAACGAGAGGATTTGAGTATAGGAGTAAAGAGATCATTCTGCAGTTGTATAGGGCCCTGGTGAGACCACATCTGGAGTATTGTATGCAGTTTTGGTCTCCTAATTTGAGGAAGGACATCCTTGCTATTGAGGCAGTGCAGCGTAGGTTCACGAGGTTAATCCCCGGGATGGCGGGACTGTCATAGGAGGAAAGATTGGGCTTGTATTCACTGGAATCTAGAAGGATGAGCGGGGAACTTATAGAAACGTATAAAATTATAAAAGGACTGGACAAGTGAGATGCAGGAAAAATGTTCCCAATGTTGGGGGAGTCCAGAACCAGGGCCCACAGTCTAAGAATAAAGGGGAGGCCATTTAAAACTGAGGTGAGAAGAAACCTTTTCACCCAGAGAGTTGTGAATTTGTGGAATTGTCTGCCACAGAAGGCAGTGGAGGCCAATTCATTGGATTAATTTAAAAGAAAGTTAGATAGAGCTCCAGGGGCTAGCGGAATCAAGGGATATGGGGAGAAGGCAGGCACAGGTGAATGATCAGCCATCATCACAATCAATGGCGGTGCTGGCTCGAAGGGCCAAATGGCCTCCTCCTGCACCTATTTTTTATGTTTGGTATTTGGCTCCAGTTTATAGCATCTGCAGTTGTGTGAGTCTCCGTCTTGGCGATTTATGTTTCCAAGTGTCAGAATGCCCCAATAGCAAAAGAGGTAATTTTCCTTTGTTATTTTTAAATCTTTTGCCGGGTGCCACTGCTATCAGATTGTGACAGTGTATGTTAGGTTCATTTAGATATTGGCCAAATAGTACATGAAGAAACATTTGAGGAGCAACGCAGCAATCAGATTGAAAGGGTAATAATTGGTGAACATAAATTTCAGTTTAAGGCACTCAGGCAAAATACTGCGCACTTTCTGGGTGTTAGATATGTGAATTAATAAGACGAAAATCATGTTCATGCATTTGGAGATGCACAGTGTACAAAGTGGAGGAGAATGATTTGCCTTGAGCTGGGCTTGCATTTCCCTTTGCAGTTGTGACAGGCATGGGACCAGAACACGTGTGAATCTATTTTTAGATACATAGATTCTATGCTTTATTCTTTGCATCAATGAGTTTCATTGCTAATCTCAGATGAATCATGACATTAGCTTTAATTCATTCATAGAGAGTAGTAGCACGGATCTTCAGCCCACATTGTCCATGCCAACCAAGATGGCATACTGGGCAATTCCCATTTGGCCCATAGCCCTATAAACACTTCCAATTCATCTGTCTGTACAAATGTCTTTTAAAAGTTGTATTGTATCCGCTTCAATAGCTTCCTGTGTCTGCTCATTCCATATACGGACTACCTTCCGAGTGAAAATGTTGCCCCTAAGGTCCCTCTTAAATCTCTCCCCTCTCACTTGAGCCTCTGGCTTCTAGTCCTTTACCCTGGGAAATAGACAGTGAATGCTCACTCTATCATGCTCTCATGATCTTGTACATTCAGTGAAGTCACCCCTCAGTACTTCAAAGTGAAAAATCCCAACCTCCCTACCTCAAGTCAACAAGCCCAGGTAATATCCCGGTGCATCTCTTTTTCACTCTTTCTAAATACAAGATCATATGCAGGCATCAGAATTTCATGTAGCATTGGGCAAATAAAATCTACTTTTCCTAACTAAATGTGAGTCTGAGAATTCAACAAAATACTATCAGGTAAAAATTGTGACCGTTTTTTCATAAAATAATATGGCATAATATATCTGATGCTTTTGCCATGACCATTTATATGCTTCCATTTGGTGGAAAAGAAAAATATATTGATAATTTTGCCTATGCTTTAGGAAGTTTTATAGTATTGTCATAAATTCCTATTATTATTTGACTACAGCAAATAAACTTACTAGGCTTCATTAGCCTTGTAATAATGTCCCTTTTTTTTGCTGGGTCTCAATAGCTGTCACTGCTTCCATGATGCCTGCTTAACCAGCAGTATTTCTGTAAACAATGAATCAGATGATTATGTTGGCCTTCTTGAAAAATGTGGGGTTTATCCATGATTCTATGATTTTAGTGGGAAGAACTTCCCACACTTAGAAAGTGACATATTTGATGTCCAAATATATCTAATCTGATTCTGAAATGGAACAAATAACATTTCAAGTAGCCACCCCAGTGTTATACCTAGTTTTCTATTTGTAATATTACTTTAAACAACATTAATTTTATTTTTCCCCCTATTTTTGTTTATTTGCGCTTTTATTTAGTTTTATTACTGACAAATTTCCGTGTTGTTGCTTGCTGTGAGTCACAGGATAAACTGTTGTATGAAATAAATACCATGTGGGTTAAAACCTGTTTCATTGATTTGGAATGATTTAATTAGGAAAAACAAAATCATTTAATGTGTTTCCGAAAAACATTCTGATGCTTTGGGATTTGAACTCCAATATTTTCTCTTAAAATGTGAGAACTGCAAATGCACGTTACATTTAATTTAAATTATTTGCCATTTGGTAATAGTCTCAGAACAGTGGCCTGAGTGAACTTGCTCTGACTTAGAATTCAAAGCCTTTAATTTCCAGGTATTTTCTTGGTTCAGTTCACTTTAGTTTATTGTCAGGTTCAGTGAAAAGCTTTAGTTGTGTGCTAACTCGCCAGCGGAAAGACAATACATGATTGCAATCGAGCCATTCACAGTGTAGATACATGATAAGGGAATAACATTTAGTGCAAGGTAAAGCCAGTAAACTGCAATCAAAGATAGCCTGAGGTCCCTGATGAGATAGATAGTGGCTCAGGACTGCTCTCTGGTTGCGGTAGGATGGTTCAGTTGCCTGATAGCAGCTGGGAAGAAACTGGTCCTGAATCTGGAGGTGTGCGTTTTCACGCTCCTATAACTTTTCCCCGATGGGAAAGGGGCAAAGAGGGAGTGGCCAGGGTGTGACTTGCCCTGGATTATGCTGCTAGCTTGCAGAGTCCGTGTGAGGTATAAATTGAGTCAATGGAAGAGAGGTTGGTTTGTTTGATGGTCTGGGCTGCGTCCACAATGTGCTGCAATTTCTTGCGGTCTTAAACCAAGCTGTGACGTCCGCCCCTCATCCACTCACCCCTCCTCCCAGCCGGGAGGACGAGCTGCGTTTTTGACGTCAGTCGGCTCGTGCGCAGTTGGGGCCAGTCGAAAATGGCGGCGCGCACAGACGCAGCGGCTCACAGCTCTCCCTTTCGGTGCTCTTTATGTGTGTTATGTGTGTTATGTCTGTTAGTCAATTTTAATCACGCAAATTTAATATATTGGTATTTATTTGTTTTGCATTTATTGCATATATGTTTTTTACGCACCGTCAGGATTGCTATTTTTTAATTTCGTTGCACTTGTTGCAACGACAGTAAATGAATATTATTATTACAGATGAACCCCAATGTAATGGGTGTGTGGGGGGAGGAGAGGGGACGGAGTGGGTGAGGGAGGGGAGGAGTGGGGTTGAGGGGGGATGGAGTGGGTGGGTGTGGGGGGGGGGAGGGGAGGTGGGGGGCTCGCGGGGAGGGGAGGAAAGTGGTTGAGGGGGATTGAGTGGGGGAGAGGGGAGTAGGAGGGATAAGGGGGGATGGAGTGGGTGAGTGGGGGGAGGGGTTGAGTGGGGGGAAGGGAGGAGGGGGGTTCAGGGGGATGGAGTGGGTGAGTGGGGGGAGCGTAGGGGGGATAAGGGGAGTTGAGGGGGGATGGAGTGGGTGAGTGGAGGGGGAGGGGGGGAATGGGGGAGGGGAGGGTGCTAGACCAATGCAGGAGAGGTTTGGGGGGTTGAGTGGGTGAGGGAGGGGGGGTGAGGGGAGGGGGATTGAGTGGGTGAGGGGGGAAGAGAGGAGGGGGTGGAGTGGGTGAGTGGGAGGGAGGAGGGGGAGATAAGGGGGGTTGAGGGGGGATGGAGTGGGTGAGTGGGAAGGGGGAGTGGGGGAGGGGAGGGTGCAAGACCAATGCAGGAGAGGTTTGAGGGGTTGAGGAGGGATGGAGTGGCGGAGGGGGGAGTAGGGGGGATAAGGGGCGATGGAGTGGGTGAGTGGGTGAGTGGGGGGAGGGGTTGAGTGGGGGGAAGGGAGGAGGGGGGTTCAGGGGGATGGAGTGGGTGAGCGGGGGGGAGGGAGAGTGGAGGTGGAGGGGGGAGTGAGGGAGGAGAGGGTGCTGGACCAATGCAGGAGAGGTTTGGGCACAACAGGTCCACTCGGTCTAGTATGTATTACTAAAACTCTCATCTTGTATCTATGTTCCCAAAAACAGGTAAAACGGTACACAATAGCGCAACAATTTTAGGGGCACCTTACTCGCCATTCGCCTGCTGTGTGCAGTAGCAAGTTTTGTTATATTTTTAAAGTAATTCACTTTGTAAACTTTAATAAACGTTATACCGTGAAGGGGACAAGTTTCAACGGCCCGGCAGCCGCGCCTGTGCAGTGCGCTCCCACTTGCCAGGCCCGTCAGCCGCGCCTGTGCAGTTGGGGGAGGGTTGCCAGGCCCTGTATCCGCGCATGCGCAGTTGGGGGTGGGTTGCCGGGCCCGGCGGCGGCGCGCCCAGAAACAATGAAGAGACGGAATTTGAACTATTTTGCGTCACATCGGGAACCCAACGGGTCCACGGGTTGCCTAGTTATTATATATTAAAATATGTATACCGTTGTGGGTTATATTACCAATAATATTGTTATTCCAAATTAAATATACACAGTTGTGTTTTTTTTCTGATGAGGTTTTCATATAAATTGCGATATTAAGATGGTGAGTAGCACAGGGAATCACTTTCTGTGAAATTGCTCTATTGTCAGCAGCTATTTAATATAACTCATTACAGTGATTTTGCATGATTTTTCAGTTTAATCAATGACGATAGGTATGATCAACTAATTTGCAAAGTGAAGGATGTTACCATTGTGCTGCACTTTTAATCAATCATACGGTTCATTTTCTGGACTAAATACTGCAGTTCTTCCTTTATAATATAAAAATAATAATATCTTTGTTTTGCTTTTCTTTGTCCTTTTTTCATAAGCCTTATATCCAAACTCAAAGAACCCCTTCATTTACGATGGAGAATCTTCTTTAACTAAATATATTTGATGCATTTGTATGCATTGTCATCCTTCAAAGCTTAATAAGAGCTTAATAATCATTATTTTTGTGCTGCACATACAAACAAGCCTGTGGTCAAAATGTCCAAAGGTCTTTTATTGTCACATGTACCAATTAAGGTGGTGAATCATCTCCAGTTACAAATTATGTGGTATACCATCTGAAATTGGCACAGGGATACATATGTTCGTAGCATCAGATAGATGGATAATTCTTAATAATCTTTCAAAAATTGAATTGGATTGAGATTGCCTAAACTCATCACATTGATTTTTTAGTCAGTAACATGAAGAAATTTTAAGCAAATAATCTGGTCTGAATTTCAGACTAGACCCCACAAGTAAAGGTGAACTATATTGGCTCAATTATATCGCTGTTTGGGTACTTCATCATTCCTGTATATTTTCTTTCTCTTGCTAGTTTAAGACGGGCATCTCTGCAACTGGATCATTGACTTCCTCATCAACAGACCACAATCTGTACGAATTGGCAGCAACATGTCCTCCTCAATAACCATCAGAACAGTGGTGGAAATTGGTCATTGACCCAGGGGCCAGCAAGTGATGGGTTGGGGGAAGAATCTTGGTTTCTCTTATCAGCATGGCTGTCATAACAGTGTAAGAAAGCAGGAGATGTGGATGTTTACTAATTCTTGACCTTTTCTCTGCTATTTCATTGGGATTGTATGCTATTTTATATTGGTAATAACTCATTGGTAATAAGTTAGAATTGAAATTGAAATACATTTCAGGAAACATCTAGAAAATACCTTTCTCAGATGTGGGCTGTACTGTAAACATGCAGTTTCAATTGCACAATTCTATATTTAGCATACAGCCCTCGTTATTTATTTAAAATAGAGGCAGGATTAAATGGCAATTTCTATTTTAATTTTAGCTTTACAATCGGCCATTTTGAATGGGACATTACTTTAGCAACATCTTGGGTATATTTTTAATCCAACCTAGCATGAAACTGTAAGATTAATGGGCTTCATGTTTTACATGATGCCCATTTTTACCTTCTATTGAAGTCAGTGTCCTAAAGCAAATATTTTTGTAAGTAAAGTTAATATTAAGGTTTCACCCATTAATCTGAGAAGAGGAACAACTACGAGTACTCGAAAATCAATTACAAACTAGGGATTAATCCACATGATGGAGAAAATCATTCAAATTACATCTTTTCAACTGTGATTGCTGGCGCTGAAGCAACAGCATTTTGCTGTGATTTAATAGTCAGTATTTATAGACGATAGGCAGCCAAGGTTGAACAGTTGACTAATTGTCATGTGGGATCTAACTAAATATTTAATGGAGTACCGTGCTTTGCTGAAATACCTGAAGGACATATAACCAAGCATTTAAGCTGAGTTCCATACAACGGTGATATACCATTGTGGCGGCTCCCAAGGGTCGGGCCATACTACTACCGACCCCTCGGCACGGGAATGGACCAGTCCAGGGAGGCGGTCCGGTACCATGTATATAAGGACAAGGTTTTGGGCGCGAAGCCATTCCGGCAGACTCGACCCGTCTGATAACCGAGGTATAATAAAATATAACGTCCCCGAAATACCTGGCTCCTTGCCTTTATTTCGGGCCTCTATCGACGCGCCACATTGGTGACCTCGACGGTCCATTCATATTATGATGGGCACAAGATCAAAAGCCAACCGCCCGTCCGGCTCGCAGGCCGACCAGGCCCCAGCTGTCGACGCGGTAGCCATCAAGCTCCCGACCTTCTGGACCACCCGGGCTCGCGTTTGGTTTTACCAAGCGGAGGCCCAGTTCCAGCTGCAGGGCATCACATCTGATAACACCCGTTTCTTCCACCTGGTGGGAGCCCTTGACCAGGACACGGCCGAAGAGGTAACGGAGTTCCTCCAGGACCCCCCGGCCCACGATAAATATGAAGCCCTTAAGGAGCTGCTGCTCCAAACCTACGGGCTAACCCGAATGGAGCGGGCCGAAAGGCTCCTCCACATGCCAGGCCTCGGTGACCAGCGCCCATCTAGCCTCCTGAAGGAGATGGTCGCGCTGCTCGACGGACACAGACTGTGCCTAATGTTTGAATACACTTACCTGCACCTGCTGCCTGCCGACATTCGCCTGCAGCTCACCGACGCCTCCTTTGCAGACACCCGGGCCCTCGGCTGGCGCGCGGACGCGCTGTGGGCGGCGCGCCGTGATGACATCAGCGTGCTAAACGTCACTCGAGAAGCGCCCGATTTTCTCCGGTCGGGCGGGGGAGCTGTGGAAGGAGTGACAGCTATGCCCCGGAGGCCTGCGAGATCGCCCCCTGTGGCAATTGCGGGTCCTGCACCCGCACATGCACCTGCAGTCCCACACCAGCAGGCTCCAGCCAGCACCAGCAGGAGGTACTGGTGTTATTACCACCAGCGCTGGGGTGCGGCAGCCCGACAATGCCGCCAGCCGTGCACGTTTCCGGGAAACGCCGGGGCCGGTTGCCAATAGTCCCCGCAGGCGGCTGGCCAGATTCACCGCCTCTTCGCCTGGGATCGGCGCTCCGTGGGCCGCTTCCTCGTGGATACCGGGGCGGAGCTGAGCGTCCTGCCCCCTTCGCCGCTGGACATTCGTTCTGGGAAGCGGGGGCCAATCCTCACCGCGGCAAACGGGAGCCACATTCAGACTTATGGCGTCCGCACGGTCCACATCGTTTTTGGCGCCAGTCATTTCACGTGGCAGTTCACGATCGCCGACGTCTCCCAGCCGTTGCTCGGGGCTGACTTTCTGCGGGCTCATTCTCTCCTCGTGGACGTCAGGCAGCAGCGCTTGGTCCACTCCGCCAAGATGGAGCCCATTGCGCTGCGGCTGAATGAGCCCATTATACGCCCGCTGTCGTCCGTGGACTCCCATTTCTCTCGGGTTCTGGTGGAGTTTCCCGATATTATGGCCACGCAATTCCGGTCGCATGGGGTGTTCCATTATATAACGACTACCGGCCCACCCCTCCACGCACGAGCACGCCGACTGCCGCCTGAGAAGCTACGCCTGGCACGACAGGAGTTCCGCGCGATGGAGTCCTTGGGGATCGTCTGCCCTTCCAACAGCCCATGGGCATCCCCACTCCACATGGTCCCCAAGGCAAACGGGGGCTGGAGACATTGCGGGGATTATCGGCGGCTGAACGTCGCTACCGCCGAGGACCGATACCCCGTGCCCCACATCCAGGACTTCAACGCCCATTTGGCTGGGGCCACGATATTTTCGAAGGTGGATCTGGTGCGAGGTTACAACCAGATCCCGGTCCACCCGGAGGATGTGCCCAAGACGGCAATCATCACGCCGTTCGGACTCTACGAGTTCGTACGGATGCCGTTCGGCCTCAAGAACGGCGCGCAGTCATTTCAGCGGTTAATGAACGGCGTGTGTCGCGGGCTGGATTTCCTATTTGTCTACCTTGACAACATGTTGGTAGCCAGTCGCTCGCGGCAGGAGCACTGTGCCCACCTCCGGCAGCATTTCCAGCGGCTCAGCGAGCACAGGTTGGCTATAAACCTCGCCAAGTGCCGCTTTGGAGTGGCCACAATCGACTTTCTCGGCCACCGTGTGTCCTCGCAAGGAGCGGCTGCCGGACAAAGTAGACGCCACCCGCCGGTTTCCCCGTCCGTCCTCGGTGCGTGGCCTGCAGGAGTTCGTCGGCATGGTGGCCTTTTATCACCGGTTCCTGCCATCCACGGCCCACATCATGCGGCTGCTATACGAGCTGCTGGCGGGCAAGCGTAAGAACGTCATGTGGACCGACGAGGCGGTAACAGCCTTTGACGGCGCGAAGGAGGCCCTGGCTCGGGCTGTGCTGCTGGTTCACCCACGGGAGGATGCCCCGACAGCCCTTACGGTGGACGCCTCAGAGTTGGCGGTTGGTGCCGTACTGGAGCAACTCACGGACGGGGGTTGGCGCCCCCTGGCCTTCTTCAGCCGGCACCTCAACAACGCCCAGAGGAAGTACAGCGCCTACGACCGCGAGCTCCTCGCCCTGTACCTGGCCGTTCGTCACTTCCGCTATTTTCTGGAGGGCCGCCCGTTCACCGCTTACACGGACCACAAGCCGCTCACGTTCGCCCTGGCAAAGGTCTCCGACCCATGGTCCGCCCGACAGCAGCGCCAGTTAGCCTACATCTCGGAATTCACCACCTCCATCCGCTTCATCGAGGGGAAGGAAAACCGAGTGGCCGACGCGTTGTCTCGCCCCGCCATCAATGCCGTTTTAGAAGTGGCACCCGGCATTGATTATTCTGCCCTGGCGGAGGCCCAACTAACGGACGGGGAGATGCCCGCCTACCGGACTGCCATCTCTGGCCTCCGCCTCGAGGATGTTCCCCTCGGCCCCGGAGCAGCGACGATACTATGCGATGTGTCGGCAGGTCAGCCGCGCCCCATCGTCCCGGCCGCGTGGCGCAGGAGGTGTTCGACGTGGTCCACGGGCTGGCTCACCCATCCATCCAGGCGATGATCGCATTGGTAGCTGCGCGGTTCATGTGGCATGGTCTGCGCAAGCAGGTTGGCCACTGCGCCCGCACCTGCATTCCGTGCCAGACGGCAAAAATGCAACGCCACGTCCGGGCGCCACTCCAAGGGATCGGTCTACCCTGCCGCCGTTTCGACCACCTGCATGTGGACATTGTGGGCCCGCTCCCGCCGTCCCAGGGCATCACCCACCTCCTCACGGTGGTGGATCGCTTCACGCGGTGGCCGGAGGCCATACCACTGGCCGATACATCTACAGCCACATGCGCTCGTGCGTTGGCCGTGCACTGGATTGCTCGCTTTGGGGTGCCGGTGGTCATCTCATCGGACCGGGGGCCACAGTTCACCTCCGAGCTGTGGTCGGCCATGGCCCACCTGTTGGGCGTGCGGCTGCACCACACCACGGCCTATCACCCGCAGGCAAACGGCCTGGTGGAGAGGTTCCACCGGCAGCTGAAGACAGCGCTGAAGGCGTGACTCTCCGGCCCCGACTGGATGGACGAGCTACCATGGGTCTTGCTGGGCATCCGGACTGCGCCCAAGGAAGACCTGGCTTCATCCTCAGCGGAGCTCGTCTACGGGTCCTCGCTCACGGTGCCCGGGGAGTTCGTGCCCTCGTTGCTGGGGCGAGAGGAACCGCCCTCATCCACCCTACAGCGCATCCGAGAGCGAGTTGGCAAGCTCGCACCCGTGCCGACGTCCCGCCATGGGACATTCCGCCCTTACGTGCCATCGGCCCTCCGGGACTGCGCCTTTGTGTTCCTGCGCCGTGACGCCCACCGGATGCCACTCCAGAGGCCGTATGAGGGCCCGTACCGGGGCTGGAGCACGGACAGACAACCTTTGTCTTGGACATGGGGGGCCGGCCGGAGGCCGTGTCAATTGACCGCCTGAAGCCGGCCCACTTAGACATCGACCGGCCACGAGGTCGCCCACCCTTCCGGAACCCACCACCTGTCCCTCCAACTGTGCCTCCGCCGGCCCCTCTGTCGACCGATTACCGTACGCGGTCCGGTCGGGTTGTGCGACCACCAGTGCGTTTCGTGCCTCCGGTTCTGGGGGGGGGGGGTCCTGTGGCGGCTCCCAAGGGTCGGGCCATACTACTACCGACCCCTCGGCACGGGAATGGACCAGTCCAGGGAGGCGGTCCGGTACCATGTATATAAGGACAAGGTTTTGGCGCGAAGCCATTCCGGCAGACTCGACCCGTCTGATAACCGAGGTATAATAAAATATAACGTCCCCGAAATACCTGGCTCCTTGCCTTTATTTCGGGCCTCTATCGACTTGTTTTATCACTAATCCGACATTCAAAATAAACTCTCAACTGTTCACTTTCTGGTTTGTTCATTCTATTTTTCTTCTTTCTGGTCTTTCTGGTTGATTAAACATCATTTGATATAAGGAACTGCAGGTGTTAGTTTGCAAGGGGAAAAAGGCACAATATACTGGAGTAACTCGGCGGGTCAGGCAGCATCGGTGGAGAAGTGACGTTTCAGGTTGAGAACCTTCTTCAGCCTGATCGTGGTTGGGTAAGTGGAAGAAAGCTGAAAGAGAGGTGGGGGAAGGAGAAAGCCTGGCGAGTGGTAGTTGGATACAGGTGAGGGAGGTTTTTGACAGGCAGATAGTGGACAAAGGCCAGAAATGAAAAGACAAAAATTGTGAGATAAGAATAGAAGAGGTGTGAATTGTAGTCAGAGGAAGGAATCTAGATGGAAATGGTCACAGGTAAGAGGAGAAATGGTTGCAAATCTAGGTGAAGAGAGGGGAAACGAAAATATATAAATAGGGGGTTGAGTTTGTACGTTAATTATCTAAAATTGGATAATTCAGTGTTCATACCATTAGGTTGTAAGCTTCCCAAGTGGAATATTAAGTGCTGTTCCTACGGTTTGCATGTAGTCTCTGGCAATGGAGGAAGCCCAGGACAGAAAGATCAGTATGGAGATGGGAAGGGATTTAAAATGGTTAGCGAGGAAATCGGGTAGGCCTTGGCTTGGCGGACCAAGTATAAGTATTCAGCGAAACAGTCGCCGAGTCTGCACTTGGTCTCGCAGATGTTAAGGAGGTCACATCGGGAGCACCAAATGTGCTAGATGAGGTTAGGGGTCTTGCATGTGAACCTCTGTCTCACCTGGAAAGACTGCTGGGGTCCCTAGATGGAAGGACAGATGGATGGATCTAATAGAAAAATTACCCAGTGACAACTTTGGTTTCACTTTTCCCTCCAAGTCTGTGGTGCGCTTGTCCTCAGCACATGATGTTAGCTTAGATTACTTTATTGTCATATAAATCAAGGTACAATGAAATTCCTTATTCACATGAAGCTCATAGAGTTAACAGTAATGATAAATACAACAATAAAAACGATGAGTGTAAAACACCAAAATCCACGTTGTAGAAAAAAATGTTTAAGTATCATAATGGAAAACTGAATGAGGTAGAGTTAAGACATAATGGAAAACTGAATGAGGTAGAGTTAAGACATAATAGAAAACTGAATGAGGTAGACTGAGACTGCGGTGTGAAAGAGGTGATTGGATCAGGAATCAGATAGCACTGGTAAAGCAGTTCTTGTGTCTGGATGTTCCAGCTTTCAAGCTCCTATATACCTCTCCCAGAAGATGGTAGAGAGGCAAGGGAATGGCCAAGGTGACAGGCATCCTTAACGATACTTCCAGCCTTCCTGATGCAAAACACCATAAAGATGGAATGAAGTGACAAGCCTGTGATGGAGAGGGTTGTGTTCACCATTCTCTGCCAGCTCAGGCATTCAAGAGCAGAGCAGTGGCCTTCAACAGGCCGAGTTGCATCCTGTCATAATCCTTTCTGTAGCATATCTGTAGAGATTTGAGAGAAACGTCGTGGGCTTGCCAAATCTTCTCAGTCATTTAAGAAAAATAAATATGCTGATGAGCTTTCTTGATCACCATTTTAGTGTGAAGGGACCAGGTTAGATTGCTGCTGATATGGATACCGAGGAACTTAACTGTCAACCATCTCTACAGCAGCTCCATTGATGAGGATCGGGTTATGTTCATCCCTTGCTTCCTTGGAGTCAACAACAAACACCTTTGTCTTGCTGACATTAAAACCAAGGTTGTTGTTCAGATGCCATGACATGAGGTTTTCGATCTCTTTCCTGTAGTCCATCTCATTATTGATGTAGATCCGGCTGACAACAGTGGTACCATTGGTGATCTTAAAAATCAAGTTGGCATTGTACTTTGCCACACAGTCATGGGTGTACAGAGATTGGAGCATAAAACACTAAAGGGCATTACTGCTGAGATTCAAGGTGGAGGAAATGTTAGGTGACTGAGATCTGCCAATTAAGAAATCCAGAAGCCTGTTGCAAATGGAGGTCTCTAGACCAAGGTCCAGAAGTTTAAGGGCAAGCGTATTCAATATTATGGTGTTAAAATCTCAGCTGTAGTCAATGAATAGCAGTGTGACCAAGGTATTCTTATTGTCATGGTGATCCAGGGCTGAATGTGCAAGAGAGAGTCCTGTCTCTGTAGTCCTATGTATCCTGAATGCAAATTTCAGCGGATGTAGATGGTCCAGAAAATTGGTTCAAATGTGGGGTATTACCAATGTGCTAAGTGCAGCGGAGGAACAATTTTAGAAGAAGATTTTTTTTTTAAACTGCAGACACTGGAAATCTGAAATAAAAATAGGAAATATTGAAAAAACTCAGCATGTCAGGCAACAAGAAAGAGAAACATCTCATTAAAACCTTCAAAAGAGGAAGGTTGAATTTACGCTCCATCAGTCCATTGAACCACAAGTTGCTGCTGTGATTCACAGTACCTTTGTAACATCGCACATTTAATCAGACCCATGTTTCCAAACTGCAAACATTGGTGCCTCTTCAGAATTAGCAGGGAACATGACATCCCTGCAAGATTTTCAGAGCAGACTGTTGAAGAGATTGAGCCTGTCTAAAAATGAAGACATCTGCTAGCCACATATTTTTAGGCTTTTTGAGCATGCATTTTCGTTCTGTTTCTTTTGTGATGTTTACAATGCCAATGTGTTTGTAATCTGAGCACTAAAAAGCATTACTTTTAGAGATTTAGTCAATTTTCTTGAATTATTTGTTGTCATCTGACTGTCATTTTTCTCATAACTCTCCAGTGACAGTTTTAAGGACAGTGTTGTATGCAATGAAGGGAAAATCAAACTGACAACAGCAAACACACGAAAATAATATTTTTATATTTATGTGCCTTGCAACTCAATTGATGTTCAATACCTTGATGGAACATCAATTATCTTACATAATAAATCTTGAAGATTTTAATTTGGATTTTTTTTTGCAATAGATCTACCGGTTTCAAAATATGCCTCATGAATATTTACATTAATAGAGAACGTTTATTCATTTACCAGTGTTTTTTTCTGAAATATTATATTTTTCCTTCAACCAGAAAGGAGAAAAAACTCAGTTCTATAGTATCCACTGTTATTTTCAGGCAGGAACTCGTCGTAACTAATTCATAAAACAATAGTGGCAGGATGCAGGGTGTTCCAGAACAGTGGCTTAGTTCATTCTCTACATCACATTTTGTATACTAATTAGAGCTTTAGAGCCTTTCTTGGCTCAATAAAACGGCTCATCTCAGGATTCAAATTAGTGTAATCTTCAAAGTTGTGTTAAGTTCAGAATCAGAATTCCATTTTTTGTGTTTGTAAACAAGTATTGTGTCATAATCCTAAATAATGTCTGCTGCTGGAAAATTTTGTTTAACAAGTGGTATTTAATGTTTTTTTCCATTTGATGTCTTATGCTTATTAAAATTCTGGACTGAGTAACAGGATCAATAACTCCGTTCATCCAGTTCTAACCATTGCCCTGGTGCCCGTATTTCAAAACAGTAAGAGTGCTGCCTGTTTAAAAATAGAACACCAGTACACTCATGATCTTCAAAAGAATGAAAGAGATGTACTGTGTGGTTATGACCAGGTTCTGGGAAGCACTTGGCTTTGTGGGGTAAAGTATGTAATCAAATTGTAACCCAGCAAGCCTCTCAATAGTGATGACATGCACTTATCAAACCAGGCCGTTCCTGAAACAAACCCCTAACAATTCAAATGCAAGTCAACTAATCAATCTTTAATTGATACAGTATTTAGTTTTGTTAAGTAATTTTTACCATTTCTGTAAAATTCACTGACACGGTTTAAAAGCAGATTTCTTATAACTACATTTTCCAAAATGTTTATTAAACAATTAAAAAAATCAAAGTAGATAGAGGATCAGGGAAACTCCTAAAAGTAATTGGCTTCAAGAGCTAGATTTTAAGGCGCTCCTCAAAGTTGTGGACACAACTGTTAAGAACGTAATTTTAAGATGCAGAAGCTTGGCATGAATGGTGAACAAGCCACAAGGAAGTGCACAGTTGTAAATCTGATTTTGATTATCAGAAGATGAATCCTGGCTGATATATTTGAAGCAGGTTGCAGTAATAGTGCGAACACTGGAGGAATATAAGGACCTTCATGTCAATAGCAAGTTGCCATAGCTCAAGAACTGAAACATTTTGACATTGCACTTAGTGATTCACATAGGCAGCAGGTGGCCGGCTCATCGAACAAGGTAGTGGTACACCTTCTGGAAGAGCAAACCAGATAAGAAACCAAGAAAGATCTCAGTGACTCCATCATGGAATAATACTTCCTGAATTTCTCGCATACTCTCCCAGGAAACCAGCATACTAAGATCCTCAACACATAAAACCCAACTCTGGAAGATATAGAAGAGACCAAGGAGTACTTGTGCTCGGATCTAGAAAAATCCCAGTGCCATACCCCAGAGGAAGTCAACTTAAGGTTGGAAGGAGCTGCAATCAAAGGTGTAATTAGCAACGTGGGATAAAGTAAAGCCAACTACAATAGGGCCTCCTCCTTGTGATAAAATACTCAGGCACAATTTCATCATAACCAACATTCAATTCCCCAGAGACACAAGCACAAAACCTTATGGCAGCATGGGCATCTGTTAGTTTGTCATTTTTCACTGTGTCTCGATTCACGTGACAATAATAAACCAACACGAAATGTCCAAGGAAGAAAGCGCAAGAATCTTTGCATGGTCTACAGTTACTGCAGACTGTTGGACCAATCACCATTGGATCTTAGCTCCAAAACATCAGCGACAACAAAAACTGCAAGAAAATAATTTATTGTAACTCTGAAGGACCCCCAAAATAACTTATTTTCTCAGGCTGTACCTCTGAATCCAGGATGACTAACTTCCATAGAGTTCAGTGACCTCTGAATGGCAGGTAAGATCAATTTAGGAGCTGCAAATTCTTTTGCACATGGGAAGGTGGGCGTGCAGCTTGTAAGGCCACATGCTCTTTCCACCATGTACACTGGCCTTCCGTTTGCACTCAGTGCATTCCAGGTTCTTGGTGCCACCCTAAATGCTTCATCTCCACATTGAGCAGTCACTGATTCCTTAGGGCAGACTGGATGAAGCATTCTTCAAGGAAGTTAAATTACATCCTTGAATCTTGTTTTCCCCTGATAATATTTTCTTATCATAGAGTTCAGGATCGGAATGAATTTCAGAAACTGGGCATCAGTGAGTCAGATTCAGATTAGTTTGTTGTCATTTTCACCAGGGTGCAATCTTGACATGCAGCTCACAGCGTAATAGTATACACGCAGTAATGACAAACACAACAATAAATACAACAACTAATGCAAAATGGAATCAGAAGGAATTTGAGGACCAAGAGCCCTGGTAAAAGTATCAGGGGAAGTGGAGGGTTAAAGGAACATTGGAGTGGGAAGGAATCTCAGGAACCAGGGCCCATGTGAATGGAGATAGAGTGTAAGAACTGGAGCCCTGATGAGTGGAAATGGAGCATGAGAATCTGGGCCCTGGGGAATGGATGGGGAGCTTAAGGAACAAGGATCCCAATCAGTGGGAAAGGAAAGTGGGAACCAGGGCCCTGTTGAGTGGGAAGGGTGGGCAGAAATTAGAAATCACTGGAGTGGAAAAGGGTGTGCAGGAACCAGGACACCGTTGAATGGAAATGGGGGTCCAAAGCTGTAAATTGTGCATTTGATTACTGTTCTTATTTTCCTAAATAAATAACACGTGTATTTTAATCTTATGTATATTTTTTATTTTAGAGTACTACATTATGTTACATCTTTGTCATATTTCCATGTGTGAAATAAATTATTGGTTGAGCTTTCTTCATAGCTTTGTCCCTTAAGACCTAAAAAAAACCCAGTGACTGTTATCTGACTTCCTAATACACCAATATTCTTTTTGAGGTTTTGTGGTCTTATTAGATCTTGCACACAGAATGCATACAAATGAGGAAGGTCATTTGATCTGTCTTAATTAATTCATGCAAAACAACCCTTTGCTTTATTTTGTTGTTTCTTAGTTAATTCCAGTTCTGTCATTCTGCCCAGAATTCAATTCCAGTTTTATATATTAACGCCATATGAAGACGTATTCTGCTATCAGTCTTAAAGTTGCCCAAAACTTCCCCAAGCCACATGCAAGGAAGGAGGATTTGGTTGAAGGAGTGATGATGTTTAGGTTGGGATTTATTTAAAAGAACTCTGGCAATAATTGTAAGATAGAAATGTCCTAAAATCAGATTATCTTTTCAGTTATACATTGGTGTTTGTTGGAAAGTGCACACAATTTGTTGCCATATTTTCCACAGTATTGCAGTGGAAAAATATTTCATTGCAAAACAACATTGCCATACTACTGTGAAAGCTACGACATAATTGAAGCAATTTTCATTATTACTTAAAAGGAAAATAATTCAGAACATTTATCACCTTGTTCACACCTCTTTAATGTTCACACCTTGTCTCTTACAGCTTTTGTATTGAAAAAATCTACATAGTATTAATGGTGTTCACAGTGACTTGTAAGGGTATTTTTTGATATTTCAGACAGATTTCCAACTTATTTTTCATGAATCTTACAGTGAACTCCGTGAGTTCATATAGTAATAATCTTATGGTGATCTCCATATTTCATCCTGTAGGATCGAAAGATGCCTTTCAATTTCACCTGTAATTTGTATTTATTTTCATATTGCCCAGTTATTTTACGTATTTTATTTAATATTATCAGTAATCCACTTTGAATGTTTAACTCTTTTCTAATCTCATTGAATTTATATCTTTTAAATTTATAAGCATTTACGGTTTTATAGCATGATTTTTTTAGCACGATGCAGATCACATTAGACCTGATTACTGTACTATGACATATTTCCTGCACACTTGGTTCATTTCTGAATTCCAAATCATTATTAACAGATTTTTTTACAATTTCTCTTGGATGCTTTTTGATAGAATAAATAAACCTTTGATTTACCATTAGTATTGACCAGTAAATTTTCTCAAATTATATAGGATTAAGTGAAATACCTTGCAAAAATAGCATTTTTACTTTTAAATATATATTTATATATCTTTGTCAATTGACCTTTAGACTTTATAGGCACGTCCCACTGAGTCTGCGCCAACCAGCGATCACCCCGTACACTAGCACTATCCTACACGTTAGGGATAATTTACAATTTACAGAAGCCAATAAACCTACAAACCTGTATGTCTTTGGAGTGTGGAAGGTCACAGGGAGAACGCACAAACTCTGTACAGACCTCACCCGTAGTCGGGATCGGACGCTGATTGTAGGCAGCAACTCTACTGCAGCGCCACCGTGCCGCCCTAGACTTGGTGAACTCTGGTTTATTTCAAATCACAGAAGTTTCTGTTCAAAATGTGATTTATTTTCAAAGGGGTTTCAAAGGTCTTTTATTGTCACATGTACCAATTAAGGTACAGTGATATGCAAATTACCATACAGCCATACGAAAAAGCCCCAACAAGACACCCAAATAGATACAAGTTAACATAAACATCCACCACAGCAGATTCCCCACATTCCTCACTGTGATGGAAGGCAAAAAAGTCCAAGCTTCTTCCTCGTTATTTCTCCCGCGGTCGGGGCAATCAAAGCTCCCGCAGCCGGCGGTCGAAGCTCCCGCGTCGGGGCGATCGAAACTCCCGCGCGGAGCGGATGAAACTCCCGCGGCTTGGAGTTCAAGATGTCGGTCTCTGACCAGAGACCGCTGGCTCCGTGATGTAAGTCCGCAAGCACCCACGGTTGAAGCTCCGAGGTTGATCCATGGCAAAGGGATTGCGAACTCTGCGATGTTAAATATCCCGTAGGCACCCGCGGTGGAGCTCTCAAAAGTCGGTCTCCAGCAAAGGCCGCTAACTCCACGATGTTACGGTGCAGTGTGGATGGAGATACGATACGGAAAAAAATCACATCTCCGTCGAGATTAGAAAAAGTTTCCCCCAATCCCCCCCACTTAAAACAAGCTAAAGAACACTAAAAACATACATTTAACATACTATTTAAACACAAAGAAGGAAAGGACAGATGTACTATTGGCGAGGGAGCCATTGCTGGCGCTACCTGGTGGTCCAGTTGTTATCTCAAAGCTGTTCTTTTTGTGTGTGTAGTATGTATATATATGTAATAATTATTTTATTTATTTTTTAATAACCTATACTTCTAAATATTAAAGCAGTGTTCATCAAGAAAGTTTAGTTACATTTCACTTATTAATATGAGAGTTTCTTAATGACACATAGTCAGTTCTGATATATGTGGTTCTAATTTAGAACTTTCAGAATTTTTTCAGTAATGTCGGGATTATAGCGTTTGCTTTCAATGGTTTCTTTTTTATCACGTGTACAGTGAAATACTTTTTTTGCAAACAGATCAGCAAGACTATCACCACACATAAGCACAATCCCCTAGTTAGTATAGAATGGGGCGGCACAGTGGCACAATTGTAGAGTTGCTGCCTTGCGGCACCAGAGACCAGGGTTTGGTCCTGACCATGGGTGCTGTCTGTATGGAGTTTGTACATTCTCCCTGTAACTGCATTGTTTTCTCCGGGTGCCCCGGTTTCCTCCCACACTTCAAAGACGTACAGGTTTGTAGGTTAATTGGCTTTGATAAAATTATAAATTGTCCCTAGTGTGTGGGATAGTGTTAGTGTACTAAGTGATCACTGATCGGCGCAGACTTGATGTGCCGAAAGGCCTGTTTCAGCATTGTATCTCTAAAGTCTAAAACAGCCCACTGAGTTTATATGCAAGAGTTGCCATATTAGCATCATTTTACAGTCCCAGCTGCAGCGGGCCACAAAGGCCTATTGCATCCATTTCCTCCATGCTGATCGTCCCGCAACCCACCGTCCCTTTCCTTGCACGGCCCTCTTCAGCACTTGTTCTCCGGGGGGGGGGGGGGGGGGGGCTGGCTCCTCCAGCCGACCTTGAGGATGCAAAACGTGAGACTCCCTGGTTCTCCTTACCAGACCTTTTGTACAGCGTCCGCCACCTTCTCCCTCCATTTACTCTCCAGTTCCTGGTCACCAGGGGCAAGCAGGGGCTAGGTTCTGCGGCTTCCCTCTCTGAGCGGGTTCCCGGTTCCGCGGCGGGTGAACCACGCCTGCTGTTGGGATGTGGCCACGGCTCGCTGGGAGACCTCGCTGCGCGCGTCTCTCCAGGAAAACTTCTCGCTGGACCCACAAAATCATTACCTTCAAGCTGCGTAGATGAACTTGCTCAGAAAAATATAATAACGGCATTACAATGGTTGAGTCGTATTAATGACTCATGCATTAATATCCAGAGCATTGATGTTTAATTATCATTGTTATGAAACACTCTGATCTTTGTACAGCATGAATCTTTGAAAACAGTTAAAAAAATCATTATTGAAAGTGATATTTAGAATAATTGGAAATATAATCATAGATTTGACCACATGCATAAAAAACCTGCACCAAGAATGTATATCCGAGAGGATATATGTAACAAGAACAATTTTTCTCATTATTTTTAAGCTATTTTGTTAAACAACGAATTACTACAATGTTATGTTAGATTTACTGTTAAATTATTTGTTTTCTAGTTTTTATAATCACAACTCTTGCTCATTTATTTTGAAAACTGAAACATTGTGCCTCTGACTGTACCTGTAATAAACATTTGCCTTGTTTTTACTCTTAGGCACAACAAGGCCACCTAAAGAGGGAGAGGTCCCTGGTGTTGACTACAATTTTGTGACTGTGGAAGAATTTACGGAACTTGAGA
Source organism: Rhinoraja longicauda (assembly GCF_053455715.1). Taxonomy (NCBI): domain Eukaryota; kingdom Metazoa; phylum Chordata; class Chondrichthyes; order Rajiformes; family Arhynchobatidae; genus Rhinoraja; species Rhinoraja longicauda. Next base: position 15,095,779 of record NC_135975.1, on the reverse strand, counting down.
AAAGTGGTACACTATTAGAAAGTGGAACATATGAAGGTAATTAAAATTGTCCTAGATACTCCTGACAGATATACGCCTTTGCAATGCTGGATTCACAGATAGAAGCTATATATTCCACTCATCATTTCTCCTATAAATGTCAGATTGTAACACCAAGGATTCAGTATTTCAACCTTGCAGTCAGGTTTGTGATTCTGATTATATTCTCAGTGACAGTTTATTGCATACTTTGTATTGATATCAAATATTTTTGGATAGCGTTCCACTAATTTTATTAATGAACCTTTTGGGTCCAAACCTCTCCTGTGGGCCCGGCAACCTTCCGTCCAAACCTCTCCTGTGGGCCCGGCAACTATCCCCCAACTGACGACACTCACCCACTCCATCCCCCTTAAAACTCCCCTGGGACCGGGGGCTGGCAAGGGGAAAGAGGAAAGGAGAGAGGGAGCCACTCACCCCGGCCTCGGGGCGGCATCCAGAGCGACCCGTGGACCCGTTGGGTGCAAACCTCTCCTGCAGCGGCAGCTGGACAGCAACAGCCATTGCTTTGAGCGGCCATCTTACGTAAGTATTAGATCAACGGGTCCCAATTGCGCAGGCGCACCCCCGTTGGGTTCACATTGTGACGTTGAACACGGAGGTATTACTGCGCAGGTGCGGTTGACAGGGCAAGTGGAAAAGGGATTTATTAAAGTTTAAAAAGTGAATAACTTTAAAAATATAACAACCATTTGAACTGCAGGCCAATGGTGAATAAGATGGGCCTAAAATTGTTGCACTATCGTGTACTGTTTTGGTTGTATTTCGGCTACATACAATCAAACTAACAAAGTGACAAACAAACAAACAAGATGAGTGTTTTAGTAATATATATACTAGACCGTGCATCCGCTGGGCCCATTCCTCGTAGAGGGGGGACTGGGAAGGGGAGAGGGAGCCAATCAAAATTAGAGGAATACAGAATAATCAAATACATTGGATATTCAAATGAATGGAACACTAACAGCTTTGATTTTAATGCATTTGTGCCGCTTATAAGAGCAGCAGGAATTAGCCCTGCTCAATATTTGTAATTCCAGCATTAGCACTAATGCTAAAATTATTCTTTGGTGTATTATGGACTATATTTCCAGAACTAAATACTCAAAGCCAAGTTTTGAAAGTAGGGAAAACAATGACATCACAATAGTTTGGATTTTGCTGAACAAGTAGGCATATTTGTAATGCTTGCCATGATTTATATGCAAGTCAAGCTGCACATTTGGAGGGGATTAAGAATTACACAACGAACTGTAAATCTTAAGAATGTTCGTCATTGCTTATAACTCTATCCATGCCCTCGAGAAGCAACATATAACAGATGGTTAACTATTATTTTGAAGAACTTGCTATATTTTCAGATTGATTGCCTATTAAATTCATCACAGAAAAATAATTTTAGTAATTTAAGCTGTGGCGGCTCATTCTCAAAGTTGATAAATTGTTTTTCAAAACCTCTAAAACTCAACTGACAATATTTTTTTCTTTGTACAGGCATTCTCCCCCCACCCCCCCTTAATTCAGTATTTCTTTCCATCTTTATTTCTCCTTTGGTAAATGATTTAACACCAATTCACTCACTCTAATTCACCCTCCTTTTCAGTCATTCCTCAGTTCCATGCCTACTTCTTTAATCTCATTATTTAAGGAGATAATTTATTGCTTCCCTCATTTACTAATGTCCTAGATATCCTCACTGAGCTACTATAGGCTTGCACTTACAATAAATGACCAAGTCATTTTGAGCTAGAGATCTGGGAAGTGCCCATAAAGCTCGAAGTGCACCACACCAATGTTCCAGAGTAATAATTGAGAAAATTTTAATTTCATAAATTGATTGTAATAGGAAAATTATTACTATCCTAAAATCCAAATATTCCTATTCAAGAATATTCCTATGCCTATTCAATTATCTGCTCTGCATCTCACAGCAGAGTTTTACATTAACAAAATCAGCAGAGATTCCACCAAAATTTGTAATAAGAAGAGAGAAAACCGGAAATATTCAGCAGACCACTGGCATCAAAGATGAGAAAATGTTAATGTTCCAATCTGGAAATCTGACAGGTTTCCAAGAAAGGGTGGGAAATAATAATACTGTGATTGTTGGTGTGAAAGTTGAAAGTGATTACTAACAAGGTTGTTTAACTCTGTTTCTGGAACACTAACGTATTGCATGTTGCATCTTAACTAAATTGGGGACCTATGAAATGTGGAATTTTACAGCTGAGAAACAAGCCCTTCAGCCCACTGAGTCATTGCTAACTATCAAGCACCCATTTGCACTCTTCTTACTTTATTCTCTACGTTAATAATCCCCCCTACCAAAACAGCACCAGAAGTCAAGATTGAATGCAGGTTGCTGGAACTGTGAGGTTGCAACTCTACCAGCTGTGCCATTGTACCTTCCTACAAGGAGACTATTCAGCCTATTGGGTCCATGTCTAATCCCAGCATAGGAACCACATCAGTCCCCTTTACTCCCAACCCCTCCCTAATCCTGAACCTATTCCTCACACATGCCCATCATTCCCCATTAGCATTTTTGTTAAATTTGCAATAGCTATATCACATATTTGTTTTTAACTTTTCCTTGTCACTGAATCTGATTCAGTTGCCAGCAGTTTACTTTGCAGCAAACAGGGCAGAGCCTGAGCTTTCAGAAGCCTTCCCATGGCGGCTAGCTATCAGCAACACAGTTGATGAGTGCTATTAAGCAAGGAGAGGATACAGGGGAAAGGGAGGCAGTACAGAGGATTTCTGAGAGAGGAAGGTGGAAGAAATAAATGCCGAGGGATATCCTCTCCACAAGGAGATCAGGATGCCTCCAGTGTGACTGTAAGAAGAGCAGGACAGGAAATTGCAGACATCTTTTTTTCTGGGAGTGGTACTCCAAGGACAATGAAACAATCTAGAAGGAAATATTCTGACCTCCCCTGTTTTATTCCAATAACTGAGATGCACCCACACCATGTCTCGACACACCTGTCCCCTCACCCCCAGTTCATTCTCTGCCCACTGTCAACCTTCGAATCACTCTCCTCCACTAAAAAACCCATCCCAAACACACATATCCCTAATCCTGTGGTCATGACTGTGCATGTACATACATGGACATGCACGCATTGATTTACACTTTTAAATCTAACATATTATAACTAAGGCAGAGCATTAGTAACTTGAGGGGGCAACAAAGAGTGGAGTGGATCCACGTGGGCTCAGTGCCCCAACAGACAGGAGGAGAGTATTCTACCCTTTATGGTAAATGGGCTGATGAGACCCAGGCAAGGCCAAGTGTGAGGGCTACAAGAAATCTGCCTGGTATGCATATTCGGCATATAGCTGCATCATGAATTGATACCCGCTTTATTGCTCAAATGCACACATCTTTATCAGCATGTTCTGCTTTATTCCCTTAAACGTAGCTCGGTTGTAGATTCAGTGAGCTTTCTTGTGTTTTGTCTTTGTCGAGTATGAGGAAAGGTCCAATTTCCTCCCTCCTTCCATCCCCAATGTCGCATCCACCTCCACCTCCACCAGAAATTAAGCTGGAGTGAGTGAAGGAGCAGAAAGGTATAGAGGGATGATGATGTTTTCAGAAATATCAGTGCATCATTGCACCTGAGATTACTCAGCACCACCTCAGATACTGACACTGCAAAGGATGACTAAGATAGGTTAGAAGTTCTTATGAAATGGTGAAAGACACTTGGCACTATTGAGCTGTGGTCAGGCAGGATGATTGGAAGTTGTGTGCAGGAGAGAGGTTCACTAGAAGCAGGGTAGAATTCACACAACCATTTTGTTCTAAACCACTAGATCAGATAATATTCATAGGAAGACTGCTGTAAGTGCAGACAAAAGAGGTTTCTGCATTGCGTACTTATCTGATCAAAAATTGAAGAAACCAAGGAAGCAGAAGAGACCATCTCTTGCCTCTCACAGAACCAGAAGTCACCTCCGAATTGGAAGTGATAATGCACTTCTTTGCAAAGGATAACATTCTCCTCACGCAGTTGCTGCCAGATGGAGGCATAAGCAGAAGATACTCCACTTATTGCTGCAAAGAAATGTCAAGCAGATCCACATAGGTCTCTGGCCCCTGCTGCATCAGCTGCATCACTGAATAGAACCGTACTACGAGCAGATTCCATTCTTGAGCTTACTGTGGAGAGAAATATGCTGCCCATGAACATAAGAACATAAAAAATGCAATCTATGTCCTCTATTCTCTGGGTGCATAGAGATGGCTGATATCTGCCAAATAGAAACAGAAATATTGCACTTATCACCATCTTTTCCAGAAGCTAGGAGATGCCTCCTAGCTTCAAAACTTCTCCATCATGGCATAGTATTGCACATATTGAGCTGACAGTTATCACACAGAAGAAGACCGAAGAAGTCTTGTGAAGACTTTTTTGTCATTTCTGTCTAGCACCACACTACACAGTGGAGGTTGTACCTGGTTGTGACTTTGCAATGGATACTCTTACTGGAACATCTAGTCTGAAGCACTCATTCAAAAGACTTTCAGTTTATTAATTGGGAATTTATTTTGTAGAAGAGCTCCAGATATTAGATTGAACAAAGCCAGAGCACTGTGGAAAGTACAGGAACGATCATCAGTGAGGCTTTCAGAGGTCTCCCGTTGTTAATTGATCAGACCTTTAAATGACGAATGGAGAACAAGGCAGATTGCTGAACTGCTTTTCCATTATTGTCAGATTACAATTATTTTGTGAATCTGGAAGCTCCAGTTTATTTTGGAATGTGGGAAGGCAGTATTTTATAACAATTAGATGCATGAGAAAATGTTGTGATGCTCTGGAGTGACCCTTGACTGCAGTTGCATGTTTGAATTTCATAACTTGCTTGATTTGTGCAGAAATTATGACAAATATGATTTACTTTGGGTTAGGTCAAGTTTAAATTGCACACTATTGAAGAATACAGCATTAGTTCAGTCAGTTTCTGTAAAATCAAAATGTTACAAGATAAGGTGACTGAAGATGGGTAAGTGGGGATGCAAAAGGTATGTCTGGAGAAGATATCAATGGCATATATCTATATCAAGTTGTGTGTACATCAGTATTAGGATACCAGAGATTATTTTCATTGTTGAAATATAATGGACAATGAAATATAATTGTTCACGCACACAATGTGATATATATTCAGTATACAGAAGAATCTAGAGCAATTTTGGCATAATTAACTAATGCATTAGAGCAAATTAAAAAAAATCACTCTCAACATCAATAAGTATTGTCTGTACAAAGAGAATATATCCATGTCTCAGGAGAGCCACTTATGTGTGTCAAAACTCATTCTGCTATGGTATAGCCTTTCTCCATGCAGGTCAAAATCCACATAATTATGCTGTCTGTAGGGACAAATAACTTGCTATATTTAAGTATGATCATAGAATTCATAACGTTGGAACAGCTGACACTATGACACTTGAAATATCTGGGTAGTCATAAACATGTTTTGATGTCATCACACCAATCAGCCTGATGAATTTAATTGGAGCTATCAATAATGCAATGGGTCAATTTTATTTTCTGTATCATAGATGTAGAATTGAGAGATGTAGAAAAAGCCCAAGGAGTCTTTATTTAACAGACAATAGACCATAAAAACACTTGGTGCCAGAAATGCAGGCACAGAACCATTTTGTGGTTTAGAAGAAGCTATTTTTGTAGAAATAAATCATTTTAATTTGCATGTCACTCGGTGACATTTCAGCTGCTGCATTTATTCCATCGTGGACAGAATATTTAAGAAATTTACATTTTGAATTTTCTTTTATCAATTGCTTTTATCAGTAAAGCCACAAAGGACATCTGTGGCCTTAGTTACATGAAGACATTTGTGATCCTCCTTTCAAATTTACATGTTTTTTGTATTCATATAAAAACTATCTTATTGTAAACATATTCTTTCACGGTCTTTATTAGCAAGTGAAAGTAATCTAATGTCATGACAAATATATTCATTCAATAACAATTTGCCAGTTTGATGATACTTGGGAAGTTATTAGCAGTTTCTTGTATTGGTAGCCTGAAGGTACGACAATGCAGATCCATGATCATTCTTCTCTGACTGACATTTTATCAGTCGATATCTTCAGAACTGAATTTTTACAACCAAGACGCTACATTTGATTGAAGAAAATATATTTTTACCTGTGATCTCTTGAGTTGTAAACAACAGTGTAGAAATAAATAATATACCCAAGTTCAAAATTTGATTGGAAAATTTACTGAAAGTTGCACTGAAAGATGGTCATGTATTTTCAAAATCCAGCAATAAATTAAAACAAAAAATCCAGATATGAATTAGAAAACTACAATTTCAACACAACATGAATACTTTGCATTTTAGCATGTTAATGATACTCATTGATGAAATTATTAGACCTAATTTCCATCACATTTAATAGTAGGATTCTGGAATATGGCTGTCAGATTACGTCCTAAGAGCCTGTAAAATTGCAGGCATGCTGTGCAGATATTAATTCTGGTTCACTAGTCTATGGTATGTTAATCTATTTATAACTGTTCAATATCAGCAGACTTAGTTATATTAGCCACTGCTTTTTTTCAGCCTCGTTTTGGGATTTTGTTGCAGGATTTATATTTAGTTGGAGGAGACTACATCCCTCACTCAACCACGAGCTCCACGATGTTAAAGTACGCAGGCACCCGCGGTTGAAGCTCAGAGGTGGATCCCTGGCAAAGGGATCATGAGCTTCGTGATCTTAAGTCTGCAGGCCCCGCAGCTCTCAAAGTTGGTCTCCAGTAAAAGGCCGCCATCTCCTCAATGTTGGGCCGCAGTGCGGACGGAGAAACAACATGGAAAAAAATCGCATCTCCGTCGAAGTAAGAGATTAGAAAAAGTTTCCCCCAAATCCCCCCCCCACCACATAAAACAAGCTAAAGAACACTAAAAACATACATTTAACACATATAAACAACAAAGAAGGAAGGGACAGACAGTCTGTTGGCGAGGCAGCCATTGCTGGCGCCACCCGGTGATGCTATTGCACATCTGTATTACTGACGACTGATGTCCAAGCATTATAAGATTTAAAGAGATGTCTCTTTTTGGAAGTGAGATGCCTGTTGAACCTTGTTTTCCTATTGGTGTCAAGATACAAAATCTTATCACTGTAAAATATTTCTGTTGAGCATTATATTGCTTTGTTCCACCCATGGCAAAAAAACTAGACCGGTCCCTCCACTGACACTCTTTAAAAATTAGACCAGTCCCTCCACTGACACTCTTTAAAAATATCTAACTTCAAATAGCCCTTGCTTTCCCTCTCTATCCCCTCCCCTTCCCAGTTCTCCCACTAATCTTACCTACTCCGACAAATTCTATCTTTGTCCCGCCCACTCCCCTGCCATCAGTCTGAAAAAGGGTTTCTACCCGAAATGTCACCCATTCCTTCTCTCCAGAGATGCTGCCTGTCCCGCTTAGTTGCTCCAGTATTTTGTGTCTACCTTCGATGGCAAAAATACTTCTGTTTTAATATTTTTAAATGGAGAGAGTCTGGACAAAAAAAAAGATGAAAATTTAGATATTTATTGTAGTTTACTTCATTCAGATTTTGAAGATGTAAAATAATTATATGGTCTTGTTTTGGCTATTTTACAAAACCAGTGTATAAATGTTTTTAATGACAAATTAATTAACTTAATTAACTCTGAGTTCTGAATAATTGGCTGTATGCGCTATAGTTAAACACTGCAGCAAATTAGTTTTATAATTGCGAGATATTGAGTTGCATAATTTATAAAACTCACTTGATCTCAGCTAAGGAAAGGGTGAAGATGTTATTTATCAGTTCCAATGTTAGGAAACATTGAACTCTACTGCTGCATTGGGTTATTGTCTAGGGTGTGAAATATATTTAAGATGTGTGAGATATCATTGTAATCAGTTCTACACAAATATAATTAAGGGTAAGACATGAACAAAGATCTTCTAAGTTCCAAATGTAAGCGACCTGGCAAGGAGAATGAAGAAGCTGATCAGATATTTCATGAATTTGATCGGTTGAGATTGTGCTGACTAGTAATATATATATTTCAATGTGAAAAAGACAATCTTGATTTGTTTTTATTCATATCGGCAATGTGAATGTTGCTTGGAAGCCAACATTTATTGCTCAGCTGTCCTCCTGAAGATGGTAGTAACCTATCTTCAACCATTTAGTAAATGTACTCCCACAATCTTTGGTGGGTAGTAGTTCCCAAGTCCCTGTTGTCCTTGTCCTTTCCAGAGATAGAGGTTGCAAATTTGAGAGGTGCTGTTAATGTAGTCATGGTACGTAACTATAATGCCTCTTATAATTGGTATGCAGTGCAGCTACCATGTCTCAATGCTGTGGGGACCAAATATGTGGGTGGTAAATGGGATATCAATCACCTGAAAAAAAATCTAAGAATTAGCAATAGCATATGTGATACAGTGCAGCAATATTAATGTATTATTGAGCATTGTAGAATCATCATCAAAAGGTGTGGCAGTGAGAAAAAAAAACAAGTAGGATTTTAAAAACCACAGAAATGGGGCAATTAGCTGAATCATTCTAAGTTTTAAACGGTGCTGGTCTGACACCAGTCAAGGTCTACATACAATTCTGGCCACTGGGTTATGACAATAATAACCAGGTCTTTCAAAAGGTGCATCGAAAACAGCGATTATGATAGTTCTGAGAATAGAATGGACAATCGAGAGATATCTACATTGGAGAAAGGAATGTTCAAGGATGATTCTACTGAAAGATTCACATGTTTTAAAGGCATAGATGAGACTAAATAAAGTACTACAACAAATTTATCTTAAAAGATAGAAAAGTGAAGTAATGTTAATAAAATAATGTTAATTCTACATCTTTACATAGAGGAAAGTAAATGGGTGACTAGTAGAGACAAATTGTAACAAATTCAAAGAGTAACAGATGAATAACAGAGTTAATGCAGGGAACCAAGTAATATCATGGGATATATTATTTCATACATAGGGGGGGCCGAATATGGTCTTTTCTATAGCATCATTCAACAGTTTTAAGGAGTATGTTTATTTGCTACTTCGGCTCTCAAGTTCTTAAAGTTCGAGATTTTTTGTCGCACTCAATTCTTAGTTTTTTTATAGGTAAATGACATCTCTGATCTGTGTACGTTTATCTTTTACGTCAGGGTTATTAAAATGCAGTCAAAAACCCACAAATTGAATTATTTATTGTATTGCTGAGTAAAATGACTGATGGAAACTACTGCTAATGCATTTTACCAGAAGTTGCAATAAATTTCTTATCCAACTAACTGGATTTATAAGGAGGAGCAAGATTAATTACGATACGATAGAACTTCATTTATCCCAAGAAGTACACTAATAGTCAAGACAACAGTGTCAAATTCAGGAGAGACACAAAGTACATGCCATGCCAGAGTTTTAAAGTCAAAATCATTGACAACAAGGATTTGTGAATGCAGATTCCTCATTCACAGTATGTGCTCTGTAAATCTTTGGATCATTGGATTAATCACTTTGAATAACAGAATGCATTGTCTCCTGAGAATGAAATAGTGATGACCCCATTCCTAGCTGTCAGAGTTCGCTTCCTGTTGGTTGAACATGGAGCCACACTGACAGCAACCTTTGGTAGTCATGGAGATTTAACCATTCAGTAAGTAAAGTGATCTCATCACCTAATTGTTATCCACAGCTCAGTTAAAATATAATGACATTTGTGTAAAAAATTTGTATAAGTCAACAAATTAGCAAGCACTTTTTCTACTAGTTAATATGCATTACATTTTCTATTCTCATGTTTGCTCCAATATAGCAGTTTCTACTTTCAACAGTGCAAAGAAACATTATTTAGACATGATGAATAGGTCACATGTGTATGTGCAGCAGAATACAAATATACAATCTCTCAAGAAAGTGTATACTAGTAACAAGATAAACACAAGCACTGGTGAGTTAGGTCTTTACAGCCATGTTCCCACCTTTCCTTGCCCTGCTAACAGAATGCATTTGCACTAAAATGCACAACTCAGTATAGCCCTGAAAGAAGCACAATGCTGATTTGACGGAATTGAAAATGATTCTAGCAATGTTGGACTGCAAGAGATTTGTGTAAGAGCACTGGAATAAATATTTTTGCCATATTTCTTCAAAAGATACGCATTATATATCTTCACTGGTGTGACTGCAAAAATAACATTAAGGGTCTATCCTGTGTAGATTGTTGTCTTACTTCTGGATTTTGCAGTAAAGATATCGTGAAGGCTTTTAGCTTTCACATTTAATATCGAGCAAATTAGACCACATCTGCATAATTAAATGTGGGAATCAAGAGGTTGCTATCCAATTAATTCCTTTCCTCTAAAAGCTTGCCTCACTAGTCCATCACCAGGAGATTTAGCATTCAAAGTGAAGTTTGAATACTCGCTCCCTTCTACCCCACCATGCACAACAGAGTAAGTTAGTGTACGTCCATTCACGTGTAAATGAATTTTTTAACAACGCGATAAGTTTTAATGACAGGCATTCTCTGTGCCCTTGAAAAATGTGGAATCTCATTCTTTCAGTTTTAAGTTACTTTTGGAGGTTTTACACCATTTTTTTCAAATATTTTTTCTATTATCTTAATTCCATCTATTTGCTCCATGCCCTCTCTTTATTTTGCTTCCTTTTGTTAAACAGAATGAAATATTCTAACTTGCACCTACTGGTTTAGATTCTGCTTGCTTCAACAATAAGTCTTTCACCTAATCAGTTTAAGTAATGACTAAATTCATCTTTGGTCTCATGCTAAATAAATACAGAAGTATTAGCTACCTAGTTGCATTCATCTCCAATACATATAGTTACATTGATTTCAATGAAATCAAATGTGCCAAAGTGGGTGAAACTAGTGGGTGAAACTAGCGGCTGGTACTTGTGCATAATTTTGGCACTAGCAATCAGTGACAAATATTTCCTCCATGGATGAAAAGCAAAAATATTGCTGATGCTTGACATATGAAATACCAATAGAAAATATTGGACGTATTCAGTAGGATATGTGACAAATGCCTGCTGAAGCCTGGGCGGCACGGTGGCGCAGCGGTAGAGTTGCTGCCTTACAGCGAATGCAGCACCGGAGACTCAGGTTCAATCCTGACTACCAGCGCCGTCTGTACGGAGTTTGTACGTTCTCCCCGTGACCTGCGTGGGTTTTCTCCGAGATCTTCGGTTTCCTCCCACACTCCAAAGACGTGCAGGTATGTAGGTTAATTGACTGGGTAAATGTAAAAATTGTCCCTAGAGTGTGTAGGATAGTGTTAATGTGCAGGGATTGCTGGGCGGTGCGGACTCGGTGGGCCGAAGGGCCTGTTTCCACGCTGTATCTCTAAAAAAAATCTAAAAATCTTGAGCAATTTCTGGTTTTATTTCTTAATGTTGCTTTCTCTGTTGACACCTCAAATAATCCATATGTATCATGCTATATCAGCTCTCAATGACTGCCCAATGGCTTACTACCCCAATATTGAGGGAAGGGAGGAGGGGCATTTAAGAGTCAATCACAGATGCAAATCCCGGTGGCTGAGCACTTCAACTCCCCCTCCCATTCCCAGTCTGACCTTTCTGTCATGGGCCTCCTCCAGTGCCACAGTGAGTCCCACCGGAAATTGGAGGAACAGCACCTCATATTTCGCCGGAGCAGCTTGCAGCCCAGTGGTATGAACATTGACTTCTCCAACTTTAGATAGTTCCTCTGTCCCTCTCTTCCCCTCCCCTTCCCAGATCTCCCACTGTCTTCCTGTCTCCACCTATATCCTTCCTTTGTCCCGCCCCCCTGACATAAGTCTGAAGAAGGGTCTCGAGCCTAAACGTCGCCCATTCCTTCTCTCCTGAGATGCTGCCTGTCCTGCTGAGTTACTCCAGCATTTTGTGAATAAATACCTTTGATTTGTACCAGCATCTGCAGTTATTTTCTTACACTATTCTTAAAGTGGAGTCAGTAACCCAACAAATGCTCAAAAAGCTAATTACTACTGCCTTGTTTACTTAGTGGGCATGAAAAGATGGGCATATGTAAGCCTAATGAATAGCATGTGCCATTTGTTCAGTAATGAATGCAAAATCCAAACTGTTAGAAGGAATTAGGCTCATTTAAACGTCCTTAAGACTTGTCGAGAGATGTCGACTGTGGAAAACAACAGTGGATTCAACATTGATGTGCCAAAACAGTAGATCACTTAGTATTTTGCAACAGGAGCTTTCTACAATTTTTCTTTGGAGAAAGGGATTTGACTGTTCCGATCTTTCTCACATCTGTCTTTCTCACATCTGTCAGCTGAATCCATCTCATAGTTTACAGTTACCGGTTTCCATTGAAAACCACTGTGTAAAGGGCTCTCACCATAATGGTACATTATGTAGGTACCTTTGCAATTCACACAAGCATTCCACAATTATGGATTTATAACTGGATTCCAAGTGATCCTGGAATTGTGCTGCTTGTACAGTGTATATGCAATGCCTTGTGTGTTATTGGTATTTATAAATCACACCACCGTGGCCTAGATGAAACAGATAGGAGTACCTGGCTCAATACGTTTGTGGACTAGCACATTTATAGGACTAGTACAATATCTAACATATCGAGCTGTAGAAAAAAACAATTTGCATTTATATAATGGCCTCAGTATAATGAACGTCCAAAGTATTTCACAATGATTTTCCCACATTTGTGTCTGAAAGATGTGAGAACATGAATCAACAAAAAGAACCAAATTGAGAAAATTACACACGTTCATTAAATGATTCCCAAGATACTGTTGGCAATAAACAAAAAGATTTGCAGTAAAAGATAACAGATTAGACTAAAATGACAAAGCACGATGACGAGATTTTTAAAATTCATTTTAAAATCAAGGCCAGCATTTATTGCCCATGCCTGATTGTTCTTGAACCCAATGGCTTACTACCCCAATATTGAGGGAAGGGGGGAGGGGCATTTAAGAGTCAATCACAGATGCAAATCCCGGTGGCTGAGCACTTCAACTCCCCCTCCCATTCCCAGTCTGACCTTTCTGTCATGGGCCTCCTCCAGTGCCACAGTGAGTCCCACCGGAAATTGGAGGAACAGCACCTCATATTTCGCCGGGGCAGCTTGCAGCCCAGTGGTATGAACATTGACTTCTCCAACTTTGGATAGTTCCTCTGTCCCTCTCTTCCCCTCCCCTTCCCAGATCTCCCACTGTCTTCCTATCTCCACCTATATCCTTCCTTTGTCCCGCCCCCCTGACATAAGTCTGAAGAAGGGTCTCGAGCCTAAACGTCGCCCATTCCTTCTCTCCTGAGATGCTGCCTGACCTGCTGAGTTACTCCAGCATTTTGTGAATAAATACCTTCGATTTGTACCAGCATCTGCAATTATTTTCTTACACTATTCTTAAAGTGGAGTCAGTAACCCAACAAATGCTCAAAAAGCTAATTACTACTGCCTTGTTTACTTAGTGGGCATACTGCAGAATAATGAAAGCTCATAATATGCAAACTTCACAGGAAAACATTGACGCAAAAGGAATGAACAATATTTCATTAGGGTATTTTGCACCTGCACCTGGATATTTTTAGACATGGTAATTTTTGTGGACTACTTTATTTAAATGCTTACAGAGTTTGCTAGAAAGGATTTTGATTTATAAACCACTAGTGATTTGATATATTTTCTTCTTTACATAATTCTTTATTGTTAACATTGACTCTTATTGCTGAATCCCAAATATAAAATATTCACGTGTTGACGTACAAAATATGTATATGCTTCAGAATTTTTTCTGATCCAAGAGTGAAACATAGAAATAATATTATTGCAGCCCAGTATTATATGCACCAGCATTCAGATTCAAACAGAACTTTAGATATCTGCAGGAGGAGAAATAGAGAAGGCCTTAATGGTTGACAACTTTCTTTTGAAGCACAGTAAAGACAAAAAGCTTTCTGATTGCTATTCTTGGAATGCAGGATAGCAGCCCGAAGCTGCAACACAGCTGTCTTAAGCTGAACCAGACTGTTAACAACATTGCACATTTTATTCCCTCAGATATCCTTTCTATCACCAAGACCACCTAGTTCTATTTCCTTAATGTTGTCCATCTAAGGTCACTATTGCAGCCATCTGTTGCTGAAACCTGTACCCATGCTTATGTTACATTCAGACATTGCTGCAAACTAACTAGCTGATCTAATCCAAACAACATTCTGCTTGCCCAACATGTTTTGTCTCAGCCTCACAATAAAACCATTTCCCTTGCATATGAACAGTCCCAAAATTTTGTACACAATGTTACTGCCCATAAAGGCTGTTCCACACTTTTTTTTGTGATATTGTGCCCCATACTATCTGTTGCCATCAGAATAACCAGGTGATATGACCTCCATGTGGGTCTCCTTCTGTGCCTTGCAAATATCCCCTCAGTTCCAGAATATATAGGGTCGCCAATTATTATATCTCTTGCTCCTTGGCAATGTTTATTTATTTCTTTAGTGTACAATTATATCATGAGATTACTAATTTGTTTTAATCTTAATGTGTGTTCAACGTTTGATTCCAACAAAAAATGCGACTCGCTCGCCTTCCCCAAATGGCATTCATCTTTACTGTTCCTGATAATTTGATCTTAACATTCCCAAAGATGCCCCTCAGATCCCCGAGTGGAAATTGTTATCTGTCTAATGTGTGCTACCTCACCCTTAGCAATTTTTAAGCCTGAATTTTAGTGCCCAGTTTATTTTTATTAACAATTGGTTTTTTAAAATCCTGCTGAGTGTGTGAAAAATGGTCAAAATTGAATTTTAGAACAAAGGTACTTTTGCATATTTTAGCTTAGTTTAAGTACCCAATTCAGTTGTAGATGATAATTTTTTTCAATATTTAAATACATTTAAATATTACATTTGTAAAGCTATGTTATTATTCACCTTGTGCAATTTTTACCGGTTGGCTGATTATGTGAACTATTTTTAAATGTGTTTATTCGGCAGTCTTCTTGAATATGCAGATTGAGTGTTTATATTCAAAAGCACGAAACAAATCTATGCACTATGACTTTGAGCAAAGTAGTATTATTATAAACAGACAACTTCAGAAGCACAGACATTTTCTATGTAACATTGCGTAGTTCAGAGAATGGTGTTAGAGGGGCGTTTTTGCACTCTCTCCAAAGACTCTACATCTTTCCTTAGTGTGGCAACTGGAACTGCCCACAGTACTCCAAAAATGCCTTAACTAAAGTTTTGTAAAGCTGCATCATAACTTTCCAACAATTATACTCAATGCCTGGACTGATGAAGTCAAGTGTGCTGTACACCATCTTTACCACCTTAGCCAGTGTATGTGGCTGCTTTCAGGGAACTTAGGACCTCCACCCAAATATTCCTCTATAGATCAGTGTTTCTAAGGGTCCTGCCATTTACTGTATCTTCTAAAATGCAACACTTAACACTTGTCGGGATTAAACTCCGTGTAACATTTCTTCACCCAAATTTCCAACAGATGTTTATCCTTGTGAAAGAAGGAACTAGATGCTGGTTTATACTGAAGATAGTCACATAAAGCTGGAGTAACTCAGCGGGATAGGCAGCATCTCTGGAGAGAAGGAATGGGTGATGTTTCGGGTTGAGACTCGTCTGAAGAAGGGTCTCGACCTGAAACGTCACCCATTCCTTCTCGCCAGAGAAGCTGCCTGTCTCAATAGACAATAGACAATAGGTGCAGGAGTAGGCCATTCAGCCCTTCGAGCCAGCACCGCCATTCAATGCGATCATGGCTGATCACTATCAATCAGTACCCCGTTCCTGCCTTCTCCCCATACCCCCTCACTCCGCTATCCTTAAGAACTCTATCCAGCTCTCTCTTGAAAGCATCCAACGAACTGGCCTCCACTGCCTTCTGAGGCAGAGAATTCCACACCTTCACCACCCTCTGACTGAAAAAGTTCTTCCTCATCTCCGTTCTAAATGGCCTACCCCTTATTCTCAAACTGTGGCCCCTTGTTCTGGACTCCCCCAACATTGGGAACATGTTATCTGCCTCTAATGTGTCCAATCCCCTAATTATCTTATATGTTTCAATAAGATCCCCCCTCATCCTTCTAAATTCCAGTGTATACAAGCCCAATCGCTCCAGCCTTTCAACATACGACAGTCCCGCCATTCCGGGAATTAATCTAGTGAACCTACGCTGCACGCCCTCCATAGCAAGAATATCCTTCCTCAAATTTGGAGACCAAAACTGCACACAGTACTCCAGGTGCGGTCTCACCAGGGCCCGGTACAACTGTAGAAGGACCTCTTTGCTCCTATACTCAACTCCTCTTGTTACGAAGGCCAACATTCCATTGGCTTTCTTCACTGCCTGCTGAACCTGCATGCTTCCTTTCATTGACTGATGCACTAGGACACCCAGATCTCGTTGAACTCCCCCTCCTCCTAACTTGACACCATTCAGATAATAATCTGCCTTTCTATTCTTACTTCCAAAGTGAATAACCTCACACTTATCTACATTAAACTGCATCTGCCATGTATCCGCCCACTCACACAACCTGTCCAGGTCACCCTGCAGCCTTATTGCATCTTCCTCACAATTCACACTACCCCCCAACTTAGTATCATCTGCAAATTTGCTAATGGCACTTTTAATCCCTTCGTCTAAGTCATTAATGTATATCGTAAATAGCTGGGGTCCCAGCACCGAACCTTGCGGTACCCCACTGGTCACTGCCTGCCATTCCGAAAGGGACCCATTTATCCCCACTCTTTGCTTTCTGTCTGTTAACCAATTTTCTATCCATGTCAGTACCCTACCCCCAATACCATGTGCCCTAATTTTGCCCACTAATCTCCTATGTGGGACCTTGTCGAAGGCTTTCTGAAAGTCGAGGTACACCACATCCACTGACTCTCCCTTGTCAATTTTCCTAGTTACATCCTCAAAAAATTCCAGTAGATTTGTCAAGCATGATTTCCCCTTCGTAAATCCATGCTGACTCGGAACGATCCCGTTACTGCTATCCAAATGCTCAGCAATTTCGTCTTTTATAATTGACTCCAGCATTTTCCCCACCACTGATGTCAGACTAACTGGTCTATAATTACCCGTTTTCTCTCTCCCTCCTTTCTTAAAAAGTGGGATAACATTTGCTATTCTCCAATCCACAGGAACTGATCCTGAATCTATAGAACATTGAAAAATGATCTCCAATGCTTCCACTATTTCTAGAGCCACCTCCTTAAGTACTCTGGGATGCAGACCATCAGGCCCTGGGGATTTATCAGCCTTCAGTCCCATCAGTCTACCCAAAACCATTTCCTGCCTAACGTGGATTTCCTTCAGTTCCTCCATCACCCTAGGTTCTCCAGCCCCTAGAACATTTGGGAGATTGTGTGTATCTTCCTCAGTGAAGACAGATCCAAAGTAACGGTTTAACTCGTCTGCCATTTCTTTGTTCCCCATAATAAATTCCCCTGCTTCTGTCTTCAAGGGACCCACATTTGCCTTGACTATTTTTTTCCTCTTCACGTACCTAAAAAAACTTTTGCTATCCTCCTTTATATTATTGGCTAGTTTACCCTCGTACCTCATCTTTTCTCCTCGTATTGCCTTTTTAGTTAACTTTTGTTGCTCTTTAAAAGAGTCCCAATCCTCTGTCTTCCCACTCTTCTTTGCTATGTTATACTTCCTCTCCTTAATTTTTATGCTGTCCCTGACTTCCCTTGTCAGCCACAGGTGTCTCTTACTCCCCTTAGAGTCTTTCCACCTCTTTGGAATAAATTGATCCTGCAACCTCTGCATTATTCCCAGGAATACCTGCCATTGCTGTTCTACCGTCTTCCCTGCTAGGGCCTCCTTCCAATCAATTTTGGCCAGCTCCCACCTCATGCCTCTGTAATCCCCTTTGCTATACTGTAATACCGACACTTCCGATTTTCCCTTCTGCCTTTCCATTTGCAGAGTAAAACTTATCATGTTGTGATCACTGCCTCCTAATGGCTCTTTTACCTCTAGTCCCCTTATCAGATCAGGATCATTACACAACACTAAATCCAGAATTGCCTTCTCCCTGGTAGGCTCCAGTACAAGCTGTTCTAAGAATCCATCTCGAAGGCACTCTACAAACTCTCTTTCCTGGGGTCCATTTCCAACCTGATTTTCCCAGTCTACCTGCATGTTGAAATCTCCCATAACCACCGTAGCATTACATTTTTGACACGCCAATTTTATCTCCTGATTTAACTTGCACCCTAAGTCGAGGCTACTGTTTGGGGGCCTATAGATAACTCCCATTAGGGTCTTTTTACCCTTACAATTTCTCATTTCTATCCATACTGATTCAACATCTCCTGATTCTATGTCACCCCTTGCAAGGGAATGAATATCATTCCTTACCATCAGAGCAACCCCACCCCCTCTGCCCACCTGTCTGTCTTTTCTATACGTTGTGTACCCCTGAATATTCAGTTCCCAGCCCTGGTCCTCTTGTAGCCATGTCTCAGTGATCCCTACAACATCATACTTGCCCATGACTAACTGAGCCTCAAGCTCATCCACTTTATTTTTTATACTACGCGCATTTAAGTACAACACTTTAACTTCTGTATTTACCTCCCCTCTCACATCGTTCACAATTGGCCCTGCCCTTAATTTCTTTTCCGCTCTAGAACTTCTGTTCCCATTCTTCCGAGAGTCTTTTGCAATATCTCCTGTATTCCCTTTTACCTCATCTTCATATTCACAATTTGTTAACCCCTCCCCCCCACTACTTAGTTTAAAGCCACAGGTGTCACACTAGCAAACCTGCCTGCCAGAATGTTTGTCCCCCTGCTGTTAAGATGCAACCCGTCCCTTTTGTACAAGTCACCCCTAGCCCAGAAGAGATCCCAGTGGTCCAGAAATCTAAATCCCTGCTCTCTGCACCAGTCCCTCAGCCATAAATTCATACACTCTATCTCTCTGTTCCTGGCCTCACCAGCACGAGGTACCGGTAGCAGTCCAGAGATAACTACCTTCGACGTCCTACTTCTCAGCGTTTTTCCCAACTCTCTAAACTCCCGCTGTAGCACCTCCTTCCTCTTCCGCCCGACGTCATTCGTGCCCACGTGCACAACGACTTCAGGTTGATCGCCTTCCCTCGCTAGGATTTTCTGAAGCCGGTCTGTGATGTGTTGAACCCTGGCACCAGGGAGGCAACAGACCATCCTCAAGTCCCTCCTGCTGCCACAGAATCTTCTGTCCGTCCCTCGGACTATGGAGTCACCGACCACTACGGCTCTTCCAGACTTCGGTCTCCCCTGTCGAGTATCCTTGCCAACAGGTCCGCCACTCGGACTTCCGCCACTCGGACTGGAAACGTCTTCTGCCCCGACAGTTCCCAAGAGGGTATACCTATTTGCAATAGGCACAGCCACTGGGGTCTCCTGTAGTCCACGTCCACGTCCACTCCCCCCTGAAACAGTCTCCCACCTTCGCTCGACCTGGACCCTTGGCGTGACAGCCTCACAATAGGTCCTGTCCAGGAAACTCTCGCATTCCCGGATGGCCCTGAGGTCATCCAACTGCCTCTCCAACTCCACCACACGTCCCTTCAGGAGCTGCACCTGGACACAGTTCTTGCAGGTGTAGCTCCCAGAAGCTCCAGCGACGTCCCCGTCTTCCCACATCCTGCAGGAAACACACCGCACCAACTTTTCCGCCATCACCTTGTGCCTATAACCAGCTCTGGCTTAAAACAATCGTATCCTCCTCACCTCAGCCTCCTCGCCGAAGACTCGCAGCCAAAGACTCGCACTTTTCTCACTGGGCTGCACCTGAACAGGGCTGCACCCTTTTGTAAGCCTTGCTTATATCACCAATTTAAATTGCCTGATTGTCCAATTTACCTGACTTCTCACTTAAACTGCCTGTTCAACTGTGATTAGCACTTACTTTACTGCTCAGCCAACGGGCGTCCTTGCTCTGCTCCCGGAGTTACGCCAGCTTTTTGTGTTTATCCTTGTGAAACCTTTGACAAACTTCCTTGCCATCCACAACTCCAATTTTTGTGTCATCTGAAAACTTACTATCAGATCACTTACATTTTCATCTATATCATTAATGTATATTACAAACAACAGAGGTCTCACTACTAATCCTTGCAGAACACCACAGGAAAAGCACTTCCCTACTATTACTCATTGAATTCTATGTCTAAGCCAATTTTGTTCCAATTTACTGACTCACAATGTGACTTTAATCTTTTAACCATGAGGGACCTTGGCAAAAATCCATATTGACAATGGCTATTGCTCTACCTTCATCAATCATCTTTGCCACTTCCACAAGAACTCAGTCAAATTTGTGAGACAGGACCTTCACCGTACAAAGCGATGCTGCTTATCCCCAATAAGTCAATGCTTTTCCAAATGTGAGTAAATCTTGTGCCAAAGAAGCTTCTCCCATAAGTTCTACATCACTGATGTTAACCTGTAATTGCCTTTAAATGAAGGAACAACATTGGCTATTAGAAACATAGAAAATAGGTGTAGGAGGAGGCCATTCGGCCCTTCGAGCCAGCACCGCCATTCATTGTGATCATGGCTGATCGTCCCCAATCAATAACCCGTGCCTGCCTTCTCCCCATATCCCTTGATTCCACTAGCTCCTAGAGCTCTATCTAACGCTCTCTTAAATCCATCCAGTGATTTGGCTTCCACTGCTCTCTGTGGCAGAGAATTCCACAAATTCACAACTCTGGGTGAAAAAGTTTTTTCTCACCTCAGTTTTAAATGGCCTCCCCTTTATTCTTAGACTGTGGCCCCTGGTTCTGGACTCGCCCAACATTGGGAACATTTTTCCTGCATCTAGCTTGTCCAGTCCTTTTATAATTTTATATGTTTCTATAATATCCCCTCTCATCCTTCTAAACTCCAGTGAATACAAGCCTGGTCTTGTCAATCTTTTCTCATATGAAAGTCCCCCAGGGATCAATCTCGTGAACCTACGCTGCACTGCCTCAATTACAAGGATGTCCTTCCTCAAATTAGGAGACCAAAACTGTACACAATATTCTCCAGTCTCTAGCACCTTGTTTGTGGTGAAAGAGGACAGAAAGATTTCTGTCAAGCGCCAGTAATCTCCACTTTTGCTTCCCTTAGTATCATTAATAGATCCCCTCAGGCCCTTGTTATTTATCCACTTTAATGTTTTTCCAGACACCTAACACCTCCTCCTTCTTAATATCAACAAGCCTAAAAAGATCAACAATGCCCCTCCTTGATCTCGCCATCATCCATATCCTTTTCCTAGGTGAATATTGATGCGGAATACTTGCCCAAGTTCTCTGG
This sequence comes from Rhinoraja longicauda, assembly GCF_053455715.1. NCBI lineage: Eukaryota > Metazoa > Chordata > Chondrichthyes > Rajiformes > Arhynchobatidae > Rhinoraja > Rhinoraja longicauda. The sequence continues at coordinate 15,074,344 of NC_135975.1, read as the reverse complement.
CAGAGGGTATGGAGAGAGGCTGGTTATGTACTGGGCTACACGCACAACTCCCTGCAATGTCTTATACTTTTGTGCAGAACTGTTGTCAAACTTCTCAACCATTTCTGTAACGGCTACAATTATGTATAGAATCTCCCCCCTTGCTTCCCATAACATGGGCTCCATGATGAGTTAGCAAACTGGATATAAAATTGGTTTGGTAGTAGGGGGCTGAAGAATGTGCAAGCATTTCGATACCTCCTCCTTTGATACGCTCCATGGCATCGCTGATCCTTTCCCTGAACTCAATAGCTTCCACATCCTTGTCCATGGTAATACAGATAAGTATTTATTTGGGACCGCCCATTTCTTGTACTTCCACACAAACATCACCACACTGATCCTTAAGCTCTTCTTAGCTCTTAATATATTTATTGAATCTTTCCAGATTTTCCTTAATCTTGTCTACCAGGGATATCTCACCACATTTATTTGCCAAACTAATTTATTTAATGTATTCCTACATCTCTTATAATCCTCAAGGGACTTGTTTGACCCCAACTGCTCATACCTGACATATGGCTCATTTTTCCAGACTCAGCCCCTAATATCCCTCATTAACTAAGGTTCCCTAATCTTGTTGGCTTTGTGCTTCATTCTTAACAGGAACATGCTAGCCATGAACTCCTACTGTCTTACTTTTGAAAGCCTCCCCCTTGCTAAGTGCCCTTTATGTGCAAACAGCCTCTCCAGATCAAGTTACAAGTGGCTTAAAACTAAAAAAAGGAAAAAGAAAGACCTTACCTTTACTCACCTTGTCACTGCTTAGCCTCCTCACCGAAGCCTTACTTGTCAAAGCCTCTGCATTTAGATTTCAAGCACAGCACTTTGACCTCAAAAATAGCCCTGCTCATAATGGCCATTCCCTGTAGTGCATATCTGCATTTTATATGCTGAATCTTGACCTTGAGGGCAGGTCTGCCAGTAGAGAAATAAATTACTTTGCCATACCTTGAATCACCTTTTTAAACTTGTGGTGACAGGTTGTTAAAGTGCTTATAAACAACCCAGCAACATATTCAACCGGTGCTGGGGTAGAATCACAAGTTTACAGAGAATTGCTTAAGCATATCAAAACCAACAAAACTATTATCGAGGTAATTCATTCTGGAATCCAAGTGCATCTTTAAGCTTTGTGTGTACCACATGGTGTAACCTTCAAAGCATTGTGATACAACCAGTTCTGTTAGTTGGGAGTTTACTGCCTTCTTCAAGGGATGTTTGTTTCATTGCCTCTGATATTTTTCTTAGTGAGCTGCAGCACATGCATTACATCAAAGGACTGCCTAAGAAGAAGCTTTAATAGGAGAAATCTGTCATCTCTTCCCCCCCTTCCCATTAGCAAACATTTACTTAACAAATCTTCACTACATCAAAGGGCTCTATTCAATGTAAATTGCCCTCTAGCAGAGGTTTTCTTTGCTGCAGTAAAAGATAGGGAACAACTCTTTGAGAATGTCTTTCGAACACAGGTCCATGAAAATCAGTAATAAAAACTGAAAAAATACTGGATACACTCAGCAGTCAGGCAGCATCATTGGAAAGAGAAACAGAGTTAACAGAGTTAGGTCAAAGACTTCAGTGAGGCATGTCAAGTTTATTGTTATATACACGTACAGGTAGAATGAACAGGTACAGATAAGACAAAGGAGTTATCTGTGATAAGTTGTTGTGAGGATGGGTTATTGATGAGGCAGTTAAAGGCACAAAGAAGTGTGATGCATTGCAAACAGCAAGTCTGGGTGATAATGTAGAGGGAAAAATACTGGAGCTAATGTTGCAGGCAGGTAACTTACAGCAAAAATAGGCAGTTCTGACATTAAAAACACTATGTGTGTTATCTGAAGTTAGAGAATTTGTTATCTAGTCCAGAAAGCTGCAATATGCCCAAACAGAATATGAATTGCTGTGTTGAAGCTTGTACTGGGCCTCATTTTAACAATGGAGAAGGCCACAGACAGGTGTCAGAGTGGGCTTGGCACCGAGAGTAGAAGCGACAAGCAACCGGTAGCTCGAGGTTATTCCTGCACACTGAACCCAGGTCCTCCACTATCTGTCTTCAGTGTAGAGAAGGCCACATTATGAACATTGAATGCAGTACAATAGTCTGAAAGACTTGCAAATGAATCATTGCCTTACATGGGATGATTGTTAGGGTGCCTGAATTAAGGGAAAGGGAGAGATGAAAGAACAAGTGTTCACATCTCCTGCAAGGGAAAGTGCCATGGGACGGGCTACAGTTGGAGGGGAAGGAAGAGCAAATCAAGAAATCACAAAGGTCATTGCCTTTTCAAAATGCTAAAAGGGGAAAAGAGAGGAAGATGTGGTGGAGCTAGCAGAAATTGCAAAGATCTGTTGAATAGCTGCTGGAAATGGAGGTGAGAACCAGAGAGCTCTGTTATTGCTTTGTTCAGAGGTGAAGGGATGAGAGTAGGTGTGTAGGAAATAGATGGAATGTAGTTTCAGTAGGACTGGAACTTAAAATTATTTGGAATTTGTATAAGCAGCTGAAATGACATGCATGACACGTGACAAATATTCTTTCATAAGTATTTCAAAAGCTGTTACTCTGAAGCATGACTTTGCTCCCAAATATATGTTTTTACTTTCGATGCAAATTGTTTATTTTTACTCTGATTCATTTCTCTGCAGTCACTGTTTAGTACCTGCAAAGCTGCCTCGGGTAAGACTTTGTTTGTGTACATGATTATCAACAGATGCATTAATATTAAAAGAAGCAAGGAAAGCAAATTTAAACGTAAAACAAATATGTTTTGTACAAAATTGTTACTAAATGGGCAGTTACTCACAAGTAACACAATATCTTGGATTCACAAAAGACTGCAGATGCTGGAAGTTTGAAGAAAAAGTAAACTGCTTGAGGAACTTAGCAGGTCAGGCAGCATTACCTTTAAGGAAATGGACAGACGTTTTGGGTCGGAACCCTTTTCCAGACGTTGAAGAAGGGTTCCGCCCGAAACCGATCCATTTCCTTCCGCAGATGCTGCCCCACCCACTGAGTTCCTCCAGCAATTTGTTTTAAAGTAAATATTGATCATTGCAAATATATGTGATGAATAATTCTCAGCGGATTCCTGATAAAATCCAGAAGTTCTGTGCATGAGTTGATATAATTACACCATGTAATTAAGTAATTTCAATATCATGACTGAAACACTTGTTAGATTATTTGGATAATGCTGAAAACCTGCAGCACTTTAGAAGGCGCTTCTCTTTTTTGGCTTATTTCATCAACAATGAGTCCAGTTTCCAATGTTGCTCCTGAGTTTGCCTCTGCTCTATAAATGCATAAAAACTTAAACAATTTTTTAATATTTCAATTTTTTTGCTGAGGCAAATCATTTTTAGGGAATGTTTCTTGCAAATCACTTTGTTTGATAAGAAAAAAACTCAACTGTCTGAATATATTATGACATCAAATCCTCATAATTAGTCTACTATGAAGAAAAGTGTTAAAAACTATAGTCCCACAATTATGTGGATGTATTAATTCTACTGAGTATTGCATGTTTGCGCTGGCATGATATAACCAGTATCTATATTGAAGTAAGTGCTATGCTTGCGATACATGCTGGAAATGTGTAGCGTAGGAAGAATATGATGCCAATTATTGCACAATGACAATTTGATCTCAGTGCTGCTAAATTGTACCATAGTGATACAGATAATGCCTATTTAAACTGCAATAGGAGTATCATTAAACTGGAAAGAGTGCAGAGAAATTTGACGAGAATGTTGCCTGGACGAGGGCCTGAGCTACAGGGATAGATTGGGCAGGCTTGGCATTTATTCCTTGGAGCATAAGTGGCTGAGGGATGATCTTATAGTGGTGGATAAAATCATGAGGGGAATAGATAGGTTAAATGTACCGAGTCTGTTACCCAGAGTAGGGGAATCAAGAACCAGAAGACATAGGTTTAAGATGAGAGGGGAAAGATTTTAAAGAAACCTGAGGGAAAACTACTTTGCTGATTGATACAAAAAGCTGGAGTAACTCAGCGGGACAGGCAGCATCTCTGGAGAGAACAGGATGACGTTTTGGGTCGACACCCTTCTTCAGACTGGTTAGGGATGACGTTTTATTGACAATAGACAATAGGTGCAGGAGGAGGCCATTCAGCCCTTCGAGTCAGCACTGCCATTCAATGTGATCATGGCTGATCATTCTCAATCAGTATCCCGTTCCTGCCTTCTCCCCATACCCCCTGACTCCGCTCTCCGCTACGCTTTGGGTCGAGACCCTTCTTCAGACAGGTTAGGGATAAGGGAAACGAGAGATTGAGACGGTGATGTGGAGAGATAAAGAACAATGAATGAAAGAAATGCAAAAAAGTAACGATGATAAAGGAAACAGGCCATTGTAAACTGTAGGATGAAAATGAAAAGCTAGTCCGACTTGGGTGGGGGAGGGATAGAGAGAGGGAATGCTGGGGCTACCTGAAGTGAGTGAAATCTATATTCATACCCCTGAGCTGCAAGCTGCCCAAGCGAAATATGAGATGCTGTTCCCCCAAATTACGTTTAGCCTCACTCTGACAATAGAGGAGACCGAGGACAGGTCTATGTAGGAATTGGAAGGAGAATTAAAGTGTCCAGCAACTGGGAGATCAAGTTGGTTCAGGCGGGTCGAACGAAGATGCTCCGCGAAACGATCGCCGAGTCTGCTTGTGGTGTCGCCGATGTATTAGAGTCCACATCTTGAACAATGGATACAGTAGATGAGGTTGGAGGAAGTGCAAGTGAACCTTGGCCTAACCTGAAAGGACTGTCGGGGTCCCTGGACAGAGTCAAGGGAGGAGGTATAGCGTCAGGTGTTGCATCTTCTGTGATTGCAGGGGAAGGTATCTGGGGAGAGGGTGGTTTGGGTGGGAAGGGATGAATTAGCAGGGAGTTGCAGAGGGAACGATCTCTGCGGAAGGCGGAAAGGGGTGGAGATGGGAAAATGTGGGTAGTGGTGGGATCCCATTGGAGGTGGCGGAAATTTCGGAGGATTATGTGTTGTATGCGATGGCTGATGGGGTGGAAGGTAAGGACTAGGGGGACTCTGTCTCTGTTGCAACTAGGGGGAGGGGGAGCAAGGGCGAAGCTGCGGAGTACCGAGGAGACACGAATGATGGCCTCATCTATGATGGGAGAGGGAAACCCCCATTCCCTAAAGAATGAGGGCATCTAGGATGTTCTAGTATGGAACACCTCATCTTGGGCGCAGATGCGGCGCAGACGGAGGAATTGAGAGATGGGGATAGAGTCTTTGCAGGAAGTAGGGTGGGAAGAAGTGTAGTCGAGATAGTTGTGGGAGTGAGTGGGTTTGTAATAGACATCAGTCAATAGTTTATTTCTTATGATGGAGACTGTGAGATCAAGTATTTCTCTCGGGATGGAGGGTATATGTGATGAGTAGCCAGAGGAGGTAGTTGAGGCAAGTACAATAGCAACATTTAAAAGACACTCAAACAGGTACATGGATAGGAAATTATTAAAGGGATATGGACCAAATGCAGGCAAATGGACCAGTTTAAATAGACAATAGGCAATAGGTGTAGGAGTAGGCCATTCGGCCCTTCGAGCCAGCACCGCCATTCAATGTGATCATGGCTGATCATTCTCAATCAGTACCCCGTTCCTGCTTTTTCCCCATACCCACTGACTCCGCTATCCTTAAGAGCTCTATCTAGCTCTCTCTTGAATGTATTCAGAGAATTGGCCTCCACTGCCCTCTGAGGCAGAGAATTCCACAGATTCACAACTCTCTGACTGAAAAAGTTTTTCCTCATCCTAAATGGAGCATCATGGTCAGAATGGACGAGTTGGGCTGAAGGGTCTGTTTCCAGGCTGTATGATGTTGTCAAGCACTTAGTAGTGCATCGCCTGCACAATTAACAAGGATAATTGATTACTGCATTGATTTGCTGTGATTGATCTGTCAATCATTGGTTAGAATGAGATACAATTAAGACATTTTTGTTAGATCTCATGGCAGATTTTGCAGTCTGCAGGAAGTCTGCGAGATTTGAGGGTCCAGCATCCTGCTTCAACAGAAGCTAGTTCTCTCAAACTTGCACACTTTGCTAAGTATCCTGTTAGGAGTTCAGTATTTTGGGGAAATGAGTGGGTATGCAGAAGAGGGGGTGGTGGGAGTTAGAGGAGGATTGAGGGAAATGTGCCCTGATCAGGAAACGCAATCATGTTCAGGAGACACGAGGAACTACATACGGTGGTTCATTAACAAAAGACTCAAATTGCTGGAATAACTCAATAAGTCGGGCAGCATCTCTGAAGAACATGGACATGCGATGATTCGGGTCAGGACCCTTCTTGAGGCTGCACTTCAGTGAGATTTGTAAGATTTGAGAAGTTTTCCCTCATTCTGCAAACAACAAAACCAAAGAGCTGCAGTTTGGACATTTTATACGGGACTGGGGCTGAAAGCGGAGAAAGGCTGCGGTCAGTTTTTTTAGGGATGTCACAATCCGTGGGTCCCAAGATGGCCGCGGGACCTCGTGACCAGCCACAAAAGCAAAAACCCCACAGCCCAGTCTCTTGGTTTCTGCAAAGCCACGGCCAGAACAATGGATGGATATTGGCCGTGCAGAAACCCGCGAAACCAGGTCGAAGTCCAGACACTGGGGCGCTGACATCAGCATGCTTCACAATGCTCCAAGCCGACCTACACAGTTAATCCCGTTAAGGGGGCACAATAGCCCATAGAAACCTACCTGGCAGGTGATGGGAAACCAGTTAAACCCATCACCTCTCAACGAGAAACAAATTAACAGACCGTCTAGCCATCACCGGTACCCCCGGACATAACGCAGAACAAAGAGAAAACTCGAAACCTATCTTTGAAACAAAGAGATCCCGAGATCTGGCGGGAGATAGGACGGGTCAGGATTAGTATAACTGGCCACGATTTTTGGGTTTTAAAAAACGGAAAACGGAACGCAAGAAGGGGACGGCAGTCAGAAGGAAGAAGAAGAAGTCTCACGGCAGAAGTCAGAGGACGCAACGAACGGCAGGAAACTCACGGGACAAGCACGGGCCCGCAAGAAACGGAAAACATCAGAGGAAGCAGCACGAACAGCCAGTAACCCCAGTAATAGCCCCATGGTGAGCATGTACCCCAATCCTGCACATCCTGGACATAGTTTAGTGTAGAGGGGAGGGTGGTTTTAATTAACGTGGGTGTAAGTGTATATGTGTTGGCCAATTTTACGATGTGTCGTACGTTCCCCATCTTACAGTCAAGTATATGTCTTATAGAACATTGCGTTTAAGATTCAGAGACAAAGTATTCGTGTAGTTATGCATATGTCTAATAGAACTGTGTAATAGAACTGTGTCAAAGTATTCGTGTAGTTATGCATATGTCTTATAGAACTGTGTCAAAGCATTCATGTACCATAGTCCCAAGCGCTCAATAAAAGCCTTTTTCCGTTTAAACCCTGGTCTTCAAATCTGGTCTGGTGGAATTTTTCTGCACTATCAACGCTCCTGCATCTAAGTCCAGTGTCTAGAACCGTAGGGGGTGAGTGGGTCGAACCACTCACGGGGAACCAGTGTGCGCGGCCTGGTCGAGGGACCAGAGCAAGGCATAGGGACCTTAGGTCGGGCGAAAGCTTGGCGCAGAAACCCCTTACAGATTCCATCTCAGAATGGCATATCCAACAAATAATAACAACATTGTGTATCCAGTCTTTGCCCAGAATGGAGTCCAATACTCCTTGTTACTAATGTTCCTAAACTGTGGTTTCCACTCCAATATAGTTGACAGAACCCTTGATCCACATCCCAACTTTCCTGCACTTATTCTCTCTTTCCCTTTTTTCCTGGCCAGAGCAAAGATCATGTTATCTAGTCCTCAATTTCCACCTCACCAGCCCTACATTCCATGGCTCAGGCAGTGAATTTTCAGTTTCCGCCAATTTCTGCGTCAATTTCCGCGCTTTTTGCATGATTTCCGTGTTTTTCACTTTGCCAAATAAACGGAGAAATCGGATCGAAAAACCCCCCACGATGTATAGACTTATAATGAATACTAGGGTTCCGTTAGAGGTCGCTACTGCAGCTGTACAGGGCCCTGGTGAGACCGCACCTGGAGTATTGTGTACAATTTTGGTCTCCTAATTTGAGGAAGGACATTATTGCTATTGAGGGAGTGCAGCGTAGGTTCACCAGGTTAATTCCCAGGATGGCGGACTGACATATGATGAAAGAATGTGTCAACTGGGCTTGTATTCACTGGAATTTAGAAGGATGAGAGATGAAGAGAAATGACCACTAGGTGGCTATAAATATCCTTTATACATGTAATAATGAGGTTAAAAATATTAAATGTGTTATCAAAGGTTATTAATGTTTCTAATATTATTCAGCCAATGTAAGGTATTTTGAGTAACAAAACTGGCTAACTCAGTGTTTAGAGCAATAAATGTAGGGGATGAGATTGTAGCTGAAATGGTACAGAAACTAGAATATCTATGATCACATTACTGTTTGTGCGTCATTACTAAGTGTAAATCGGCTGCCGTGTTCCTGCATTAGAGGCTTTGGCTTGTGAGGCTTTGGCAAGGAGGCATTAGAAAAGCAATCAATTAATCAGTCCATGTTTGGTTTCTCCTATTTAAAGTACTACACTTTATAAGTCACAAAATGATGGAGTAACTCAGCAGGTCAGGCAGCATCTCAGGAGAGAAGGAATGGGTGACGTTTCGGGTTGAGACCCTTCTTCAGACAAGAAGACGTCACCCATTCCTTCTCTCCTGAGATGCTGCCTGACCTGCTGAGTTACTCCAGTATATTGTGAATAAATACCTTCGATTTGTACCAGCATCTGCAGTTATTTTCTTACACTTTATGTCCTTCATTAGCTGATAACTGCTTTGGAGTTCCTGCTGGTTGAGAGACACCCATATAAATGCAACTCTTTCCCGTTTAACACTGCAAACTAGAAATTAATTCATGTTACTTCAGGGAAAAAAAGCACAATAACCAGATGAAAATCACGATTGTGGGACTTTGCGCACATTTCTGGGTATGTGGGTGTACATCAGGAAATTTGCCTCCTCATATTTTGGCAGGATTTTCATTTACCCCATACCTTGTTTCAGCATATACCCTGATATAAGCAGTGATACAACCCACAAAATTTGACTATAATGAAATCTTTAACTTCACTGGTCTGAAAAATTCAATCTTATTTCTGCACAGAACAAAGGCTTTACTAATTCATTTTATCCTAAACTCATGCCATTTAAAGCCCCAGCATTCAAATTGCGTTCCTTGTCCTTTCTGAGTTCATTGATCATCTGGGTACTCAAACACAACCTCGTGCATGAGGTTGATGGCTTTTGTTGGAGATCAGGATGATGATCAGTCTGAGCATCCTAGATTCAAGGTCATTCCAAGTTGCTGTTGCTATTACAACAATGCTCCAATTCCAATGCTTTTGCATTTGGCATTTCTCACTATCTGCTGTTAAATGCTACATTATTGAAGTCACCTAAATTCCATAATCAGAGAAGTCTTCATCTACTTTTCCTTCACTCATTAGTCCAATTAAAGCAGGTACAGCAAACCTGTGGCATTGCAGGTTTCCCTGAATTATCCAGTCATTCAAATGCAGCATTTCCCTGTAACGAGAGGAATATTGCTTGCATTGTAAGACCTGGCTGCAATCTTTGCACCTCTTGTAGGACATAGGTTTAAGATGAAGGGGAAAAGGTTTAATAGGAATCTGAGGGGTAACTTTTGCACACAAAGGGTGGTGGGTGTATGGAATGAGCTGCCAGAGAAGGTAGTTGAGGCAGGGTTTATCCCAACATTTAAGAAACAGTTAGACAGGTACGGATAGGACTGGTTTGGAGGGATATGGACCAAACACAGGCAAGTCGGACTATGTTGTCGGCCGGTGTGGGCAAGTTGGGCCGAAGGACCTGCTTCCACACAGTATTACTCTATGACCTCTTGGGTATATACTGACAACATCCGCATCCTTCGTAAAGAGCTCTCGGATGGCCCTGTTTACATTCCAAAATAACAGGTATAACAGGTATAACAGAGCTTTATTTGTCGTTCGGTACCGAAGTACCGAACGAAACTACATAGCAGTCATAGAAAAAAAAAAAAGAACACAAGACACATAACCCCAACACAAACGTCCATCACAGTGACTCCAAACACCCCCTCACTGTGATGGAGGCAACAAAACTTCCCCTCTCTTCCCCACGCCCACGGACAGACAGCTCGTCCCCGACCGACCCGCACAGTCCCCGCACCGGGCGCTGAAACGTCTCGCGGCCGAACCGGGCGATGAAAGGCCCGCGACCAAGCCTTGCGCAGCTAAGTCCCGCAGCCGAGCCGCACCAGCGGTGAAAAGTCCCGCAGCCGAGCCGCACCGGGCGGTGTTAAGTCCCGCAGCCGAGTTGCACCGGGCGGTGTTAAGCCCCGCAGCCGAGCTGCATCGGGCGGTGTTAAGCCCCGCAGCCGAGCTGCACCGGGCGATGTAAAGTCCCGCAGCCGAGTTGCACCGGGCGGTGTTAAGCCCCGCAGCCGAGCTGCACCGGGCGATGTAAGTCCAGCAGCCAAGCCGCACCGGGATGTAAAGTCCAGCGGCCAAGCCGCACCGGGATGTAAAGTCCAGCGGCCGAGCCGCACCGGGGGATGTTAGGCCCCGCAGCCGAGCCGCACCTCGCGCCGTGAGGAAGAGAAAAGTTCCCCACACCCACCCCCCACACACCACCACCCCCTCCCACACATACACAACCAAAAAAATATATATAAAAATCATCCCAACACCGACACTCAACAAAAAAAGACGGACAGACTGCTAGTCAGCCGCTGCCGTTGTGGAGCAACTAGTACGTCTGTGTATCAACACTGATAGCTGGAAAAGTGGAGGCACACAGAATTTATGGGACAGAAGCTGCATCCCAATGCCACTCCAAGATATTTTTCCCACCACAGAATTGTAGCATTTCTAGAGATGGCTTGAATGAGGACATGAGTGTAATGTTAACAGTTTTTTTCTTGTGATTGTGTCTTTCCTATGATGCAGATTAACTGCATTCTTACAACAGATTGCTACTCTACATTTGCTGACTTGGGAGTCCTATAGTTAGTTTCACATAAAGCTCGTCGCCAGGCATTTTCAGTTCTTGTGAATGTGGACTGCAGGAGACTCCTGGCAGTTGAGCACAGATTACCAGCAATGATTTTTTAATCGCACATATTGTCCTCTTTCAAAAATTATAAGGAATGGGATTGCCATTATGAAATGCATTTAGCACAAGTAGAAGGGAAGTGGAGACCAAATGTTGTACTGCATAAAATCATTGTACCTATGGGGGGGGGGGGGGGTGGGGGGAGGATTTAAGCTAACAGACATTTCTGGTGGAGGTACAAAACACAAATGGAAACTTGAATGCTAAATTTGAACATATTGCATCTCTTGACAATCTCATAAAAAAAGTAGTTAAGCTCAGTTTAGATGTGCCACTATTAGATGTGATTGATTCAGAAAAGCTTAATTGCTTCATCAGGAGGATGCAATGGGAATAACAGCAACTAGGTAATTTGATTTTATGTACTTTAAGGCAATGTATTTTAAGATAATGTAAAAATTGGGAGAATTTTTCTAATTTGATGAATAATTAAATAGATCAAAAAATGAATAAAAGCCATGTACCATGTTCATTATTTTATAAAGGCATAAATTTCTAAATAGACCGTAAGTAGGCAGTATAAAGTTAAGTCAAAGAAAGATGTTTGACTGCAATACCATACATAATAGTTATTGACTTGCTAACATCATGGTGATTTTTTTAACCTTAAAAGCTTAATTCTTGTTTGACCTGTTTTACATTTTGGAATCGGAAAATGTTGCAAAGTTTGCTTCACATTTTATCAGTGTTGTACTTGATGAATATTTTATGATCTACCCTTTAATCTTAAAAACTTACCATTTGTAGTGTTTTATTAGTTCCCTTTTCCTCCCTGTAATCATGCAATAGATTTTATATTTGAAATGGCACCCAAACTATTGGAATTTAGTGCCATTGCACAGTTAAATCAACATGTTTTCTGAACATTTGTGGTTTAACACAGGAATGTAGAAGCTGCTGTCAGTAATTCAGCAGTGCTCTGCAGGCTGGCCTGTTTTCTATCCTTCTCCAATCAGTGTGAATTTAAGATATTAATAAAATAATCTTGTACAAATAATCTAAATATATTAGTTGCATGAGCTGTAACTTTTTAATGGCATACTTTGCAACTTTTATAAGTTCTTCTTCTCTATGTAGATTTCACAAACCTTTCTGCCTTGAAAAAGTCACATTTTATGCATATAAATGGTAAATTGCGATGCCCATAATTATAATAGAGCTTTTAATAAGGTTTATTGAAGACTTTGCTGTTTCCATCACAGTCATATTATTCCAATCTTTATTTTGACTTCTAAAATTTTTTAAAGACATTTATTCCTTATTTTCTTCCTTTGAGAATTATTTAGCAATATTGGTCGCTTGACAATATTATTGTTGCCAGTGCTTGCTGCTGACCTTGAAGAAAGCTCCCCATAATGATTGTGCGATATCTGTGGTGTTTACTCTTCCTTTGTTGCTACCACCGAACTGACATCAACACCGGGAGAGTAAACACCATAATGATCACAAGGTTGTTGTGGACATTTTTGTTCAAGGTCATCAGCAAGCACTGGAACTTTGATGCTGAGGCTGATTTCAAAATGTAGACCATGTTGAGATAAATGTGTGATATGTTTTTAAACTTTTCTTTTGATAAATATATCCAAATCAATGTCTTAACACTTGATTTAATAAACTGATCATTACTCTCCCAATAATTTGTGGCACATCTCAATAAATAATAGGCTTACCCAAGGATTATGAAAGCAAATGTTTACACTGGACCTCAGACACAGGAATATGTCAAGTACTACATGACACCACACGAGCTCGCCATTTTTATATTTTTTATTTTTGAAAAGCATATGTACAAATAGAAATAAAAAAAACACATTTGTTACAAAGTTCTTACATAGCTTCAATTTTTAAATTTTTCAAGAGAGAGAGTAAAAATTAAAAAAAACCTATAAACTTGGGGAGAGAGAATAAGAGGGTTAAAAAAAGGATCTAACAATAAAAAATAAAGGGAGTAGATCCGGGAGACAATAACCACAGTTGTACATCCAACCCCTAACTCAAGTTTCAACTTTTAATTTAAATTTTTAATTTTAGTCCTGTGCCAAACCCATTTACTTTTCTAAAAATTCAATAAATGGAGACCATATTTTTAAAAATAACTCAGGTTTGTCGATTAAGGCAAATCTTATTTTTTCCAAATGCAGGGTCTCTGTCATTTCCGTGGTCCACATTTTAATTGTGGGGGTTATTGGTTTTTTCCAAAATTTAAGTATTAATTTTTTCGCAGTTATTAGACTGTAATCAAGAAAATGTACCTGACTTGCTGTAAAATTTGTAGTATGTTCTGATAATCCTAATATAATTAATTTTGGATCCATATCTAATTTTTTATTAATAACTTTAGAAACTATTTAAAAAATCTCCAACCAGAAGTTTTGCATTTTTATACAAGTTACGAAAATATGAGTTAAATTAGCTTCTTGAAATTGACATTTATCACAAATAGGAGAGATGCTAGGAAAAATCCTATTTAATTTCGTCTTCGAATAATGTAATCTATGTATTATTTTAAATTGTATTAAGGAATGTCTAGTATTCAATGAACATTGATGTATATGTTGTAAACTTTCATCCCATATATCTTGCATTATAAGTTGATTCAATTCGTCCTCCCATGCTCGTCTATAAGATTCTGATGACGGAATGTCAGTATCAAGGAGAGTATTATAAATAACGAGCTCGCCATTTTTAGTCACAAAACCAAACGGTCTCACTGATTCTTGATAAATCTCGATTACTCAATAAATCAGTAAGTGTATTTTTAATTATATAAGATAAATGTACACAAAGATCAGTTTTAATCAAAGAACTTAATTTTGATGTAAGAATTAATAATAAATAGCCACCTCACGTTTTTGGTAAGTACAGTTTTCAATTGTATTCATATTATTATATTAGCTTATTCAAAATTACACAGCTTTAATTATCGAGCTGGCATGGAAATGTAAAACGCAACCAGACCAAGTGGACGCGTTGGGCCCAAACCTCTCCTGCCCCCCATCCCCTCTCTCTCTCCCACTCCCCCTCCACCTCACCTCTCCCACTCCCCCCCTCCCTTCTCCCTCTCCCTTCCGCCTCTCCCACTGACGGCCCTCGGGTCGATGCCGCTGGACTCTTTCCCCCCCCTTGCCTCCCACTGGACTCTGGCTCGTGGTTACCCAGTCACCTCCAGGCTCCGGCTGCTTCCCCCAGCACCAGGCCTGGCCCTCCAACCACTTCAGAGCCAGCAAACCCGCCCCCAAGAGACAGGCGGCCGAGGCCTGCTCTGACCCGAGATCAACGGACCCCAACTGCGCAGGCGTGGACACATTTGTTCTGTGCACGTGCGAATGCGGCGGCCATCTTGTGTAAGTACCAGATTAACGGAGCCCCAACTGCGCATGCGCGTTTTTAAAAACTTTAAAATGTGAATAACTTTAAAAATATATTACCGATTTCAATGAAACTTCTGCCATGGGACCACAGGATGACAGTGAGTAATGTGGGCCTAAAATTGTCACACTATCGTGTACCGTTGTGCCTGTAGTTCAGGAACAAACGAACAAACGAGAGTCTTAGTATATAAATATCTTTGCCACTTCTAGGTTTGATGTACTTCACATACTAATTGCTTCTGTGTGTCTCTAACTATGAACTATGGTAAATTAGTGGAAATATTAATAACAGTTGGGAAATAAAAAGAAATAAAAGGGGACAGGATATTTATAGGAGAGATGCTCAGCAGGCACAAACGTGAGCCTCAAAGGCTGCGCTGACTACTCAGATCAAGTTAAGAATATCTCCTTGAGACCTGAAAGGTACTTGGAGTGAGAGGGGGTGATCTATTTGTGGTCATCTGTGCAGGCCTTACCAACATAGGCAGGATTAGGAAGGAGGGTGATTTGAGCATCTTGAAACTAAATTAGAAAACTGTAGCACAAAGACAATGGTGTCTGGATTGCCACCATGCATACTAGCTTCGAGTTAATAAGATCAAAGATTTAAGCATGTTTCTCAAATATTGGTGTGGAAAAAAGCCCAGTTCCAGACCGACAGTCTGAAATGTAACCCATCCAGCTGACCTGCTGAGTTACTCCAGCACTTTGTGTCCTTTTATGTATTAACCAGCATCTGCAGTTCTTTGTTTCTGCTACTTGTGCAATGATACTCTATTACTTGGTAATCTCAGTTATAATGGACAATCGACAATATCACCATCCCCCCCCATAGTCCGTTATAGTAAATATTTACTACATAAAACGAAAAATACTGAGTCACGTTAGCTTGTGCCAGGCATCATTGTACAATGGGCCAGATATTCCTGACTGAGCCTGTATGTGCCATCAATGTTCCACACTTCCCTCACCGAGTCCAAAGACTGATCTCACAAGTGTCAGCAGTTCCAAGCAGAGCAAGTGGGTCATGTAATTTTTGTGCTTCTTCATAAGGACGGTATCGCATCTCCCTTCAGGGATAGTGAGGGGAAAGGTTTTTGTTTTTGTTTTATTATTTTTTTTATGTTTTTAATGTTAAAGTAATTAGCTTTCATGAAAGCTTTAGTTAGCATACATAGGTAATGCTTCATTTGAATTGTTCTATTTCTCATTGTTTCCCTTTGCACCTGATACTGTAGAAATATTACATTACTGTAGAAACATCACAGATGTAGTTCCTATTTTAATCTTAAATCTTTTAATTCTATGTTGTTTATTCCTTCATTTATAAACGTACCTATTCAAAGTTTGATGGTAAAATATCAATGGAAGTACTAAGGTACTATAACAACATCTAAAAGATATTTGGAAGGCAATATGGATAGGAAAGGTTTAGAGGGATATGGGGTAAACACAGGCAGGTGAGACGAGCATGGATGGGACATCTTGTTCAGCATGGGTAAGTTGGACCGAAGGGTCTGTTCCCGTGTTGTATGGCTCTATGACTCTACACGTGGTAACATTTGCAATATGAGCAAAGACCACATAAATAAATATGGTGCTTATGAATCACACAAACAGTGCCTCATGAACAAATGCAATTTTATTAAATAACGTGATCAATAGTTGCATCATCCAATCTACCAAACAATCTCCAATCATGCTGCCAAACACCCCGCTGCTCAACCACTGCTTCATCATAAGGTGCCATTACGAAGTCCATAATTGCAACATTTTCCTCTGCTTCTATTTACTAGGGCTAAACATTTGACTTAGGCTGACAGAATCCCAGATGTAAACATTTCATAGGTGTCCAGGAAATCAAAAATATGAAATAGAAATTACCATTTAGAAATAGCAGAGATAAATAACCACAAACAATTCTAGATCGACACAAGACTATTGACTGACATTTATTAGAAATCTACTGACTCCCACAGCTATCTAGACTACACTTCTTCCCACCCTGCCTCCTGCAAAGACTCTATCCCCTAATCCCAATTCCTCCTTCTACGCCGCATCTGCGCCCAAGATGAGGTGTTCCATACCAGGCCCTCTAATATGTCCTCATTCTTTTGGGAATGTGAGTTCACTTCTTCCATCATAGATGAGGCCCTCACTAGGGTCTCCTCAATATCCCGCAACTCCACTCTCCCTCTCCCCAGTCGCAACAGGGACAGTCACCCTAGTCATCACCTTTCACCCCATCAGCCGTTGCATACAGCACATAATCCTCTGACATTTTTGTCACCTCCAACGGGATCCCAACACTAGCCACATCTTCCCATTTCCTCTGCTTTCTGCAGAAACCGTTCTCTCTGCAACTCCCTGGTTAACTCAACCTTCCCACCTAAACCACCCCCTCCCCAGGTACTCCCCTACAACCACAGAAGATGCAACACCTGTCCCTATATCATCTCCCTCGACTCCATCCAAGGACCCTGACAGTCTTTTCAGATGAGGCAGTCAGTCTTTTCACTTGCACCTTCTCCAACCTCATCTATTGTATCCACTGTTCCAGGTGTGGACTCCTATATATCAGTGAGGCCAAGGCTCGGCGATCATTTCGCTGAACACCTCTGCTCAGTCTGCCTAAACCTACGTGATCTTCCGGTTTCTGGACAATTTAACTCCCCCGCCCATTCCCACACTGACCTTTCTGTCCTGAGCCTCCTCCATTGCCAGAGTGAGGCCCGACGCAATTGGAGGAACAGCATGTCATATTTCGCTTGGGCAGCTTACACCCCAGCGGTATGAATATTGATTTTTCTAACTTCAAGTAACCCTTGCTTTCTCCATCTCTCCCCTTCCAAGTTCTCCGACCTGGCTGACTGTCCCTGGTTACATTTTATCTCTGTTTGCATTGTTGTTACCTTCTCCTAACTAACAATGATCTATTCTACATTTTCCTTGATCTCCATCCCCTTTGATGTTCTCACACCTTTCACTTCCTTATCTCTGTATCTCCCCACCCCTGACTGTCAGTCTGAAGAAGGGTCTCAACCCGAAACGTCACCCGGTCCTTCGCTCCAGAGATGCTGCCTGTCCTTACTCCAGCATTTTGTGTCTACTTACGGTTTAAACCAGCATCTGCAGTTCCTTCCTGCACAAACAATCCTAGTATTAAATCAGCATTGAGATTATCCTTATCTGAAAGAACCACAGTGTGGTTAAAGTGCTAATTATTGACTTCTGCTCATCAAAAATCAATTGTTCCATTTTGAAGGAAAACTTCAATCATCAGATCATCATTTTGTGTATCTAATTTTGATAATAACTGCCAGATCAAAGAAAAAAAATGGTGTCAGTTACAATATAGATTCAAAGATTTAATGCATTTTTAGCCTAAATTGGAGCAACAGAAATTATTAGTATTTTCAACATAAATATGGGATGGAGTGAAGTTCTAGTTTTTCATTTCCGCAGATGATTTCCTCAAAAAGTTAACCTACAGAATCACAAACATCAGTTATTTCCAGAACATCAAAGACTGGAAGATTGACAGTTCTCTGCCTTTTAGAAGAGGGATTAACGTTGCTATGTCTAAATTACATTTGCTGTGGATGGAATTTCACGCTTTCAATAGATTTTGCTAATGGTTCAAATCCAGGAAACATGGCTCAACTCCAGCAGTCTGTCACTCTTGTCAATTCCATTAACACTCCATTTAAATTGTTCCAACCACCACTTTCTGACCTAATCCCTGACAGATACACAAAATGAATTTTGCTCATTCGGTCTCATCTGTTTATTGTAGTTTGTTCACTGCCACAAAACAAGGAACCAGAGAAACAACTTGATAAAATGTTTCAAATTATATTTAATCTATATCTTCTTAAAATCATATGTAATAAAATTTGGAAAGCATCCAGTGTTCACACAATTTTGGATTTTCTATTACAGCCCATTATTGCACTTGCTTTGAAGATGAATTAAAATAATTTAATTCAGTGATTCTTAATTGTGTCACTGTATAGCATCAGCACAATCGGACTGTCAGCATGCGTTACAAGTGATTTCCTTCTTCCCGGGGTGCCAAAGTGACTACCAAGAGACCGGCAAATTTGATTTTAATGCTTGTTGACTTTTCCATGAGCTGGCACCACTTTGCACCCGTACAATAAGCTCATTCAATTATTTAATGGAGTTAATTGGAAATTATATTCATGTATCTTGTAAATGAGGATGACTCTGAAATCCTTGATAGGATTTAAACATATTCACACAGTAGAGAGAAGAGATTGAAAGATCTCTGTAACCTGGACCAAAAAACAAACTACTTGAGGAACTTAACGGTTCTGCCAGCATTTGTGGAGAGGAAGGAATTGTTGGCGTTTTGGATCAAGAACCTGCATCGGTATGGAACATCTGGCATTGAATTAACATTAGGGAATGTAGAATGGGCAAGTAACCAATGGGCCAAAACCAAGAACAGATGTATGTAATCCTCTGGCACATATCAATCTCATAGAAAACACCAAGATATACATGCAATCCCCAAACAGTGCTTTCAGTTTCCGATCTTTTAGTCATGTGATACAGTCCTGAACATCAAACATCCCTGGTCAAATAAGGCTCAATTGGATGGCAATAGGCCCAAATAACTGTAGCTCCTGCTTATGCCCGCACCCTTGATTTTATAAGACATTGGTACTCACAGTTTGATATTTGTAACAGCTGCCCAGTTCTTAAAAAATGTATGTAATTCCACAAATAAACTTAATCTAATCACCTAGGAATTCCTTATAGGTGATTATATTAGGCTTATTTGTGGAATTACATACACTTTTTAAGAACATATATAGACATAAGACAATAGACAATAGGTGCAGGAGGAGGCCATTCGGCCCTTCGAGCCAGCACCGTCATTCAATGTGATCATGGCTGATCATTCTCAATCAGTACCCCGTTCTTGCCTTCTCCCCATACCCCCTGACTCCGCTATCCTTAAGAGTTCTATCTAGCTCTCTCTTGAATGCATTCAGAGAATTGGCCTCCACTGCCTTCTGAGGCAGAGAATTCCACAGATTCACAACTCTCTGACTGAAAAAGTTTTTCCTCATCTCAGTTCTAAATGGCCTACCCCTTATTCTGAAACTGTGGCCCCTTGTTCTGGACTCCCCCAACATTGGGAACATGTTTCCTGCCTCTAACGTGTCCAACCCCTTAATAGTCTTATACGTTTCGATAAGATCTCCTCTCATCCTTCTAAATTCCAGTGTATACAAGCCTAGTCGCTCCAGTCTTTCAACATATGACAGTCCCGCCATTCCGGGAATTAACCTAGTAAACCTACGCTGCATGCCCTCAATAGCAAGAATATCCTTCCTCAAATTTGGAGACCAAAACTGCACACAGTACTCCAGGTGCGGTCTCACTAGGGCCCTGTACAACTGCAGAAGGACCTCTTTGCTCCTATACTCAACTCCCCTTGTTATGAAGGCCAACATTCCATTGGCTTTCTTCACTGCCTGCTGTACCTGCATGCTTCCTTTCAGTGACTGATGCACTAGGACACCCAGATCTCATTGTATGTCCCCTTTGCCTAACTTGACACCATTCAGATAATACTCTGCCTTCCTATTTTTACCACCATATATGGTTTACTTAGTATCACAACAGTCACCAATTATGCAAATGTCACCTTTAGAAATGTTCAAGCTCTTTTACATCTCAAAGAGCTTATTTCTAAGAGAGTCATCCAGGGTCAAGGGGCTTCTTGAGTAGCACCCTATCCACGAGCTTAAAACATTGCTTCACTGATGATGTCTTGTGACAATTTATCAGGACTTCATTGACAGCATCTTCTAACCCTGCACCAGCTAGCAGGACAAGGAACAGACACAGGGAAACAACACCACCTTTAAGTTTATCTCCAGGTTATATAGTTCTGACTGTTCCAATATATGAACCACAGTGGTTACAGAAGAGTTCATACGTGATTGGGGTGTGAAATAAATGCTGTTTTTTCCAGATGCCTTCATTCCATGAATGAATAAAAGACTTATGGCATCCATCCTGCTGTTAAAGGAAAATGATGGATCTTACAACCATCACTTTGTTAACTGAAGAACTATCGATTAAGCTATGGTGATATCAATCACTTTATTATTTTTATGCTTTTCTGGTGTTTTACAAATTTGGAATGAGTTGACCTTGGTTTATTATTGTCACATGTACCTAAATACAGTGCCAAGCTTTGTTTGCATGCAATCATATTACATAGGAGTACAATCAAGCCAAACACAAGTACAACAGGTAGTACAAAGAGAAAAATATCAGTGCAGAATATAGTACTACAGCATTATTTAAGTAATATAGTTCAAAATAGTGGGTTGAATCATGCCAACATTTAGCTATCCAACTTGATACAAGTTCAGAATTGGTAGCAAGCGTATGAACCTCTACATATGTGCTATGAGTCCAGGACTTACTGAGAGATTCAAGAGACAGAATCTGACACTATGCTCCATCACTGCACACCATGTGGCATCCAACACCAGGGCCTGGTCTCACTGGGACTTCCAAGCATTCCCCTGAAGAAACGTTTTTTAAATCCTTCGCCAGTCAGAAGAATTAGATCCCATTAATTTCAAAAAGGAGGGGGATTCAGATCAGTTGGTCAGGAAGCAGTGGGCAAGGCATGTTAATTATTTTGTCAAATCTAGTTTACTATCATATGCACAAGTACGATCAGGTAGAGATACAATAAAAATCTTGCCTGCAGCATCGCACGCGGTCAGACTACACACAAAATCATAAATTATACCTAAATTATGCAGAATTTACACAAATTCTACATGACAGCGAAAGCAAAACAACTATACAAAACAATAGTGAAAAGCAGAATTAGAAAACAATTCCAGGGTAGCGGAGGAGGTTGTCTGAAGTGTTCCTTTCCTGAGATCTGGGTAGCGTAGGAGGTTGTCTGAAGTCATCCCTTGCTGAGATCTGGGTAGCGTAGGACGTTGTCTAAAGTCGTCCCTTGCTGAGATTTGGGTAGTGGAGGAGGTTGTCTGAAGTCGTCCCTTGCTGAGGTCAGGGTAGCGGAGGAGGTTGTCTGAGGTGTTCCCTTGCTGAGGTCAGATTACGGTTGTGCTGGTCAGTTCAAGCTTTAATTATGTTTGTGCTGTATGTGTTTAACCTTATTTTTTATATAAAATAATGTCAAACAATTTTGTTTAACATTATTTAATAATTTTCATATGCTTTGAATGTCAGAGACCTTTAAAAACTTTAAAATATAATGGCAGCTTTTGAAGAAGACAAAACTCTGTCCCCAACTTTGGCATCTGTCGAATCTTGTATGGGCTGTTCCGGGGTCACTGCTGAAGCACCTGAGGGCTGGTGTCATTCCAACTTTGACAATTTGAATGTGCAAACCCACATTTGAGCCAGGTACATGCGGACATCCGGGGTCTGCACTTTTGGGAAGTAGGGTGTATCCATCATGATCTAGCCTTAAATAGCATAAACTGGGAGACATACGAGATTGATAAAGATAACTTCATCTCTTCTTTGGCACTCTCTCAGGATCAGGAATGATTCACTTCTGTTCAAGTTTTTTTCAGTTCTGAGATGGCGAATGAGGCCAATCTGGGAAGGCAGACTTGTTCATAGGGCAGTTGGTGGCTGTGAGGATGAGTGGGTAGTTTGTGAGGTGGGGCACTCCTTCCATTGCTTACACAGGAATTCTGTGCACTCCCGATGAATGGTCACAGGGTTCTCAATGCTAACCCAAACACTTTCTCTATCTTGATTATAGGCCAGAGATTTTCAGGACTTGGGTATATAGTACAAGAAAGCTTTGAGCATATCCTTAAATAATTTTCTCTGTGCATGTGGTAATCTACACCTACGACAGAGCTTAGAATAAAGTGTGTGTTTTGGGAGTTGAAAGTAGTCAACGCCAGCTGGAGATGGCCATTACTGTGAATTTAACTCTCCAATAAACTGGCATCATACTTTAAAGTGGGTTTTAAATTTGGTGTTAACAGATTGCTTAAAGATAATTGATATGAAACATTAACCCTGTTTTTCTCTCTATACATGTCACCTGAGTATTTCCAACCTCTTTTTTAACATTTTGAATTCCAACATGTGCACCATTTTGCTTCAGGATTACTTTGTCCTTGGCAAATTGCATTAAAACTGCAAACACAAACATTATTCGATAGATCTTGCCAGATTGTCTTTATTTACACTAAATATTTATATCATGCTGACTTGGTTTTTTAACAATCATCATATGCCATGATGCAAGTTTAACAATTTGGGCCATTCTGTGTTTTCATACACCATTGCTAACAAAGAGAGAAACCCTGCTGTGAGTTTGGTGTAAACCACAGAAGCTTTTAATGATCGATGAGCCATGAAGGGTTTAAGGTAGAAATTGAGTACAAGATATCCTTTGTTTTTGTTTGTTCCTTGTTTCATTTGTTTAGCATTTTGGTGTCTCATGGCTAAAACCTCAGAAATCATAAATAGAGCAATAAAGCAAACTGCATTATTTCCTCCTTGAATATGTGTCTAAGCTTAAATATGGGCTGTAGCTCAAAGGGTAGAAATGTCAATTAGAAAAAGAAGATAAGAAATGGGAGCAGTCAGCCATTGCCTCTTCAAGTCTGCTCCACGGTTGAGCAAATCAAGTCTGCTCTGTTCGAACACAATTTTCTTGAAATCTGTCAATCTTTCCTTCAAACACAATCAACGATTAGGCATTCAATGCCATCCAGTGTAGAAATTTCAAAAGATTTACTACTCTGAGCAAACAAATGGCTATTTATTTTAGTGATAAACGGAATGGCGGACATTTAGAGACTATGATTCCAAGTTCTAGACTCATCAGCTAGGATAAACGTCTTCCAGTACCTATCCTATTGTATGTTCCTGAAAGGTTATCTTTCTTTTTTTTTATATAGAGGTCACCTCTCATTGTTTTCACTAGCAGAGAATAGAGGCTAGCCTACATCTCTCATATGTCAGAGCTGTTATTCCAGAAACAAATTGGTGCACTCTCTCTACAGCAAGTAAATCCTGTTTTAAAGGTTAGGAGACCAACTTAATTTTCAAAGTATGTTCTCATCAAGATTCTCTCTAATTACAGTAAGATAGCTTTACTTCTGCAGTGAAACATTCTGAGGCGGAAGGTTCCAGCTTTGAATTCCTTTCTAGAAACCTGACAGCAAAAATCCAAACTGACACTCCAATCGAGCTTGATGAAATCAAGTTGCTGGCTGAACAGTTCACTTGTCTTGTGCCATGACAAAGGCTTTGTAGAGTTAAAAAGCGCATTAACCAATTCTGTACATGTTCAATGTGAATAACCAACTGTTGTTTTGATGTGAGAATTTTGTGCACCATTGTACTGTTTTTCAGTTTACTAAGAGTAGTGTAATATCTAAAATTAGCTTCTGGGAATGTTTTCTATTGCTATGGCCTGAATCACAAGTAGTTCTGTTTACTTATAGAGGAGCCAACTTTTAATAATATTAAGGCTAAAGCAAAATGTTCAGTAAAAGATGGACACAGCTCCCCTACACTCATAATCTCTGACAAACAAACCTCAAGTGGACTGACCCAGACTGGAAATGGGTAACCCACGCCTCCAGGGAATTATTACAGGATCTTCTCAAAATTAAGTAGTCAGAACCTTCTGAATAAATTTCTTAAAGAAGAAAATGGTTCAGCAGATCAGAAATAGGGAATACATTAGACATCTGTCAGAAATACATCAGACAATAGAGTTTTGCACAGAAGCAGCATCACTTAAACTTTTCAGGTCAAAGACTCATTCTAACAACATATCTTCGACCCAAAACTCTTTCTTTTTACACAGATGTTGTCCCATCTGCTGAGTGTTTCCAGCATTTTCTGTTATGATTTCAGATTTCTAACATTCACAGATTTATTGTTCATGGAAGAAATATGCCAAGGGTACCTGTCTGTAAGAACATCGTACCCTCTATAAAAACTAATTTTGTAAGTTCTACGTTTTATTTCTTTGCTAGAAAACCCTCAAGCAAACAAAATAAGCACCTGCACTTACCATTGCCCTCAGAAATGTAACCTTTCCAGGCTACCTTTGCTGAGAGACTTATTATGTAATAGGACATTGCAGCTTTCTGTTAAATGGAAGAAATTTTAAAAAATGTCCACCATCATAAAAGGAGACCATTCAATAAATTTCTCCTTTGCCTTTATTCCTAGAAGGGGCACTTGATTTCAGTTCAAAGTTTCAAAAATTTGGAGGCATTCACAAAGGTTGCTCATTCTCTTCCAATCACCCCATGGCAATGTACTTCACTGGTATCATTTGCATTCCCTGCCTCAGAAGCCTTTACCTCCCTGAGGAGATTCTGTTAACTGCCTTCTGTCATTGTGGTACAAAACTGTACAGAAATGGTAGATGACATTTCAATTTGGGACCTTTCTTGTCTGAAGAAGGATCCCGACACAAAAACATTGTCTGTCCATTTCACTCCACTGATGCTGCCTGGCCTACTGAGTTCCTCCAGAAGCTTGTCTTTTGCATATGGATCCAGCATCTACCATCTCTTGTGGTCATTACATTACATTGTTGAAAATAGAAGCTTACGATGCAGAAATCAGCTGCCGTGTCTTCTACATTACAACAGTAACTAGGAAAACACTTAATTGCTTAGAGTGCTTTATGTTTGACTTTTATCGTGCATCTTTGAAATGTGATGCTTGGAACTTGACAAGAATTTTCCGTTCTTTTATTGCAGACAATTACTATGGCACGCCAAAACCCCCAGCAGAGCCAATTCCACTGTTGTTAAATGTAACGGATCAGATTCTGCCAGGTGCCAGACCGAGTTCAGAGGGCAAAAGGAAAAGAAACAAGTCAGTAAGTAACATGGAAAAAGCTGAAATTGCCCCTCCTGAGGCAGAGGAAGAAGAAGAAGAAACGCCTGTTGTCAATGGAAATGGAGACACAATAACACCAGGTCAGTACTTCAGTGCAGTGGGAGCATAGAATAGGACTGGAGTGGATGTTAACATTTCTGTCAAACTTTTGTAGTGGCATGTATTTTTGAAATATTGGGAATGAATTTGCAGTGAGCGTTGATTATTCTCCTTACATTTGTTCATATACATTCCAATAAGTATAACCAGGAATGCTGTTGTCAATGTGGCATACAAAGTGAAATGTAGAGTCCTTAGACTATGTGAACTGGGAAAGGCATTATGAATCTCCTTCATCAATCAAGTTCATGAGCAGTGTAAAGACTAAATAATAATGAGTAAACTGAAATAGTGTATTCATCGGTAAGGCAGGTAGAGGAGAGTAACAAAGATAGAGCAAGGAGGATATCTAGAATAGAGATGAAAGAACAGAAAGAAAAATAAGACTTAAAAGCTTTTTTCATAAATCATTAATGGTGAATAGAATTTGAAGGTCTAAGAGTCCACATTTGTGATGTTAATTTTCAATGCCCATTCAGTTGATTGGCAATGAAAATTTATCAAGATGTTATGTATACATGGGTAGATTAATTAATTCAACTTTTTGCATTGTTAGCTTTGTATCTAGTACCATTACTGTAATACTACTCCATAAATTTGAACAGAGTATCATATGGTGAAATACTCTTTCCTCAGTCTTACAAAGGAGCAACTCCTAGATTTTTGCTTTAAATTATGCACGTGTCATCACTAAAAGTTGCTGAATGATTTCTGCATAAAAATGAGTAGCACTGATAGCTTCACATTTATTTTTGCAATGAAATCCAGCCTCATATTTAAATAATTCTATGAGTTAGAAACAATTTGATTGATTTTTTGCCAAGTATATTGTTTTATACAAGGTAATTTCACAATTAAACAGTGAATGTTCTCTGTGCCACTTTTTCAGCAATTAACAATAATTTCTTTAATAACGTAAATATTCTTCCAAAAGTTTGCAGAAATTTCAAGGATTTTTATTAGCTTTGGTCAAGTTGATGTCTGAATATCATCAGTGATCAGGGCTGAAGCAGACACATGGATTTCTTGTGGAACATTTATTGGCTTTTGTGGTTAGGTTTTCTTTAAATAATCATTTATATATTGGCAATGATATCCCTCTAGTGAATTTGATATTTATCGAGATGGATTATAAAGGTTTTCCTAAAATCAAATAGTATTTAAAGAAGTATTACAACATTTTTTAAAAGTATTTCTTTCTGGATCTATAAAAGAATGCAAAACTAATGTTAGATTTAGCACGTATTAGACAACTGTTCGTCAAATCTTCAGTCCATCATCAGTTGTGTGAAAAGAAATTCACCTTACAATCACATGCTAACGTTTTCTTCTTCTGTTTACTTGCTGACATTTATGTTATATGTTTACCAATAAAATTGTTCCTAAGTGGGGTATTTTGTTTGAACAATGAGTGCAGCAGTGTTTCCAGCCAAGTGTTGCACATAACATATTCTACCTCAAATCGTGAATTACATACTGTGTGACATTTTACTTGCATAGACATAGTGAAGATGGATTGAACAAACTTCAATAAAATATACTGAATGTATATTTAGCATAGAACCACGCACACTTTCATTAATATATCCTGGTCCAATTTTTCTGCTTTGCCTATCTGTCCTTGTCAACAAGAATTAATGTTCCAGCTATGCAATCTACGGTGAGAATCTGCTTTCTCAACGGTGTAATTGAAATGATAATTGTAGGAAAGTATCTGTTCATGTGCTGCATTATCTGAACTGAATTATTATCAAGTGAAGGATTGCTTGTTTTCTTTTGAGAAACGTAGCAATCATCATGAAAAAAATTGAAATGAGGCAAACCAGCATTGGATCCAAGTCGGCCTGGTGATAGGAGGCAAACAGTAGTGGAGAATGGTTGCCTTTCCGATTGGGTGCCCATGATCAGTGGTGTGTTGCAGGGATCTGTTTGTGATATATTATTGAGTTGGATGTAAATGCAGTATGTATGATTAGTAGGTTTATAAATGACATGAAGTGTGAGGTGATGCATTTTGTAAGTTTTAAGTTGTAGGACATTTACATTATTTGATAGAGCCCTGAGGAATATCAATAAACAGAAAGACCTTGGGGTAAGAGTCCATCATTCCTTGTAAGTGGCGACGCATGTAGAGATGGTGAAAAAGGTATATAGTATACTGGCCTTCATAGAATATAAAAGTTATGAAATTATGTTGCAACTAACAAAACATTGGTTAAACCACATTTGGAGTAGCTTGTGCAGTTCTAGCCGCCACACTACAAAAAGGATATGATTGCACTGGACATGGTGAAGAGGATATTCATCAAGACATTGGTTGGATGAGATGACTTTAGTCATAAGGAAAGGTTGATTAAGCTCGGTTGTTTTCTCTGGAAACTGAGGGTAACATGACAGTGGTATATGATTTTAAGAGAGACACGGAAAGAGTAGGTAGATTAAAGTTTTTCTCACGGCAGGATATTATAAACAAGAAGGCATAGGTTTAACATGAGGGGGAAGAGATTTAAAGGAGATCTGTGGGAAGAGTTTTTCATATAGAGAGTGGTTGACATCTGAAACGTTGCCGGAGGCAGTGGCGAAGGCAGATACAATCACTTTATTTAAGAGGCATTTAGGCAGGTGCTTGAATAGGCAAGGCATAGAAAGATACAAATCTAATGTAGGCAAATGGAATTAGTGTAGATGAACGAATCGACATTGACATGGTGGCCCAAAGGGTCTATTACTATAACTCTATGACTCAGTGCATACATTGGTAAGCTACATTTTGGTGCATGGTCATGCCCCAAATTTCAATGGTATTGAGCTCTCCCAACTGTACTGACCAGAGAAAAAAAGCAAGTATGGGAGAAGATGAAAAGAAGCAGAAGAATAAACAAACTGACAGTTCTCCCAAATACCCCCAGGCTAGTGGTTCAGAAACGGTGCAGCTGCAAAGATAGCATGCTATTTTTTCTCCAATTGGTTTCAGAAAGGTTTCAGTTTTATTTTGCAATGGTCTATAAAAAGCCATTTTATTTAGACTAATATTAAATAATGATCAAATCTGCTTCTCACAATAACTTAGTTACATCATAACTATAGGGAAATCATATTGCTCATTGTGAGTTGATTGGCTCAGGAACAGCTGATCCATATTTTGGCATCTGTGCAAAGACAAGGCGTGATTTTAGTTGGCACCAAGCCAGTCTGCGGTAATGTTTGCCTCCTGCAGGATGTTTCGGTTTAAATCCATGGGTTTTTTCCTTTCGTTTATGGTATGCAACATTTCATTAATAGAAAAGCCGAATGAAGTATGGTTTAAGTAGATATCATGCAAAACAAATTTCTTGAATTAATGGAAAGAGGGCTGGTAGTTTGGCTCTTCTTAAGAAGCATTTACATACCCCTTAACAGATTTTACAATGTAATTCTGAAATACAGTGGATATGCAGAAAGGATGAGAAATTGTAAATACAATAAATGGTGTTGGCCTCATGTTTTGCAGAGTGTTTATGGGCATTCTGAGTCCACGAGCTATAGTTTGTGAACAAATATCTTATTTTCAGGATTTTATTTTTATCTGACAAAGTCCTTGTTATTTACTGCTTCCCTTGTTACTTGCTGCTTCAGAGAGACGTTAGTTACCTTGTGCAAAGAGCAGAATTTGATTGTCACTTGAAATATTTTAGTTCATTTAGAATTGATGTGCTAGAAAGACATTAACTGCATGACAGTTTGCTACTTGAAATGCCAGGTTCCAGAACGCAACAATGGTAACAACGAGCATCATTATCCTATAAGGTGATCAACTTGAATATAAAGTTCATCTGACCACGTGTCACAGTTTAAATTGATGTATTTTTTCACTTAAATACATTGGTAAATTGGATTTTAAGCAGTGTGCGGGTGCTAATAGGTAGAATAAGTTTAGTTTGCAAACCTTGTTCATCTGAGATCAGATAAAGTTAAGAGGGGAACAAATAGGGATACTCAAAGACAAACTGTCTATTTCCACTTTTATAACATGATACAGCTCTGGTCCCTATCTTTGTTACTTGTAGATTTCACAGTTTCAACGATTTCCTAGTGAACCTCCTGTTTTTTTATATCATAGCTAACCTTGTACTCACTCAAAATGTTCTTGCACATACTTAAACTGCTATAATTAACTAACTAATTTTCACTGCTACTCTGACCATGGCCCCCTTTTAAAATCTTAATTCAGGATTTCAAGTGCTTCATTGCATTCACCCCAACTCTGCCCTCCCACCCACTACCAGCCAACAGTCCCCTCCTTTCCTGCAATATTTTTTAATCCTAAAAGCTTTCATTGCTACAATTCTGTCTTTTGCACAATCCTAATTTATTCATTGGTGCACTATTGATGGCCATGTCCAAAGTTTTGGAGTTCACTCCCTAAAACACTAGCATAATTGCTCCACTCATGACAGCCTGAATCCGCAGGGAGTGGTGAAGACGTTCCAATCCATCACTGCCTTCCGTCGTCCTTCTTCACAATGACTTGTATCAGGAAAGCTGGAAGTCCTGTCATAGATGCCTGCTATCCTGGCCATTACCTTTTTTTCTGTTCTATCTTTTGGGAGAAAACACAGGAGCTTAAAAGCTCGGTGTCTTTGAACTCCAAGTGATAATGACCAACTCACCACTTAGCTTCTAAACTCTTTGGTGTATTTACAGGGTCACTTTTTGCATGTCCTGAACCAATACATCCAGATCCCTCGATAGAAATGTTTACCGGTTTCTTTGGAGATTCAGTGCAGAAACAAACCCTTAGGCCCACCGAGACCACAACGATCAGAGATCACTCTGTACACTAGCACTCTCCTATACACTAGGGACAATTTACAATTTTAACCTACATACCTGTACATCTTTGGAGTGGGAGGAAACTGGAGCACCTGGAGAAAACCCACCCACAAGGAAAACATACAATCTCCAAACAGACAGCACCCGTAGTCAGGATCGAAACCGGGTCTCTTGCGTTGTGAGGCAGCAACTCTACCACCGTGCTACCCCCTGTAACTTTTCGTAACAGAAACAAATTCTCACCATGTAAAAACATATTTTGATTTTTCTTTTCACAGCCTGATATTTTTCCATCTTATATTTCACCTTCCACCCGTTTGCCCACTCATTTCATGTGTCCCAATCTTTTTGTAGACCGTGTTCTTCTCAAATTTATTTTACCATTATTCTCACATCATAACTATATTGATAAACAAGAGAAGCCCCAAAATAGATTCCAATGGTAACTCATGTGACAGCCTGCCAACCTGAAAAAAACATCATCTTATTCCTATTATCCATTGTATGTTTTTTATCCAATGCAACATCTGGGCTAATGTGATGCCCTTGACTCTGTGAACATTGTACGCAACAACCTTTCTAAAAAGTCCTTCAGAGATACTAAATGCCCCTTGCGTCTTAAAAAAAGTAAATCCACCAAGTGTTCATCCGTTCATAAAACTATGCCTACCATTTCAAATCATATAATTTTTTCAGTGCCTGATTACTGCACCCTTAATGCTGTGCTGAATCATGTTACTGACAACTAATGTTAGGCATTTTCCTTGTTTTGTCTCAGTATTGATATGTTTGCCATTTTCCAATCTACTGTGGCTGTTCCAGAATCTAAGGAATGTTAGAAGATCATCCAGGGCTCACAATCAATTGAGTCCTTGTCTTGGAATTTGAAACTCTGTTTTTCAAGGCCTTGAAAGTCCTTGGATTTATCATTTTTCTTGAAAGTCCTTGAAAATTCACTTTTTTATGATAAAAGTATTAATTCATGCAGTAATGTGGCGTTTTTTCATCATTTATAAAGCGTATTTTCATTCAAAGTCAGGAAACATTGTTAGACATGTTTGTCTTTGTCGCCTATTTTTCCCTCCTCGCCGCCGCTGCTCACCCGTTGGCTTCTGAACAACAACTACAACACTTGTGTTTGTTCTTATTTCGCTGCGCTAGAGGGAGACACCCCCCTCTCTCTCTGTTGGCGTTTGCATCTCAAGGGCAGGATAGTCGGTATTATGCTTTTATTCTTCGGAGGAATAAACACACATGCTCTCATACGTCGGTGTTGCTTTAACCGGAAGAGAAGACTTTTATTTTGTTTTCATATGCATTTTATATCTGGTACACCGGTAGTGACGTCAGTATAAGAGCACAGTTAAACAGTTTCGGTTTAACATCCAACACCCCCACTTGCTCTTATGCTGTGCATTACATTTAACAACATATACAACATAACTTAATCTGATTACATTCTCTGTATCACCACATTTTACACATTTACAGTGTTCAACCTTTCAAAAAAAAATTTTGTTGTTATGATTTTACACTCCAAACATATAATCCCTGAATTTCCCAGTTTTAAACTTTGTTGCAGGCTTAGTTAAGATATCTGCAACCATGTCTGCTGTTGGACAATACTCAATGATTACTTTCTTATCACTGAGTGCAGACCGAATGAAATGATACCTAATGTCGATATGTTTGCATCTTTGTCGGTTCACTGGGTTCTTTGATAATGCAATCGCACCTTGATTGTCCTCAAAGATTTTCACTGGCTCGTACTGGCAATCTTTGTCCATTCCTTTCAATAGCTGCACAAGATACAAGCTCTCTTGTGTAGTAGCCGCCATTGCCATATATTCGGCTTCACATGTGGATAAGGCTACTGTCTGCTGTTTCTTGGATTTCCATGAAATAACAGGCCCATTTTCAGACAAACTAAAACAATATCCTGTTGTGCTTCGCCTGTCATTTTGATCTGCCGCCCAGTATGCCACTGTACACAGTTGCCACTGTATGCAACAAGTTTGAGTTTTTCCTCTCTTTTCTTGTAACACAGCTCCTGGTTTATAGTACCCTTTAAGTACCTCAACACATGTTTGGTAGTTATCCTATGTTGTTCTTTAGGCTCTGCTAGATATTGTGACAGTTTACTGACAATCCAGCTTAAATCAGGCCTTGTACATGTCATCACATATATCAAGCTGCCTACCACTTCCCTGTATTGTGTTGGATTAACAGGCTCATCATCATCATAAAAGTTTTGTTTCTGTTCACATGGAGTTGACCTTGTTTTACAGTCAGACATTCCAAACTTCTCCAGTATTTTTGCTATGTACCTCTTTTGGTTCATTTTTATTTCTCCCTCTGTCTGTGAAAAATCAATGCGTAGAAAATGTCTAAGTTTCCCAAGATCTTTCATCTTAAACTTTGCACTTAGCATTTCTTTCACACCATTGAGAGATTCTTTATCACTGGCAGCAATAATTAGGTCGTCAACCTACATGATCAGAATTATTCTCTCATTTTCAGTCTCTTTACTGTACACGCAGTGATCTGCTGGATTTTGTGCAAAACCATTTTTACTGAGATGATCATGCAGCATCTTGTTCCAGTTCCGTCCTGACTGTTTCAGTCCATACAGTGATTTGTTAAGTTTGCAGACCAGCTTTTTACCTGTGTCTGTTTTCACTTCAAATCCTTCAGGTTGTTCAATATACAGCTCACAATCAATTGGAGCATGTAGATAAGCTGTTTTCACATCCATCTGGTGTAATTCCAAATCGTACTGAGCTGCTAGCTGCATCAGACTGCGCACTGATGTCATGTTAGCTGTTGGGGAAAACGTCTCCTTGTAATCTATTCCTACTACTTGACTATACCCCTTTGCAACATACCTGGCTTTGTATGTCTCAGTCTTATCTGAAGATTCTTTTACTGCAAACACCCACTTCCCCCCCACTGCATTTTTGCCCTGTGGTATTGTGGTTAGAGTGTATGTGTCATTTTCTTTGGGAGATTTGATTTCCTCCTTCATAGCTTTAGCCCAAATGTCAGATTTTGATGAGCTCATAGCTTCTTTGAAGGTTTGTGGAACATTATATATCACTCTGTAGCAGTAGTCTACATTTATATTTATCTGGTCATCCTCTTCTACTTTACACTCATAGTCTCGTAAGTACTGTGGGCTTTTCCTTTCTCTCTTAGGATAGCGTGTGCTCTGACTATTTTCACCCTGTCCAGTTTGAGTGTTGCTATCACTCTCAGTAGTATCCGTGTGTGACTTCAGTGTCACTTCTGGACTCTGATCAGTCACCTCTGCGTTCAGTCTGGGGGATGTTAATCTCTTCCCAGGATGGTCATCATCACTCATCTCCATATCTGTCTGAGTTTGGCATTCAGTTACACTTTTTGTTATGAACTTCACTAGTCTGTTTTTGAGAACTCGCCCTGTCTCTGGGTAGTAGACTAAGTATGCAGGGCTGTTTTTGTCATAACCTACAAAAATCCCTTTTTCACATCTTGAGTCTAACTTCTTTTTGACTTGTTTGTATGAGAAACAGACTGATCCAAACTTCTTCATTTTTGAGAGATTAGGCTTTCTGCCTGTCACCATGTAGTGTGGAGTCTGACCAACACGTTTGTTGTAGCATCTGTTGCGGATTACTGCAGCAGTCATTACAGCATATGTCCACAATTCTTTCGGTAGGTTACTCTCGAGTAGCATGCACCTTGCCATTTCAAATAGCGTTCTCCAGTTTCTCTCAGCTGTCCCATTTTGATGGGGGGAGTAAGGTGCGGAGGTTTCATGCCTTATGGCATTTCTACTGAGCAATGATTGGAAATCTGCTGCTGTGAACTCTGTGCCATTATCAGATCTTATGCACTTAATTTTCCGCGTCCGCTATGAACTTTTCTGTAGCTTTTATAGTGTCACGTTTTGTTTTCAAGAAGTAAACAAACACTTCTCCTGAGTAGTCATCTGTGAAAGTTTGTATGTAT
Source organism: Rhinoraja longicauda (assembly GCF_053455715.1). Classification (NCBI taxonomy): domain Eukaryota; kingdom Metazoa; phylum Chordata; class Chondrichthyes; order Rajiformes; family Arhynchobatidae; genus Rhinoraja; species Rhinoraja longicauda. The sequence continues at coordinate 15,039,864 of NC_135975.1, read as the reverse complement.
TTGTATCCATCTTTTGCTTCTGGCTCTAGAGGGCCAGCCAAATCAGTATGCACTAACTCAAGTGCTTCTTTAGCCCTTACATCTGGCTCTCTGTTCCTGCTCTGTGCAAATTTGCCTTTTATACAGACCTCACAGTTGAGTTTGGACTTATCAACTTTACCTTTGATTTTCATGCCCTCTGTTACCCTCTCTAACTGTGTGATACATCATCATAGTTACAGTGACCAAGTATCTCGTGCCATGTTTGAATATCATAACACCCGTAACATCCGTCATTAGTTTTATGACTTACAGTGTTTAGATAGTATAGTCTGTCGTACTCCTTAATGTCGAACTTGGTACCGTTCTTGTGGATGAGCTCGTTGCTGCCTTGGCCAAAGATCACTGAAGCTCCGGTGGTCGTTGCTGCCTTGACAGAGAAGATGTCCTGTGGGAATGATGGGATGTACAACGCCTTTCTCAGCGTTGTCCTCACACGACGGCCCTCGCTGTCTCTCAGGTACACCTCTGCTTCGCCTTTCCTCTGTGCGACACCGCTCGTCCTTGTCCCGTCAGCCAACTCGATGAAGTGTTTGGCGGGCTGGAAAATCTCATCAAAGTTCTTAAACTTTTCAATGTCTGTGATTATGTGTGACGTTGCGCCCGTGTCGACCATAAGCCCTTTACGAGTCTCTTCACTTGCCTGGCAGTCATTTATTTTGAATGCAAATGTGTGGTCGTTGGAGTCGGATGCTTGTTTCACGTTGTCTCACTTTTTCTTTCTGCAGTTTGCCTCCTTATGAGTGGGGCTCTTGCAAAAACTGCACCACTGTCTCTGTTCTTTACCGCTGCGCTCTCTGCTGCATTCCCACGCTTTGTGTCCCGTCTGACCGCAGTTGTAGCAGGTGAATGTCTTCTCTGAGCCTTTAGTCCTTTCTTTCACCCAGCCTCTTGCTTTCATTACGTTGTCGTCACTCATATGGCCGCTAAATCTTTCAGTGCTCTCGTAGCTTCTCAACTTGGTCTTAAACTCACCAAAAGTTGTCTTCTCATCACCCTGTGTTATGTGGATGGCAAATGGCTTAAATGTCTCTGGCAAGCCTTTCAGAATCATGGCAATCAGCAGCCTGTCACTAAGAGTCTCTCCTGCTTTTCTTAGTGCTGTAATCGCCGTTTCTGCACGAATAATGTATTCTGTTACACTTTTGTTTATGGCCTTTTTCAGCGACGTCAGCTCGGTGTAGAGGCCGATCACTCGCGGCTTTCCTGTGTCCGCGTAATGGCTCCTCAGTAGCTGCAACGCTTTTCTCCCGTCGTCCGCCGCTTCTCTCATAATGAGCAACAAACTTTTGTCGTCTAGCACTTGTATCAGCTCGGCGTAGGCTTTTTCGTTTTTCTCGGCTTCCCCGTCGTCTTCTTCGTCGGTAGCCGGCTCGTTCAGAATTGTTGACTTTAAGCCTTGTAGCCGCAGGTGGCCTAAAAACTTTGTTTCCCATAATTCGTAATTCTTTTCATCTCCGTCGAAGCATAATCTGTTCCATCGGCTTCCACCATCCCTCCTGGGCCCATAACCTGTTGGCGTTTGCATCTCAAGGGCAGGATAGTCAGTATTATGCTTTTATTCTTCGGAGGAATAAACACACATGCTCTCATACGTCGGTGTTGCTTTAACTGGAAGAGAAGACTTTTATTTTGTTTTCATATGCATTTTATATCTGGTACACCGGTAGTGACGTCAGTATAAGAGCACAGTTAAATAGTTTTGGTTTAACATCCAACACTCTCCCCCCCTCTCTCTCTCCCCCCTCTCTCTCCACTCTCTCTCTCTTCCCTCTCTCCCTCCCCTCTCTCCCTCCCCTCTCTCCCTCCCCTCTCTCCCTCCCCTCTCTCCCTCCCCTCCCTCTCTCCCCTCTCTGTCTCCCCTCTCACTCCTCTCTCTCTCTCTCCCATGCCAGCGAGATCTCCGCCGCTTCTCCACTATCTTCCCTGGCCCCGACTCCCTCTAGCGCAGCGAAATAAGAATAAACCCAAGTGTTGTAGTTGTTGTTCAGAAGCCCCACATCCCCGGGGTGAGCGACAGTGGTGGCGGCGCGGAGGGAGGTTTCCCTGGGTTTGTTTTTGCAAGGGTGCGCTGCAATCTCTCTCCTTGTCCCGGCTCTGGGTCGGTGGCGATCCGCTCTCCGGTGAACCTTTGCCGGTAGCTTCTGCCTCCAGTCCCCGCCGCCGCAGCCGCGGTTCCACGGCTTCGGGACAAGTTAGAGTCGGGGAGAGTTGATGGGAACTCGCTGCATAAAACAAAAAAACCTCCAAAACCATCATAGTTTTTACTAATTAACCATGTATACATCAAATTAACAGTTTTGACAACAGTATTTTCTTACCTATTTACCTATAAAACAGTATTTGTTTTTCCTTAGCACCTAAACAGATGTACAGCACTTTGGTCAACGTGGGTTGTTTTTAAATGTGCTATACAAATAAAATTGACTTGACTTGACTTGACTTACCTATACGGAGAAAAACTGGAAAAAACCATCAATGTTTGCTGGATTTTGGTCCTTGAAAATGGGATTTTTGGACCTTGAAAGTCCTTGAATTGTTTGCTGTTCCAAGTATATGAACCCTGTCATCAGATTGTAACCAAAACTTTTTAAAGTCTCAGATGCAGGGTATCAGGTCCGAGATTTATCAGGATTTAATCCCTTTGATTTCTCCAGAATTGTATCTTTGCTGATGATAATTATGTGACGTTTCTCAGTCAATACCTTTTTTTTAATAACGTGGTTTCTAACATTTTAGAAAAAAAACACTTTTTATTTAACGTGGTTACTTTCTTTTTCTCTTAATTCATTGAAGAATATAAGCCATAATTGATATTATCAGAAATATTTTCATAAATGAACAAAATACATGCTCAAGTTTATTCCAGGTTCAGGTTTGTTATTGCCATGTGTACTAAGGTACAATGAAAAGCTTTTGAATGCTATCCAAAACAGATAAGATAATAGTATACATAAATACAACCAGGTCAAACTCAAATACAATAGATAGAGTAATGGGGAAGATACGCAGTGCGGAATATTGTTTGCAGCAATATTGTAGCGCATTGTAGCGTATCAGTTCCAGAGACAAAGTCCAATATCCGCAATGGGTTAGACTTATGGAAGGACCATTCAGAAACCTGATAATAGAAGGGAAGAAGATATTCCTGAGGCCTGTGGTGTGCACTTGCAAGTTGGGACAAGTATTTGATTGTGTTGCTTTATGTTCTTTATAATTGCTGTTTTTTATTGGTTCTGACATCAGTATTAGCATTCCCCCTTTATATATGCATGGATAGAATACAGAAGGAATTCCCCTATGTGAAATTGGATTATTTATCCACGGAATATTCATATTTCATATTTCTAGGTCTGAATCAATGAAAAGATAATTCAATATGTGGATTAGGCCCCAATGCTGTCTTGACATATTTATATAACCTAATGTATAGATAAAAATGATGTATGCAAATTAGATTGGTTTGCAGATTAACAGGTTAATGAACTCTTTGCTGAAGGCACAGCCTCTATTTATAGTGGGAAAACATACATTGAATAAATGTGATGAAAATTTCCATCTGCTTCAGTTCTACATGAAATAATCCATATTGAAATGACTTGTTTGCTTGGAATATGTGTTAACATTTTTCTTGTACACCACCCCAGAGACCAGTCTTCATGTCTACTTCATTTACAGGATGTAAAGCTTCCTTTCACTGACAGTGGTAAATGATGAAATAAAAGATGTTTTGGCAGATGCTGTCTAATTCTCAAATGGCATAAAATGAGTTTATTGTCTTGTTTAGTGCCAGTATTATCATTGCATAAAAGCATCTTATTGTTTTAATGATTTGTATGGGAAATATAGAACAAAATATAAAATATTGGTTTGTCATATAGTATTTTCAAATATAGTTAACGTATGGCTTGCACTATACTGATTAGGTGGCATGTGCATTGCAGTTCCTAAAATTATGATTGAAATAATTTTGACTTAATTTATCTAAAGCATATTCATTTCATTTAATTTAGAGAAAAATATATACCTCGATTAAAGTGGTTACAGTAGATTAAAGCAATGAAATTCTGAAGTTAGTGTGCTTTTCTTTTTTGGTCGCTGCAATCTTAACTTATTTTCTTTCCAATATTCAGATTCAATCAATATTGGAAAATAACTCGGTCTTTCTCCCTCAGTGGGATTATAGTGGATCTGGCTCTTTTGAATAAGATCTTCAATGGAAATATATAGGCCAAAATATACCTGTCTCTGAAGAAATAATATGCAATAAAGCTTCATTTGTGTAAAGTGATTCTTTGCATTAACCGTTAGATTCCCTTTATGGCGGCTGGCACTTGTTTATTGTTTTGTTTCGATTAAATAATGCCTGTCCTTATTCCCATCAAAAGGTGGGAAGAGATTTTTGCACTTAAAGGGCAGTGAATATTTGGAATTCTCAACCCAAGGGAACAGTAAAGGGTTATTTTATTCTATGACAAAGGAGATGTCAGGGATTAAATGCCTTACTCCTTGCTTCTAATTCTCATATCCTTTTTTGGTCTAATAAGGCCAGCATGCTTCCCATATAATCTTGTCTATTTAAGGAACTTTTGACTGTACAGCACTCCCCCAGAACTGTTGTGAAGAATTAGCCTACGTTGTGTGCTTTAATCTACAGAGTGGGCCTTGATCCCCTTGGCCATTGAGCCAAAATGGAAGTGGGGTGTAGTCTGATACTTTTATTGAGTTTATTATTGGCTCATTCTTAATCTGCCTGAAGATAAATAAAATTAAACATGTTTATTTGAAATATTTTCAATGCTCAGAATGAAGATAGCCAAATGCCTCAGGCTGATCATTACAGGTTTCTGGAAAAAGACAAATGGATTAGAAACTCAGATCTGTCCTTTGCATATAACATAAATTCTACATTGGAAATGATGAAGATATCAATAGTTTCAATGTACAAACATAAATGACGTATCTAGCCATTAGCTACTCTGTGACAGAATCGATATTCAATAATACGTTAAAATCAGAACAATTTTATATTTATTCTCTGGATTAATGTGTGTCGCCCCTCAAGAAAAAAATATTGTAACTTTAGATAGAATTTGATAATACATCAGATTTTCACAACATTTTCTAAGATGTATATTTTCAGTGTATGGTGAATGGCATTTTCATATCATCACAGAGTAAAAAAACCTCAAATCATCAGCTCCTGCCTGCCGTTAGTTACATTTCCACATTCTAACATTTCCACCTATGTTTAAACTTATTAGTTATTGAACTTACCTGTGGGTTAATAGACAATAGACAATAGACAATAGGTGCAGGAGTAGGCCATTCAGCCCTTCGAGCCAGCACCGCCATTCAATGCGACCATGGTTATATTATGTTAATCTATGTCCTGCTCAGTTTCATTTCTGAATTCCTTGTCAGAGACTCTATTGTTGGCAGTGAACTTTTGGCTAAACCTACGTAAGTTTTGGTTTACTACGATGATTTTTATTTTTAGGTTCTTTAATTTGGTTTATTTCGAAGTATGTTTGCGCTTTGTTGCCCAGTATGAGATCTGCTGGATATTTTTCCAGCTACATTTGGCCCTAAAAATACACTGTGGTTTTATTTATATTTCTATGGGGTTTTTTCAATTGAATTCATTTAGTTTTTAAAATGTGTTGTTCATCATTACAAGCATTTTGTTTAGTGGATTCTGGATATAACTAGTGTTTTAGGATCTTGGTCCATTGAAACATAAATTGTTTTGTTTTGTTTTATTTTAAATTGAGATCAGTTAATAAGCTTGTATATACCAAAATTGTGATTCTGTCCAATTATATCTGTCACCAGAACAAAATGATTATTTTGTTTGTGCATTAGTTGTATTTTGCTGAGGGTGATTATCTGTGTCGTCCAACAGAATCTAGTGAACATGAAGACAAAAGCACTGATGCCTCAGGTGAATTTTTTTCACATCCTTGTGCTGCACCAGTCTATGGCCTTACAAAGGGAACAAAAGAAGATTCAGTTTCAGAGAAGCAAACCAAACCAGAGGATGGAGACAATTTGGGTCCACTGCCTGAGAACTGGGAAATGGCATATACTGAAAAAGGAGAAGTCTACTTTATTGAGTAAGGCATTTATTCAAATATCTGTGATTTCAAGATAAACATTTTTAGTTGACCAGTTAAATGATTTTAAACATAGGTTAACTTGAATATAGCCAAATAAATGTGCATTAGATTGTTCTGCAGCTAATTAGATTGTGCTAGCAAATTGGATGCCTTGATTTTAATTTGACTTGAACAAGCAATTTTTAAGAATATGCCTAAAACTGTTTTATTTCTTTGTTAGCCATAACACCAAAACAACATCCTGGCTTGATCCTCGGTTAGCAAAAAAGACAAAGCCTGCAGAAGAATGTAAAGATAACGGTAAGTAATTCCACATTCCTTTGCTCTGCATGTGTATATAACCTTTTTTAATTCAATTGTTTTTGTTTAGATTTGTTAACTGGAGAGTGCATCTTGCTGCTGAATAATAGTTAATGAGAGCAGCTAACACTGGGACACAGGTGACCTTCACTGCTCGCTGCATATTGTTTGTTCTTCTCCAACCCAATGATATCAGCTGCAGCAGTGTAGAAACTGAGGCTATCTTTTTCTGTGCCTTGGAGAATGTTTCTATGTTAATTTTATATTTCTGATTTAAAATTGAAGGAGACAAGCTGCAATCTGGAAACATTGGACTGAAGCTAGGTACTGTAACTTTAAGTATTTTTTTTAATTTTATTTTCAAGATATAGCTCTTTTGATATAGCCATTTTGTTTCACTTCATTGAGAGTTTTATACCATCTGCATTTCCACTGGCACAATTTGTTTTTATTTCATGAAAACATTCGCAAAGCTATTTTGGATTACTATGAGGAAAAGAATTTCAATGTTGCATTATACTCTATAACATTTGCAACCTTTTTTTGCCTTATTTAATCTAAAATATATTTACATAATTGTTACACAAATATGCAACAAGCAACCTCTGAGGCAACTGATAGACTTCTAGGTGCAATGTCAAAAAAAATCTGAGTTTCAATAATCTTTACAGAAAATCTAATAATTCTAGTAAAAGGTTTTTTTTATTTTATCATGGATATGAGAGCAGTAATTAAAGGCATAATGCAGATTTAAATTTTAAAAAAACCTTAAACAGATTGCTTTTCATTTTCAAAATTCAAGCACTTTTGCTGGAAATTAGAAATCGTTACAATATAATTCAACATGTATAAAAAAGGTATATTGTTTATTAACCGGTAAATCTAAGATGGGTTCTCAATATTGTGTAATTAAATTGCCATGCACAGTGCTAACGGAGACTGTTAATTTACTTTTGCTATTCCACTGTCGAAAAATCTTATTTTATCCTATTTTAACCAATTTTAAAGAAAGGGCTTTTGTAATAACTCTCTGCCGTCTCACAGATTTATTTTAGAAGTTATATTTCCAAATCTTTATGGAATTGAAAGCATTTTTTTCAAAATGTTGCAGTTTCAATATGTGTGTAACAGAACACAGCAACTGTTTGAAATCCAGCATCTTATCCTCTTCATCTGCCCGCTGCACTGAAACAAACGTTGCCTTAGCAACAGCACTGCCACAATGAGCAGGAGACACAAAGTTATCAATTAAAATGGTTTCTACAGCTACATCCAACGGCAGAAATGGTAATTTGTTGTTATGGCTTTATTAAGATGTCTCGTCGCTTAAAGCTATTTTCTGACCATCTAGTTTTATCTTTATTATTATGATTTGTTCTAAACCATTACCATATATCATTCTTTTTAGTTTGTACCCTATGCACAGGGAAAAAGCATGTTTTGCATATAGGCGAAGCCTCTGTGGAGAGAGAAATAGAGTTAATATTTAAATCTTTCATCAATTCAGATGAAGGACCTTCAACTGGACGGGACAATTCTGTTTCTATCTGCAACGATGCTACCTGGCCCGCTGAGTATCTCCAGCATGTTTTTCTATTTCAGGTTTCCAGCATTTGCAGTGCTTTATATTTGATTGACCTGCTGCCTGTTTGTCTCTTGATCCTAAAGAGTCCCTGATGTGTATCTTTTGCCAACGATAAAATTTAGCATTTTTAGTTACTGAAAAAAGACCCATTCATACGTGGTGTTCCTAAGTGGAGTTAATCTCTCACATAACAGGAGCCGTTAGTGCACAGAAAACAAAGTTTATGCCAAATACGATGAACAATAAAAATCCCCTATCTCAGCTACTAAATAAATATATAGATACCTGACATTGAGATTACTTCAATGTTAAACAAACATCAATTTATACTTCTGCATCATTCAAACTGTGAAGATTACGGACTTCTGATTACGGACACTGCAGAAAAGGATTCATTTTTGTTTTTTTGAATTTACATAAAAATACATAGATCTCAATGGGAAGTCTTTAAATATCTGTAAAGTATTGTGATATATTTCATAATCTTTGAGGATTATTTACATCAGGAAAGGAATTAAATAGCTGGAGTGACTCAGCGGGACAGGCAGCATCCCTGGAGACAAGGAATGGGTGACATTTCGGGTCGAGACCCGAAATAGCACTTGACAGGTTTGCATTCCAGCAATGAATTGTGGGACTTAATTTCATATATTATGAGCATAGGCTGTACATGTGACTGAACTTTCATTGCAGGCAGACCCTAATCTACAGTACTTCAAATTGCTTTTTTGACTGTTATGTATGAATAAGTGTCTAAATAACATACACAACAGAATTGGCAGATTGACATAGCTGCCAGTATTTATCTGGGAGGTAATAATTTGGATTGATTATCCATTATCTAACTTTTTGAGCCTACCTTTTTTTCTTGGCAGAAAAAAGGTGAATTAATATTTGCCTTTGCAAGCTTTATTATGCATACTTAAAGATCAGTAGTGCCGATAGATATATTTTAGAAATTGGATGGGGGTTTCATCTTTAATTTATCCAAAGTTTGAATTTGACAGGAGGCACTTCCTTTCGTAGTCGTGAGATTTTGTGCAAACATAATTGTAAAACTGCAGTTGGAATCTTCCTTGATTTGAATGCATATTGTTTCCTTTGTTCAGTTAAATCAGCTTCAGATCATAATACTTTAATTGTAATATTAACAGATTATCCAGTGGCAATAATATGCGATTCTTCATGGCGAAAAACAGAGTGACAGAGTGCCACCTATTATTCATCATTGAATGTATGAAGCCATGGAACATTCCCTCACAACAACATTACTACATCTAGTTTCATTGTCATGTTCTTTGAATAAACTTAAATCTAACTCAGAAGAATTTGATTTTGAATTTGCCGATTCTTAGTTCTCAATGAAGTCAGCATGGTTTTGTTCAGGGGAGTTATTGCCTGACAATTCTGTTGGAGTTATTTGATGAAGTAACAAGCAGGAGAAACAAAGGAGAGTCAGTGAATGTTGTTTACTTGGATTTTCTGAAGGCTTGCATTAAGGTGCCACATGTGAGACTGCTAAACAAGAGAGAAACCAATGGTATTAGAGGCGAGGTACTAGCATGCACAGAAGACTGGATGACTGGCTGAAGGCAAAGATTTGAAATAAAGGGTGCATTTTTGGGTTGGCTGCCAGTGACCAGTGATGTTCCCAGTGAGGGTTGATCTTGGGTCTGTAAGTAGTGTTGACTTGGACAGGTTGGGAGAGTGGTCAAAGAAGTGGTAAATGGAATATAGTGTAACAAAGTGTACGGTTATGCACTTTGGTGTAAGGAATAAAGACATAGACCATTTTCCAAATGGGGAGAGAATTCAGTAATCAGAGGTGCAAAAGGACTTGGGAATGCTGGTGCAGGATTCCCAAAAGATTAATTTGCAGGTAGTAGCAAAGAAGGCAAATGCAATGTTATCGCTCATTTTGAGAGGACTAGAATATAAAAGGAAGGATATAATGCTGAGGCTTTATAAGGTGCTGGTCAGGCCACATTTGGAACTCTGTTTGGAATACATTTGGGACCCATATCTGAATAATAAAAGGCCTAGATAGAGTAAAAGTGGAGAGAATGTTTCCACTAGTTGGAGAGTTCCAGGACAAGAGGTTACAGCCCCAGAATAAAAGGACATACCTATAGAATGGAGATAAGGAGGAATTTCTTTGGCCAGAGCATGATGAATCTATGGAATTTATTGCCACAGGTAGTTGTTAGGGCCGTCATTGTGCATTTTTAAGGTGGAGATTGCAAGTTCTTGATTAGTAAGAACGTCAAGGTTTATGCGGAGAAGGCAGGAGAATGTGATTGCGAGGGAAAAATAGATCAGCCACAATCGAATGGTGGAGCAGAATCGATGAGCTTCCTGTCTTAATTCCACTCCAATGTCCTATGGTTTTAAAAATCATGAATCCTTGTCATTTGATAATTAACATTCAGATTGCCCACTTGTTGTACTAATCTACATTATCACAAATAATCTGTGACCCAAGTGCTACAGGCTGGTATCTTGGAAGTATAGCAGTATAGGAGAGTGCTGCGATCATTCCTGGTGTCGGCCTCATGGGTGCACAGATTATGTTTGTTCAATCTGATACTAAAGCACATTATTGCTTTCAATTAATGATTAAGGAGTATCTTTTTTACTAGAGAAAGCTTTGCTTCAAAAGAAAGTTAAATTTGTGTGTTTAAAAAAACCTTGAAAACAATTATAGGACAGTGTACATAATTGGAAGATTTATTTTGCTCAAGCTGTGCTTAATGAACATTTACTCACTTGGCAGAAGCTACTTCCAGATTGCTGTGATATATTACACCAAATATGTAGTAATATGGTTAGTACTTACGTGAGAAAGGTATGACAAAAACATTTATTTAAGTTCCCCTGAGAAGCTACAGAAGCTCAAGTTCAGCATGCTAAGAGATTACTGTGGCTGTTCTCCAAGTTTGGTCCATGGTAACACTCCTTCAAAAGAACCTCTGCTTGACAGTCACTGCACCATCAAATGTGGACCCTGCATCTTATTTGGCAAGTGGACTGTTTATATTATGAAGTGTGTCAAATGAGAGCATTGACAGGTGTTCTTTGCCAGGGTTAATAAAGGTTGCAGCTTCCTTTTATTCATTTAATGTTTTTATTCATTTAGTTTGGATTCAAAACTGGCTTTCACATGGAAGACAGCGTGGGGGAAGGGTGTTTTTCTATCTGTAGGTTTGTGACCTGTGGTGTTCTGCAGGGACTTTGCTGGGACCTCTGTTGTTTGTGATAAATATAAAGGACTTGGATGTAAATGTAGATGGATTGGGTTGTGAGTAAGTTTGCAGATGACACCAAAAGTGGTAGGGTGCGGACAGTGAGAAAGGCTGTCAATGGAATCAACGGGATATAGATTCGTTACAGCTATGGCAGAGCAATGGCCGATGGAGTTTAATCCAAGTAAGTGTAAGGTGTTGCATTCTGGGATGCCGAATGTAAGGGGAAGGTTATAGGAACTCGTTCAGATATATCAGAGAATGTTGACAACATAAGTTTAGGTAATGTAGGAAGACGTGAATGTGCAATATGCATATTGACATAGATCTGTTAATCTGAATGGCATGCGCCATTGTTGCAATATTCTGAATGCATGTAGGATTTCCTTGATTATTTATATTACATCTACAACTACAAAAGGTCTAGCTTCCTTGAAGCTAAAGTGCTTGCTATTTTTGAAACCTGTTTTTGGATGTAATTATTATTTTCCAGACTATTTAGAGGTGCTCTTTGAATTCAAAATTATACAGTTCAGTGGAATAGCATCAATAAAATAAAACATTGGCATTAGACATGCATAACCTTTTTCATACTAATGCCTCATGTGAAGCTGCAGAGTACATTGTGTCAAAAGTTTCATTATTGTAGAAAATGTTTTTTTTAGTTCAGCTCCATTGAACTAATCTCCAGGAAAATATTTCTTTATCCTTCTATTAGCAATATTTGTTCAGTGAAAATGGCACCTTGCTCATTTTATACTTTCTGGGTACCTTTATAGGCAGATTGACTTCTAACTATTAAAGTTACTTGACATGTGTAGTACTGGAAAAACAAATTCGTTTTTTTAAATCTGGATTTATTTGTACAATAAGTTGCAAATATGATCAGACCATTCCTTAAATAGTTTCTTCAGAAACTAGTAGTATAAATAAAATTATGATTGAGGGAGAGAGCATGTAGGCCAAGCAGTATGTCGGGTATGAATGGGTCACACAAAACAGGTGCACAACTTTTGATGTGGAAGTCCTGCAGTTTGTGTCAGGATTCATCCTCCAACAAAAGCTGCACTATTTTCTCCACTATAATCAAATAAAATTGATGCCATTATGAACATTTCCAATGTTAAGCCTGACAGAAAATTCACTGAAAATTGTCCTGTTTGTTGTGCGAGTTGCATGTGATTTATTAGTGGCAAATGTTTTCAGTTGTGGGAGAGTCTAGAACCAGAGGGCACAGCGTTGGAATAAAAGGACGTACCTTTAGAATGGAGGAGGAAGTTCTTCAGCCAGAGTATAGTGAATCTGTGGAATTCTATCAATCAGAGATTGATAGGGTCGTGATTAGTAAGGGCATCAAAGGTTAGGCGAAGAAGGCAGAAGAATGTTGAGGGAAATATAGATAGAATGATGGAGCAGACTCAATAGACCGAACGGCCTAATTCTGCTTGAACTTTTGTATTTTGTAGCCAGAAACGTGATGGATCTTTGTGTTGTGCCTAGGTGAGGTCTGTGCATGATTTTATCAGATTGTATGCAAAAACAAAGAATTTCACTGTACCAAGGTACATGTGACACTAAATTATCGTTGAATCATTTTGAATTTATAAAATATCACAGAAGTAGTTTTGCCAACATAATGGCTTAAATTTTGCAGTCAATAGTAAAGAAAACAGCCCTAAAATAACAATCCTACTGACATGGATTCCCCTTTCCCAAAGACATTTGTTGCTAAGTGATTCTCTGATATTGAGTCGTGTTAATAAGCCCTCGAGCAGCCAGTTACATCACAGCAATTCAGAACACAATCTCTAATAAATATTTTTAATATTTCAGCTGGCATCAGATCTCCAGTTCATTCCTCACTTTCATGTTGAATTGTTCAAGGACAGAAGTCATGATAAAGTTGACTATGGGTTGCTGGCTATTACATTTCTCAATAGGTATACCAGCTTGTGACCAGCATAGTCTCTTCAAAGAGTAACTGAATATATCTAGCATGGCAAAACTATGTGTTCTGTGTAAAAATAACATGCATCCATGCAGATTTACCTGATTAATGCTTTGGAGCATTAAACAATGACTCCACAAAAGAAACAAAATAGACAGATATTAAAATCTATTTTTTGCAATGAGTCGAGCCATGCGTTTTCCAATGGGGATAAACATAAAGTGCTGGATTAACAGTGGATCAGGCAGCATCTCTGCAGAAAAAGGGTAGGTGATATTTTGGGTTGAGACCCTTCTTCAGACAAAGTAGGGGTGGGGCAGTAGGAAGAGCACTTTATGCCAATGCTTTGTGTCTATTTTTGATATAAACCAGTATCTGCAGTTCGTTGTTTCTACATTTTGCAATGGGGAGTGAAAATTGAGAGGACATTATGAAGGCGTAAGAAGAGAGAGAGAATCAAATGAAATAAACAATCTATGCTTTGTCTATTTTTGCAATACTGATAGATATGGGGGGGACAAGATTTTGGATTTGTGTTGATGAAAGAAAGAAAATAGACATCCAAATCAGAATGTTGTGTGATTTGGAATAGAATTTGAAAGGTGAAATCTTTCCATGCATTTGCTGCTCTCTTTCTACTGAAGTAATATAAACATCTTGTTGGTAATATGGAATGTGGCTTTGGTTAGCACAGAGCTGGAGATAGTGGACTGTTTTCAAGTGTTCTCTCCAAAGCTTGTTCAAACTTGAACTTAAGAGTTTTCAAGAGATAATGATATATAATAGATGGTTCCTGTACTGCAAAATCACAGTTGATTCAATTATAAAATGTAGGCATCAATCAATTAAATCAATTCAATACAACATATAATACATATAACAAAATAATAACACATAATCCTCCGAAATTTCCGCCACCTCCAACGGGATCCCACCACTAGCCACATTTTCCCATCTCCACCCTTTCCACCTTCCGCAGAGACCGTTCCCTCCGCAACTCCCTGGTTCACTCATCCCACCCAAATCACCCCCTCCCCAGGTACCTTCCCCTGCAACTGCAGAAGATGCAACACCTGTCGCTATACCTCCTCCCTCGACTCTGTCCAAGGACCGCGACAATCCTTTCAGGTTAGGCAGAGGTTCACTTGCGCCACCTCCAACCTCATCTACTGTATCCGTTGTTCAAGATGTGGACTCTAATACATCAGCGAGACCAAACGCAGACTGGGCAATCGTTTTGTGGAACACCTTTGCTCAACCCGCATGAACCAACCTGATCTCCCGGTTTCTGGACACTTTAATTCTCCTTCCCATTCCTACACAGACCTTTCTGTCTTCGGTCTCCTCCATTGTCAGAGTGAGGATAAATGCAAATTGGAGGAACAGCATCTCATATTTCGCTTGGGCAGCTTACAGCCCAGTGGTATGAATATTGATTTCTCTCACTTCAGGTAGCCCCGGCATTCCCTCTCTCTCTATCCCTCCCCCACCCAAGTCGCACTAGCTTCTCATTTTCACCCTACAAACAGCTTACAATGGCCTTTTTCCTTTATCATCGTTACTTTTTTTGCATATCTTTCATTCATTGTTCTTTATCTCTACATCACCTTCTATACTTCTTGTTTCCCTTATCCCTAACCAGTCTGAAGAAGGGTCTCGACCCGAAACGTCACCCATTCCTTCTGTCCAGAGATGCTGCCTGTCCCGCTGAGTTACTCCAGCTTTTTGTGTCTATCTTCGGCTTAAACCAGCATCTGCAGTTCCTTCTTACACAAAACAATTCTATACTTGGCTTGTAAAGTGTGACAGTAGAAATTTGATTATTATTACATTAACGTATTCCATATATCAAATCCATTACCTCTGTAATAATATTAAACAGATGTAACAAAACTGCACTAATATATAATGCACATATTAATGATCACCTTCTCATCCCCTGTGATAGGGGCTGCAGTCATGATAAAAGGTGTAAACCAATTATCCACATCCCTCACCTTCCCCCCACCCCCATGCCATGTGAGAAGGGATCAGGGAATGGGGTCAATACATATTTAATGGAGAAAACACATCCCCAACCCCCAAGGCCTGCTTCATTCACATGCTTAAATCTAGCTGCTTGAATCCAATTAGGAACCTGATTTAATTTTAACAGCTGTGATTTAGTATTCTCATGGCTTGAGAAATTTAGTGATGAAAGAGAGGTAGAAGCTGCAGGCTCATATGTAAAAAGATCCTCATGTGCCAGGCAAATGCTATCTTTATTTTAGCAGTTTTTATTCATTAGAACCAATATTTGATAAATTCCTTAAGACAAACATAATTTTGACTGTAAACACAATGTTTATTTTGTTATTTTTAAAGCAATACTATATCTTTTCAATTGGTTTACAACTGGGATTCTGCATTGATCAAATGGCTCTAAGTACAATCACCTTGGAATTGGATTTCTTCACTGTAAAAAGCCTTACTCTCCAGTCCCCTTTTTTTCCATGAGTAAATTGCATTAACAATCAATTCTGGTTGAAATTGCATCAGTTATAAAATTAGACTGGGCACTTCTGATTGCAATCCAGTCTCATGTGCTAGTGCATTTTCCTAGTGTTTGATATGATCTTTTATGCACATTCAAGCCTGTTCTGACACAACCACCATTATGGAACACATGTAGAGGAATTAGCGAGGTATTTTCTTTGTTTACTTATAATTTACATTCTGTTGATATCAGGACATATCCAGATTTGATTACAAACTGCTATCAAAGTCCATAGAATACACTTAAACTACAAGTGAATTAATTTGACAGCATTTAGCTGCTAAGCTACTAATTCAGGAAGTGCCAATACATCAGTACTGTGGCTTTCAGAATAGGTGTTGCAGATAACTCAATAAGGATGTGAGCCAAATGTCCATCAATGAAGATGCACAGATTGTACCTGGATCTCTGATGGGCATTGCCAACAAGGCTCAGGGCTTCAAAGGCAGTTTCTAGCATTTCATGAGATGACATTCAGCCGTGCTCTTGTGCTGTATTATTATGAAATCCTCTGTGAAAGTCAGACTTGCAACATCAAAGCCACTGATCTCTGCAACATTTGATAGTTTGCTGCTCACCGGGAAGACTTTGTGCTTTGACCAGCTGAAGAATATTGATGTAACCGATTCAATTGTTAGGCACTTAAGATATATTGATCAGATTGGCATGTGGTGAACAGAAAGATACATTGAAGAGCTATCATTCAAGATATGAAGCTCTTACAGAAAGAGGTGAAAAAACCCTCATAGAATTCCACTTTAAAGCTATTGAACTAATTTAACCAGGCAGATACACACTGAGAAAAGGTGATGAATTCTCAGTAATAGAAGGATCATGTCTCACTTTGGTCTCAACAATTGAATATGATTGCTATATTCTTGTGGTGTCCTGCTCAAAGAGTTATTTCTGACAACGGTTATTTCATATGCCACCTGAAGGCCGATGTCCAGCAGAGAACCCAGACCTAAAGAATTGACTGTGGACACAGAAAGCACAGGAGGATCAGTGACTTGCTGACATCCAGGATATGCATGGCTTCTTCAGTGCTTCAGCCATTTGCAGCCTGCATTCAAGACCCCACTCCATTACAGTCAAGAAAGAGGGGTTTAATTCATCAGAGAAGTAGAGACAGACAGTCAGCATCAAAGATCTCAACTGTGACTGTTCTTGACATGAATGCTCTTGATTCCATATCTCAGAAACCTATTTGAGCTAGCCTTGGCACCATACTGACTGACAAGTTCAAAACACCATATCCCAACCAAAATAAACAAGGCCTCGGGGGGGGGGGGTAGACGGTATTTCCATTGAAATTTTCAAAGCTTTGCGGTGATGAGCTTCAGACAAAATCTGCACTATCGTTTCCCATCGGGGACCTCAGAGATCTTGTAGTTGTTATTATACCATCAAGACAGGAGTCAAGTCCAATTGAGGCCACTGACAACAAGTCTCCCTGCTGGTTGGCACAGAGAATGTTACTGCCTGGGTCTTTCTGAACCAGCTTCTCTCAGTGGTCAAAGAGCTGCTCCCAGATTCACATCTAGAGGAATGGTGGGCATGATCACATGCCAAGAAAAATTCAAGGAGCAGCAGCATCTAAAATATATGCCTTTGACCTTGCCAAATTATTTTCCTTCATTTTCTTTTACTATAGGAAGGATGTGATACCGTAGGAAGGATGTGATACCGTAGGAAGGATGTGATTTAGTTAGAGAGGGTACAGAAAAGATTCACAAGTATGTTCCCGGTCTGGAGTTACAAAGAGAGGCTGTATTCCCTGGAGGGAAGGAAACTGAGGTGATCTTACAGAGGTTTATAAAATTAAGAGGGACACAGAGATGGTCAGTCTTTTTTCCAGGATTTGGAAGCATTGAAAGTAGTAATTATTGCAAGAGCATTTAAATGAAAACTGGATAAATTGAATTCACAAGAGACTGCATATGTTGGAATCTTGAGCAAAAAACTGATTATGGAGGAACTCCATCTGTGGAGAAAAATGAACAGATGGTTTTTCCGGTCAGCACCCTTCTTCAAGGCTGAAGGAGACGGCAAATAACTCGTAGAAAGAGTCAAGGGGAAGGGATGGGGAAAGAGTTGGCAAATGATAGATGGATCCAGGTAGGAAAGATTTGATAGGCAGATGAATCCGATAGGGAGAGAAAGGTGGAGTTGGTCACAATAGTTGTATCCCCTCTAGTCCAGTCTTGAAGAAGAATAAATTGATGTTGAAGTTTGGGTCAGTTTCGGCACTTTTAGGTTTTTGGGCTTGCCATGTGGTCTCCAAACAAATCACATTTTAACCTTGTTTTAGTAACTAGCTAGCTGACCTGCTGGAAGTAATAATGTCCCACGCTCTTCTTCCTGACAACAGCTTGAAACCGAGAAAGAGCTGAAAAGTAACTAACCTACTAGTTATTTATTTCCTGGAGGTATTTGCCACGAGCATGACATTAATCATAGGAGGCTCTACATCTAAACGTATGCAGGAAGACAGCTACCTTTCCTCTATTCTGATAGGGAAAATCACAGGCCCATGAAAATAATTACCATACTCGCGACCTTTATATAATTGGTTTATAGGTAAATGTTATCAATGTGTTCTATGTGAATTATAATAGTTGCAGTGTTATCTTTTGTATCCACCTGAAACATAATATAGATATATTTGCAAATTCAACATAGCATTGCCTCACTAAAATATTACTTTGGATAACATTCTGTGTTATTTATCAGGATTTCGGAGCTCTGATCTTCCAACATAGAACAGAGCCTGTGCAGGCATTGAGGAAAGTTTAAGCAGTTGGAAGTATAGGATTATGGAGAGAAAATGGAAAGTAGATTAATTTTGAATTCTTGCTCACAGCACATATTTGTGTGCCTCTGTTTCAATCTGAACAAACCCTTCTATTATAGCTCTAAGTTTGATTCACTGTGTTTCTCTTTATCCATTTTGTTTATGTTTATTGATAACTAGTTAGCACTTTTACTTCTAAATATGCAAATGAAGATAACAATTGAAGCAGAAATATCCATGTGCATTTTATTTTAAAAGGATTAAATCAGCAAATAAGTGTCCCCTGTTAATAATTTTTGTTTAATTTGACAGTTGCAAAAGCTTTTACAAATCAAATCCTTAAAGTCCTGTAACTGAAAAGAAAATTCTTAAATGAACAAAATTACATATATTGGATTGTAAGTGGCACCACACATGAAGGGCAGATTCCTATAAAATTTTAAATCTTTTTATTATGTGGGAATAATTCTCCAACTATTCTGCTCTGGTAGCTTTTCTTTGTGTATTCAGTATGCTGTCTTTCTATGTCTAAGTAGTTGTATGTATCTCTGTTGCCTACATCATTTTTCAAGAGGGTAACATACAAAAAGAACAGAACCGGTTAGAAATGTTTTGTAGATAACAAACAATACATTTGTATATTGTCAAACGAATTTCAGGACAGAAAAAAGTGTAGTGTATTAAATGTCTTATTTCATTGGATAGCATTGCTATTTTCTAATTAATTTTCTCTTTATTTTATGTTCTTGCCATCAAACTTTAATTCAAGGATTGGATTTGCCCAGATAAATAATTTTGTTCTAGTGACTGAGACCTACACATTGGAACTATGGTTTAGTACAATGTTCAAGTAGTAATCTATTAACAACTTGATCATGCATGGTCCAACTCTGAGAAATTACCAACTATTTCAAATAGCATGATGATAGAATGTGGATATCACTGGCGAGGCAAGCATTAATTCCCATCCTTAATTCCACTTGACAAGAAGACTTCAAACAGCTTTGTTGAACAGAGCAGCATTTTTTGGTTTTAAGCAGCACATTTCACAACATTGACCCAGCGATGATGAAAGAAGTGTTATCTTTTCAAGTCATGATGAAACATAGACACAAGGAGCTGCAGATGCTGGTTTACAAAAAAAGACACAAAGTGCTGGAGTAAACCGATGAGTTATCTAGAGACAGTGGGCACCTGTAATAGAGAGTGTGTACCTTTAGGGTGGTGATTAGGGCTGCTTTGATCGAGACGGTGATGAGATTCTTGAGTGCTGTTGCAGTTCCTCTTATCCAACCAGGTAGAGATTGCCCCACTGCACTCCTGACATGTAACTTATAGACGGTGGAAAGACATTAGGAAGTCAGAAATTAAGATGCCATAGAATACCTATCCTTTGCCCTGCATGTGTAGCCCTGGTATTTATATTACTGGTTCAATTAACAAAATAGGGAGGGCCATAAAAGGGACAGGAAATAGCTCTGGCAGATAATATTAAGGAAAATCCAAAGATACATTAAGTACATTAACGGACAGATGATAACTAAAGAGAGAATAGTGCTCCTCAGAAACCAAAATGGTCATCTCTGTGGAGTTACAGAAGATGGGCAAGGTCCTCAATGAGTATTTCTGCTTTATTTTTACTGTGGAGAAAGACATGAAGACTGGGGAACTTGGGACAGTTAATGGAGGTTTCTTGAGAACAGTCCGTACTATGGTCAAGGAGGTGCTGGACATCCGAAAGAGTAAGATGGTAGATAAATTTCCTAGGCCTGATCAGATATATTTGTGGACACTGAAGGACTCCAGAGAAGAAATTGTAGGAGCCCTGGCTGAAATATATGAATCATCATTAGACAAGGGTGAGGTGCTGGAAGATGGAGGATGGCTAATGTTGTGCCTCTATTTGAAAAGCACAACAAGGAAAAGCCTGTGAACTATAGACCAATCTGTGATAGGCAAGTTATTGGAGAGGATTCTGAGGGATAAGATATATGCATTTAGATTGATAAATATTAAATGCAGAATTAATGACAAAATATACGTTGTATTTTCATTGACAGTTCAGGGTTCACTGGGATTAGTATAGACTTCCAATATAAATTTTGAATATTTCTGATCTTGTGTTTGTTATATTCATATCTTCATGACATCATTATCCAAGGTCTATCATTCATTTCCAAGCTATTTTAAATAATATTTTACTGGAAATTTTAATGTGAAGAATGTTCGTGCAATTATTGCAAGTTATGATTTGAAAAGTAATTTAAAATATTTGGAGATTTGGCTGCTGAGCATTGTTTATCAACACCTGCCCAGCATTTATGAAATTGCTCAACACACAATTCTCTTAGCAAATGCTTACCTACTCCTGGCAATGTCAAGTAGTGCTTCCAGATTGCCATGAAATATATTGTGGCTATGTTTAGCGAGCCTTTGGTGAGAAAAAATAATATATATTTTCTAGACATACAAATATTGATCCCAGGGTAATGATTTCTTTCAATGTGTATGGGTTTAATCAAAATAATGAAATATATTTTTCTGTTATCAAATTCACAATTCGAGTTAAGAGAGAGGAAAATCTATATTTGTTAATAAGTTTACAGAACATGTACCAAAAGTAAATGTTTACAAAATAATCTAATTCTCTGCAATTAATAGTGAAATTTATTTATGAATTGTTGAAAATGTAATCCATCTGCTTACCTCCTTTGAGTCACTTTGTACTCATGGTTGCACTCGAAAATTTAAAGTTATTTTATGCCAAGTGGTGTTCTAAAATATAAATACCAAAGGAACGTAAGACTTCTGCCCCCTCACTGACACACAGGGCATGGTAATGGTGCCACAGCTCAATTACTGGACTAGTAATTCAGAGTCCTGGGCTAACAATGGTTCAGTGGTGCTTTAAAACATGTGCAAAGTGCAAACGTGCGGTGAAATTCTTTTACAAACAGTCCAGTAGAGTATTGCCATACCTAAGCACATTCCTGATTAACAAGAGTCTGAAGAACGGTCTCGACCCAAAACGTCACCAATTCCTTCTCTCCAGAGATGCTGCCTGTCCCACTGAGTTACTCCAGCATTTTGTGTCTACCTTCCTGATTAATAAATTGGACAGAAATACTGATTCCTCATGCAAGAGGTGCCATGTTTCGACACCATTTTTAATGTCCAGTCCACGCACTAAGTATTATGAGCGGTGCCCATTCCAATCCCCAGGCTGTTGCAGGCAGCCATCCCTTCGATGTGTGGATTGATCAGTGAACGACCCTTGTTCCCTAGGGTCGCCTCCCGCAACCGACTTTGAAGACGTAGTGGACAGACACTGGCTCCTCCTCTTTTCCAACCAGCCTTGGTTCTCGCCGGTCGCATCCGTCATCGTTGCCGCTCCATCTTTCCCGTCTCTGGTCTTCGGGGGATGAGCAGGGACCGGCTTGGCAGCTTCCTACGCAGCCCGTGGTTACTGTGTTCTACGAGCAGGGGCTGACTCGATGGGCTTCCCCTTCCAGGCTGCGATCCGCTGGATCCTACAAGCAGGGGTCGGCTCGGTGGCTACTCCCTGCAGGCCGCATCCACCGGGCTTTGCATTCGGCCGCGGGATACCGGCTCAGTGGCGACTACCTGTATGCCATGGTGTTCTGGTAGCTTCTATCTTGCACAATCTGGGGGCCTTACATCGATCCTCACCATTGCAGATAATGATGTGTATTTTTGTTTAAGAATCAATAGTAATGAAACTATCAACGCCAATTGATTCACTAATGCCCCTTGCTTCCCTGGTTTGCAGGTGATTTCAGACCCATGAATGTGGTTGACTCTTGCATGCCATCTCAAATGGTCTATAAGACGACCAGTTCAAGAATAGTTAGGGATGGTCAATAAATGCTGATATGCCACTGATGTTCAGATCCTGGAGAAAAAAAATGAGTACCAAAATCAAAGTTTATAATTTAAGGCATGTTGATGTTTTAATTCAATGGACTGACTGTCTAAAAGAAGTATTTTAGAACTGATATTGTAATGGGTTGAAGGTAGACACAAAATGCTGGAGTAACTCAGCGGGTCAGGCAGCATCTCAGGAGAGAAGGAATGGGTGACATTTCGGGTCGAGACCCTTCTTCAATGGGTTGAAATATTTTGTTGAACCACTTTCTTTTGTTTCAGCATCTCTACAAAAAATGAGTGTTAACGATAGAATTTCATTCTGGTCAATAAGTACAAGAAACATCATTCAATGACTATTTAAAATGTGTATGACTGAACCCTAATTGGTGCTGAAATAATGTAAAATTAGAATATTGCTGCAGCTCTAAGATGTCTAAATTAAAATTTAATACAAAGTTTGTCATAGAATACAGATCTAAAATTTCTGGATCTGGAATTGAACTTCTCAGTTTTCACTAACTGTGAAAGGTACACGCCAAATGACTGTAGATGGTATCAGCATATTAATTAAAAACTGTTTAAAAGTGCACCTATCTTCATAAAGTGAATTTGCTCCTAACATGATACACTTTGTGAGGGGTATTCTGTTGAATGACATCTGAATGATCATTTAAATAAATTTAAATTATTAAATTTTGTAAAAGTAGAGAATTTGGAATAGAATGGAATAGGTCTGTTTCGTGCTGCAAAGGATAATGGAGGTAATGTAAGATTTGAAATATAATAAGTGAAACAAAAACAGGCAAGTTTGCAATTAGACCAGCACACTGATGTCGCAATGGAACTTTCCAAGATTATAATAACTTGTATTATTTTATTTCTTTGGGACACTTATATTATTGAATTGTTCTAAGTGATGAATAATGAACTGCAATAATATTGTTTAAATGAAGTGAATGTCAGAAGTTGTAATAGACATGAAGATTATATGGGAGAGAACAGATAAGCATGAAATAATTAGGGAAATTGAATTGAATGGTTACTCTGAGAAGTGACATTAATTCAATGGGCTTAAGTCATGAGAAATATGAAATTATATTTAAGAATTCAAGCAATGTATTAAAATTAAAAATTAAGTAACAAGGTAGAATTTTCTCTGTGGTCCTTGAGATATTTACATTTGTAAAGGAAACATCAAGAATAAAAGGTAGAATTAACTTGGCAAAAGTATGACGTAGCTAGTTGTTTTCATACGAGTCTATTCATCCCTTTGCACTAATGTACCTTGCTGCTTTGTCGCTCTGTCCCAATTGATGTGATATTTAAATATTTAATTTACCCACACAGAGAACTGTTACATTAAACATTTAAAACTTGATACTTCGGCTTTAATAGTAAGGAAAGAATGTATGGGCGAATCTGACATTTCTCTCAGTTACCAGTAATTTCTATTGCTGTCATCTTATTTACACAATATATTCACCTGAAGCATTTGAGATTGGCAGGAAATTTACTGTAGAGAGACATTGTCAAAATGAATGTATTGAGGGGCATAGTTTTCTCTTTCCAGTTACATACCACTGAAAAATACATTCTATGCATACTATACAAATATGCCTTCATCAGTCAGAGAATTGAGTATAGAAGGTGGGAGGTCATGGTGCAGTTGTATAAGACAACTGAGACCGCATTTAAGCTATTGTGTTCAGTTCTGGGCACTATGTTATAGGAAAGATATTGTCAAGCTTGAAAGGGTTCAGAAAAGATTTACAAGGATGTTGCCAGGACTAGTGTGTGTGAGCTATAGGGAGGGGTTGAGTAGGCTGGGTCTCTATTCCTTGGAGCCCGGTGGATGAGGGGTGATCTTATAGAGGTGTACAAAATCATGAGAGGAATAGATCGGGAAGATGCACAGAGTCTCTTGCCCAGAGTAGCGGAATCGAGGACCAGAGGACATAGGTTCAAGGCGAAGGGGAAACGATTTAATAGGAATCCGAGGGGTAACTTTTTCACACAAAGGGTGGTGGGTGTATGGAATGAGTTGTCAGAGGAGGTAGTTGAGGCTGGGACTATCCTATCATTTAAGAAACAGACAGGTACATGAATAGGACAGGTTTGGAAGGATATGGACCAAGCGCAGGCTAGTGGGACTCGTGGAGCTGGGACATGTTGGCAAGTTGGGCCAAAGACCTGTTTCCGCACTGACTCTACTGTGTTTAAAGTTGGGCAGATATTTATTCTGATATGCACTTCATTTAATACATTTCATTTACACAAGGATTTAGAAATCCCCGCAATATGAAAGAAAGTAAAATTAAATTTTGTAGTTAACAGATTTCATATCAAACTGATTGCTGTCATCTTAAGTCTCCTGGACCGTGCATTAAAAGGCAATTATTTTGCACTATTGAGAAACTACGGATATTTTAAAATGTTAGTGATTTTACATGTAAACAATGTTTCACAAAGCTTATCACCTAAATAAGATGATGTATTTGCAAAATCATGTAAATTTGGGAAGCAAGATTGCTCTGCCTTGAACACCCAACCCACCTGTGAACCCACCCAGCTGAGGTTCTTACTGATTCTTTAAGAAGTCACAGATCATCAAAAACACAAATACTTAGATGTGTTTCCTCATCTTGCATTTTTCTCATAATCCAGGACAATATACAAGAAGTAATTTGATAGCGGATTCCTGAACATTTCCAGCATCCAATCTTTAATAAATCATTATGAAATGGTTCTTTTTATTCTATCACCTTAACATCAGTTTTCCTCTGTACCTTCTTTATAATCATTAAATCCCAAATAAACTATTCCACATGCTCATTCTTGACTATATAGCCTCCCAATTGTGAAATCCAGATTCAACACACAATATTCTGAGTATAAAGAAGGGTCTCGACCCAAAACGTCACCCACTCCTTCTCTCCAGAGATGCTGCCTCTCCCGCTGAGTTACTCCAGCTTTTTGTGTCTATCTTCAGTTTAAACCAGCTTCTGCAGTTCCTTCTTCCACACAATATTCTATACTGATGAAGCATGAAGACAGGCCCTTTGGCCCAATTTGTCCACACCGACCAACATGTTCCAACTACACTAGTCCCACCTGCCTGCTTTTGGTCCATATCCCTCTAAACCGAGTACCTGCTCAAGTTCTTCCTCAAGATCTTAAAACAGCAGAATGCCTGAATTCCTTTCAGTCTTTCCTTCCATTGACAATCTACAAGTTCTTAAAAGTTTGGACAATCTACAAGTTTGTATCCCTCAGAATTGCTTCTTGCTTTTCCTGAGTAATCTATTCCCAACCTTGATTAGATCCTCTATTAGGAACCTTGACACTGCATCTAAAAATTCTAAAATTTATATATTAAATCAGATAACTTGGTTTCAATGAAAGATGACAGATAATAATCTACACGTAAATCAGTGTTTCTTGTCAATGCATGTTTTGATAAGTAATTATTTTCCTATTTCAGAATTACCATATGGTTGGGAGAAAATAGATGATCCAATATATGGCACCTATTATGTTGAGTAAGTTTGCTGAATTAATAGTTTTTTTTAATTGATAAATCTCTGTAAGAACTTTTCATATTGCTCCCAAAGTGACTGCATGTACGTGTCAATGATTACTCATTCAATGTTCAGCTTCTCATTTTGCTTTTGTTTTTTTTTCAATGAAGTGAATTGTCATGTGAATTGTTTCATTTTGAGACTTTTGTAATTGTAAATAGTTATTATGAAATGATGAGCTTTGCGGAATAAATAATGTGTTCTCTTTTTGAGCTAAGACTATATGACATACATACTTATTGGCACCTTTTATGACGTGAAGACAATATAATAAGAATGCCTTTGTTTTTTGTCACCTCTCACTGTCCCTTGGATTTTTTTCTTCTTGCATACTTTCTATTTTTGATTACTCTTATTTCAATGCTTTTTTTTGCGCCATTCTTCTGCTCTTGCTATTTTCTTTTTTCCATATGACGCTTTAGTCACATAAATCGAAAAACCCAGTTTGAAAATCCTGTGCTCGAGGCAAAGAAGAGGTTGCAGCAGCAACATCCAATGCATCAGGATCTAATGCCCTACCTTATGCCAGCTCCAGGTTTTCGAGGTAATATTGTTATGTAAATGCAATAAAATATAGAATGTTATAATCTTTGTTATTCTATGTGTGGCATTTCTTACATGTTAAAGTATATTATTGTTATTGTACCTTTAAAAATATTTAAAGGTGTTTCAATATTTTGGGACTAATGCATAAAGCAAATATAATATTATTAAAGCAACAATGATAGCAGAATTGAAGCTGTAGCTACAAACTGGGACATTGGAATTGCTGAAAATTAATGTTCTTTTGAATTAAGTAGCATGGAACTATCAATATTCTATAGAGTATAATCATTATTCATAAGATCAAGGCCTAAGAATGAGGGTTTTTCTCCTTTATAACTGTAGAAGGCTCATCATCAACATTACCTAGACCCAAACATACCTGCCCAGGCTCTCTGCCTCAGCGGTCGCGCAGTACGAATGACCTGTCTCAGTATCGGAGTGACCGTGCTGGAATGTACAGGCTGTATGGTATGTCAAAGTGCAACTTCACAGTCAAGCTGCACTGTTGTAAAGCAGACATTTGTAGTGGGGAATTCTACATCACAGCTCATTATTTGTTGTCAAAGGAACTGGAAGTGAAATGTGGTTTTCTGTAGCCTGCTTACAGTATGCTTACAGTATTTGTTTTTAACTCTTTCCTTTTCATATTATTTTAAGAGCAGATTTTCTAATCAAAGATGAAGAGAAATTTAATCAGGCATCCTTTTGTATCAATTATTATAAAATTAATAACCCCATTTTAATTTTACAGATTTTGGTTTTTAAAAGGGTTAAAAACAAAAACCATACACTCTCAGAGCCTTTAGCACTGTGATGGCACAAGACTTGTAAGGTTTTTTTTATAATGTGATTGTTTTTGTTTGCATTATGAACATAGAGAAGCCACTATTCACTCGAGATGTTTCACAACTGAAGGGAACATTTCTTACAACTTCACTAAAAAAGAGCAGCATGGGATTTGGATTCACCATCATTGGTGGTGATGAGCCTGATGAGTTTCTGCAAGTGAAAAGTGTGATACCAGAAGGGCCGGCTGCAGTGGATAGCAAAATGGAAATGGGTGAGTGAGTCACAAATGTACAGATGTTATCAACTTTGGTTACAGAGATTAGACAGTTGGCGCGGAGGTGCAGCGGTAGAGGTGCTGCCTTACAGCACCAGAGATCCGGGTTCGATCCTGACTACGGGTGCTTGTCTGTATGGAGTTTGTACTTTCTCTCCATGACCTGTATGGGTTTTCTCCGAGATCTTTGGTTTCCTCCCACACTCCAAAGACATGCAGGTTTGTAGGTTAATTGGCTTGGTATAAATGTAAATTGTTCCTAGTGTGTGTAGGATAGTGCTAATGTGCGGGGATCGCTGGTCAGCATAGACTCGGTGGGCTAAAGGACCAGTTTCCGCGATATACCTCTAAAATAAAGTAAAAGAGATTATTTTTGTAACTTAACCCATAGCTGCATGAACAGCAAGGAGCTCCTTCCATCCTGTGGAGTAAAGTTAATCTCTGTATCTGTACTTTTAATTTTTATACATAAAGTTAAATGACCTTTCCCATCGCTGGTAACTCTCTGCGTCATTTTGGACTTGCTCTCTAGCTTTATTCCCTCTTAGATGAAATGATTTTAGATGAAATCTTAGACAAAAGGAAACTTAAAGGCGGGAAACAAGCCGGAAAGCAGAATTAAACTGCTGCAACAGGTTAGCTAGCATCCAATGGGATTCTTTACCCATGTGGTCCCTCAGAAAGTAGAAATACAGTAACATTCTGTGATTCAATATCCTGAAATCAGATTTCATTCACCTTTAAATATACTTTGTTCCTCTAGTTTTCACTACATTGATCAAACTTAAGTGCTTCATTGACTGTAATGTGCCTTTCGAGGATGGGTAGATTTTTCATTGTCCCATGGCATGTGAATGTCATTGCAAAGGTAAACATTTGACGCCCATCTAGTTATTGAGTTTAGTAACCAGCCGTCCAAGTCATATAAGCAAATCAGTTACATTTTCGATTTCGAAAGGTTATACATGCCAAAATGTCCCACACTTTATGCTTGCACATTGCTATTGTTAGCTCATTGCACTGAGGCAATCAATTGGAATGTTACAGTTGGTCTCAGGACCCTAGAACTGGATAAACCAGTTTTGGCATCTACAGATACGTTGTTTAGGAAGTTTTATTTCACAAAATGCTGGAGTAACTCAGCAGGTCAGGCAGCATCTCAGGAGAGAAGGAATGGGTGACATTTCGGGTCGAGGCCCTTCTTCAGACTGAGGTTTAGGAAGTTGTTGGAGGGTGGACAGCCACCACTGTCAGCATGACCGTCACACATACGAGCACAGAATGATTACAGAGATCTTAAGGTAGTCCACAAAAAGCCTCCTAGCAAGAGAAGAAAATTCAGGAAATGTCACTTAGAAAAATTACAATTTCTGCCAATTTTCACACCCCCGGTGTTGCTTTCCCAATCCAACCAGTCCACCTAGATGCTCTCTACCTTTGTTCACCTTTTCCACGGCCCCACCTCAGTAGCTAGATTTATCACCCTCACGCACAAGTCTCTCCCCATATCTGGCTCCATCTGCCCATCATCCCTCTCCACATCTGCTTTCGCCTATCACCTGCCAGCTCCTGTCTCTTACCCTCCCTCTCTCTTCTTCATACTGGCTATCTTCCCTCTACATTCTCATGCCTGATGCACAATCTTGACCTGAAAACATACCTTTGCCTCCACAGATGCTGCTTGACCCACTGAGATCAGTGGTTTGATTTTGCTCTCAATTCCAGCATTAGCAGTCTGTTGTATCTCCTCATTTTGGAAATCGTTGAAGAGTTTATTGAATAATACTGATATCATGAAAGTAATATATAATGAAAATAGTTGTGTATGAAGTTAAATATGTAAACATCTCTTATCAATTATATTCCTCAAGCTATGTTAATTAAAATAACATGGAGATTTCATTAATCGAAATATGAGGTGCTGTTCCTCTAATTTGTGCTGGGCCTCACTCTGACAATGCAGGAGGCCCAGGACTGAAAGGTCAGATTGGGAATGGGAGGGAGAGTTAAAGTGCTGAGCAACAGGGAGATCAGGTAGGTTAAAGCGGACTGAGCGGAGGTGTTCAGCGAAACAATCGCCGAGCCTGTGCTTGGTCTCGCCAATGTACAGAAGTTGACACGTGGAACAGCGGATACAGTAGATGAGGTTGGCGGAGATGCAAGTGAATGACAATATTCAACTTTTCAAGTCTTGACAATATTATGCAGCGCATAATAATATCTCCTGCTATCTCCTACCGTATTTGATTGGTGCACTTGGAGTCCATTGCACCTGGACTCTTTACAAATCACTGGAAAATTGTGAATTAAGGCTATGCAGCCTCATTTAGTTCATCTGCTCAGAAATGGTTCTGAAATGTACAGTTTGTCTGTAGCGTCTATTAAGGCATTAATAAGACAGATTGATTTACTTCACACCAAGTGGGACAATGAAGAAATGAAAACACTTCTTTCACCTAATGTGTTGTATTACACGTTTGTTTTATTTTCCTTGTT
This sequence comes from Rhinoraja longicauda, assembly GCF_053455715.1. Taxonomy (NCBI): domain Eukaryota; kingdom Metazoa; phylum Chordata; class Chondrichthyes; order Rajiformes; family Arhynchobatidae; genus Rhinoraja; species Rhinoraja longicauda. The sequence goes on along the minus strand of NC_135975.1, from coordinate 15,009,730 downwards.
TCTTTCTCCTCCCAGGTGATGTGATTGTCTACATCAATGACATTTGTGTCCTTGGACATACTCATGCTGAAGTAGTCAAAATTTTCCAATCTGTCCCGATTGGTCAATGTGTCAATCTTGTACTGTGTCGTGGCTATCTTTTACCCTTTGACCCGGATGATCCAAGGAACAGTATGGTGCCGCCTATAACAATAGTGGATCGACAACCAGTCCAAATTAATGGGCGCAATAATTCTGACACATACGTGGAGTTTGGTTCCCGGACTTCTCGATCAGCACCAGACATTTCTGACCGACATTTACATTCTTTTAATCCATTATCCACCGAAGGCCAGATGGATGTAACCTTGCCGGCAGTTCAAGAGGATAGTATTTCAATGGCCTCATCAGGTGTCACGCAGTCTGAATTCATGACAATTGCTATCGTGAAAGGAGCACAAGGCTTTGGCTTCACCATTGCAGACAGTTCTATAGGACAGCGAGTAAAACAAATCTTAGATGTTCAAGGATGTGGTGGCCTTAGTGAAGGTGATCTAATTGTGGAGATTAATCAGCAGAATGTACAGAGTTTTGGACATGTTCAAGTTGTGGAGATTCTAAAGGAGTGTCCAGTTGGAGTGGAAACCACATTGGTCATCCAGAGAAGTGGTAAGTCCAAATTTTCAAATTTAAAGCAGCAAAAAAACTGTGTCAACAGACTCCAGAAAACTTCTTTTTAAAGTTCTTTATTTAATAGCTTTCATTGGTTATATACTTAATTAAATGCTATACCTTGAATGATGAAATTCATAATTCTGAGTAAAATACCATAATTTGCTGGAAATATGAAATAAAAATAGAAAATATTAGAGATACTAAGTAGTTTTGAAATACCTTTGGAAAGGGGAAATTATTAATTGCTTCAGGTCAATGGCTTTTTATCAGATTTCCAAGCTTAATGACCTACAATGTTAATTCTGTTCCTTTACCACAGATGATACCTTACCTACTAAGTATTTCCAATTTTAGCTATTTTATGTATCATGCTGAATTGGTTTTAATCTGGCCCATTTCTGATGATGATTTAAGTAAATTAAAATATTTGAGCTGCATAACATTGTCATTCTGAATATATCTATTGGCTTGGACTTTGTATAAAGAGCAATGGATACGCTCACAACACCCATCATTATGGTTGAGTAAATTGCACAGCACCATCTGAATTAAGAACATATACATTTAAATATCGAAGTCTGAAAGTCATATAACAGTTTGGCAATACCACACCCAGCAGACTCAGCATTGAAATCAAACTAACACTTTAAAGTTGTGGTACTGCACCACTAGTTAATCTCTGATCGTGTCTGAAAAAGTTGATGCACTTGGATAGAGTTGAATTTGTAGTGATTAGATCAATTCTAACGTTTGCTAAACAATCGCCATTGCTCTGAGAATTTATTTTGGATAATCATGAATACATTTCTAGAATAGTAAAATATAATTTTACTGTTCCCGTCTACTACTTTATTCAACAAATTTGAGATCTTCACCCCATTCTGTATTTATAATTCCTCTGAGCACTTCTTTGTTTATACTTGGCACAATGACGATTCTTCAGTTTGGTTTTTCTGCTATTACACTGCTAATCCCCTATGAGGGGCAGCGTCTTGGATCAGACACCCAGCAGCAAGCCTCTGCTCAAAACCCATAGTAATGCTGCACCTCTCCAAGAAGTGAACAGCAAGCACCACGCTTTCACCATCAGCCACAAATCCAGCCTTAAATTACATAACTACTTAAATTAGTCACAATATATGTTTCGGACAACCTACTGATTAATGGTTCAGTGCATAGTGGTCATCATAATTATATCAAGCTTGACAAGGTAAAATGTTTGTGGCTGTGCCACTTTATAAATAATTATGGAACATTATTATGTCATATTTTAGCAATTATAGTTTTGTGTACTCAAGGCCATCCAGACCTCCATTAAAGTTGTTGGGATACGAAATAGAAGTCGCATGGGGATTGTAGAAATACCATACATTGAACCCTACAGAATAAATAATTAGTTAGACTGTAGTTTCAAAACAATATCCATTCTTGACTGCCACATATAAATATAATAGCATTTCATTTGAAATGTGATATCATTTGCAAATGCAGTTTGTGTCTTTCAGTATACTGTTTCTTGCTTTTAATGCACTGTCTAAAATGGGTATGCTACTTACAAAGCACCAGCTATGCATTAGAAAATCTATTGTATAATACATTGTATTATGCTTGTGCATTATGCAACTGAACAAGCAAATATTAAATTAAGGTCAAATATTCAGTGCACCTGTTATACTTTTAGAATACTTTACTCTGTGTCCTCCAAGCATGGCATAAATCCACATAAATGTTGCCGGGCATACATAGTGATGCTTGTTTGTGAAGAAATTGGAGAAAATACACTACTGAGACTGCTGTTGCAGCATTATCAGACTCAAGTGAGCTTTCAAGACCTTGCTGAGTTTCTGTAAAGTTACAAAACGTTTTCAGAGGTCAGATTAATTTCCTAGCTTTGGAATTATCCAATTGCTGGGGATGAAATCACAAATTTTCAGGAATTAAATCAGACTCAAAAGAATTATGGTTTAGATAGAGTTGGTTCAGATTAGCTATGAATATTACTCTTATTTTTTCTTATTAGTCATGTATTTTCCTCTTAAATCTGCAATTATTAGCCACCTGATGAATTAGCTCATACCTTGAGCAAAAGAAGTCTAAAGTAGGGCCCAGACCCAAAATGTCATCTGTCCATTCTTACCACAGATGCTGCCTATCCCACTGAGTTCCTCCAGCACTTTGTGTTTTACTCAATAATCCAGAATGTTGTGCCTCATTTCACTGCTCTGTTGCAAAATCTCCTCAAAATAGGACTACTTTGAAGAAGTTCTCCTCCAATCTGAAAAAAGGGTCTGGACCCAAAACATAATCTATCCATTCCCTCCACAGTCGTTGCCTGACCCGCTGAGTTCCTCCAGTACTTTGTGTTTTGCTTGAAATAAATTGCTGATATTGATTCTATCAAACCCTTTTATCATTTTAGTTCACCCCACTTAAACTAACATTTAAACTCTAAATTATATATTTTACCACAAATATGTAACACCTTGTCTTATGCAGCTTATGTTCTCCAAGAATAAAATATGAACATGAACTTGCTGGTTGCAACTTATTCCACAGTAGTGTAGTTTAGTTTAGAGATACAGCACGGAACAGGCATTTAGGACCACTGAATCCGCAACGACCAGCGATCCCCGCACATTAACACTACCCTACACACACTAGTGACGATTTTAGATTTATACATTTATACCACCAATTAACCTATGTCTTTGGAGTGTGGGAGGAAACCGAAGATATTGGAGAAAACCCACACAGGTCACGGGGAGAACGTAGAAACTCCGTACAGACAAGCACCTGTAGTTAGGATCAAATTCGGGTCTCTGGTGCTGTAAGACAGTAGCTCTTGTCAAACTACGCCACTGTGCCGCCCTGGTAATATATGTGCCAGTTGTTAATGTAACTTTGGAAAATATCATCATGTGCACACATCATCCAGATGGTGAGGTCTTCTGCAGCAGCAGGGCTCCGTTCGGTGGAAGGCTGCCACATGAAATGGCTGAAGCAAGCCCTGCCCACAAAATAAGTGAAGAACCTCTGACCCGCTTTAAAACCAGGCCCCAGGTTTAGACCACCTTTAAAGATATTAAGGGTTTGAATGCTTTCAACGGCCTTGACAGAAATGTTTAAAAAACAAATTTAAAGCAAAGAACCAATTTAAATTATTTTAAGAATTATCTAATAAATGTTAAAAAGTTAATAAATTTTAATTATTTATAAATATTTAAAAATTAGTTTAAAACATAAAACCCAATTCAAATATTTTTTTAAAATGTGTATTACCTTTTGCATATTCTTTTCTCTTTGCAATCTTGCCTGTCCAATCAAATGAACAGGAACGCCGATCCTGTGCCAAGTGTAACCTGGCGCAAATTCAGCAAGCAGATTTCTCAGAGGAAGAGCTGAGGAACTTGGGGGCGTAGGTTTGAATCCCACTTCTGACACCATGTTTTGTAGTCAATCCATTACGAAGTATTCGGTGAACCATAAAACATTTATTAAACCCATGCCGAGTGAGCACCACACCTGTGCCGAGTGAGCAGCACACCTGTGCGTTCCTCGCTTCAGCTAACAGACTAACAACTAACCAAACAAGCAACAAACTAACTATATCAGTGACTCCAGTCGTACCTAAATCCTGGACTGGATTACAAAGTGGAATGTGTACCATGCATAGGATATGTGGTGAAGGTTATATAGACAGAGATAAATATGGTTGATCTGATGAACTGCAACAAGTTTGTGTTCTGCCACTACAATCCATGCAGAGTTCAGCACTGGAGCAGAGCTGAAATTTTGCCTGTTGAGCCCAGCTAGCAAGAATAAGGATTTCACATTCCCACATGAGTCCTGATGTTTGCTGCGTTGGGTGTAAATGCCATTTTTTATAGTTCTATATAGTTATAGAGTCATACAGCACAGAAACAGGCCTTTCAGCCCACCAAGATACCTATCTAAGCCAGGCCCATTTGCTTGCGTTTGACCCATATTCTTCTAAACCGTTTCTGTCGATGTACCTGTCAAAATGTCTTTTAAATGTTGTTATTTGTCCTGTCTCAACTACTTCTTCTGACAGCCTGTTCCATCATCTGTGTCTCCAGGAATAAGCTTTAGGTAAAATCTTAGAGCCAGTTGAATCAAAAGGTGGTAGATGTTTGAAAACATGTCAAGCTAAATCTCTGGAGAGAAAAATAGTCAAAGTTTCAGATCAAAGATCCTTCATCCAGCGACTTATTCTGTTGAAAAGTCCTTGCCTTCAAACATTGGCTGTGTCTTTCTTCCCTTGGATGTTGCCTTTCCTGCTTTCCGTTTTTATCTTATAATCAATAATGGTGAAGAACTTGGAAGATGCACAGTGGAGGAATCAGAGTTCAAAAAGATTTGTTGGAGAAATTTGAACCTGAAGCCAAAAATGTTTTAAATCAGCGCTTCAGCGAACCAGGAGCCAAAGTAATCCATTGCTGACGCTTTCATTGAACCATTAAAGCAGATGAAACCCAATGCTAAGACCCTGTTGCACCACACTGCCTTTGACAATAAAGATCCAAGACCAGACCCTTGAAAACTCAGCGCTCCCTCTAGTTGAAGGCAAACATTGATGATGAATTTGACCACTTTTTCATTGTGTCAGCACAGCCTTTGGTCTGAAGACAGAAAGGATATTTAGAGATCAAGACATAAAGCACAACACAATACTCATAAAAAGCGACACTGTCTCTGCAAAATCTTCCAAATTTGTTGGAAGAATAAGCAAACCAACAACTATCTTCCCTTAAAGTGAGGTCCTAATTAAAGCTGTCATTCACAAGAGAAAAAAAAGATTCCCAAAGCGGATACTCTTTCCTGAACTTCCATTTTGAGACGAAATGATTCAGGTGGACAGAATTTCAAGGATGTTCCCAAAGCGTCCTTGAAGAAATTAAGCATTCGCACCAATTTCTGGAGATCAGTGCCCATAATCATTTAGAAAGTGCATTCATGATGGTATTGCGAATCTTGATGCTGTGTATCCACTCCTGGTGAGGCTTACTAAGGCCTCAAAATTGACTAGACCTCAATCGGCATTGTTCTTGGGCTCAGCCTTGCAATGCACTGGCAGCATTTGGCAGGAGACAAAGATGAATGTAGACCTTTCCCATCCAAACAAGATCTTTAATCATTTTTTGGTATCTCTGTTATTCTCTTCCACCTAATTTTTGGTTGGTAATTTCCATTTAAATGAATGGGAAATCTGATCCATTGCTGGGTCTGGCTGCCATAGGATGATATTGCTGGGGAATACCAGTGCATCTAGCTTCTGCTGGTGGACTACAAGTGGAATCTAGTGAAGGAACAGAGCAATCAATGGCGCCAGATAGCCTGGTGCAGTCCATTGCTTTAGCCCCATGTGGGCAGCATTTCATTATTTAGGCATATTCCATCATATTGTTGTCAATCATTTCTCATGGATGTCAGCAGGCATATTCAAAGTTTGATGCAAGCAGTTTATTGTTTTTCTTGAGTACCTAATGCGAAAGAATTCCACAATAATCATAGTTATTGCCCCAAAATAATCAACTTCTTCTAAATACATATCTACATATGTTTTTACATAGAATTTTAAATAAATTGTCCTCCATGAAATTTCAAAATGCTTTCAATTATATAGCTGTTAAGAATTCTAATACGATTTGACAACCTTTTAGCCTTTATGGGATAATTGCACTTCATTCCTCTATAATTGAGTCACTTCATCAGTTCACCAGAATATATTTTTTACTATTCATTTTAATGTTGAATTGGCTTCTCTAAGTTTGTGGATGACACAAAGCTGGGTGGCAGTGTGAGCTGTGAGCAGGATGTTATGAGGCTGCAGGGTGATTTGGATAGGTTGGGCGAGTGGGCAGAAGCATGGCAGATGCAGTGTAACGTGGATCAATACGAGGTTATCCACTTTGGTGGCAAGAATAGGAAGGCAGTTTATTATCTGAATGGTGTCAGATTAGGAGAAGGGGAGGTGCAACGAGACCTGGGTGTGCTTGTACATCAGTCACTGAAAGTAAGCATGCAGGTACAGCAGGCAGTGAAGAAAGCCAATTGTCATGTTGGCCTTCATTGCGAGAGGATTTGAGTTGATGAGCAAGGAGGTCCTATTGCAGTTGTACAGGGCTCTGGTGAGACCGCACATGGAGTATTGTGTGCAATTTTGGTTGCCTCATTTGAGAAAGGACATTATTGCTATTGAGGGAGTGCAACATAGGTTCACCAGGTTAATTCCCGGGATGGCGGGACTGATGCATGATGAAAGGATGGGTCACCAGGGCTTGTATTTGCTGGAAATTAGAAGGATGAGAGGGGATCTAATAGAAACAAAAAAAATCTTAGAGGATTGGACAGGGTAGATGCAGGAAAAATGTTCCCGATGTTAGGGGAATCAAGAACCAGGGGTCACAGTTTAAGAATAAGGGGTAAGCCATTTAGGACTGAGATGAGGAAAAACTTTCACCCAGAGAGTTGTGAATCTGTGGAATTCTCTGCCATAGAAGGCAGTGCAGGCCAATTCACTGGATATGTTCAAGAGAGAGTTAGATTTACCTCTTAGGGCTAAGGGAATCAAGGGATATGGGGGGAAAGCCAGAACGGGGTACAGATTTTGGATGATCAGCCATGATCATATTGAATGGCGGTGCTGGCTCGAAGGGCCATATGACCTACTCTTGCACATATTTTCTATGTTTCCAAAGTCAATCTGTTGCAGCAGCATTAAAATATTCACACTGTGCAGCTGTTAGTGTTTTATAGACAATAGACAATAGGTGCAGGAGTAGGCCATTCGGCCCTTCGAGCCAGCACCGCCATTCAATGTGATCACAACTGATCATTCTCAATCAGTACCCCGTTCCTGCCTTCTCCCCATACCCACTGACTCTGCTATCCTTAAGAGCTCTATCTAGCTCTCTCTTGAATGCATTCAGAGAATTGGCCTCCACTGCCTTCTGAGGCAGAGAATTCCACACATTCACAACTCTCTGACTGAAAAAGCTTTTCCTCATCTCCGTTCTAAATGGCTTACCCCTTATTCTTAAACTGTGGTCCCTGGTTCTGGACTCCCCCAACATTGGGAACATGTTTCCTGCCTCTAACGTGTCCAACCCCTTAATAATCATATACGTTTCGATAAGATCCCTTCTCATCCTTCTAAATTCCAGTGTATACAAGGCTAGTCGCTCCAGTCTTTCAAAATATGACAATCCCGCCATTCCGGGAATTAACCTAGTAAACCTACGCTGCACGCCCTCAATAGCAAGAATATACATCCTCAAACTTGGAGACCAAAACTGCACATAGTACTCCAGGTGCGGTCTCACTAGGGCCCTGTACAACTGCAGAAGGACATCTTTGCTCCTATACTCAACTCCTCTTGTTATGAAGGCCAACATTCCATTGGCTTTCTTCACTGCTTGCTGTACCTGCAGGCTTACTTTCAGTGACTAATGCACTCGGACACCCAGATCTCGTTGTACGTCCCCTTTTCCTAACTTGACACCATTCAGATAATAATCTGCCTTCCTATTCTTACCACCAAAGTGGATAACCTCACACTTATCCACATTAAACTGCATCTGTCATGCATCCGCCCACTCACACAACCTGTCCAAGTCACCCTGCAACTTCATAGCATCTTCCTCACAGTTCACACTGCCACCCAGCTTTGTATCATCTGCAAATTTGCTAATGGTACTTTTAATCCCTTCATCCAAGTCATTGATGTACATTGTAAATAGCTGCGGTCCCAGCACCGAGCCTTGCGGTACCCCACTAGTCACTGCCTGCCATTCTGAAAGGGACCCATTTATCTCCACTCTTTGCTTTCTGCCAGTCAACCAATTTTCTATCCATGTCAATACCCTACCTCCAATACCATGCGCTCTAATTTTGCCCACCAATCTCCTATGTGGGACCTTGTCGAAGGATTTCTGAAAGTCGAGGTACACCACATCCACCAGCTCTCCCCTGTCAATTTTCCTAGTTACATCCTCAAAAAATTCCTAAACTAATTTTAACTAAATTGCCATATTCTTAGGTTTGATGTATGTAGTGCACTGAATATTTTTAACTTTTTCAAATTCAAACTATTTTGTAATGAGAGTTCTTCAAAGTTCAATTTATGGTCCTCTTCTTAACTTCATCAATTTTCAATTATGTGCCTTAAATCATACCTGTTATTTATCTGTCCAACCTCTTCAGTGTATTTGCAATTACATAGCCAATGTGGTATTACCAGAACCTTGAGTCCCTTAATAGTCCCCACTATTTGTCTGCTTTCAAATTAATTCAGTTGCAGGTACAACTAACTTTGCTTTAATAAAAGCAGTAATTGCTGGAATCAATTAGCAGATCAGGCAATATCTATGGAAAAAGAAACAATTACCATTCCAAATACGTACAGGTATGTAGGTTAATTGGCTGGGTAAATGTAAAAAATTGTCCCTAGTGGGTGTAGGATAGTGTTAATGTACGGGGATCACTGGGCGGCACGGACTTGGAGGGCCGAAAAGGCCTGTTTCCGGCTGTATATATATGATATGATATGATAAATCCAGGTATCCTTCATCAGATCTCAGTGACCTGTTGATTTTTCTGTTTTTTGTTTCAAATTTGCATAATCTGCAGTTTTATTGTTGTTTTTCTATAACTTGCATTGTATGATCCAGATAGTTTTTCAATCCCTTCTGAAGGTTTTTCTTCCTTACTTCCTTGACTTCCAAATTTGCAGACCAGTTTTTTAATGTGAAATTATGCCAAAAATTAAACTAAAATCTAATAAAACATAACAAAAATATTAGAAATCTGCAATGTGTCCGTGTGCATCCGTTAGGAAAAGATCAAATTATGGCGAGTCCGCAGGTCTAGACAGGGCGTCAGCAACGGCATTAAGCTTACCCGCGACATGACGGACATCGGTGGTAAATTCGGAGATGGCAGTCAGGTGCCGCTGCTGACGGGCCGACCATGGGTCAGACAATTTGAAAAATGCAAATGTTAATGGTTTATGGTCCGTAAAGGCCACAAATGGGCGGCCCTCAAGGAAATACCTGAAATGACGAACAGCTAAATAGAGGGCCAGAAGCTCTCGGTCAAATGCGCTATACTTCAGCTCAGCCGAATTTAGTTGCCGGCTGAAAAACGCCAAGGGCTGCCAACGGCCACCGACCTGCTGCTCCAAGACCCCACCCACCGCCACGTCAGAGGCGTCAACCGTCAGGGCCGTGGGGGCGGAGGGGCTCGGGTGGACCAACATGGTGGCGTCTGCCAAGGCTGCCTTAGCTGCTGTAAAAGCCGACTCTGCGGCCGGGGACCATATCAACTCTACCGGTTTTCCCGCAAGGCACTGGAAGAGCGGGCGTATAACCCGCGCAGCTGCCGGAACGAACCTACGTTGAAGTTAACCATACCTACGAACTCCTGCAGCCCTTTTACTGTGGTGGGCCTGGGAAATGCCCGGATAGCCTCCACCTTCTCGGGCAAAGGGGTGGCGCCGGCAGGGGTGATTCTGTGCCCTAGAAAATCAAGAGAAGGGAGGCCGAATTGACACTTGGAGGGTTGGATAATGAGCCCGTGGTCTTGGAGCCTCTGGAACACAGTCCGCAAGTGGACCTGGTGTTCCTGCACTGAGGGGCTGGCGACCAGGATGTCGTCCAAATAAATAAACACAAAGGGTAAACCCCGACCCACACGGTCCATCAGTCGCTGGAAAGCCTGTGCCGCGTTCTTTAAACCGAAAGGCATGCGCAACCATTCGAACAACCCGAACGAGTGATCGTGGCAGTTTTTGTATGTCCTCCGGCCGCACAGGAATTTGGTGGTATCCTCGCACCAAATCGATCTTGGAGAAAACCACCGCCCCTTCCAGCCCAGACGAAAAGTCCTGCAGGTGCGGTATGGGGTAGCGATCAGCCGTGGTGACAGCATTGAGACGCCGATAATCGCCACATGGTCTCCACCCCCCAGATGCTTTGGAGACCATATGCAAAGGCGAGGCCCACGGGCTGTCGGACTGACGGACAATGCCCATTTCTTCCATTTTCCTGAATTCCGCCCGCGCCACCACCAGTTTGTCCGGCGGTAGTCTCCTGGCCCGAGCGAAAACGGGAGGCCCCTCGGTGCGAATGTGGTGTACCACGCCATGCTTGGCCGAAAGAGCGTCAAAACGCTGGATGAGCAGCTCTGGAAACTCCGCCAGGACCTCAGCATACGAGTCAGGGGCCGCGACAACGGCCTGGACAGTAGGGCTGAGCGGGGAGGCGATTGTCGGAGCGACGGGCTCCTCGCTGGCGGAGGGTCGGAGGCCGTTACCGCGGACATCAGGGACCAGTGAAAAGGCCCAGAGAAAATCTGCGCCTAGGATCGCTTGTCTGACGTCTGCTACGATGAATGGCCATTCGTACGTGCGGAGGCCTAACACAAGGGACATCTTCCGTGTACCGAAAGTGCATATGGGGCTGCCATTAACCGCGATGAGGGTGGGACCTGTCTTACCCGATCTGGTCTCGAGGTCGGTCGGCGGCACTATACTGACGATGGCTCCCGTGTCCACCAAAAATTCTGTGTCCGTGAATCGATCTCGGACGTAGAGGCGTCGGTTCTGGCCAATCGCAACTGCCCCTATGTACGATCGGCCGAGGCATTCCCGCGAAAGTACAAGGTGAGCGGCAGTTGCGGGATTCTCTACCCCATCGTAGGTGATAATAGCACTAGCCGCGCTTGTGCGGATCTTTTTGGCGGGCTTTTGGAGAACTAGCGGGAGACGCGGCGCCATCTTGATGTCGCTGTGTCGTGGTCACTGATGTCGAGACCTTGTTGATCGAACCGCTTGCCTTTGATTTAGCCGCTATGAGCGCGTCCACTTTCTCTGCATATGCTTCGGGGTCCTTAAAAGAACAATCCGTGAGCAGAAGTCTGACATCTTCGGGAAGCTTCTCTCGGAATGCCTGTTCGAACATGAGGCAATCCGTATGCTCACCGGCTAGCATCATCATCTCGGCCATGAGAACGGACGGCAGTCGATCTCCGAGGTCCGGTAGGTGCAGAAGTTTTTTAGCGCGATCGTGCCTATGAAACCCGAAGGTTCGCAGTAACAATGTCTTCATTGCCTCGTACTTGCTTTCCGCAGGCGGATTAACGATGAACCGCATCATGCGTGTGGTCGTCTCCGGTGATAGAGCGCTGACGAGATAGTAATACTTCGTCGCGTCGGCCGATATGTTCCTTAAATGAAATTGGGCTTCGGTGTGGACAAACCAAGATTGCGGTTGATGTGTCCAAAACGACGGAAGGTGAACGCTTACTGCGCTTAACTCCGGTGTGCCAGGCGCAGCATCCAACAACGGGGCGTCGTGTTCCTGCATAGTCGGTGATCGTCCAGATCACGTCGGGGTCAGCAATATGGCGAGTCCGGAAACTTGTTGGTTGTAGAAGAAGTTTATTGCGACAGCAATATTCGAATACAAAGGTTAAACAACAAGGTAAAGGACAACCATCAAAAACTCACTGTCTTCTTCGAAGACTTCTCTGAACTACTCTTTTTGGGCGCCAAAAGCGCACATGACATCGCTGTCCAATCAGCGATGTCGCTCTCTGGACCAATCCCCACGGTCGCGCCTACACGTGACCTTTCCGGCCAATCTGAGGGTTCGACGACCGGGACCACTCTTTATGGTCGCTACAAAATAACAGAAGCGATCCAATGAAGGAACTATTCCTAACATGTCTTTTTTTCTGGGCACCTGCTAATAGGCCTGCTATCTCCTTTAAACTGCTATTTTTGTAGATTTGTTGCTTTGACAGGAAAACACCATTCCGTTTCTATTCATTATTTTGATTATTTTGAGATTATTTTTAACACACCAGGCATTGTGCTTGCTGCCTGCAGCCTCTTTTTGCTTGTAAAACCACATTTGTGATCTCATCAGGCTGTCTTGCAAAACATCTTGATGATTCATGCAGAGACAAAAGAAAGAACTGGTGCATTATCAAACGATGCTACACATTTGTACTCACTAGTTACTGAAATATTAAGTAATTGGCAGAGGTCTAGACTGGCAGATCCTTGAGTGCAGAAGTAAATGGGATAAAATAACATGACAAAATTGGGAAAAAAAGTAAATATATTTATTTTTTAATTATTTGTTCCCAAGACATGCTTGGTGAAGGAAAAGGTAACAGCTTTGTTTTTACTTGATTACTATTCAGTGCATTCTGAATCTAATTTCTTTGTAAAGTTAATGGCATCAGCAGATGGCTAATAGGCAAGCAACTAGTCTTTCCCTATCAATCAGGCATTGATATTAAATGATTGTAATTTTCTTTTACTGGGTGAGAATTAGATCATTTAGGAGCATTGTGAAACAACATACCATAAGGAACAAAAGCAACACAGTGGAGGCATAATTTTTAACTCCTTTAGAAATCAGTTGGGCAAGAAGTTAAAAATGATTGCTTTCGTGAGCTACTTTGTTTCTGTCCAACAGAAGGTTTCACCCTACAGCACACACCCAATATCAGCAGGAGTGCAATTAATTTATACAGCCTTTGTTGTTATTTATATGTTTTTTACTTGGAGGACATCTCTGACTGGACGCATTCATTGCCCAACCCTAATTGACCTTTAGAGCCCAGTGTAGTTCTCCCGGTGAAAGCACTCCCGCAATGCTATTAAGAATAAAATTCCAGTATTTAGACTCAACAATAATGTTGCCAGGTCAATATATGAGCAGGAGGGGAACCTTGAACATTGTGTTGTTCCCATGCACCTGTTGCCCTAGTCCTTCCTCATGTTAAAGATTGTTGGTTTGGGAGATGCTCTCCAAGTAAACTTTGGCAAGTAACTGCAAAGCATTTTGTACTGTTGCTACTGTACACCTGTGGTGGGGGGGAACATGTTTAGAATGATTGCTGGAGTGCCGGTCAAGCAGATTGACTTTTGCTACACTCATTTCGACAAGTGGAGAGTATTCCATCGCACCACTAAGTTATGCCTTTTAGATGATAGAAAGGCTGTGGAGTGTCAGGTCACTTACAGCAGACTACACAGCCTCTAATCGGCTTTTTTACTCAAGGTATTAATGTGGCAGGTTCGGTTGAACGTAGGGGATATGGAGATGGTAATGCGATTAAATGTCGGGTAAGTGCTAAGACTCTCCTCATGGAGAAGGTCCTTGCCTGGCACAAGCTACCTGCTACCATCTGCCCAATGCCTGGATATTTCCTTGGTCTTGCTGCGTACAGACATTTGCTGAAGAATTGTAAATGGAATAAAGCATTGCAAAGTTATCTGCAATCCAAATTTCTGATCTTATGATGGAAGGAAAGTTGTTAATGATGTAGCTGAAGATGGTAGGGACCTGGAGCCCACCCTGAAAACTGCTGCAGTTATGTCCTGGGAGAGATATAACTTGGACCAATAGAGTGTTTTCCTTATAATACTCATTGGCTTCAGTTTTACCAGTACTTCTTGCTACTTTGTGATACCTTCTTGTTACCACGCTCAATCAAATGCTGCCCTTTGGTCAATGTTTGGAACATGACACCAGCCATCACATTGGTAAAGATTGGAAATAGACTAATTAACAAGATTGAATTTGCCCTGTTTCTTGTGAACAGAATATTTCTGGACAGTTTGCACATTGTCAGGTAGATATCAGTATTGTATGTGTGTTAAAATGTGTGGCTAGAACCTATTCTGAAGTCAATCTTCAGTATTAGAGCTGAGATATTAAACTGGTTAAAAAAACTTTTCTCAGATGTTAGGAATCTCAAGAGGTAATCGAGATTGATCATCTTGTACATTGTGAATGGTCTGTTATGTATTATAAAACTCCTTCAAATGGTTGCATAAATACGTTATCCTGTTATCATGGGACATACTAAAATTCTGTATTGGTCATCTACTTCTAAATCTGATAATAGATTATGTTAGTTATTTGCAAGTCAGTTCCATCACACAGCTACACTGTTATTATGAGAATATCATATTCCTGCAGTAATCCATTTCAAATTCAATATGTGTAGGAAGGAACTGTAGTTGCTGGTTTAAACTGAAGATAGTCACAAAAAGCTGGAGTAACTCAGCGGGTCAGACAGCATCTGAATGAAAGATCTGCAAAAAAGTAATGATGATAAAGGAAACAGGCCATTGTTAGCTGTGTGCTAGGTGAAAACGAGTACAGCCAATGGACTCAACCAGATGACTTTGAAGCTGGTACGACTTGGGTGGGGAGGGATGGAGAAAGAGGGGATGCAGGGGTTATTTGAAGTTAGAGAAATCAATATTCATTTACATGGTTGTAAGGCGGTGAAGGTGACAAAGCTCAGTCCGCCTGGACCTACCTGATCTCCCGGTTGCCAAACACTTTAATTCCTCTCCCTTTCCCACACTGACCTTTCTGTCATTGTCAGTGAGGCCAAACGCAAATTGTAGGAACAGCATCTCATATTTTACTTGGGCAACTTACAACCCAGTGGTATGAATATTGATTTCTCTAACTTCAAGTAACCCCTGCTCTCTATCCCTCCCCCACCCAAATCGTACCAACTTCAAAGTCATCTGGTTGAGTCTCATTGTCTACTAATTTTCGCTTGCACACAGCTAACAATGGCCTGTTTCCTTTATCATTGTTACTTTTTTGCATATCTTTTATTCATTTGTTCTAGATCTCTCTACATCACCGTCTATATCTCTGAAGAAGGGTCTCAACCCGAAACGTCACCCATTCCTTCTCTCCCGAGATGCTGCCTGACCTGCTGAGTTACTCCAGCATTTTGTGAATAAATACCTTCGATTTGTACCAGCATCTGCAGTTATTTTCTTATATCTCTCGTTTCCCTTCCCCCTGACTCTCAGTCTGAAGAAGTGTCTCGACCCGAAACATCATCTATCCCTTTTCTTCAGAGATGCTGTCTGACCCGCTGAGTTTACTCCAGCTTTTTGTGTCTATCTTCAAATTCAATATTTTCTGTTACCTGTGAAACACAAAATATATTGTGGCATTTTTAACTAAATATGTTTTAAGGTTTCAAACTTCTCTGAAAAACAGCCAATATACAAATTTGTCTGTTTTTCAAGAAAAGACTTAAGATGTTTGGGAGCAGTTCTTTTCAGTTATTGAAAGAGTTTCTGTGTCACAATTGAAGCCGCACTGAAATTTTAGGAAGTTCTAACACAATTTAAAATAACTTACTTGTGCAATAATTTCCCAGGACTTCGACAATACAAGTGGGGCACAATGCTACTGATAGACCATACCAAAAGTACAAACTCGTGGGAATGCCGGATGATCATGTACCTTCTTATCCACATATTGGATTACTACAGTTATTTGTATCAATCATGCAGCTATGAGAACTGTTATCGGGATTTAATGTTAATGTCTGACCTGTGGTACCTTCATTGCAGAAATCCTTTCAACCTTATTATTATTTCTTTTTTTTGTTCTACTGCAGGCTTTTTTTCACCCTGGAAGAGTTCAAAACAGGTAAGTGTGACCTTTGGTTCCGGTTTACTTACTGATGCTTCAATTTCTCATTGTCAACTGAAGCTGGTTGACGATAAGTATTGATTACTTGGAAGTTGGATGTCATCCTTTTTCATTGCTGCATTAAGCACTATTATCCCAGATAGATCCCCTGCAAAACAAAATTAAGCACACCAAAAACATTAGAAACAGTGCCATTGCGGTTAGCAACCAGAATCATACGCTAAAGTGAGACCTATGCAATTCCGGAGGAATCAAGCTCAATTTAATGCAGCTTCTAACAGTTTGCCACAGATCAGACAGAAAAGCATGACAGACACCAGCAAAAAAGCATGTTTCTGCCTTGGAAGAGGAGAGTTGCAGAAAAAGAGAGAGCCCCCAGCTCTAATAAAAGAGTATTCTTATCAGTGCGATAAATGCCAAGGCAGATGTTTGGGATGTCTGGAAGGCCAGGAGATCTGTATGGGGCATCATTTGAAGATCCTGGTAGGAAGTTGTTACAGCTCTAATCCCTAGGTATGAAAACCCTCTCTTGGTCAAACAATGAAAATTTACTTGGGACCACAAGTCATGTCAGAATGAACTGCATACTGCAGAAAATAGCTGTGAGGAGTCATTTCAGTAAATTAATCGGGGGTTTATTTGTCGATGTGCAATAGTCAAAGTGGGCAGCGCTGCAAAGGAGGATGTGAGGGATTATTTTGTCATCTGGGTTGGTTGATTTTCGGTGTATTATATTGATGTTAAGAATTTGAATGAGGAAAGGGTCACTTTGCTTGACTGGGGACAATGATTTATAAGGCACCTTGAGAAAATAATCTCTTTATCTGGGAGTCATCAATTATTCATGCATTCAAAGCCTTTCTGCTCAGCTCCGCTCGAAGATAAGGCTGGCGGTGTTCTGCAAAGACTTTTTCCAGGTTCTTCAGCCTGCTCACCATATCTATCCAGCTCCAGGTCTACATGTTGCTCTTCTTCCATCACTGGAAGATGATGTTTTGAGATTGCAAGCTTGTGCAGCATACATGCACAGAGAATATTAAAATAAATGTTTGGTACGCTTGCCTTCATAAGCCAAGGCATTGAGTATCAGAGTTGGGATATTATGTTGCAGTGATACAACACATTATTTAGACTGCACCTAAGTGTATTGTATGCTGTTCTGGTCTCCGCACTGCAGATAGGACGTAGTTACAACAGAGAGCGCAGAAGCAATTCACCAGGTGGACCTGGCACGGAAGGCTGTAGGTACAGAGAAACATTGGAAAGGCGGGGCTTATTCTCATTGAACAAGAGGCTGAGAGGTGACCTTATAGAGAATTATAAAATTAAGTTGAGCATAGATAGTATAAATAATCTGGAGAGCACAGATTTAATGTTGGGGAGAAATTTTAAGGAGGTCTGAGGGGTAGATTTTTCACACATCTGGAATGATATGTGAAATGAGCTACCAGAGGAGAAGGTGGAGTTAGATATAACTAATGTGTTTTAAAAGATATTTGGATAGATACTTGGCTAGAAAATGCATATAGGGATATGTGCCTGATGTGGGCAGATGTGGGATTAGCATGAATAGGCATTACACTGGGCCTGGACAAGGTATCCCAAAGGGTCTGTACAGTATGCTTCAGTACAGTCTGTTACTGTACTGTCTGCTTCCGTACAGTCTGTTACTGTACTGTATGCTTCAGTACAATCTGTTACTGTACTGTATGCTTCTGCGATTAATTTATTCTCAGGTTTTAGGTGTCACTGACAAGACCTTGGGATTGGTTAGATTGGCATCGTGATTGGCGCAGACATGATGCGCCAAGAGGCCTGTTCTTAGACTAAGTAAGAATGGCAGATGTTATTTTGTTAACGATCATAAGGTCATAAGTGATAGGAGCAGAATTAGACCGTTCAGCCCATCAAGTCTACTCCGCCATTCAACCCATCAAGTCTACTCCGCCATTCAATCATGGCTGATCTATCTATCTCTCCCTCCTAACCCCATTCTCCTGCCTTCTCCTCATAACCCCTGACACCCGTACTAATCAAAAATCTATCTCTGCCTTAAAAATATCCATAGACTTGGCCTCCACAGCCTTCTGTGGCAAATAATTTCTCAGATTCACCACCCTGAACCCAGGTTGTTAGTGAACCAAGTTGATTTTCATTACAATTAATAATTTCTTGTTTTTCATTACTGATACAAAGCTTTTTCGGATTCCATGGATATTTATATTTGAATTACCTTCTACTCTCCAGCCCTTCACACCAATGTGCACTCTTAGCCCAATAGCTGAACACAAAGAGAGCCAAGCATGTTGCTCAAAATGCCTATGGTCTTCTAAAGTTGACATTCTGTTGCCTGCATCAGTCCCAGTCACTGTAATATTGTGTGCTGTACAATCCAGCCAGTCAGAGGGCAATTAATGTCAGAGGGAGTGCAGCAAGCAGACCTGAAACCCCAAGGAGTATGAGGCAGAGACGACTCAGCAGCAGGAGGAAGAAAACTAACAGGGAATAATCCATTTCAGCATCCAAAGCCTTAACTGCCAACTGTGCAGAGGGATAGGCTTAATTTGCATGGGATATAAGTGGGATAAAGTGATGATTCTGATTTTAAAAAAGCCTGCAAAATCACTTCTCCAAAACCCCTGAACCTTCTCCACTAGTTTATTTTAGTTTTGCTTATTGACACGTGCACTGAGATACAGTGAAAAGCTTTTGTTACGTGCTAACCAGTCAGTGGGAAGACAATACATGGTTACAATCGAGCCATTCACAGTGTACAAATACATGATAAAGGGAATATAGTTTAGTGCAAGATAAAGTCTGATCAAAGATAGTCTGAGGGTCTCCCAATGAGGTGGATCTAGTTGTGGTAGGATGGTTCAGTTGTCTGATAACAGCTGGGGAGAAACTGCCCCAGAATCTGGAGGTCTGCGCTTTCACACTTCTATACCTTTTACCCGATGGGAGATGGGAGAAGAGAGAGTAGCCAGGTGCAATTTGTCCTTGATTATGCTGCTGGCCAAGGCAGCATGAGATAAAATGGAGTCAATGGGAGGGAAGTTGGTTTGTATGACGGTCTGGGCTGTGTATACCAAAATATCGCAGCAATAATCACAAGCTGCTCAGCTCTGCTGATTACTTGATTTACCTGCATCTTTTAGCAAATCATGCACTAAAACAGCCAGAATCCACTTCATCTACCAGCTCTATGGTCTATCGTCATTCAGATAATGTGCTCCTTTTTTCAACTTTCCAACTTGTATTTCATTTGCCAGTTCTTTGCCCACTCACTTAATCAATTAATATCCTTTTGAAGCTATATTATATCTTCACAACTTTACCTTCATCCAAGTCATTTATATTAATTGTGGAAAAGTTGAGGATCCAGCACCAAACCCCAGAACTTGGTCATTTGCCTCATGGAAATCTTAGTACATCCTCTTGTACCCCTTTATCCACAGTGAATATGAAATCTTAAAAACGTAGAACCCATTTTATCTGTCCGCTGATTCACCGTACAGAAAAAACACATATTTTTGCTTTTACTAATTACTTACACCTGAAAAAGGCTGAAAAAGGGTCTTGACCCAAAACGTCTATTCCTTTTCTCCAGAGATGCTACCTGATCCGCTGAGCTAGTCCAATATTTTATGTGTCTCTTTGTTGTAAACCAGCATCTGCAGTTCCTTCCTACACATAAGTTTTGTTAAGTTCAAATAAACTCATTAAGCATTAAATTCAAATGCAGTTAATTTAGAAAAATTACATTTCAAATTTTTTGCTAATTTATTACGTGGTACATTGTTAAATGCCGAATATAAATGCATGTACACATCAACCTTAATCAGCCCTTGATGTGAATTCATCAAAGAATTCGACCAAGATAATCAAATGCAATAGCCGTTAACAAATCTGTGCTGACATTCATTTATTGGCCCGTATTTTTCAAAATGCTAGCTAAATTTGTCCTGGACATTGACTGCAAGGGATAATATTTCAGTTTTAGGCACTGACCACACATATATAACAGCATTGTAGTTCACTTCTGAAATTCAGTGCCATTGACTTCACTTTCCACCCTTACTTTCCTCAGTAACCAGGAATGCGTCTCAACTGGACCAGGTAATTTTTCTTCTTTGAGGACTACCTAGCCTTTTTGAGAATCTCCTTTTATCCCATCCAATATTGCCACAGGCTTCTCTTCTAGCATCCTCCACAGTAATAAAGATTGGTGTAAAGCTGTAACTTAGTCCCTTCAGACATACTGTCTGCATTCATAAGAAGATCACATTCCCATTGTCTTTAAAAAATACTCTCTACAGTTCTGCTATGTTTTTGCAAAACAGAAAAACAGAAAGTTTCAGTTCATATCTATGAACATTTGTCACCTATTTGTGTCTTTCTGCAAATGTGTTAATTTTCAGTATAAATCTTCCCTCCATCTCCAAAGTGCTGCAACCTCCTGACTTTACTTCAATGTACATTGCCTTTACCTTTCTGATTTATTTAGTAATAATGGCGCAGAGGCAACCCTACTCTTTGGAATTGAAATGGTTTACCAAAAAACTTGAAGAGCTGGAAACATCCAAGAACTGATGGATATTTGAATTCCAGTAATAGCATTGAAAAAAAATCAAGAAATTTAATCCAGATGCATATTATTTAACATTTTGAAAGTAGCTTAATTATTAGCAGTGAGTGACCATTTATATTTCTTTTAGCTGTGTATTAAGAAAATACTGCACCAAAAACTGGTTAACAAATCACTTCATACTTTTAAGAAGAAAGAAAAATAGAGAATACAGGCCCTCCCAGGTTATGGCTGGGTCCCAGTCCTAAGAATTGTTTAATGCTTGTAGCCCTGCAGCAGCCAGAAAATCCATCCTCTGGTCTCTCAAAAGCTCATCCATATGCATGGGCTGTACATCAGGCGGGCATTTGTAAGCTGGTGAAGAATCTGTAGTCACTTGAACTGGCACACACTTTCATTTCCAGACCCCTCCGCTTTCCCCTTCCCTGCCGCTGACCCCTCCTAAACAGCTTCACTGTTACAGTGACTTGAACCTGCATGATCCAAGAATTTAAACGTCATTGCTGACTAATATGGTGCATATAGATGCAAAATCGTAATCTTACTACTACATAAAAACAGCTTTTATCAGTCAGTGCACATATATCCTGTTATTACATATGAATTATAACTGAGTGTAATTTCTGGAATTCCATTTCCTGTGAATTTTTAAAATATGGAAGTCGTATTGTACAACTGTATCCTATTAAAGTGCGTGGACAGCGGATGATCAAATACATTTTCTCTTGATTATTCACCGTATGAATGGTTTGTATATAGTTATATGTTTTCTACTCTATGACATATACTTAAAAAGTAATTTTTTGTGCCACCAGATATAATTTAAATTTATATCATGTTTTTTTATAATTTGATATATAAATTTGAAAATTTGTTCAGAGTTGTTACTTCTTTAGATTGGATATGTTTATTTCCTTCTAATTGCAAATAGTATAATGGAATGCAGACATACACATCGAGGTCCAGGACTATCTACAATTTTTGAAGCTCAATTAAGTGTCAGTCAGGTGGACCTGGACCAAACAGAATAAAATTTCATGTTTATATTAAAAAAACAGGAAGTTTTAAATTGTTCAGATTGCTCAAAGGCACAATGCTGATTGATTCAATTACAGGCTTCAAAGCATTGCACCAGCAAATAGTTAGATTAAATGTTTTGATCATTTATGCATTGTGCAACACATGGCGACACCCTTCAAAGGTCATGCTCATTCCCACAGGAAATGAGAAGAGAAGGAAATCAGACAGTGCCACCTTGCTGATTACTGCAAAATCTTGAAGTAAAACTTATTTTCTGCTTTTCACATTGCTCTCTGCAGTCTTTAACAACTTTAAAGAAGTCTGAAAAGCTGGCAGTTGTGGTTTCCATATGTTTGGCATGTCTAAAACTAAGTACCATAAACACCAGATACTCACTGATAAATCCATTCAGTAAAATTTCTTGCCAGTTAGTTATGCATAGTTTGTTTTAACAAATCTAATTAAACTTTCTCTTAGGTCATTCTGTTCCGATTATTACTTCTAGGTCTTTCCACACCGCCAAAGTTAAACTGATTGTAGTTGTTAGGTTTAACTATGCACCCTTATTTGAAAAAAAGTGTGTTATATATGTAATTTTCCAGACCTTAGGTATCATCCTTGAATTAGTTTATATTTGGATGATTATATTCAGCACTAATTTCCTACTTTGATCAATTTTTAGCACATCCAAATTCTCAATTCCATTTTCCTTGGCTCCAGTAGCAATACCTTCCTTGGTGCAGGTGATGCAAGATATTATTTGATACCTCAGCCATATCTTTTGCCTCTATGACTAAAATGTCCTTTTTGGGCTCTGACCTGTCCTAATCTCTCCTTTAACAGACTATTTCCTGTTCACATGCCTATAGAATATTTTTTTAATTCTCTCTCTTTACTGTTCTTATTTCCTATTCTCCTCCCCTCTGAAATGGATGTAGGAAAATACATGCGTATTTGTGTATACATGCATGTAGGAAAATACGTTGACAAGATGAGATGAAGTAATTCTTGAATGGAGTGCAAAGGCTTGTTGGTCTTAATAGCATGTTCAATATTGTAAAATTCTGTGTATGTTAATGTAAAATACAGCACCTAAATGAGACTTGATTGGATTGTTGACACCATCAAACCATGTGTCAGCAAGAATTCATATCCAGTCTATGTGAAAATAGACAGAGTGTATTGAAAACATAAGTTACTATTTTTTAACACTTTTCTTGGTTGTTTATTTCAGACGTTAGACAGATGGGAAAATCAGGGCAGTCCTCGGGCAAACTTCCCAACACAACCCCTTCCACAGACTCTCCCCTATCAACAAAATATCCACAGGGCTTCTTTCCCTGATTCTACTGATGGATTTGATCAAAGAAAACCTGACCCATATGAAGTATATGAGAAATCGAGAGCTATATATGAGAGCAGGCGTAAGTAAAGTCTCTGTCTTTGTTTTCTGTGAAGAAAATGAACAGGTTAATGACTGCCCACCAGCAGTTGATAACATTTACTGTTGCCACATCTTTTATAAATGAAATAGATATACAACACCCTTTGAGTTCACTTGCTTTTCAGATTGACATTCAACACATATGTATACATCAGATGCATGATTCCTTTTATTTATTTATAAGATTAATTTTAAAATATCTCAGTTTATATAAATGTGCAGAATTTGCAACATTTGTACAATTCCTAATGAATACACTTTGGCCTTCGAACACAGAGGGTAAAAGTTTGGCATTTGCTTTAAATATATTATGTTGCCTTTGTTAAAAATATCAGTAAATTCAGAATCATTTTATCAGGCCCACATGTAGATATATTGAATCAATTTCATAATCACTGTTTAGGCGGAGTGTGGAATATTTTTAATTCAACCTCAAACTTGATAAATTTAGTACTTTTATTGAACAATTCCTAAATGGGCTTTTGGTTAAAGAGGAATCTTGATTAACTATTGGCAACATGAAATGTCTAAATGAATACATAGTTTTATTGAATTCCACATTTTCCTGTACAGAGCAAATGCCACCAAGGACTGCACATCGGGCTGATTCTTCTGGCAAGTACTTTAGCATTCAACATTCTATGGCTTATATCTAGTTCCCCATTCATTTAGATATTGTGTTTGTCTAATCAGTCATCCGGTTGCAGCCAACTCTTTCTGCGCGATCATTTACTTTCTCCTGTTGTCCTTTATTCTAACAATGACAGGTCTGAAGCATTGTAAATAACAGCAGCTAGAAACAGAGAGGCCTTAACTAATCCTTTGGTTTACTGGCTCAGATTTCATTCCTATTTGATGAAAAGCTTGAGTTTTCCACAATGACTTAATGAGGCGGTATAAAATTGCTGCCTATGCACACAATACACTAGAATCACAAATCCAATGTCTGGCAGACACCACCTTCAAACAGTAATGAAATGTGTGGGAATTTTGCCAGTTCACAATTGTTATATAGTGGGACAGCCAAAAGCTTTCCCCTAGGCTGAGATCTGCCACAGCAGACAAGGTTTCACTGTTGGGAACACTGTATAACACACAGCATTTCTTGTGATATCTATATTTAGCAGATTATCACAAGTGCAGTTTTGTTTGAGGTAAATGAAGATGCCAAAATCCATGATCCTGGAATTTAGAAGATTGGCTGCAATCTTTATGTAATGCTGAATGGAGCACAACATCCATAATGAAAATTTACACATCCACAAGTTTCAGGTCCCACTAGATTGCTTTACTTGGAACAGGCCCAGATTTAACAGCTCAGTGAAATCTTCCAGAACCAAGTATTCCAAGTGTTGTAAGAATCTGACATCAATAAAACTTGCCTATATTTAAATTTATTCCCCCCATTTTATGAGCCAGTTTACTTCTTACAACTACTAGACTCAAATCAGACGTCACATACTGCACGTCGATTTTGTAAGCAGCATCACATGTTATACATTTGGGCCTCCAAACTACAGTGGCAGTCAATTTTTAGAAGAAATTATAGCACTTTTAATTTTGGTTTGTCTCAAATAGCCAGTGTGTATGTGAGGCAGTGTAGTGTAAATGCATCCATCATAATAGTGCCATGGGTTCACGTGCATAATCTACAGA
Organism: Rhinoraja longicauda; assembly: GCF_053455715.1. Lineage (NCBI taxonomy): Eukaryota > Metazoa > Chordata > Chondrichthyes > Rajiformes > Arhynchobatidae > Rhinoraja > Rhinoraja longicauda. The sequence continues at coordinate 14,984,856 of NC_135975.1, read as the reverse complement.
GAATGAGCACTTTCTGATTTATTATGTCATCCCCAAGTCAAATTTAACATGTTTGCACAGCCAATCCTTGTGTCGGTGAACTATTTGAGTTTTCTCCCTTTGCACACCATTTGAAAACAAGTGCCATTTTTAATACCTGTACCCACTAGTACATTCACATAATTAGGGACCAGGCAAAACGTTTTCAATGAACATCAGCAAACGTGATTGGAAAAGGCTCTGTTGAGCAGCGGCCAAATGTGTATAAGCTGATTGGTCAATCACACGTCATCTACCTCAGTTACAAATCATCTATTTCCCAAATGGTATTCTTCTCACTGAACTCTTTCCCAACAAACAGGGATTCTGAAACTGACAATTTTTAGCCTGCTAAATAACTTTTATAATAAAATTGCTGTGCATCAGAACTTATAAAGATCAGACATTGGTATTACTTAGAATTTTCTAGGAGAAACATGGGCAGATGTTATCTGTAAGCTGTTCAGATCATAAACAATCTGCATTGTTAAAATGCTAGCTCTGATGTGCTGAAAATTGTAAGCTGCCTTCGAACCAATTGAAATCAAAACCTTCTTTCCATCGGGAGAAATTGCTAACCATTTCTAAATTTAGAGGAGCTGATGGTATAGTCGGAGGCACAACATATTACTGCTTAATTTTGGATATTGAGCTTCTGTTTGTTGCCAGTTGCTGATAGTTCTGGATCACAGGTCTGAATCAAGAAGTTCTATTACTGTTTAATAATTCAGAAATCTTGCATAAGTAAATGCAATAGACGACAGCGAGCAGGATCCTAATTTGGCTCTTTCAGATTTTCTGGTAACTTTTCATCGGAACTTACACTTGTTTCACCTGTATAAATCTTTTTTGATGTATCTATGTACTCAGTGTAGTGGAAGCTAATGAAAAGCGCATCTACTTCTATTACTTTGAAATCACTCTCAGAGAACTCATAAGTAGATTATTTTTACCATGTATTTTCCCTATCTTGATTGTACTTGACCTTGTTCCCGTTTGAATTAGGTCCAGATTACCGTGAGTTAGATGTCTATTTACGCAGACAAGAATCTGGATTTGGTTTCAGAATCCTGGGTGGAGATGAACCTGGTCAACCAGTGAGTAAATTACAATATCTCATTAAAAGTTTCCAAAATAAAAGCTAAAGAAAAAACCTTTATTTTTACAATATTAATAAAAATCCTTAAAATACGTAGCAGCTCACTCAGCAGTTTTTCAGATGTTGACTGATCACTGTGCATTTCTAGTTCAATTTCAAATTTCTGAATATGTATTATAATCTTTATATTACAATCTGCATAAATATTTCAATGTGTAGTTACTTTTATTGCCCCATTTTACTTCCTAATACCCTGTTCTTAAACAAATTTAGAAAGAATATGAGGGGGAAAGTTTTTCACAGAGGGTTCTGGGACTATGGGACAAGCTGCCAGGTGAGCTGGTAGAGGCAGTTGCAATCATCATCACCTATAGACAAAACTCTCGTTTGTTCACTTGTTCCTGAACTACAGCCAAAACAGTATTCGATAGAGCGACAATTTTAGGCCCACCTTAATCGCCGTCGTCCCGTGGTCCTATGAAAGAAGTTTCATTGAAATTGGTGTTATATTTATAAAGTTATTCACATTTTAAAGTTTAAAAAAACGCATGTGCAGTTGGGGCTCCGTTGATCTGTTACGTACGTAAGATGGCCGCTGCATCCGCACGTAAGCAGAACAAACGCGTCCCTGCCTGCGCAGTTGGGGCCCATTGAGCAGGGCTCGGCCGCTGTCTCTTGGGGGTGGGAGAGCCAGGCCTCGTGCCGGGGGAAGCAGCCGGAGCCTGGGCCTGGCTTGGACGTGACCGGGTAACTGCGAGCCTGAGGTGGACCAAGGGGAAAGGCGGCAGAAGCTGCAGCAGTGGCGGTGAGGCCGGGCGTTGGTGGAGGTGGAGGCCGAGGCCTGGCGCTGGGCTTGCCCTCGGCTACCCCATCCCCCCTCCTCCCCCCGGCCGGCTCAGCGCCTTCCCCACGCCGTCCAACGGCTCAGCAACAGTGGGAGAGCCGCCACCATCTACCACTGAACATCCCAGCACCAGGACAGGACAGGACAATCCCCCCCACCCCCGCTCCACAAAAGGCGGCCGCCGGGAGTGGGGTTGCCACGGGTTGCTCCCGGGAGGGAGGGAGGGGGGTGGAGGGAGAAGGGGAGAAGGGAGGGGGAGAGGATGCTGCACCAATGCAGGAGAGGCAGCCCTAGGGGGGACGGGGGGAGAGAGGGAGGGATGGGAGGGGAATGGGGGGAGGGAGAGGGGGGTAGTGAGGGGGGAGTGAGGGAGGACAGGGTGCTGCACCAATGCAGGAGTGGTTTGGGCCCAACGGGTCCACTTGGACTAGTAGCATTTAAAAAGCATCTGGAGAGGTACATGGGTAGGAAAGGAATGGAGAGGTATGGGCACTGCAGGAAAATGGGATCAGCATAGAATGACATCTTGATCAGCATGGATAAATCGGGCTGCAGGACCTGTTTCCATGCTGTACAACTCTATGACAATCACAATGCTTGCAAGGCATTTGGACAGATGCAGCGGAAAGGAGAGGAAGAATATAGGGGAAAATGGGATTAGCATAGATAGGCATCACAGTCGACATAGACAAGGAAGATCAAAACACCCTGTTTCCGTGCTAAACGTTTCTGAGGTTATCATGAATGGGCGTTCAACCAGCAGGCTGATATAATTGCTGGACAGTAGGGATCTCATTCAAGTGACAATGTCCTCAAGGTTACCACTGTATACCATTGCTGATATCTGCAAATTCTGGGCTTATGTCATGATTCAAAACTTAAAAGATTATGTGTGATCTTCCATTTATTATTCTCCTCATTTGTTGCTGCCATTCTCAATATTAGGGTTGAAATTATAATACGGCGCATATTAACCTGCAGCAGAATTCCACCAAAAGTGGATGATTGAAAGTTTTGGTTCACATGCTTTTCTCAACAAAATGAGTTATAAAAGTTAACTATATGGAAAGCTAGGTCTTGATTAATTAGAGTGCAAGTAACAGTTCCTCTTTTGGGTGCAACAAGTTGTTTGCAGATGGAACTCTAGGCAGCTGACATGCTTGCTGATTTCTGGCAGTGCCATTTGGATCCTGCTGTGGTTTGGATTAGACGAGTTTCATTAGCAGAATTGCAGACACAAAATCACTCATAATGTGAAAGTGTTCAACTTGACATTTTCACATTATTCAACTGCCTCAAGGAAGAATGCCACTTCAACAATCTCCGTTTGCAATGCTATTTTCAATTCTTGTCATGCAAAAATAAATTTAAAAATCTTCACAGAGAAAAGAGCATTCATTTTTTTTTCATTGCCAAGCAACAGCTTCAGAGACAAACTGAGTTCAGAGATAACTAATATATTCATGAACTCATCAACGTCCAATCCACAAGAGACAAAGCTGTCTTCAGTCTGTGATTTGCCAATGGTAGAGAAGCTGTGAGGCTTAGTTGTAATACATTAAGATGCAATTGAAGCCCTCCTTCACAATTTTTATAATAATTTGTTCCAAAGGGGTTCTGAAGGAACAACTGTCAGAAAAAATGGAAAGTTGAAACCTTGCTGTATCAAAACTTCTCCATGGTGTCACTCATTTAGATTTTTTATTCTTACCAAATTATGTCTCCTGAATATAAAAGGTATGCAGATTTTTTATGAATTGAACACATCAGTTGCAGATCTAACAGATCTCAAAAATCGCAGGGTTTGGTGTGTTTGAATATAAAATGGTTTGGTAAAATCTTTGTTATAAAATATGTGATTACCATCAGTTGTATCTGAGCAGCATTGGCAAAAATGAGAAGTTGTAACAGTTGCTTATCTTCAGTCACTTCCATGAATGATCGTTAGCACCTAGCTTATGATACCATGTAGCAAAATACACTTTCTTAAAAACTAACTGCTTCTCTGTATTTTTTCTTCACTGAAGATTCTTATCGGTGCAATAATCACAATGGGTGCTGCTGACAGAGATGGTCGTCTTCGGCCAGGAGATGAGTTAGTTTACGTGGATGGAATCTTAGTTACTGGGAAGTCTCACCGTTATGTAATAGATCTGATGCATAATGCAGCCCGAAATGGCCACGTCAGTCTGACTGTACGAAGGAAGGTTCTGTGTATAGGTATGTACTAGATAAACATGCTGCTGGGAAAGGTTCACATGCTTTCTCAAAGTATTCCGGTTTCCAATAACCTTAAAATTTAGTCACCATCATAGGCATATGCTTAGTCCGCGTAAGCTGTGTGGGATTTCCCATAGGTATCAAAACATGTAAATTACTAATGCTCTGAACAGAGGCTGCCTGTTGATTCAAAAAGTCAATTGAAATGATTTTTAATTAATTTCACATAGTTTACTTTTGATCAGAAAATCCTCAGTATTGGTCTTATGAATCCATTGTTTCACAGAACAAAGTTAAAAAAAATAAAAGATTTCATCCATGCAAAGACACAAAATTGATTTTCTTTGTCTCTATCATGAATGGCGGAAACTTGCTGGGAAATACCACTAGTTCCACTTCAAACTATCGACATTTACTCACCATTCCTCCCTGTATAATAAGGGTCAGGACATTCAGGAATCCCATGTGAAAGTGAGAGACCAGATCTTGTTGGCCAAGTTCTAATCAGGTTCGTGATTGTGTTCCAGGATTAAGTATCAGAGCATGATCCTGCTCCGGAGTTCTCCAGCCTTTAATCTGAGGAATCTGCCAGCTGTATGTGCACAAGGATATACTTGGCACAAAACATCTATTGTAATAATTTCAATGGAGAGGAATTGCTGTGAAGGTGTAAGATAATTTCCATGCTTTGCATTAAATGAGTTTGATTTAAAATCTTACTTGTTTGCATTTTTTAAATTATTCATTACTTTTATATTTGCAATTGTTTACTTGATTATCATTACTCTTTTAAAGATTCTGGATGTAAGGGAAATTTAGAAGTATTCAAAATTCTTCAAACCCTTTGTTTAGCCAGTAAAGCCTCAGAAAGTAACTTTGCTGGCTTTAAAAATTTCTTTCAGCAGCTATGTTAGTTGAGTTACTTCTGGCTCATTTAGATGATGTCATTACCTCATGCTGCGTTCTATCTTTCAGGCCATGTTTTGATTGAGATGGCACCTAACAGCAGATCAGCATTAATGGATTTGAAATAGATATCTGTGGCTGGTGTCAGTTTGAGCATTGCAACTCATTGCTGCCAGCAAGCATGGGGACATAAAGTCAAAAAAACAGTTGCTACAGGAAATGACCCTCCTTTTCTTGACGCCTATATTACAACATTGATTGCTGTGACAGCATTATATCTGCCAATATGCCATCAGCAAATTAACTATCGCAAACAGATGAAACAAAAATTTATTTGTGGAATTGATTAAAAAATGTCTCCATGATTTCAAACAAACAAAACTTTAAGTGTGACTGAAATTGCAGCAAGGTTTGTGATTTCCCAGCAAATTATTGTATGTGTGAAGAATTGTCATGCATATCGTCCAGGCATTAAGGCAGTTTCTATCACTTGCAGCAGTGTTATGCAAGTCATAAAATAAAGGGTTGGTGCAATATTTGTTGTGTACACCTTTAAGTGATGTGGCATATGACCAACTTGTGTCTGTACTTTGCTATCAATGCTTCAGTAAATAATTGGGCAGAACCAGTCAGCTTATGTGAAGGTAAGGCATTTTTAAGGATGTTATCCCTCATTATATGTTTTTCTTAATCAAGAACCCCATTGTCAATTTGAATCACCAGATATTTCTAATATTGATTGAAATCATCTCAATTTCTGGCCCTGAATGAAGGTACAACAATATTTGGCTTAGTGTTATAGATACTGTTTCTAAAAGAACTACAGGAGAGGGGACTATCTTCTAGGTGATCATTGTGAAGTTAATTCTTGTGCCTGAACATTACTAAGTTTGCATTTTTTTAATTTGCCTTTCCTTGTTATTAACTGAAGGTTTGAATGTACAATATATGTATTTTGTTTTTCAGGTGGGCCATGTTCAGAGAATGGGCGAAGTCCAGGATCAGTATCCACGCATCATAGTTCTCCTAGAAGTGATTTTGCTGGTCACCCAAACAGCACACAAGCCCCTCCCTCTGGTTCCTCACCAGCAGAGAGTGTGGTCAGTCATGCTGTTCAAGCAAGTGATGTCATTATACATCGGAAAGAAAGTGAAGGCTTTGGCTTTGTGATCATCAGTTCATTAAATAGGCCGGAAACAGGCGCAACAATGGGTAAGCACTTTAAAGGAAAAATCTTAGGTGATGTTTTCCTCATTTCTTCATTGACATTTCTTTTTTTTCCATATAATCAAGATCTCCACCAAGAAGTATAGCAATGCAATTTAATCAGCAAATTTAGTCATCTAGTCTAAATTTAAGTTTGGATTAAAAATTAAGGCAAACAACATAAATTTATAATGATAACTGTAAAAATAATTACTTACACTTAACAAAATTAGTTTTATTGAATACACTTTTCTTTTTGTTGAAACATGAGCTTTCAGGCTACTGAGTAGCTGAGGCAACCATTTCAAAGGGCAGCTAAGAACCAACCAGATTCCATCTGGAGTCACAATCAAGCTAAGGCAGGTAAAGATAATGGATGTCCTTCCTTAAAAGACACTCGAGCAGAAGTTTCAGGAGTGTTTACTTGTCATACCAGTAGGCTGATCCAGAAGGTTAAGATTTATGGGATTCACGATGACTTGGTCATATGGATTCAGCAGAAGACAGAGGGTTTTGGTGGAAGGTAGATATTCTGGATGAAAGTCTGTGAACAGTGTAGTTCTGCAGGGATCTGTGCTGGGACCTCTGCAGTTTGTGATATATATAAATGACCTAGACATAAATGTAGATGGGTTGGTGAGTAGGTTTGCAGACTACACAAAATTTGGAGGAGTTTCAGACAGTGAGGAAGGTTGTCATAAGATACAGCGGGATATAGATCAGCTGCAGAAATGGATGGAGAAATGGGAGATGGAGTTTAATCCGAGCAAGTGCGAGATATTGCAGTTTGGGAGGTTGAATGTAAGGAGAGAGTATATATTTAATTGCAAAATAACAGCATTGATGTGCAGAGGGATCTTGGAGTCCAAATTTATCTATATATTAAAACTCTTGTTTGGTTATTTGTTTGTTCCTGAACTACAGCCAAAACAGTACACGATAGCGCAACAATTTTAGGCCCACCTTACTAACCATGTGCTAATGGGAGAAGTTTCATTGAAATCGGTGTTATATTTTTAAAGTTATTCACATTTTAAAGTTTAAATCTATCTCCTAGGGAGGGAGGATAAGAGGGGTTGAGGGGGATGGAGTGGGGGGGGGAGAAGGGGAATGGGAGAGGGGGGAGGGGGTGGAGGGGAGGGAGGGGGAGGAGAGGGTGCTGCACCAATGCAGGAGAGGTTTGGGCCCAATGGGTCCACTTGGTCCAGCAGCTCACTAACGGTGGCAGCACAAGTAGATAGGGTGGTAAAGAAGGCATATGGTATGCTTGGGTTCATTACTAGGGGTATTGTTTATAAGAGTCAGAAAGTCAAGATGCAGCTCGAGAGGACTTTGGTTAGGCCACATTTGGACTATTGCATGCAATTCCGGTCGGCCCATTATAGGAAAGAGGTGGAAGCTTTGGAGAAGGTGCAGAGGAGGTTTACCAGAATGTTGCCGGGGTTAGAGGGTTTTAGCTACAGGGAGAGGTTGGATAGACTTGGATTGTTTTCTCTGGAATGTCAGAGGACGAGGGGAGACTTGATAGAAGTATATAAAAATTATGAGAGGCATAGATAGAGTAGACAGTCAGAACGCTTTTCCCAGGGTGGAAAGTTTAATGGAGATGTTGAATGGAGACATCCTTGCAAGGCACTGATGTTGAGAGCTATGGTTTTGTTGCCTCTACTCATTGTAGTTGATGGGTCTGGTGGTTAAAGATCCAGCTGCAGAGGTGGGTGCTGACTCCTTGGAACAAGAATTTGGAGAGCAGTTTGGTAGGGATTATGGTGTTGAACGTGGAGCTATAGTGAATAAATAGGAGTAGGTGTCCATTTTTATCCAAATATTCCAGGGATGAGTGTAGGGCTAGGGAGATGGCACTGTCATGTAGGTAAACTGCAGTAGATCAAGGTTGTCTAGGAGGTTGGAGTTAATGTGTTCCATGACCAGCATATTGAACGACTTCATGAGGGTGGATGTGTGAGCCGCTGGATGGTAGTCATTAAGGGACCCAGCTTTGCTTTTCCTTGGCAGCGGGATGCAAGTGGTCTTTTAAAGCAGGTGGGAATCTCAGAATAAAGTAAGGAGAGTTTAAAGATGTCCTGCCAGCTGGTCCATGCATGTCCTGAGGATGTGACTGGAAGCTCCATCCAGGCCAGTTGCTTTGCGCGGATTCACTCTCAGGAAGGCCAATTTGACACCTGCAACAGTAACCGTGGGTAGAGGGGAACCCAAGGCTGTCTGGGCAGATTACGTCATTCCAAAGTCCTTCAGTTGAAAGCGTAGAATATATTAAGCCCTTTAGGGAGGGATATGATATGACTTTATAGCCCGTTGTAACAGGCAAGCTTTCCCACAGTCGGCTTGTGCCCTTTTGGTTATCACGGGAATCTAGCTTGGTCTTTAATTCCCCCTTGGCATCCTTAATGGCTTTGCGAAGGTCAGAAACTGTTTTCTTGTACCACCCGGGATCATTTGACTTGAACGGGGCAATCTTGGACTTCACTTTGGAATGGACCTAATGGTTCAACCATTGTTTCCAATTGAAGAACACTCATCTTGTCTTCTTTGGCATGCATTCCTCGACACACATTGATGAAGTCAATGGTGACAGTGGCATACTCATTTAGGTTGGAGGCTGAGCAACCATCCCATAAGATGGAAAATGCAACCATCCTAGCCCTTTGAACTCGTTGATGGACCAGAAACTATAAATCAAGGGATCTACCCTGGTGACACTGAAACACTTTTGGCTATCTTTCTGCGATAAGAATGCTTAATGTAGATTTGTTTAATGAATAATGTATTGACATATAGCAGCCTTAAGCTTACTGGGCCTCTGGAGACCTACTCATATTTCACCCGTCATGACTGAATATATTTGAGCTAGTCCAGTTTCATTCAGTAAATGTTTGTGTATTCAGCTTTGGATTTTTTTTTTTGATTTATTCTTTTCCTGTTTCATTTTTCTCTAATCTCTGGCCTGCACATTGCTTCTGTTGGACAGGAGAATGTGGCCCCTGTCCTTGTGATACATTACAGGCAGTATTAGTCAGTGGAAGATGCACATTCAATGACCCCACAGTCATTATCAGTGTCTCTGCTTCAAGGTATCAAAAATTCTCATTCATGAGACATTGCCCTTTTGCACAATGATCCAAACTATGTGGAGCTTGCATCTCAGAGAAGACATGGTTTGCCATCATGTTGTCTGCTTAATTTTATTTCCCTTTTTTTTATTGTCTAACTAGTATGTATTGCAGAATCAATTGCATGGAATGCACTTTATAGATTAATTGAATTCTACAGCTCAGAAACAGACCATTTGGCCCAACCTTTAAATGTCAATCCATCCCATTTGCCTGCATTTGGATCATTTCTCTCTGAACTTTTCTTATCCTCTTAAGTAAACTTCTGTCCTCTCGCTCCCCTACCCAGGGCAAAAGACTGACCATCTACCCTGTCAGTGTTCCACATAATTTTCTATACATCTCTGAGATCATCCCTTGGTTCCCCTTACTCCAGGATAAACAATCCTGGCCTATCTCATGCCCTACGGTCAGGCACCATTCCTGTGAATCCGTTCTGCCCCCTCTCTAACATAATCACATCCGTCCTATGATGGCGACCAGAACTGCACACAATACTCCAAATGCGGCCCAACCAACAATTTGTACAACTGTAATGTGATGCCACAAATCCTATGCCTTGGTTGCTGAAGATGAGCATTCCATACATCTTTCTCAACAAATCTATCTGTGTTGCCACTTACAGTGATTTAAAATAATTGAGTCAGACCACACAGCTGTCTGCCAAGGAACAGCATTTAATTATTCACAAAATGCTGGAGTAACTCAGCAGGTCAGGCAGCATCTCGGGAGAGAAGGAATGGGTGACGTTTCGGGTCGAGACCCTTCTTCAGACAGCATTTAATTATTGCAAATCAGTGATAGGTCAATTTAGGTTTTAAATGTTTTGAACGTAAACCTACAGATGTAGGCCTCCGATGCAATCTGTGTGTCAGCTATCTGTATTTGTAGCCACTAATTGAGGATATTACCCACACTATTCAAATATATTAAAAAGATCATAAACCAGGCTCCTCCAAGTCTTTCTCTGAGCTCTTAATACTTTTTGGGGAAGAAGAAATCAGTCAAGCCTCCCAGAATAGCATTTTTTAAACCAGGTTGTTCTGAGAAAGCACATTAATGGGAACTACTTGGAACAAAATTCACAATATACCCAGCGCTATTGAAAGATGTAATTTATAGCCAAAAGAATGATTTGTGACCATAAGTGCCTGATTACATTTTCAGAGAGGTTCAATTTGATTCAGAAATTATTGCAATAATTTTCTACTCTGGGAGAAAAAAAGTTATTTTTTAGACACTTTCAGACACACACTGGGAAAAGAAAGTGTTATGCATCTGAATTGCTAAACCTAAGTTGTTTTCCACTGAAGTCCCATCACTTGCCTTATTTCCGTCAGCTATAACCCTCCACAGTACCGACCTGCCTTCACCCTCCAATCTCATCGCCTCATTTGCCCACGTCCTGATACCTCCCCACCAATCCCTGATCATCCTGACTCCTTGATATTGAAATTCCCAGTTGTCTCAAATTCGCAATGAAGGTTACAAATCTACATAATCACACCCTCAGACCCCTCACCCACCCACCCACCCTACTCCTGACACCCAAGCATCAATCTCCTGCCGGCCACCACAGTACAGCAACCTATCCCTATCCCCTCCTTCCAGGGACCCAATTGGATCTATGACCATCAGTTGTCTTTCACCAAAGATCATCCTAGCCCTTTTCCTGGGTGTCATAATTTGCTTCATCTCTCCATGGCACACAAAGAAAATCTTTCTTGAGACGTGAGCAGCTGCTCCCACAAGCACAGCATTAATTGGCCACCGCAGGGTCTTTTAAAGCAGACCATTTCTAGACCATGTAAACCAAATACTGTGAAAACAAAAAGGCAGGAACAAGGCCTTGGGGCCGAGAGAACACAAGGGATTTGGAAGTGGAATTCAGAGTGTACGATCAATGCTAGCAGAAGAAAAGGGAAGAGAACAACAGCATCAAGTAAGTAATGGGGGCAGAGTCAAAATATTAATTGGAGATGATAGGAATTAAGGATAAACTGAGATAAAAGAAGATGGGATATTGGAGGGGGTAAAACAAGATTGGTTTATATTGAAGAAAAGATGACAGCCTGAAGTCAGGTAAGATGGGAAATTGGAGGTGTGAAAAGATTTGTTTACATTGAAGAAGGGAGATAGCACTTCTACACCGACAGAGGGGGACTAGTGTCAGGTTGAATTGTCAGCATGAACGTAAAGAATTTTCCTTTAGATCCTTACCTATATTCAGGGAAATTGGTGGGTAATTAAAATTGTGAATTAGCGCAGAAATGTTCAGCAAAACATATGATGCAGTTTATCCTCTGAAAAAAAGCATCTTTCTCAACTAATATTAGCCTAGAATTCATGCATCTTAATGTATACCAATGGGAATGGTCAACAGTCCTGCTCAATTCCTCTAACTTTGTGCCTCACACTGACACATTGAAAATAGCCATTATTTGGTGAAAAAATGGTCTTGCGGTGTCCCTCAGACAGGGACAACAAAGAGGATGCTGTTTTGTTTGCTGATGGTTTCATTTTGAGGTACTTATAGCATGTGACAATCAGTGATACTACCCTGCCTTGAATTGACAAGGTTGAATGGTAATCAAACTTTCGGTCACAGCTTAAGTTCTGTGAGGTCTCTAGAGAAACGAGCAAAAATTATAATGGGGCCTGTGGGACTTCTGGAAGCATTCAAGTAGACTTTAGACTTCATGAAATGTTAATGATGTACCCCTGCAATATTAAACAGCCAGAGTCTTTCGAAGTATTGTAGCTGCTACAGAATGCATAATATAACTTTCAAAAAGAGCTTGATTTTGCTTGAAAGTGAAAGGGATGGTAATGGGGTAGGTTCTTGCCCCTGATGGGTTAATAATTGTGCATAGATAGTAAGAGGTATGGAACTTAAAAGAAAGCAATAGCAGAATAAAAGCAATTCAACAGTGCCATTAAATGCATAAACGTTGACTTGCTAAATGGAAGCTCTTACCTTCACCATTTACAGACCTTCAATTGCAAAGATTTCTGCTTGTTATCTTCATAAGATAAAATTTTACAGGCCATCATCAATCACTGTTCTTTGTGTCTATTTTCAAAATTTACTACTACTTATTTCTCTCTTCAAATTTGCAATATTTCTGGAACATATCCGTTGTTATTCATTAGTAATTAGTTAAGTCAGAATTTATCTAGCTTTAAACAAACCAATTTACAATATTTTTATCAGTATGGAGTAGGTTTATCTTTTTGTCTTTCTGTGGGTACTCTACCTTTTACCTAAACCTGATAATCCTAAGCATCAAAGTATACATTTAGCAGATCCAGGGATATTTCAATAATTCCTGTGAATTTCCCAGTCTGATTCCACTGGAGACCATATTGTAGTATTTGTCGTTAACAAATGAGGCTTACATTCCTAAATCTATATTAACTTGCTTTACTCCTCAAATTGATGAGTAAGGATGTTAGGGGTTATGGGGTGAAGGCAGGAGAATGGGGTTGAGAGGGAAAGATAGATCAGCCATGATTGAACGGTGGAGTAGACGATGGGCTGAATGGCCTAATTCTGCTCCTATAACTTATGATCAAAGTTAAGATTTAGCATCAGGTCGGATCATTTTTATTTTCAAATCCCTTTGACTTTTTAGATATGGAGATCATCAAGTAGCTCATCGATAAACATCATTAATCATGGATCTTCAGCAAAGAACTTATTGTAAATTATTTGAGAGTTGAAAGAAACTCACACTGCAATTAGTCCATGACTATGTTATTTATTTGTTTGGTTTATGAACCTGTGAAGTTCACAACATGGAGCTGAAGTTTGACACACTCATTACAGAATATTTTTATGTCAAGCAATTGGTTCTGAATTTATTTAATGTGCACAGGACCATAAAACCCACCCCAAATTTGGCAGTACCTATGCAGATTGGGTGGAGTCCTTCTCACCGCTAAATCATTGTGTTTAACAACAGGTTGACATCTTAAAATTATATACAATAGAGATATGTTTGTCCTTAGCTCTAGATTTGGACTCTGATGTGTCACTACATAGGATGGATCTGTGTGATAAGTGAGCAAATTTCAGCATGATCCCAAATTGACATGCCTGATGTTTCATGAAACCTATTCTCATATTTGAGTGAGTTGCTGATATTATCTTACCTCACAAGTAGCTAACCTAAAGGAAAACATCTATTTTGGTACAACTGCCATGCCTGAATGCATACCATAGAGTATCACTATCTTGTTGACATGTTCAAATTATACATGACCTCTGTGAAATCTGCTGACCCATTGGTACCTTGTATCTTTTAAGTAAAAATCAGATCTGTTTCTGAACATTTTTCTACATTAAACAGTTATTGTAATGCTGCTCCAAATTGTCCATGATGTGTGAGAGAAAGTGGAGATTGAAATCTCAGTTTACTACTTCTTTCATACACAAATTGTACAAGTAAATTGTACCAAACTAAACTAAAAGTAACTGAAAAGCTAAAAGGCAGAACTGGATAAAATCCACAAATATTTTGTTATCAATTAATATTAAGCCTGAGACTAAATCAGATACATAACAGAAGATGGCCAACTTAAAAACACATTAAATATTCTATTGTTTAAAAACTATATTAGTTTTTTTTTTATTGTACTTTTAATATCACAATAATTGATGTTCAGTGTGAGAAATTGTTATATTCCTGATTTTTTTTCTCCTACATCTACTAACCCAATAATTGAATGTTTCAAAAAATGTCTGCAATCCCTAGATTGCACATGGATCTGGATGGTTATTAAATCTCCACTTGTTTGATGAAGTGTGATTTTTAGGCAAAGTGAAGAGGATGATATTTGGGAATAGTTTCAGCTCATAACGGACAAAATTTCTAGATAGAATTACATTACTATTAAATTCTAATTGAGACTCCATTGAATCTATTAAGAGTTTCTCATTATGCATAGTCTTTAAGATGTTATTTTTGTTGGCTGCTCCTGTGCAAAAATAATGAATAGATTTTAATCTGCCCACAAGAATCTAACAAGTCATTTTCAGTCCCTGATTTATTGATTTTGATGTGTAGCTTCATGTTCCTCCAGCACAAAAATCAACTGCTGTTGACAGCTCTGAGGCACAAGGGTTTACGGAATCTGCTTTTAGCTGACGAATTATCTCAGTGAAAGATTAGTCATTGGAGTAATAACCTTACCAGCTGTTCTCCTGAGTACATAGTCTAGAATGAAGGACCATACTCTCATGATAGGAGTCAACCATTTAGGACTGAGAAGAGGAAAATAAATCTTCACTCAGAGTGTCTATGGCAGTACCAAAGCATCAAGAATGACATGTGTTCATGTGTCTTCATCAAGAATGAAATGCTTCCACCCCAATTCCCAGGTTTCTGAGGTAGCTGGTGAAGTTAATGTAGAACCCACAATGGGCAGGCGTTGCAATGCAGGAAGTCAGCTGAGTAACTTGTGAGATGTGCACTTCCATAGTTTATACTGAGCTTTTGTGTGATTCCGAGCGCATGAACTCAAAGTTATCAGAGTCATCCTAAATGTTCCTTGTCTACTTTGAGTAGCCATTGGCCTAGGATTCTCAGGAGTTGGGATGTTACATAATTTCCAGGAAGTTTTGAGGACATCCTTGAATCTTTTCCTCTAATTGCCTGATAATTCCTCGCAGAACAGAACTCGAAATAGAATATTTAGAGGGGCTCATGTCAGACTTGCAAATGATTTGCCCTGTCCAGCAGAGCCACCAGAGAGTAATTATGGCCTCATTGATGGCAAAATTTGGTTTGTGTGACGACACTGAAATTGGTTTACTTATGAAGGTGATGTAGAAATCCTTGCTGAGGATCCATTGGCTATCTTTCCACTACCTTGAAGTGCCAGCTGTATGTTTCTGAATTTTCACAAATATTTACAAGGCAATAGCCATGACTGCTCTTGGACCACGCGTGCTTTGCTGGCTTTGAGGTCTTGATCTTCAAAATCCCTTTTCCTCAGATGGCCCAAAACTGCACTGACCCAATGAAGAAAATGGTGAATCCTAACATTAGCATGTGCTTTCTCTGAGAGATGTGGGAGGAGATATGGGAAAGATCACAATGTGGATTTTTATTATTTTGAGTTGATGTTGTACATGAAAGTCAGTTTAGTAGAGGATCTTTGTTTTGCACATGTTAAAGCCCATTCTCTCATATGCTCTAATGGACAAAGAAACGATAACCTGAATCTTGGCCTCAGTAAACACACACACACGTGTAAGTATTGTCTGCAAAATGCAACTTGACTACTGAGGTTGCGATGACCTTGGTTCTGAGGTGAAGGTAATGTCAAGTCAAGTCAATTTTATTTGTATAGCACATTTAAAAACAACCCACGTTGACCAAAGTGCTGTACATCTGATTAGGTTCCAATGGGAAAAAAAAGAAACATACAGTAGCACGCAAACAGTTCACAGCGCCTCCTCAATGAGCCTCAAACGCTAGGGAGTAGAAATAGGTTTTGAGCCTGGACTTAAAGGAGTCGATGGAGGGGGCAGTTCTGATGGGGAGAGGGATGCTGTTCCACAGTCTAGGAGCTGCAACCGCAAAAGCGCGGTCACCCCTGAGCTTAAGCCTAGACCGCGGGATAGTGAGTAGCCCCAAGTCGGCCGACCTGAGGGACCTGGAATTAGAGAGGGGGGTTAGAAGATTTTTGATGTAGGGGGGGAGTGTCCATTTAGGGCTTTATACGTGAATAGTGAGTTGTGAGTTGAACAGTTTCCATTAGTCCTGTAAATTAACTCCAATCCACTGGGAAGTGTATTGATGGTGAGTTGTTGTAAATCAGCGACAAAGATTGAAAACACTGCAGCCTTGGCGTTAAGGACTTTAGTAAAGTAAAAAAAGGCTATGCTTCTCCCTTTATTTCATTGTAGAATTGTGCACTGAAAACCATGTCCTTTTGGTTTGCCTCCAGATGAACAAAGGCACGCTGATTTAGAGAGCAGGACTTTAGGTGGCAGTTGAGGAAGATCTTGGTGATGACTTTCCCTGTGGCAGCCAGCACGAGACCCTTCTGTAGTTATCACTCAGATTCTTATCCATTCTTGAACATGGTTATGATTGTAGTATCTCTAAGGTTCCTTGGCATATCCTCCCCATCCCAATTAGTGTCGTTTTGACTGTGACGATTAGTGCAGTAGTCATCGGTACCAGTCATGCAGTCACTCACTCAGACATTGATGCAATCTGCCAAGATCTATAACCTCAGCATGGATATCATCCGCTCCTTAGGCATGCCTGGGATGTGTTCTTTTCATCTTCCTTCCTTTTCATACTTCTTTCGTGTGCTTTTACAGCTGGAATGCTGGCAATTCTCTGTCCTTGATTAGTTCACTTCCAGTCTTGACTATCAGTGAAGTGGGGTCTTGGACTTTAGGGTTGTAGATGGTCTTTATAGCTTTGAAAATCCAGACTGCTACGGATGTAAGCAAGTTGTTGAAGTTGTAATTATTTTTCCATCTGGTATTGCAGTGTTCCAGGAGGATCAATTTGTCTCTCTCTAGGATATGGACCAGCAGTTTTCAAGATTGAAATAGAAATTCTCTTTGGCCTCTTGTATAGCTTCTGGGGATGCATCCTATGTGCTATAGCTTGTTGGTTCCTTGTTAGAGTGAGCTGGAGGATTATAAGGCAATCATTTATCCCACAAGTTCTGTCACTGGGATGCAAGGGGAGCTCATGTTTGATGGCAAAGCCCACTCCATATGTTCCTCTTTTGGGGTGAGAAGAATATTTAAATATTCTTGTGGTAGATCTTTAGAACCTACTGGATACAAGACTCAGAGAGATTTTGCAGGAAGATGTTGAGATGCATGGCCAGGATGTTTTTGATAGCTGAAGCGAATTTGTGGAGCCTTGTGGTCTGCAGAACATAAACAGAGGCCACAGTGTTTGTCATAAGAACAAATGATGGCAATATGGCAGGATTTAATCCAATATATGAGCCACATGGGCTCAGCGGTGAGTTTGAATAGATGTCAGAAGAACTTATATTAATGAAAGGGCAAAATAGAAATGAAGGTGTTTATGAATAAATCGGTTTTAAGGAATGTAGAGAATGGAAGAATACATTTGGCAATTAGCAAAAGGGGGAAGGAGGCAGTAATAAAGAAGAGGAATGGATGGCAAACAGGGAAGATGGATGTTAGAATGAATGGACAAATGTTGGGAAGCAAAGCGTGAGGTGAGTAACTGAGCGTGAGTAACTGAGAGGGATTGAGATGTAACTGGGTCAGACGTGGGCTTGAAGAAATGTGTCTGCATCAATTCAAAGAAATGGAAAAAGTACTATCGTGAACTAGGGAGTGAAAAAAATACTAGATAAATTAGATTTCAAAGGGAGAAATGCCTTGGCTTGGGGAATGAATGTAATCTCATTCAACTGATCGTAAGCAACAGAATGAAAGCCAATTGTGTGGTGAATGACTGCTGAATTAGCTGTTAGATAACGATTGAACTGGTTGACCAGATGGAAATCACATTGTGATTTAATTTTTTCCTTTTACTAAGATGAATTGTCTTTTTATGTAACTAAATAATGCAAGATGTTAACCAGAATGCATTATATTAGATGCAACATTTTAATATGTTGTGTAAGAGATGCCTTTTAATTATAGAATCTCACAGTTGCATTGCACAATAGATTTGCTGGCTTCATTCGATTTCTTCTTCAAACATCCATGCATTTTATTTCTTTTGCTTTTTAGTTAGTAAAGGATTTCTTGGTTATTTGTTGTTCGATCTGCAAAGCCCATGTGCCTTTGTATGTCAGCTTTTTGCAGCTGTGTTAATATTTCTAAAGTTGTTAACATATTTGCTTGTTTGCATGCCTGATGGTATGCGGAAAGATCCTGATTCTTGATCCTTTGCTGTTTGGAATAACTGAAGGGTGCAAAATGGAGTTTTACGTGATGTCATTGAGTTGGACAAAATGTATTTCTGTGGGTGTGTGTGCGCAGATGTCTTTCAGTCCTTTTTTGTCTTTTTAGAGTTTAATTTATAGATACAGCGAGCAAACAGGCCTGTCGGCTCATCGAGTCACACCGACCAGTGATCCCTGCATGTTAACGCTATCTTACGCTGGGACAATTTTAACATTTACACCAATTTTTACATTTACTAACCTAGAAAAAACTGTACGTCTTTGGAGCGTAGGAGGAAACCGAAGCTCTTGGAGAAAACCCACGCAGGTCATAGGGAGAACGTACAAACTCCGTACAGCAAGCTCCCGTAGCCAGGATCAAACCCAGTAGCTGGTGCTGTAAGACAGCAACTCTACCCTGTGCCGACCCCAATTTTTTTATTAAAAAGAAATTTAATGGACATTATTTTATTTTTATCAAGTCCTGGATGATCTTGGTCATATACAAATGTCAAAGGCTTCCATAAATATTCAGTAACAGTGACAGCTTTGACAGCTGGTGAGGTCCTGCCCCCAGGCCTCATTTCAGTCCAGTGAGAAATCTACACGTTTGAACGCGCTCTTCTGACTCAGCGATGCATATTGAAAGCTGACCAGGGGCCTGGAATTCGCCAGCAGTCACAGTTGTTCTGTCAGTGCATTGGGCTACTTGTGCTTGGAGAAGCCCTGTACTGTACATCCCTGGGCCATACAGGCATATATTGGGAGACCGTGTGATGCACTGCACTGCCTTAAGCCTCTGTTCCACTTCGGCGATTTATTAGGCGACTAGGCTGTCGCCACACAGTCGTGAGTAGACTCCAAAGAGTCGTAGCGTTTTACTGGTCGCCGCTGGATTTTGAAAATGTTGAAAAATTTTCGGCAACTGTTATTTTGACGCCAATGAGCGTAGCTTGACGTCTCCTGACGTAGGCGCTGTCGTAGGTTGTCACCAGGTGACGTAGGTTGTCGCCAGGTAACGTAGGTTGTCACAGGTTCTGACTTCAGCGAATTCCAAGTGTGGACTTGATCTGATCATCCATCAGTGTAATGTGTCCATAAATGATATTAGGTTTTGTACGTTTTTGTACTTGTATTCTGTTTAAATTTTGAATTTTAAAGTTTGAAGTTTGAGATTTATTGAAGTTTATTACAATATTTTTGTATGCACTGTTGTATGTTCTTATCAACCTTTAAAAAAATTTTGTTTGAATATCAATAAAGGAAATTCTTGACATTTTGACGGAAAATTGATGTATGAAGTTATTGTATTTCAGAGTAGTTTCTCATGGCATCACTTTAAATAGTCATAATGTAAAATGATTTGAAACCCTACCGTATACCCCCTTTTATAGGGAAAGTGGGTGAAACGTAAATTGTCTTCAGTTGTCTTCAGTCTTCAGGGTCGTAGCTTGTCGTAGCTTTCGCAGGTGGACGTAGGTTGACTTCGGTTGTCATGGGTTGACGCCTCTGTGGTGATAGCTTGTCGTAGGTGTCGTCGTAGGTTGTCATAGGTGCGGTCGTAGGTGGACTCTCTGCTTGTGACGATTGGGCCGGTTGTCAGTAGCTTGACGTTGACTAGGTGGTAGGTTGTTGTAGCTTGTCGTAGACATTGTCGTAGGGGGGGTCCAGTCGTCGGTTTTTCGGCGACCTGCTATGACTATGACAGTCGCCTTAAAAAACGCCTAACTGGGACAAGGCCTTTAGGCCCAACTTGGGTGTAGTGGGAGAGGTCCTGCATTCCTTTACATTGTCCTGGGTTATGCAGGTGTGGGGGAGACCTGCATTGCCTTAGGCCAAGCTGGTGAATTGGGAGCCAACCTACTAACAGAAGACCTCAGTCTGAAGAAGGGTCTCGACCCGAAACGTCACCCATTCCTTCTCTCCTGAGATGCTGCCTGACCCGCTGAGCTACTCCAGCATTTTGTATCTACCTACTAACAGAAGACCAAGACTAACACCATGCTGGAGGAATGGTATGGTAAAGACTTCAGATGACCAGCATTTCTGCAGCAGATTTGCCCCATTTGTTAGTCTATTAAGCCCAATACAAACTGTATACCCCAGAACTAGCTATTATGAATCTGTAATCTGTATTGAAACCCCAGAAACCATCAAAGTGCCCTGAAGAAAGCAGATCCAACACCAACCCCAGACACCCATAGTCAAGCGCAGCTAGTTGGCCTGTAGCTTTCAGCCTTTGAATTATGTACCTGTGTTTTGGAAGACTTGAGATGTTGGCCCATGAAAACTGGGCTCTCTATACACTATAGACATAGCAAGGTTCATCTTCAATCGTTTGAAGTGTAAAGGATTTTGACAAAAACAAGCTTACCCATACCAAATGGATCAAACTACTTTGACTCTATTGATGACTCTGCCTTCAGCCGCCAAGAGCTTAAGCTTGGTAACTCTCTCCCATAATCTCTCTGTCTCTACTTCTCTTTCCATCTTTGGGGCGCTTCTGAAAACATAACATTTTGATCCTAATGTTGCTCAGTATAACATTTCATCTCATAATGCCCCCAGTGGAGTTACTTATGACATTGGTGCAGATTAAAGATATTAAAAAGTTGTTATTGGTGCACTATCCTAGAGGGTGATTGCTTATATGAAAGGCACACGCAGTATTCCTTGACCATAGATTCAGTACTCTTGCTCACCATTTTTGCATATTTTGTAACTGAAGCATCGTTTTTATATTTCACTAATATTTGTCCATTATTTTCTTTTGCATTTCCCTTGCACCTTTCTGCTGCTAAATAAAAACTCCAAATAGTGGCAGTGCCCCACAAAATTGGACGTATCATTGAGGGTAGCCCCGCGGATCGCTGTGCAAAGCTGAAGGTGGGCGACCGCATCCTGGCAGTGAATGGACAATCCATCATTAACATGCCTCATGCAGAAATAGTGAAGCTGATCAAAGATGCAGGTCTGAGTGTCACGCTACACATTGTTCCTCACGAAGGTATGTCAATGTCATGACAAGGAACTTTACAATGTACATTTTGGGAAGCAAAATGAGCAAAAAACCCTGATATATTTGTCTTGTGCAACCATCTGAAACCTTCTTTGATTGTTTGTAACTGTCACAGACATGAGCAGTCCTGCTTCTGCACAGGGCTCGGAAAAACAAAGTCCAATGGCACAGCAACACAGTCCAATGGCACAACAGAGCCCAACAGCACAGCAAAGCCCGTTAGCACAACCACCTCCTCTTCAATCACAAGGACATAATGGCAGGTATGGAGAACTGTCCCTTTTAATTTAATGAGTGATTATCTGTCAGAGATACTTTTTTTTCATTCTCCTAGTGACAGCTAAGAACAGCGTGTTGTCAACCTGAAACATGAACAGCAACAAGAGGGTGCTTTGTAATAAAGTAGATAAAAAATTTTAACCTCCACAGTAAAATTTAGCAGACTTACAAGGCTTACGAATCTTCCAGTTTCCTCACGTATTTAACCCTTTAAATACAGAATGAACTTTCATTTTCTTAATATTAATGCCTTGGCTTACAGATGACCTTTGCTAAGGCATTAGAGATCAAATTTTCAAAGGTGTTATGAGTTTACAAAAAGGCTAAGGTTTAAAAAGTAAAGGGATAAATATGCTTGCAAGTTTTCTCTCTTCCACTGGGAGACTGTCTCAGCAATAAAAAGGGGATTATAATTAACAAACTTGGTCTTATATTTAGTTAATGAACATCTCTGTTATTGGAAATTAAGGATTAAGAACAAGACTAGGCCATCTGGTCTTTGAAGCCTACTTTGTCATTCAACAGGATTACAGCTGATCTGTCTTCTCATTCTTCTGCATTCTGCAGCATGCAAGCCAGGTCTAGTCAATCACTTCCCATGCGGCAAAGCGACCATTCCAGGAATCAGGCTGGTGCTTTTTCACCACAATTGCAGTGTCCATTGTTAGAAAAGGAGACCAAAACTGTACACAATACTTTGTGACATTTCACCAAGACCTATATAATTTAATTAATACATCTTGATCCTGTGCTCAAATCCTTTTATGATGAATGCTAACATACAATTTGCCTTCCTACCTGCTTGGTGAAAATGCATGTTAGCTTTAGGTCGCAGTCTACAAAAGTGGATAACCTCATTCTATCTGCCATGTACTTATACAGCATGCCTTCAATCCCCCTGAAGCTTCTTTATATCCTGTATCCACCCCATGTACTATCCCATCTGATCTTATGCCATCAGTAAAGTTGGAAATATTGATTCTTTCAGCCAAAAGGTTAATGGTAGACTATGAGTTGATGGGGTGCAAACACTGAGTACCACGCTACTCAGGGCCTGCCACTGTGAGGAAAGTAGACACAAAATGCTGCAGGAACTCAGCGGGACAAGCAGCATCTCTGAAGAGAAGGAATGGGTGACGTTTCGGGTCGAGACCCTTCTTCAGACTGATGTCAGGGGAGTGGGTGTACAGAGATAGAATGTAGTTGATCTGTTTATTCCCACTCTTTACTATCTGTCTGTTACCCAGTTCTCAATCCGTGCCCTGATGTTACTGCCATTTCATGTGCTTCAAACATTTTGACCAATCAACTGTGTGGAACTTTATGGAAAGCCTTCTGAAAAATTGGAGAAAATATTTCCCCCTAATTATAGAATCCAGTAATTTTCCTGCTCTGGATATCAGGGGTAACACGTAAGTCATTTCCTCCTTTCATGAATAGGGTTGTCACATTTTCAAACCTCAAAATCTGTAGGGACCATGCCAAAATCTACAGAATTTGGTTAACCATAGCAAGAGGGATACTGTATTAAAATTCTGGGATGTATATCATCTAGCCATAGTCATATAGCACAGAAACAAGCTCTTCAGCCCAACTTTCTCATGCTGACAAATATGCCATCATTTACATTAATCCCACCTGCCCATGTTGGGCCCATATCCCTCTGAACCTTTCCTATTCATGGACCTGTCCAAATGTCTTTTAAATGTTGTTATAGTCTCTGCCTCAACTACCTCCTCTGGCAGCTTGTTGCATACACCCACCAGCCTCAGGTTCCTATTAAATCTTTCCCCTCTCATCTTAAACCTGGGTCCTCTGGTTCTTGATTCCCCTATTCTGGGTAAAAGACTGCATTTACGTTATCTGTTCTCCTCATGACTTTATAGCAACTTTTAGCTTCACCAACTTCTCTAGCAGTGCATTTTCACATTAATTTCTTCCCAAACTCTCACCCGAGTGATGACCAAATATTTTTGCAGGGTTGTTGTGTCTGTTCCATGAAGACAAACACATGAAGCTTTTGTTAATGTTTTCTAACATTTCCTTAATTTCCCATTCTAAATTTTCCAGTCTCTGCATGGGACCCAGATGTGCCCTCATTACTCTTTTTAATTTTACATACCCACAGAAACTTTTGCAGTCCACTGTCATGTTTCTCACCTGTTACTCTCAATTTCCAGCTCTTCATCGATTTCATGGTCCTCCTCTTGTTGAGTTCTGAAATCTTCACACTCTCTGCTATTTCTGGCAACCTTTTAAGCCTCTTTGATTTAATACTATCTTAATTTATCCTGTCAGGCACAGATGAACCACTTTTCTTATAGGTTTAGGTGCCTTCAAGTTTTTTTAAAATGTTATATTTTTTAGAAGATACCCATTATCTGAATATTGTCATATTTTCAAAATGTTCCAATATCTCCCAATCAACCATAGCTAATTTGTCTCTCACACTTGGTGCTTCTTTCAGATTTAATAATCTAGTATTTTGATGGGCTTAAGACATTTTTAAAGCTCAGTGTAAAATCCTACTATCATTAATGATCAATCTTCTCTAAAGATTCCATTATCCAAAATAGCCTATTTTTTTGGTTCCTCACTATATAACAGGTATATAACAGGTATAACAGAGCTTTATTTGTCGTTCGGTACCGAAGTACCGAACGAAACTACATAGCAGTCATAGAAAAAAAAAAGAACACAAGACACATAACCCCAACACAAACGTCCATCACAGTGACTCCAAACACCCCCTCACTGTGATGGAGGCAACAAAACTTCCACTCTCTTCCCCACGCCCACGGACAGACAGCTCGTCCCCGACCGACCCGCACAGTCCCCGCACCGGGCGCTGAAACGTCCCGCGGCCGAACCGGGCGATGAAAGGCCCGCGACCAAGCCTTGCGCAGCTAAGTCCCGTGGTCGAGCCGCACCGGGCGATGTCAAGTCCGCAGCCGAGCCGCACCAGCGATGAAAAGCCCCGCAGCCGAGCCGCACCGGGCGATGTCAAGTCCGCAGCCGAGTTGCACCGGGCGGTGTTAAGCCCCGCAGCCGAGCTGCACCGGGCGATGTTAAGCCCCGCAGCCGAGCTGCACCGGGCGATGTTAAGCCCCGCAGCCGAGCTGCACCGGGCACTGTTAAGTCCAGCGGCCAAGCCGCACCGGGATGTAAAGTCCAGCGGCCAAGCCGCACCGGGATGTAAAGTCCAGCGGCCAAGCCGCACCGGGTGATGTAAAGTCCAGCGGCCGAGCCGCAGCGGGCGATGTTAGGCCCCGCAGCCGAGCCGCACCCCGCGCCGTGAGGAAGAGAAAAGTTCCCCCCACCCACCCACACCACCACCCCACCCACACCACCACCCCCTCCCACACATACACAACCAAAAAATATATATAAAAACCATCCCAACACCGACACACAACAAAAAAAGGGAAAAAAAAGACGGACAGACTGCTAGTCAGCCGCTGCCGTTAGGCGCCGCCACGTGATGTCACTAACTATACTGTATGCATTCCATGAATTTGTCCTCTACCTTCCTGCTGCTAATATGATTTGTCTGGTCTATTTGCAGATTAAAGTCCCCCATTACTCTATGAAAAAGTCCCTCATGAATACTCTAAAACCCTCTTCGCCTGTTCACCCATTACCTGCCACGCTTTGTCCTGCCTCTCCCCTTTTCCAACTTTCTTCTCCCCCATACAATCAGTCAGAAGAAGTGGTCTCGACCCAAAATATCACCTTTGCATGTTCTGCAGTGATGCTGCGTGACCTGCTGAGTTACTCCAGCACTTTGTGTCCTTTTGTGTATTAACCAACATCTGCAGTTCTTTGTTTCTACTGAATGACCTTCATTTTGACTGGAAAAGTGTTTAATCAGGACTGCTACCATACTGCCATCTGGTGGAAATTGTATGTATGATATCCAAGTCTCACGAACAGAATTATAAGAAGTTATTAACTGTAAAGTTAAACATTTATCTAACCTTTAGTAATATATAAAAGAATTTCAAAAGAAAAAAATCCATATCTAAACTTACAATTTTACGTGTACATAATATATTTTTGGAAGAAATGGCACCTAACAATGTACTGTAGCACCTATTAAATTGCCTTGTAATTCCAAATGCATGTCATGCCTATAGACCTGTGTTAATCACGCTGTAATTCATTATGCTTTTTAATTATGTTTTATTTCCCGACTTAAAAATATTAATGTAACTATTTGAATTTCATTTTCTATTAAGAGTCTCTTGAAATTCTGATATGAAGAGTATTTGTAATCTAGTTACAGGTCAGAAGTGAAAGCAAGACAGGATGTCAAACCAGATATTAGACAACCACCATTTTCAGACTATAGACAACCTCCAACATCGGATTATCGACAGCCACCATCTCTGGATTACAGACAGCCACCATTATTAGACTACAGGCAGCAGCCTCCTGACAATAGACAGTTTGCAGTGTCTGAATACAGACAACCACAGGTATGAGATTTCAAATATCCCAATCTGGTGACCATAATTTTCCATGTTATTATCTTAATGATGTTCATGAACACCTTTGGTATATGTGGACACCATAGTACAGCACAATGGATGATTGATAAATGGCGAGAAGGACCTGTTTCCATGCAGAATCTCTCAATTGTTGTAAGAAATTAATATAATGCTGTTGTCGATTATGTATTTTGATCACATGGGCTGAAGTATAATTCAAAATGTATAGAATCATGGCATACAACAGAAGATGAAATCAGGAGAGCACCAACCAAATGCAGTCATTTTCTGAAAATAACCTTTGTGTTGCAACATTGGTTAAATAACTCATTTCAGAAAATTATACAATACAATATATCTTTATTGTCATTGTACAGGGGTACAACGAGATTGGGAATGCGCCTTCCATATGATGCAATAAATTAATTAGCTAATCAGTATAAATTTAGACAACCCAGTGAAACAAAATTAGAAACAGTTTTAAAACAGAATAAAGTTCAAGTAGGTCTGTGCCAGTTGGCTGTGCGATGTGACCATCCGGCTCAACAGGACCGGTTCACAGCAGCTATGGCCCTGGGGATGAAGCTGTTCCTGAGTCTGGAGGTGCGGGCGTAGTAGGCCTTGTAGCGTCTGCCCGATGGTAGAATTTCGAACAGACTATTGCAGGGGTGTGAGGAATCTTTGTGAATGCTGGTGGCTTTTCTGAGGCGTCATGTGTTGTAGATGCCCTCCAAGGCTGGTAGCTGTGTTCCAATAGTCTTCTGAGCTCTAATGACTACCCGCTGAAGAGCTCTCCTCTCTGCCTCCGTGCAGCTGAGATACCACACAGGGTGTGCGTTAGGATGCTCTCTATGGTGCAGCGGTAGAAGGTCGTCAGCAGCTGTTGGTGCAGACCAGACTTTTTCAGTGTTCTCAGGTAGAACAGTCGTTGCTGCTCCTTCTTGACCAGTGCAGCGGTGTTAGTGGACCAATTGAGATCCTCCGAAATGTGAGTGTATTCTCATACACATCAGCAAAATTATATCTGCAGAACAAATTAATAAATGTATTTTAAAATTACATGGAATCCTTAGCTTTGCAATTGAGAATTTGATAAAAAATGTCATAAAAACACTGACCATTTATAAATTAATAACTATAAATTACAGTGACTATTGTGTAAAATTCTCTGTGTTCAATACAATCATCCAGAAATTCATGCTCAGTAGGTCAAATACTAAGAAGGCTGGGGTTGTGTCTCAAGTTCTGGTAGCAGCATAAAGTCATTGAAATGAAATTGAGCACTTTTTTTGCAACTGACTTCAATGAGTAAATTAATTAAGGTTTTAATAAACAACTACTGCAAAGCTTTCATTTTGCACAACTGTTTAAAGTTAAAATCATTTCTCCTGTATTTGCTTGAAGACTGAAGAAAAATAGGTTTGTGAAATGTAAACCTAAAATGCAGCAGGTGTATCAATTGTAGAAATAAAAATATGGATTAACTTAGCTTTTGCCCATCTCGTTTTAAAGTTATGAGGCAAATCTAGTCAGTACATTATCCCATATTAACTCATTTCAGATGCTGACATTCCCTTTTTGCAAGAATTCCTATTTTCATTTCACATTTGCAGATTTGTAATTTTTCTACATTTCACACATTTATTTGATCCTTGCACTCAACAATCCCCTAATGTCAGCAAACAATCCTAGAGATGTAAAATGAACTGATGGATTTAGGGGATTGTACAAAATATTATCTTGATTCATATTAAAAAAAACGTGGTCCACTTATAAACTTATAATTGTCTTTAAATTAATAATTTCCTGAGCTACTGGAATCACATTGGTAAATTGATCATGCGGGAATAGATCAGGGAATTGGATCTATTCTTTCCCTTCAAGTGGCAAGTCTTTAACAGAGAGGGTAGCAGTTTTGAAAACTAAGATGACCCAAACCAAAGATCAAACACAATGATTTGAATTTTGTGAAGTGATGATATTGTAATCATCTGCTTTTGCTATTACCATATCACCCTACTCACCATTCTCGATGGATCACGTTTTCTTACATTTTAAAAGGAATTAACTTCATAAACTTTAATAAATGTGCTTCGCCCCCCCCCCCCCCCCCGCCACCCCCCGGGAGGACCAGCGCCCATCCCGCGTGCCCCGTGCCTGACCCTCCCGTGGTGCAGCACGGCGGCAGAGGGTCAAAGAAGATGGCTGTCGCTGTCGAGCTGCCACTGCAGAAGAGGTTTGCACCCAATGGGTCCATGGCTCGCTATGGCCGCCCGGGGCCAGGGTGAGTGGCTCCCTCTCCCCTTTTCTCTCCCCCCTCACCCGCCTGCAGCCCCGGGGGAGACTCCCTGACCGCAATGGGTCCAAGGGCCGTCAGTTGGGGGAGGGTTGCCGGAGAGGTTTGGACCCAATGGGTTCACGCTGCACTATTTATATACAAAAACTCTTGTTTATTTGTTCTTGAACTGCAGCCAAAACAGTACACAATAGCGCAACAATTTTAGGCCCACCTTACTCACTGTCATCCCTTTGGTGCTAATGGAAGAAGTTTAATTGAAATCGGTGTTATATTTTTTAAGTTATTCACATTTTTAAGTTTAAATCTATCTCCTAAGGAAGGAGGGGGGAGGGAGGGAGGATATAAGGGGGGTTGTGGGGGATGGAGTGGGGGGAGGGGGGATGGGGAAGAGAGCGGAGAGGAGGGAGGGGGAGGGGAGGTGGGAGGGAAAGGGGGAGGAGGGTGCTGCACCAATGCAGGAGAGGTTTGGGCCCAACAAGTCCACTTGGTCTAGTTGCTCCATAAAATCTCAGGACTTTGGGATATCGACCTGTGCTTTTATAAATGTGGAAATTGGAAAAATGGCCTTGGTAATTCAACAAGGCAGCAGGCTGCATTCTACACCTTGTGGAGTTTGACAAAGGGATGAAAATTGGGCTAATTGTCCCTCACATCAGTTACAAATTCACCAATGAGAGTGATTACAAGAACATTTTGTAAAGAATTTAATACAGCTTTAGCTAGATGATTAATTTTATGATACTATGTTAATCTTTACAAGAATTTTTTGAGATTTTTAATAGCCTATTAATTTGTTTCTTTACCATCTTTAAAAGTCTTTGAAAGTGCTTGCAAGTGGCTTACAGCCTTTTAAAACATTTTAGATTTTTTTTAACATTTTAACATTTTGAGAGTTCTTTAAACTTTTAAGCATGTTTCTGAAATATTCAAAAATGGTCTGATTTAAAAGATAAAATGCATTTCATATTCTGACCAAGTTGGCAATGTGACCAAGATGATCATTAAATAATTCATCATTTTGTGCACTGCTTCACAAGGTGCACTTTGTGATAGCATTGCTCTGAAGAACCCTGTGGAGAATGCCTCTTCAAGTTCTCCCTCAGAGGATTATTAAAAGTAAAGACTTTTTAAAAAATAGATGTTTAAATAAATAATTACTAACCACTGACCACAAAATCGGTTCCCGTTGACTATTTAATATTGTGTTTAACCTATAAAGTGAGACCAGAAGTTGTTTCACTAAAAAATGACCTCTTCTGCATAATTCTGAATCATAAGAGCTACTTACATTAAACCAGTAATTAGTGAAATGGAGAGAAATTGTGGACACACGTCTGTGTACCAATAGTTCAGGCACAATGAAGATGAGCTGTAGCATGTCTTGAATCATGTCAGTTTTGCCAGAGGTCTTGCCTAGATCTGCCAGAATATTGTTGAAATGAGGCCAAATAAAAGAACGCGCACAGGATAGAAAACAAATAAAAGATTGCAATAAAAACAGAGAATTATTAGTAGGATTTATAAAATCAGTGATAATATCACTACCACAAACCATAATCAAATGCTCTTCAATATACTAGAAGTATCAATATCAATATTGTTATTATTAAATCAAAACATCACAGAACTAGCTGCTAAAAATGTCAGTGAAGAGTGGGACCTCATCCCTTTCCTACCCATGTCATTTTTGTCAACATGCACAACAACTTCTGGCTTCACACCCTCTCCCTTCAGTATGTCGTGCATACTCCTGTACCCTGGCACCAGGGAGGCAACACACTGTCCTGGAGTCATGTTTGCTGCTTCCTTCAGAACATTGTATAGAAATGTAAATTGCAAAATAATGGAAACATAATCCGTGTATAGTCATCCATTCATGTGTTGGAAAGAAATATTTGATATAAAAACAGTAATCTGGAAATACTTTGTAGGGCAGGCAGCATCTATGAAGAAAGAAACGGAGTGAGCATTTCAGGTTGATGAACATTCAATTTAGTTTAGAGATACAGTGTGAAATAAGGCCCTTCAGCCCATCGAATCTTCACTGACCAACGATCACCTGTACACCAGTTGTATGTTATCCCAGTTTCACATCCTACATACTAGGGGCAATTTACAGAAGCCAATTAACCTACCACTGCGCCACTGTGCTACCCCAATCATTTAGAACTGTGGAAAGTTAGAAATGCAGCAAGTATCATTGAAGAGATGGGGAAAGAGAGATTAAAAGTGAAAGTGTGCGATACAATGAAAACCAAGAAAAGGAACATTTTTCTTTCTTTCGGGTTTCCATTATTTGACTTGATTTACGTGGAGTATTGCAGTAGTTCTGGTCATCCCATTACAGAAAGGTTGTAGGGGCTTTTGATAGGATGCAGAGGAGGTTAGCAGAATGCTGCCTAGAATAGAGGGTTTCAGCTACAGGGAGAGGTTGGATAGACTTGGATTGTTTTCTCAAGAACATCGGAGGTTACGGGGAGACGATACAAGTATATAAAATTATGAGAGGCATAGATAGGGTAGATTATCAGAGCCTGTTTCCCAGGGTGGAAATGCCCAATGCTAGACAGATACAATAGTGCTGTCTTAGAAGTGTTTCAGATAAGCACATGGAGGTGCAAGGAATTGAGGGATACTGATCATGTGCAGACAGATAATATCGGTTCAGCTAGACATTAAGGTTGGGCACAAACATTGCAGGATGAAGGGGTCATTCTTGTGCTGTACTGTTTGTTCTATGTTTTATGATTGCAAACAGTCCACATGGAACTGGATTTCCAGTATCTGAATGAAAATAAGTCTGTCGTATCTGATATAGGATGTTCATTTTCCCCAAAAGCCCATAGAAGCAGCCAAAATAATGCCAGGAATTCCCAAGATGTCCACAACTCCTTTAAAGGGCATTGTTAGTGCCATTGTTCAGTTTATCTTGATGAAATAGAGAAACGCTGTTGAGGTTGTGGCTACAAATTCTGATTATGCAGTTATGGAGCCTATCCAATGCCTAGACTGGGTCCTACCTGCTGTTGGACGTATGTTCTAGGGACCAGCCTTGGACACCATAGACCAGCCGAAGCTGTGGCACCAGGGACCAAGCTGAACCTTGAGCACGTTGCCCATTAGCACTAATCACAATTTTAATAAACTTTTTTTTTTAAAGCGGATGGCAGGCGGTAACATTCTTTGAAATATTACTGCTCTACTCTACCCTCCATGGATTTTACTCTTTAATTAATCATTTATTTATGACATTTAATATGAGCTCGTGTCTCCCTATGATGGTCATTAGGCTATATTACTTGCTTGAATAATCAGCATAAGATGTTAAATATCAAGAGCTGTTCAACGCCTACATTTCAATGAGTCAAGGAGAAAATTTGTGCTGGAATATTTTAAATTGTATTTATGATTTGTAAAGGGCTTCAAAAATTAAATTTGCCATAAATTTACTTCATGAATCATCGGTGTGCAGTGTACAATACATCATTGGAACACCTGCATTCACTTAATTGTTCTCTCAGCTAACCTTTCCTCTGGCAGTATGAGGAAAGGAGATGTCATTTTTGTTCCTCGCACCTTTGTCCATGTCCATGGATTGGGATGGCAAGATACGAACCATGTAAATTTGAAGTAAAAGTTGCTTTAGGGCGATAGTTCATTTGAATTCTGCCACTAATATTGAATTGCCCTAAGGTTGATCTCCACACGCACTGGACTTAATATGTGTGTATTTTGTCCTTCTTTACATTTACATATAGGATTTTGATTACTTTACGGTTGATCTGGAGAAAGGTGCCAAAGGATTTGGCTTTAGTATCCGTGGAGGACGGGAGTATAAAATGGATCTATATGTGTTGCGGTTGGCAGAGGATGGACCAGCCATCAAAAATGGGAGATTGAGGGTAAGCCAAAAATTTACTTTTGAATTAAATGCACCACAATCAGTAACTGCAATAGCAATCAAAACATTTGAGTGACTGAAATTAGTATCTGAAACAAGTGGACTTTGGTTTACTGTAAGCAATAAGAGATTTAGAAGGGATCTGAAGAAGAACCTTGTCACCCAGAGGGAATATGCAATGTGCTGCCTGAAAGGCTGGTGCAGGCAGACACTTAAGAAGAGTCTATACAAGCATTTGAATCACCAATGCAGAGAAGGCCATGGACCTAGAGCTAGTAAATGGGATTAGTAAAGATGGAAATGTCACGGTCGTTGTTAACATTGTGGCCAAATGACATGATTCTTTGATCTGTGACTATATTCTAGGCTTTACCAAATACTATGCAAGAAGCTTTCAGAAAATAGAAAAGCAACCAAGATGCTACCATTGCAGGGTGACATGTTTGGTTGTCACATCCAGTAACAGGACTGTTATGCAAATAAAAGGCATACAATTTCCCATTTTACAATGCTAGAGCTTTTAGTTTGAAATCACTACCAATGGTGCTGTCAAGCATGATAGATTCTCACATTCCATAGCTTCACTTCCTTGTGAATGCTGAGGGAAATATTAAGACCATTTCTGTTGCTAAATTTAAGATCCTGGATCCATCCTGGGAGGTAAATGATTGCAATGATTTTACAACCACCATCTGGCCATTCCCTCCTCTCACTGCTACCATCGGCTTTAAAGGAAGCCTGACGTCTTACACCACTAGGTTCAGGAACAGCTACTTTCCCACAAGTTCTTGAACCAAACTGCACAACACGAATCCTACCTCAGCAATAGAAATTTGTTCACCACCACTTGCACTACCATGGGTGTGTTTTCTAACTGTGCTTCACACATAATTTTGCACAATCTTTTCCTTTTCATTTGTGGTATGCATGTATAGTTTTTTTTTGTGGCCTGAGTCTCTGTGCCTGTGATGCTGTTGCAAGCAAGACTTTCATTGTAATATATATTGATATATTATCAATACATGAAATGATAATAAACTTGACATGATGATCTAAAAGTTGGGTATGGCATGCTTGCCATCATCAATCGGAGCACTGATTATAAAAAAAAATGAGAGGTCATGTAAAAGCTGTATAAAAAGTTCATTAGGCCACATTTAGAGTATTGTGTGCAGTTTTGGTGACAACATTATAGGAAGGATATGAAAACATAGAACATAGAAAAATAGGTGCAGGAGCCCTTCGAGCCATTCAATATGATCATGGCTGATCATGTAAAATCAGTATCCAGTTCCTGCTTTTTCCCCATTTCCCTCGATTTCTTTCGCCTTACGACCTCAATCTAACTCTCTCTTGAAAACATCCAGTGAATTGGCCTGCACTGCCTTCTGTGGCAGAGAATTCCACAGATTCATAACTCTCTAGGTCAAAAGGGTTTTTCCTTGTCTCAGTCCTAAATGGCCTACCCCTTATTCTTAAACTGTGACCCCTGGTTCTGAACCCCAACATCGGGAACATTTTTCCTGCATCTCGACTGTCCAAACCTTTAAGAATCTTATGTTTCTATGAGAGCTCCTCCCATCCTTCTAAATTCCAGTGAATACAAGCACAGTCGACCCATTCTTTCATCATATGCCAGTCCTGCCATCCCGGGACTTAACCTGGTGAACCTACGCTGCACTCCCTAAATAGCAATAATGTTCTTCCTCAAATTAGGAGACCAAAATTGCACACAATACACCAGGTGCGGTCTCATCAGGGCCCTGTACTACTGCAGTAGGACCTCCTTACTCCTCAACTCAAATCCTCTCGCAATGAAGGCCAACATACCATTGGCTTTCTTCACTGCCTGCTGTACCTGCATGCTTACTTTCAATGACTGATGTACAAGGACACCCAGGTCTCGTTGCACCTCCCCTTTTTCTAATAATTCAGATAATAATCTGCCTTCCTGTTTTTGCCACCAAAGTGGATAATCTCACATTTGTCCACATTATACTGCATCTGCCATGCATCTGCCCACTCACCCAACCTATCCAAGTCACCCTGCAGCCTCATAGCATCCTCCTCGCAGCTCACACTGCCACCCAGCTTTGTGTCATCCGCAAACTTGGAAATGTCACATTTAATTCCCTCGTCTAAATTGTTCATATATATTGTAAATACCTGGGGTCCCAGCACCGAGCTTTGCGGAACCCCAATAGTCACTGCCTGCCATTCTGAAAAGGACCCGTTAATTCCTACTCTTTGCTTCCTGTCTGCCAACCAGTCCTCTATCCATGTCAATACCCTACCCCCAATACCATGTGCTCTAATTTTGCACACTAATCTCTTGTGTGGGACATTGTCAAAGGCTTTTTGAAAGTCCAGATACACCACATCCACTGGCTCTCCCTTATCCATTCTACTTGTTACATCCTCAAAAAATTCCAGAAGATTAGTCAAGCATGATTTCCCCTTCATAAATCCATTTTGACTGACTTTGACTGATCCTGTAACTGCTTTCCAAATGTGCTGCTATAACATCTTTAATAATCGACTCAAGCATCTTCCCCACTACCAATGTAAGGCTAACTGGTCTATAATTCCCCGTTTTCTCTCTCCCTCCTTTCTTAAAAAGTGGAGTTACATTGGCTACCCTCCAGTCCACAGGAACTGATCCAGAGTCGAGAGAACATTGAAAAATGCATCCACGATTTCTAGGGCCACCTCGAGTACTCTGGGATGTAGACCATCAGGCCTTGGGGATTTATCTGCCTTCAGTCCCAACAGTTTACTTAACACCTTTTCCTGACTAATGTAGATTCCCTTCAGTTCCACCCTCCCACTAAATCCTCGGTCCCCTAGTACTTCTGGGAGATTGGTTCTGTCTTCACTAAGGAAGAGACAAAAAAAGTACTTGTTTAACTGTTCTGCCATTTCTTTGTTTCCCCATTATAAATTTGTCTTCACTAATCTTTTCCTTTTTACATATCTAAAAAAGCTTTTACAATCATTTTCTATATTCCCCACAACATAACATAACAACACTTTATTGTCACTCGGCACAACACCGAGCGAAATTTCAGCAGTCACACAAAACACAGCAAAAAAGAAAAGAACACAGGACACCCGACCCCAACACAAACATCCATCACAGTGACTCCAAACACCCCCTCACTGTGATGGAGGCAACAAAACTTCCCCTCTCCTTCCCCTCTCCTCCCCCCGCACCCACGGACAGGCAGCTCGACCCCTACCGAGGCAAACGACACGCACAGCCCCCGCAAGGGGATGGAAGGCCCCCCGGCCGAGCCGCACCGGGCACCGAAACGTCCCGCAGCCGCACCGGGCGATGTTAAGTCCAGCGGCCGAGCCGCCCCGGGCACCGAAACGTCCCGCAGCCACACCGGGCGATGTTAAGTCCAGCGGCCGAGCCGCACCGGGCACTGAAACGTCCCGCGGCCGAGCCGCACCGGGCACTGAAACGTCCCGCGGCCACACCGGGCGATGTTAAGTCCAGCGGCCAAGCCGCACCGGGCACTGAAACGTCCCGCGGCCGAGCCGCACCGGGCACTGAA
Source organism: Rhinoraja longicauda (assembly GCF_053455715.1). Taxonomy (NCBI): domain Eukaryota; kingdom Metazoa; phylum Chordata; class Chondrichthyes; order Rajiformes; family Arhynchobatidae; genus Rhinoraja; species Rhinoraja longicauda. The sequence continues at coordinate 14,948,980 of NC_135975.1, read as the reverse complement.
CGTCCCGCAGCCGAGCCGCACCGGGCACTGAAACGTCCCGCAGCCGAGCCGCACCGGGCACTGAAACGTCCCGCGGCCGCACCGGGCGATGTTAAGTCCAGCGGCCGAGCCGCACCGGGCACTGAAACGTCCCGCGGCCGCACCGGGGGATGTTAAGTCCAGCGGCCGAGCCGCACCGGGCACTGAAACGTCCCGCGGCCGCACCGGGGGATGTTAAGTCCAGCGGCCGAGCCGCACCGTGCACTGAAACGTCCCGCAGCCGAGCCGCGCCTGCGATGTTAAGGCCCACAGTCGAGCCGCGCCGGGCGATGTTAAGGCCCGCAGCCGAGCCGCGCTCCGGGGAAGAGACCCAATAAAAGAAAGGTTTCCCCCCCGCCCCCGCCCCCACCCCACCACCACACATACACAGCCAAAAACAGAAACAAAAACCATCCCAACACCGACACAAACAAAAAAAAAAGAAAAAAAGACAACAGACTGCCAGAGAGCCGCAGCCGTTAGGCGCAGCCAACTCCTCTTTTTTCTCCCTCTTAACTAACCCCTCTGTCCTCCTCTGTTGAGTTCTAAATTTCTCCCAGTCCTCTGGTTTGCTGCATCCTCTGACCAATTTATATGCCTCTTCCTTGGATTTAACACTATCCTTGATTTCCCTTGTTAGCCACGGTTGAGCCGCCTTCCTCGTTTTATTTTTTCGCCAGACAGGGATGAATAATTTTTGGAGTTCATCCACGCAGCGTTTAAATCTTTGCCATTGTATCTCCACCGTCAACCCTTTAAGTATAATTTGCCAGTCTATCCTAGCCAATTCCCGTCTCATACCTTCAAAGTCTCCTTTCTTTAAGTTCAGGACCCTAGTCTCTGAATTAACCATGTCACTCTCCATCCTAATGCAGAATTCCACCATATTAAGGTCTGTTGCCCAAGGGGCTTTGCACAACAAGATTGCTATCTAATCCTTCCTCATTACACAATACCCAGTCCAGGATGGCTGGAGGCTTTGAAGAGGGTGGAGGAGAGAATCACCAGGATGTAGCCTGAATTACAGTAACAATAAAGAGACATTGGACAAACTTTGATTTTTTTTTGAAGCCTTGGAGGCTGAGGGTTCACCTGATGGAATTTTACATAATTACGAGAAGCATATATATTGGGTAGATAGTCAGACTCTGCCTCCACGGCTTCCTTAATGATCCATTATCAAATAGCTAGGTAAAGCAAAGACACTCAATTTTGAATCAGAAGTTTATGTTGAACTATCTTATCTTAAAGAGATTACAGTTCACTGCTGACAATTGGAAGGGCAAAATCACCCAAAAATGTCTTGTCTGATGAAAGCCCAAAAACTATCTTTGGAATGGTCCTGTAAAGGTGGTACGAAGTCTGAATTGGACTTGATTTAATAATGTCAAAAATTGAAAATACAGCCAACATGTATTATAATAACCAAATACTGATGAACCAGGTGACAGATGGAATGTATAGAATCCAGTGAAAAGTGCAATACATTCAGTTTCTGAATGTGCAATAATTGGCTTCTCTTGCACAATGCTTGAGATGAAAACTACTAATTTGTTATTTGGTTCCTCGCAAACATAAATTTGTACTCTGCAAAATCGAACATTGAGGGGAGACTCAATAGAAGTATACAAAATTATGAGAGGCATAGAAAGGGCAGACAGTCAGAATTGTTTTCCCTGGGTGGAAACGTCCAACTCTAGAGGACATAGCAATAAAGTGAGAGGGGGAACGTTTAATGGAGATGTTCGTACTTCCATTTGGAGGTTAGAATTTTTGGTGAGGTGAAAAGAAAATTATTCCTGGTTCCTCAGTATGTGGTTATTATAATATTCCTCATTAGTAATATTAATGGGAAGAAGAATGTAAACCAAAGGTAGTAACAATGGACAAATAATGACAGTTTGAAATGTTGAAAGGATTTGCAAGCTGATGACAGTCAAGGCACAAACAACTCTTTGATGTCAGTAACTTCTTCATACCTTCTGCAAGGCAGTCAGTCTTAAATAACAGAAAGGTTCCCTCAGCCATATAATGGGAAAGTGGAGCTGCACCCACATGTACCACATGCTTGTGTCCCACTCACTGTGAACACAGATTCGCAATTTGAACCCTATGTATCTGAACGTTAGGGGAGTTGGCTGTCAGTGCAGATGTCAGGAATCCACTGCATCTGACCAAAGTCACAACCTGTGCAGATTGCATAAAGTCCCTGATATTCAATCATATTGATTTTTAGTGGACTAGTCTATTATAAGGAGTAATTAAAATTCACTGTTAATCCCGTGCATCTCAATCTCCTGGATCAGGGTACATTATCAAATGCCTTACTAAAATCCATGTAGAGAACATCCACCGCCTTACCCTAATCGATCACCTTTGCATTCTTGGCATTGTGGACAATATTTATCTCTGTCAACCTCATTAAATCAATGTATCTGATTATTATCACCTTGCTCTTTATACGTTCTTGATGCTGCTTTTCCTACAAATGCAACCAAACTAAATATCACAGAATAAAGATTTTTGTAAACAACTTTGGAAACAAAAATGTTGTCACCAGTTTACTGATAGCTATGAATTGTTGCTCTTTTTTTTTTTTCAATAGGTTGGGGATCAAATCATCGAAATCAACGGAGAAAACACAAGAGAAATGACCCATGCTAGAGCAATAGAGCTGATCAAGTCTGGAGGGAGGAGAGTGCGGCTTCTGCTGAAACGAGGAACTGGTCAAGTTCCAGAATATGGTGGGTTTCATATTATAGAGCATCATTATCACTGATTAAGGAAAAACAGTAGCTTAACGTTACTTTAAGCACTAGTATTGTATGCTGGATTGGCAACTAACTATCCATCAACTGTGGAGTCATGCAGAACACATGCTATGTAGCTGATTGCATTTTGGCATAAAACAGCAGCATTATTAATTTGTGCTGAGATAGCACAATTGATAATGCGCTTTCTGTGTCAATCAAATTAGATTCTGCTGATAAACTGGCTTTACTTTTCCACTAGCATAGATCCCCATGTTCCAAAACACTCTCACAATAAAATTAAAAGGACAGACTTGTAATTATATGGTCCTAAATGACTTCACGACATCCCAATGCATTTTACAGCTATTGAAATACTGAGAGGTTTTGCTACTGTAAGAAAATAAATATGAAAAAGATCAATAACATTTTAAAGGTAGTTGATAGCTTGTTGTCAATTGTGTTCAATTAAGAGCACAAGAAATTACAATTGTACGCCAAAAATACATATAGTTATTATATTTAAGCAATATACATTTCAGTTTCTCACTGTTTTAGCTTTCTGCATGCCTTTTATCTTGGAGCTCATTTTAACTTAAATCTGTCCATTTTTAAATTTTCTATACTGGACAACCTTATCTATATCTTTATGCTAACAGTAGTAATATCTCTGTCACTGCTACTGTCAACTCTAATGATTGGTCCTAGGCTGTTCCTCCCCTTCCTTTAGGAACGGCTCCTTCCAGTCTCTCCATGTGCATGAAAAGTGACAAGCATGGGTCCCCATATTTCTTCCTATTGGGCCACCCTAAAGACACGGTTTGTAAATCTGCATGTGTATTATATCATTCTTAAAACCTTACACTGATTGCATTTAACGTGTTTTATGGCTGAGCTAATTATGTTTTATTCTGTGAAACAATTTACTAAAACAAATAATCAACCTCAATATAATAGCTGAATTTATTCAAAACTCATAACAAAAATTAGATCGTTTGTTAATTTACAATAATGTATATATTTAACATCTTAGTTTTTTAAAAATTATTCACTGTACCTAAGTGGAATAATCAGCCTAGGACCAATGATTGGTCCTAGCCAGAGTCTCTGAGTGGAATAATCAATGTGAATATCAATGCAAAGGTGAAGTGGATAGATGGATGGCATAGAAATGTGGACTGATTCATTTGGGTAGAACAATGATAGATAGTATAACAAAAATTGAATAATTTTAAAGGGGAGGGAAAAGCAGAAAACCCTCGGTGTGTATTTACACACATCCTGGAAGGTGGTTGGGCAGGTTGCAAAAGTCCACAAGCTTCCTGGCTTTGTAAGTGGAGAGTATTAAAAACAAGGTTATACAACCTTTATAAATCACTGGTTATGTCTCAGTTGGAATATTGTCAGCAATTTTGAGAATCTGCTCTTAGAAGCATACCAGGGCTTGGAGAGATTAGAGGGAAATTCTTCTCCTACACCAGAGACATTCAAGGTCATGCAGCTGCCAGCACTTACCTTAAAAGGACACATAGATAAAACAAGCAACATTCTTCCTGCTCGAGTGTGCTGCCCACTACATTAATGGAAAAGAGGAGAGAAAATATTTCCAGAGTTGCATTGAGGGAGCTAGGCAGGCAGGTGGAGAGCATTATCTGCAATAAATATTTTCTCTGGTCCTTGAAGACCGTCTAAGTCAGGGGTGTCAAACTCATTTTAGGTCACGGGCCGGAATGGGCAAAATCAGTTGTGCACGCGAGTGCTCCCACAGCTTTCGTTGCCTTTGTTTTTTCAACATGCTCTCATGTGTCTCAGTCTCTGCTATAACTACAAAGTGTTTCACTTTACCAATTTTGTTTCTTATGAAGAAGATTGCCTAGCAAGCATTACTTTTAAGATTGGTATCTGGGCCTTAGATAGAGTGGATGTGGAAATAATGTTTCCAGTAATAGGAGAATCTCGGACCAGAGGTCACAGCATCAGAATAAAAGGTCATACATTCAAAATGGAGACGAGGAGGAATGGGTGGTGAATCTGTGGAATTCATGCGGTGAAGGCCAAGACATTGGGTATTTTTGAGGCAGAGATTGATAGGTCTTGATTAGCTTACAGGGAGAAAGAAGACAATAGAATGTGGTTGAGAGAGAAAGTAGATCAGCCATGGTTGAATGGCAAAGTAGACTTGATGGGCTAAATGGCTAAATTCTGTTCCCCTGTCTTATAGTCTTCCTACAATGTTTATGTTTTGCCCACAATGGGCGGGCTGGCTGGGTGGTGAACAGCCAAACAGCAGCTACCTGGCATGGTGAAAGATGGTCTGTCCATCATCTCACCTGAAGGCCCTGCTCCCCATCCTTATCATGTCTTTCTTCTTTCCCCTCACATCCTCTCCCTTCACCTCTCATGTCCTTCTCTACCCTCACCTGCCCTCTCCCTATCCTCAACCTATCCCTTCACTCATCCCCACTTCCTTCCAACTACTCACCCACTCCCCTCCCTTATTTCATCCTCTCTCTTTCCTTACCTCGTCCCTAAATCCCCTCCCTTCCCTCATCCCTAAACATTCCTTCTCTCATCTGCGCTTCCTCACCCCCTCCCTCCCTCCTTTCTTTGCCACCTATTCCCCCACTCCCCTCCCTCAAAACCCTCTCTTTCCTTCCTCATCCCTAGAAACCATCCCTTCCCTCACCTGCTCCTCCTCCCCTTCCTTTACCACCACCTTCCCCCCTCTCTTCCCTATTCCCCCATAACTACCAGCACGTCTTCACATCCCACCTAACCTTAACCCAAACCCAGAGCCCCACCCTGGAGAGCAGCTCAGATTTTGGATCGCTGGCTGCAGCCCCATTCACAGTGCGGCGACTTCCCACCAGCCTCTATCCACGCACTCACCTGGGTCTCAGGTACATGGCGGTCTCTGTGGCGGCAGCCCAGACACTTCCCAGTGTCCACAACAACACTGAGATTCCCCACCTTCCCCAGCGCCGGCCCCTTCCCGCCTGCGTCACCGCATGGCCCGTCCCGGGAGAGAGAGCGGCGAGAGAGAGAGAGAGAGAGAGAGAGAGAGAGAGAGAGAGAGAGAGAGAGAGAGAGCGGCGAGAGAGAGAGAGAGAGAGAGAGCAGCGAGAGAGCGGCGAGAGAGAGAGAGAGAGAGCGGCTGCCGTACAGATACATAATAAATAGTCGCAGATATACTTTTTTTCCCCCACAAATCATCCCGCGGGCCAGATTGGACCTCTTCGCAGGCCAGATACGGCCCCGCGGGCCAGCAGTTTGACACCCCTGGTCTGTCAAAAGACACTGTACCCAACAGGAGTCTGCTAGAGGTCTCTGCAAGGAGTAATGTTGCAATGTTAGCAAAATCCAATGCCTGTTTCTGTTGACTGAAGGAAAAGTAGACAAATATGAAGCCAGGTTGCCATCCTTAATGCAGCAGTGAGTAGCAAACTTAAAGGTGTCATAAACTAGCTGCAATAGCTTGGAATGATCATTGACTATGAGAGCAATCCATGTATATGTGTGACCCTGTCTTTTAGGTCACAGAGTGAGGGACTGTCTTGCTGAAATATAGATCGTGTAAATGTTGCTCCTCTGAGAATTTTAACCAGGAGCATGTGTCTCCCCAAATAAAAATCCTGGGTGATAAACCTTCTCAGCCTCTACAAACAAATATCCCATGACTGCCTGTTGCCGATGATGCATCTCCAGGCCACCCAAGAGGAGAAATATTAGTTGGAGACAAACACCTACTGGAAGCCAGTTGTGAGAGCAGACAAGTCATTGAAGATGAAGGTTCATTGTTAAGCCTGAGTGGTGATTGAAGTAAACAGCGACTCTTCAGGATGCTGGGGAGCCTGTTAATTGTCAGCCCCTTAAGTAGCATTTTTCAGGGGAAATAGGATCAGTAAAAGCTGGTTGTTCAGGAGTGAAAAAAACACTTCATTTTTCAGATAATTGTGTATTGGTGAAAATTTAGGCATCATAATATTTTTCATGTCAATTGCTAAAGGAAAAATAAGGGTCACATTTCTCAATGGGTCCTTAGAGAATCAGACATCGATCAGGTTTTGTTTTGTCATAAGGAATCGGAGTAGAATTAGGCCATTCGGTCCATCGTCTATTCCGCCATTCTATCATGGCTGATCGACTTCTCCCTCCTAACTCCATTCTCCTGCCTTCTCCCCATAACCTCTGACACCCGTATTAATCAAGAAGTGATTACTCTGGTTTGGTCCGACATTAATTATACTGTATTTTTAAAGTTTTTTTAGAATGAACCTCGACTCCCATCTGCAACTTGATAGCGATGGCATTTCGCTTGACTATCACAATGCCATTTTGTGAAGTCTTGTGACATACTGTGTTACTAATTCAGTATTTTCAGAAATCCTGTGTGGTATTCTATTATTTTCCTGAAACTTTGTAATATTGTACTAATTTAGCATTGTCATTTGAACCCAATGTTCTGCATGTTCATGTCATGTTCCAACTCTAACATAATCATGTGTTAAATGATGAATGTTTCATCAGTCATTCACTTTCCTGTTGAATCTCCATCACATTGTGCTGTAAATGCAACATTTTGCAAGTTTCTTTGTTACTTGGCTTCTTTAACTAGGTCGTCCATTTCTTGCACTCAAGCAGCTCCTTCAGAAGCAGATCCTCAGCAGCCTACTCTGAAAATCACCAACTTTCTGCTCCTTGAACATAGATGTAGGGATACAGAAGTTAAAGTATCACAGTCCATCAGCACATCACTAAAATAACAGCACATCAAAACAGCAACACACGATTCTCCAACGATGATTTTTTTTAAAAAGACACTTTATATTTTTTAGGTAACCAATAATAGAATAGTCATAGCATGAACTCATGATTAATCTGGGGGATGGAGAGAGGAGGAATCATCAGGAAATCACTGCCCTATAATATCCCCAACCTCCACAACATAGCTGGTTAGATATATGTGACTGTATCAATATCAAAATGCAGCCAATCCTATTCCTGCCTTATCCTTTCCTACTCCTGCAAAGGTTGATTACGTTTTTTTAACCACTGGCACACTGATGCAACTTTCTATGTCCAATGCTACCAGTTCAATGTTATTCTCCTGCCAAATATAAACATAGCACAAAAAGTAAGGAAATTTGTGTTTGGTAGATTATTTCTTTGTTGTAACAATGCTTCTTGGCAATAAATCTTATACCGTTGGAAAGCCTGTTTATTTCCCTTTTAAATGGTGCCACATTTGTAAGGAACATGCATTTGTGGGATGAGCAGCAGAGCTGAGTATATGGGTTGCGCCCATGAAAAATCTGCCAAATCTCTGCCAATGCCAAACAGCTTATTCTGCCATTGACTCTTGTTCGGTGTTGTTTGGTGGATTGGATGATTGAAGTCTGAAGAAACAAGACATATTGGCAATTTAACAATTTATTCATTTAATAAACAGGAGCCTCAGTAGCGTGTGGAAGAACCATACACAGCCACAACAGCCTGGCACCTCCTCCTCATGCTGGTCACCAGCCTGGTCACACACTGTTGTGGGATGGCATCCCATTCTTCAACAAGCATTTGTCGCAAGTCAGCCAACGTGGTTGTGTTGGTCACTCTGGCACGAACAGCACGCCCAAGCTGATCCCACAAGTGTTCAATGGGGTTGAGGTCAGGACTGCTGGCAGGCCATTCCATCCTCTCCACTCCCAAATTCTGGAGGTAGTCTCTGAGAAACCCTGCTCTGTGGGGGCGAGCATTGTCATCTTGGAGGATAGAGTTCGGTCCCAGACTGTGAAGATATGGGATTGCCACTGGTTGCAGAATCTCATCTCGATATCTCTCTGCATTGAGATTGCCTCCAATGATGACAAGCCTCGTTTTTCCAGTGAGGGAGATGCCGCCCCACACCATCACACTGCCTCCACCAAAAGATGTTACTCTATCGGTGCAGCAATCAGCATAGCGTTCTCCGCGTCTTCTCCACACTTTGACCCTATGATCCAACTGCTGTAGGCAGAATCTGGACTCATCGCTGAACATAACGTTCCTCCACATGTTCAGGTTCCAGTGCACGTGTTGCCGACACCAGCGCAAATGGGCCTGACGGTGAAGGGCAGTCATGGCAGGCCTCCTGGCAGCCCTATGAGACCGGAGATCGGCTGCGTGCAGTCTGTTCCGAATTGTCTGGGCGGCACGGTAGCGCAGCGGTAGAGTTGCTGCTTTACAGCGAATGCAGCGCCGGAGACTCAGGTTCGATCCTGACTACGGGTGCTGCACTGTAAGGAGTTTGTACGTTCTCCCCGTGACCTGCGTGGGTTTTCTCCGAGATCTTCGGTTTCCTCCCACACTCCAAAGACGTACAGGTATGTAGGTTAATTGGCTGGGTAAATGTAAAAATTGTCCCTAGTGGGTGTAGGATAGTGTTAATGTACGGGGATCGCTGGGCGGCACGGACTTGGTGGGCCGAAAAGGCCTGTTTCCGGCTGTATATATATGATATGATGATAGAGCCGTCGGCCATATCGTCCTGCAAACCTTGACTGCAAATCTGTAGAAGACAGCCTACGGTTCCTAAGTGCTGACAGGGTGAGGAAACGGTCTTCTTCGGGTGTCGTCTTCTTGGGACGCCCACTTCGCGGCCTGTCTCTGACATCCCCCGTTATATGGAACTTGGCCTTCACTTTGGAGATGGTACTAGGGCTCACTCCAAATAATGCCACAACTTGGTTTTGCGGAACACCAGCTTGAAGTTGCCCTATCGCACGGGCCCTATCCAGATCGGTCAAACGTGGCATGCCGATTCTTGGAGCAGACACCTACTGACCACTGTAGCAGGGCCCATGCTCACAGATGCTGCCAATCAGGTGCCAATCTGGCACCTGTGTCAGCACCTGAGGGTACCAGAAGCTCAAAACAAGAGTCAATAGCAACAGCAGAATAAGTTGTTTGGCATTGGCAGAGAAGATTTGGCAAATTTTTCATGGGCGCAACCCATATACTCAGCTCTGCTGCTCATCCTACAAATGCATGTTCCTTACAAATGAGACACCATTTAAAAGGGAAATAAACAGGCTTTCCAACGGTTTAAGATTTATTGCCAAGAAGCATTGTTACAACAAAGAAATAATCTACCAAACACAAATGTCCTTACTTTTTGTGCTATGTTTATTTCCAGAATATACTGTAATATGGATGCCAGCCTGGCTTGACAGATTCCTGAAAATGTGATTGTCACATCTGATCACTTTCAGACAGATGACATACAGTCACGTGACATCATTCACATGATGTGTTCATCATTTGCAAATGGTATTGGATATATCTTTGCATCACCAAGCTCCAAACATAATTTTTAATTGTTTGAATAACATAATTATGAATGAAGGAATGAAACTAAATAGAATTATTCATGACTGAAATTAAAACATTAATAGAACTAATTTCCAACAAGAGTTAAATTGGATGGCAATAAATCAATGGGACTAACTTGTATTTAGCAGCAAACCACCTGTGCTTTCCGCTAACATCCAAAGAAAGTTGGGCCTTCCCTTGCCCAGAGGCCTGTGCACTTAAGTGTGCAGGTATGGAAGTTGGAGATGAGTTGACGATGAGGAAGACATTGCTGGCAGTCTTCAATTGATACAATTCATACACTTTGGCCCAAGGATCAGGTCTCACTGAGCTGGTTCCCAACATTCCTGCTCTACCGTATGGTCCACTGAAATAAGTGAATCGTTTTCTGAGACTGTTGCTGGCAACTCGCTGGTAAGTGAGTCCTAACTGTCATTGTTTCCAACCAAATCTCATCATCTGAGCTAAGATCTCTGCTATACAAAGGAAACGGCTCCATTGTAGTTTCTGAAGCTGATGGTATTGGAACCAATAAAAGAAATATATGTGGTAATGAATTCACTTGAATAATTTGTGCCACATTGTTCCAGCACAGACTCCTCCATTGATTCCCTGGAAGTGAGTGGTTGCAAAGGGGCATTTGAATTTTTAATAACTTGAATGATGTTTGAATGTTAATGATTGTTGGCTTTGGCAGCTATGCCTAGGGCTTGTTCCAAACCCTTCACATGATGCCATTTATGTCATGGATGGAGATGTGTGAGACATAGTCTTGCCAAGGCTGTTATAAATGGCTCAACTCTTCCTAATTATCAGGAAAAGTGTTGGCGACTGGTTTGTTGATTTTTCAACTTTGTTTTTAATTAATTTCTAGTAATTTAAGGTAATGTTACTTACTTTAAACTATTTGAACTGTTTTAAATATCTCTGTTGACACCCAACATGTCAAAAGGCCATCAGAGTAATCCAGGGCACAGATCGTTGGATCCAACATCAGAACCAGTTGGTACTTGTGATCTGCTCCACGTTAACGGAAACCAGCAGCACTAGGCATTGAGCTTGGGTGGTATCACAAAGCCCCCCCAGGAAACGTGTAGGGGAGGCAGGTTCAGGCAGAGCACAACCCAACCCTTCAAAACCATTGCCTCAACAGGCAGATTTAGAAGGCATTCTTCTGTGACCTGAAAAGGCCTTGTTATAAAACATTAGAATGTAGTTGTTACTTTGGCAGCTCTGTGCTTATGCTGCACATAGACTGCTGGTCTCCTCCAGAAAATATCAAAATTAATCAGTGGTTTCCTTGGTCACCATTATCTGCTTCTAGGCAATGTCAGGATAACTCATGTTTCTGTTGTCAAGCCCTTGCGTTTGATAATAGTGTGTCAAGGTATTCCAACGGCCTATGTGGCATAGATGTCCCTACTCATTGTTCTAGTGCTCAAAACACTTGCTGATCTAGGTAAGTGTGAGTGGGGATGAAAACACAATTTTGGCAAATGGCAAAACAAGAGGCAAAGCAGAAATTGCAGCCTTAAAAGTTAAGTGGGAGACAAAGGGAAGCATCAAATCAAAGATATTGCTGTGCCAAAGGTAGCTCTGGAACCTTGCTTTCCTGAAGGCAAACCTATCCTTTCAATAGGAACTGGCAAAAAATAGGAGGGAATGACGCAGAACCCCTAACCCTAATGTCATGCTTTGTGTCAGGGATAATACATTACGGTTCAGTTCCAGACCAGGTACGAGTGCGGGACATTAGGAACCAGTAGGCAGAGCATGGGCACATTCCTCTGCAGCACTGTTGCTCCCACACCCACTCTTACCTCAAAATTGCACGTCACAAAACAACGATCTGCAAATCACAGTCAGGAACCTGATACAACCATTAGACAGCTCTGAGGAAAGTGACAGTGATGGAAACGATCAAATATGATTCTTGCTCTTTTGGAAACACCACCACCCTATTCCTCCTATGCAGACTTTAATATCACTCCTTTGATATTTTAAATAGCATTTTGCGTTTATAGTCAAACTAGCTTCGGTAAAATATTTTAAAACATTGTGAAAATGTCATTATCAGATTTCAATTTGCTTCTGAATACTTGCCAAAGGTAGAGTAAATAAATAATTTAGCAGCACATTTAGACAGCAGTTAAATACGAGACCATGTTATCAGCTTACGTTATTTATTTCCACATCTCTAGTTGCTTTTTCTTCTGTGTCTTGTTATTTATGTTACAGTATCAAGTTGGTCATGAAATATTGTTTGGCATCCATCATTATAACTATGCCTCACAAAATATTTCTCCTGTAATTTTTATAGGGCTGACCAAAAGTCAAATTTAAATCCATGCTTATGTCCCAATTGAAATCATTCACCTATTGGCATTTTAATGAGTTACTTAGAGATACTCACATAGCAACCTAACAGCTGAATCATAGAGATGTGGGCATCAGGGCTACACTGCATTTGTTGTTAATCCCGATTGCTGTAGAACTGAGTGGCTTGTTAAGACCCTAAGTAAGGCTGACAGATTTCTTGAAGGACAACAGAGAACCGAATGGATCCATTATTACAATGTTCTTTTCATTAAAAATCCAGATTTGTTTAATGGTAGTTATTGAAATGTCTTCTGAATAATAGTCCAAACTTTTGAAATAGTGGAGTAATTGAGCCACCACTCTATTAATTGACATGTAACCCCAGAATTTTAGAAAGGAAGGAGAGAAAAGGAGGAACAATAGATTGTCATCAGCAGTCAGGAAAATCCTGGAGTTCGGTATTAAGGAAGTGGCAATGGAGTATTTGGAAAATAATGATCGTATTGGAAGAATCAGCATAGATTTATAAAAAGGAAACAACTTCTATACAGACCTTGATTTTTTGAGTTCTTAACCAGCAGAAAGGAAAACCCAGTTGATGTGGTACATTTGAACTTCCGTGAGAGCTGCCCACAAGAGCATAACTTTAGAATGTATATTAAAGGAGATAATATACTGGTGTAGATTGATGATTAATGAATAGGCAAAAATCAGAGAATAGAATAATGGGTTGTTTTAATTTTAGGAGATTTAGCGGGACCCCACATGGATTGGTGCTGGGCTTCAGTTGTTCATAATCTATATCAATGGTTTGGACAAGATATGCCAGCGGGTGATAGAGAAAAAAATATAGACATATTACAGAAAATTGCAAAAGCAACAAGGTTGTGATAGTGGGCAAACTTAACTTTCCCAATGTTGACTAGGACTTAAAGTGCTAAAGGCTTCGGATGGCCAGAATTTGTTAGAAGTATCCAAGGGGGTTTCCTGAAACAGTATGTGAATAGTTGAATTCAAGGATGGACCATACAGAATCTTGTACTTGTACTCTTGTACTGTACAGAATCTTGTACTCACCTGCCCAGGTGAATTTCAGAGGAAGAGCATTTGGGTAACAGTGAACTTAACTACATAGGTTTTGACCACAGACACACAATGCTAGAGTAACTCAACAGGTCAGGCAGCATCTCTGGAGAAAAGGAATAGGTGACGTTTTGGGTCAGACCCCGTCTCCATACTGAACCCAGTCTGACCCAGAGTTACTCCAGCATTTTGTGTCTATCTATGGTATAAACTAGCATCTGAAATTCCTTCCTATCCATAGGTTTTAAAATAGTTATGATAAGGACAAAGTTGCCAGATTCATTTTGTGTACTTGAAGTCTCCCAAAACAGGAATTTTGCTTTCTACTGGTATCCTGTATCTCTACAGCCTTTCATAGCTTATGTTTTTGGAACTATACAACCTCTTAGAGATACATATAGAAGAGTCATAGTGTGGCGGCTCCCATGGGTCGGGCCATACCACTACCGACCCCTCAGCATGGGAATGGACCGGTCCAGGGGGACGGCCCTTAGCTACGGGTATAAAGGACAGGGTTTTAGGCGCGATCGCTCTCTGGCAGACTCGACTGGTCTAGAGAACCCATTAAACACATCGCTCCCAAAATACCCGGCTCCTCGCCTTTATTTCGAGCTTTTTCGACGCGCCACAATAGAGTGATACAGTGTGGAAACAGGCCCTTCGGCCCAACTTGCCCACACCGGCCAACATGTCCCAGCTACACTAGTCTCACCTGCCTGCGTTTAGTTCATATCCCTCCAAACCTGTCCTATCCATTGTACCTGTCTAACTTTCTTAAATGTTGGGATAGTCCCAGCCTCAACTACCTCCTCTGGCAGCTTGTTCCAACCACCTACCACCCTTTGTGTGAAAAAGCTACCCCTCAGATTCCTGTTAATCTTTTTCCCCTTCACCTTAAACCCTTTTGTCATTGATTCACCTACTTTAGCCAAAAGACTTTGTGCATCTACTCGATCTATACCTCTCATGATTTTATACATATCTATAAGATCACCTCTCATCCTCCTGTGCTCCAGGGAATAGTGTCCCAGCCTACTCAACCTTGCCCTGCAGCTCAGACCCTCTAGTCTTGGCAACATCCTTGTAAATCTTCTCTGTACCCTTTTCAGCTTGACAACATTTTTTCTATAACATAGTGCCCAGAATTGAACACAATACTCTAAATGCGGTCTCAGCAACATCTTATACAACTGCAACATGAACTCCCAACTTCTATATTCAATATTCTGATGAAGGCCAATGTACCAAAAACTACTTTGATCATCTTATCTACCTGTGACTCAACCTTCAAGGAACCATGCACCTGCACTACTAGACCCCTCTGCTCTACAGCACTCCCCGAAGCCCTACCATTCACTGTGTAGGTGCCCATGTTAGACTTCCCAATTTGCAACACCTCACATTTCTCTGTATTAAATTCCATCAACCATTCCTCAGCCCATCAGTCTGAAGAAGGGTCTCGACCCGAAACGTCACCCATTCCTTCTCTCCAGAGATGCTGCCTGACCTGCTGAGCTACTCCAGCATTTTGGGACTAAATACCTTCGATTTGTACCAGCATCTGCAATTATTTTCTTATACATTCCTCAGCCCACCAATCGATTAAGATCCTGCTGCAATTTTTCACACACTTTTGTATCATCAGCAAACTTGCTAAACTTGCTTTTCTTGCCATGTATGTTCTCATCAAATCATTAATGTAGATGACAAACAGTAATGGGCCCAGAGAATTCAGGTTCTCAAGTTGCCCATTGTAGCTCCCAATGATTCTGTCTGAGTTCAGAAAAGCTTCATGCCCCACACAAGGTCACTAAAAAGGAAATTGATCTGTGAGAGTGACGTGGGGTGGTGCGGGGGGAAGGAGGAAAGGCACAAAATTCTGGTCATACCACAACTTCTGCCTGAGAAAATGTGAAAATTTGAATGACATTTATAAAACAGAATTTTATATTAGTCAGCAGTATGCAAGCAGTCACAGATTATACTCTGTCCTATGGACACAGGAGGGGAAATAATTTCAGGTGCTGTTACAATCTGGATTTATCCATAATATACCAGCATTTTTAGTGCACTTGGAAGAAACATACTGATGGCAAACAATTAAAAAGTAGATGGAATTATTTCGTTTTTAAATAGTTCCTTCCTTAATATATTACCAAATTGATGCAACAGCAACTGTAAAAATCCCATCAAATCCTTTTGATGTATGACTGCAAATATTGATGCCATTGCTGTTACTTAAGAAATGCAATTAAAAGTGTGCTTGAAAAACAAATTATAAGTCTACTTAAGAATAGATTGCTGTTCTGAAAAAGGTTAACAACCATGTTTAATTCACAATGGTTCTTTGTTGCTCATTTTTAATTCTGTTGAGTGGAACAGGCCTATCCTCTGCTTATTCACTCTGATTGTGGCCCTCGAGACACTTGCTGCCCCTGTTTCCCAGTAACTCCATTATTTTGCATTCATGTTATGATATTAAGGGTGTTATTTGACCAATTGGAAAAAGATGATGTGCAACAACAAAGCCAAAATTAAACTAAAGGAACTAAAAAACGATGATCAAGTGCATTTGAATTTGAACTTTTGCCTTGTGTCCAAATATTATGTAAATATTGTTGGGTTAATTGTAGATTGGCTATTGCAGATTTCTTTATTGTTTTCTATATTCTTTGACATATATCTGTTAATGATACTTTAAGTTAATTAACTGAACTTGTGCTACCAGCACAGAAACCATAAAACATCGGCTTCAAAAAAATAATGCACAGCACTAATCTAATTTGTGATACCATCTGGCAAAGCTCCCCACCAGTAGAAGATTCAAATGTTAACCCGTAATGTACAGTATAGTTCACAGGATCTGCACCTAACTTCCTTTTAAATGCTCAAGTGTAATCTGATCTCGAAATTCTCTTCACATTACACACCTAATGAAAAGTCAGCTGTGTACCCATTAAATTGAAAGAACAAGAACAGTTTTAGGTTTCCACAGCAAATACCTGCCAGGAATATCCTCTCTCTGTCACTGTAATGTTGTCAAAATTGCACTCGCCTTTGATTAGCATGCAAGTATAATATTGCAAAAGATGGCATGATGTCAGTGGAAGCAGCTGTGAAGAAATTCCCAACTTTTGTAATGCGATTTTGAACTAAATAGCCCTTTATTTTTCATGCATCCAGATATGCTTCCTTCTGGTGAACATAGATGAATATCTTCATTTTATTGGAGACACAAGGAGCTGCTGGTTTTAAAAAAAAAGTCAAAGTACTGGAGTAACTCTCGAAACGTCACCTATTTATGTTCTTCAGAGATGCTGCGCCTGACAGCCACGTTACTCCAGCAATGTGTCCTTATTTTATTGGGGGTTTTGTTTAACCATTATTTAGACATCTTGGTTGACCTTCCCAAGCTGATGATGCATGCAGGCCCATTTTTTTTTCTTCTTGATTTATTGTTGGCAAGAAACTAGAACCAATGAAATCTACTTTTTACAGGTTCCTCCCACCTCCAAAATGGATAGTGGGAGCCAAGAAAATAAAAAGATGGTGAGGAAAATATTTTATTAAAGCAAGTCATGTTTGGAATACTGTACCCTGTCACATTTATATATAAAATTCCTATTTTGTTTGCATTAACTAAAAAAGGTAGTTCTTGTCCTTAAATATGTTTCAATATCACTTCTTAATATCATTAGAAGAATCATCTCAGAACTCAAGACTAATCTGCACTTAATGTCAAAAGAATTAGTTGTTAATAGTCCATAATATGATTGCTTTAACTTTTATTTGATTGTCTTGTTTGTATATACAGTACTTATCTTGAATTATGGAATCTTTAGTGTAAATTAAGACAATTTAAAATTGAGTATTACAAATGAGGGATTATAAATTCATTGCATATTGCAGGAAAATTAGAACTTAATTAGTGATATTTGACATTTGACAAATTCTTCTCCATAGCTGGATTACTTTTTGAATACAAGCCCAGATTGATCCTTTTAAAATTATCATTTCAGCAGACAACTACAGCTCCTGGAATGCCTCCACTGCAGGCTCCCCTGGTCTGTCGGAAATAAACATGATCCCCGATGATCTGATAGCACCATCATCATCATTGCATTCTGCTCCAACCTGTGATTCCATTCACCAGCTGCCCCCAGAGATATTGTGGGACACCAAGAACGAATGTGGCATTGTGAGAAGGAAGCACTTTGCAGATCACAATGAGCGAAGAAATAGATCAGAGAGCCCTCAAAAAGTAGATGAGTTGAAGCAGCAACGAACTTCTAAAAAGAGCCTTACAAGGTTCCCAAAGGAAAACATTAAAAAGAAAGATGGTGGCAGGACCACCTCTGAGAACAAGGCTACTGAAACAAAATGTTTTACAGAGACAAAACTGGGGGAGGACAAGAAAAGCAATGAGACATATAAACATGGTAGATCCATGTCACCAGCTTCCAGGAGGGAAAGGTCTCTTGGCTTCAAAGAGGATCAAAAAGTTGCCAACACCACTGAGAAAAGATTGCTGGTAACACATAAAAACAAGATGAAAGAAGCAGATTTTGGCTTACAGACTAACACTGGAGAAGTTGTTAATTTCCACGAAAATGCCTTAGAAGAGGTCAACAAGGACCTTGACGGAGAACCTCAAAAGATCTCCAGTGAGGAACATCCACGTTCAAATCTTACTATTCAAGGTAATAACACTGTATCTCGGAAATCAACTGTCTCACCTGGGCCATGGAAAATCCCTGGTTCCAATGGATATCCTAGTACGCTAAAGTCTGGTGCTGCCACCACAGGCAGATAAACTGTTATGACGTTATTCTCCCTACTGTAGAATAGATACAAGATGTTATCTCACCACTTCCTCTAATCAGATTATTTATCTTGTATTTTTAAACTTAATTTGAACTGTAACCCAGCCTTATAAACTGGAAGCATTTGCATTAACAATAGGAATAATGTTCAGTGGGGCAATGAAGTGTATGGGCATGAGATTTTTTTAAATAAAAGCAACCAGCAGTATTGTGAGGCTTCAATAAACAGAAGTTTTCATGCTGCCAACTTGCTATTAGGACCATTGGCAATAGAACCACTGGTAAATGTGTGAACTCTGTGGATCAGTGCAGTGTGATTATGCTGGTACTTAACCTCAGAGAGCAAGAACAATATTGGTGCTTTAGTTTAAAAAAAGTAATGTATGATGGATTTGCTTCATCTGTGTGCTGTAGTCACATGTGTGGTATCAATAATCTTTGTATAGTGGGGACATCAGGGGACATAAGAGTCTGGCCTTAAGTAAAACTGCACTGAGGAAAGAGACACTGAAGAAAAATGGAAGTCATGTATGAAGCTGAATTTTTGTAAATATTCAATTTTCAAAACAATTGCCTAGCCCAGAGGTTAAAGTTGTTCTAAATATTGCCAGGGCCTTATCACTAAGAGTAACACAAGCTAACATATTTAATTTAAATTGCATCATAGCTCAAAGCAGTCTACCCTTGCATTCATATCAGTGAACCAAGCACAAAAATAGTATAACAGAAAAACAATTATGGAATTGTTTTTCATCCAAGGCGAGCTTGCGCAAGGTTCTGCTCCTTTATCCTCTGGTCCAGCCACAATATGATTTCTGCCATAAAAGGTACAGTATTATCAGGTTTTGGACAATGCTTCAGTATTGTAATGCACGTACCTGTATTACTCTGATTTTAGATACATGAAAAACTGGGATTACGACTGCATAAGCAAACTTTATTTTGCACAACTCACAGCTGTTACTTGTGCAGTAATTGCTGTATGCTCTCTGTAATCAAAATGATCTGTGAACATGGCACATCACTTATCCTTTGAATCAATATTGCTGTGTAGTGTTAGCTGTGAATTTACCTTGTACAGTATCTATAAATATGATTCCATGTATTATTAGTCACAAAGACTGTAAGTGAGCAACTATTTTTATGAAATGCACCACAATGGATAAATTAACTTTTACAGAAATCTTGTTTATGATATTCTATCTGAAACACTGTTAAATAAAATGCATACTCTAAAATGAGTGATTTCTTGGGGACTACAACTCCTACCAGCTCTGAAAATATCATGTTCATAATATTAAGCATGTTTTTACCCATGTTATTTAAGCTATCTTTAGTTTTCAATATTCTCATCATCTTGTATTCTACCAGCCCCTTTTGTTCAAGATTCTGCTGTTGGTGTCTCAGATTTGTTAGATTTATAAAACCATCAGAAAAATGGCTCAACTGCTTTTGTAGCTTCAAAGGTTTTATGAAGACAGAATCAGAGCAAATGTAGCCAAAAGTTTTTTGAAAAATTTACTGAAACTTTACGTTAAAGGAGACATTTTGATAGTCAGTTTATAATACGCATGCTGCAGTGCTTGCTTCTTTTCCCATTAAATACATTCTGGTGAGGCAGGATAGTATCACGAATAATCATTGTTGAGTATCACACAAGCCAAGAAATTAGTCTCTGTCCTTGATTTATATTTTTCTGTCAGTGTTATTGGAATAGTGAGGAGAATATCAAAAATAGATAAAGCACAATTACTATCAGCAATTTCACCAACATTTGGCTCCAAAATGTACAGAATTCAAAGGAGCAAATTACCTATTAAATACAATAAAGGTAGGGTGTTAAGATATCCAAAAAGTATCTTCATCAGAATATTTCAAAATTAGATGAGTACGTTGGGAATCAATATCATCTCGTGTATAAATCATTTCGCACTTATGTTGGAGAATGCAAAGTTGCTTTTGGGAATAGGTTATGTGGTTACAAAATAATTTTATTGCAAGATAGCATCTCGGGAGAGAAGGAATGGGTGACGTTTTGGGTCGAGACCCTTCTCCAGAGCAGAAATGAGGCAGATGAAAATTTGGGGGAACATGCTGTTGTCAAAAAGAGCAAGTTTGGTAGAAAGGACAGCTAGGAAATTGGATGTAGAGAGAAGATAGACCAGTTGTTTAAAACTACGTTTATTTCAATTCAGGAGGCTGAACAGGTAGAGCAAATGAACCTGGGACATGGATTGGCTTGGGGTTTGGGAAATTGTAGCATAACAGAAACATAGTTGAGAGAAGAGCAGGATTGGCAGTTCAGTATAGAGATAGACAAAGGAAATATTACTCTCTAAAATCTTGCAACACGTGGTCTTTAGTAAACGTATAGTTATTTTAAAAAATGCCATGAAAATCCTGTGGAGGTTAAGTATTGTTATTGTGAGTCCTTTATCCATTAACATAATTGTTTTTATAATGTAATTTTCAATAACATTCCTCAGGAATGCAGCTATTGCATTATAGCAGAACTACCTGTATTGGCTTACCTTCAACACATTACTGAAAAGAGAAATCAACCAGCATAATAGGGATCAACACAGCATGCAAGGTCCTGGTATATTGAGGTAGGGGGAGACACAGGAAGAAAGATATTATTCCACCTTCAAATGTTTAGATCTTAACAACTCTCCCAAGAACTGTTCGTGTTCCCTGCACCATTCCTCATGAGGATCTGGTGTATCCTTTTACATCTGCCCTCACTAACACATGACACAGGAGTTAATCCAAGATCATTACCCTTGAGGACTTGATTTTTAATGTTAACTTCCTACATTCACTCTGCAGGATCTTCTTCTATCTATGTCTTGGTACCAATGTGCACCACATCCTCTAGCTGTAACTGCTCAGACATCCTTTACCCAAATGTTTCAGGAGGCAGCCACAGGATGTCTTCTCCTCAAACTATCGAGTCTCCTGCCACTTTCACTCTGTCTAAATCTATCCTTCCCTTCTAAGCCTCAGAGCCAGTCACATTACCACAGACCTAGCTGTTGCCCTTGCCTACATCGCTTGTAGGAATATCAATGTCCATACCATTTCTTCAAGTGTCTTTATTATGGATCCCAGATTTTTTTGAATTGTAAACACCAGTCCCTCTCCATTTCTCCAATACATATTAAAACAATTTAATTACATGAAAATGGTTACCATATTGATAGTTTGATTGGTAGAATGCATGTTTGAGGCCTTGATGGGTGCCGACTCATTTTTATTATACACTAGACGACCCGTGGACCCGTAGTTACTAAAGGCTCTCTGGGCGCGCCGCCACCGGACCCAGCAACCCTCCCCCAACTGCGCTGGCACAGCTGCCTGGCCCGGCAAGTGGAAGCGCACTGCATGGGCGCGGCTGCCGGGCTGTTGAAACTCCCCCAGGGATGGGGGAGGGCGAGGGGGGAGAGGAAAGGGGAGAGGGAGCCACTCACCCCAGACCCGGGCAGCCAGCAGCAGGAGAGCAGTCGCAAGGCGCTGCGCTATGTTCGGCCTGCCGGCAGCCATCTTCTTTCACCTTATCTCTTCCGCCGCACTGCATCACAGGAGGAAGGTCAGATGGGGGGCATGCTGGGACGGGCGCTGGTCCTCACGGCGCTGTTGCGCAGGCGCTCTGCCACTAGGCAAGGCAACCCTCCCCGTTGTGACGCCGTATTAGATCAAAATGACGATCTCATATATGACCCGTTAGCTCCCATTGAGACACCAAACACGGAAGTGTTAGATCAAAATGACATCCCATTCAAGTTTATCAAAGTTTATAAAGTGAATAACTTTTAAAATATAACAAAACTTGATACTGCACACCACAGGCGAATGGCGAGTAAGAAGGGCCTAAAATTGTTGCACTATCATGTACCGTTTTTACTGTATTTCGGGAACATACCAGATGAGAGTTTTAGTAATATATAGATTCAACTTATTGGTCACATGAAAAAGAGCTTTCACCACAAATTCAGCTGCACCAATCACTCTCCTGCACCAACCACCTGAAATCCAATGTACTCAACATCAACATTATCTCGGAGCAAGCTGCCTATTGACAGGCATTCAGGCCATACATTATGTAGTTGTAGTCATACAGCGCGGAAACAGGCTCCTTGGCCCGACTCGTCCATGCCAACCAAGATGCCCCATCTAATTAGTCCCAGTTGTCTGTGTTTGGCCCATATCCCTCTAACCCATCCCTATCCGGTTACCTGTCCAAGTATCTTAAATCCTGTTAATGTATTTGCCTCACCGACCTCCTCTGGCAGCTCGTTCCACACACTCACCACCCTATGAGTGAAAAGATTGCCCCTCAGGTTCATATTAAATCTTGTTCTCATCTTAAACATATGTCCTCTTGTTTTCATCACAAAATGCTGGAGTACCTCAGCGGGTCAGGCAGCATCTCAGGAGAGAAGGAATGGGTGACGTTTCACGACCCAAAACGTCAACCATTCCTTCTCTCCTGAGATGCTGCCTGACCCACTGAGTTACTCCAGCATTTTGTGATACCTTCGATTTGTACCAGCATCTGCAGTTATTTTCCTACATTCCTCTTGTTTTTGATTTCCCAACTCTGAGTAAAAGACTCTGTATCTCCCGATTTATTCTCCTCATGATTTTATACACCTCTATAACATTACCCCTCAGCCTCCCGCGTTCCAAGGAATATAGTCCAAGCCTGCCAAACCTCTCCCAGTAGCTCAGCCCCTCAAAAACTCTAAATTTTCTCTGTACTCTTTACAGCTTTATGACATCTGTCCTATAGCAGGGTGACCAAAACTGAACAGAGTTCAGCCAAGTGTGACCTCACCAACATCTTTACAATGCAACGTAACTACTCCACTTGATACCCAGACTGATGAAAGCCAATGTACCAAAACCCTTCTAGACCATCCAATTTATCTGTGACACCACTTTCAGGGATCTACATACCTCTACTCCAAGATCCATTTACTCTACAACACTCCCCAGGGCCCTACCATTCACTATGAATGCTCAGGACCATTCACCGGTCCTGCTCCCAAAATGCAACACCTCATACTTATCTGCATTAAATTCTATTAGGCAGTCCTCAGCCCGCTTTCTCAGATGATCAAGAACCTCCTCAAAACATTTTCTTTCTACAAGCTCCTCAGCTACAGCAAGTACAAGCTACTGAAGAAACTTGACAAGCATGAACAGCGCTTGTTGGTCCAGGTCATACAGCACACTGATTTTTATCATTCCTGCCTCATTGCCCAAACTCTAAATACTGCCTTATACGACTTCATTTCACTACGACTGCAGTTTGTAGACAATAGCTCACGTCAATTTCTGGGCAATCAAGGACATAATGCTGGCATTAGCTGCACTCGCCACATCCTGTACATAGGGTCAAACTGCACAGAGAGATATCCTTTGACACAACCTGTCTGTGCCCGCCAAGATGCCCTATTCTAACTACTCCCATTTGCCCTTGCCTGCCCCATATCCCACTAAACCTTTGTTATCCACCTACATGTCCAACTGTCTTTTAAATTTTGTCATTGTAGCTGCCTTAATTACTTCCTCTGGGAGGTTATTCCATACCACCCCATTTCCCCTCTCACCTTAAACCTATGCCCTCTAATTCTTGATTCCCCTATCCGAGCGACAAGACTAAGTCACCCCATCTATTTCTCTCATGATTTTATACACCTTGATAAGATCATCTCTCAGCCTCCTGTGTTCCAAGTTCCCTGCCCAACCTCTCTCGAGAACTGGCAACCTCCTCATAAATCTCTACACTCCTTCCAGTTTAATGGCATATTTCTACAGCTGAGTGACCAAAACTGAACACCATACTCCATGTGCTGCCTGATGCATGAATTAAAATAAATATTTTACCATATCTTTTCACAAGCCAAAAATAACAGCATGCAGCAGACTTCAGATGAGACACTGCCATAGTCTTGTATTGGTTATCCACAGTGATTCACATGTACGGCAGTATAGAGATTGGACACCAATATATAGATATAGAGCTACATCACTTGAAGATGTGTTGTGGCTAATCAATGACAGATAATACAAAGAATTTGAAACGGAACTTTTAATGCCATCGCTCCTTACCTATTGCCGTCCTTCAGCCAATATCCAGATTCTCTCTTCTGCTGGGACAAGCTTTTCTAAGCTTCTTTTGGGCTTCAATGCCTAGAGATCTTCAGTCAGGGCATTTTACAAAGCTACCATATTTGGAGAGGCGAATTCACCATCTGACTGCACTCATTGCTTGTTTGACGAGATACAGATGGCTTCATGCTGCTCATGAAATTCATTAATGAGGCTCCTCAAGTTTTTATTGGCCCTGTTTAATCCAGGTTTCCTTGGGCTTGCAGCTATCCTTGCTTTTTGTAATATCTTACATTTATACATTGTCTTTAATATGGTTAAATGTACTATGATACGTAACAGAAATGTTATTAAACAAAATGAAAAGTCAACTAACAACTAACAAGTCAACTAACAAGCTATAGGCAATAGTTTAATCAAAGAGATAGGTTTTAAAAAGCATCCTAATTCAGCAGTTCCATGTAGTGAGTAAGAAGTTAAAAGCAGAGCTGCTAATGATGAAACAATTAAAAATAAGGATGTGCAAGATCCCACAAGTAGAGATATTATACAGCTTTGACTGCTGCAGCATTAAAGCAGAATGGGATTGGAAAGAAATCTGGCATATCTGCCAGGTGTTTAAGAGCAGAATCCTTCATAAGATGCATTGCAACCAGCTCATACAAAACATACATCAGTGCAGGTTCTTGGATCAAGTAAAAAATATATATTTGGGTTTAAACTCCATGGGCTAATCGGGACTTCCGGTGGCGACATGTTGTAGGACACGGGTTGAAAATTAGCTCTTCCAAAAACCGACTAAAACAAGCTCTTTAAAAACAACATGTGCAGCAGAAAGTGAGTCAAACTAATGGAACGTGATGAAGACAATTAATAAAAGGAGATGGAGAAAAAAGGCAGGCCTGGAAAGAGGGAGAATGTAAATGATGGAGGTGCCGACGCGACGAAGGGAACGAAACTGGAGACCGTGCAGGTCGGAGGCGAACAGGACTCGGTAATATTGGCGGAGATACACAGGCTAAGGCAAGAGCACACAGAAGCGGTTAATGACAACAAAAATGCTTTGACAAGACTAGAGATTAACATGAAGGAACTTGTGGAAAGAACAGCCTCTTTGGAGCAACAAACAGTAAATATGGAAAAAAGTCTGGGAGGCACAGAAGACAAGACATCGCGGCTGGAAAGACCGGTTGCCTTCCTACTTCACCAAGAGGCAAAGTTATCTGCAAAGTGTGACGATTTGGAATCACGGTCGAGACGTAATAATATACGGATACGTGGCATCCCGGAGGGCTCTGAGAAAAATGACACAATAGGATTTGTGACGGATTTTATTCGTTCATTACTGCAAATTCCAAACGACATGGACATACGCATTGAAAGAGCACACCGCTCGCTGGTTGCCAAACCGAAAGAGATGACTGCCCTCCCGAGAGCGATCAATGTCCACTTCCTAGACTACCGAGTGAAAGAGCATATAATACAGCAAGCATGGAAACAAAAGACTACATTTGAGGGACGGACCATTTACTTCAATCAAGACTACACGACTGAGATACAAAAAAAGAGGAAGAAGGTAAGGGACGTAATAAAAAAACTAAAGAAGAACGTGAAGGCACAATCCCCATATCCTGCACGGCTGAAAATGTTTCTGGACTCGGGGACTAAGACGTTCACTACACTAACGGAAGCTGCGTCTACCCTGAAGGACATGGGGATTCACGTCGAGGAGGATGAGATAGAGAGACTATAGAGGGTGACGGTGCAAGGCAGCTGAACTATGGTGACAAGACGGAAGGAGAAGAGGAGGCAGCCACACATCACAGCGGCAGACTTACAGGCCTTCAATGAGTGAACTCACGAACTTGATCATTATGGTAGGACCAGAGAAGGTACTTGAATAAATAAATGCATAAATAAGTGGAGGTCCTGAAACATACTTAGACAATTAGAATATCTGCCTAATATAAAACATATGAATTATAAGCAGAGCTTGTTAAAGGTAATATACTACCTATGCAAACTAATAGAAATGTCGGTTATATTGAGCAAAACCGTTGCTCAGTTAAAGTAGCAACTTTACATAACAGCGGGTAAGTTGCAGGTGCACATAGTGCTATTTCCCCAGAGAGAATTCGCCACACCTCTCTGGTCATAGGACTTTTGGGAGTCATGTTCTTTTCTTATTGTATATTAGTTCTGAAGGAGATGTTTACTGTTTGCCTTTTTTACTGTGTGATGTTTTGCGCAGTTATTTTGTGTGTTTTTTGTGTTGGTCTATAAGAGGTGCAGAGGAATTTCAACGTAAACTAATATGAATAGGTTAAATTTTGTATCTTATAATGTCCATGGTTTAAATCATCCCATCAAGAGGAAGAAGATACTGAGCCAACTGAAGAAACTACAATGTTCAATTGCTTTGAACACATTTGGTTGAGGGGG
This sequence comes from Rhinoraja longicauda, assembly GCF_053455715.1. Taxonomy (NCBI): domain Eukaryota; kingdom Metazoa; phylum Chordata; class Chondrichthyes; order Rajiformes; family Arhynchobatidae; genus Rhinoraja; species Rhinoraja longicauda. Next base: position 14,922,084 of record NC_135975.1, on the reverse strand, counting down.
AATATAAAAAAAATGAAAAGGGAATGGGTAAACCAAGTATTTCATGCTTCATATGGCAAGAGAAGGGGAGTTGCCATATTAATTGATAAATCGCTGCCATTCTCTGCAGAGAAAGTGATAAAAGATAATATGGGAAGATATGTTATGGTAATTGGCTCCATAGGAGACATGATTATCTCTATACTAAATATCTATGCCCCTAATGAGGAGAAAGAGACATTCTTTAAAAACATAGCTAACGTAATTACCAATAATGGAAAAGGGATGATATTAATGGGTGGGGATTTTAATACAGTACAGAATATACTACCTATGCAAACTAATAGAAATGTCGGTTATATTGAGCAAAACCGTTGCTCAGTTAAAGTAGCCAAATTAGACAAGTTACCACCAGAACAGGGGCCAATCACAAAAAAATCTGGAGTATTAAATAATGTTATTAAAGAGTTAGGTCATTGATCCATGGAGAAACAATAATCCTCGAGGGAAGGATTTTACTTTTTATTCTAATCCACAGGGTAGTTATTCAAGGATTGATTTTTTTTGTGTTTCACAACAACATATACACAAAGTTTCGAAATGTGGCATAGAGTCCATAACTGTAAGCGACCACGCCCCTATTACACTAACTGTGGATTTGGACAAAGAATTTCTTTTCAAATATTGGAGACTTAATGTATCAATCCTATCAGACGAGAGGGTAGTAAAGGAACTAAAACAAAATTTAAGGGAATACATTCAAATAAATGACAATGGCGAGATGTCACCATCGATTTTATGGGGAGGGGGAGAAGCAGTCATAAGAGGGAAAATAATAGAAATAACTTCTAGGTTGAGAAAAGCTTGTCTAGAACAGCAGAGAGGGCTAGAGAGTAAAATTAGAAAATTGGAGTTAGAACATAAGAGAACATCAGACAACTCCATACTCCTTGAACTGAAAAAAATTAGGCAAAGATTAGAAGAACTTCTAACATATAAAGCAGAAGGAGCTCTATGTTTTACAAGCCAAAGATATTATGAGATGGGTAATAAAGCAAGTCGTTTATTAGTATTCCAACTTCGAAAGGCCCAAAGAAATAGGATAATTTCAAAAATAAGACACCCTACTTCCAAACAAATTATGGTAAAGCCATCAGATAGCGGAAGCTTTTGCAGATTATTATTAAAATTTATATAACGACTGGCGGCACGGTAGCGCAGCGGTAGAGTTGCTGCTTTACAGCGAATGCAGCGCCGGAGACTCAGGTTCGATCCTGACTACGGGTGCTGCACTGTAAGCAGTTTGTACGTTCTCCCCGTGACCTGCGTGGGTTTTCTCCGAGATCTTCGGTTTCCTCCCACACTCCAAAGACGTACAGGTATGTAGGTTAATTGGCTGGGTAAATGTAAAAATTGTCCCTAGTGGGTGTAGGATAGTGTTAATGTACGGGGATCGCTGGGCGGCACGGACTTGGTGGGCCGAAAAGGCGTTTCCGGCTGTATATATATGATATGATATGATGACTCGGAGTCCAATTTCACAGAAATCAAAACACAGGCATTCCTTAAAAGATTACATTTACCATCACCATCAGCAGAGGGTGCATCTAAAATGATACATACAATTACATTACAAGAAATAGCTGATACTATAAAAACTCTTAAAAATAATAAATCCCCTGGCACGGATGGGTACACGGGAGAATTTTACAAATGTTTTACAGAAGAGATTACACCAGTACTATCTAAAGTCTTTAACTATGCTCTATCATCAGGTAACCCACCAAAAACTTGGTCAGAAGCCATCATCTCAGTTTTACACAAGGAGGGCAAAGACCCAACTTCATGTGAGGGATATAGGCCTGTTAGCTTGCTCTGTAATGACTTAAAAATATTAACAAACATATTAGCACAGAGAATGCAGAAATGTATAACCAAATTAATCAAACCGGATCAAATGGGTTTTATTCCTTGTAGACAAGGAGCCAACAATATTAGAACACTAAATCTTATATCATGCACTAAAAGCAATCCTCAACCTACCATGTTGCTCAGTTTAGATGCACAAAAGGCATTTGACCGGGTAAAATGGAGTTTCCTATACCGTACATTGGAGGTTTTTGGGTTCCACTCGACCTTCATAGACTGGGTGAAAATGGTATATAAAAACCCCAAATCACAGATCAGAGTTAATGGTTGTTGCTCAGATTTTTTCTTCCTCAAAAGAGGAGTCAGACAAGGAGATTGTCTCAGTCCATTATTATTTGCTACTAGTATGGAACCGTTGGCTGAGTTAATAAGAAAAAATAAAGACATAAAAGGGATAAGGGACAACGGGGGGATAGAACACAAAATATCTTTATTCGTGGATGATATATTAACATATATAAGTGACCCATCCTCATCTATACCAGCCCTGTTATACACCCTGAATGAATATGGAGAAATATCAGGATATTTGACCAATGAAACTAAATCAGTAGCTATGATGCTTTCAGGTGAGTTTCCAGCTAGAAGAAAACTAGAGGAAAAGGTTCACTTTAAATGGACTAATAAAAGGATTAGATACCTGGGTATTATTATTACTCCCATTATATCACAGCTATTTGAGGCAAACTATGGGAAATTGACAACTGAGATAAAGAAGGATTTGGCTAGATGGGAAATTTTACCACTGACTTGGATGGGGAGAATAGAAACGATAAGAATGAATATACAACCAAGATTGCTGTTTTGTTCCAGTCATTGCCTATTGGGGTTTCTAATTCTACTTTAAAAATATTAGACAGAATCTTATTAAAATTCTTATGGCAAAATAAAAAGGCTAGAATTAAATATGACACTTCTTTGCCCGAAAGAGAAGGGAGGGTTGAATCTACCTGAAATTGGAGCTGTAATTATGTGGATAACTAATGAGACTGATGCGGTGTGGGTGAGAATGGAACAAAATGGGTGTCAAGATGTACCGTTGGAATCACTCCCATTCTTGACTGAAATGGCACAGAGGCTCAGGGTGGGTAATGACTGGATCAAGGGAATGTTGAAAGCATGGTCAGATGTACGAAATAAATTAAAACTGTTGAATTCCATTTGTAGGGCCACTAAAATAGTGATAAACCCAGATTTTTTACCATCTACTATGGACTCAGGGTATAACAATTGGACAAACAAGGGGTTAATATATATCGCACAAGTGTTCAATGGACAGACCATGAAGTCATTCGAACAACTTGCACAGGAATCTAATCTACCAGCTCATGACTTTTATAAAGTCCTACAACTACATTACCCTCAGAAACATAAGTAATGGGAGAATATTCGTAAAAAAAACATCCAAACTAGAGGAACTATTAAATGTAATAAAATAACTGCACATGCTGATACAAATCGACGGTATTTATTCACAAAATGCTGGAGTAACTCAGCAGGTCAGGCAGCATCTCAGGAGAGAAGGAATGGGCGACGTTTCGGGTCGAGACTATGGCAATAATGAGTCCCACCGGATTAATGTCATTTCAGAGGAAGAGACAAAAAAAGGAGTTATATTGAAAATTTATAAAATAATACAACATGAATCTAATGATAACAATATGGATGTCAAAGAAAAATGGGAGTTGGAAACAAATATTATAATAACAGATGAAAAATGGGAGGAATCATTCAAAGCAGGACATAAATTAACCAACAGTCCAACATGGAGGGAATTTGATTGGAAGGTGAAAATGCAGTATTTTAACACTCCATCTATCACATCAAAATATAGTAACACATCTGAGCTATGTTGGAGGGATTGTGGAATGGTGGGGGACTTCACACATATATTTTGGGGTTGCCCAAAGCTCCTGGATTTCTGGAAGAGTGTTCAAAAGGAAATTGAACAGGTGTTGGGCATTAATTTTACCTTAGATCCAGCACTCTGTATACTGGGTATACTCCCTGATAATATGACAGATAGAGAGTTAATTTATTTACTGAGAATTCTACTTTTGATAGCGCAAAAAAATGATAAGTTTCCTGGTTGAAGCCACAACCCCCCAGCATAACGCAATGGAGACAGGGTAAAAAAATATCTTTATCATGGAGAAAATCACAGCAAAAATACAGTTGAAAACAGACAAATTTGTTAAAAGATGGTCACCATTAATACAGGCGATGCCAGAACTCTAGCCACCTTTTTAAAAAAATCAATCCATTTATTTATTTATTTTATTTACTTTTTCGTATTTATTTTTACTTTTATTACACCTGTTGATCGTTAGGTTAATATCACAGTTACAGTAGTCAATTCATAGGTGGTACGAGAGTTAAGGTATATGATGAGTGATACCCTTGTTTAGGTAATATGTGAATTATTATTACCAATGAGGAAGTAGTTATTAACCATGTTCATAACAGACATGAAAAGAAGAGAACATACGTGAAAACAGGTGTAACTGAATATGTATCTCCTTCATGTTGTATGTATGTTGTATTATGTGTGTTGAAGAAATTTTAAAAAGTGAGTAAGAAAAAATAAACTCCATGGGCACTGGTCTAAATCCAACATCCAATTCTGCATCCAATAACATTGTAGGAGTATCTTCACCACAAGGACTGCAGCGATTCAAGAAGGTGGCTCACCACCATTTTTCAAAATAATTCGGGATGGGCAACAAACGCACACCTTGCAGGTGGAGTCCAGATCTCAAAAAACAAATTTGTGAAAAACTTGTTAGGCCCATGTAACAGATCGGCTTCAAATTGCTCAAACAGTAGTATGAAGTATGCCTGGTTCACGACAGTGGAGATGAGTTAGCTTAGGTTGTATTGAGTTGTAGATATAGACAATTATTGTGTTGTAGGATTTTGACCCAACAACAATTATGTACTTATTTCCAAATGAAAACGATACAAGTCTTGGAGGTGACCTTGTAAGTAAATTGGCATTATTCCTATTTTCCCAAACCCAACCTAAACAACGTTAAGTATTAAAATTAGCTCCATGGAATTAACTTCCATATATATGTCTGTTAATAAACCTCCATTCTACACACTTTGACTTCAGATTATCCATATCTGTTGTACATTCCCTACAACCCTGTCCCCAACAAACACACATAGGCACTAGAGTCCCACTTATCTATAATATCTACAGCCCTAAAGTATAGAAGTTGAGATTTCATGTTGCAGTTGTGTAAGACGTTGGTGAGGCCACATTTAGAGTATTGTGTTCAGTTCTGGGCACCATGTTATAGAAAAGATGTTGTCAAACTGGAATGGGTACAGAGAAGATTTACAAGGATGTTTCCAGGACTAGAGGGTCTGAGCTCTAGGGAAAGGTTGAGTAGGCTGAGACTCTATTTCTTGGAGCACAGGAGAATGAGGGGTGATCTTACAGAAGTGTATAAAATCATAAGAGGAATAGATTGGGTAGATGCACAGAGTCTCTTGCCCAAAGTAGGTGAATCGAGGACAAGAAGACACAGGTTTAAGGTGAAGGAGAAAAGATTTAATTGGAACCTGAAGGGTAACTTTTTCACACAACGGCTGGTGGGTATATGGAACAAGCTGCTAGAGGAGGTAGTTGAGGCTGGGACGATCCCAACGTTTAAGAAACAGCTAGACAGATACATGGATAGGACAGGTTTGGAGGGATATGGACCAAAAGCGGGCAAGTGGGACTAGTGTAGCTGGGACGTGTTGGGCCGGTGTGGGCAAGTTGGGCCAAAGGGCCTGTTTCCACACTGTATCACTCTATGACTCTAATTCCCAGATCTCAGCTTTAAAATATCTTCAAGGCCTTGCCCTTTCTCCATACCTACAAATTCAATCGTATTCTCCATTCTACCTGTACTCTTCTGTTCTACATTCTTGCAATTTACCCAATCCCTTCATCCCACCAACAGGAGCCATTGGCTTCAGCAGTCTAGCTCTTCCAACTTGGAATTCCTACAGTATGTCTATTCAAGAAGTGTTTCATAATGACAGGAAACTGGTTGAGAAAAAAAATGATAAACAGCATGTTTGATACAAGGTAGAAGTCAAAGAACCATTCCATTATGAAAGTTCTGCTATTGTACATAAAGGTGGTGCAGAATTTTTTAAGCTATGAGTAAATCATTAAAAAAATACCCCAGATCTCTTCACATTACACTCCAATGAAGATCATGGATAGGGTACTTGGTGTACAAAACAATTCCTTTACCAGGTGATGTGCCAGTTAGAGAGAGATACCTGGATGTTCCCCTAAGACACGCCTGGCCTTAAAAAACCCTCAGTATAACTGCACAGAGGAGACTATAGGAGGGATGAAGCGCTCTGGAACCTCTGGTTTATTCCACAAATAGAACAAAAATATTCTTCAGTTCAGTACATCTGAATTCTTCATTTTCATAAAGATTATACAAAATGAATTTGATTGGAAAAATGCAAGTTCAGTTCCAATACATTCATTAACTTGCATCAGATATAAAACATTGACTACACAACTTGAATTATTAACCAGTTCCTATTTCGACCTTGCCATAAATGTATCTGCATAATAGAAATAAACAACATACAGGTAAATAGAAAATGATAAATTTCAGATACCATTATGGAGAACATTTTTAATTTGTCAGTCACAGAATGCTTATTCCTTCAAAGGCAGATGCCAGTTATATCTACTGTTGGAAAGAAACCCTGATATCAATTCTAAATTCCAACCATAAATCAACTTAACATTGTTTACCAGACAAAATGATTGCTTTGTAATTGTTAGCATTACTTTGTATACATACTGCCATTACCTGCCCGAATCTACTGCACTCAAACCACAAGATTTCAATGAATCCAGAAGCATACAATGAAAGTACCACCACTTTTAGTATATGTTCTTAAATCTGCATATTCTTTTACATATCAAAATGCACTTCAACCATTTAAAAACATACCACTCTATCTAAATTAGAATAAACAAATATAACTAGTAATCTCATAGCTAGCTTGATATCAATTCCATACTAAAATGTCCATTAGTGTGGCAGCTTTGTTAACAGTCCATCGTTTGAATAAATACATTTCTTGCTAGTTTTGAAGTTGCTTCTATCAAAACACCTTCCATGAAAGGGAGGTAAAAAGCTTTATTGCTGTAAAGATAATATCAAAATGTATTTGTTCTACATACTTAATAAAAATTGAACGCAGAGTAATACCCAGAAATCAAAATAATTTGATAACTAAAATGAGTGCAAAAACAGTGAAACACAACATTAAAAAGTGACACACATTAAAAATAAAATAATAATTGCACAATTTTTTTCCAAATGTAAGCAATTCCATATATTAGAGAAGGAATAATCAGCTGTGAAGTGCCTGATTTCCCTGGGTTGATGCGTTTCAATGATATTCAAGTCATATCAGGACTTTATCTTCCAGAGCTGTTTAAAAAAAAATATATATTTTAAAATTGACTTGCTATCTTATGCTATGGTCAAAATTTCCTTAATGCTCAGTCACATCATCTTGATGTGTTTAAAGTTGTAATGTGGTAATAATCTCAAAGCTTCACTGCATTTGCAGTACTTATTTTTATAATATTTCTTTCTCTATTGGTTTCATATTGCATTGTGGGATAGAATTCTAATATTAAATTCTAATATTAATATCAGTGCACTGATTTTCTCTGTTGATCTATTCATTATGTTTGTAGCGGCCAGTTTCTCGTCTATCTCAATTAGCTCCCAAGCTGCCACTTGCATAGACCGGGTCAGCGATAAGCGTAATAACTCGAACAACTAATAACAGAGATCCTCCTAGACGTTTAATAGTTAGTCTTCTTTATTTGAAGGTGCAATAAACATATTGGCATATCTCTTGTCATCGACTGGTTATTAATTGCTAGGTAAAATTCCATATCTTACCACAGTCTATGCGATCGTTACGAATTGTCAGATATAACTTCGACACAGTTTGTATTAATCTTCTAGTTAATAAAACTTACAGGCGATTACATCGTGGCTGATAAATCTTTTGGCGGAGCTTCTAGCTGACCCTCTGTCAGCACCTCCCAGCTCATCCACTATGCCCGCACGTACCCAACTGCCCATACTCTGGCTCCGCCCAGCCCCTACGTAAGCATTGCATTAACTCTATAGTGTCCAAACTACAGCAGAATACAAGGTAGTGATATTAATAAGCAAAAATAACTAATAACTGCAAAATGGCTCCTACAATGTTTATACTAGAGAAATTCATGTATGAGCCTCATCATGGACTAATTAGTGTAACTGGGATCTCAATAACAACATTAAGTGTACATTAATTTTAAAACTCTTAAAATTGACCGATGGCCGCCACTGATGATAATTTTGCTTCCTTCCCTCTATCATATCATATCATATCATATATATACAGCCGGAAACAGGCCTTTTCGGCCCACCAAGTCCGTGCCGCCCAGTGATCCCCGTACATTAATCTCATTTGCCAAATGTAAACTCGTACTCAAAAGATGCATCTCATTACTTGAATATGAACCTCAAATCCTAATGAAAATACAAATAGGAAATTTAAAACTTATTTTGAAAGAAATCTGTTTAACTGCATAATAATTACAGAAATGTTTTTGATAATTCATGAAATAATAAATCTATATTTCAAAGCAAAGCAAGATAAAGCTGTCTAGATATTAGACCACATGAAGGAATTGTTTTGTATTGGAATATGTTACACTGAAATTACACTGACTGTAAAATTAGACCTGGGACCAAATCCACGTAGGGAAGTCTGACGTGTAGGGGAAAAAAAACTGCAGATGCTGGTTTAAATCGAAGGTAGACACAAAATGTTGGAGTAACTCAGCGGGTCAGGCAGCATCTCGGGAGAGAAGGAATGGGTGACATTTTAGGTCGAAACACTTCTTCAGACTGATCAGTCTGAAGAAGGGTAAAAACCCGAATCGTTACCCATTCCTTCTCTCCCGAGATGCTGCCTGACCCGCTGTTAATCCTGCATTTTGTGTCTACCTAGGGAAGTCTGACAATTCACCGCTAACAAATTTGCACCAAATGATGGCCTGGTTTACACAAACCCATTTCCTTCCTTACTGGCATAAAATCATAGCTGAAAAAATACAATGTTAGACCTTCATAGAACAGTCACTATAACTCAGAGCATAATGCTTTACTTTGCTGCATTTATATCTGTTTAAAGGAACATTCTGCTGACATTGTAGAACATGACTGGGTAATTTCAAAATGGACTACAAGCTGCCAAATACATCCAAAGTTCACAGAGCACCACAACAAAGAGCAAGCATTTTCCCAGCATTTAGTTAGAGAGATGGCTGTTAAACGCCATAGGCGAGCTGGATTATCGAAAATCACAAAGTTGTTTTTTATGCACACTAAAAACAAGAGGGTAACCAAGGAAAAGAAAGGACCAATCAAGGATAAAGGAAGGGATTTATGCTTGAAGTCCTTCCAACTGCAGGAGATGCAACGCCAGTCCTCATCCTCCTCCCTCGTCTCATCCAGGTACCACAGCAGTCCTTCCTGGTGAGACAGAGATTCACAGGCACCTCGTCCAACCTCATCAACTGCATCTGGTGGGTCATGTACATCTGCCAAACCAAACATAGGCTCGACAACTACTTTGCCGAACACTTGCACTTAACACGAACACGGCCTACCGGATCTCCCAGTTGCTAACTATTATAACTCCCCATTCTGACCTTTCTGTCCTTGCCTCTTCAAGCACCAGAGCAAGGCCACACACATAACAAGAGCTAGTTTACAACCCAACGGTATGAACACTGTACCTTCCATTTTCAGTATCTTAGCAACAACAGCTTGCTTCCCTTTCCTCTCCCAAGAAACCCCCCTTTCTTCCCCCCTCCCCCAAAACCTGACTGACATTGCACCATTTTTCCCATCTCCCCCTCTACTTGTACTGTTTACAATTGTTACACAATTTGCAACTCTTCTATCCCTGACCGTAACAATTCACAACTCTTCATCCTCACGGACTCACACCTGCATCTCTGGCCTGTGTCTAACAATCTACCTATGAAGTAACCCCCTCGTCTATGTTCACCTATTACCGACCATGCTCTGTCCTGCCCCTCTTCTCTCCCAATTTTCTTTCCTGTCCCCCTACAATCAGTCTGAAGAAGGGTTCCAACCTGAAACGTCACCCAACCATGTTCTCCAGGGATGCTGCCTGACCCGCTTAGTTACTCCAGCATTTTGTGTCTATTTTGCATCTGTATTCACCAAGGAGAGGGACATAAAAATAGTGAGATCAGTGTGGAGAATACTAATATTCTGGGGCAGTTTGAGATCAAGAAGGAGGCGGTTTTGGAGCTCTTGAAAAGCACTCAGTAGATAAATCCCAAAGGCCTTATGGGATTTATCCCAGGTTATTGAGACAAGAGAGATTGCAGGAGCATTGATGAAGATCTTTGTATCTTCACTAGCCACAGGCAAAGTCATGGATGACTGGAGCATCCAATATTGTTCCTTTGTTTAAAAAGCGAAATAGAGATAAGCTGTTGATCACATGGATCTTAGTAAGGCATTGGTAAAGTCTCTCATGATAGGCTGATCCAAAAGATCAAGATACATGGGATCCACGGTAATTTAGTCGTTTGGATTCAGAACTGGCTTACTCATAGAAGACAAGGTTGTGGTGGAAGGATATTTTTCAGCCTGGAGGTTATTTGATCAGTGGAGTTCTGCAGGGATCTGTGCTGAGACCTGTTGTTTTGTGATATACATGTCCAGTCAATACCAATGCTGGCAGAGTTGTAGACCACTAAGGAAGGCTGACAAAGTATACAGTAGGAAACAAATCAGTTACAAAATTGGGTGGTGAAATAGCAGATGGAGTTTAATCCAAGCAAGTGTGAGGCATTGCACTTTGGGCAGTCTAATGCAAGGGGAAAGTATACAGTTAATGGCAAGTCCATGAACAGCATTGATGTATAGAGGGATCTCGGGGTCCAAGTCCATTGCTCCCTGAAAGTGGCAAGTCAAGTAGATAGAGAAATAAAAAAGTATGGTACTCTTGCCTTCATCAGTTGGGGCATTGAGTATAAGAGTCAGGAAGTCATGTTGCAGTTTTATAGGACTTTGATCAGGCTGCATTTAGAGTAGTGCATGTAGTTCTGGTCACTCCATTGCAGGAACAATGTCGAGGCTTTGGAGAGGGTGCATAGACGTTTATCCGAATGCTGCTTGGATTAGAGGGTAGTCACTATAATCCCATGAGCTGGGTGGTTTGCTCAGGATTATCAGAAACCTGATAGAAGTATATAAAATTATGGTGGGCATAGATAGGGTCAACAGCGATAACCTTTTTTCCAAGAATGGAAATATCAAGGACTAGAGGGCATAGCTCTATGGTGAGAGAGGGGGGCAACGTTTAAAGGATATATGCAGGGCCTTTTGTTTATTAAGCGATAGGTGGGTATTTAAAATGCACTGCTGGATGTGGTGGTGGGTGCAGATGCTATACTGGTATTTAAGAGGCTTTTGGATAGGCACATGGATATGCAGGGAATGGAGCGATATAGATTATGGGTAGGCAGAGCATTGCGGGCCAAAGAACCTGTTCCTGTGCTACACTGTTCTAGTTTCTATTAGATACTCATTGCACAGATGCCTGTGTAGTGAAATAGTTGACAATATTCCATTACTGGAGGCATCTTTACAGTCATGGCCATTACTCAGGATGGGTCAGAGAGCTCTGGACTGGAAGCAAAATCAACTCAAATTTAAGAGTCTCCTCTTACACCCTAGCTCAGCCACCCTGATGAACAGGCTCAGGTTTTCCAAAGGCTACATTCATTGATATTTATGATACTCCTCATTAAGACCCTAAATCGTATCTGAGCGCTAGGCAACATTGCAGGATTTAGAATCAACCAGCATTACTTGCTATTCACTTGCAGGCTGCCATTGACTGCATTTAAGTGCCCAATATGGGTCCCCCTTAATAAATTGGACCTCGTTTTAGGGGCAAGAATAGTTTCCATTTTCTCAACGAGCAGGTCTTTGTAGATCTCAAGGAGAATTTCCTCAAGGTGAATGCCATATTTCCAGGAAGAAAACATGACTACTTCATCCCAAGACAGCCCACATTGTTGGATATTTTGAGATGGAGTTCCTGAATGGATGGATCCAGAGAGATAAGTGTTATTTTCTACTTCTCTAGTTACCCAGAACAATGCGTTACCCAACTGCAACAGCTAAGTGTAGATACAATCGACCCACAGATTACACTAATCCTACCTTTAGAAGCTTACTTAGTGTGAGAGTGAAAGTAACAGTGTGTGTGTGTGTGTGTGTGTGTGTGTGTGTGTGTGTGTGTGTGTGTGTGTGCGCGCCATGCCTTGATAAGTATGTGTGCGAATACAGTATTTGTATTGGCATGTAATTCACAACACACCTTGCAAGATCTTGACATTTTTCCAGGTATGAGGCAGAGTTTCTCATCGTGAAGCCCATTCTAACCAGCTCCTGCAAGTCACCTAAAGGTACGCAAGTGCTCCCTCAAGGAATATATCTCAAATTAGGTCTTCTCTGTCAGTTTAACTCAACTCTTCCCCGCAGACCCTTCATCCTCCATTTTAGCCAAAGTCTGACGACGTCTGGCTGTTATGTGAAGTGTAGCTTTAGGTCCAACTCCATTTCTTGGTTTTTATGCAGCCATGGTTGGCAGCTGCATTCAAATAAAGTCCAGTCCCCCAGGGACGAAATAAGTCTAATTTTAACACTTTTTTAGGTGTAAAAATGTCTAATTCTGTTTCCAACACTTTCACAGCTAAGTTTACTTTTTTTTTTAAACGGGTACTATTTTGATAATATTACAAGTCACAATGTTTTAGGACAACAAATATAAATTAGAAGTCATTTCTAGACTAGACTGATTGCAAAATGGTGTTTGCAGTTAATCCGGGTTTTTTTGCTACATGCACCATTGTGTGAACAGGCCAGGGAATATTGGGCAACTGCTAATGAAGTCCAACCATCAACATGTGATAATACCCCAGTATTAAACTATCCAACCTTTCTGCATTAGCTTCTTCAGGGGGAACCCGAATGAAACAGGTATAGCAGCAAAAATCAGATAGGTGCACTAGATACATTATATCCTATATATTGATCATAATTCAGCAAATTATACCAAACTTAAATTACTGATGAATTGCAAATTATTTTGCCAGATATGTATACATTCACAAAAATGTAATACAATTAACCACAAAATTCACCACTAAAGATGATGATATTAACAATAAAATACATTCATAGGAAATAACTACACTCTCTTATCTGGATCTAATGCAAGAAACTCACCTTTAAGTTAAAGCCCAAAAGGTCACTAATAACACCAGACACAGCTGAAAGGATCACCACTTGGGTGATGTTGTACAGCAGCGGATTCATAGTCAGCCCATATAATCTGAAAGGGGTGTCCAGTTCCTAAAGAAAAATGCACATTAAACATTACAAAATATTTTTGAAATAGACCAGCAATGCCACTTAAATGCTGTGGTTGCTACATTGACCACTCTATTTTAGGTATTTTCTTTCTACTGAATATCTTAATTTTATAAACATTTCTTCTTACTTGCTATCATTCTTTGAGGCAATATATTTAATTATTGATTAGTGTAATTGTTGGGGTAATCTGAAATTTCAACAGCAATATTAGGGTCATCTCTGTATTATGCATGTTAACCTACTAAATCGTTAATATCCCAATATATCATAGTTTACAAAAGTGCATTTTTACCTAAGTTTTGAAGCAATTTCTCGTTGTCCCTTGAACCTCCCAAACATATTTAATCTTCTTTGTTGCTTTGGACAACAACACTTGCCACTATTCTGCCTTGTGCCGCAACTCACTGACTGTCCTGACATTGTTACCTTGTTTCCCAGCTGCCCTTACCCAGCCATCAATGCCATGAACTCTGGATTCCAACATCTTGGGTTCAAAATAAATGTGCATGAAATAATTCTCTTTCAAAGGAAGCTTTGTCTCACCCACATCAATTACTCATTTAGGAGATTAGCCACGTTTCTCTGTGATTTGTTTCATTTCCTTTGGAAAGGCTGCTGTGATGTCTACATTTGCTTTCCCCCCCCCCCCCCCCCCCCCCCATGGCTGCTTTGAATGTGTCAGCACTTTCAGAAGATTCATCACTCCCTTTCACATTGTTCCCCCCCCCCCCCCCACCAAGACCAGCTGCAACAATCTCATTCTTTCACAGATCATTAAATTTGGCAACACATGCTTTTGATTCTGATCTTTTAACCACATCCTTAACCATTTTTTTTCATTCCCATCATTATATTATCTCTGCCTGATGTAACATAGGCAACATTTTTGCAGGGGTTAAATTCTATTGTAACTGGTAGAGGTTTATTTCCAATAGAGTACTAATACTAAAGAAATAGATTTGATTGTTATTGTTAAGGGAATCTATTCTTCCTGTCTCCCCCCCCCCCCCCCCCATCCCTCAGAGGAAAAAAAGCACTATAATTGAGCAAAATTATCTTACGGAGTTAACTGCATTATCATGAACATTTATCAACTGAACATTAATTTATCAAGTACCACTGGTATTACAGCAATTACATTATCTCATTGCTGATGATGCATTTCAGAAAATACAAATGCTATTTACAACACTTACTTTTCTGCTTCCTAATCTATCCAAGTACTCCCAATGATGCACTTCATTAAGTAATTTTCCCAACATCAATGTAGTGTTCAAATTTTGACCCTCAGAACAAATGACCTTGAACAGTGGCCATTTTTCATACAAGGCTGTAGATTCTTTAAAGGCAAGAGCCCTTGAGTTTTCAACACAAAATTTGACTTTTTAATTTACTTAAATCCTTATAATTATCGCAAAGCATTTTATACAATTCAATTATTTTTCCAAATGGTTCGGAATCTAAACATTATTAATGTTTAGCACGGTGGCACAGCGGTAGAGTTGCTGCCTTACAGCGAATGCAGCGCCGGAGACTCAGGTTCGATCCTGACTACGGACGCCGTCTGTACGGAGTTTGTACGTTCTCCCCGTGACCTGTGTGGGTTTTCGCCGAGATCTTCGGTTTCCTCCCACACTCCAAAGACGTACAGGTATGTAGGTTAATTGACTGGGTAAATGTAAAAATTGTCCCTAGTGTGTGTAGGATAGTGTTAATGTGCAGGGATCGCTGGGCAGCACGGACTCGGTGGGCCGAAGAGCCTGTTTCCGCGCTGTATCTCTAAATCTAAATCTAATGTGCTTGACGCCCCAGACTGAAGAAGTTGTTCCAGCCCAGTTCTATATTTGGTCAAAGCGTGTAAGGATTATTCTGGAGACAGTGCCTCAGCAATAGTTCACCCAATGCTTCCTCTTTGTCTGAATTTTGCTGCCTAGCATGATCGTATAGACTAGTCTGGTAAGATCAGCTGTCTACATCGACCCGTTTGTTTCCAGGATCATGTGTGGTAATTTAGATTGAGAATGAATCTGGTGAATCAAATTTGTTCATATTACATGTTATTAATTATCTACTTTCAATTTATATTGTAAATTTTTTTAAAAGAATGCTTTTTAGTCACAAAATATAGTTTGGAATTTCTTTATACCTTCAGCAACTTTGTTGCAAGCTTCAAGACATTATTCACCAAGTTTAGCTCTTCCTTTTTGTTAGGTTTCTTTTCCATCTTCAAATATAAATTAATCTAGTGAAAGGAAGAATCATGGATTGTTGGTAAATAGACAGCCAATCTCTGAAAGTTGGTGTTTGCATTTTGTCAACATATACCATTCAAATCAATGAACAGATTTTAAAACAATTTGCATTGAGAAAATCAACGTGTAACTTTAGTCTGATTTTGCTACTGGTAACACCAAGGTTCACATGCACCTCTAACCTCACCCAGAGTTGCAAATCTGTGGAACTCCTGGCACAGAAGGCAGCGGAGGCCAATTCACTGGATGTTTTCAAGAGAATTAGATTTAGCTCTTAGGGCTAAGGGAATCAAAGGATATGGGGAAAAAGCCGGAACGGGGTGGTGATTTTAGATGATCAGCCATGATCATATTGAATGGCGGTGCTGGCTCGAAGGGACAAATGGCCTACTCCTGCACCTATTTTCTATGTTTCTATCTACTGCATCCAGTATTCCCGGTGTGGACTCCTGCACATCGGTGAGATCAAGCGTAGACTCGGAAACCGTTTCGCTGAACACTTACTCTTGGTCCCAAGGCCTTCTAGATCTCCCACATTCACACGCAAATTGGAGGAACAGCACTTCATATTCTGCGTTTCTAACTTTCAACCCAGCAGTATGAATATTGAATTCCCTAACTTTAGGTGACTGCTACATTTCTCTCTGCCCTCCCCTCGCTTTTTCAGCTCCCATTTCCTCCACTAAAAGTCAGTTAACCAGTTCCACAGTTCACAACGATGTCTCCCACTTGCCACCACACCATCCCTAGCCAACAATTGGCCTATCAGGGAACCACCTTGCCTGAGGTAATCTGTTGCCAGCCGTGATTTGTCCATGCCTTTTCTTGTTTCCAGTTGTGCCCCCCCCCCCCCAAAATCATTCTGAAGAAGGGTACAAACCCAAATCATCACCTATCTCTCTGTCCAACAGAATTTTCTGTTTTTATTTCAAATTCATAGCATTCACGACATTTTACTTTTATGGTAAGAAATTCACGTCCATTTTTTTAAAGAAAGTATCAGAAAATAAATTAGTTGATCACCTGCTCTGTCAGTAATATTGAGGTATTGCTGTATTTGTTATTTGTCTCAGATCCAAGCATGACAAATCTCAATAGATACAATGTTAATGAGACACACCAGATCACCAACTCCCAATTGTAGTGAAAATCAAGGAAAGTTTCATGGATATGAAGCAGCTACAAAAAAAAAAAGAGAAAACAGGTTAAATTAAAAATAACTCTACATATGTTTTCTTCTACCACTTTGATAACCTCATTTTTATTCATTATATTCCATTTGCCATGTCCTTCCCCATTCAATTGCTGGACCATTTTATTATGTAGTCACTCAGCATTTTTTCTGGTCCATTATTCAATAACATCACAATGTCCTTGACATTGATGTCACTATCCTACATGGGCACAACAATCCTTAATATCTAAAAATATACTATTCTTGATCTCAATTATATTAATTGACTGAGCCTCCACAGCTTACTTCATAGTGAATTCCATAAATTCATCATGAAGAACTTTGTTTTTCTTAATTTCAACCGTCATAAATGGACATCCCCTAATTTAGATTCTCTGACCTTTGGTCCTAGACACCCAGCTAGGAGAAAGAATAATTCCACATGGATCCTGTCAAGCCCCTTAAGCCCCTAAATGTTTGCTGAATCTAGATTAACTTTCAGTGAACGCGTACAATGGCACATGTCCCTCTATACACCAATGCCTTTCAGTTAGGAAATAATGTTAAAAAGCAAGACCACAAGGGTAGTAATCTCTGGATTACTCCCAGTGCTACATGCTCGAAAGGATCGGAATAGGAAGATAGGACAGATGAATGCGTAGCTCAGGAGTTATTGCAGGGGGAAGTGATTCAAATTTTTGTGGCACTAGGCCCTCTTCTGCGGCAGAGGTGACCTGTACTTGAGGGACGGGTTACACTTGATCTGGAGGAGGAACCGTTATCCTGGCAGGCAAGTTTGCAAGTGCTACCAGGGAGAGTTTAAAGCAGATTGGCAGGGCGATGGGATCCAAAGCAGTACTTTGGTAAGTGGAAGACTGGAAATTGATCCAGAAGACAATGACAGCAATGACAGGACAGGCAGAGAGTGAGGAAATAAGTTTGGATTAAATTGCAATTATTTCATTGCTAGAGGTTTGACAAGTAAGATGAACTCAGCGTCTAGAAACATGTGGGACTTCATTACTATTACGACAGAAACCTGGCTAAGGGAGGGACAAGATTGGCAGCTTAATGTTTCAGGTAATAGATGTTACAGATGAGATGAAGTGCGTAAAGAGGAGAGGAGCTGTTTTATTGATTAAAGAGAACAGCAATAGCCTGAGATGACATTACTGAGAAATTGCACAATGATGCTATATGTAGTGGGCCCTACAAGGGAGAGGGTACTTTTAGGAACAATGTAAGAAATAAGGAAGATGGGTACAAATTAATACTCAAACTACAAGATAAACATTGTGGTCAAGTATAATCTTACCTGTGCACAGCAAATAAATACCACAGATAGAGTCAACAAGAATGCAGATGAAACGATGACATCGACTGATCGCTGAGGACCTCGTCTCTGTTTTAAGAGATTAATAACTGAATTAATATTTTACAAGGTACAATTTTTAACCTTTATACGCTGGTTACTACAAGAACATTTAAAGATCACTAATAATATGTAAAAATATTTAATAAATGACCAGAAAGAATGGATCAGTAGTCCTCACTGATACATAACTTTCCATTGAAAAGCTTGTTTACAGTTTAAAAATCAAAAACAACTTATCTATAGGTTACTTAGTGAAATGTCCTTATGTACATATTAACTGGCTAGTTGAATTTGTACCTGCATTTTAAATAGATTTTCCTACAGATTTTAGTACAAGATTCAGATACAATCTAAGAACCAATAAAACTCTCTCTCTGTAACTTCTGTAACATATAAAAATACACTTTTTTATTGACACACCAGTAAAATGTTTTTTTTCCCCTCAACCGAGTTCCATAAATACTTTTAATCAAAAATAGACACAACGGGCTGGAGTAACTCAGTGGGTCAGGCAACATCTCAGGATGTAGGATCTCTGAATCGAACAAGGATACGTGACGTTTCCAGTCAGGACCCTTATTCAGACTAATTGTTGTGGGGGGAAGAAAGCTGGAAGAGAGGACGGGCAGAACAAGGCCTGGCAAGTAATAGGTGGATTCAAGTCGGGGGCTGGGGTGGGGTTGATAGGCAGATAGTTGGACAAAGGCTAAAGATGAAAATACAGAAGATGTGAGACGGGGGGGGGGGGGGGGGGGGGGAGAAGTAGCTATATGTCCAGGTGGGCCACAGGGCAGAGAGGAGAGAAATCAAAAGAAGGAAGGTTGTTGCTCAACTTCATAAATGCTGATCAGACATCAGCAGGTGTGTTGTGTGCTATTCCGGTCGCCACACTATATAATAATAATAATAAGCATTTATTTTATATAGTGCTTTACCAGGTGCTCAAAGCGCTTTACAAAAACAGTCATAACATAAAAACAAACAGACAAACTATCCTGACGGAGAAGCGGCGAACAAACAGCGCCAGCGTCCTCTATGAAGGATTTGATAGTGCTGAAGAAAGTGCAGAGGAGATTCACCAGGACGTTGCCTGGGATAAAACATTTGAGTTAACAGGCGAGACTGGAGAACGTAGGTCTGTTTTCCCTGGAGCACAGGTTAAGAGGAGATATTGGGATTGAGATACAGAAAATTTGTCAAGGATATCAATAAGGTAGATTGCAGCAATCTTTGTCCCCTTATCAGGAATAAAACTAGAGGACATAGATTTAGAGCAAGGGGTGAAAGTTTTGGAGGGAGTCAAAGAGTGGTGAATATTTGAATGCACTTCCTGAGAGAATAGTGAAAGCAGAGCTGCTAACATTTAACAGATGGCTGGATGATCCCTCGGATCACCTGGACATTGAAGATTCGAGGATGGGATTATTATGAATGGGTGCCCACTGATTGGACATGTTGGGCTGAATGGCCTGTTTCCATGCTGTATGACTATTTCAGTGGTAGAAAGCCAAAGAGCAGCAGATCATGGTTAAACTCTTCAACATTTGATATCCTTACTGCCTGCTATTCCGTGGCTTATCAAATAATAAGTGCATCAGCAAAAGCTGCCAGTGTCACATGAATCCTATTTATGATGTACTAGCCATTACTCCCCCACCCCATATAGATTTGTACATAAATGTAATTTCATAATTCATATGCATTGTAGATTTTTAATAAAAACTAAATTACCATTTCAGTGTTGTGCTTTGCCAATGGAATAATTATAAACAGGTGGTGTGATCAAGAGAGTTGAATTAAAGAAATAAAACTAAAGATAAATGTATTTTAATGTTGCTAATTGTGAATGTGAAGTCTCAAGCAAAAATTCTTGTGCACAGGGATTGTGGTTAATGGGAAATAGGATATATTTTGAAATTATTGCTAAAGGCGGAGTAAAGGACAATTTGTTTATTAACTTGGCTCTACTGCCTTCAGAGTCTTAGTACCTATGGACAAATCAGGACCCTTTCCAATTACATAGGATTTTTTTGTGCAATTGCCATCCTGTTAAATGGCAATTGTTAATTAAATTAAAACAGCATGATTACAAATGAATCCAAATCAGTTGCATCCATTCCAGCGCTGGAATCAGATGCCATTTTAGGAAATTGCCGACACACACTCACTTTCACAGGTGGTCATTAACTTCCATCAATAGAGCTAGTGTTTCCAAATTCACATGCATTGGAAGGATAACAAGGCTATGTTCCTATGTTTTATAATAATAATAATAATAATAATAATGCATTACATTTATATAGCGCTTTTCTAAACACTCAAAGACGCTTTACAAGGTTTACTAAAAACATAAAAGAAAATAAATAGATAAATAAGTAAACGAAGAGAAAAGGAAAAAGAAGGTGAGGTGACGGTCAGTGATTGAAGGCAGTGCTGAACAGGTGAGACTTCAGTGATGTTTTGAATGTGGTGAGTGAGGAGTCTCTGACAGTTTGGGGTAGTGAGTTCCAGAGTGTGGGAGCAGCGATGGAGAAAACCCTGTCCAAAAGCCCTATTTATCTCTCCAAAATAGGAATTTTAAAGCAATATGTTATTCTTGTTCTTATTCATTTATATTGGCATAAATTCTTAACTGCAAAACCATGTGATATTAAAGTCAGCAACTTTACGAATTACGAATATGTCTGTGAATAAATTGCTGATTCTCAGGATAAATTGCTGATTCTCTATAGCTAGAGAGTAAATGCCACTCTCATTTTATTGGATAAGTACCCATCCAATTTCATCTGGATTCATTGAAGTGCTGATTCATGATTAAATGTACATGGAAATTAAATTGCACTATTTATTATGCAGCCAGTCAACTTAAAAGTCTAAATTAAATGCATAGGCAGAAATCTTCAGGATTCTATCAGCAGCAGGATACGAAATGAAGCACACAGCACATGTACAAAGGTACCACACAAATTAAATGATTATTCTAACATCAGAGGGAAGATGTACTCTTGCCATCCTAACATGAAATTACAGTTTGGTCACTTTCTAAATGGTATCAAAGTGTCTTCTTACCCCAAAGTTAAAAATCAATGAAAACTGCAGTCACAAAATTAAACACAAATTGCTGGAGTAACTCAACAGGACAGGCAGCATCTCTGGATAGAAGAAATGGGTGATGTTTCAGGTCAAGACCATTCTGTGTGAGTGTGCAGAAAGGCCTCGACCCAAAACGTCACCCATTCCTTCTATCCAGAATGCTGCCTGTCCCCGCTGAGTTACTCTAGCATTTTGTGTCTATCTGCAGCCAGCATCTGCAGTTTCTTCCCACACATCATAAAATTAAATCTAGATACTAGTCATCTGCTGTATAACATACAAGAAAACAATATCCATTTATATAAAAAAGAATCTCCATGTACATTCTGTCAGACCATAAACGTCACATTGGAATTACACTTTTTTGTCAACTTTGTTCAATATAGAAAACTATCCCCATATTTATAACAAAATAGGCCTTATCAGTCTGATGGTGTCATTGAATTTATGAAAACTTCTCTAAGTGTTTCAAACTTATTTTTTTCATCCTCACCCAAATGTCCATTGCCCAAAATAAGAGTTCTTGGTTCTTGGTCCTCCAAAATATTCCAAATGGAATTTAAACTGGAGGTGGCGGAGTATGGACTTAAGCAAGAAGGGTTTCTTGCCAAACAACATATACATTCTGTATTGTTATTCACAGCAAATTCTATTAATGGGCATCATCGTGTGTCTTTTAATACCTTATAAACCTGGTCTGACAAGAATACCACAATTGTGTTCTGAGGACAAAAGCATATCCACATAATGTGCTCTTGATCTCAAACAACATACCAGGAGAACGGAAATGTAAAGGCAATATCAGCACGAAATATCAGTATTAATTTAATTTAATATCCGGGCCTTTCATTGGGAATGAGGAACAGGTGAAAGGGAAATTACACAAATACATCAATTAATATAAATACCTTTAATAAAAACATGTTCCAAACTGGCTCTAAGTTGCAGTGAAGTAATTATTAGAGAAAAATAGATGTTTTGTATACCAGCTACCTCTACACTACAATTGAACATGTTAAAAACTGGTTCCTTCTTTACAATTAGCATATTTTATGATACAGGCTAAAAAAAATTAACCTCCAATGATTGGAATGAGAGTTAAAATGTGTACTTTTTCTTGCCAAAATAAAGGAATGTCATTAGAGTATATGGAACACAGAATGTATAAAAGGTCACATGCATCTTAGCAAGCTCCCAATTTTCTCAATGAAGAGAATGGATGATATTTGTGTTTTTCTGCAAAACTATCCTGCTAATATCCTCCACCCTGCCACCAATGTGCCCCTGGAGGATATCATTAGCAATCTAATTCCATATCTGCACTGGATATCAGAATTTAAAAAATGCATTGTATCGCAGTGTTAGTACTAGTATAAAGAAGAGATTTCTACCCAATAATACTCTTTATTACCCAGAAAAATATAAAAGAACACATACATCTTAGCAAGCTCACAATTTTTTCAATGAGGAGAATGGATATTATTTGTGTTTTTCTACAAAACTATCATGATGGATTTGATTCATTGCAGCTGCCAGAATTCTAAGAATTGGAAGAGCACCCCACCCATTTGTTTGTAGCCACTTACTTTCTTATCCTCCTTCCTGGAAAGCTGCTCTCCAGAAAACTAGAATGAAATTGAGCCTCCTAGCCAACTGTCTCCGACGATATCTTGCAACATTAACTAAACAGTGTCAATCTTTGGCAGCACAAGTGGCTCTCTGGTCTGAAATCCGAAATGAACAGTTTCTCACTGTGGTTCCCTTCTTTCATTTGCCATGATAGCTTCCAGCAAAATTATCATTCTCTTATGTGTCAGGAAGTGGAAATTCCTGAAGAATAGTGTCCCTGACATGGCCACTAGGCACAACCAAAAGCTTTAATCCATAAAGATAGCCCTTTCTCAAGCACTCTAAGGATCCTCAATGGAATTATTGTGGAATGCAGATACATTTAGATTCAAAATTTGGCAATAAGTTCAATTTACCTTGAGATATGAACGTAATGAAAGCCAAATTTTTATATTTTGCACTTTCTTGAGTCGAAAATGTGGAACTTCAGATTTTCTGGCCCGTCTTGCTGAGGTCAAATGGCCAAAAAGTTTGGCAAATAGCAATCTCTATGAAACAAAAGGCAAGTTGTTTAACTATTCCTTGAAGTTGCAACAAGGAACAAAAAACAAAATAATAATCTGTCATTAAATAACAGGGCTGTTTAAAGGTATGCCTCAGATTTAATGTACATTTAAACAAAAACACATTCACCGCCAAAACATTATTGTCCAGGCCTATTACACCAGGGGTATATTACACCAAAATATCCTTTGAATCTTATTAGCATATGTTGAAACAAAAAAAACATCACCATCATTGGACACCATTTTTTTTGAGAAAACTCTCAAAACTATTTTAAATTATTAGAAAGCCAAATAAAAGCCTGGTATATGCACAGCACCATTATCTCTTTCACCTTGGCTGAAACAGTTTTATAGCCAATGGAGCACTTCTGAAATATAGACATTTTAACAAATTCAGCAGCAAAATTGTTTACACTAGGTTTGCACAAAGAGCAACGATATAATGACCAAATAATCAACCCTTAATGATGGGGATTAAAAGAGAAATATTGGCCAGGTCACCAGATACGCCCCATTTCTTTTCCCAGGCCTTGGAATTTTCCATTTCTGCTCGACGCAGTAAACCAGGCCTCACTTTAACACCTAACATGAACGGTGACACTTCCGACATTACTTCCTCAGTTTATTAGCATTCTTTTTACATTTAACCCTCTTTTCAAGTACTAGGAGCCTGAAACTTTGCTGCATGGGCAATCTAGGACACAGAGGTTAATGGAGAGAAATTGGGAAGCGTTATTGAAACAGCGAAGGTTTAAGAGGAGATTTTATAAAAATGTCCAAATTACAAGGGGCCTTCTGAAGTAAATAGGAAAAACTACCCATAGGTCAAAGAGTTGGTAAACATAAACTTAGATTATTTTTAAATATACAAAAGTTAATTTATCTTTATGACATTAAAAGTGTCCAACTGCGGACGGACAGTGACAAAATGAGAGTCCAAGAAGCAAAATTAAAAAAACACATGCAGTCAAGTGAGACTAAGTGAACAGCTATATTACAAGGTCTGTGTAGGGACAACTATCTTCCTAAAGATGCTATAAATTATTAATTTCTCTCTGGGTTAATTTATCTAATCCTGTTCATACATCAAATTCAGCTTCTATTACTTCTTGTTCCTGGCCAAACATGATAAAATATGATTAGAGTAATTTCATAAACTTATGTTCTAGTATATTAAAGTAACTGAAAAAAGTAACACAAATCAATCAAGATTCATCATAATCAATTTAATAATACTTGAAATAACCTGCTTACTTGTTTATATGTTCTCTCAGCTACACACAGCATGAAGAAAAAGATCCACATGAGGCACACACGCACCACAAAGCTTAAGATGACCATAATAACAGTTAGATTTGCATTTGAACCAAATGCAATAAAAAAGAGTTCCGCAGCAGACAGTGATGCGAGTTGCTCTACATCTTTCTGCTGAAAGAGTCTGAACAAAACTGGTGTGATGCCAAGAATCAGAGAAACCACATTCCCAAATAGCTGGTAACCAATACCTTGTTTGTAGCTGTTAACCTGTAGATGATTAAAGAATAGTAAAGTTACACATCTTCAAAAGAAAAGAATTGTGGAATCATTATCTGTGAATCATACAAATTCAGGATGAAAACAACATTTTAATTCATTAGAGCATCAGAGCCTGTTGGACTTAATAAAATTCCAATACTTCTAATAAATTTTCAGAGCAATTGTATTATCAGCTAATGGAAGATAATTATTTTTCCAAAATCTAAGCTGAATTTTGTGCTTGCTTTTTCATTTCCCGCTTCCCACTATTTCAATCTGAATCATTTACAGGTGTTCCCCAGGTTATTAACACCCGATTTATTGATAGCCCGACATATGAACAAACTTCCATAATATTATAAAATTTTAATGTTTCCATTAATATTAAATTCAAAAGTTTCCATAATATTATTCAATTCAAAGGTCCAACTTTACGCATTTGTTTGTAGACACAAAATGTTGGAGTAACTCAGCGAGTCAGGCAGCATCTTGGGAGAGAAGAAATGGATGACGTTTCGGGTCGAGACCCTTCTTCAGACTGATTTACATCTACAATTGTTTAATCCTACAAGTGACAGAAATAGTTTCCTCTCTCTTGACTTTTAGTAATTGTTCTTTCTTAACAATCTCATGCTTTTTATATCATTCATTACTAAGTTGTGGAGTGATTTTTGTACTCTTTCCGATTTACTGAGAAAAATCAACTTATGGACACCTGTAAAAACAGAACATTGACTGGAAACAGCATGTGTTGCATGTATAATATTCCATTGCTATTGTAATTAGGACATAATGTGGGCAGTAAACAGTTCTTTGAACTGTAGTCATGTACTCACTCTTTTCATAATCATGCCACTGATTTCCATCACAGACATATCTGCTTTCTTGCATTCATTGCATTCCCAGACAATTGCACTTACTCTTTCGAAGCTTATACTGGAACTGTGAAGCCATGGCAAATGATTCTAGAAAAGGACATATGATAGTTAAAGAGCATACTACATAATAATTTTTGAAATGTTTTTTTTTGTAAGCAATGCTTATTGCCTGTAGCTGACTCACATGAACACCGCCTCACTTTTACTTTTAACACCAATTGAACTTATACCATTCTTAAAATCAATAAATTACAACATTTCTTAGCAATATCCATGAACTGCCTGTTCACTAGATCTATTTGTAAATATGCGATCTAAATTTACCCTGGTGAAATGGCTGTTTTCTTTAGTGTTTTTCCCATCTCCCTGGTGTCTAAATTTCTGGTATGGACTTTTAATAAAAAATGTTGCGCAACAAAGTTCATTTTTCCACAACTTTCCTTTTGTGTTACTGCCATGGAATTCAGATTCCTAAAACAATCCACAGCCAATACGTGGTGAACTAGATTTCAACTGTGAAATGCCAGGTACAATTGGGGGGTTTGTTGATACAATGGTTTAATATTGCAAACTAAGCTCTAGGAATCATTGTTCAATCCTGATTTCAGGCACTGTACATGCAGAATTTACGTGCACTCCATGACATATTAGGCTTCTTTTCATATATGCAGATAGATTAACTAGCTATGATAAATTACCCTTTACGTGTAGGTTAATGGAAAGGGGAAGTAGAGAGGAATTGAGTAGATGAGAGAAAGAATAACTTGCGGAAGAACAGGGAAATAAAGGGAGGTGGGATGACTGGGACAGTTTCCTTGGGAGCAGGAATGAACCAGATGTGCAGATTATCACCCCAATAACAACACAGGAGAAAATAACATGTCACAAAAGTGATAATCAAATGTCATGATCAACTTGAACAGTACAGCCATCTTACCCAATATCTTTAATGTTCATGGTTTCAGTGTCACTAACGTCAACAACCTGGAGTTCACCACTGAGAAAGATTTCAGAGTTTCTGCCATATCAACAACATGGATGTGACAGCAGGACAGGAACCAGAAACTCCACAATGAATTTCTCTATGAACCCCCAAACCCTAACGAGTAGAAGAATGGAATTTGCATCACTTGACCAGATGGGTGAAGCAACAAAAGCACTCAAATTAGGGTAGAACAGTTCATTTGAATGTCTTGCCCACACTACACTTTGTACTTGCGATGCTCCTTCCGTTACAGGCCACTTACAAGATGGTTAAAACAAACTGCTAAAGTTCCTTACACCATGCCTTAATTAATCTTCAATCCCTACCAGCACAATGGACAAGAACAGCTATACTGTGGGAACACCATGACCTATAAAATGTCTCTTCAACTTGTACAGCAATGTAACATAACAATTTTTAAAAACTGCAGGTGCTGGAAATCTAAAAACAGAAAAACACTGGACATTTGCAGGTCAGGCTGCACCTATGTTAACAACTTTCTTCAGAACATGGAAGGAGAAAAAAGCTTATTAGGTTAGAAGGAAATTGGGAAAGAGGACATTTATGATAGAGTAAACCCAGGGCGAGCATGAAAATAAGCTGTGAACAAGCAACATTTGCCTAACATGAACATTTATCATTGTTCGTTCATTGTCACTGGGTCACTACCCTGGAATTTCCTGCCAAACACCAAAGAAGGCACCATCACCACAAGATTACATCGATTTTGCAAGGTGGACCAACTGCATCTACTCATGACAGCTAAACATTGATAAGTTGGTACGGTCTTGCTCAGCCCATGAAAATAATTAGAAAAACAAAAACTGATTTGTAACAACTGTACAAGTCTATACAAAATATTGCCATGTCCCACCCCCCTCCACCTCAGTTGGAAAAATGATTAAAAATAAAAACCAGGATGCAATTGTATAACTGCAAACTATAAATCTTAATCTAATGAACATCAATTAAAAATATGTAAAGAATGCTGAAACAAACCAGGTGAAATGGATCATCTCGGTACTCCTTTTTTCCAGAGGAAGTCAAGTGGCTATTCTCTCCTTCTGTCTCACTAGTGCAGGAAGTACGGCATTCAGCACACTGCAGAAGGTCTTCCCACAATACATCTTCGGTTTCCGATTCCTGGCGTGTGCTTTCTGAATCTTGCCTAGAACTTCGTGAACTGCAACTCGCGGCAGATTTAACAATCTCCTGTAAAATAGTATGATATAAAATAGTGAGATGTTGAACTTAATTCATTTGTCAGGATTAAATACATGCATCACTCCATTTAATATGATCATCAGAATTGTTTCGTAACCTCTTAGTTTTAGTTTAGAAATACAGCGGGAAACAGGCCCTTTGGCCCACCAAGTCCATGTCGACCATCTCTCACCCGTTCATGTTAGTTCTGTGCTATCCCACTTTCTAATCCACTCCCTGTACACTAGGGACAATTTACTGAGGCCAATTAACCTGCATGTCTTTTGGATGTGGGAGGGAACCAGAGCACCTAGAGGGAACCCAAGTGATCATAATGAGAATGTGCGAACGTCACACAGACAACATCTGAGGTCAGGATCGAACCCGGGTCTCTGGCACTGTGAGGCATCAACTCTACCAGCTGCGCCATTGTGCTGTCCTGAATAAGGGTTTTGACATTCAAACGAATATAGAAGACCACATCAGAAATATGTAGAAAATGTCCATTGTGTAACATCCACAATTGAAGTCATTTTAAAATATTAACACTCCCATCTGCCTAGCATTTACTTAGATAATGTAACAGTCTGGTGTTTCATGATAAAATAAATGCTAATAGGTTTTAGGTATTGGATTTATCATCAATGCCATTGTTGCTCACTGTACTTGTACCATATTGAAATATTGTACGAACATTTCAAGGCTGAACAGGTTTGAAGACCTTTTGAGGAATAAATGGATTATAACCTCAGCAATGTAGTGTCTTTTGTATTGGTGAGATTTTCTGTTCCGTAATACACAGTCACTTGAAGTTCGGTCAAAATTGCGATGTTGTGCGAATGCTTGGACTCCAGCTTCCCCATCTTCATCACTTGAAACATCATCTGATACATTTACCACTGCTCTAGCCCCTTCCTATTTAAAATATGAAAAAGAGCAAAGCCACATAAATAAAACAGTTTACCAGAATTTACCCCTCACATCAATACAAGTCTTATGCATTGACATTCGACAAGATCTAAATATTTACTCATTCGTCAAGAAATGATTGTTCAGGGAGACATCCTACAAGTGAAAAGCTGGCCACAAAAGCTTTGACTTCTTACGAAAGGTCCCAGCTCATTCTATCACTTCCCATCTTGTATACTCCTCCCTGCTTGCCACATCACCTTGGATTGATCCAGTTTTCCCAAACTGAGACCGAACAACACTATATCCCACCAAATCATTCTTGATCTTCCACTCTGCTCCCCTGCTATAACATTCATTTTTATAGCCTATAACACAACCTGCCATGACTAAGCAGGTGATCATCAGTAAAGGAACATAACCCCAAAATTCATTGTTCCAATTCCAAAAGAAAATGTCCTTTTTTGACCAACTTCAAAATTATCCATCCTGGAAACAACCCCAAACTGCTTATTTCCTGCAAACCATTAATAAACTCCAACACATTCCCATCAAAATCACTCTACTATTACTGGAACAGCAAGATAGGATTCTGCTGCACTGTTCTGTTAAAATTGAGTGCAAACTAGGCAATGGAAGTTGGAAGGTGAAACAAATTCTTACTGACTTTGGGATTCTTCTAGTCCCTAACCATTGCTGAATTTCGCCAGCTGTTGCACACAAATGTTGATCTGGGTTTCATAAGATTTTGTTTTTACCTCTCCATTAACCACTGGATTCCAGACCATCAAGTGGAAGGGGGCAGTAAGACTCTGGAACCATTAACGAGGATCTAGTTTCCTCCAAGAGACCTCTATTTGCCTCAGAAACACATTTGCAGAACACATTCTTCTTAGCACTTTCTAATCTTTCAGGTGCTGTTTAAGGCCTCATTGGTTCTTTGCAATGACATGCATGGTTTGGAGGCTCTCCATGAAAACAAAGTGCCCTTTCCAGGAGGCCAGGATTGGAAGGAACAGAGTGGTAGGAAGAAGTTCTGATATCACTGGAATCCCATTTGGAGAGGCGGACCTCCACATACTTGATTAATTGCTCTGCCCTAGTCTGCTGTCTTCAGATCCACTGGAGAATCGCAAGTTGAATCACTGAACATAGGATTACCAGCCAGAGACCTGCTGTTGTTCCCAACCTATCTGCATTATTTGTCCTGGTAGGTTTTTGGTCAGGAACAAGGATCATTGATGGTCAAATGTTGAACTAAATTAATTTGTCAGAAATAAATATATGCATCACTTAATTTAATATGATCATAAATTTGTTTGGTACCTTCTTATGGTGGCAATGTGATTTAATGACAAAAGATGAAAGATTTGACTCATTGGAAATGATCATTGCCTACATTTGTAGAGCATAATATTTTATTTGTCATTTATCAGCTGATGTCTGATCTTAAGGGCATGCCAGCAGACATAGGTCATTTCATTTTCTAAAGTGACCCAAATGGAATTGAACATTGTCTAATCATCAGCAAATATCCCCTGACTTTATAGTGGCTTCTGACTTTTAGGCTAATGTTTAGCTGTTGTTTAGGCTGACATTACCCCAAGGAATATTTGCAGTCCTGGCACCAAGATAATTGATTTCCCATAACCACACCAATCTTTCTTAAAGTGAAGGGAAACTGCAATCCAAATACCACCTCCAACGGAATCCCACTACTGGCCACATCTTCCCATCTCCACCCCTTTCTGTATTCCACAGCGACCGTTCCCTCCGAAACTCCCTGGTCAACTCGTCCCTTCCCACCCAAACCACCCCCTCCCCAGGTACTTTCCCCTGCAACCGCAGGAGATGCAACACCTGCCCCTTTACCTCCACCCTCCACTCCATCCAAGGACCCAACCAGTCTTTCCAGGTGAGGCAAAGGTGCACCTGCACCTCCTCCAACCTCATCTACTATATCCGCTGTTCTAGATGTCAACTTCTCTATATCGGTAAGACCAAGCGCAGGCTTGGCGATTGTTTTGCTGAACACCTCCGCTCAGTCCGTCTTAACCTACTTGATCTCCCGGTGGCTCAGCACTTCAACTCCCCCTCCCATTCCCAATCTGACCTTTCTGTCCTGGGCCTCCTCCATTGTCAGAGTGAGGCCCAGCGCAAATTGGAGGAACAGCACCTCATATTTTGCTTGTGTAGTTTATACCCCAGCAGTATGAACATTGACTTCTCTAACTTCAGATAGCCCTTGCTTTCCCTCTCTATCCCCTCCCCAGTTCTCCCACTAGTCTTACCGTCTCAGACTATATTCTATCTTTGTCCCACCCCCTCCCCTGACGTCAGTCTGAAGAAGAGTCTTGACCCAAAACGTCACCCATTCCTTCTCTCCCGAGATGCTGCCTGATCCACTGAGTTATTCCAGCATTTTGTGTCTACCTCCAATTGAATAAGATTCACTTGGCTTTCTATGGACAGAACACACAGTGCATTCAGAAAGTATTCAGACCCCTTCACTTTTCCACATTTTGGTACATTACAGCCTTATTTTAAAATGGATTTATTTCATTTTTTTTAATCATCAATCTACACCCAATACCCCAAAATGAAGAAGCGAAAACAGGTGTTTAGAATTTTTGCAAAGTAATTAAAAAGAACTAACTGAAATATCACATTTACATAAGTATTCAGACCCTTTGCTTTGACATGCAAAATTGAGCTTAGGTTCATCCTGTTTCCATTGATTATCCTTGAGATGTTTCTACAACTTGATTGGAGTCCACCAGTGGTAAATTAAATTGATTGGACATGATTTGGAAAGGCACACACCTGTCTATATCAGGTCCCACAGTTGACAGTGCATGTCAGAGCACAAACCAAGGCAAGAAAGAAATTGTCCGTAGACCTCCAAGACAGGATTGTGTTGAGACACAGATCTGGGGAAGGGTATCAAACAATTTCTGCAGCATTGCAGGTCCTGAAGAGCACAGTGGCCTCCGTCATTCTTAAATTGAAGAATTTGTAACCACCAGGACTCTTCACAGAGCTGCCGCCCGGCCAAACTGAGCAATCGGGGGAGAAGGGCCTTGGTCAGGGAGGTGACCAGGAACCCGATGGTCACTCTGACAGAGCTCCAGAGTTCTTCTATGAAGATGGGAGAACCTTCCAGAAGGACAACTATATCTGCAGCACTCCACCAATCAGGCCTCCATCAACACCACATCTGCGCCCAAGGTGTTCCACACCAGGTCATCAGAGATGTCCTCATTCTTTAGGGAATGGGGATTCCCCTCTTCCATTACAGATGAGGCTCTCACTAGGGACTCCTCGATATCGCACAGCTCCGGTCTTGCTCCCCCTCCCCCCAGTCATATCAGGGACAGAGCCCCCCAGTCCTCACCTTCCACCCCATCAGCCGTCGCACACAGCACATAATCCTTTGATTTCACCACCTCCAACGGGATCCCACCACTAGCCACATCTTCCCATCTCCACCCCTTTCTGAAGAGACCACTCCCTCCGCAACTCCCTGGTCAACTCGTCCCTTCCCACCCAAACCACCCCTTCCCCAGGTACTTTCCCCTGCAACCGCAGGAGATGCAACACCTGTATACCTCCCCCCTCGACTCAATCCAAGGACAACGACAGTCTTTTTAGGTGAGGCAGAGGTTCACTTGTACCTCCTCCAACCTCATTTACTGTATCCGCTGTTCCAGGTGTCTACTTCTCTACACCAGCAAGACCAAGAGCAGGCTCGACGATCGTTTCATTGAACACCTCCGCTCAGTCCGCCTAGACCAACCTCATCTTCCAGTTGCTAAACACTTTAACTCCCCTCCCATTCCCCCACTGACCTTTCTGTCCTGGGCCTCCTCCATTGGCAAAGTGAGACCCAGCCAAAATTGGAGGAACAGCACCTCATATTTTGCTTGGGCAGTTTACACCCCAGCGGTATGAACATTGACCTTTCTAACTTCAAGTAACCCTTGCTTTCCCTCTCTCCCCATCCCTCTCCATTTCTCCGACCAGTCTTATTGTCTCACTACATTTTATGTTTGCTTTGTTGTTAACAATTGTTGTCCCAGCTAACAATGATCTATTCTACATTTTCCTTGACCTTCATTCCCTTTGTCCTGTTTTCACACCTTATGTTTCTCCCTCTCTCTCCTGACATCAGTTTGAAGAAGGGTCTTGACCCGAAACATCACCCATTCCTTCTCTCCAGAGATGTTGCCCAACCCGCTGAGTTACTCCAGCATTTGTGTCTACCTTTGGCTAGAGGCACAATTAGTTTTAGAGCTTTTGACAAAGTTTCATATAGGTAGACTACCCTGAAGGTTAACTAGAGGAGTGTTGGCAAAGTAGTTCCAATATTGTCAGAGGTTAGTGATGCACAGATGTTTTTTCTGACTGGTAGTTTGTAACCGGTGATGTAGCACCGAGATTGTTGCTAGGACCTTTGTTGTTTATAATATAAGACTTGAATGAGAATGTGTGTGGTCTGATTGCTGGTATGCAGATGACACAGAAATTGGTGGAGTTGCAGATAGCAGGACATATCAGCTGGAAATTTGAGCAGACCACTGGCAGATGGAATTTAACCCAGACAAATATAGCAGGGACTTAAGAGTATTCAGGTACGGATGGACTTTGGGGTGCAAGTCCTGAAAGTAATGATACAGGTTGATAGGTCAGCATGTTGTCTTCATCGGCTGAGACCCAGCAAGAATTGGGATGTCATATTGCAGCTGTACAAAACGTTAGTTAGATCTCACTGGCATCTGTATGTACTGTTCAGGTCTCCACACTACAGGAAGGATGTGATGGCAATAGGATTGGTGCAGAAGAGATTCACCAGATTGTTGACTGGAATGGAGGTCTGTGGTTAGAAGAAGAGATTGGAGAGGTTGGTGTATTCCCACAGCTTGACCATAGAGTTTTATAAAACATTATGATGGACATAGATAGAATGGAGAGTAAGAATCTTTTTACAGCAAGGGATTCTATAATTAGAAGGTTAGGTTAGGTTTAAGGTGAGAGGGAAGAAATGTAAAGGAAATCTGCGAGGCAAATCTTTCCACACAGAGGGTCGTAAATATCTGAATGAGTAGCCAGATCATGAAAGTTGTTGGGGCAGGGAAAGAAGTCAGCTTTTAAAATGGAGATGAGATTTCTTTACTTGGTTCTACATTTTAAAAATTCTCTCTCCTGGGGGACTTTGGAGGCTCAGTCAATGAGCACATTCATTACCAAGTTAGATATATTTTTGCACACCATGGCAATCATGGCTGATGTCAATTTAGTGGGAAAATCAATCATTATGGCTGACGCCCATATCTCATAGTCATAGAGTGATATAGTGTGGAAACAGGCCCTACAGCCCAACTTGCCCCCACCGGCCAATATGTCCCAGCTACACTAGTCCCACCTGCTTGCACTTGGTCCATATCCCTCCAAATTTGTCCTATCCATGTACCTGTCCAACAGTTTCTTAAAAGTTGGGATAGTCCCAGTCTCAATTACCTCAATTACCTTGCAAAGGGACTTGGGAGTGCTGGTTCAGGGCTGTAGAGGCCGTCAGTGGATATTTTTAAGGCAGAGATACATAGATAGATTCTTGTTTAGTACAGGTGTCAGAGGTCATGGAAAGAAGGCAGGAGAATGGGGTGAGGAGTGAGAGATAGATCAGCCATGATTAAATGGCAGAGTAGACTTGATGGGCCAAATGGCCTAATTCTATTCCATTATGACCTCACCAAAGCCTGCACTGACTTAATTAGCAGAGCCTTGCACTACAATTGTATAGAGCAAATTCCATCATGAAATGTTTTGACATTTGACTAAGAGGTGACACCTTACCTATTGACTATCAAAGAGTTTGAATCTTTCACAAACATTTAAAAATCATAAAGAATCCTAAAAAAGTGAAAAAAAAGTACACATTTAAATAAAGTCAGTTAAATTAAAACGTGTAAAATACTTTACCTTTTCCCCAGCAGCCATTCCCCTTCATTCAAATCCACAGGCTTGCCTCAGGACTAACCTAGTACAATTTCAGCAAGTTGATTTCCAGCATCAAAGGTAGAAGTGCGTGAAAATATGCTCGCTATGAGGAGTTCAGCATCAAAGCCAAATGGTCCAGTCCCCACTAACTAACTAACTACTGTATGTGGAAATTTAGGATCTCTGCATTTTCTCATTCTTGCCCAAAGTTGTAAATAAAAATGTAACTTTTAGCATATCCATGTAGTGCTGCCATCTGTAAACAAAAGATTTCATCAATCTGCTTCTCGGGTACTTACTTTCTGTTTTAGAGGGTTTTGTGAATTTCGTCCTGCTCCTGTATTCAAGTTGTACTCTTCAGATCCCACTACTTCACAATGGGCATCATGAGATAGTTTTCCATCTTCATGGCTTTTGTTACTCACTCTTCCATCCAGAGAAACATAGCCATTGTCTGTCTCTGTTGATTTGTCAATTGATTGCTTGAATTTTTTTGACCTAAAAATGTAATGAAAATTTTATTTTTCATAACCAAACAAACTTTGGTTAGCTGCTACAGTCAATGCAAGGAAAATATTTTTTTTGGTTATTAGGTTAAGGTACATTAAAAGAAAACAAGATTTATTTAGACAGCTCCATATCAAGGCAGGTATGGAAAGTCATTACAAGAATAAAATCTTGGAAGAACTTA
The DNA here is from genome assembly GCF_053455715.1 of Rhinoraja longicauda. NCBI lineage: Eukaryota > Metazoa > Chordata > Chondrichthyes > Rajiformes > Arhynchobatidae > Rhinoraja > Rhinoraja longicauda. The sequence continues at coordinate 14,886,435 of NC_135975.1, read as the reverse complement.
GCAAATCAAGCAGCATGTGTAGAGGCAAAAGGTACAAGCTAATATTTTGGCCAAGACACTGCATCAGGACAGAGGGAAAAGGAAAGATTGGCAGTTTAGAGAAGTATGGGGCAGAGGTTAGAAGTAGTAGTGGGATATATCAGCAGGTAGGTGATAGGTGCAACTAGGGATGATGGACATATAGGGGGATGGGCATATGGAACCACGTGGAGGTGGGAAAGGTGAACAAAATGGAGACGAGGTGAATAAAAGGAACATGTGTTACACCTCCTACAGTTTTGAGGGAAAGGGAAGGGATTATCAAAACAGAAAATTACAGAGTGATCCCTGCAAAGAGTAGAAAGGGGCGAGAGCAGTAGAATCATGTTAGAACTAGCAGAGTTAGCAAAATAATAGCATGATGTGGAGGGTGATGGGCTGAAAGTGAAGACAAAGGAAACTCTATTGCTGTTCTATCTGGAGAAGATGGTGATGCGTGGGAAATTTTGCAGGGTTCATGGATTTCTCATACAAATTTCTCTCCATTTCCAGCACATCTTTCACCACCCTTCTCTCCCCAGGCAGAACAGAAATAGTTTCCTTGGTCCTCACCTTTCATTCCAGTTATCTTTACATTCAACTCATCATCATGCACCATTTCCATGAGCTCCAATGTGGCCCTAACACCAGCTTACAGTCATCTTCAAAGATTTTCTTTTGATAGTGTATTAAAACATTTTCCATATCCACCATATTATTTCTTTTCATTACTTTTAAATCTTAGGGAACCAAGATCCCCTCTCTTCAACTCCTCCACCCCCCCCCCCCCCCCCAACCATATGACTTAATTTATTTATTATTGCTCCTTAATTCAAAGATACAACCATAGAATTGGCCTCTCTGCCATTCTATCAAATAATTTCCATTTACTTAGAGGAATTGTTCCAGCTATTCTGTGAAATTCTTCAATTAGGTGACTATGATTTGTAATTGTAACTGTCCAATTATCCAACCTCTTGCTCTTTTACCACAGAGCTAGAATTTTATTTTGCATCTATTTAATTGATGGTATTGATACTTTTGAATTCTCTCCCACCACCATTATACACAATACTTTCCTGATCATAAATGGGCAACTAGAATACTGACCTACCCATCAGTGGAAATAGTTTCTCCTTATTCAGAAAGTGCCTGCAATTTTGCACACCTCCATTACCAGTTCGACTGCAGGGAGATTCTCCATCTCTTCATAGAACTGGTCCCTCATCCCTGGTACAATGTCAACAAACCTTAATTAAACACTGAAACTCCTTAAATTGGAGGCCCAGAAAAAATAAATCCCTAGTCGTTAAACAAGCGAGGATACGGCAGAGGCTCGGACCACACATTTCAATCCTCCCTGGAACCAGGGTGGTCTCAGAGAATTGGAGATTTTTTTCATTATTGCCAACATTGAATTATTGCTTAAAATAAGGATGGGTTAAACCCAGGAATGATGTGTCAGTTAGTAGACAAATATAGTGGGCCCAAAGATAGTGGGCAAATGGCAGGAAGCCATTCACAGCAACAGATCAATCCTTTATTTACAAAGGCGTACATTTATGAGGGACAGAGAGCATGGTTTTGTTACGGTAATGTCACATGTGACTCTTGTGAATTAATTATTTGAGCAGGTATTAAGGAAAGTTGATGACAGCAATGAATTTGGTGTAGTTCACATGGATTTTCCCAGTGCTTTTGACAAGGTCCCACAGGCTGGTCGTCAAATAAATAAACAAAATCAAGGGGAGAGTGACTAACTGGATCCAAAACCAGCTCAGTGAAAGTAAGTCATGGGCAAAGGTTGAAAGGTTTTTGCAATCGGTGGGGTTCTCTATGGCTCAGTACACAATAAATCACTTTTTTTTGTGATAGATAATAATTTAGACCCAATGTGGGGAGGCATGATAAATTCACAGATTAACCAGACACTGTTCAGGGGCTCATCCAAATTATCCTAAACGCCCTGCTTCCACCAAATTATCAGACAGTTCCAGGTTTCATTCACCCTCTTGGTGAAAAGAATTATCTCCCAAATCTCTAAATTCCGTAATCTCTGCTCTCTAGTAGCAGCTCATGCAATCTACACCCCTCAACATTTTCTAAACCTCAATTAGGTGACTCCTAAACTCATCCAGGCTCCCTTCATGGCAAAAATATTCCATCACTGGCAACCTTTTGATGGATCTCCTTTGTACTCTCTCCATTGTAATCATTTACTTCCTATAATGTGGTCACCACCAGAACTGCACACACTTGCAAACAGTCCATTATTAAACACTCCCCACATGTGCACTTGAATACTGGAAACTTGATGCCACCAGTTGATCCACACCCCAGAAAGAAGAGGAAGGCAATAAACAAGAAAAACATTGTCAGAGTTGCCAAGCACAAAAATATTTTACTAAACACATGTGCAACACAAGAATGTAGAAATGTAAAATGTTAATACATACCCTGGAAAAGAAAAAGTATTCCAGATGTCTCGGAGGATTTGGCCAACATTATAACTGGTCCCTGTGCCAGATTGGTGGTGCACCTCCTGTGTATTATCTGTTGTACTAGAGCCCTCCCCTTCTCTGTGTACTTCTAGATGAGCTGATTTCCGCAATTTTCTTTGCAAGAAAGATTAAAAGAGCAGATTTATAGTTAAATCAGCATCATTGCTGCAGTCCCCACAAAATGTCAACATCTAATGCAATATACTTATATTTGCAAGGGAATTCACAATGTGCTTTTATCTCACATTTTATTTTATAGCAGCAATGAATTAGATACAATGGCACAAAATACATTCTTGTAGAGTGCTATTGTTCAATAATTTGCTGCTAAGCACCATGCTGACTTTTGATCCCTTTAGGAGCCTCCTGCTCACCAACTCATTATTGTAACCTTGGTGTTGTTTTATTATTGTAACCGGTACTGAGATACAGTGAAATCCTTTGTTTGCATGCTATCCAGGCAAATCACACCATAAGTATATTAGGAGAGTGCAAGAGAAAAATAGAAATAGAATGTAAGTACAGGGAACATGCAGATTCTGTGAGAAACTTAGGGAAATTTTTTATTTTGTGTGTGTTTGACTCATAAGGTAATTTGTTTTTCAAACAAGTTGACAGTAATTACTACCCAAGTACAGCATACATGTTAACACTTATTGTAAAACATGAATTCAATGTTATTGAACAAGTGACAAATGTTTCCAAAATCAGAGACTACCTTCTTCGCTTGCCCCCACTACTTGTCGCAGGTTTGGGTGTGTGCGTTGATACAATCTGGCAATGTACAGTTCCAAGCAGTAACATCAACCAGATAGGCCCAAATACTTCAGTGTACGGTACACTATGTGTAACTTCGGCTGTGCAAAACAATATGATTGCTGTAACTGTAAACAGAAGAATTATACTGTTTATTTGTGGAATTTTAATTCTGGCAGCTTTTCATTTCATTCAAATGATTCAAAATTAAATTTACTGTATACCAACATTTAGATACATGGGATTGGTTCAATAACAACGTCAACCATAGTTTATACAATTTATTTTTAAAAACCTTTGACATCGTCTATATATCTTGAAACTGGAGCAAGCTATTCAGCCCATCTAGCATATTTTGCTGCACAATTAGGGGGTGCCCGAACTATGCCTTAGCTTCATTTTCATGCTGATGTGCAGTTTACTAATAACAGAAATTCAGTGGGTGTTGCAAATGGATTTTTAATGCTTGCTTGAACGAATGTGCAAGACTGGCTGATAATATTGCCAATAGTATTAAAGTAAACAAGGTAACTAGATAGGAATTCGCAGTCACAAAAATAGAAAACAGTAACTGATCAATGTTTTTTCCAGAAAGGATAAAAGGGTTTCTCTATAAAACTGACAGATCAGAATCAGAATTAACTTAATTGTCATCCAAAAAAAACAAGTCTTTTGGACGAGATTTCATCACCCACAGTCCAACAATAAGAGCAATAAAATAAGCAATTACACACACAACCACAAACCAACACAAAACAAAAAAAGAAACATCCATCACAGTGAGTCTCCTCCAGTCCCCTCCTCACTGTGATGGAAGGCCAAAATGTCTTTTCTCTTCCCCTGCCGTCTTCTCCCGCGGTCAGGCTGTTGTAGTTGCCACGTTCCAGGTCGCGCCGGACGGTGAAAGCTCTGCAGCTGGTCGACCCAAGCCCCGCGATTCAGGGCGGGCGAAGACGCTGCCGCTGCACGTCGGGGCTCCCGTCATTGAAGCCCCTGCCGGGCGGAGAAAATCCCAGGGCCTATTCCAGGCCGCGCCGAACGGTGAAAGGTCCGCGGTGGGCCGACCCAAGCCCCGCGATCCGCGGCGGGCGAAGACGCTGCCGCTGCTGGAGCTCCTGATGTCGGCCCCCACCCAGGGACAATTATACATTGTATAATGTATACAAAGGTAAGTTTTGACAAGGTATATTAAGGAAAACTATTTCCACTATAAAGTAATTTTAGTAACAAAAGCATCGCAGTGAAAATATTGCCCGTGGTATATGATTATTTGATTCTCTCACATAATTTAATTTTAAAACCACTTCCTCCTCCTCAAGTACTTTCCCCTGCAACCACAAGAGATGCAATACCTGTAGCTTGATTTCCTTCCTCAAATCCATCCAGGAACCCCAGCAGTCCTTCCAGGTGAGACAGGCTGATGTACATCTTCTCTTTTGCTTTCAGTGTTCGAATGTCGCCTCCTTTACATCGGCAAATCCAAGCGTAGAGCAGGTGGCCGTTTGTCCGAACACTTGCACTCATACCTCCAAGGCCTGGTGGATCTCATAGTTGCCAGCCTTTTAAAATCCCCTTCACATTCCCATGCTAACCTTTCTGCTCTGGGTCACCTCCATTGCCAGAGTGAAGCCACACGCAAAATGGTGGAACATCTTCTCATATACTCCGATATTCCTTCCTCTGGCTTCACAATTCGCAAACTTGTGTCTCTGGATCATTGGTGTAGAACACTGTCTACAAGCCCATCATCTAAATCACAATGCCACCGCACCCACAACACATGGTTTCCATCTGTGCTGCACCATTCAATACAATTTTATTCTTAGAGTCATAGAGTGATACAGTGTAGAAACAGGCCCTTTGGCCCAATTTACCCACACTGGCCAACAATGTTCCATCTACACTAGTCCCACTTGCCTGTGCTTGGTCCATATCCCTCCAAACCTGTCCTATCCATGTACCTGTCTAACTGTTTCTTAAACGGCGGGATAGTCCCAGCCTCAACTACCTCCTCTGGCAGCCTGTTCCATACACCCACCGCCCTTTGTGTAAAAAGGTTACCCCCTCGAATTCCTATTAAATCTTTTCCCAATCGATCCAGATCCTGCTGCAATCTTTCACAATCATCTTCACTATCTGCAAAACCCACTTACTTTTGTATCATCAGCAAACTTGCTAATCTTGCCCTGTATGTTCTCATCCAAATCATTGATGTAGATGACAAATAGCAACAGGCCCAGCACCAAACCCTGAGGCACACCATTAGTCACAGGCTTCCAGTCCGAGAAGCAACCTTCCACCATCACCCTCTGCTTCCTTCCAGGGTGCCAATTTGCTATACATTCAGCTATCTCTCCCTGGATACTATGCGATCTAACCTTCCAGAGCAGCCTACGATGCGGAACCATGTCGAATGCCTTACTGAAATCCATGCATATGACATCTGCAGCTCTGCCCTCATCGACCTTTTTGGTGACGTCTTCAAAAAATCATCGGATTTGTGACATATGACCTCCCACTTACAAAACCATGCTGACTATCCCAATCAGCCCTTGCCCATCCAAATGCCTGACAAACTCACCAGCCTATAGTTCCAGCACTTTCCCTGTAGTCCTTTTTGAAAAGAGGCACAACATTTGCCACTCTCCAGTCTTCTGGCACCTCTCCTGTATTTAAGGATGACTCGTAAATTTCAATCAGGGCTCCCGCAATGTCCTCGGATATATCGTACAAGCCCTGGAATTGTCTACCTTCATACACAATAGTACCCTTAGTACTTCTTCGACAGAAACACTGACTGCTCTCAAGACACTTCCATTGACAGCCCCAGGTTTCTCTGTCCTACAGTCTTTCTCCTCGATAAATACAGAGGAGAAATACTCATTGAGGACCTTGCCCATCTCCTGCGACTCCACAGAGAGGCGACCGCTTTGATTCCTGAGTTCCCACTTTCTCTCTAATTACCCTTTTCCCTCCCGTATGTATTTATAAAATCAATTGGGATTGTCCTTAATGCTATCTGCCAGAGCTATCTCCTGGCCCCTTTTTGCCCTTCTGATCTCCTTTTTCAGTTTACTCCTTAGTTCCCGAAACTCCTCCAGGGATGCACTTGATCCCAGCTGCCTATACCTGTCCCATGCATCCTTCTTGCTTTTAACCAACGCACACCTTATGTCACACTTCTCTTTTCATTTCTAGCCATTGTCCAACCATCTGCCTATGAATCCCCCCTCCTCACTTGTATCCACCCACCATTTGCCAGACTTTGATGTCTCGGATCTCCCTATGTAGAAGTCCCAATGAAGTCGAGAACGGCACAGGCTCCACATTTTTGGGTCACTTCTGGAAGGGGAAAGGGGAATTTTGTCCAGATTAAAGGGAGGGCCAGACCACCAGCTGCCAGAAAATTGGTGGTGGACCTATATTGTGGAGCAAACTAGAGTGGTTGATTCAGTGCTTGCAAGTGTATTAATACATAACCTGGAGCAAAAATACCATGAGTAGGCTGCATAAAGATAGTCTCTTGTTAATATCATAATCAGACCTTACTGGATTTACACCATTGAAGGACTCCTATTGTCAAGCTCTGCTACTTTTATGGTCATTATAAAACAAAATACATATTTGAAAATGTCTTCAAATTACATAGCAAACAACCACCAAATTTTTACATTAAAATTTTTGTAGTCTTCAAAACCTGTTGTTTTAGAGAAAGTAAATGTTTTATCCCAACATGAACATAAAGTTTTGTAGATGTGCTGGGAATATTGAAAATGATCACATCTCCAAAATGGCCCCTTGGTGTGCACATTAGAGTCATAGAGAGATACAGCACAGAAACAAGCCATTTAAGTCTACACCAGCCATCAACCACATTACATCTCTTCAAATAAAGAGATTTTACACCACATCTCTCCTCACCTTGAAGGAGGTATAAAATAAGCAGCCACGAAAAGATGCACTTTGAGGTTACTTGTGTCCACCATTTGAAGAAGAATGGAAAGAACACAACTCTCACAATTCCTTTTCTAGTTAATGAGGTCCATGGACTTTCTGGTTTTGCTTTAGCAAAAGCAGATCCTACGGGTCAGAAAGAGAAATCAATAAAAAAGAAAAATTAAAGCATCTTGCATAAACCCCTCAAAATTAGTAAGGCATACGTAATAATTAACTATATACTATTGCAAACCATGCAAAGGCACCTTGCAAGTAGCAATGGGCTGAGACTATATATTCTTCATGCCACTGTGAGTGCTCTCCACCTCCACTAGCTCCAAAGCAATACCAATGTAGGGAAAAGTTGCAAGTATGCAGCACAACATATAAAACAGAATATTCCCAAAGTGCTTCTACAACTGATTCTGTTATTCTGACACAATGATAAGGAATCAAATTGGTTTGGGTCTCACTGGACATTGCTCACCACTTAATGTTGCTTGACACAGTACTCATCTATCTGCACTCAGTTGGAAATAGTGTCTTACTAATTTAATGTAAGTTTTTGAAGAATTAATCAAGAAGGTTGATAGGGCAGGGCCATAGATGTAGTTATAAGGACAGCAAAGACTTTGATAAGGTTCTGCACAGTAGACTGCTCTGGAATGTTAGATTGCATGGGATCCAGCGAGAGCGAGCTAACTTGATGCAAACCTCTCCTGCAGGCCCAGCAACCCTCCCCCAACTGAAGACCCGTGGACCCGTTGCTGGCCGGGGAGTCTCCCCCGGGGCCGTGGGCGGGCGAGAGGGGGAGAGGAAAGGGGAGATGGAGCCACTCACCCCAGCCCCCGGTCGCCATCACGTCGGCCAGAGCGAGCCATGGACCCGTTGGGTGGAAACCTCTCCTGAAGTGGCAGCTCGACAGGGATGACCATCTTCTTTGACTGCCACCACGCTGCACCACGGGAGGAAGGTCAGGCGTGGGGCACGCCGGGACGGGCGCCGGTCCTCCCGGCGGAGGAGGGGAGCGCATTTATTAAAGTTTATGAAGTTAATTGTTAAAATGTAACAAAACTTCATCAATTGAGACCGCAGGGGAATGGTGAGTAGGGTAGGCCTAAAATTGTTGCACTATCATGTACAGTTTTGGCTGTATTTCGGGTATAAATATATTTACGATCGAATTTTTAAAAAAGGTAACTTTTTAAACAAAATTAGCTTTCTCCTCCTGGCATCCATAATAAATAAATGAGAACTCTAATCTTATACCTGGCCTAACCAGGGGGAAAAATGAAGAAGGTATTCCCATACACAATAGGTAGAAGTACCAGCAAGCCAGGACTCCACTGCTGTACTTAATGTGGAGTCCAGCTATTGAGTGAAGTAACAGATTCACCCACATCATTCAATCATTCCATTTCAAAGTTCAGCATTTAATTACACATATGTGGGTCACCAAGGCTTGGGCATGAGCCAACTATTCAAATTTTAAGCAGAAAGACACCTTCACTGTCATGTGTCACAGTTGCCAAAGATAAATTCTGATTTCACACAGAGCTCCTTGGTAAAAAGACTAGAACCTGTGAAATACCTTGAAATATCTAGCTACTCCCAAGGAAATGGATCTTATTAACATTTTTGTTCTATGTATTCTGGTATGAATATGTAAAGAAAATGTTCATATCTCAGGTCTTATAATTCTCATTTCCAACAGATTACTGTGGTCTGATAGTGAACAATTCATTAATGACAAAATTGTTGTGCTTACAAATATAAAAAGTTGACCTAGAAATAAATCTCTTATGGAAATATCTGGTCACTGAATATTTTTTGCCACTTTAAACTTTAGTTTTTAAGTACAAACAATTGTTTTTTGCAGAAGATTCTTTAAACAAAAGGACACTTTTCTCTGCACGTTCACAAGTACCACAATAATCCAAGAACAAATTCATTGTGTCTTAAAAAGCATAGAATTATGAGAGTAAACTGTATAACTAGAATACATCACCTTCTTGGTCCATCATGTAAGTTCATTGAATATTCCATCTTAATGAATATTCACCACAAACAAAACACAATTTCCTCAATGTTTCCACCAGAGGATTCTCGCATTTGAATTGACTCATAATCTTGCAACATTATTTCCAGATTGTCATGTACAACAAGATACATAATTACATTTCTGGTCCTTCAGGTGGGACTGTTTGGGATTTTTTTTAAATTCCCCTCAGTAAAACCTGTTTTGCAAGTTTTTTTCTTGCTTCTCACGATGCACTTTTACGAGAACAAGTCATGCAAAAAAACCTTGAAAAACCTTACCATTGAAAGGTCCTTAAATTGTGCAGTTCTTGATGTGCGAAAATGAGATCAAAAACACAAATTCTAAGATTCAGTAAAGAAATATAATGGTCCAGTTGGTTTACTTTGGCAATAAAAATGAGTAGGTGTGGGCAAAAATCAGATCACGCTATATTCTAATGTGATTGGCAAAATAAAGACAACAGGGAATATTTTAAAACAACCTCCAGGTGGGATTCCAAAATATTCACACATTAAAGCTATCATATTTCCTCCAACACAAATATATATATTTACCCCTTACAAGGTCAACATCTATGAGGTCTGGTTTTACATGGCCTGTTTTCTTTGGTTTGTTCTTCATGCCCTATAGGAAAGAAACATCTTGTGAATAATGACCAATTACAATTGTAACTTGCAATGCAAGTGTAATAATGTAAGATAAGCATGATTTTATTTTATTTCATTCAAGGAACAAAGACACTACTGACAAGACCAACTTTTATTCACCTTAAACAGTCTTTGTGCTGATGATACTCTTAATGTACTTGGGTGCAGGGAACTAAATTTTAATCCAGTAACAACAAAGGAACAGTAATACATGGTAGAGCCTTAAACATATCGTTCTTGATGCTTGGGTATAAACATATTTCTCAGTCAGCCTGGTATGCTATTTGCAGAGAAACTTGACTTGTGCTCTTGATATCATGTCTTCTTGCTCCTTTTCTTCTAAATGCAGAGATCACAGATTGGGAAGGACCTGCCGATCATGCCCTTGTAAGAGATATAGTGCTTCTTATTAATGAAACACTTACAGCTACCAGCAGTGGAAAAGTGCCAATCATGTGGATCATTTCATCCTGGAAGGTGGTAAACTTCTGAAATATTGTTAGAGTTGTACTAATTCAAAGAAGTGGAGTATATGTCACCATAACCAAAATTTTACTGAGAAAGGAAAGTGAATTAAATACACAAGAAGTCAGGAAGACAGGAATTAACACTTCACATCAATGAGCAACAAAAGGTCACTAACTTGAAACAATAACTCTGCTTCCATCTCCTGTAGCAACAAATGTTGCAAGACATGGCAAATATTTCCATTTTTTATTTTATATTTTCATTTTATATTCCATAATCAAACTTATGCCTTGTGGATTTTTAAACACTCTGGGAAATTAGGAGGTGAATCACTAAGCACAATGTCAATGTTCTGACCTACCTTGTTACCAGAGTATTGATAATAGTTCAGCAATTTAGATTTTTGATCAATAGTGAACCCCAAGAATGGAGATTATATTTGATTTGACAACAGCAATGCCACTGAATGTCAATGGTAGGTGCTATATTCTCGCTAAAGGCAGGTCATCATTCACTGGTAGGTGTGCAACATCAATGTTATTTGCTGCCTTTCATCCAGAGTGCAGCGTACATCTATAAAGACTACAAATGGAATCAAGCACAATAATTGTCAACAAATGTTCCCTCATCAACAAAATACTTGCACTTCTGACCAAATGTTATAGGGAAGTCATCAATCAAGCAGCTGGAAAGTGCAGGAGACTAGAATTCCTTGCATCCTGTTGAACTCATACAGCAGTATCCTGAAGCCAGTAAATAAAAAGACCATCCCTAGATTCAAATCTAACTAGGATTCACTCAACCTGTTGCTGCCATAATGTTAGAGACATCCAGTAAAGCTCTCCTCGCCTCTGGAATTTAGTTAATTTGTTCATATTTAAATAAAAACGGTTTTGACATTTGGAACTGATTGATCCTGGCTGAATGTAAACATGAACCAGTTTATTTGCAATTGCTGTTTAAAACTTTTTTCCATTATTGTGCTAGATCATTAAGATTAGATGGAGAGAGCAGTAAAACCAAATTGATGTGTCTTTTTGTGGTTCAACATGTCTAGATAACTTGTGTAGGAAACAACTTCAGATGCTAGATTAAATCGAAGGTAGACACAAAACGCTGGAGTAACTCAGCGGGTCAGGCAGCTTGACCTACGGCAGGGCTAGTTCTACAATACATGTCTACAGCACTATAATCAAGATGTTATTAGGACCATGGCCTATACTGTATCCGTAGCATTTGCATGCAGCCAATAATATATTCCTGTATAAGAAAATAACTGCAGATGCTGGTACAAATCAATTTATTCACAAAATGCTGGAGTAACTCAGCAGGTCAGGCAGCATCTCGGGAGAGAAGGAATGGGTGACGTTTCGGGTCGAGACCAGTCTGAAGAAGGGTCTCGACCCGAAACGTCACCCATTCCTTCTCTCCCGAGATGCTGCCTGACCTGCTGAGTTACTCCAGCATTTTGTGAATATATTCCTGTATATTCAGCAACTTCATGTCACTCAGAGGAAATTAACTTGTCTAAAAAGGACCAGCTGATGGCAGAGACCCTCGGAGATGGACCAACTGGACCATATTCTCAGCATTTCTGTAGAAGCCTTGGCCCTCTTATCTCTGAAAACACACGTCTGTAGAGTCAGCCTCATTAGCTGTTTAATTGTCCACCCATCACCTTTCAAACATGAATAGCATGACGGCAGAGCTTTAATCACATACACCAATTGATGGGGCCTCTTGGCTCTGACAATGGTGATTCCACTGAGTAAACGTGCACATGGTCCAGTTTTACAGCTTCACCAGGCTGGCAGTTTATTATTAGCTATGCCAGAAAGAAAACTATGAAATAACTAAGTTTTGATCTCGTCGAAAGCAAGGCTTGTACATATACAGACTTAATTCACAGCCATGTGTTAAAGTCAATGGGTTAACTACAGCCTCTATATTTCTGAACTACAAGCTATATTTATTAGCTAATATCAATCACCTGACTGTTGCTTTAGGGAATGGTTTTGCAATTATGTGGGGATGGGGATTGTAATGGAAGTATTTGTGAATTGGCAAAGGTTATAGGTTTCCTTCAAAAGGCAGTGTCATGGGCAATTCTGTCTCATGTTTGGCTGATAAAACAGATCAAGATCTTCAACCTCAAGGTTGAAGTGAGAATTTGGTTAATTGATTAACTTATAATTGGTCAATGTTGGTGCACTTTACAAAAAAATCGTCTTGAAAGTGCAAAAAGAAACAATTTGTGAGAGATGTTACATTACAAATAGCATCTTAGTCCTGAGTCAACCAGCTACAAATTCTACTAATTTATATCAGTATTGTGAATGGATAAATAGGGGGGAAAAAACTGGTCAGATCAGTAGATGATGCCAACATAGAAGTAAAAAAGGAGCTACCTCATAGATTCCAAAATCAGCAGAGCAAAATGTACAAATATGCAGACAAAGATATTCTATAAAACATAATGCAAACTCTACATAGAGGAAATGTAATGGTGGCAACAAGGAATTTGTGATTGGTATTGTAATTAACCAAAAGGGATTATATTAGAAATTATCCTTGACTTTGTCCAAAAACAATCAACTGATATAATAGGATGTCTATGTATTCAGGATAATACAATTCAAACTGCATAGTTCAGTGATCAAAATCAAAACTCCACTCCAATTTTCTCATTTTAGGTCATCAAGATACAAGTAGCAGGGACCACAGTTTAAGAATAAAGGGTAGGCCATTTAGAATGGAGATGAAGAAAAACTTTTTCAGTCAGAGTTGTAAATCTGTGGAATTCTCTGCCTCAGAAGGCAGTGGAGGCCAATTCTCTGAATGCATTCAAGAGAGAGCTAGATAAAACTCTTAAGGATAGCGGAGTCAGGGGGTATGGGGAGAAGGCAGGAACGGGATACTGATTGAGAATGATCAGCCATGATCACATTGAATGGTGGTGCTGGCTCGAAGGGCCGAATGGCTCCTGCACCTATTGTCTATCGTCTATTAGAGGGGGACCCTATGACTGAGGTTTCAATACAAACAGATTGGGGATTTAAATTTTGGAGAGACTTATGCAGGACATCAGTTGCATTGAAATGGCTTCAAACTTTGGTATTGCCAAAAAAATGTATAATATTTCCTTCCTTTCAAAATGTATTTGTTTATGCTTTTAAAATAGAGAATATACAGATAAAAGCCAAACCAAAAGAGCTTCAAAACATCCCATACACTCAGTATCTCATTAGCTCAACTGAAAAAGTGTGCAATCTTCAATCAAGTGTTTTATTAATATCACCGACATGAGTTCTGTATAGCTTTGCAATTGTTCATGCTACAGTGCAAAATTAATCTTACAGTGCAATTCATGTCCATGCTATTAGTAGGTAGCCATGAAAGATTTCCTACATCAGGTAGCAAAATAGAAAAGACATTTACATTGTTGACACCAGCAGCACACAAAGGAAATCTTTCTTTAAATCATAATTCTTGTGTAAAATAAAACCACAGCTGACCATAATAAATTTGAGTTACAAGCAGAAAACCATTTCCTGGTTTACTTACCAATTTAATAAACTGCAAAGAGTAAAACAATATTAGAAATAATGCAAAATAAAAGTATGAGGTAACTACTAAGTAATCAAGACAGTAGGACGTGGAATTATAAAAAGGTAAAAATAGATACATCATTAAGAAAAATTCAAACAAAAAGATCACAGAAAAAAGTTCATACAGCACTTAATAGAAGCACTTTAACCTAAATCCCTCATTGAATTGTGCATTAGTTTAACTTCTTGGCTCTTGTCTCAACAGGCAACTGAACATTCTTACTGATTCACCATTTTAATCAGCTGAAAAAACATGTGGGATCAGTTGCATTCCAGAGAGGAATATCAGCTAATTGATGGCAAAGCAACTCCCAATGAACAAAAGTTCCCGCCCAAGCCATAAATTGAACAGCTGGAAGGTACAAAAGTTTAAGCAAGTGTATGATATACTCAAAGCAAAAACTGGAGATGCTGGAAACCTAAAAAAGGGACACTGCCAGAAACATTCAGCCGGTCAGGCAGCATCTGTGAACAAAGAAACAGAATCAATGCTTCTAGGCAACAGCCCTTCATCAGAACTGGTACAAAGAGAACACATGTTTTAAATTGCAGAGGGTGGAGATGAAATGTGAATAAAGGAGAATGCTGGAAATACCCATCAGTTAAAGCAGCATTTCTCCACAGTTAAACACAAGATTGAATGAAGGAGGGGTGTGGATTACCCTTCCAGCCTCCTCTCACTGATAACTATATTTAAGCTGGTTCCTGCGTTTATGCAAAACTCAAAATCTGTACTACCTTTGCTGCTGATTTCCACACTGATCTCTTTTCACAGAGTGTGTATTTAACATTTTTTCCTTCTCTCATCTTAGGGGATACATTAACAGACCTCCCAACATTTGATTTTACATCAAAATTCATAATGTGGCGCGTCATGCAACTTTTCAGCAAAGAAATATGCATGCCAAATGCGCATACGCGTTGCGCTACTTTCAGGTGTGAAAAACTATTATTATTTCCAACCGTCTGTAGTTCTTGGACTACATGTACAATGTCAGGCCTATCATGAATATATTCTGCTATTAATAGAAAGGTTATTCAACAGAAATAGTTTTTACAACACAAAGAAAAAATTGTTTTGTTTTGTTTTTTCTATTTTGCTTTTTCCTTACACATCCCAATTCTCTTGGTATTGAATAAAAGAACGATGGTCATAAAATGTATGACTATGTTATGAAGAAAGAGTTTCATTTAAAACTGCACATACCTAATTTCATTGAAGACATACTTGCTCCTGGGGTCTTCAACAGCAAATCACAACGGTCCATGTCCCCCCCCCCACCTCCCCACTACCTTCCCCCCTCACCCTTCCCCCTACTCCCCTCCCCTCCACTCCCACCCCACTCCCCCTCCCTTCCTCCGCACCCCACCCCAATCCCCCCATCCCTTTCCCCTCCCTGTCCCCTGCCCACCTCCCCGCACCCAAACCCCCCCCCCCCCATTCACCCACTCCATCCCCTCTCAACATCAACTGGCCTCACGCTAAGCAGCGAGGCCAGACCTGGCTCGCGGCGAGGCCCGGCGAGCGGTGAGGTGAGGCCCGGCGAGCAGCGAGGTGAGGCCTGGCGAGCAGCGAGGTGAGGCCTGGCGAGCAGCGAGGTTGAGGCCCGGGGAGTGGTGAGCGGCGAGACATTGCGGAAAAATATGAGGGGAAATCGGAATGGCGGAAATGAAATAAGAAAGCGGAAATTTTCCGCCAAATTCAGAAGGGTTGGGAGGTCTGCTTTAGCCACCAACATCCATTACAAGCCCACACATTTCCATATGGGGATTATATCTGCGCCCACTCTCATTCTCCCATTTCTCCATCTTTATACCTTTTCAGAAGCTAGGTTTCCATAACAATGCCTTTGAGATTCCTTTTTTTTAAACTGTGGCTTCCCTTCCATTCTAGCTGACTGAGCGCCAGACTACATCTTCTCCATTTCGAACACATCTGCTTTTACCACCTGTCCATTCAATCAGAACAAGGATAGGATTCCTCTTAATCTCAGCTTCCACATCACCGGCCTTAATATTAATTCCACTACTCTAAAGTTCCCAGTTCCATCTTTAGCAATGTCTCCATCTTCATGGCATTTTACCATGAAATCTAGAGTTACAATACTTGGTTTTTTTTTTAAAGGTCTTCGCTTTCCACCATCCAGGGACCCAAACAGTTGATCTAATGAGGCACAATTCACTTGGACTTCTTCCAATTTAGTGTAGCTCAGTCAGTGTTCATGATCTCACCTCCTCTACCTGCAGGAATGCAGATTTGTTGACCACTTTATGAATTAGCATTTAAGTCCACACTGCAGGCAGAAGTAAAGCAGTGGCTGGCAATCCTGCGAAGAGCAGAATGCCTGAGAAAGCAACACAAGAAAGAACGGGCAAGGACAAGTTTTTACAGAGATCTGTATAAGTTTGTCAAAAGCCTCTTTGTCAAGGAGAAGAGCAGGATCCTGAAAGTACCTGTAAGGGAACTGGAGGAGCACCTGAGGAAGACTGACAACCTGAGGCATGAGCCAGTCACCATTCCAGATGACATGCCACCTATTCACCCACCTGAGCACCAGATGGACATAAGGCCTCCTACATGGAAGGAGGTGGAGATCACAGTTAAATGGGCAAGAACAGCATCAGCCCCAGGGCCCCAATGGCATTCCATACAGGCTCTATAAGAACACCCCTGGTGTCCTGAAATACCTCTGGCAGTTAATGAAAGTGGCATGGGGGAAAGGAATCATACCTAGGGCGTGGCTAAGGGCAGGAGGGATCCTAATTCCTAAAGAAAAGAACTCCACAACCATTA
Source organism: Rhinoraja longicauda (assembly GCF_053455715.1). Classification (NCBI taxonomy): domain Eukaryota; kingdom Metazoa; phylum Chordata; class Chondrichthyes; order Rajiformes; family Arhynchobatidae; genus Rhinoraja; species Rhinoraja longicauda. The sequence continues at coordinate 14,869,666 of NC_135975.1, read as the reverse complement.
GCCAATTCCATTAGATCAGCCTTCTGAATGTGGAAGGAAAGATCTTCTTTGGTGTTGTGGCCCAAAGACTCTCAGCGTTTTGCAGAGCAACGACTTCATTGGCACGTCAGTGCAGAAAGCAAGGGTACGTGGTTTCTCAGGATGTCTGGAACATGCAAACGTCATCTGGCACCAGATACAAACTGCCAAGAAAGAAAAGAGAGATCTGCATGTGGTTTTCTTAGATCTTGCCAATGCCTTTGGTTCGGTGCCCCATGAGACTCTTTGGGCAGCTTTTAACTTCTTCCAGGTCCCAGAGGTCACCACAAAGCTGGTAAAAGCTTACTTCCTGGACCTCCAGTTCTGCATCACAACACAGGACAACACCACCGCCTGGCAGCACCTTGAGGTAGGCATAATGGCGGGCTGTACCATTTCTCCCCTGGTTTTCACCATGGCAATGGAGCTAATCATTCAAGCATCACAATGGGTAGTCGGAGGGGAACGCTTAAAGAGTGGGCTGCGTCTTCCTCCAATCAGGGCGTACATGGATGACACGACCACAATAACAACAACAAAAGCATGCACCAAACGCATGCTGGATAAACTCCAGGAAAACATCAAAAGGTCACGAATGGAGATTAAACCCTGCAAATCCTGCAGTATTTCCATCGTCAAAGGCCGGCTCACTGACGAAAGGTTCCGCATCAATAACGAGACAATACCAACTGTCCTGGAGAAGCCTGTCAAAAGCCTCGGGCGATGGTACACCGCATACCTCAAGGACGCAGAGCAGGTGGAACAACTCAGGCAGGATACAATCAGTGGCCTCAAGCAAATCAACAACACTGCTCTCCCAGGGAAGATGAAGCTTTGGTGCCTTCAATTCAGTCTGCTGCCCTGACTCATGTGGCCAATTACCATCTATGAGGTCACTTTATCCCATGTCAACCAGCTGGAGAGACTGGTGAACTGAGGAAGTGGCTTGGGCTACCGAGATGCCTCAGCAGCATAGGACTCTATGGGAATGGAGCCTTCTCACTGCCAGTCTCAAGCCTGGTGCAGGAATTCAAAGGCGCCAAAGCAAGGCTGGACATGACACTAACAGAATCCTGGGACCCAATAGTTAGAGGTGTCGCTCCAACCCTAGCAACAGGGAAGAAATGGACTCCAGCAGCAAAATCCGCCTTCCGACACCGGGACATAGTGGGCCATGTCCAACAAGGCCGAGGGGCTTTGGCCTGGGAGCAATGAAACCTACCTGGCAAAAGGATACTTCAGCTGAACGTCGGCACCTGGTGGTGCAGGAGATGCGCCGCCATGAAGAAGCAGCGAGGTGTGCCAAAGCCATATCCCAAGTTGGATGAGGTGGGATGGCATTCAGAGGAAGAAGATCACATGGAGTGAGCTGTGGAGTATGGAGTCAAGTATGTTGAGCTTTATTATCAGAGCCACATGTGACGTCCTTCCCTCTCCCACAAACCTAAATCTTTGGCCGGGAGAGGATCCAGCCTGCCCCCTGTGTGCAGTTCCAGCAAACCTCAAGCACATCCTGGTCGGTTGTAAGACCAGCAGATACACCTGGCGACACAACCAGGTGCTGAGGTGTTTGGCAGCTGAACTAGAGTGCAAGAGAGTTACCACCAACGCCATTCCTATCAATGCCCAGATAACATTCCCGCAAATACCATCCTTCATCTGGGAAGGAGAGAAACGGAGGAGTAACCCCTCGCCTCTCAACTCATGCCCACTGAGCGCAGCCAGGGACTGGGAAATGCGGGTTGACCTAAGTCAGATGCTTTCCTACCCAGTTGAAATCGCAGCTACCAACCTACGACCAGACCTCATCATCTGGTCCAACTCCTGTCGGCGTGTTTTCATCATTGAGCTGACGGTCCCCTGGGAGGAGGCTGTGGACGAGGCGTATGAAAGGGAAAGGCTGAGATATTCCAACCTTGCAGTAGAGGCAGAGGAGCAAGGTTGGAGTGTAAGGGTGCGTCTAGTGGAGGTGGGGTGCAGGGGCTTTGTAGCCAGTAACACTGCAAGGCTCCGGAGGGAAGTAGGAGTCAGAGGGCAGCCCCAAAGGAGGGCAATCAAAGAACCTGCCAATGCCGCTGAACGGAGCAGTCACTGGCTGTGGCTGAAAAGAAGAGATGCTGTCTGGGCTGCCACGTGACCATCTAGAGCTAATCATAAGGCACACACCCAGGACTGATCACCCTGCGGTGGGCCTGCCTCGACTGAGGGTGTCAATAGACAATAGACAACAGGTGCAGGAGTAGGACATTCGGCCCTTCGAGCCAGCACCACCATTCAATGTGATCATGGCTGATCATTCTCAATCAGTACCCCGGTCCTGCCTTCTCCCCATACCCCCTGACTCCGCTATCCTTAAGAGCTCTATCTAGCTCTCTCTTGAATGCATTTAGAGAATTGGCCTCCACTGCCTTCTGAGGCGGTGAATTCCACAGATTTACAACTCTCTGACTGAAAAAGTTTTTCCTCATCTCCGTTCTAAATGGCCTACCCCTTATTGGCCCCTTACTGTGGCCCCTGGTTCTTTGCTCCTATACTAAACTCCTCTTGTTATGAAGGCCAACATTCCATTGGCTTTCTTCACTGCCTGCTATACCTGCATGCTTCCTTTCAGTGACTGATGCACTAGGTCACCCAGATCTCGTTGTACGTCCCCTTTTCATAACTTGACACCATTCAGATAAATAATCTGCCTTCTTATTCTTACCACCAAAGTGGATAACCTCACACTTATCCACATTAAACTGCATCTGCCATGCATCCGCCCACTCACACAACCTGTCCAAGTCACCCTGCAACCTCATAGCATCTTCCTCACAGCTTACACTATCACCCAGCTTTGTATCATCTGCAAATTTGCTAATGGTACTTTTAATCCCTTCATCCAAGTCATTAATGTGTCTTGTGATAAAAGGCGGAAACACCCAGTGATGTTGAGGTACGCAACTGAAGATGTGTCTGAATGGTAGCAACATTACCTCGTGGTCACCCTCAAGAACAACACCAGTCAAACCTTAGGGATTGTAACATCTAGTCCTACTAATCAATCTAAGAAATATTAAATACATTGTAATCAATCCCATACCAATAACATAGGTCAAATTCTTATTCAGCTCATGCCCCTAAACATCTCAGACATTAATTGTTACAGGATTTCTTACCCATCTCAGAGGCCTCAATCAACTTTTAGTTCATTTGTCTGGATCAGGCAAGCCATTCTGAAAAGCCCTACACACTAAAATTAAAAACATTGTCCAAAATTGCTGCCTTATGATGCTTTATTTTGTTTCCTATTTATCAAAAGCATAACTAATTAAAAGAAAATATGCATTCATAGGAAACTTCACTAAACATTACATCATCTTTAAATACTAGATGAACCACTTATTTATTACATTAATAGTGAAAAATACATTACCTTGATCTCTCGTTGTTCCACAGATTTTTCCCATATCTGTTGATCGTACGCACCGATCTGCAAAAGATTCAACAGGTTTCTCAAGTATAAACACATCGAACCGAAGCCTTTAAAAATCTATATCCTCCAGTATTTTTGTAGCACAAGTATGAGGATAGAATTTGTAACAAATAAATACAAATATTGTTCTACTCGATGATCATAATTAAATGTTACTTAGGTTTCCAAAGCAGGAAATGTCACACATAGGGTTCAGAGATCTTAATAAAACATGAGGAATATGGGAGGAAAATGGACACTACCTTAATTATACACAATGTAGGTATCTATAATCTAGTGGTTTATGCAAGACAGTACAGTATCTGCATATACAGATATTTTCCCCAATTCAAAATTATACACTACAGCTAATTACAAAGGTAATAAGTACATTCCATTATACTCGTCCTGCTGGGGTTTTTTTGAAATGTAACAAAGAAAGCGTAGGTTCACTAGGTTAATTCCCAGAATGGCGGGACTGTCGTATGTTGAAAGACTGGAGCGACTAGGCTTGTATACACTGGAATTTAGGATGTGAGGGGATCTTATTGAAACATACAAGATTATTAATTGATTGGACACGTTAGAGGCAGGAAACGTGTTCCCAATGTTGGGGGAGTCCAGAACCAGGGGCCACAGTTTAAGAATAAGGGGTAGGCCATTTAGAAGGGAGGAGGGGGGGGGGAGGAGGAGGGGGGGAGGAAGAGGGGGAGAGGGGAGGAGGAGGGGGGGAGGAGGAGGGGGAGGGGGAGAGGAGGGGGGGAGGAGGAGAGGAAGGAGGAGGGGAGGAGGAGGGGGGGAGGAGGAGGGGGGGAGGAGGAGATGGGGGGAGGAGGGGGGGGAGGAGGGGGGGGAGGAGGGGGAGGAGGAGGGGGAGGAGGAGGAGGAGGAGGAGGAGGAGGAGGAGGAGGAGGAGGAGGAGGAGGAGGAGGAGGAGGAGGAGGAGGAGGAGGAGGAGGAGGAGGAGGAGGAGGAGGAGGAGGAGGAGGAGGAGGAGGAGGAGGAGGAGGAGGAGGAGGAGGAGGAGGAGGAGGAGGAGGAGGAGGAGGAGGAGGAGGAGGAGGAGGAGGAGGAGGAGGAGGAGGAGGAGGAGGAGGAGGAGGAGGAGGAGGAGGGAGAAGGAGGGGGGAGGGAGGAGGGGGGGAGGAGGAGGAGGAGGGGGGAGATGGGGGGATGGGGGGATGGGGGGAGGGATGGGGAGGGGGAAAGGGGGGAGGGGGAGGAGGGGGGCTGCACCAGTGCAGGAGAGGTTTGGGCCCAACAGGTTCACTTGGTTTAGTGTCCAATAAATTTCACAAACTCTCCAGATGTACGTAGAAAAGCATACTCTCAGGCTGCATCACAATCTGGGTTTGGAAACAGCTGTGCCCAAACTGCAAGAACTTGCAGGGAATTGTAGATGTAGTGCAGTTCATCACAGACCAGACTTCCCACCATTGACTCTATCTGCACTTCACATTGCCTCAGAAAAGCAGCCTACATTGTCATTCCTTCTCTTCCTTACTCCCATCTGGAAAAAGGTACAGAAGCTTGAAAGCACACATCATCAAACTCAGCAACAGCTTCTTCCTTTCCATTATCAAGTTTCTGACCAGTCCTTCCAAAAGCCAGGATACTGCTCAATTCTCCTCTACCTTTGTGGACATTGTCCATGAAACTGATGTGCTGCAATGTTGAGAAGTATATTCTCCGCTCTGTATCTTCCCCATTTGCTCTATTTATTGTACTTGAGTTTGACTTGACTGTATTTATGTATAGTATTATCTAATCTGTTTGGATGGCAAGCAAAACAAAGCTTTTCACTATACCACAGTACATATGTCAATAACATACACCTAAATTACATAAGTATGTTTTTTCACATCTTTAATGTAGCCTATCTAGACAAATCCCATCTTTCCATTGGATTAATCACCAAGTTTCATTCAACAATATTTCACAACTTAAAATGTGTTAATATGGATTATCGACTTAGAAATATTAAAACCAACATCTGAGACTGTTGTTTCATATCTGCATTGTAACAAAGGTAATATTTATTCCCAAAATTATTGTGGCAAGAACAGGTCTCTGCATATAACTTTTAGTCACCATTTTATAAGCCGGATGCAAAAGCAGGAGAGCAGAGCAATGTGCAGTGCGGCCACCAGAACCACGGAACCTCATAATATTATTAAGCATTATAAGAATGGGCAGATTTGTCTTTAATACCTCAGTGTAAAACATGCACCTCTCAGAAAGAATGCAGAAAGAAAGGTCAAGGGTACTGCCAGAGCTTAAACATTTCTTACACGGAATAGTTGGGATAGTCTCGGCTGATTTTGTTTTCTATCAGAGAAGGTGACAAGAGGAGATTTATTGGAGAGGGAGAGATTTATTGGAAAAGTATAGAGAAAAGAAAAACAAGGCCTGAACAGGAAGAATAATTTCCTTTACCAGAGCTCAAAAACAAGGGCATAAATTTAAGAACACTAAGAATTAGAGGGCAGCTTTAAGGAACCACCTTTAGAATTCAGGATGGCAGTTCTGGAAGTAACAAGTAGAGTAAGAAATCCTAATGACAATAAAAAATGTGGATGTGCACCTGATGGCCAGAAACTTACAAGGCCAACAGACTGAGAACTTGGATTGTTAAGAATACTCTTTCTCAACCAGCATAGCCAATGCGACAAATGACCTCCTTCTGTGTTATACATTTTTTATGATCCCGTACTTTCACATGCATAGGACTTTTAAAGTTAAAAGAGAGATAAGTGCATCCACATCCTGAATGGCAGGTTAGCATACATATTCACGCCAATAATTTTGTACTAGATGAATGTGTGGGTATTAACAAAAAATTGTGTTCTCTGAAACCACATGTTAGCTGACAAGTTAGCACATGTCAATAATCTAATTCAAGAGTGGAGTACATCATATATTCTTTATTTATTGAGCCGATTAATAGTGAACAATTTGTGCAATTCGAGCACAAAATATACTACACACTTAAATATTCTAATGACTAAACCATTTTCTAAGTACACACAGGTGAGAGAATTATAATGTTATCATCAAAGAAGAATATTGTGAATCCACAATGCCACATTTGCTAACATTGCACTTCAATATTTTATTGTTTGACGAACGTTTCAAGATAAGGTATGAAATTAATTTGTTTACGCCTGAGGGAATAAAAAGGACTATTGCACAGATGACCATTACTAGAAAATGTAGGGTAACCTGCAGCGATTACTTCATCGGTTAATAGCCCCAAATTATTTTTTTACTTTGAATGGCTGAATTAATGTGATGTACTACCAAATCAATCACAAAAAAACAAAACTCAGTTAAAATTCCCTGATCAATGCCAGGTTAGCTGAAACAGCATTTGCGGAAACCATAATTGGACTCTGCCTCTCTGGGTTCAGAAAACTGGCAACGTGCCCACATCTATGTTAGCCAGTGACTGGACTGGAAAATCTGTGCCTACGTATTTTGAGCAATGACTGGATTGGGCATCACCGCGACATGTGATACAATTGGATTACCTGCTGTTGTGCACAGTTGAAGTTGAAACATGAATAATCATTTGAATAAGGTGGAATAGAGTTTCCTGCATGTTAACGCAAGCTGTAAACATTTCCTATTCTTCCCATGTAATTACTCTAAGTAATACAAAGCCATCAGATTTGGCTCACTGTTTTAAAAGTACATAAAACAATATCACTTTGAAAACTGGTTGCCTTCAAAGGACTGAAAATTGTTGGTTACAATAGAATTGTTGACCTATACTTGAAGCTGGATATCCAATATTTCAGTATTACAAGATATACTTGGGAAAACATATATTTCTAACCAAAATAGTGAACAAACGCCTCCAATCAAGTTCTAATGCAATAAATTGAATTGATGCCATCATTACAAGTAAACATGCTCCAAGTGGATCCTGATATTCATCCTGGTTAGTACAACAATAAAAATTGCAATTAGATGGTTTCTTCAATATGGTAAAACATCCCAGTACTCAAGGGAGTGCTTTAAAAATTGAATCACACTTAGTACTACACATGCATTCATTTAGGATCTATGATTTCAATCTATTGTACGTGTAGGCATTTAAAATTTAGTTTGGTTAAGTGGCATTAAAAGTTCATGAAAGTTATCAATCTATGAACTGGAGTGCTGAGATTAAAAAATGCACATTACTCAATCAACCAGAGGTGCTATGGCTGGTAACAAAAATGTAAGATGCAAACAGCTAAAAGAAAAGAAACGCTAAAATGTTAAAATAAAGTTACCACTGCCCTCCGCCCCATACTTTGCGTACATAAAGCACATAAAAGTGTAATTGAGACATGAAAATCTTTAAAATTTCTATCAGTTTCCAGTTATATTAAACAATTAGAGATTTCATACAACAAATAAAACTAATGTGAACACAGCCTTATCCTTGTATCACCCCTTTCAACTTACTGACACAATTAATGGCACACAGAGGTCAAACGTTAAGTTAACTCATGAAACTTACCTTTTTTTGATACCACACTATAGCATCTGTCACTTTAGACGCCATTTATCCCCCTCAGTCACAAAGTGGGTATTTTAGGCTGGAAAAGGAGAGAGAACAATACATCAATGCCTCTGGTAAGTTACTTAAATAGTTGCAAAATGAAACGCGGAGGTGTTGCGCTAGCATTACGTCCAACCTCATTACTAATTTAAGGCGGTGTTATTACCATGCCTGGTCGCTATAACAACCAAAATTATTGTACTGAAACTATTCCAACTACAGATTATTTTTACACGCTTCAGAAATTCCACCCATCTCTTGTCTGAAATAACTCAACCACATTATTGAGCAGAATTTAAAGACCTTTTGGCTGACTGAGAACATTATATTTGTAATAGGCCTTATTGTGTGAAGGTCACAAGATAAATGAAGATAAATGTGAGGTTATTCACTTTGGAAGTAAGAATAGAAAGGCAGATTATTATCTGAATGGTGTCAAGTTAGGAGGAGGGGGAGTTCAACGAGATCTGGGTGTCCTAGTGCATCAGTCAATGAAAGGAAGCATGCAGGTACAGCAGGCAGTGAAGAAAGCCAATGGAATGTTGGCCTTCGTAACAAGAGGAGTTGAGTATAGGAGCAAAGAGGTCCTTCTACAGTTGTACCGGGCCCTGGTGAGACCGCACCTGGAGTACTGTGTGCAGTTTTGGTCTCCAAATTTGAGGAAGGATATTCTTGCTATGGAGGGCGTGCAGCGTAGGTTCACTAGGTTAATTCCCGGAATGGCGGGACTGTCGTATGTTGAAAAGCTGGAGCGATTGGGCTTGTATACACTGGAATTTAGACGGGTGAGGGGGGATCTTATTGAAACATATAAGATAATTAGGGGATTGGACACATTAGAGGCAGGAAACATGTTCCCAATGTTGGGGGAGTCCAGAACAAGGGGCCACAGTTTAAGAATAAGGGGTAGGCCATTTAGAACGGAGATGAGGAAGAACTTTTTCAGTCAGAGAGTGGTGAAGGTGTGGAATTCTCTGCCTCAGAAGACAGTGGAGGCCAGTTCGTTGGATGCTTTCAAGAGAGAGCTGGATAGAGCTCTTAAGGATAGCGGAGTGAGGGGGTATGGGGAGAAGGCAGGAACGGGGTACTGATTGAGAGTGATCAGCCATGATCGCATTGAATGGCGGTGCTGGCTCGAAGGGCTGAATGGCCTACTCCTGCACCTATTGTCTATTGTCCTCCACCGCTCAAAACTTTGGGTTTTAAACCTTCCTTTGGGATTATCCCAAAAATCATAACACACCCATGGAAAAGGAATTTTGCAGTATCTAGGTACATTTGACATTAAAGTACCGTTGATCGAGTAGGAAAGAGCTTCCATAAATGCAACATTTTCTCAGCACAAAAACATAACAGACAAAAATATAAATAATGGAAAAGTCCAGCCACTAAAGACCTCATTTACAGTTGGGATCCACTTTCAAGCCAACAGTTTGAAAACTCACTTTAAAAGTAATAAAAACATATGTGCAGAAAAGTTTTGACATTCCATAAAACACTCCTTTTCAGTGTTGTACACTGGCACTGAATTTTTCCAAATTTACAATTCTTAAAAATACCATTAAATACCTAGGTTTCCTCATCTCTCTGATTATGACACAAAATGTTCCAGTCAAAATGTTGCACAACTAAAGGAACTAGATTCAGAAACATTCAATACATTACAGCCAGGTGTTGATTTAGCTCCATCATATCACTTACATGAAGGTCATATAATAATCTCCTTCACGTCTAGGCTTTTAAAGTTTGAATTCAAGCTATAATAATTTAAAATTACATAGAACATTTGACAACATTTGAAAGTTTAAATCATTTAGGCCTTGCAATTGCACCTACATTTGCGATATGGAGTGTAGCAGAGAGTTACCGGATTGATTCTTGGGATCGTAAACAGATTAGCCCTTTACCCATTTGGATTAAGAAGAATAAAAGATGAATTCATGGAAGTGTAAAAAAAATTCTTAGCTTGATGTTTTCCCTGGTGAAATGTCTAGAACCAAAGGTCAAGTATTTTGTGAAGGAGCTCGATTTTAAGGCATGCCTTCATGGGAAAAAAAGGTGACAGACAAGAAAAATCCAATCCTTAATGCCACAATAGCTGAAGGTTTAGTCACTTAAGGTTACGTAACAACAATCAAAAAAGAATGAACATGCTGGCTCTCTCTCCTCTTGAAAAGGAAAGGATTCCAAGTGGTTTAATAAAACTCTTAAATTTTAAGAAAGGTTACAGACAGATTAAATGGCGAGAGTGCTTTTATTATGGGGAGAAAGGAAGACCATTAATATATTAATGTGTGGAATTAGAAATAAGCTCCTGAACCCATAGTGGGAGTCCTTACAGTTGGAATGACTGATGTAAATGGGATAGATCTATTCGTTAGAAAAGTACATCAGACAAAAAGAGGCTTTCGCAGATAAACAAGGAAGAATAAACGTTATATTAATGCAGCATAATACACCTGGTTGAACTAGTTGAACCAAATAGCCTATTTATGTTCTGAATACTTGACATAATTCTCTAACAGAGAGTTATGCCAGTAGGAACTTACAAAAGTAATTTGTTCATCTATGTCTGAAGATGTAGAAGCTGTGCTAGATGCTTGGGGATTCCATATATAGGAATTAGTAAAGTCTCCAGAATAAGAAATACGACAGAAGGTTTTGAAAGGAACAATAACATCAGGCAACATGGGGACCAATTTGTGAATACAAAACTAAAGGTGTTATACTTGAGTGCATGGAGCATATGAAACAAGGTGGATGATCTTACAGCACAGTTAGAAATTGGCAGGTACAGCGTTGTGGGCATCATAGAGAGTTGGCTGAAAGAGGATCAGAGCTGAACATACAAGAATACACATCCTGTTGAAAAGACATGTGGGTGGGCAGCTCTGTTGGCAAGGAATTAAATCTAATCCCCAGCAAGAAATGACAAAGAAGATGTAGAATCCTTGTGGGTAGAGTTCAGAAAATGCAAGGGTAAAAAGACCATGATGGGAGTTTTATCTGCGCCGAATTGTAGACAGGATGTAGGATACAAACCACATCAGGAGATAGAAGACATGTAAGAAAGGCAATGTTACAGTGGACATGGGGGATTCCACTATGCAAGTAGACTGTAAAAATCAGGTTGGTATTGAATCCCAAGAGAAGGAATATTTAGAACTAGACCAAGTGGACCCATTTGGCCCAAAACCACTCCTGCATTGGTGCAGTACCCTCTCCTCCCCCCACCACTCTCCCCCCTCCCCCCCACCACTCTCCCCCCTCCCCCCCACCCTCCCCCATATGGTTGCCTCTCCTGCATTGGTGCAGCACCCTTTCCTCCCCCACTCCCCCCCTCCTCCCTCCCTGCCTCCCCCTCCCTCCTCCAACCCGCTCCCCCACCCCCTCCCCTCCTCCAACCCTCTCCCCCACTCACCCTTCCCTCCCCCACCCCACCCCCACCTTCCCTCCATTCCCCCTCCCTGGAGGTTGCCGTAGCAACCCGCCCCCCGGCCTGGGCGGCCGTCATTGGTGGAGCTGGGGTGGGGGTGGAGAAAGAGTCTTGTCCCGTCCCTGTGCGGGGATGTTCAGCCGTAGACGGCGGCGGCTCTCCCACTATTGCTGAGCCGCTGGACTCTGGGCAGCGTGGGGAAGGTGCTGAGCCGGCCGGGGAGAGGAGGGGGGACGGGGGAGCCAAGGTTAGGCCCAGCGCCAGGCCCAGGCCTCGGCCTCCACCAACGCCTGGCCTCACCGCCGCTGCTGCCACCTTTCCCGTTGGCCCACCTCAGGCTCGCGGTTACCCGGTCACGTCCAGGCCCAGGCTACGGTTGCTTCCCCCGGCACCAGGCCTGGCTCTCCCGCCCCCGGGATAGGCCGCCGAGCCTTGCTCAACGGGCCCCAACTGCGCAGGCACGTTTGTTCTACGCACACGCTGATGGGGCAGCCATCTTACGTAAGTACCAGATCAACGGAGCCCCAACTGCACATTCGTGGGTTTTTTAACTTTAAAATGTGAATAACTTTAAAAATATAACACTGATTTCAATAAAACTTCTTCCATAGGACCACGGGACGACGGTGAGTAAGGTGGGCCTAAAATTGTCCCTCTATCGTGTACCATTTTGGCTGTAGTTCAGGAACAAGCGAACAAACAAGAGTTTTAGTATATAGATGCCTACGGGATGGCTTTTTAGAGCAACTTATGGTCAAGACCACTAGAGAAAAGGCTTTCTGAATTTGGTGTTGTGTAATGAATCAGATTTGATTAGGGAGCTTTGTTGCCAAGTTGCCAAGACCCGAGGGTCTGAGCTTTAGGATGGTTGGGCAGGATTGGACTGTATTTCTAAGGGAATTAAAGGACCCAAAGGACATTGGTTTAAAGTGAAGGGGAAAGTTTTAAGAGGAATCTGAAAGGCAAGGTTTTCACACAAACGATGGTGGGTAGATGAAATGAGCTGCCAGAGGAGGTAGTTGAAGCAGAAACTATAACAACATTTAAAAGATATTAGGACAGGTAGATAGATAGGAAAGGTTTAGAAAGATATGGGCCTAACACAGACAGCACCTTAGTCAGCATGGTCAAGTGGGGCCGAAGGGCCTGTTTCCGTGTCTTATGACTCAATGAAATTGGTACCTTAAGAAGCAACTGTTTAGTTTTTAGATGCAGCGTGGAAACAGGCCCATCGGCCCATGCCGTACAGCGATCCCCGCACATTAACACTATCCTACACACACTAGGGACAATTTACAATTTTACCAAGCCAATTAACCTACAAATCTGTAGGTCTTTGGAGAGTGGGAGGAAAAAGAAGTTCCTGTAGAAAACCCATGCAGGTCATAGGGAGAACGTACCAACTTCATACAGACAGTACCCTTAGTCAGGATTGAAGCCGGGTCTCTGGCGCTGTAAGGCAGCAACTCTACCGCTGCGCCAATGTGCCGCCCCCAAAGATGTCTAAATGTCTAAAACCAAAATGTCTAAAACCAAAAATATTAAGTTCTCAATGTTTATAAATGTCTTTAAACCTTAACTAATCTTCTACCACTTTTCTACTTGGATAAAACAAGATTACTTTATTTAAAAAAATTGTATTACATTGAATGTTCAGTTTGTTTAAAAAGTAAAAATTGTTCATCAACAGCGTTATGCAATATGGCACTTGGGTAGATAGCTTGCTAAAACATTACCTACCAGCTGACGATGAAATCTTTGGCCCATTTTTTGCTGACAGTAAATTTTAAATAAGCATACAATGCAAATTTTCATGTAAAAAAACAGGTGAACTTTCAAAATAAGCTCATGGAAAAACACACAGAATCCACGAGAACAGAAAACAACACAAGAGCCAGCATGCATCATAAATGCCTGCCCAAACGAGAAAAAAAGCATAAACATGTCTGAAAATATTATCAAGACATTATCAAAAATGAGTGCAGCAGAAAAACATGAGGCAAAGAGGAAGGAGAGGAGGCCTAAAAGAATTAAGAAACTGTCTTGTGTTTATATCAACTAATTAAACTACAATCTGAGGCACTCACTCATAAGCAAAAAGATCGGCTATAAAAGATGAATTTTGAAGTGATTACAGCCAAGTAAAATGCATTGCTTTAGTGTTAGTCATGCAGTTCCACATCACATAGATTATTCCATGACCAGAAAGGCTGCCAAATTGTGTTTTGCAGCCAACCAATAACAAAAAAAACCTGAAAATTGATTTTTTTTTAAATGCCATGCATGTTCACAAAGCTTGTCCTCAGTGAATTGTTCCAATAATGCAATAAACACATTTTAATACATCCCAAACATTCAGAATCCTGTAAGCAAGAATGAGAATGTTTATTATTTATCCTGTAGTACCACCTCAAGATGCAGAAGAAAAAGAAACTTAACAAGGAAATTATACTTTCTATTTTTAGAATAATCATTAACAATATTCTTGCAAAATAATCCTGCTAACTATGTATGATCCATGCCAAATTTTGTTTTTAAATGCAAGGATTAATGGGTTATAATCTATTTTTGAAATAAATTAATCTAATGATAAATTATTATTTTTGACAAAAAAGCTTTGTATTCCCACAATAATCCTAAAAGATATACAATCCTCAGGGATTATTGACAAACTGTAATCTGGCAAGATCTTACCTTTCAAAAATAATGTTAATTAAAACAAAAGGAGCAGCACAATTGAGAAACATTTATTACACAAGTAAAATTTTAAACTCAAGTGCAATTGTTGTCTGGCTGACAACTGCAAAGGGAAAAGGCAACAAAATAAAACTGCTGATGGTGGTAGCATAATGAATTCTGAAGTGTATAGACGCATCCTATCTACTCAAGTTGAAACAAGTGCCTCAAAACCCATTGGCCGGCGGTTCATTCTCAGCAAGACAATGATCCCAAACATATTGCTAAAGCAACAAAGGAGTTTTTCAAAGCTAAAAAATGGTAAATTCTTGAGTGGCCAAATAAATCGCCCAATCTGAACCCAATTGAGCATGCCTTTTATATGCTGAAGAGAAAACTGAAGGGGACTAACCCCCAAAACAAGCATACGCTAAAGATGGCTGCAATACAGGCCTGGCAGAGCATCACCAGAGAAGACACCTAGCAACTGGTAAAGTCCATGAATCGCAGACTTCGAGCAGTCTTTGCATGCAAAGGATATGCAACAAAATACTAAACGTGACTACTTTCATTTACATGACATTACTGTGTCCCAAACATTTTGGTGCCCTGAAATGGGGCGACCATGTATAAACTGCTGTAATTTCTACACGGTGAAACCAAAATGTGTAAAAATGGTCCGTATTCAAATCTGACAATGTGCACTTCAACCACATGTGATTTTTTCTATTACAAATCTCAAATTATGGAGAACAGAGGCAAATAAATAAACCATGGGTCTTTGTCCCAAACATTATGGAGGGCACTGTAACTGTCCCTTAATGGCCACATTCTTTCAAACTTGATGCCCTTCTCACCTTCTCTGCTACCTAGACTAACTTATTTCCTCTCTCTCCCAATTCAGATGAAAGGTCTTCAACCTAGCACATCAATATATTTTTTCTCTGACATCTGACTTGCTGGTTCTTTCCAGCATTTCTTGTTTTTGGAATAATCCGATGAAGATATTGTACTAGGAAGATAAAGCTACTAAAAGTATTAAATATATATTAAACGTGTTTGGTAATAAATGTATTCAAAAGATTTTTTCCATAGCATACTTTCTAGCAAATAATTGGAACAATTGGCATGAAACAATGATTTTGGGCAGTAATTCTGGTCCAGAAATAAACATTTAAATTAAGATGTGTATTGTTGCAGGAACCATCACTGTGATCTTCTGCAATAAATTATCATTGTTCTACAAGCTAGTCGGTGTGAAATGATGAAAACAATAATATTCCCACAGGGGAAAAAAAATGAACAGGAGAGACACAGCATTTCTAAGAAGATAATTACTACACAAGTGACAATCCAATTCCCTTTGGATTAAACCCTAAATTACTGTTGTAAGATCTAGATTTTTTTTTTAACATTCTGTGGTCCATTTCAAAAGCCAACCTAACATTTCGCTTTTAAACTGCAACCATGGAGTTAACATCACACCAATATCCCAATGCTGATCAACATTTTTTTTAAAATTTGGAATGGATTGGAACAAACCTGGTTTGTAAAACATCAAAATGCATTCTGTAACCAGTTATCTAGAAGGAATGTTTTCTTTCACATTTGCAAAAACGGGTCTTGTGGGAATATAATTACAAAGGGAGCAGGTTTTCTTAGGCTGTCCCACAGGACTGAGTAAGTCTTGCTGACACTCCACTTTGTGGGTTCCAAGTTACCTCATCAACCACATGTGGGAACAACAGATTTTCACATTTTCACAAATGAGACAGGTGGTGACTAATGGGGCAGCTGGGTACGTAGTTTGTAAGGCAATATACTTCTGCTGCTTCTTATGCAGATATACAGTGTGCTCTTCATGGACAGCCCGAAGGATGGCAAGACTATCCTGAATGTTCTCTAGTGTGATCAATTATGGACTGAAGGTTGCCAGGAGTTAGTGGGAATGTTACTCGTCAAGGAAGCTTTGAGCAAATCCTTTTTCTCTGTCTTCCCATTATAACAAATATAAAGTGTGTGTCAGGAATGCTCTGTTGAGTATACAAACAATGTGGCTGGCTGAGAGTGATCAGAGTCTCACTGCTGGCAATGTTGGGCTAGGAGAGGATAACAGCAATGATTTACTTACAATTCAATTGAATCTGAAGGATTTTCTAAAGATAACATTGGTGGCATTTTTCCAGTAACAGGAGATGAGGGCAGGGATCTCCTCCAACCATACACTGCGAGTTTTACACCAAGTCAGATGTCCTGATCTTCAAATACTCTTTTTCATACTAAAGTAAAGGCTGCACCAGTTTGTAGAAGGCAATGATGAATTTTATCACTGACTAGACCAAGTGGACCCGTTGGGCCCAAACCTTTCCTGCATTGGTGCAGCACCCCGTCCTCCCCCCCGCCCCCCCCCTCCCCTCCTTCTTCCCCCCACCCCTCCCTGTAGTTCAGGAACAAACAAAGAGTTTTAGTATATAGGCTAGACCAAGTGGACCCGTTGGGCCCAAACCTCTCCTGCATTGGTGCAGCATCCTCTCTTCCCCCCTTCCCTCTCCTCCCCCCCTTCCCTCCCCTCCCTCCATCCTCCCTCCCCCCCTTCCCCTCACTCCATCCCCCGCAACCCCCCTTATCCTCCCTAGGAGATAGATTTAAACTTTAAAATGTGAATAACTAAAAATATAACACTAATTTCAATTAAACTTCTTCCATAGCACCAAAGGGACGACGGTGACTAAGGTGGGCCTAAAATTGTCGCGCTATCGTGTATCATTTTGGCTGTAGTTCAGGAACAAACAAACAAAGTTTTAGTTTATAGATGTCTAATTACTGGGTAAAGGACTGCTTCTTCAGCAGAGTGCATCTTCCATGTTATTTTTAATAATCTATTTTCCTTAATTTATTTGAAAAATGTAGAAAGGTTGTTAGAAATATTATTCTTCAAAGGATATATTATTTTGAGAATCCAACTTAAGGGCCTGTCCCACTTAGGCGATTTCTAGGCGACTGCCGGTGACTGTCAAAGTCGTAGCAGATGGCCAAATTTTTTTTTTACCCTACGACAATGCCGAGTCAGGTCGAGATTACAGCGTCTTCGGAAACATCACGAGATTCCCACGCGGTCAATGCTTCTCCGGCGTCCTAATTTTCGCTGAAATCACTGACAAATCAGTAATTACTTGAGAGTTTTGAAACATAACATCTTGCCCGGGTTACTTGAAAACCAAGCTTCACGGGAACAAGGCATAAACTGGATTGACTTCCAATTTACTAATAGCAGTATTAAGAAATTTCATTTTAAAAGTGGTTAAATGGATTTTTGTGCGGAGTGTGGGCATTCTTTGAAAATGTACGGGAGATGCATATCTGGTTTCTGGGTTGCATATCTGGGTTGGGAGCCTACTTTAAATGTAATCGCTGATGGCCATAAACATCTCGAAAATTCCCACGCTTACCTAACCGTCAAACTGTCGCCTCCAATCTACCTGTCAAATGTCCTGACGGTAAATAAATTGGTTAAACACAAGTATTTTATGGTATCTTCAAATGACTTTACTTAATTTAATATTACATGCTTCTAAATGCATCTAAGAGAACCTAGCAAACCTGGGGACAGCATGCGACAGCGCCCGCAATAAGCAATGATACCTGGCGACAAGCCAGCTGTCGCCAAGAAATTTCATACCGGTTGATTTCTCAACGACATGCCGAGATCAACTACGATTCTTTGAAGACTCCTCACGATCATGCGCGCGACACCCTGACGAACTGTCGGCGACAGCCTTGTCGCCGGCAGTCGCCTTAAAATCGCCTAAGTGGGACAGGCCCTTTAGTCCCAGCTAGAGTTATAGAATGAAAATCTAGGCTCATTAGTGTATGGTAACAAGGCTCCAGATGATAGCTTAAAATAGAATAACATTGCAACATAGTTTTTTCTCACTAAATTTCAGTTCTGTTGTATTTAGTATGGGATCCTACATTCAGGTTTATTCGATTACAAATTCAAAATTTGTAAAATTGTTTTTTTACTGAGAGTTGCACAATACATGCCTAACCATGTATACAGAGTCCGGAAATTTAAAGCTAGTTTACTCCAAAGTTGCGACAGGTTTTATGTTCAATATTAATAAGATATGAATACAAAATATAATACACATAAATTAATTAAAACTGTCAACACCATTTATTAGGAACCAGAAAATAAGTTACGGTGGTGTTAGACAAGTTGAACAACCTATAAAATCGTTCTTTCATTTTCATTCATTTTGAGTATTTAATCGCTAAATGATTTCATGGACCAACCATGCAAGTGTCAGCAAAGAGTAACAGAAAATCTGATATGACAATATAAACTCAGTAATTTTTAAACCATACTACAGTGTTTGCAAATGTTACGAAGTGAGCAATGGAATCTCCATATTCCTAGACATTAAATTCTTCAAACATTCCCTTCCAGGAGACCTACTGAAACATGGCATAAGGCATGTTCAATTAGATAACTTATGGGATGTTAGAACTCCAGACAGAGAAAAAAAAACGCTTAATCATTTCCATGCAGTCATGGGGGGAAAAAAACCTGCTCTTTTGCTCTCCGACAAGCACTTTTAAAATTGATCACGACATAAATGGGCATAAAGAAAATTAAACTGCAGTAATCATATCATATCATATATATACAGCCGGAAACAGGCCTTTTCGGCCCTCCAAGTCCGTGCCGCCCAGTGATCCCCGTACATTAACACTATCCTACACCCACTAGGGACAATTTTTACATTTACCCAGCCAATTAACCTACACACCTGTACGTCTTTGGAGTGTGGGAGGAAACCGAAGATCTCGGAGAAAACCCACGCAGGTCACGGGGAGAACGTACAAACTCCTTACAGTGCAGCACCCGTAGTCAGGATTGAACCTGAGTCTCCGGCGCTGCATTCGCTGTAAAGCAGCAACTCTACCGCTGCGCTACCGCTGATCAGAAAGCTCAGGAATACAAGTACATACTTATCTGTTGGACATAAATGGCTTGAAGAAAAATAAGCTGCAGTAATGGAAGTATCAAATTCCAAAAACTGTGAATAGAAATCTCAATAATAAAAGTGAATTCTTCTCTGATAGTGTTGTAACTTTGAATGCAGTCTGTCTCAATATTTGGAAGCATAAATGGCAATTCCCAAACATCAACTAAACCAGAGAAAATCCACTCAGCATTTCTAGACAAATTTCTAAGCAAGGGATAAATCAGGTAAACATCAGTCACATGAAAAATAACTTTATCAATCTTACTCTTCATTCTCCAGCTGCATATAGAGATGATGAGCGTGATAACCCCTTAAAAGGTCAGAATACAACTGACTTTATATAAATAAAGACTTTGCGCATAATTCCATTCAGTGGTTAATCTGTTGTTGACTCATGCTTATCAACCCATTTTTTTGGGGCAACATGTTAGATATATTTATTCAGTAGCACATTATTAAAATAATTTAGTTGACAGACTGTAGCAGTAACACATTATTCTTCGGCGCTTATCAGATCATCGTGAACTTCTGGTCAAATGCTGGAATGGTCACTTTCAAACAATTTAATTTTCAAATTTTATTTTTTCCTTTTATAATTGGTGTGAAAGAAATATATAGTGTAACATTAAATGAAGATAAAGAGATGTTTCTATCCAAGTATTCAGTTACGTAATTCATTTTGTTGCAAACTTCTCCCTGCAGCTTTTTCCACAATTAAACAATTTCCAGTTATCCCACTAACTTCATCCATGGCATTACTATCCTCAAGTCCCAATATGATCTTGAGGGTAACCCCACACACAACCCAAAACATTGATTCCCTCCATCACCAATACTGTGGTTAACTGCCTTTACTATCTACAAATGGACTACAATTCTTCTCCAGGTCACTCCAACTGCACTTCCAATACCCCAGCGCCAAGCACAAGGGCAACAAACACATAGAAACATCACCACCCACAGGATTCAAGTCACATAACGTTCTGACTTGGGAATGTATTGCCCGTCCTTCATCCCCGCCAGACCCAAAATTCCCTGCCCAACAGCAGTTTCGAAGAACATATCCCAGAAAAACCACAGTGATTCAAATCGGCTGTTATCACATACTTCTCAAGAGCAGTTAAGGTCCATAATGATGGCCCCACCAGCAATCCTAACGCCCCACAAAATAAATAGAATCTCTATGTACACTGGATTTATCACTCTCCTTCCTATAAAAGTCACTGCTGCAATGCAGCAATATTAATTTCCTGGTCTCTATTCCTAATCTGTACAATTCCCCTTGACAACAACTTTCACAAGTTTTAGTTCTGTATGCCACGTATCTGAATTCCTGCCAAAAACAGATTCAATTTCCCCTTCATGCTTTTCATTGAAGCTGTACTTGTAGGTGCTTACTCTGTGCTCTTGTTTAACAAGGAGTTATGTTCCACATCCAGACCAATGCCAATATAATTTTTTAACACAGAGAATATCTCCCACATATCACAACCTCAATCATATCACTGACAAGTTCCGATTCTCTGCAAACAGTTAATTTATCCAATATTCCGTTTTCCCCCCAATCTATCTGTGAATTGATACCAAATTTCATCCGAAATTTGTGGCTCTTCCCATCCTGCACAAGGCCATCTATTGTAATGTTCTTAATGACCACTTTCTTTCCTGCAAATCTCCTGACTTCAATGTTGTGGCTATAAATATCGCCATCACCTCATTAGATTCAGCTGTTATTGTTTCACGCTCAGATTTGAGCCATGTAAAACATATCAAAATTTCTCAACTAAAAATTAAACCTATTAACTCTCACTTTCCCCTATTCTATCCATCAAAATGAATGCCACATTAGTTGCTATTAATGACCTTGAACAGTCTGTCAGTCAGCCACCATATCCTTGATCACCCTTATAATTCACCTGAAGTCATGTACGTTTTCTTTAACTCTGATCTAAATACTTGTACTGTAAATGTTCTCCACTGTGGAAAGCACAGAAAATAACCAAACACTAGAAACCAGTTTGTTTAGTTCTACAGTCACAATTCCAAGCAGCAAGATGAAAAAAAAATCAGGTGCCCAACCAATCTGCAAACTATTTCCCCCAAATTGGAGGTAAAAAAGATCAGATTATAAGACTGCTCCAATACATCTCTAAAAGAAATTGCAAGAGACATGCTGCTGTTTTTTGGGAAATGTACTATGTACCTGCTGCTGCATTCAGATTATGCAAAAGGTGGATTGTGGAATACTCCACAGTAATGTTTCTTATTAATTCCAAAAAATAGCCAACACAATCATGGACCACTTAGACCATGATCAATCCTTATTTTCCCCTCTCCCATTGGGCTGAAGATACAAAAACTTGAAAGCACATATCACCAGATTCAAGAATAACTTCTTCCCCTCTGTATTCCTGATTTCCCAATCTACCTTTTTTCCCAATCTTACGCTTTTTTCATCTGCACTTTCTCTGCACCTGTAACACTAAGTTCCACACTATTTCCTTTCTCTTTTTTCACTTCCTGTAGTACTCATGTATGATTTGATTGCAATCGGTTATGGATGATTTATCTGGTTAGCAGGCAAAACAAAGTTTTATATGCAAAAAATAATAAGCAATAAAATTAAAACAATAAATCAATTCAATTTTTTTTTAAACAATTTAAAAAAAAACTTTCTCCTCTCCAGTTTGGGAATCGTACCCAACGAGACATAAATCTCGATGCTCTGCTTGTTATAACTGGTATATCTAACTGCTAGAGGTAGATTCCCCAACATTACTTTGGGGTATGCCCAACATGACCAGGCCCTGTCATTGGACTCCACATGGAGAGATAAATGAGGCAGTGTCTGACACTTTTCTCAGACTTGTGGTGACCACACAAGTCCTGCACCTACTTGCCTGAGGAAAATTGATTGGCAGCAGTTGCAGTGGGAATTGCCAATTGCTCCCAGCTTCATTCAACCTATTGTCATCGGGCCTGCTAGAGACACGATCAGTCCTGACTTTGATAATGCAATTCCATTGCCCAAAGGGAAGTACCCATGGCTATATCTATGCCTTGCCATTTTCTTCACTATCATTCATAGTCCCCATCTTCTTGGAAACACACATGTTTACTCAATGCCCCAAACAAAGTGGTAAACAACATTGTTCCAACAACTATTCTAAAGTTTTTACTTTTTACTCATGAATAATCTTTGACCTTGAATGTTTAGGTCTAATGCTCGTAAAGATTTTAGCAATAGCATTAATTATAGTGATCCTGATACTTATTTAAAATTGGAACCCAGCTGTTGAATGCTTCCCAAATAAATAAACAAAATCATTTTGCCCTCCCTTATGTAACTCCAAAAAATGTTTAATAGAAACTGGTGTCTAAGATTTGGCATGCCCAAAGATTCACTCAAACTTTTACAGAAGCACTATTGAAAGTATGCTGTTAGAATGTATCTCAGTCTGATATGGCAACTCCTCCGTTCTTAACCACCCAATCCTACAGAGAGTGGCAAACACACCCCAGTCCACCAAAGACTTATCACTTCCTCTTAACCAGTCCATCTTCACAGTGCATTGCATCAGGAAGACTGGAAGTATCATCAAGGATGCAAACCTTGGCTGTTCCCTTTTCTCTCTTCTACCTTCGAAGATGCAGGAGCTCGAAAGCTCAGATGCCCAAAATCAAGAACAGCTTCTTCCCCACTGCTGTCAAACTTAAGAAACAATCATCTCTTTGACACACCCTTCTGCAACATATGCTGGCACATATTGTTACTCTCAACTCTACCTCATCAGGTTATTCCACTATTGCACTTGAATATATTTTTACATTACTTCTGATGGCATTGCAATCTTTGCACCATTCTGATGTTTTGCACTCTTTGCTAGATTTATCAGTAATGTATGTATACAGTTTACTCGATAAGCTTCATGTGAACAATGAATTTTATTGCACCCTGCTGCATTACAATAAATTTAGATATTCAATAGAGACCAAGGGGTGTATGGATAGAGAACGGAAACAGGCCAGTTGGCCCAACTTGCCCATGCCTACCAACGTGCAACAAAACAACCTCAGACACTTGTCCCATCTCCCTTCGTTTGGCCCTTATTCCTCTAAACCTTTCCTATGCATGTACCTGTCTAAATGCCTTTTAAATGTTGTTATAGTACCTGCCTCAACTACCACCTCTGACAGCTCATTCCATATACCCACCACACTCTGTGTGAAAAAAAGTTAACCTTCAGGTTCCTATTAAATCTTTCCCCTCTCAGCTGAAATCGATGTCCCCTGTTTCTTGATTCCCCAAGTCTGGGTAAAAGACTGCATTTACCCTGTCTACTCCCCCCATGATCTTATATTTCTCATCCTTCTGCACTCCAAGGAATAAAGTCCTAGCCAGCCCAACCTTCCGCTATAGCTCAGGCCCTCAAGTCCTGAAAACATCCTCGTAAATCTCTGCACTCATTCCAGCATAACAATATCGTGAGCTTAGAATTTTAGCAGCTGAAGCAATAGGCAGTAACAATAGAGCATACAAAATCCAGTTGTTCAAAATGCCAATGTTAATATTTGGGAGGGTTTGAGAATGGAGCAAACTGTAGAGATAGCCAGAGTGAGGTCATGGAGGAATTTGAAAACAAGGATGATAACTTTAAAACGGAGGCATTGCTTACTCAGTGCCCAGTACTGGTCATCCAGCATGGATGTGATGGATTAATGGGACTTGCTGAGCGAAACAAAATGGATGCAGAGTTCTGAACAACAGATTTATTGAGGATACCAAGGGAGGCTGAACGGGAGTGCATTGAAACAGTCAAGCCCAGACAAATATGATGTTTTGAGCAAAGGCTTAGTCAGAATTTGGCAATATTACATGGATTAAAGAAAATTGTCTACGCTTAATGTATTCAGCAGCTCAGAATTTAAATAAGACAAGTTTGCAAATAGAATGATTCAGCCATAGCAAATTGTCGCAAAAAACCTGAAGCAAATGACTTGTGAATGGAATTTCTCAAATAAACTTGACAATGCTTGAATTCTCAATATTCAGCAATAGAAAATGGGAATATAAGCTGACAATTTAGAATCAGTGGAAGTATCAAAAAGATAAGATGCTGTTTTTTGTTTTGAAGAGAGGGATGACAATAGCAGATGTCATGGAGGAGAGGACAATTTCCTGGCATGGATAGGCAATATTCTGGAGGAGATGCATTTAAATTAACAACCGATTTTGGACCATGAAGAAAGCTGGTGGACAACAATTCAGTTGCATAAGGGTCATGAAAACAAAGCACAAGTCTTGTGGTGAAGTTTGAGGAGGCAAATAGGAAAGGGAGAAAGAGAAAAATGCAGCTTTCAGAGCAAATGCAATAGAGAACGCTCACCCTTTTTATATTGCAAAAGATCACTTGCAATGCCAATATTCAGAAACTGAAAAGTTCTGTTAACTATGCATGAAAGCAGACCACATGAACTTATCACCTGAGCCACGGGTTTAATTGGTGTACTGTTAATTATATTAAAAATAAATTCACCTCAAGTTTACCCCCATCATTCAGTACGGAGCTAACATTCCCTGTAAGAGAAAAGATAGAAAAAATGTCTGGGATCACTCGAAATGACAAGTAAAAAAGAAAACAACAAGCATCTACAAAACGAGCTATACATCGCATGCATGTCATACCAATGCAAGACTTTGAGAATGTTTGCGGATGCTGCACAATGATAATCCAAGGTCACCCATGTGAAGAACAAAATCTTGGCAAGCACAAGACTTGCCAAAAAACTTAATCTCAGCCCCAGTTAAATCAGTGAACGATCAGATGTTCACTTTTGTGAGAAACTAAGACGGCAGACATGCCATTCTTGCATTATACCATGTGCAAATATAGAAAGTTACTGATACAACAAAAAGTACTTTCTTCACTGACTTTTGCAGACTTTTAATTATCTCAAAAATGCCTCAAGCAGAATCCCGATACATTTTTGGCCGATCTTCCTGACCCTAGTCTAAAAATGGTAACGTCCTTTCCTTTGCAATTTTCTACACAAAACTGAATTACCACGGGGAGGCAATACAAAATGAAGCACCAACACAGTCAAAACTGAAACAGTAAATTGTTTATTTTTTTCAAAATAGCTAATTGAATATTAGCCGGCATCCATCACATCAGTAAGGATCGTTCAAACAAATAACGAACTCAACTCCTCGCAACAAAACACATCTCCAGCTCTGGAGATTTAATCGATAGGCCCTCACAAGAATAAGACTGCAGGGTCTCGACACAGGGGGAGCTAAAACCTCGGTGGAAAGAGCTGTTATTTCCAGAGAACACAACATGACGGTTAGCTCACGTTTAAATGGGTTCATTCTATCCAGCTACCACGTGGACCTATTCATTTCAAGCATTAGCAAATTCCAGTCTTCATCCATTTCCAACCCACATCACTTATTGCTGAACGACGATATTTGGGGGGGGGGGGGAACAGCTTTAATTTTTTTTTTAATTGAATTTTTCAGCTCCTCACCAAGTTATCACTTACCAACATATTACATTTCTGCGATCGTTCCCATTTATACACAAGCTCTCCCCACTAGCCTCCCTCTTCCCAACGCCGATTTCTCAAATTCCTTGCTTTTCAAATCGTTTGTTTGTGATCGCGACGCCGCTGCCGAGCTCAGAGTAACAGCCTTTCCCGTCCACCCGCCAGACAAGCGCCAACCTACCGTAATACCACCAGGCACAGTCCCTGCGCCGTAATATGCACAATATACTCACCTCTTTATTATCTAAATATACCGCCTACCGCAATACACCGAATATATAGCCAAACTACCCGGCGCCGGCCCCGCGCCGTAATTTGCACAACATACTCACCGCTTTATGATCTCAACATACCGCCTACCGCAATAAACCGAATATATAGCCATCCTACCGCAATACACCAACTATCGAGCAAACCAAGGGCGCCGCACACAAAAATATAGCAACCCAATAGCAACATACAAATATACCGCAAAACCCAAATATTCAGCAATTCTACCGCAATATCCAAATGTACAGCAATTTAACCGCAACACACCAAATACTGTGTACAGCAATCCTACCGGAATACACAGAATATATAGTAGCCCTCCCGCAAAACACCAAGAATCTGGCAAGCCTATCGCAATACACCAAATATACAGCGAGTCAGCCGCAATACACAAAATATGCCCAATAATGCAGACCGAAATACACCAGAAAGTATACATATCACAAAATACCAAATGTATAGCGAATGCACCGTGGCACACAGAGGAAAAAAAAGACAAATTACCATAAAACATCGAGTGTGCAACGATCCACTCCAACTCTCCAAAAATGAGTGAGTCAAGAAGGCACCTTAGTCATATAGTTTAGTTTATAAATATGAAGTCAATATCAACTTCCCAGTCACAGCAATTCACAAAATAAATCTTGCAATCACACAATACATAGCTGATCAATTAGATAGATAACCTGTCTTCATAGACTCCACTGTCATTTTCACAAAATACGACAAACGATCAGACAGGAATACATCAAAATGCAGTATCCAAGCAGACACACTACCGTAAAACACCGTAAACGAACGTTGCTGCAAGACAAATGCAATCATGAATTCATTATCTGCAACATGAAATAAACAGGCACCAACATACTATTTTTCTTAATTTATTCATTTTTGGGTATCTGAACGTCCTCAAGTCAGCTGGACGTTACCCTTGTAAAGTTGGTAGTGTCCATCTTCTTCTTAAGATGGTACTCCCACAAAGCTTTTGAGGAAAGAATTCCAGGATTTATATGCAGTATTAATGCTGGTGTGTTAAAATGCTTCCAACTCAGGAGAATGTATGACTTGGAGGAGAACCTGTACATGTAGGTGTTCCAGTGGTTCAAAAGCCTTTGTCTCTCTTGCTGGCAGAGACAGTGTGGACGGGAGAAGTTGTGGATTAATGTAGTTTAGATATTGCAGGTTATGTTTTGTAAATGCAAACTGCAGTTACTGTGTACTGTGGTGAAGGGCAGTTTGGCCTGTTAAATATCTCCTTCGTTTTGTACTTTTAAGAAAGAATAGCATTATTCTATCTCAGTACTTTGATAAAACAAGCATCAACCCAAAACATCACCCAATCCTTCTATCTAAAGATACTGCCTGTCCCACTGTTACTCCAGCATTTTGTGTCTATCAAAATATCACATATTATCAACACCTTCCTTCCGTTACACTCCAGATATTAGCAATGCCACACACCATCTTACAATAACAACAAAATGGCCAAAGCTACAACATCCAATACCCTCTCTCTAAATTAAGAGACTAATACCATGACCAGCCACCTTGGTGGTGAATTCATCAACAATCTGGTGATGTTCACCAAATGCACAGCAAGGCAAACACAATTGAAGGCGTGCAGCGTAGGTTCACTAGGTTAATTCCCGGAATGGCGGGACTGTCGTATGTTGAAAGGCTGGAGCAATTAGGCTTGTATACACTGGAATTTAGAAGGATGAGGGGGGATCTTATTGAAACATATAAGATAATTAGGGGATTGGACACATTAGAGGCAGGAAACATGTTCCCAATGTTGGGGGAGTCCAGAACAAGGGGCCACAGTTTAAGAATAAGGGGTAGGCCATTTAGAACGGAGATGAGGAAGAACTTTTTCAGTCAGAGAGTGGTGAAGGTGTGGAATTCTCTGCCTCAGAAGGCAGTGGAGGCCAGTTCGTTGGATGCTTTCAAGAGAGAGCTGGATAGAGCTCTTAAAGATAGCGGAGTGAGGGGGTATGGAGAGAAGGCAGGAACGGGGTACTGATTGAGAGTGATCAGCCATGATCGCATTGAATGGCGGTGCTGGCTCGAAGGGCTGAATGGCCTACTCCTGCACCTATTGTCTATTGTCTAATACTCAAAATATGCATAATAATGCACATCTCAATTGACTAGGTCATCTTGAGACCACATAGCCATTCATTTTTTGTGGCTATATATCAACTTTTATTTCCTAACTGTTCTCTTTTATTTCCAACCAAGGTATGGATTATCCATCTACACCAACCCCACCACCCCACCTGCCAATGCTGCATGTCGTATCCAGACCATCTCCTTCATTGAGTATGCAATAATTCATTTTAAATTACCTTTTCTTTGTCTATCTTGTATATTCAATTAGCCATACATTTGCCTTGACACAATTTCAATAGATTACAGATTTACTATTGAGAAATATACTGGGTCCCTCTGCTTATGCAATTTCATTCATCTCCCCGCATCCCCCACCTCCTCCATGGATTGAACCAATAGATAATAGAACCATTGTAAATAATGAGTTAACAGTCCATTATGATTAAGGACATGTCATTCAGTTGGAAGATCAATAATTATTACACAGACGTGTTTTGGGGGTAATAGTTCTCATGTTATCGTTGCCTGAAAATATGATGATGGGAACTGTCTGAACATTAACATTTTGAATGGCATCTGGGGATAGTCTAGACATTTGAGTCGTTCATTGTTTTTCCAGAAAATTCAAAGATTCAGCAAACATTTATTAGCCTCTTCCACATCTCCACCTTAGAAATTGTTCTTTAGAAGTTTGCTATGGAGTCAATGGTTTTTCACTGCATTCTATGGTACTAGTTTAATCAAGCTTTCACCATTTGCCTTTACCTTACAGGTATATTTAAATGCATGTTCCATTTATGCTCAGCTGCAGATGAGGCAAGAAAGGGGAGAATAAATATAGGTGCAAAGGAGCATGGGAGAAAGGCCGCAAGGTAAAAACAGGGGAAGTAGAGAAGGTAGAAGTAAAATAGGAAGGAGAAAGGAGGGAATTGATGAAAATAAAGATAAACGGTTGTTAATGAAGGAGTGTCCGTATTTTGAGGGCAAGGGAGAAGTATGATCTGAACTACAACTGGAGATGAGGAAAAAAAGGCTGGTGTCAATGTTTATTTAAGAAATAAGATGGAAGTCCTTAATGAAAGGAATTGGGGAAGGAGAACACCAAGAAGAGCGTTATCCCGAACAAAGGAAAAAGAGAGTACCAGCTTACCCACTTTGAAAAGTATGCTGTCAAGTCCAAAAGTGGTTTTAGATGTTTAGGTACAGTTGTAATGTAGCAAAACAGAACAGATGATTCATCCAAATCAAACATTAAATAAAATAATGAATATCTGTTTCAGAAGTTGCTCAAGAGATAAATGTTAACTAGATACCAGGAGAATTTACCAATTCTTCAATGAAATAATGCCATGGAAACTTTAATGCCCACCTAAGAGAGCACGGAGGTCCTTGTTTAACATCTCCTCTGATAGAGCAGCACACCACGTTGAATCTTCTTGATTATATTATAATCTCTGAAATGCCCTGCTATTATTTTCTTGGATTCCAGCATTTTCCATATGACATATGTGAAGCTAACTGGCCTGTAGATGTCTGCTTCACGTTTCACTATTTTCTTGAAGCTGCAGGGAATTATGCAACTGCTTAATTTGTACATTGGTCAATGACTTAATGCACTCTAGAAAACCTGAAAAAGCTGATCAACCGCTTCAAAATAATTGGTACTCATGCCCAATAACTAATGAGTAGTGAAATGTCCATACAGACATGTAAAAGCAACCAACTAAACTTAAGTGCACATGCTATATTCCATACTCATATGAGAGGAGTATTAAGTATAAGACCATTAATTATAATGCAGAAATATGAATATTGAAAATGCTAAATTGGTGCATTCCTAATAAATCTTAACATATTCCTCTGGAATGTTTCTAAATTCCAGTGTATACAAGCCTAGTCGCTCCAGTCTTTCAAGTCCCTAGTGTGCGGGGTAGAATCTAGGGGAGAATGAAAGGGGTTTAATCAATTGAAAGAGACAGCATGGAAACAGGGCCTTTGACCCACCGAGTATGGTGTGCAGTTCTGGTCGCCAAATTATAGGAAGGATGTCGACAAAATGGAGAGGGTACAGAGGAGATTTACTAGAATGTTGCCTGGGTTTCAGCACTTAGGCTACAGAGAGAGGTTGAACAGGTTGGGTCTTTATTCTTTGGAGCGTAGAAGGTTGATAGAGGTTTTTAAAATTTTGAGAGGGACGGACAGAGTTGACGTGGGTAGGCTTTTCCCTTTGAGAGTGGGGAAGATTCCAACAAGGGGACATAGCTTCAGAATTGAGGGACAAAGGTTTAGGGGTAACATGAGGGGGAACTTCTTTACTCAGAGGGTGGTGGCTGCATGGAATGGGCTTCCGGTGGAAGTGGTGGAGGCTGGCTCGATTTTATTATTTAAGAGTAAATTGGATAGGTATATGGATAGGAGGGGATTGGAGGGTTATGGTCTGAGTGCAGGTAGATGAGACTAGGTCAGGGAGAATGGTCGGCGTGGACTGGTAGGGCCGGACAGGCCTGTTTCCATGCTGTAGTTGTTATATGGTTATATGGTTATATGGTTTACAAAATTTTACATTAAAACTGAAACATCACCTGAATTTTAAATACCACTATGCTTTGTGATTAAAAAGGTTAGATTGAAATAAATTAATATATCCACATTTATTCACCATTAATGCAACTTACCAGCAAATATTTTTAAAGTAATTCTCCTGGATCTAACCCCAACTCAATGTTCAAATTGACAAAGTAATTCCATTTATCTAGACAGAGTTCAAGAAATTCCTTATCCTTTTAAAGAGAATTGTTTTCCCAAATCTCTGCATTCACGTTGTCATTCTTCGGTCATAAATTTTTTCCAAGCATGCTTTTCTATTTCAGGCAACCGCCTTGCCCCAGTGGTAACATACTTGCCTTTTTTGAGCCAGAACATTGTACATTCATGCCCAAAATACATAAGTACGCATTCTAGGTTGGCATTTAAGTGTGGGATGCAGTATCAGGTGGAGAGGTAGAAGTGGTCAGCATTGTTGCATTTACTGGGAAAATGAAGGAGCGTTAGGTGGCACTGAAAGGAAAATTGAACTAGATGAGCGAGAAATCTCACATGTGACACAAAGAGTGAAGAGGTCAGCCTGGGCCAATAGGTTATATTCTTCACTGTAAACTCTGCATAAATGATGTATTAATACAGAGTAAAACAATCTTCTACATTATATCATATAAATTACCATAATATAAATAAATGCCCAACCTCATCTAAAAACTGGCATATAAAATAATACATTATATGAATAAGGTAGACACAAAATGCTGGAGTAACTCAGCGGGTCAGGCAGCATCTCGAGAGAGAAGGAATGAGTGACGTTTCGGGTCGAGACCCTTCTTCAGATTGATGTCAGGGGAGTGGGCAGGACAAAGATAGAATATAGTCGGAGACAGGAAGACTAGTGGGAGAACTGGGAAGGGGAGGGGATAGAGAGGGAAAGCAGCGACTATCTGAAGTTAGAGAAGTCAATGTTCATACCGCTGGGGTGTAAACTATCCAAGCAAAATATGAAGTCCTCCAATTTGTGCTGGGCCTCATTCTGACAATGGAGGAGGCTCAGGACAGAAAGGTCAGATTGGGAATGGGAGGGGGAGTTGAAGTGCTGAGCCACCGGGAGTTTAGGTAGGTTAAGACGGACTGAGCGGAGGTGTACAGCGAAACGATCTCCGAGCCTGCGCTTGGTCTCGCTAATGTAGAGATGTTGGCACCATATGAATAATCCAAGTACCTACTCCAATGACAAAACTTCATAATCTAAATCAAAAATTAATTAAATGAAAACAGATATTTAAAGGGATTTTTGAGTAAATAACATTTCTCACAGTCAAAGACACCTCTTAAATCTCAATAGTAGAAAAAAGCTAGGAGAATTTTGGTGCCCTAACAAAAGCAGACTTGAAAGCTTCAGCAAAAGGGGACATTCTTTAAAGTAAAGTTGCAAATATTCTGAAGTATTAACAATAAATAATCAAAATATTCAATCGTATGACCCACCTATAAGAAGCTCAGCAAGTCAGATTGGTTAACACGACCAGGTTTGAGTTCATCACATCAAGCTCAACCAGGCCTCATTTATCCAAACAAGTGGCAATTTTCCAGAATTATCCTGAAGGCCAAAGAGAACAATTTTTTTTACTATGTCTAAATCTTTAAACCTCGTCCCTCCCTCCCCCACCCCTGTAATCATCACTTCTAGCAGTGTAAATTCATTCTTTATTGGTAAAATGGCCATTCGCTTAGTTTCCCCGCTATGCTCCTTCTTCCTGAGCTCCTAATATAACCTATTAACCTGAATATTAAAAAATATATTTCCCCTCTTACCAGCATCAAAAACAGCTGACTGCTAAGTGCCAATGGCTGGCTCCAACGATGAAATAATGCAACTTTATTAACTAATATGTTATGGGACACTAAGCTGCATTTGTAAACTAGTATTATGAGATCTAATTCCTGGGACTTAGCAGCATAATATCTCTAGATTTCTTTGTGTTGTTGCAAGCAGAGGAAAAAGAGAGGTAGGTCTATAAACAGAAAATGTTTATAGAGCCAGTAGCTCTCAACCAAACAAACTACATCAATCAAACCTAACAGATAAATGACCAAGATGAACAATCATGGTGAACATTTCTGATATAAAAAAACAGATCATGTTAACAATATCTTTAGAAAAGAAAAATCGTTTATGTTTTAGGTAGAAGATTGTTGGGAGTCAGCATTTTCTGTTTATATTTCAAACCTAATAATTGCTCCCTTGATTGTATTCCCAAACACCTGATCACCAAACTCTCACATAATATGACACTGTAACTGATTTCCTCTCATCTCGTATTGCCTCCCTCTCTTTCCTTCTGGTCCACTATTATCACTCAGCTTCTCAAAAAAACAACTTTTAATTCCCCCCTTCTTTCATTCCTACAATATGCAAGATCCTTGCCATAATCTGATTCTATTTCCATTCCTCCAGTGTTTCCTCTTGTGTTTCACCCATCGTATTTGATTTCAACACTAAAATGGACCAGTTAATGGAGCCATCTCGCCTTCTCTAGTTATTTTGCAGCTTTTAATGCAGTTAACAGTAACATCCTTCTCACGTGGGTTTAAATGTGCCACGACAGTATTGCCCTCGACAGTATTGCCCTCACTTAGTTTCATTCGCAATTGTTATTGTAAACTTTAGTGTACTCCCTTCGTGGTGTTTGAAATCCAACCCACTGTGGTAGTGGAAACTGGTTCTACTGTCCTTCGTTTGGTCCATATTAAGTCGTAGCCTACCCAATGTCTCCCTATTTTTAATGACCACCATTGTGATCTACGATACCACCGATATTAATGTCATTAGCAAACTTAATCAAGCTTTGCTTCTCATCCAAATTGTTGATGTAAACCATAAACAGCAATGGGCCCAGCATCAATCCATGAAGTAGGAATTAACGGGTCCTTTTCAGAATGGCAGGCAGTGTCTAGTCGGGTGCCGCAAGGCTCAGTGCTGGGACCCAGTTATCTGTAATAAATATTAACGATTTAGACAAAATAATTAAATGTAACATCTCCAAGTTTGCGGATGACACAAAGCTGGGTGGCAGCATGAGCTGCAAGGAGGATGCTATGAGGCTGCAGAGTGACTTGGATAGTTTGGGTGAGTGGGCAGGTGCATGGCAGATGCAGTATAATGTGGATAAATGTGAGGTTATTCAGTTTGATGGCAAGAACAAGAAGGCAGATTATTATTTGAATGATGTCAGAATAGGAAAAGGGGAGGTGCAATGAGACTTGGGTGTCCTTGTACATCAGTAACTGAAAGTAAACCAGCAGGTACAGCAGGCAGTGAAGAAAGCTAATGGCATGTTGGCCTTCATAGCGAGTGGATTTGAGTATAGGACTAAGAAGGTCCTACTGTAATTGTACAGGGTCCTGGTGAGACCACACCTGGAGTATTATGTGCAGTTTGGTCTCCGAATTTGAGGAAAGACATTCTTGCTATTGAGGAAGTGCAGCATAGGTGCACCAGGTTAATTCCCAGGATGAAGGGGCTGACATATGATGAAAGAATGGATTGACTGGGCTTATATTCACTGGAATTTAGAAGGATGAGAGGGGATCTTATAGAAACATATAAAATTCTTAAGGGTTGCAGGAAAAATGGTCCCGATGTTCTGGAAGTCCAGAACCAGGGGTCACAGTTTAAGAATAAGGGGGAGGCCATTTTTGTACTGAGATGAGAAAAAACTATTTCAGCCATAGAGTTGTGAATCTGTGGAATTCTCTGCCACTGGATGTTTTCAAGAGAGTTAGATATAGCTCTTAGGGCTAACTGAATCAAGGGATATGGGGAGAAAGCAGGAACGGGGTACTGATTTTGGATGATCAGCCATGATCAAATTGAATGGTGGTGCTGGCTCAAAGGGCCGAATGGTCTATTCCTGCACCTATTTTCTATGTTTCTATGTACACCACTAGTCACAGTCCTCCAGTCTGAAAAAAAACCTGCCACGATCACCCTCCACTTCCTTCATGAAGCCAATTCTCTATCCAGTCAGCTAGTTCTACCTAGATCACATGCGATCTAATCTTCAGCCTATCATGCAGAACCTTATCGAATGCCTTGCTGGAATCTATATCGATACATCTGCGGCTTTGCCCTCACCAACACTTTTTGGTTATTTTTTTTAAAAAACAGATTCGTAAGGCATGATCTCCCATGCTGACTATCCCTAATCAGCCCATGCCAATCCAAATGCATATGTATCTTATCTCTCAGAACCCTCTTTGGTAACTTGCCTACCACAATGTTAGGCTTACTGGTCTATATTTCCCAGGCTTTTGATTACAGCCCTTCTTAAATAAAGGACCAACATTAGCCATCCTCCAGTCTTCCGGCACCTCACCCATGTCCAATTGATTCATCTATCTCAGCCAGGGCTCCTGCAGCTTCTCACATTGTCCTCAGATATATCTGATCTGGCCTGGGAGACTTAACTACCTTCAAAGACTTTAGGACAGCCAGTACCTCCTCAATCACAACAAAGACCCTCAAAATGATAGAATACAAAACTTAGTGGAACAAAAAAGAACCATATATCCTTAAAGGTAATAAGGCTCGTAGAGACGAGTTAAGACTGCATTTGATGTAACTGCATAAAATACAAACTGCTGAAGCAATTGTTAGAAAGATTAGAAATAAGTCGTGGGGGAAAAATAATCATCCAAAATGTTCTCTCCTTTCAGTCATGGAAATTCATGGCTGAAACTTTTAAAGGGAAGCCGGATGGACACTTTACATTCTGCAATTTTAAAGATCAAAAGCTGGGATCAGGTAATTGCTCGTGTGGCTTAATTTTAACCAATTTAGAGACAATAATTTAATCAACCTCCTTCCATATCTCAATTTTCAATGATAGATTCAGACTGGAATTTGCCCTTCCATGGCAACTACTTCATAATGCCTGAGACTTAATTACAATTTGTTTTCCATTTATTTTTGAGGTAGAGAGATTTACCAAAATTATAACCTAAGTGGCCAACGATATTGTTTTCTAGAGAAATGTACCATGTTGCAGGTAGACAGGGGGTCATTACGTGGTTTTTCATGTACAAGATGCAAGAGGGCTTATTAATACTTGATAGAGTTTTAGGTTAGTGATGTCATATTTCAATCTTTGCATGGTCAACAACTGAGTTATTCGCATTGTAGAAGCCATCTTGTCCATTGCAGCACTTCAGCTGAAGAAATGTGAACTCCAGCCACATGTTTTTACGGCAATATGGTTACCAGATAATTCAATTTGGTCTTCATCAGCCTGACAGTCCTGAGTTGGGCTGGTTACTTTCCGCAGACCCGAATATAGATCCATATGGGATCACATGCATTCATTTGGGAGGCGTAAAACTGGGGTACATAAAAATATTTTTTAAAATGCTACATACATTAAAATACAGCATTCCTATAAAGCACTACATATGCCTTAAAGGAATGGCGTATTTTGATGTATGGGACCGTCGAGCCAGTGATCTCGGAAGTGTGTCACAGCGCTGATTGACAATATAACCGCACAATTCGAGCTGGCTGCATTGATGACAACAATGTGAAGCACTAATCAGATCTCAGCGTAGGCGGGGCTCTGGTGTTATTAAAAGGGATACGATTGCTCTTTGAGATAAAGGGTTCGAAGAGAAAGTGAAAGCACATCAAACAGCAAAGCAAAACGAGCCGAAGCGAAGGTCCAGCCAGGGGGAAGGGGATTTCAGTGGGCACCCGAGCCGAGTCTTCGCCTGCTGGACGTGGGCAGAGAGATCCGAGAACGCTGGTGAAAGACTGCCCGATTCTGACTCGCACAACATATTTGTAACATGGCCAAGCGATGACTTTTGAGGTGCGTTAAGTCGATGCTCTTCAGTCATAGTAACAACGTCAGGAATAAAACGGAGAAAAGGACGTGCACGTGTTACATCAGCGAGCGAATGGCGCAGTCACGGATTATTTGAAATGGAAAGCAACTTCTTTTCATCAGGGATTACCTTCGGAAGAGTTTCTTACACATTACAAACGGACAACCGAGAGGAGACCTTCCGTTCGCCTTAGATGAGAATGTCATTAGCGCAGAGGGTTCTGATGATTTGGCTTTTCACGCTGCTCTTTCTTATCGTATTGGTGCTAAAACTGGACGATAAAGCTCCTTGGAACTGGTTCCTCATCTTTATCCCGATCTGGATTTTTGATGCTATCCTTTTAATTATGTTAGTCATAAAGATAGTAGGAAGATGTAAATCAGGCTATGACAGAAATGGTACTAACCTGAGAAAGGAGGTTTGGTACCTATGTGCGATGTTGCTTAAATTAGGCTTTCAGCTGGCGGTGTGTGCGAGATTGGAGCAATTTGCACAAATGAAGCTCAGTTTTATTTTTATACCGCTTTGGCTCTTAATAATTGGAGCAATGGTGGATTTAGGATACAATACCTATTCTATGAGGCAAGACTGATTAAGTGCTCAGTGCGTTAGTTTTCATTGCCGGCCTAGTAACTGCTCCAACATGCGGCGATTAATTGAAATAGCTCGAACAGGAGCGAAACAAAAACACTCGACGCTGAAAAATCCGGAATGGAATAGAAAATTCTGGAAGAAATTAGCAGGGCAGCCAGGAACTATAATTCCAATGACAGGGTCGTCGACTCCGTTTCTCCTTTCACGGCTGTGGCCTGGGCAGCAGAGTATGCCCAACATTTGCTCTATGAACACCCTCCTTTCAGTATAAACAACTACAGGATTGCAACTGTCATTCCTCATAACGATTCTCCTGCGCATTCGGTGAAGTCATCGTGATTATTTAAGTAAATGTTAATGTTTTTATATAAACAAGATGGTAGCTAATACATGACAGGTTGCCACCACACCGCCCATTTGTTCGAAGCAAAAGAGTTTGTATTCAATGCAAATTAAATTCTACCTGTAACATGTTACGATAACAAACGGCGAAAATGCATAATCAAAAAACTGTTGCTGGAACTCGGCGCGTCAGGCAGCAACTGTGGAGGGAAATGGACAGACGTTTTTGGTTGGGTCCCTTCTTCAAGACTGATTCATAACGTTTGCATTTTACTTGAAAGCTCTTCAAAGTGAGCCCCTGTGGAAAAAGTTCTCTCGCAAACGACAGTGCTATGACCTCCTCGCACTGCTTCCTCTCCGATTTGTAATGTTTTCATGATCTTGGACGTTCTCACCCACTCATGGATCCTGTCCATTTCCCTCCACGAATGCTGCCTGACTCGCCCAGATACAAGCAATCTCTTGTAGCTCCACTGAATTTATACAAGCAGAATAGTGGGTAAACTACAGTATATGTCTCCTTTTTATGGAAAGCTTTAACTGCAATATTTACAGGATGATTCTTCTATCTGCAACATTTTAATTTTGGTTGGGTCTGGCAGGTCAAATTTAACTAACGTTACAGCTACTGAAAATCTGAAATTAAAAATACAGGAAATGATCAGGTTAGGCATTAGCTGTAGTTGGCGAGTCAGTTAAACTTTCTGGTTGAAGACTTTTTCAGTTGTAGGGATAAAATGCGAGAAATCAAACACGTTTAAAGTTGCAGAAACGAGGTGGTGGCAGTGTCAGTTTTACTTGTGCCAAATTTAGTTGTCCTATTGTATGTGTCAGCATTTTCAGCATATCCATACTGACATAGTTTGCAAACTTCAGAAAGCAAGTGATTTCACTAAGGGGATCTACATATTTGCCAAATAACTGCACACATATTTCTACCTTTAAGACCAATTATCCTACACTCTGCACATTTCATAGATGAAACAAGTAAATGATGTGCGAGATGAGCAAAAATAAATTGTCACTCATTTAACATGCACCAACTATTGCAAACAGATGTAATTCATGAGTAAAGAACTAGGTGTGCCAATTAGTTGGCACATCAGGATTATAGTCTAGTGGAATAAATCTCACCCAAGTACAAACGTGAGATTACATTGATGAAAGAAATAAACATTTACCAATAATTTGTTTAGAAGTATTTGGAAGAACCTTCAGTTAATTTTTTTATAATGCGTTAGAACTTACTGTTTTTCAATAATTCAGTTTACCGTGACTTTTAATGGAGTTTCCTAAGATGAGTGCATTTATACTAATTTACCAATGTAGATTTTTCATCTCTGGCTTTTACAGTACTCCAATACTCCTATTATAAAAGCCAGAGATCAAATTATCTTCAATAACTAAACAACTTTTAACAAGATTGAAGCAGGAATTCTCAATACCAAAGATACTAGATCAGGGTAGGCCATTTAGGTTGCCTGCTGTTCAATAAAAGATTGTGGTCAATAGACAATAGACAATAGGTGCAGGAGTAGGCCATTCAGCCCTTCGAGCCAGCACCGCCATTCAATGCGATCATGGCTGATCACTCTCAATCAGTACCCCGTTCCTGCCTTCTTCAAGTCCACTTTTCTACCCATCCTATCCATGTAACATTTCATTCACTTACAGATTAATAATCTACTTCATCCCGAGTATATTTAAAGAATATCTAGAGATTTCTGGGACAAGGAATCCCAAAGACTCAACTCTTTTAAATAAGAAATTCTTCCTCATCTCAGATTTCTCTGCATCTTTTATTCTGAGACCATGGCCTCTGATCTGAGATTCCACCAGAAAAGCTAGCACCTTCTAGCATTTTACCTTCTATAAACACACCAAGAATCTTGCATATTTCTAGATTATCTCATATTCATTTAAACTCCAATAAGTACAGACCTAGTTTGTTCAACGGTTCCGCGTACCTGGAATCAGCCAAGCAATTTCTTTCTTAAAGGGCCCATAACTGGACAAATGCTGTAAATGTGGTCCTTGTGGCCTTCTTCCCAACCCAGATGATACAACTGATCTAACATTTAGTGCTAAAATTTGAGATACTGGTAGTTAATGGCTAGATACTGGTAGTTAATGATAGATTTCACGTAACAATTATTTTTTTCTCACAAAGCATGATAAATCTCAATGTGCAAATTCACAGAATAGTTTAAATTGGTGTATACAGTGGAAATGCATGTACAGAAATACCATTTAATGATGGCACAAACTATTAAAGGGTGGGAGGAGAAAGCAATGGGAATGTAAATCCACTCATATTACATAAAGTAGTACTTAATGAAACCACTGCCTGATTTAGGCATTTCCAGTCAATGCTATCTTAAAGAGTTATGAGACTCAAATTCAACAATTGTGAATTCCTCCATTCTCACCGTCTCGAACTTCCAAAAAGCCTTCCAGGTGATACAGCAATTTACTTTTGTGCCCTTCAATTTAGTTGACTATTTGTGCTTTTCAATAATATATTCTCCTCTACTGTGGGGAGGCAAAGTACTAACTTTTCCATTCATTACTTGCAAACGTGTTCCTCAATCTACCAATTGCTTGCCATTTAATTTTCTGCCTCATTCCAGTTATTGGACTCCTGCACTGTTCCAAAGAAAAATCAATGTAAGCTCCAGAAATCAAACATTAGGCATGCACATCGCAGTCTTCTAGTCTCAACAATTTTAGATAATGATTCTATTATTTATAATTTCACTACCTCAATTATTTAAGCTATCCTTTTCAATCACGCTCCCCTTTCATCTCCCTCATTTAATTTGCCTATTAAATTTTGAGCTGGAGTCTCTTCATTTCCACGAAAGGTCATCAATCCACAACATTAAATATTCCCTTCTCAGATGTAGTCTTTCAAGCCGAATCTTATGTGTTTTGTTATTTTGGATTTCTTACAAAAGTTTGCTTTTTACACTAATTAAAATGGAATTGATAATCCAAAAATATATTGTATTTATTCTGAGAAAGGTCTTCTAACAATATGCATAAATATTACTGAAGGAAACAATATCCAAAGTTAATCCAGGTTGCATAGGTACACTTATGAGCAGCCAGGCATCAAATAGAACTGGTTGACAAAATAAATGCGAGTGATGTTGTTTTAAACCCAAGTGAATACGCATTAATTCAAAACTGATACACCAGAATACTTATTTGGTCAATCTTACTGCAGTGAGGAAAGACATCATGGGGCAGGTAATGATAAATCGAGCTTGCCACCTGTGCTTCCCTTCACCCAATGCCTGTTATTTCCACGTCCCTACTCAACACTTATGCAGTTCCCACAGAGTACCAGAAAAGGGTGTCCCTCATTCCAAAGCGACATCCACTCAGGCAGTGGACCCCAATTTACCACTAAGAGAACTTTTGCCAGCTTGTTGCTGTCAAAGTCCTAAGAATTTTTTTAAAGTCAAATATTAAATAAATCTATTTAAAAAATCTACACATTTATATTGTATAAATAAAAAACAAGTAGAA
The DNA here is from genome assembly GCF_053455715.1 of Rhinoraja longicauda. Taxonomy (NCBI): domain Eukaryota; kingdom Metazoa; phylum Chordata; class Chondrichthyes; order Rajiformes; family Arhynchobatidae; genus Rhinoraja; species Rhinoraja longicauda. The sequence goes on along the minus strand of NC_135975.1, from coordinate 14,828,693 downwards.
TCAAAAAGGCAAATGGCTTACCTTTTTAATCAGTGAATCAATTCAAATGTATGAAGTCATGTTACTTTTGACAATTATCCCTGACAAAGCTGGGGCCAGATGTTTTTATTTAAATACGTTTTTTGATCAGAGCATCAACAGCAAAGTCAGCATTTATTGCCAATATATTGTTGCTCTTCAGCAGGTGAAGGTGAGCTACCTTCTTAAACTATTGCAGTTCTTGTGAAGGTTGTCCTCCCACCGTCATTTAAGAGGGAAATCCAGGATTTGGATGCAGTGAAGATGAAAGACCAACAAAATGTATTTCCAAACCTTCATACTGTAATGTAAGAGAGGAACATGAAATATGGTGTTACCATACACCTGAAGCTTTTGTCCTTCTGGGTGTGGATGCTGGGTTTGGAAGACCTGCTGGAGTTGCCCTGGCAGATAACTACAATGCACTTTGTAGATGGTACATGCTACAGCCACTGTCTTTGTAATGGACAGCATACCAACCATGCAGGATGCTTTGTCCTGGATAGGCTGAGAATCTTGAATGCTGTTGGATCTGCTCTCATCCTGGAGAATTAGATCATTTGTGGGTGGAAAGACTGTGTGTGGGGCGGGGGCGTAGGAGTAATTCAAATTATTTGCTACAGGGCACCCAACTTCTGCTCTTCACGTCAGTGTTTATTTGTGTGACTGATCTGACTGACTTTATGGTCAGTGGTGACTCCCAGTGTTCCTGCTGGGAGACTTAGCCATGGCAATTCAGCTGAATGTTAAGGATAGGTGGTTGGGTGACTACTTGTTGGAGACGGTCACTGTCTGGCACATTCTTGGTACATATATCACTCAGCACATCAGCCCATGCCCTAATATTGTTGAAATCTTGCTGCATAAAAGCATGGGCACTATAATTGCTGAGGAATTATAAGTGGAATTGAACAATTGGACTGTTCAGTAAACCATTGTAACTTTGTTGGCGCCAGAAACGTGGAGACTCTTGTGTATTGCCTAGGTGAGGTCTGCTGTATGATTTTACTGGGTTGTATGGAAAAGAAAGCATTTCACTGTACCTAGGTGCACGTGACAATAAAGTATAATTGAATAGACAATGTACAATCGACAGCAAACATACCCATTTCTGAATCTATGAACCTATGATGGAAGAACATTGATAAAGCAGATGGTTGGGCTTAGGACATTGCCATGAGAAAATCACACTGATGATTAACCTCCAACAATCACTCTCTTTTTCATGTGTGAGGTATTGCTCCAAACATCAGTGCTTTCCCCAGATTTCCAAAGACTTATTGTACCTGCATTTCTCAATGCCACAAATTTAATGCAATCAGCACTCATATTTACTATGCTTATGTTCCACTCCTAGACTCAGTGGTGAATTGGAAATAATCTGACTTGTGACAAGGACAGCGCTAGTATTTTCTAAGCTGGTTGCTGTTGGGCTATTGATCCACAGGAGAATAGCCCATAAACCAAACTATACTGTGCAACCATGATAAAAATCTTAAAGCTTTCAACATTTCCCAGCTCAAATGAAGATGAGGATATTTTTTTTTAATGTGAAAGGGCACCATACAATGTGGAATATCAGGACTATAAATGATGTAAGAGTTTGCAAATACTTAGTGATGTGGCAGCAATCCTTATAAACTGGCTTTAAAGGGGCACTAGTACTTCATTGGGTTGGAGAACACATAATGAACACTTTTATTTTGAAATCTAGAATACGATAATTTTGCACTCAATTCCTTTCTCCCTCCCTCTGGGAGAGAAACAAAGAAAATCTGGATTTGTCTGGACTGTTTCACAAACTTCATCACATCTACATTAGGTGAAATAAAATAATGTTGGTGGAAAACAATCAAAGGTTAGTACAATTGATGCTTAGGTATATAAAAAAAACAAAGTACACTGAACCTTTATTAAGTGGTTCAGAATTTAGTTTGAAATCACACTACATAATAATTATAATAAAAATGTATTTACACTACTGTGTTGACACAAATATCAGTATTCAAATTTCAGCTAATTTGACATAAGCTCTATGGATAAGCTTGAATTTGGGACCAATTTTGGCTCAGCTTACAAAAAAGTATATGCCAAAGTCAACTCTGCTTCTATCTGCACTACTTTTTTATCTAAAAATAAAAAAGTATTTTTTAAAAACTTTTTCCCCCACCCTATTTAATCGGCAGTGCGCCCACCCCCTAAGTGCTGTTATAGTTCACAGTAATGGACAGGCACTGAGGAATGTTACAAAGCAACGTTAACTTTTCTGTCCTACCATGTAACAGTCTTAAGAACAGTAACAAGCTTGCCTCACAGAGCTTACATAAGCAAAAGGATATTTTTGTACATCACACCATTGTTTAAAGATACATTTAAAAAAAATAAAAGCTCCAAAGAATATACACATATCAGTAAGAAAAGTTGTGTTGCTAGTCATGCAAATGTGTGTTCACGGAGAGTAGCTGTTCATCTCCACGGTCAATTTTGGCATTTGAACACGTTAGATCTTTCGATTCAGCTACATACTGTGATTGAGTGCTTCCAGACTCCACTTTAATTTCTGACAGCTCTGTAATATTAAGTTCTATCTTAATTTCTTCATGCTTTGTATTTTGAGCAGTAACATCATCACCCTGCTTTTTGTCCTCAGTCTCCATTTTGATAACTGGGCACTTGGTGTCTGCTGGTAATTCTGAGCCTTCAGAAGCAGAATCTTGAGCAAGTGGCTCTCCATTTGGATGATATTGTTTCAAACGTACATGCCAAGCTAAGCTGCACACTGCAGAGACAGTCTTGAATTGGTGTACAACATTCCGGGGAATGAAATACACATCATTGTCATAAAGTTGAATTCGAGCATACCGAATACCCTCTCTTCTTATCTGGTTGAGTTTTGCATCATCCACCCACTGAACACACTAGAAATAAGAAAACAAGGACCAGGAATTAAAAATGAGAAAACGGGTCCAACAATTAAAATTGTACACAGGAAATATATCAATACAATATTTTCTGGCATACAAAAGTAGAGGTAAGCCAATCTTTTTCAACCTCAACCCACTTAAAAATAATTGAACAATTCTTAATTTGGGTACATTTTCCCTGAATTTCATCAGCTTCGATTGGCCTACCAGTCATCTCACAATGATAAATCACTTTCTGGAAACAGTAGTTGCTGTATTGCGATCAGAAAATATAACCCAATAAATGTCCAAGTAAAATATGAAGTTCAAAACTAACTAAAAGATGTTATAACCCAATTTTTTCCTCCTCAGATGCACTGCTCCAGCCCTGTAGCTTCTTAGTCCACCATCCATTTAAATGCAATTTTCAAGAGGGTCTTTGATTATTTTTAAAAACTTTGGGTTTGGCAGGATATTTCCTTCCCTAAGCCAGAAGAACTGAATATTGTCTCAACGGCCCAAGAGCTTCCCACCCTAAATGGTTCTACACTTTTTAGCCACAACAGTAGGGAACAGCAAAAACACAATCTGCTAAAACAAACAAACGATAACCATTTTGATTAAATTTTAAAAGTCTCCAAAATGGAATGTAAATATTATTTATAAATGTATTTTGATTATCTAACTTGAATTACCTGAGACAATGGTGGCTCATGCAGATCTAATTGCAACCTCTGCACTACCTCTAAGAAGTCTTCTGCATGAAAACAAATCACATCTTTGGTTATACGAGGTTGATCAGACCTGTAAAAAAGAAATAGGTTTCAGTGAGCCAAAAATCATTTCTAATGCAATTGTTCATTTTGAAAGATGCCACAGTAGTTGAATGTCAGTTGGTACCTGTACTCTCCATTTGCTGAGTATGTAATATTACTGGTAGCAACATGGAAGACCTCACAACATGTGAAATATTGGTAGATCACAGAGCAGTCAGACATTTATCAAATCAATTAAATGACTGAGACTTAACACTGCTGAAGATTAATGCCCCTCCCAATATTAATAATAATAATAATAATGCATTACATTTATATAGCGCTTTTCAAACACTCAAAGACGCTTTACAGGGATTACTAGAACATAGAGAAGAAAATAAATAGATAAATAAGTAAACGAACAGAAAAAGGAGACAGAAAGTGAGGTGACGGTCAGTGGTTGAAGGCAGTGCTGAACAGGTGAGACTTCAGTGATGTTTTGAATGTGGTGAGTGAGGAGGAGTCTCTGACGGTTTGGGGTAGTGAGTTCCAGAGGGTGGGAACAGCGATGGAGAAAGCCCTGTCCCCCCAGGATCTGAGTTTGGTCCGGATGGGGGGGGGGGGACAGGAGGTTGGCAGCAGCAGAGCGGAGGGTGCAGGTGGGAGTGTGTCTGTGGAGGTCAGTCAGGTAGGATGGGGCCAGGTTATGGAGGGCTTTGTAGGTCATAAGGAGGATTTTGTACTGGATTCTCTGGGGGATGGGGAGCCAGTGGAGCTTGTAAAGGACGGGGGTGATATGGTCACGGATCGGGGAGTGGGTGAGTAGACGGGCAGCGGAGTTTTGAATGTATTGAAGTTTACTGATGATTTTTGAGGGTGAGCCATAGAGGAGGCTGTTGCAGTAGTCCAGACGGGAGGTGATGAAGGCGTGGATGAGGGTTTCTGCAGCTGTGAAGGAGAGGGATGGACGGAGACGGGCAATGTTTTTGAAGTGGAAGAAGGCTGTCTTTGTGATGTGTTTGATGTGTTTGTCGAAGGAGAGGGTTTGATCAAAGATGATTCCAAGATTCCGGATGTAGGGGGAGGTGGATACTGGGAGACCATCAATATTGAGGATGAAGTTTTGGGTGGATTTGGTGAGCGTTTTTGGACTAATGATGGTGATTTCGGATTTGTTGCAGTTGAGTTTGAGGAAATTTGATTGAAGCCCCCCAAGATTTTATTTCAGTGATGCAGTTTGTCAGTGTAGAGTGTGTGGTGGTGGAGATTGACTTGGTGGAGATGAGGAGCTGGATATCATCGGCGAAGCAGTGGAAGTTGAGACCATGACGGCGGATTAATTGACCAAGGGGGAACAGGTAGAGGATGAAGAGGAGGGGGCCAAGGACTGAGCCTTGGGGGACACCTTGGGGGAGGGGAGCGGTGGGGGATTTACGGTTGTTAATGGAGATGAACTGGTCCCTTCAAAAATCACTAAATAAAAACATTCAGCAAGCATTTGCACCCACCAATACTTCATTTAAATCACATATTTTTGGTTATCCTAATCTCTTTGAACCTGTTAGATTTACATCTAAATGTCTAGATTTATATTTTAAATAGGTCTGGAGTCTCTGCTGATCTCATATTTTGCAAACTGCAGATAGGTGCTTTAAAATACAGTTAAGTGAGCTCTTATAGATATTCTATACACTAAACATATGCATAAGTCTGACAGAAACATTTAGTTATTCCTGTCACAGGACATGCCCAATGCCCAATTTAGTGCTGCAAATTTTCAAACATTTAACTAGTTTAAGGTAAATATGTTCTTCATGGAGTTCGAACAATGTAGAAAAACTCCAAGGTATGAATGTAACATATTTGCTCATCTAACTTTCTATATTCTAAAATTATTATTTTTTAAAAACTCAATGCTTCACCATTAAGTTAAAGATTCTAAAAACTTCAACAAGGGTGCACAAAGGAAGAGAGTAGCAAATATAATCATCTGTCCCTTAAAAATTCAGACTGGGGTGGGGGGGGGGCATTAAAAAAAGAAAGCAGGGAAACAGAAAACATGATAAATAGCACGTGTATTTTCACAATGAAAACTGTTAAAGCCACAAAGAAAAAGTGGGTAACCAAATGCAAAACAGAGAGACAACACTTATGCCTCATATCGCCATCACATAATAAACGTAGTTTAATATTCTTACTCCACAAATCCATAATTATCTTTTATTGCTTTGGTACCAAGTCTAAGTGGCTCCTGATTCAGCAGAAATTCCTTTATGAATCAAGCAAAACCAACCACGCACCATTTCCTTATTTAGCAGAATACATCAATATAGTGACGCAGCTATCTCAACTCCAACGATCCAGGTTCAATCATGATTTCCAGTGATGTCAGCGTGACCAAGTGGGTATCCCCTTTGATGCCCTAAGTTCCTCCCACGTCTTAAAGATGTGTGTGGTAATAGGTTAATTGACCAATGTAAATTGCTCCCAGTCTATAATGAATTCCGGAGTCGACAGGAATGTGGGGGCATAAAGTTACTGGAAAAAAAAGTGGGGGAATGGGATTTGGTGTGACTTGGCATACAACTGATGAACCGAACCGAAACTCTAAAACAGAATATTTTATTGGGACTTACAGAAACTGCTACTGCGTTGTGCATATAAGTTAATTCTGCTGTTGCTCAGCTCCAGTGATCAGAGTTCACTCCTGACCTCTGGCACTATCTGCATGGATTTGGACGTTTTGTCCGCCACCACATGGGTTGTCCCAAAGCTCCAATTTCCTCAAACACCCACGATTGAACTTGTCGGTTAACAGCCAAATGGAAATTACCCTTAGTGTAGGTGTGAGATAGAATGGGTGTAGAGGGAGGGAGGGAGGAAAGAGTTATAAATATTAGATTACAGGAAGATAATTAGGGCAAGTTAATAGAAGGAATAGGTTTCAGGTTGATTATTGGCAGAATGCTCTGAGTGCCAACACAGAACGGCTGAACAGCCCCCGTCTGCGTTGTAAAGAAATATGAGGAATACAGTGGTGAAGCAATATAAATAATGTAGGCATAAGTTCTGCTCAATTTACCATTAGAATGAGAGTATGAAATTGAATTTTAAGTTTGAAAAATTCTGCCATTTTGACGTTTATTGCATCTCTTCTATCCATAGTACAAATTAGTCTGGGGAGGTTGAATCCAATTGAAATTCCTGCTTCTCAGCATAGATCAGATTTCAAACATGTGTCACTGGTCCAGACATGGCATTACCACTTTTATGGTCGACCTCCCATTGAAGGCAACTTCATTAATAAATACTTTTTTAAAAAATGTATTCACATACCCATCCTTTAGGCAAGGATATTTGACCAAAAAAATAACTTCAGTATACTTTTTCCTTCCACAATAACAAAAATCAGAGAAAAAGGATAATTAGTTTCTGAATTGCATTTAAGGGAAAGGGCCTATGTCTAAATAGTGATAAAGTCACAAAACAATTAAGTGTTATAGTTTTCAGAAAGCATATAGTTAAAATGGAAGTGTTAAATAAAATGAGAAAAATAACCATTCGAATGGCCAGCATGAAGTTTGTTCACATAATTTACAGACCAACTTTGATATACATGTAAAAAAATTATGCCTCCTAATCGTGGTTTCAAAGTAAGTTAGTTTATCACCAATGTTTTCATCTATAACAATTAAAATTTTCTCAAAGTTAATAATGTTTGCCTATTAGATATAGGCATAAAAGCCTCAGGCGTGTGTTGCCATCCAAGTAAAGACTGATAGACTTTTCTTCAAATTTTATAATTAACAGCACATGGTACAGCCAAAAAATGTGGCCAACTCACATACCAATCTCCACACTGTACAGCTTTCAACACTCCAACAGCTGCTGTAGTCTGGCGCTCAAATCCTTGTCCAATATGATCCGCATGGGCTCGCGTCCTATCCTCAAAGAGCATTTCACGTGGTTCACTTGCACGAGGTAGATACTGTAAATTTTTTATTTCATTGGTAGTCCTATGGGGTGGATAAAAGTATAAATGCAAAATCTGTCCAATTTTCAGATTTTAGATTTACCCAGTCAGCAAGCTTTGTTATTTGCAAACTGCATATTATGAACACAAAGGAAATAGAAGGCAGGAAAGAAGAGAAACAAGTCAACAATTAATTGGCATGCTAATGAGTTAGAATTGGTGCTAAACTCAAATAACAGTACAAGACAAAAGGGGTAATTCGAACTGCCGGCTGTATGTTTTCTAACCTGGTCCCCTTGTTCCACTGATAAATGTATATTAATCTGTACTATTCCTACACAGTCATTTTGCAAGGCAGCGCATTGTTATATTTGAAAATATATTTTTACATAGTCCTTACTTTGAAGACTTGCACATAAATCACTTGCAAGCTGGTTAGAAAAATAAATGATACTGGTACTGCTTAAAAAATTGATTAGATTCTCTCAGTGGGCAAAATGTCATTTTTACAGCATTACAGTGCATTCAGAAAGTATTCAGACCCCTTCACATTTTCCACATTTTGTTATGTTACAGCCTTATTTTTAAATGGATTAAATTCATTTTTCTTTAATCATCAATCTACACACAATACCCCTTAATAAAAAAAAGTGAAGACAAGTGTTTAGAAATTTTTGTAAAGTAATTAAAAAGAAATACCTGAAATATCACATTTACATAAGTATTCAGACCCTTTACTCAGTACTTTGTTGAGGCACCTTTGGCAGCGATTACAGCCTCAAGTCTTCTTGGGTATGACGCTACAAGCTTGGCACACCTGTATTTGGGTAATTTCTCCCATTCTTCTCTGCAGATCCTCTCAAGCTCTGTCAGGTTGGATGGGGAGGGTCGATGCACAGCTATTATCAGGTCCCCCCAGAGATGTTTGATCGGGTTCAAGTCCGGGCTCTGGCTGGGCCACTCAAGGACATTCACAGACTTGTCACGGAGCCACTCCTGCATTATCTTGGCTGTGTGCTTAGGGTCGTTGTCCTGTTGGAAGGTGAACCACCGCCCCAGTCTGAGGTCCAGAACGCTCTGGAGCAGGTTTTCATCAAGGATCCCTCTGTACTTTGCTCTGTTCATCTTTCCCTCAATCCTGACTCATCTCCCAGTTCCTGCCGCTGAAAAGCATCCCCACAGCATGATGCTGCCACCACAATGCTTTACCGTAGGTATGGTATTGGCCAGGTGATGAGTGGTGCCGCTTGGCATTCAGGCCAGAGAGTTCAATCTTGGTTTCATCAGACCAGAGAATCTTGTTTCTCATGGTCTGAGAGTCCTTTGGGTGCCTTTTGGCAAATTCCAAGCAGGCTGTCATGTGCCTTTTACTGAGGAGTGGCTTCCGTCTGGCCACTCTACCATAAAGGCTTGATTGGTGGAGTGCTGCAGTTGTCCTTCTGGAAGATTCTCCCATTTTAACGGAGGAACTCTGGATCTCAGTCAGAGTGACCATCGGGTTCTTGGTCACCTCCCTGACCAAGGCCCTTCTCCCCTGATTGCTCAGTTTGGCCAGCTCTATGAAGAGTCCTGGTGGTTCCAAAGTTTTTCCATTTAAGAATGATGGAGGCCACTGTGCTCTTCGGGACCTGCAATGCTGCAGAAATAGTTTTATACCCTTCCCCAGATCTGTGTCTCGACACAATCCTGTCTCGGAGGTCTACGGCCAATTCCTTTGTCTTCATGGCTTGGTTTTTGCTCTGACATGCACTGTCAACTGTGGGACCTTTATATAGACAGGTGTGTGCATTTCCAAATCATGTCCAATCAATTTATTTTATCTCTGGTGGACTCCAATACAGTTGTAGAAACATCTCAAGGTTAATCAATGGAAACAGGATGAACCTAAGCTCAATTTTGAGTATCATAGCAAAGGGTCTGAATACTTATGTAAATGTGATATTTTAGTTATATCTTTTTAATTACTTTGCAAAAATTTCTAAACACCTGTTTTCACTTTTTTTATTAAGGGGTATTGTGTGTAGATTGATGATTAAAAAAGTGAAGGGGGCTGAATACTTTCTGAATGCACTGTAAGTATATGTGGCTACAATTTATGTAGAAACCCTGAAGTGTACTGAATGTGGTGCCTAATCGCTCAAGGGAAGACTTGAATTTTATTGCAACAGAAGCACACATCGACTGAATAACTCTAAATAAGAGAAATAAGGAACTGCAAGAGCTGGTCTATAAAAAATAGAAAAATGTTGGAATAATCTCAGTAGGTCAGCCAGCATCTCTAGAGGACGTGGATAGATGACATTGCGGGTCAAGAAGCTTTTCGGAAAAATTCAAGTATACTGCAGAGATTTCACAGTGGGGCAGTAAAATGGAGACACAAGGAACTGCAGATGCCAGTTTACAAAAAAGTACTGGAGTAACTGGATGATATGGATAGGCAACATTTCAAGTCAGAACCCTCAAGACTGATTCACTTCAGACTTCTCAACTGAATAGTTAATCTCAGCAACACGAAGTTTGGGCATTTCTCCTTAAGAATATCACAAGAATATCAGTGCATCATGTGATCTCATGTAATTGCAAAGGCAAGATCAATGATCTTGAAATTAATTTTGATCTTATCTTGAAGCAGTCTAAAATCAACAAAAACAAAGTCCACCACGCATCCAATTGAGAAATTAGCGCAGTTAAATTATTTAAATGCAGAAGTATAGGGACTCTGAGCTGTGTACAAAATAATTTTAATATTTTAAATAACTCAGCTGTGCTGTAGCATCCATCACTGGATTCACCAACTCCCATAAATAAGCCAAAAATATTTATCAAAAACTGATGTAATACTGGTTGTGCACAATATTAAAAACCACAGCTTTCAGGACTAGGACTCGCTCTTATGGAACATCCTTCAGAAAATACACATGCAATATTACAGGGCCTTTTATTGTTTAAAATTGTTTCTATCTATTTTGTAAAAACCTGAATTGAGTAATGCATTCATCAAGACAAAAATGTCCTTTTTTTACCCCCAAAAAAACATTACGGGGAACTCTGTAACTGCCTTTGGCCTATATCACTTAAGAACTCTGGTTAACACAAATCTATTAAACTCAAATTTAAAATTAACACATTAACTAGCATCTATTGCTATTCATGGAAGAGTACCAAGTGTATACTAGATTTTACACGTGGAATGTTTCCCAACTTCACTCCTGAAAAGACTCTTTCTACATTTTTAACCATGAACTCAAGTTCCAGATTTCCCAGCCAGGTTCCACTTAGCCCATTACTGTCAATAGTTTTTTATGCAATACTTTTTATCTAATCAAATTAACTTTTAGCTTCCAGATAGTATTAACTCTGTTTGTGCAGTCATAATGTAACTCCTTGGGGCCAGAGCAAGTCTCCAATGCATTCTTTCCAGATGGCTCTCCCATAGCTGCTTGAAGTATTATAGCATAACTAGGCCTTTATAAGGCTGTAACTATATAGTCCGTATTGACTTTCTTAGGCTCCTGAGAAGATTCAACATGTCCACAGATGCACTGTAGAGTGTATTTGGTTTAAGAAGGTGAGACCAGCAACTAAATGCTGGCTTAGCCTGTGAAGGCCACATCCCTACAATAAACAAATACATCTTCAATTCACATAGCAGGTTTGCCAAGCTTTAAGCCAGAGGTTCAATAACTCTCAAAGCAATATAATCATCGACTTACAGCTCAGAAACAAACCCTTTGCCGACCAGATTCACATCCACTTTCAATCACCCATGTACATTGATCCAACATCAATCTTTTTTTAATTCTCCCCATATTATAAACTCCCCCTATATTCCACTGGTCACCCACACGTAAGTGGCAATTTACAGTGGCCAATCTACCAACCTGCACTCTGTGGGAGGAAACTGGAGCACCTCGAGGAATCCCAAGTGGTTACAGGGAAAAACACAGAAAGTCCCTACAGACAGCATCCAAGGTCAGGTCTGACCCTTGGCCTCTGGCACAGTAACTCGACTACCTCTTCCACTGCATTGCATAAAGGCATTCCGGGAGAGGCCCTGCACTGGTCTGTGCCTGACCAATGAACTGGTTTCACAGCACACCATGATGGAAGAAAAGCATTGACCAGACCACATGTGAATGTGCAACAGAAAACTCCTCCAATACATTAATGACAAATTCTTTGAAAAGTAGTGATAAACAAGCAAAAACCATCAGGTAATGAAAATAACCAATATTCAAAAGGAATACGCAAATATGAGGAAATGATCAAAATTTGCTACCACTACTATGAAACTAACAACACCCTTCGGCACTCACACATTTAAATATTGAAGTCCAGAAATTAGATTTCTGATGATAGTTAATTTACCAAAAATGTTAACTCTGCTTTTCTCTCTCCAACAGAGCTTTTTGTAGATCTTATTCCCATTACAAGTAAGTAAAAGTGACTGCAAGTGAGTTGTAGATGGTTATCACCTGGAATGCAAAATTATAGCCCTGGTTAACAAAACAAATTAGACATTTAACTCACCGCCGTCGTTTAAAAGGTGATTTTGGCATATCTGCTATAGGGATCACCTGCTCTCCTGGACGAACCCACATTATAGGACCATCATCACTTTCTTTACGGCACTTAAGTTTGAGACTAGAAAATGATCCCCATGGTAATGTACACTATTGACAGAAAAAAAATGTTATTACTTTACGGTATCTCTATATATACCAAAAATATTTTGGTTAGAATTACAAAAATTAACCAATTTTTTTTGTATTAACTTCAGATACAAATATAATTAGCTAAAGAGGGATAAATCTAAATGACCAAATCAACCACCTGAAATGGTTTAATTAGCCATTTTGTTTACATGCAATTTTTCTGTGCCATTCTAAAGAAGAATTCAGGCCAAAGGAAAAATATATACTTAGTATAAAAAATGGTACTTCAAAACAAGAGCAGTAATTTTTTTAATCAAAGTAATTGTATTTTAATTTTAACCAATACCTATTTAGGAAATTTAAACTAAACCATTTGGGGCTTTTGCATTTTCTTTTAAAACCATGCTTGTAAAGGTTGAAGATCACAGAAATTGATCATCTCCTTCCAAGTAGGAGAACTGTTCTTTTCATGTGTGGACATTCCCCCGGTTACATAAGGATTCAAAGAACTGTCCGCAACCTGAAGTTTCGGCTAAATGGAAACACTTGTGGCTCAAATTGCAAAAGTTGCACTGGTAGGTTAATGAGCTACAGATTTGTAGATTTCAGTTAATTTTAAATCTTAGTTAGAATAATTTTTTACATATTTGTTCTACATGGCAAGACTATGGAAGTTGCCAGACCTTTGCGCGCTAGACTAGTATTATTATTATTATAATTTTGGATATTATTGCATTGACAAACAATGCACCTATAGTTTATCATGCCTTCAGAAATTAGATCCCATGATTACAACCTTCATAAATTAATACGTTAGACAATTAAACATTGGTTCAAATTTAAATATCCAAGCGTATTTCCAGTTATCTGTTCCAATTGATTTTGCACAGGTAAGGGGGAGGGTAAGGGCGGGGGGGAAAGAGAGAAGGGGAAGGGAGGGTGCGCGGGGAGGGGAAGGGAAGGGGGAAGGAGAGAAGTGGAAGGGGGTGCGCGGGGAGCGAGGAGGGGGGGTGCGCGGAGGGGGGAGCGAGGAGTGGGGAGGGGAGGAGTGGGTGCTGCACCAATGCAGGAGCGGTTTGGGCCTGGGTGCACTTGGTCTAGTTGTTTAATAAAAATTGTTTTCAATTATTATGGCCACTGATTGGAAGAGTAATAAGAATAGCAGTCCCAAACATTATGTGCATGAATTGCTAAAAAAAAAAAAGCCAGGTAGTTCACGCAGGTGGTTGGGATGGAAAATGGTCTTTATTGTAAGAGGGTTTGGAGTATGGCATTGCTGCAATTGTACATTTACACAAGTGAGGCTACAGCTAGAGCATTGTAGATCGTTTTTGTCCTCTGATTTAAGAAAGGGTATACTGGCATTGGATGCAGTCCAAGAAATTTATTTGGTTCCTTTCTGGGATAAGAGAATCAACCTACCATAAATGGTTAAAGAAACAACATCTAATTAATGTTCCCACCAGAGGGAAAAAACTCTAACCAGAGGACATGGTTACAAATTTAGGGGGCAGTCATTTAAAACTGAATTTTGCAGGAACTACCTCTTGCATAAAAGGGTGAATTTCTAGCATTTGTTAGAACAGAGGGTTGTAGAAGTTAGATAATGGGGGTCTTTAATGGAAGTCACTATATTTTTAAAAGATCAGGGAATTGAGGGTCATAGAGAAATGGTACAGAAGAGATGAGGCCTTGGCAGATCAGCCATGAGCGCAGCGGTAGAGTTGCTGCTTTACAGCGAATGCAGCGCCGGAGACTCAGGTTCGATCCTGACTACGGGTGCTGCACTGTAAGGAGTTTGTACGTTCTCCCCGTGACCTGCGTGGGTTTACTCCGAGATCTTCGGTTTCCTCCCACACTCCAAAGACGTACAGGTATGTAGGTTAATTGGCTGGGTAAATGTAAAAATTGTCCCTAGTGGATGTAGGATAGTGTTAATGTACGGGGATCACTGGGCGGCACGGACTTGGAGGGCCGAAAAAAGGCCTGTTTCCGGCTGTATATATATGATATGATGATATGATTGAGTAGCAGGGGAGACTTGAAGGGCCAAATAGCATCTTCCTGTTCCTATTTTCAAATGTTCTACAGTTGACAATATCTGTACATAACAATAATTTTTTTAATACTTGCTTTTAAAAAAGGAGACTCTTCCAATCTGTCCAGAAATTCTGGAAAATAGTCCCCAACTTCTTCATCCACAGCTCCTACCAAACTGATTTGTCGCATTGGACCAGCCCTGTAAGTACCATGCGAATATGTACGCTTCACCTATTTCAGATTTTAAAAATATTAATGTTAATCAAATGTGCAATCATGCCATGTCATCATATGTGACATTGAGTACAACCAAAAAATATATAGAAATGAAATACACTTTTTCTATCCATGAGAACTGCGGCAAAAATCAGAGCATTTCTATTTGATATTCACATTATGACCAAGTGCACAAAGTTTTTCTGTTACTATTGAAAGTATACCCAACTACTATAAAATAACACTCATTTATAAAAAAACAACAAAATAACACCACAAGTTGGATACTCTGCCACATATCTCAGGAGAGACACATGGGCATGATTTGATTGGCAGAGCATTCAATTTATTTGCACTTAATTGGATTTTAGATGACAAACTTTTAAAACAGAACTGTGGCACGTTATTGAATAGATATTCTGATAATGACACAATGGAAGCCAGGCAAGTGGGGTTTGAATAAATAATATGCAACTGAACATCTTTCTGACCAAATTGAAGAATTGGAAAATTAACAACACAAGGACTAAGAAATATTTTGTTATAATGGTTGAATTCAATGTTAAATCAGGGACAGAAAAAAATAGGGGTAGCGAAAGAACAATGGACAGAAGTAGAGACCATCTTGATGAAACAAAGCCTTCACCTTAGCTTTCATGAATTTCGCAAAAAATCTTTATCGCCTTCTGTGCAGCACCAATTTTCTTATGTTTATAAACTGTCGAAGGGGATTACAAAAACTAGTGGACACTGTCAGGTTCATCACGGGTTCTAACCTTCCCACCAACAAAAGGATCTACAAGAAGCGCTGCCTCAAAAAGGCAGCCAGTATCATTAAGGACCCACATCAACCTGGACACTTCATTTCATTCTTGCCATCGGGAAGGTGGTATGGGAATCGGAAAACCCATGACATCCAGGTTCGGGAACAGCTTCTTCCCCACAGCCATCAGGCTATTGAACACTACAAACTCCAACTAAACTTCATCTTGTTGCACCAGTAACTTTGGGCTTTGTTTAGTTTTGTACTATATTGGATTTTTTAATATAATGATTTTTTTGTTTGTTTATTCTGTTATCTATTGAGTACTATGTTGACAAATCTATTCTGTTGTTGTGTTAAATAATTTAATTGCTCTGTTTCGGTACATCCACAATTAAACACTTGACTGGCAATGAGCACAAAGTAGTTTAGTTCTTCAAACTTTAGATTGTCCGATATCTTACTTCAGTCTTAGTTATTATTAATTTATCGAAGATTATAAATTTAACAAGCTACTGCATCAGGATAGGACTGGACATTTAAAAGCACAACTTTAGGAAGAAGTTACATGATATATTTTGGTGGTATAATTTTTGAATTAGAATTGCCCAAAGGAAATACTCTTCAGATCTGTCAAATAGGCATAATCTTATAGTTGACTTCAGGAAGATGGGTAGACTACACATCCCAGTCTGTATCAATGGTGCTGTAGTGGAAATGGTTGAAAACTTCAAGTTCCTAGGTGTAAATATCAATTTGACCTGGTCCAACCACATTGATGATACAGCCAAGAAAGCATACACCTTTACTTCCCAATGATACTTAATAATTTCTACAGATGCACCATAGAAAGCAATCTTTTAGGATGCATCACAGCTCGTGATAGCAACTGGCAAGCTGAAGACAACATGAAACTGCAGAGTCCTAGGCACAGCCCAGTCCATCATGCAAATCAAAACTATGGTCACAGATCCCAAGTGCTCCTCCACATCACTGACAGCTCTGCCACATTTCCCAAGAGTAGATCAAGTCATGAGTGTAAAAGTAACATAGCAATGGGCTGTGGCACAGCCTCACTGGCCACCAGCATTAAGAATGATTGTGGAGGATTTTTATCACCTGTTATGATCTATGGGTCTGCACCTTAATGATCCAGTTACAGGGGTGATGAGTAGAGGTGCTGGGTATTAGGTCTTGAAATTTGGAGATTGTCAAATGTGTGCTGTCCAAGCCAAATATTAAAAATTAACAAATTTAAATGTTATGCTATAAAATACACTGTCTGAAAACAACCCGAAAGATCACTTTTCCATGTTCTCCAGAGATGCTGCATGACCCGCTGAGCTATTCCAAATCTTTTTTCAAAATATACAGCAGCATCTGCAGTTCCTTGCATTCACGTTCTGACAGTGTAACCCCCCCCCCCCCCCCCCAACCCCTAATCAGAATGAAACTCATATCTATCTTGGAACAATACTTCCAAAAACAAAGTCTATGCCTTATATTTTAGAACCAGCAAAGTGACATCACTTTTTGGATTTGAAGAAAATCATCCACAAAAACATTGTGATTTTTTCCGTCAATTTTCAAGACCATAACTATTTTTCTGCCCATGGAATCTCTGCCACCCAGACACCATTGATGTTTTTATGCAGGCTGAAAACCCAATCTGATTGAAAGTTGTTACAGAATCCTAACTCGGAAGCAAAAAGCACAATATTGAGCCAATATTGGAGTCAATTTATTTAAATATTTATTTAGCCCACAGTCAGATCAGAAAATACACAAAACAGAATAGTTAATTTTAGATCATAGTTAGAATTAATTTTTACATATTTGTACTACAAATTAAAATTCTGCAGGACCCAACTATTTATCTGAGGAAATAGCAACATATATTTATATTTTCTGGTCAGAGATTGCAAAAATAACCAAGATTTAATATATTATTGAAAACTCACACTCTGGCAATAAAGATTCATGTTGTTTGGATTTTTCGTCAACCAATAATAATTCATAAATACATGGAGTTCTTTTTAGTACAATTCTTTTCAGCTGATTACTTTGGATAACTGAAAAACTATACAGCCTGGGAAAGGAACATGTAATTAATGAAACATGGTAATCCAGTGACTCCTTTATCGGCATCTGTGTCTTCTGTCCAGATTTTCGTTAGGTTTGTACCATTGCAATAGTAAGTGTATTATATAGCTTCACAATTATTTCTTACTGCATATTCACGCTAATTGGAGAGGATTTATATACTTTTCATTTAATTCATTAGAAAACCCCTTGCTCTTACTTGCACCAGATTAAAGTAGGAAAAGAAGATTTACTCCTTTCTTTCACTTGACTTTTCATACAATAAATTAATCAGCATCAGTTACTTTCTTTTAGAACCACACTTTGGCTTATACATTTTTTAATTCAACTTTTAATAAGCTAATCATAGCATGGTAGAAAATATGCGACATTTATAGATAGGCTGCACCACATGAAGATTTTTAATGCAATATATAGTTGGACATTTCTGTAAATCAGTTTATGCTGGAGTCATCTAATGTCAGCTATTCTGTGATTAAAAACAGCCATGATAGTTATCTGCTAACAATGCTGTATTTAAGCTGACCCATCTCTTCAGCGCCTGCTCTGTCGGCAATTGATCTAACAAGCCAAAACGAATTAAGCTGCATGTAAAATTTGGCAGTTATTCCTTTGAATAGCGGCCATTTTAAAATTCTAACACTTGCCTTAATGTAGGGGACAAATGAGATTGCCAAGTTTTTCTTCCTTTTCTAATTGTTTTTGAAAGAGGTTCGGATAGATGAAATCTAGACCCAACAATTACTACTGACAACTACATTATTACAGCCACAATGTTATATGTAGCAATACAACTACATTCTACACAAAAATATAAAATAATTTTAAACCTTCATATTTTCAACTTCATTTCTCTTTCATTCCAGCCATTTTTAAATTTATCTCTACATGACTTCAGTTATCCCAAAACCTACCGCATTCTTATTTTACATGTACAAAACTCAATCTTTAGACACCTTTTTCCCAACTTAACCTTCATGCTCAGAAAATAGTTGTACACATATTAAATTCATCACATCAGTAGGGATTGCAAGCAACTGCATTCATCAATGCAAGGAGACCAGTCATTGAGGAAGTAAACAATGTTGACGACATTGAATTCTGAGAATTGTATTAACATTCCAGTTCATTGCTGCTAAGCAACAGGATTTTTCTGTCATCAGCCTGCTGCAATACCTACAGATCTGTGGCTGTTATTCGGAATAACATTAAAAGATCTAATAACCAGCTATCAGACTATTTGATAATCCAGAAGGTTGGACATCTGGCTTACCAGGTGCTGTTCCCGTGCTCCCTTGAAGTTCACTGGGTGCTGTTTCCCATGTTTACCTGAAGCTTTATGAGGGTCTCCCCACACTCTCTAACTTACTGGGTTCACCAGAATATTTCAAATTTGAATCTAGAGTGTTTAGTTGTCATGTACACCAGGAACTGAATAATGCATAACACGCACATTAATGCAACAAACAGATATACAATGAACAAGAATATAATAAATTATCAGTACACTAGGTAAAAAGACTACAATACTGCAAGCAGAAGTACAGAGTGCAACCTTATACAAAGCCCAGTTGTTCTGTGCTGAGGTAGGATTGTGCATGGTGGTTCCAGTTGTTCTTGAACCCAAGGCTCCTTACTGTATTATCTTCTTGTTGAGAGGAGAGCGTGGGAAGCGAATTGAAATGAATAGAATGCTTTATTGTCAAATGTGACAAGTCAAAGTGAAATTCTTTGCTTGCATACCTTACCAAGGTATGGAAAGTCACCATTCAAGAGCACTTACAAAGTTACAACCCCCCCCCCCCCCCCCCCCCATGCCAGTTCCCCTTTCTTCTTCCCGCACACGCCGGGTCCCTGTTTCGCTTCCTCCTCCCTCATGCCGGGTCCTCCATTGTTCCTTCCCTCGGCAGCGGCGTCCTCACTCCACCTGTCTGCGACCCCTCCACTAACGCTGCCGGGTCCTCTCTGTACGCCTCCGTGGCGTCGACCCAGGCTCCAGCCGCGGGCTCCGTCAACCCAGGCACCGATGGTTCCAACTCCGACTTGCGAGGTTCCTGGCCACGATGCTCCACCGCAGGCACGCGAGGTTCCGGCCTCGACTTCTCCGCGGCACTTTCGGAAGGCATGGTGCGGATCTTTGATTTTATCTGCCTTCTTGAGGCGGCATTTTCCATAGATCCCTACAATGGTGGGGAAGTCAATACCAGTTATGGACCCGACAACACTCACTACTTTCTGCAGCCTCTTTCGTCCTTGAGCATTCGATTTATTGAACTTGGCCTTGATGCAACCAATCTGCTCTCTAACGTACACCTATAGAAGTTTGAGGGACTATTTTGCAACATACCAAATTTTCTTAATCTTCTAAACAAAGTAGAGGCATTGATGAACTTTCTTTGCGATGGCATTAATGTACTGGGCTCATGACAGATCTTCAGAGATGACATTCAGGAACGTAAGCTGTTTACACTCCCCATCACAATCCCGTTGGTGGATCCTCAACTTTCCCTTCCCATTGGGAGCGGGATTGTTGTTCTGGCACAATCAGATCATCAATTGCCCTCCTGTACCCTCATCGTTACCCTTCATTTGTCCAACCATAGTATCATCGTCAACTTTAAAGATGGCAATGGAGCAGTGTCTGGCTGCACAATATTGGGTAAAGTGTTGAACCGGAGACTGAGCACTCAGACTTGACATGATCAGTGAGGAGGTGGCAATTTGTACTGATTGAGATTTGCCAATGAGCAAGCTGTGGATCCAATTGCAGAGGGATGAACCAAGACCCAGTTCAGAGTTTGATGATGTTTAGAGGGGATCATGGTGTTGAACGTCAAGCTGCAGGAAAGGAATAACAGTCTGACTTATGTTTTCTTGTTCTCCACCATGACCAGTGCTGAGTGGAGAACCAGCAAGATTGCACTTTATGTTAATCTGTTGTTCCAATAGGCGAATCTTAGTGGGTCCAGATCCTTATTAAGGAAGTTGATATGGATCATAGCCAACTTATCGAAGCAATTCATCACTATGGACGTGAGTGCATTGGAGGTGAATTGAAAGTGTTTAAGTATTGATAGGAATAACAGCCAAGAATTTGGAAATTCCCTGGTGCTGAATTAATGGATTTTGTGTTTCATGTCCTGCCATCTGCTTGCTCCACTATTCAAACACTGCATAAGTCAACCGATCAGAAACAAACACTGTGTTCCATTCACCTAGCCTATCACTCAAAGTACCTACATTCCCTTCTGTAACATATTGTGGTGAAAGTGAAACACTCAAGATTATTATCTTCTTTTTCAAATTGAATTTAATCAATGAAGATGCTGGATAAACTACATAGTAATTTTATAAGCACAACTGAGTAGTCAGTAGATGGCATCACTATGACAAACAAGTAGTGTAAGAAAATAACTGCAGATGCTGGTACAAATCGAAGGTATTTATTCACAAAATGCTGGAGTAACTCAGGTCAGGCAGCATCTCAGGAGAGAAGGAATGGGTGACATTTCGGGTCGAGACCCTTCTTCAGACTGAAGAAGGGTCTCAACCCGAAACGTCACCCATTCCTTCTCTCCTGAGATGCTGCCTGACCTGCTGAGTTACTCCAGCATTTTGTGAATAAGAAACTATGACAAACAAAATTTGTTAATCAGGCATCTTCCAAAATAACACAATGTTGTTGATATTGTTAGAAACTGCTCATCCTAAAAACACATCCATCAAAAGCCTTTACCACAAGAGCTTCAAAATCAATTAGTGAAAATAGACTAATAAACTGGATTAAGCACACGTGTAAGTTATGCAAACACCTTTTACTTCAAGGTCAAACTCTTGCAACAGCCCATTAATAGTGCCCCCGTGTGCGAAAAATCCCAAAGCTGGAAGATACAATAACCTTTAAAATGTGCATTTTTAATTTCACAACTTGAAATATGCATTTTCCAACATATAACTATTAGTTTAATTTTGCAATATTGTTGAATTATTTCAGATCAATACATCAACTTGTAAAGCAGTATACATTGCAAAAAAACTGTACAGTCAAGTCAAATATCTGGAAAATAATTGGTAATGCAATTGCAGCCTCCCTGCCGACATCCATATCGTTAACCAAATCATTCTGACAAGCCAATAGTGCACACACGTCTAAATATTCACCTCCTACATCAACTTTTAATACGCATAGAATTCTCAAGGTCTATGGGACCTCATTCCTACTGCTTCCCCTCCAATACCCCACTCTCACTCTGGGATCCTTGTGTCCCTACTACTGATTCTGGAAACCATTTCCTCTGCTGCCTCTTCCAGGACTATTCCTGCTTCTATAAAATCTTCTCACAGAACCTAACTGGACGAGCAGCATCCGTGAAGGGGAAAGGAGCATTCAATGCTTTGGGTCAAAGCTCTGCATCAAGACTGAGATGGGGGGTAGCAGCAGAAAGACAAGAGGGGTAGTGGTGAGGAAGGAGCCATTGGTGAATGGTGGAAAGTGCAAGAGTTAGGGATGACAGGCAGGTCGACCTGGCCAGGGTGAGGAAGAAAAGTGAAGCTGGGAGATAGAGGCAGATGATAGATGGAAGCAAACACGAAAGCAAAAGGAAAAGCAGATGGTGTCGGCAGATGGGGGGTTTCCAGCTAGGAAAGCCATTTGCAAAAACCATCAGTGCTGTCGTCTGATAGGTAGGGAAAATAATAATGGGAACATTAGGGGAGAGATGAACGGGGGATACGGAGCCTTTTGGTGAATGTTTTGTGTTGTGAGTGGAAAGAACCAGGAGTGAGCGGGATGAGGAAGGGGAACAAGATGAGAGGACTGGAGATGAATGAGACAGAAAGTAGAGAAGGGAAAAACATACACACAAGGAGAGGGATGCAAAAAATTGTAAAATGTCATGTTAATGTCATTGGGTTAGAGATACCCAACCAGAATGAGGCATTTTTCCTCTACTCCCTGATGCACTTATCCCTCCCACCCACTCCTCCCTGATCCTTGGATCTCTCCATTGCAACTGTAAGAGATGCAACACGTTGTTACACCATCAGCCTCACCATCATCTCGGAACCTAAGAACCCTTTCAAGTGAGACCAATCCACATGGATTTTCATTCAAAACCATATATGTATAATTACAAACAACGGAGGTCCCAGCACTGATCCCAGACTTCTAGTCAAAATAACACCCCTCCACCACTACCCTCTGTCATCTATGATCACACCAACTTTGAATCTCTCAAAACTCCAAATCCTCAAATTGGAAGGAAATAATTGCAATGATACTTTGCTCAGGATGCATTCTCAAATACAAGGACAAAGATAACATGTGAACAAAATTAGGTCGTTGGGGCAGTACATATATTAGGGGCGCATTAGTGACTGTACTGCCCAAACTCAACTGTGGTCACTGACTGTTGAGCGTTTACTAGGCTTGGGAGACTTGTGCAACCAAAGGAAGAGAGGGGAGACAGCAGCTTCGGGCATTTCGAAAATTGAGTGATGAGAAACCACAGAGTCCAGATGATGGTCAACAAGGAACAGCCACTTGCAGTCCACAGCAATAGCTCGTACCTAATGTGCCAGCCATTTGCAAGACACAACCTGCCCAGCACCAGCTCCCACATGCAGCCTATTCACAGTAAAACACAGGCATTTTTTACCATGGGAGCATGAGAGAGAGTGGTAGGGATTTGTGTTGGGTTCTGAGCACACCAGCACTCCGCGATGAGAATGAGAAGTTACCTTTAAAATATATAAATATATATTTATATATATATATATATATATATATGTAAAAATACACACGCACACATGATTGGTTTGGGTGACCAAGACCAAGTTAAATCCAAGGAAGAGGCATATAAATTGGCCAGAGGAAGCAGCAATCCGGAGGACTGGGAGAAATTTAGAATTCAGAGGAGGATAAAGAGGTCAATTAAGAGGGGGAAATAGAGCATGAAAGAAAGCTTGTGGGGAATATAAAAACTGACTGGAAAAGCTTCTATAGATATGTGAAGAGGAAAAGAATAGTGAAGTCAAATGTAGGTCCCTTACAGTCAGAAACAGGTGAATTTATAACGGGGAAACAAGGAAATGGTAGACCAGTTAAACAAATATTTTGGTTCTGTCTTCGCTAAGGAAGACACAAACAATCTCCCAGAAATACTAGGGGACTGAGGATCTAGTCGGAGGGAGGAACTGAAGGAAATCCACATTAGTCAGGAAATGGTGTTAGGTAAACTGTTGGGACTGAAGGCCGATAAATCCCCAGGGCCTGATGGTCTGTATCCCAGAGTACTCGAGGAGGTGGCCCTAGAAATAGTGGATGCATTGGTGATAATTTTCCAGTGTTCTGTAGACTCTGGACCAGTTTCTGTGGACTGGAGGCCAGCTAATGTAACCCCCCCCCTATTTAAGAAAGATGAGAGAGAGAAAACACGGAATTCTAGACCAGTTAGCCTGACATCGGTAGTGGGGAAGATGCTCATGGCGATTATTAAAGATGTAATAGCAGAGCATTTAGAAAGCAGTGACAGGATCAGACAAAGTCAATGGATTTATGAAGGGGAAATCATGCTGACTAATCTTCTGGAATTTTTTGAGGATGTAACAAGTAGAATAGATAAGGTAGAGCCAGTAGATGTAGTATATCTGGACTTTCAAAAAGCCTTTGACAAGGTCCCACACAAGAGATTAGTGTGCAAAATTAAAGCACATGATATTGGGGTAGGGTATTGACATGGATAGAAAACTGATTGGTAGACAGAAAGCAAAGAGTAGAAATTAATGGGTCCACTGTGAGACTTGGGCCTTTTGGAAGGGTGGGCTGAAAGATGGCAGATGGAGTTTAATGCTGATAAGTGTGAGGTGCTGCATTTTGGTAGGACAAATCAAAATAGGACGTACAGGGTAAATGGCAGGGAATTGAGGAATGCAGTGGAACAGAGGGATCTGGGAATAACTGTGCATTGTGGAATCTCATGTGGATAGGGTGGTGAAGAAGGCGTTTGGTATGCTTGCCTTTATAAATCAGAGCATCGAGTATAGAAGTTGGGATGTAATGTTGAAATTGTACAGGGCATTGGTGAGGCCGAATCTGGAGTATGGTGTGCAGTTCTGGTCGCCAAATTATAGGAAGGATGTCGACAAAATGGAGAGGGTACAGAGGAGATTTACTAGAATGTTGCCTGGGTTTCAGCACTTAGGCTACAGAGAGAGGTTGAACAGGTTGGGTCTTTATTCTTTGGAGCGTAGAAGGTTGAGGGGGGACTTGATAGAGGTTTTTTAAATTTTGAGAGGGACGGACAGAGTTGACGTGGGTAGGCTTTTCCCTTTGAGAGTGGGGAAGATTCCAACAAGGGGACATAGCTTCAGAATTGAGGGACAAAGGTTTAGGGGTAACATGAGGGGGAACTTCTTTACTCAGAGGGTGGTGGCTGTATGGAATGGGCTTCCGGTGGAAGTGGTGGAGGCTGGCTCGATTTTATTATTTAAGAGTAAATTGGATAGGTATATGGATAGGAGGGGATTAGAGGGTTATGGTCTGAGTGCAGGTAGATGAGACTAGGTCAGGGAGAATGGTCAGCGTGGACTGGTAGGGCCGGACAGGCCTGTTTCCATGCTGTAGTTGTTATATGGTTATATGGTTATCCACTTTGGTGGTAAGAACAAGGCGGCAGATTATTATCTGAATGGTGTCAGATTAGGAAAAGGGGAGGTGCAATGAGACCTGGGTGTGCTTGCACATCAATCACTGAAAGTAAGCATGCGGGTACAGCAGGCAGTGAAGAAAGCAAATGGCAAGTTGGCCTTCATAGCGAGAGGATTTGAGTACAGGAGTAAGGAGGTCCTACTGCAGTTATAGAGGGTCCTAGTGAGACCACACCTGGAGTATTGTGTGCAGTTTTGGTCTTCTAATTTGAGGAAGGACATTATTGTTATTGAGGGAGTACAGCATAGGTTCACCAGGATAATTCATGGGATGGTGGATCTGACATATGATGAAAGAATGGGTTGACTGGGCTAAGAAATCACTGAAATTTAGGATGAGAGGGAATCTTACAGAAACATATACAATTCTTAAGGGATTGGACAGGCTAGATGCAGGAAAAATGTTCTCAATGTTGGGGGAGTCCAGAACCAGAATCTAAGGGTTAGGCAACTTTGGATTGAGGCGAGGAAAAACTTTTTCACCTAGAGTTGTGAATCTGTGAAATTCTCTGCCACGGAAGGCGGTGGAGACCAATTCACAGGATGTTTTCAAGAGAGAGTTAGATATAGCTCTTAGGGCTAACAGAACCAAGGGATAGGGAGAGAAAGCAGGAACAGGGTACTGATTTTGGATGATCAGCCATTATTATATTGAATGGCAGTGCTAGCTCAAAGGGCCGAATGCCCTACACCTGCACCTATTTTCTATGAGAGTTCTATGAAAAACTAGGACCCTGCAGGGCAGAACCAGATGCAGTACTCAAGTTCTGCTCAAAAATAGCAAAGTATTTTTTTGTTTGGCTCTTGGAAATACATTCTTTATATATTCACAAAATGCTGGAGTAACTCAGCAGGTCAGGCAGCATCTCGGGAGAGAAGGAATGGGTGACGTTTCGGGTCGAGACCCTTCTTCAGACATTCTTTATGCAGAGCCCATGGTTAAATAATTAGCACAGTTCAAATGGTTGAGTCCCATGTTTCACAAAAATCTAAATGAGAATAATAAGACAATTATAAATAATATAATTGCATACTCCACCCTCATTATCTGCATAGACTGTGTAGATAAAACTAGATAGCACCAGGCTCTTGCCTTTTACCCAATAAACCACAACATAAATCCAGTTTTAAAAACAACATAAATAATCAGATTTAAATTGTTACATAGTTAAAAGGTTATGATATTAAGCAAAATAAACACTTCCATTGAAACTTAAAAGCAGTGATTATTTTGGAAACCATAAGTCTCAGCTGTACAAATTAAGGTGGTTCTCTGTGAGAGCAGCATAAAGCAGGGACAAAACTCGACAAGTGGTCCAGAAATGATCACCACATTTACTGACAATGACTGGTTCCTCTCATTGTGCACTTTATCAAAATTTGTGGCGATTCCTAAAGTAGACACTGCAGGTACACAGATCTGGGGACAGCATATCAGTGGACAGGGAGAATTATATTTAATATTTATAATGATCACTATTGTAATAATAGTCCCAGGGTATTGTAATAACGGTTATGCACAAACTTAGATTACAACTCCCAATGACATTTGTCATTGGAGTTGTAGCTACTTATTTCAACCGAGGACTATCTAACTGAAATAAAAATAGAAAACTCAGAAACATCCAGCAGGTCAAGTACAATGTAAGGAGAACAGAGTTAACTTTCAGATCTGACTTTTTGTCAAAAATGGGGGAAAGAGAAAACAAGTTAGCTTTCAGTTCCAGAAAAGGCTGGGGAAAAGGGTGAAAGGGAATAAAGTGAAGAATAAAGTGAATATCTCTGATAGCACACCAACAAATGTGTGGTGCTGCTTAACATGCCCAGCAGGCCACACTGATTGAGAGAGAAAAACCATGTGAATAAAAAGCAGACAGATGACTGACAGAACTGACCAAACACAAATAAACTGAGTTAGACAGAAGCAGTGTGTTATCCAAAACTGGAGAATTAGATGCCCTGTCCAGAAGCTTGCAACGTGTCCACATGAAAGATGATGTGCTGTTCCTCAAGCATGTGTTAAACCTTGTAGGAGTGTAGGAGGTTACAGATTGATACGTCAGAGTGGCATGGACATTTAAATAATTTAAATTAGAGAATTGGGTTACTCGTAAACTGATTGCGATGCTCCACAATGCAATTGCTCAGTGTAGGAGATCACATTGTGGAACAAGTGCATGTGAATAGCTGCTTGTCACTGTTTCGGATCCTGGGTGATGAGATGGGAAGAGGTGAAGGGAATGGTCTTTCAAATCCTGTGGCTGCAGGGGAAAATACTGCAAGATGGGGATGAGATTCGTGAGAATTGAAGAAAAAACAAGTGAGTTGCAAAGGGAGTGATCCCTTCAAAATGCTGAAAGGGGAGGGGGAAGTTCCTAGTGGTGGAATTTTGTGGGAGTTGACAAAAATTACGAAAGTTTATTAATTGAATAGGAAGGCTAGCAGGGAGAAGGGAAGGATCACGAAAACTGTTCTTGCTCTGTTCAAGAAGAGGGGGCAAGAGCAGAGTCGTGGATAAATAGATTAAATGGGGTCAAGAACCCTGCATACTATGCTAGATAGGAAGTCATATTTTAGGACGGAATCTGTGCGGAAAGTCTCATTATTAGAGCAATTGCGAGGGAGACAGAGATTCGAGTTAGAGGAATCCAGGACAAGAAGCATAGTCAAGACAATTGATAGAAGTCCCCGAGTTTTCAATGGATGTTTGTGCCAAGCCTATCCCCGTGAGAGAGCTGGAGAGATCCATAAAGGAAGGGAAAAGTCATATCTAAATATCTGGCTGACCTAATCAAAAGGTTTGCTTTCAGGTTTATTTCAATAACTGATCAGCCATGATCACATTGAATGGCAGTGCTGGCTCGAAGGGCCGAATGGCCTACTCCTGCACCTATTGTCTAGTCTATTAACTCACCAAACAACGTCAATACCAGTGGTGAAAAAGGTTACAGCGGTTGTAGCTTCCAATCAAAAACACTGCCACTATTTCCTCAAGTATCATTAAGTATATTAAATTCTAAATCACACTCCCTACCTGAGCATTGAAGTTTGAAATGGTAGTTGTCTCTATATCCTTCTTTCCCAAGATCTCTATCTTCACTGGTGCAGTTGGAAAGCTATAGGCAAAGTACTCGAGGAAATCTGGCAAGTATGCAGCAGCTCCATGAACAATGCCCATAACATAATAGGCTGCAGAATTATTCTCACTAAATGTCAGATTCACAAATTCCTCTGAAAATCTCTCCATCTCCACAGGAGATAACGAAGAGAGCTCATCCATGTAGGCATGCACCACTGAAGCTCCTCCATTAGGCTGGTCTTCTATGTGGATAAACCTTCTGAATTCCAACAAATTTAGCCTCGAACCTTGGTTTTCAACACTACAGTTGCTGTACATGTTGGGTGAAAGGTGACCACTTTCCACTGACAGACTTTCAGGCAATCTATCATCTGGGTATAGAATGGTTAACTTTTTTGCATCTTGTATTGAAGTTAACTGCTGTTCTTTGATTTCTGACATTAGTTCCGAACAAACTGTTTGAATGGATTTGCTGCACATTTTGGGCTGTTTTCGTTTTTCACTTTCCTTGTGTTTCTTTTTCTTTTTCTTCTTAATTTTTTTAAACTGAAATTCTTCAGTGCTAAGTTTTCTTTTTTCTCCATTACCTGTAAGTGAATGAAACAAAAAAATATCTATAGCTTCAACAAATTTGTAATGCCATCTTAAATGTAAAATCTCAAGTTCATAAAGGACAGCCTATTTTACGCATTTCCTTAGAGAAGTTTCAATTTCAATCAGGGTCACAAAGTAAATATGTAGGAAGGGACTGCAGATGCTGGTTTACACTGAAGACAGACATAAAATGCTGGAGTAACTCAGTGGGACAGCAGCATCGCTGGATAGAAGGAATGGATGACGTTTCGGGTCGAGACCCAAAACGTCAACCATTCCTTCTATCCAGAGATGCTGCTGTCCCGCTGAGTTACTCCAGCATTTTGTGTCTATCTTACAGAGTAAATAGTTCAAGATAACCAAATATATTTCATTTGTGGTTCTTTTTGAGGAGTTTTTAAACTTCTACTCCACTGTACTCTCCTCTTTATTTAAATCCGATCAGGAATGCCAGTATCAACCACAGAACAAGACATTACCAATGCTTTTGAACCAGTTGCAAGGAAATGCACAGGAGTGGTCTGAGGTAACATTCTCCAGAGAATTAAGCACAATGCATTCCTTACATTCGACGGAACTAGGTTGGTCAATGCAACAAGAAACCTGGCTCCTATTAATTCATCACCAATGGAAGTGTTATATGACTTCTTAAATTAATGCTAAAAAGACAATGCAAAGGAAAAGAAAATTAGATTCTGATAACATCTGTATTAATGATTGCAATGCAACTCCACAGAAAAATAAAATTCACCTTCGATGGTAAACAAAGCATGATTACCATGCCGATTCATGTGCATTGAGATGAGAACCCCCTTTCCTATCTCCACCACACATTTCTGACCAGTTGATGAGGATGAAATCACCAGCCTTTATGGGCAAAGAATGTTATACCCTTCATTCATTCAAATATTATATGGTAAAGAATCTAGAGTGTATGTAAAGCAGTTTAGAGGACAGCAACATCATAATGCTTACTATTCGGGATGATAAAATACAGATGTGTTGCTCCCCCCCCCCACCACCAAAAATAAACACTGTGGCAAAGGTGGACATTCAAAGAAAATTATATTTAAAATCGGAAGAAATTGTAGTCTTGTGATACAATACAAATCCCAGACAGCAATAATTAATAACACTAAAGCAAAACTATACCATGTTGACAAATCAATAGAAAGCAATGTTAGCCAGACACGTCTTTGAGGCTTTATGGGTATTGAAAAATGTAATTGGTTGAGACACTAAAATTGAGCAGAACACAAGAACTAGAGGGGAGACACAAGAGACTGCAGATGCTGTAATATTGAGCAAAAAACAAGCTGCTACTCAGCAGGTTAGGCAGCATTATTATTATTTGTTGGTTGAATGAGTGATATATCACTGAACCATGACAAACATAAAGCAACAGTTTAAACACACCTGGTAATATGATTCTCTGCAACTTTACATTATCTCGAAGCACGCAAGATAAGTTTAAGGAGTACTTTGAAATGCAGTAAGGGTTCAAATGCAAGAGATTAATAAAAAATGGTTAGCATCTGGGAGATACAGTAGGACTTGGTGGATCAAGTGCAAGTGTTGTGCGAAACGGTTGCCGAATCTACGTTTTCCCTCACCAATGTACAGGTGCCCACATTGGGAACAACAGATGCAGAAGATTGAGTTAGAGGAGTTGCATGTAAAACTGTCTCACCTGGACGGACCGTTAGGGTCCCTGGATGGAGGGAGATATAAGACAAGTGTTGCTTCTCCTGTGGTTGCAGGGGAACGTTCCTAGGGAAGGGGTTGTTTTGGTTGTGGAATTAGTATTCTCTGCCGAAGGCAGAAAGGGGTGGTGATGGGAAGATGCGATTTGTAGTGGGATCACGTTGGTGGTGTTGGAAATGTCAACGGATGATGTGCTGGATGCGGAGGCTTGGCCCGCCAAGGCCTATCGGATCTCGCAGTTGCTAACCATTTTAACCCCCCTTCCAATAGTGACCTTTCCGTCCTGGGTCTCCTCCATTGCCTGAGTGAGGACACATGCAAATTGAAGGTACTGTACCTCATATTCTATTTGGGTAGCTTATAAACCAATGGTTTCAATGTTGAATTCTCTTATTTTAAGTAACTTCTACCAACACACCCCTCGCCCCCCCCCTCCACTAAAAGTCAGTTAGCCAGTTCCACAGTTAGCGAAGATTTATCCCTCTTGGGATCACACAATACCTAGCCAAAATTCAGCCTATCAGGGAACCTCCTTGCCTGATGTCATCGGTTACCAGCGCCGATTTGTCCTGATCTTTTCTCGCTTCCAGTTTCTCTTCCCTCTCGTCTCCCCCAACAATTAGTCTGAAGGGTCCTGACCCAAAACTGAAATTCACACTTGGCAGGAAATGGTGTTGGGTAGACTAATCGGACTGATAAATCCCCAGGCCCTGATGGTCTGCATCTCAGGGTACTTAAGGAGGTGGCTCTAGAAATTTTGGACGCATTGGTGATCATTTTCCAATGTTCTATAGATTCAGGATCAGTTCCTGTGGAATGGAGGGTAGCTAATGTTATCCCACTTTTTAAGAAAGGAGAGAGAAAATGGGAAATTATAGACCAGTTAGTCTGACATCAGTGGTGGGGAAGATGCTGGAGTCAATTATAAAAGACAAAATTGCGGTGCATTTGGATAGCAGTAACAGGATCGTTCCGAGACAGCATGGATTTACGAAGGGGAAATCATGCTTGACTAATCTTCTGGAATTTTTTGAGGATGTAACTAGGAAAATTGACAGGGGAGAGCCAGTGGATGTGGTGTACCTCGACTTTCAGAAAGCCTTCGACAAGGTCCCACATGGGAGATTAGTGGGCAAAATTAGAGCACATGGTATTGGGGGTAGGGTACTGACATGGATAGAAAATTGGTTGGCAGACAGAAAGCAAAGAGTGGGGATAAATGGGTCCCTTTCAGAATGGCAGGCAGTGACGAGTGGGGTACCGCAAGGCTCGGTACTGGGACCGCAGCTATTTACAATATACATTAATGACTTGGATGAAGGGATTAAAAGTACCATTAGCAAATTTGCAGATGATACAACGCTGGGTGGTAGTGTGAACTGTGAGGAAGATGCTATGAGGTTGCAGGGTGACTCGGACAGGTTGTGTGAGTGGGCGGATGCATGGCAGATGCAGTTTAATGTGAATAACTGTGAGGTTATCCACTTTGGTGGTAAGAATAGGAAGGCAGATTATTATCTGA
Source organism: Rhinoraja longicauda (assembly GCF_053455715.1). NCBI lineage: Eukaryota > Metazoa > Chordata > Chondrichthyes > Rajiformes > Arhynchobatidae > Rhinoraja > Rhinoraja longicauda. The sequence continues at coordinate 14,796,661 of NC_135975.1, read as the reverse complement.
ATGGTGTCAAGTTAGGAAAAGGGGACGTACAACGAGATCTGGGTGTCCTAGTGCATTAGTCACTGAAAGGAAGCATGCAGGAACAGCAGGCAGTGTTGGCCAATGGAATGTTGGCCTTCATAACAAGAGGAGTTGAGTATAGGAGCAAAGAGGTCCTTCTGCAGTTGTACAGGGCCCTAGTGAGACCGCACCTGAAGTACTGTGTGCAGTTTTGGTCTCCAAATTTGAGGAAGGCTATTCTTGCGATTAAGGGCGTGCAGCGTAGGTTTACTAGGTTAATTCCCGGAATGGCGGGACTGTCATATGTTGAAAGACTGGAGCGACTAGGCTTGTATACACTGGAATTTAGAAGGATGAGAGGGGATCTTATCGAAACATATAAGATTATTGGGTTGGACACGTGAGAGGCTCGAAACATGTTCCCAATGAAGGGGGAGTCCAGAACCAGGGGCCACAGTTTAAGAATAAGGGGTAGGCCATTTAAAACGGAGATGAGCAAAAGCTTTTTCAGTCAGAGAGTTGTAAATCTGTGTAATTCTCTGCCTCAGAAGGCAGTGGAGGCCAATTCTCTGAATGCATTCGAGAGCTAGATAGAGCTCTCAAGGATAGCGGAGTCAGGAGGTATGGGGAGAAGGCAGGAACGGGGTACTGATTGAGAATGATCAGCCATGATCACATTGAATGGTGGTGCTGGCTCAAAGGGCCGAATGGCCTACTCCTGCACCTATTGTCTAAAACATCACCTATCCATTTTCTCAAGAGATGCTGCCTAACCTGTTGAGTTACTCCAGTATTTTGTGTCTATCTTTAGAAGCTTGGTTATCAGTTTTCCTGCTGTTCCTGAAGAAGTAAGAGTTCAGGTTTCCCTCGGGAGACTTGAAAAGAAAATTCAACGTTGAGATTTCAGAGCAGTGCCGAGGGGGTGAAATACTGTTAAAGCGTGAGAAATATCTCATGTGAAATGTGCCCACTTTGACTTAAAGGTTTTACATCTCACAAGATATTTCTCAGGTATATGCTAATGATTCCCCGGCGCCATTCCGAAGATGGGATGAGTTTTACCAATAGGCTGACCAATAATTATCCATCATCTAATATTAAAACATTTCATTTGGTCATCATTAAATCACTGATCAAGGGAGCTCTATGAGGGAAAACATGTTGCCACATTTTTTCAATAACAACGATTCAAAAATATTTCATTGGCTGTAAAGATAGGTAATTGAATAGCTAATATGGTAACTTGAACCTATTTGCTATGTGCAAATCCAAAATCAAATAATATTTACGCAGCAGTATTAGGCACGATTCCAATACAAATTAAAAAAAGAAATTATCTGGATGACACCTAATTTACCTTATTGCATCAGATCCACAGCTATATAAATCGCAGAATTACATTTTGGGTTTGTAACTTAAATCCTTAATGGACTGACTGGGAAACAAGACATAACTAGGCTTTTTTTGGTCTCTATGAAATTACATTAATAACGGTAATATTCAATAAAATGCAATCCTTAACAACTTGCAATGTATGTTTTACCTCAAAGTATCACAATGTGACTTGAAGTAAGGTATACTTTTTGCCTGAATGGAGAACAATGCTTCTTACATGCTTTTATGCCACACAACAGATTCTGCCTCAAGTTTCAGCAAGTTCATAATAAAAAATAATTATGGAGTCATACAAAGGTTCCCAGCAAATCCAATGGTCATTAAATCAAATCAGAAACATTATCATATTTAAACCCATCTCTGGAAAAAGTCTCACCCTAAAACAAAACAAATTGCTGGAAAAACACAGCAGGTTATGCAGCATCTGAGGAGGCAAAGGGATAGCTGGCGCTTTGGGTCAAGACTCTGCATCAAGACTGGCTAAGTGGTAGCTGAAGTGTCAGGTCAAGATTCCACAATGGTACGTCAACAATTCCTTTATCTCCACAAATGCTGCCCTACCGTAGAGTCCCTATAACAGCTTGCTTTTTGATCCAGATCCCAGCAACTGTCTCCATATTCAACTTACAAGAACATGTCCACCACAGGGTATTCAAAGTACAACTGTGATTAGTAATCCTACTTCAGACAATAGAAATTCGAAGAATACGATAAGATTTCAGCTATGTACGATGCTGGTCAGGTGAAGTGTTCACATTTGTTTCCACTTGCAATGTGAACAACATTAGCACCACAGTAACAGCTGTAGACATTTCAAGACATGGATCACGTTTAAAGGCAAATTTGTTTACTGAGCTCTCATGTGTTATGCACTAAAAGCGGAAGTTCAATTATCACACAACAGCTTTAACTCAAAGGCAATGTGTTCAACCATTTAATGGCAATTTCCATAGTAACATCAATTAAATAAATCTGCTTACATAAATATACATTTGATTTAAACACACTGTATATGTTTCCCTTGTATCTAAAGCTACTGAGATTACTGGAAATTTGTCCATTATGGATTTGAAATATTTTTTTAAGAAAAATGAACTAAATACAAGAATATGCATAAAATTTACAACAGGCCACTCAGCCCAACTGATTATATGAAAGGAAAAATCAATTGCTTCTGAAGGTTAGATATGGGCCTGGATTTTCAATTCAGAGCAGACTGGGATATTTACATTAGGCTTTCCAATAGAAGTGCCCAGATAGGTAAAGAAAGAGAAGTTACAAAAAACCTATCCAGGATAATATTTTTAAGAATAGAACATGTTTAAGGAAAGTGGTATGTAAAAACATAAGAGCAAGGAATTAGCTGAATTGTTTTTCAAATTACTGGATACAGGCAAAATAGCTCGCTTCATTATTCGGAGCCAACTAGAATTGAAGCACATGTTAAATTAATTATTTAATGTCGTATCAGTAGAAGGAAGAGCAAATGTATAGGCCTCCGTTAAAGAATTTCACTAACTTAATTGAGATTTAATTTACATTTGGACAACCAAGGGCATTTTGCTTGAGAAGGAATCAATATATTTTCACCCTCAACTCAGCAAATAAATCAACAGAAGCATGGATTAAATAATGCACTTAACACTTTAATGACGTAGCTAACCACTGTCACACATGAACAGGCTACCATATGTCATCCCAGACCAAAATGCCGATGCCACTTGACGTGCTCCAGCAGTTTGGTTTTTTTGCTCAAGATTCTAGCACCTGCAGTTCTTGAGTTGACTTCAATTTTGATTAACTTCTTCCCATTTCCAAAAATGCAATTAATGGCAAAAATCCTAATTCTATTTCAATTCTTCAATGTGGCAGTGTGTTCAGCAAGCTCAACATCATCACTGGTGCTGGATGAAAGGGGTCAACTAGAATCACTATGTTACCACTACTGCTTCTAGAAAATGGGAAATCTACACAATTATATACAGCATGGAAGGCAGTCCTGATCACTAGATCTTTGTAAGAAGTTGTCGTCGAGGTTTAAACCAAGCGTTGTTGCTGAATACTATATATAGACAACAAAACTGCCAGGATTGGTAATGTAAGAATTGAAATGTTAAATTTGAAGCATAAAAATAGGAATGGTTGTAATAAATCGGGAAATCCATGTATGTATTTTCATTTTTGCATGCTTTTCCTAGCTCTCACCCTGAATAATTTACTGCTGACATTGGAAACAAAAGGGAAATGCCAAAGGCATTTCATCCTTACAATCACTGACATGTGTTGCCATAGCAAGCACAAAACGTCACAATATTTATTTTGCATCTATTCTTTGAAAGGTGCAGTACAAGTGGTTGCATGTTATTCTCAGCACTTGTTAATCATATGCTATAACCATGCCACAACATTGCATCAGATAAGTAGACAAAGGACCATTTTTCCATAGATCTAGCATCAGATAGGAGCACATTATATATCACCGAGGGAGCCAGATGCCAAACAATTCGGATTTCTGAATAGTTAGATAACAGATTATTGGAGTTCTACCGTAATCTATTAAAAGTTGTTGTTCTGGGTTACACTCATGCCTCCAGTTACAAAATTGCAATGACATGATCTAGATTCCACTAAAATAAATGGTTCTTCTCTATCTACCTATTAAACCCTATTAAACAATTCTGTTAGATAAAACAGACCTTCTAAATTAAAAGAAATACATGATACGGTTTTGAAACCAAGAAGTTTTCTTAAATGTAATTTAACTTCTCAATCCCACCTCATTTGTTAGTAATGGGCTATGGGTTATACAAGTTAACAGAACAAGTCATTGGCCCCAAATGCTGGTAGATGTACTCCACACAAGCTTCCCCCTAATGCTTTCATCCAACTCTGATCAACATTTATATTTATCTTTCACCTTAACGCATTTACCTGGCATTGCTTTAAACCAAGCTCTGAGACAGCAGTTGGCTCAACAGTGCTTGTGCTAACATGTTTTACATTCTTTCCACTTGCTGAATAAACAAATTTCTCTGAATTCATTACTGGACTTAAATGGATACTTTATATTCATGACCTCTAATTTTAAACAACATCACTGGTGAAAAAATAAGTTCTAAATTTGATCCACCAAACTTTCTAACCTTAAAAGACCCATCCTCGGCTATGCCTCAGCCTTTTCCTCCCCCTTCCCAACCCCAGTCTCTGAACAAGAGCATTCAGCCTTCTCATTCCTAATGATTATGTCCTCTAAACTCAGCATGGAATATTGCTGCACGAGGATGAATTAGCTATATTAAATTGAAACAATATTGAACTTCGTTTGCCCCCATTGTTTCTACACACTGGTACCCCCTTCAGAATTTAGAACACTTCCCCAGAAATTAGAATACCTGCATTTTAGAAGCATTAAAAAAGGGATCATTAGATACTGAGATGTATCTCTGATTGCATCACTTCATTAATAACATGATCATGAACCGTTTTTAACAGGCATGTGAGTGAGGTAAAAAAAAAAAGAGGAAAAGAGCTGAGCATTTGCGCAAGGCGTACAGCAGGGATCAAAAAATTGGAAAATCGACACTCAAAATTACCAGTTTCAAGCCTCTTTTAGTGCATTTCAAAGCAGAAACGGACATTACAAAATAATGTGAATATGTCACTGTATACTAATAACAATTTTATTATTTAAATTAATTTAGTTATATAATCTTGCACTTAAATTGAATATTTTAGGGCCATAGCTGCACTGAACCGGTCCGGCTGAGTCGGATGGTCACATCGCACAGCGACCCGGCACAGACCTATTTGCACTTTATTCTGTTTAGAACTGTTTCTAATTTTGTTTCACTGGGTTGTCCAAATTTATGCTGATTAGCTAATTAATTTATTTTATCGTATGGAAGTCGCATTCCCAATCTCGTTGTACCCTGTACAATGACAATAAAAATATATTGTATTGTATTTTATTGTATATTTACTCATTACAGTTCCACCACTGATTTTCTGGCAATCTTGGTTCCAGAGCTTTGCTGGTTTACCCAGCCAGCCAAGGAAGTCAGCTATGGGGATAGATGTGCTGGCTCCAGCTGGGCTGGAGTTCCAGAGCCCCGGCCGCAGGTTGCAAATTCAACCCACCGATCGGCTGTGGAAGTCCCGATGAGGTCGAGATTGGCTGCCTTGCCCACCTTAGGTGCCACATTTTCGGGGAAACTTCCAGGGCGTGGGGATTTCGTCATTTTGGCCGGATTTCAATGATTAGCGGCTATTTCTCGTGGAACCCCTAGTGACCTCTAGCAGAACACTAGTGTTCCGGGGAACCCCAGTTGAGAAACACTGCTATACATCGTTTATTTTCTTTTTTTTCCCCTTTCTTTTCTTCGATCTGATTTCTCCGTTGGTAAACGCGATTTTGGCGAAGTGAAAAACGCAGAAATCATGCAAAAGGCGTAGAAAATGGATTTTGAAAACGCAGATATCCGTGGAAAATTCACATGCCAGTATTAAAGAGGAAAATGCTGCACATAGATGGGACTGGGCGAGTAGTGTGGTCAGTCACTACATGGACAGGGACTCTGGGCCATTGCTGGGGGCAACTATTGGCTGTCCCATTCGTCAACAGACCCAGATCATGTGGATCCTATGATTCTTTCAACACCATTTGGACTGCACGGTGGCATAGTGGTAGAGTTGTTGCCTTACAGCACCAGGAACCCGGGTTCGATCCGGACTACGGATGCTGTCTATATGGAGTTTGTATGTTCTCTCTTTGACCTGCATGGGTTTTCTCCGAGATCTTCGGTTTCTTCCCACACTCCAAAGGCGTTCAGGTTTGTAGATTAATTGGCCTGGTATAATTGTAAATTGTCCCTAGTGGGTGTAGGATAGTGTTAGTGTGCAGGGATTGCTGGTCGGCACGGACTGGGTGGGCCGAAGGGCCTGTTTTCGCGCTGTATCTCTAAGCTAAACCACCTGTCGGATGCGATGGAAGCGACTGCCGTCCCTTCTCCTTGATTGGTTCAGTTCTTGTCAGCCTAGAGCTTTAGCTTAGAGCTATCCAGGCCAGGAAGAGCTGGGCAGCCAAAAAGATGCCACCCCACCCAATAACATACTTGTGAGAGACAAAGAGCGCACATAATCCAGAAAGACCATTCAACATGGAGCAGCTGCTCCCTAGTCCCCATGAATGGCCTACAACATTTGACATCATAATTCTGAATCCTTCTATTAAATCTGCCCATAACCATCCCCAAATATCACCCCAGATACTACAATAATGCTCACAATTGGCTCTTACTCACTAGAATCTCTGCAATTCTCTAAGACTTTATTTCTAACAACCAGTGCTCATAATTGGATTTAAAAAAATCCATCTCGCGACCACAGTTGTAAGATTCTGTGCATCACCGTTGCTTTTTATTTATAAAGTTATGAAGGCTTTATGCTTCAAATATTTATGTGCATTTGCAAATCTTCTGGTTTCCCCATTCCCGCATCTTATTTGGTATTTTATTATTTAGAAATTTAATTTCAAAACTGCATGACTTCATAATTCACAGCATTAAATTTCTGCATTAAATGTCACATGTCTGCCTACTCGGGAATTCTATCTACATCCTGAAATTAGTTACCACATTTCTGATTTATATAATTATAACTTAACAGACAATTTTGGTTTGCAGCAGGGGCTTTGCCAGTTAATCCCCAAAGGCAGCACTACACAAAAATAATTCATTTCCGACATGCAAACTGATTAGTCTGAATTAAAACCAGACATTTATCAGATTAAAAGCACCGCCAAATATAACCTTTCAAGTTCTCACAATTCGTTTTTGAGACAACCACAAAACAATAACTTAGTGCAGGAGATACAAATCCTGAACTATATGAGTCACTGGATGATTTGCTCTTTGCCATGCCAAGACCAATGAAGGATTGTTTTCTCTGAAGCATTAGAGACAGAGGGTTGACCTGATAAAAGTGTACAGGGCCTATTCCTGTGTGGTATTGTTCTATGTTTTATCTAGAACATAGAACAATACCACACAGGAATTGTAAGATGTAGAAATAGGGGAGACAGTCAGAATCTTTGTCCCGGGGAGAAAATGTTAAATACTCTAGGGCATAGGTTTAAGATGAGAGGGGAAAAGTTCTAAAGGAGATTTGGAAGACAAGTTGTTTTATTTTTTAAAAGCACATACAGAATGCTAGGTGCTGGGAACATGCTGCAAGGAGAGGGGTGGTGGTGGAATCAGATATAATAGCAACACTCGACTGACGTGAACAGGGAATAGAAGGATGCAGATCACATGCAGGTAATGGGATTAGTTTAGATTGGCACTGCATTTGGCACAGACATATTAGGCTGAAGGGCCCATTCCTGTGGGCACTATTCTTTGTTCTGATCTTACTCAAAACATTGAATATTAGAAGCACATCCTTTCATTCGTCATTCAGACATCACAGTGAACCTGCAGTTTCATTGCATCATGCACTAAAATTATGCCAATAAACAGCTTTTGAATTAGCTGGTGCTTAAGGTAGAGAAGCATTGTTTACAGCGCCATATGGCCCCAAAATATCTGATAATTATAAAATGCACACCCTAACCAGCTTATATATTTTGAATGAACCTAGATAAACAATTTGATAGCATTATTGTAAGAAATGCATTTCATCCACAATTTATCTTCTTCAATGATCTCTGGCAATAGAATTTATATAATCAAAAACTATGCAACATAAAAAACTACTATCGAAAAACCTATTTGCAGGCATTGAGCAGGGGAATGGTGGGGCAGAGGTAGAAGGGGAGAAAAAGAGGCCGTGGCCCACAGCATCGTCATGATGGGGTTCAAATTCCCATCAGTAGGAATATTTAAATTCAGTTAAACACTCTGAAATAAAACCAGTATCTGTTGTGGCAACCATGAAAGTAGCAGTTCATTGCAAGAGAAAAACTTCCATTCACTAATACCATAACAGTAGATTACAGTGGCTTCTAAAATCCATAATCAATAGAAAATGCCAGAAGTATTAAAAGTCAGACAGTATTGAAAACAAGAAATAAAGTTAGCATTTTAGGTTGATGGCCTTTTATTAGTTCCGATTGCTTGTTCTAAGGTGACGTAACAGGTATTTCCAGCATTTTGTTTACATTCAATAACATCCATAGGGAAAGAAATGTGCATGTCACTACTGTAGGTGAAAATAAGTAGGGTCTCTTCTACATCCCGCAGCTCCGCTCTTGCTCCCCCTCCCCCCACTCGCAACAAGGACAGAATCTCCCTCGTTCTCACCTTCCACCCCACCAGCCAGCGGATCCAACAAATCATCCGCCAACATTTCCGTCACCTACAACGGGACCCCACCACTGGCCATATCTTCCCATCCCCTCTCTGCTTTCCGCAGAGACCGTTCCCTCCGTAACTCCCTGGTCCACTCGTCCCTTCCTACCCAAACCACCCCATCCCCGGGCACTTTCCCCCGCAACTGCACGAAATGCAACACCTGTCCCTTTACCTCCCCCCTCAACTCCATCCAAGGACCCAAACAGTCTTTCCAGGTGAGACAAAGGTTCACCTGCACCTCCTCCAACCTCATCTATTGCATCCGCTGCTCTAGATGTCAACTTATTTACATCGGCGAAACCAAGCGCAGGCTCGGCGATCGCTTCGCTCAACACCTGCGCTCGGTCCGCATTGACCAAACTGATCTCCCGGTGGCCGAGCACTTCAACTCCCCCTCCCATTCCCAGTCTGACCTTTTTGTCATGGGCCTCCTCCAGTGCCATAGTGAGGCCCACCAGAAATTGGAGGAACAGCACCTCATATTTCGCCTGGGCAGCTTGCAGCCCAGTGGTATGAACATCGACTTCTCCAACTTTAGATAGTTCCTCTGTCCCTCTCTTCCCCTCCTCCTTCCCAGATCTCCCTCTATCTTCCTGTCTCCACCTATATCCTTCCTTTGTCCCACCCCCCTGACATCAGTCTGAAGAAGGGTCTCGACCCGAAACGTCACCCATTCCTTCTCACCCGAGATGCTGCCTGACCTGCTGAGTTACTCCAGCATTTTGTGAATAACTACTGTAGGTTATCTACGATTCCAGTTCTCTAGTAATTGGCTTAGCACTTAACTGCCCTCTGCTCTATCAAAAAGTTTACATAAAGTGTTTTAAATTATAGGAATACAAAAATCATTATTTGAAACTGCTGAACCCATCTTAAGCACAAAAGGCTGTAACATACCTAGTCAAAGTACAAGTTGATCTTCCAAAGTTAGGCCAAGCTGCAATGGAACAGTGCGGAACCCCAAAGACACGTAAAAGGTGAAGAAAATTAAAATAGGCAATTGGAATCTCAGGTTAATGCTTGGGGTCTGAATAGAGGCTTTCCATGTATGGAAACCCCAAATGCATGCGTTTCCCGATGCAGAGACAGATTGCAAGCATGGAATAGTCTATACCATATTTAAAGACATGTACACTAAATTGAAAGATATACAAGTAATAAATCACCATTTCACCTGGGAAAGAGCCCGAATCCTAAATGGTGAGAGGCGAAAGATGGTCATTGCAACTTCCTTTGTCGTTAACCATTACTCTTTTACTTTACACCATAATTGCTTCAATCAAATTTTATTCTGATTTTAGTTTTACTCCAGCTGGCTATCTTTTCCCAGATTTTGTGTTCGCTCAAACCTTTAGGCTTTAGCTTTAACTTTATCTAGTTGCAATAAAATCAATGACTACATTCGATCAGTTTCACTTCTCTTAGATGCTGCTTTGCTTGCTGACAAATTACGGTATTTGTTTTATAATTTATAACAGATTCGCAAAATTCAGTGTCTTACTTTAGGACAAAAAGAAATGTGAACATGCTAGCACTAATTTAAATATCACACACAGGTGGCACACTTAATCCAATCAACTCAGGAAAGCTGCCCTTGCCAATATTTAGGGATGTGGCAAATAGCGAAGGCTACAAAAGAACATGCAGGCTAAATTCTTAGAAGTCATATTCACAAATAATACATTTCAGCTGGCCCCTGACTTGCTGCATCACTATCCCTAGGCACATTACGCCCCATAAACATGATCAACTCAGAGTGGTAACACAAAATAATGACTGGACCTGGAAGTCCTCTTCTTTTACTCTGGAATCACTAGTTTGCTGCAGCTGACAAGAGAACAAACCAGGAGACTATCTCAATATCTTTATTAATCTACCTATTGTAGATACATCTATCCATACTGTATTGTTGGAAAGAAAGCAAAGTTCTTGTGGAAATAAAGACCTGTTTTCCCATTCAAAGCAAACACAAAGATCAAAACCAGGCATCAATGAAGCTCTAAACCATTAGCTATAAATTCCATTATCAACTTCATCCCTAGCAATCCCGTAACCTACCATTTCCATCAATCTGAGGGACCAATCATTCGTATCAGCAATTTGGATGAGAATGTACAAGGCATGAATAGTGGATGGTATTGTAGATAGCGACGATGGTCATCAAATATTACAGTAGGATCTTAATCAGCTGGGAAGGTGGGCTGAGGAATGGTTATTTGGCTTTAATACAAATATGTGCGAGGTGCTGCATTTTGGAAAGCCAAACCAAGGCAGTACCTTCACAGTGAATGACAGGGCCCCTGGAGAATGTCGTACAGCAGAGCGACATGTAGATAACATGGTCAAGATCACTTTTGGTACATTGGCCTTCATTATTCAGGGTATTGAGTATCGAAGTTGGGAAGTCATCGTAGTTGTTCTACATTCTACTTGTACAATACATTGTTGAGGCTGCATTTGGAGTATTGTGTTCAGTTTATGTCACCCTGCTATAGAAGGATATTGTTAAGCTGGAAAGAATGCAGACAAGATTGATGAGGATGGTGCCAGGACTTGAGGGCCAGAGTTAAAGAGATATTCATTGGAATGCAGGAGGCTGTGGGATGATCTTACAGAAGTGTACATCATGAGAGGAATAGATAGGTTGAATGCACAGAGTCTGTTACCCATTGTCGGGGAAATCAAGAACCAGAAGACATAGGTTAAATGTGAGAGGTGAAAAACTTTATAAGAACTGGAGGGGGCAACCTTTTCACACATGGGTGGGTATATGAAAAAAGCTGTCAAGAGGAGTTAGTTGTGGCAGTTATGATAACAACATTTAAAAGTGATTTGGACAGGTACATGGATAGGAAAGGTTTTAATGAATACGGGCCAAAGACTGGCAGATAGGACCAGTGTGGATGAGACATTATGGATGGTATGAGGCAAGTTGAGCCGAAGGGCCTGTTTGCACGGTGTCCGGCTCCATGAATCTAGGAGGTTCTGAAAATGTATGCCCCAGAACTAGCTATACCTTCAACATTGCAAACAACCTGAGAAAGTGAAAAAATGCCTCATGTATATAAAGCAGTATAACCCCAAATAGGTCCCTTTACCATCCAATCAGCTTACACTTAATTAGCAGCAATGGAGAGGTGTAACCAGAGTGAACTTATTAAACAATGTCTATTGAGTTTGACCAGAGCCAGAACTCATCACAACTTTGAAACAAAAATAGTGAAAGGAGCAGAAATTCTATTGATACCAAGGTAGATGTGCAACATCAATCAACCTTGAGAAAAACAAAACCAAAAGGAATCTGTGATGAGTAGAGCAGTGCCAAACACTGAAAAGTGATTGCAAATGCTGAATAACAATTATTTCAACCTCAGGACCTAACGACAGGACAGTTTCCTAATCCAAACTAATTGTAATAGTACAGTAAAAGGAACAAAAGTTATTTGCCCCTCAAGCCAATTCTTTAAATCAACCTTTTCATGGCTGATCACCATCATTTATTTCCCTGTCCATGCTCTAATTCCTTTCGTGTTCTAAATCTCAGTGGTCCTCTTAACTGTCCACATGTTAGCTTGTTATATATATATCGGGACACTCCCCAATCTTTCACCAACTAAAAAAACAATCAGCAGTCTTTTTTTCTATGAGTAAAGAACTTCATTTCCCCCAGTTGTTTAATCAATGAGCAAGCCTTTGCAAGATTAGAAATGTAAATGTTTGTGACAAGTGCACAATTCGATAGATAAATGGCAGACATCTTGCTGTATGTTTTATAAAGTATCCCATGCAGCATGACCTGGATGACATTCAGGGACAAGTGATAAGTAGCAAGTCACATTTGTGCTACCCATCACCATTTACAAATGGAGAACGTCTAACAACTACCATCAACATTATTTTAATATTCCCATCAATATCCTGGAGAGCTTACAATTACAGGAATGCTCACAATTGATCAGAAGTTTACCAGAATAAGCCACATCAATATGACAGTTGCATGATCAAGCCATCGTCTAGACACATTGGTAGGACTCAACCATCACCCCAAATCTATCTACAATCTGCAAAACAAAAATCAGGAATGCAAGGGAATACCTTTCACGTGCCCGGAGTTCCCACACACTCAAGTAATTCATGATTACCTAGGACACAGGAGCCCATTTAATTGACACCTCGCACCACTCTGACACCCAATTCCACTGTCACGGCACAGTAATTGTACTGTGTACTACCTACAAGAAGAGCAAACCCCATGACCTTTATTGCCTGCTTCCCGTGGAATAAAGGCTAGACCTTAACACAGAAGAAAGTGGTATAGATTAGATTGAACTGAACTGACCCTATATACTGAATGAACAGTCACCAGTTTTGTCATAAATTACAAAATAATTTAAAATATAAAAATATTTGTGCAGTACAACAAAAGATACGTTGAGATCATTCTACCTTAGAACATTTAATTGCGAGTTCTGTATTCTAATAACAAGATGGTTAAGAGTGGTATTCACCACTTGATATCTGATGTGACGTTTTGAGGTCCATCTGCAGATCTCGGGGACCCATCTGGCGCCAAAAATTCTTCTGGGAGCAGTTGCTCATTTCCGATGTCAACAATAAGCAAAAACACAGGACGGTGAAAACATCTCAAAGCTTTTTAACTGCTACACTTACTGTACCTTTCTGAAGCAATTTGACGTCGCCGTTTTCTTTCTTGGCCCTGTGTTTCTTGTCCTTCTCTTTGCTGCTGTTGTACTTTTCTTTGGAAGATTTACTGGATTTCGAGTGGAGGTAGAGCGAGGAGGTTACGGAACTGTAGAGAGCAGGAAGAGAGCTTGGAACGGGAGTTGCCACCGTATATTTAGAGCTCACGCCAAGTTCCGAGCAGCGTTTGTTAGTGTGAGCACTGCCCTTCTCCCGATCTCTGTCCCTGTCTTTCCCATCATTGCCCTTCCCCACCAGCAACAAACTCGTCGGCGGATGGGCGCCACGCACTTCTATTGAGGGCTTCGGGTAACCTTCGGGCAATGGTTGCATCTTCCTCTTCTTCGCTGCAGTTTTATGGTGCTCCGATGAGGCATGCGTGGCCGGATTCACCTTGAGAACCTCTGGGTTGGGAGTTGACGGTGGATCTGACCGCTCACCATTATCATTTTTGTCAACCACAACGCGAATGTAACTCAACTGCGCCATCTTGAACCTTGGTCGAGATTGTCCTGCCTTGTGGTGGAGTCATCGCTGCCCGAGCGGCCGCGCCCGCTGACTGGCCGGCCGGCGCGTCAATCACACACCGGACCGCTTCCGTTGGGCTTGGGAGCGGAAACGTGACGTCAGTGGGTGGGCCCGGTCACGTCTGTGGACGGGAAGTGAGCCCGGGTTCTGTGGCATCGCGGCGGACGAGAAGTTGCTGTTACGGGACGGAAACAAAACGTTTAAAACTTTCATTTTAGTGATGTTTAACTCTCGTGAATCCGACGTAATATGCCTTTTTAAGGCAGAGATAGATAGATTCTTGACTAGTAGGAAAAAAACTGCAGATGCTGGTTTAAAGCATGTTTTAGAAGGATGTTGGTGTTGGGGTCGTGTGTCCTGTGTTCTTTTCTTTTTTGCTGTGTCTTGTGACTGCTGAAATTTCGTTCGGTATTTATACCGAATGACAATAAAGTTCTGTTATACTGTTATATACTGTTATGAGAGGAGATCTTATCGAAACGTATAAGATTATTAAGGGGTTGGACACGTTAGAGGCAGGAAACATGTTCCCAATGTTGGGGGAGTCCAGAACAAGGGGCCACAGTTTAAGAATAAGGGGTAGGCCATTTAGAACTGAGATGAGGAAAAACTTTTTCAGTCAGAGAGTTGTGAATCTGTGGAATTCTCTGCCTCAGAAGGAAGAGGAGGCCAATTCTCTGACTGCATTCAAGAGAGCTAGATAGAGCTCTTAAGGATAGCGGAGTCAGGGGGTATGGGGAGAAGGCAGGAACGGGGTACTGATTGAGAATGATCAGCCATGATCACATTGAATGGCGGTGCTGGCTCGAAGGGCCGAATGGCCTCCTCCTGCACCTATTGTCTATTGTCTTAAAGCGAAGGTAGACAAAAAATGCTGGAGTAACTTAGCGGGTCAGGCAGCATCTCGGGAGAGAAGGAATGGGTGACGTTTTGGGTCGAGACCATTCTTCAGTATCTTGATTAATATGGGTTGTCAAGGGTTTTGGGGACAAGCGGGTAAGGAGCAGCCATGACTAAATGGTGGAGGAGACGAGGGGCCGTATGGCCCAATTCTGCCCCGATCACTTATGAAAGCAAGGGCTCTCAAAATGATGCAATGTTTGAAGCCATGTTCAGCAAGTGAAGGCTCCGTTTAGTTTATTGTCATGAGTATCGGTACAGGTGCAGTGAAAAGCTTTTTGTTGCGTGCTAACCAGTCAGCAGAAAGGCAATACATGATTACAATCAATCCATTTACAGTGTATAGATACATGATAAGGGCGCCGGCTGTCCGTGTTCCGGTGTCCGAACCCACCCCCCCCCCCCCCCCCCCCCAAGTGTCAGACACCCCAAGTTGTGTCCGGGTTGGTGTCAGACCAGGGCAGTTCCAGAGTAGTTCAGCTCTTGCTGCCAGCACACAATGTACAAGTCAGTCCAAGATTATTATTTTGATGTTGCATCTTGTTGATAAGGTAACTCAAACACCCAGGAAGGAGTTTAGAGTGGTGCATGTTGCCCGGGTTCATTACGGCAACTGACCTCTCCTCCATCCAAGAGATCCATATGAGGCACTGCCTCAAAAAGGCAGCCAATATCAAAGACCAACTCCACATTCCAATTTCACTCGTATAATCAAGGGAAAAGCCTGAAAACCATGACCACCAGGTTTAAGAATAGCCTCTTTCCAACAATCATGGACACTGGTTGCACTAAAGACCATGGGCTATTTTTGCACTAGTATTGGGGTTATTGATTTATTGGAATTTTATTTATATATTTTTGTATTGTTACAGGCTTGTAATGTTGCAAGATTTATATTGTTCTGTTAGTACAAATGACAATTAAATACTCTTGATATATTTTTCCATCTGCTTGGATGTTCTAACCCATGAGTTCTTTGTTATGAACAACCGTCGTTATGTTTGTGTCTAGGAAATTGCCAAAAGATTTCAGTAATCAGGGAGTGCTCGTATTTCAAAGATTAAGGAACTTTTTTCTTTGTCATAAACGTTGAGAAGGACTTCGTGGCCAGGATTTGATTTGCATGTAAACATAGAAAGTGGTTTAGTTTAGACTAAAACCTAGTCTTAAATTTAAAAAAAAACAAATACTAAAGTCGTGAGTTGACTGACGGATGAGAAAAGTAAAAGGTACTTTTACCAATAATGAGTAACTTCAAACAAATACGTTGTTGACGATAATGTAAGGCAATGCAGGGGTAGTGTTCGCCAAAGTAGAACTAAGGCATTGTTAAAGAAAAGGAAACTTGAGCAGGCTAATAAAATAATAGCCTGTAAGAATTTCTGTAACATAGAACAGTTCAACTCAGGAACAAGCCTTCAGCTCACAATGTCCATGCCAAACATACTGCCAAGTTAAAGCAATCATCTCTCCTGCATGTAATCTTAAAGCTATGCCATTCCATTTTCCAGGCCCCCACTACCGCATCTTTACCATGGATGTTCAGTCACTCTACACCATCTCCCACTAGGAAGGTCTTAAAGATGTTTTTTCCTCAACCGCAGAACCAGCCAATTCCCGTCTACTAACATTCTCCTCTGCCTAGCAGAGCTGGTCCTTACCCGTAACAACTTCTCTTCGACTCCTCCCACTTTGTCCAAATCCAAGGCATAGCATGGGCCCAGCTATGCCTGCCTCTTTGTAGGGTATGTCGAACAATCACTGTTCCGGCAAACACTGGCTCCATCCCCGAACTCCACCTCCGCTACATTGAAGACTGCATCGGTGCTATCTCCTGCACCTATGCAGAACTCACCGACTTCATTAACTTTACTTTTAATTTCTATCATGCACGCAAATTCACTTGGACCATCTCTGACATCTCCCTATAGTTTCTTGATCTCACCGTCTCCATCACAGGAAACAAACTATCAACTGACATCTATTATAAACCCACTGACTCCCATAGCGATCTAGACTACATTTCTTCCCACCCTGCTTGGTGTAAAGACTATCCCCGACTCCCAATTCCTCCATCTACACCACATCTGCGCCCAAGATGAGGTGTTCCATACCAGGTCATCGGAGATGTCATTCCTTTGGGAACGGGGGTTCCCTTCTTCCATTTTAGATGAGGCCCTCACTAGGGTCTTCTGAATATCCCACAGCTCTTGCTCCCCCTCCCCTCATCTGCATTTATAATGGAGAAGGGTATGGAAGCTAATGAGTCCAGGGAAGAAAACAGTGATATTCCATAGCATATTAAGATTACAGAGGAGGAGGAGGAGTTTGGCAGTCTTCAAAGGTGGATAAATCCCTAATGCTTGTCTAGCTGTATTCTAGAACATTGTGGGAAGCAAGGAAAGAGATTATTGGGGCCCTGTGAGTGGGTCATGGATAGGAAAACTTTAGAGCAGGGGTGGGGGACCTTTTTGTTACTGCGGGCCAGATCATGAATTAATGAACAAGCAGTAGGCCTGTTTATGTCTACATAAAAAAGCAAAAACATTCTTATTTTATTAAAACACAGCTTATTATATTCTGCATTAAAAAATTAATGGCTAAAACTTATAAAACGATTTGTCCTTAACCTAGGTTCACCATTTGTGATTAAAAACATTTAATTCATAATTTATTTCTATTAAAAATCTTTTTAATTTGTAAAAATACAAAGAAATTTAAAAATGTAAACATTTTAAACAATCATTATTGAAAAGTGGAAAGTCCACATAAAAAGGGAATGGTTTGTTTCAATTTAAATATTTAATAAATCATTGAGAAACTTAATGTTTTTTGCTGTTTAAAAGCTTATCAATATTGGGGGTTCACATTTGTTGATGCCAAAAGCAATACACTATTTAAAAGAGCATCATTAGTTAATCTGGTTCTCAAAAAATTCTTGGTGTGTTTCATTTTTGAGAATAGTTGCTCACACAAATAAGGTCCACCAAACAATTATGCCATCTTTTTTGCATGGTCCATCAGGCTAGAATATTTCCCCTTGAATTTATATATTTTTTATAATAGTCAAGCACAGACACATCTTCTGAATAACATTTAGAGCTCAATTTGCCGTCACACTGCATTTCTATCAATTCCATTTGATAAATTTCTGGTACAGTATCTACTTTTACATCAAATGGGGTTGCAGACAGTTTGAATTCACATGCATATAAGAGTACCAGTGGATGAGAACGTACAGATGCGCCAGCCGCAGGTTAAGTGAATTATTGAGAAACGCGCCACTCCTATTTAATATTTTAAGCGGCTGATGCAATACGAGCCGTGGTGTCGTCAACCGCTGTGTCGCATACAGAAAACGGGAGCTATGGAATATCTGAACTAATAAAACTAACAAATAATAACTAATAAAATGCACCACTGATCACCAAATATATTAGTATTCTAAATGTTTATTTTTTATTTCTTTTGGTTTGGCTATTTCTTTGTGTTTAACCTCAGAGAAAAAAAATACGCCTGCGGGCCGGGTTGACATATTTCTCTTAGGGACTGCGGGCGGATGCTTTCGGGTTACAGGCCGGATCTGCCCCGGGGGCATAGGTTGCCAAACCCTGCTTTAGAGGATTATGCATGGTCTTTGGGTGAATATGGAATTTGGATGAAGGAAAGAAATATGTGCCCCTTTAGTTAGGTCTGAATAAAGATCCATACAAGTAACTGAAAATAAAAATAAAATATGGTATTAACCTTATTAAACATTCTTAAGGCTTTTACTTAATTATCATATTTATTTATTTGACTACAAATGCTTGGGATTGAAGTAAAGATCTTTTTTTATTACAGTTGTGGTTACAATTTCATGAGATCGTCATCATGCATTTGTTAAAGGCCAATTATGTTTTAACAATTATTTTTTTTTAGTACCTGATAGAGTAGACAGTACTTAATTTCCAAAATATATTCAAAAAGTACTCGGAAATCTATTTAACAAGATCAACATGGCCTCTTTGGATTGAGGACAATGTTCAGAATAGAGAGCAGTTAACAGATAAAAAAAAGTTAAAAATAGGGAGGATATAAGCAACTGCATATGCTGAAAAGAGAAAGATTTTGAATTGGCATGCCGGGCTTGTGGAAATCCTTAAAGATCAGTGCTGGGGGTATTTATGGTCCTATTGCATAGGTGAAGGGACTGTAACAGATTCAAGTTTGCTGATTGCGATATTTGCTGGGAGAGCAAATTGAGAAGGACACCGTGTTTAAAGTATATAGACAGGTGAAGCGGACAAAGGAATGTCCAAATGGCCAATAGGAGTATAATGAAGGGAAGCAAAAGGCTACCCTACTTTTGTAGGAAGAAAAGCCTATTTTGTTTTAAACTGACTTGTTCAGAGATCTATGTCATCCGAGAAAATGTCAAATCTCCAAGTGCATAATTAATTAGGAAGGCAAATAAAACATTGCCTTTTCAGGCAAGGTTAATGCAGTACAAGAATAAGAAACAACTTAAACAATCTGCTTGTGGAGGGGGAAGAGGAAAGAGAACAAATCGCTAGAGTTTTAGGTCAAAACACTGCATCAGGATATTCCTTCCCCCACCTGTTCAGCCTGCTGAGTTCCTCCATCAGATTTATTTTTGCTCCAGATTCTAACATTTGCATTTTCGTGTCTAAAGAATAATGAAACCTTGCTATAACCATGCAAATCATTTTAAGAGAACCGTGTACAGTTTTGGATACATTTAGGGAGAGATTTTCTTGGCTTGCAGCAAAGTTTACCAAGTTTAATTCCTACACAGATGGGGTCTTATGATCAAAGAGTAGGACTAAATTTTCCAGAGTTTGAGATTATTTTATTAACATATTCTGAGGAGAAACCCCACATTTGAAGAGCTTTGATGTTGTTTTAAACTATGTAATTATCTTTAAAACATTCATAAAATGTGTTTATGCAATTAGTAAAACCATTGTCAACATTTTTCATTGAGACTCGATCCAGAAAAAGCGTAGTTATTTAATAAGTACTAGAAGTTCTTTTACTTAAATTGTTAGTGTATTTTAATCAAGAACACAGCAAAAACAATTTATTTCAAGATCTTTACTGACATGTCAATATATTGTAAAATACAGGTTTGTGTGGCTGATAGTCGTCGAATTCCAGATGCACAAAAATCAAATGCTCATGTTAACAGGATTGCATACTGTTCGAAGGCACTTACGAAATTAAAGGCCAAATGAACAGATGAAAATGGGATTGGTTATTAACAGCATATAATATAAAAATATCCTTTTGCTTACAATTTACAAATGTATTATTACAATTCCAACCCCTGTTAAACTGCAATTTCCTGCTCATTTCCAGTAGTTAAGAACACCCGAAAGAATATGTTTCTTTATCAGGGCAAATAATTTACAAAAAATGGTACACAAAGATTTAGATCATGCACTGATTTCTTACATCTTCTGTTAAGAATATTTAATACCTGCAACATAGTCATTTATATACCTACCCTGCCCTGTACAAAGAAGTAATGCACATAATAGTTTCTGGAAGTTAGCAAAGAATAACTGTCCACAGACTCCCTATTTATGCTAACTGTACTATTAATATACAATCCTACAAGCAGTGTAACAAATTCTCCCCAAAATTAAGGCCTGTAATACTTTTTTAAAAAAAAGTTAATACTTAAGTGTGAAATAAGGCAGGTCAAAATGGTCCCAGCAGAGATATTTAGCACCGGAATCCACCCCCGGGAAAGGTTTTAGCAAGTTACAATAGATGTGAAATGTGTACCATTCTGTAACTGAGAAGACACCCAAGTTTCTCTTGCATTTTGTTAGTTTAAAAAATATGTTTTTAATGAACATAATTTTATCAATGTTTCAATCCTTTAGTGGCACTTGAAGGAAAGTATTACTGTCCATCAAAACATCTCCATCATGTCCACTCAGAAGGAGGATCTCTTGGCCCTTTTGGTTTTGTATATCGATTATTGAACCCTGCAAATTAAAAAAAAAGATTATTCCATAAAGTTTTTTAAAACTTGTTTATATACAATTAAACAATTCAAAAGGCAACAATGTAATGATTAAACATTTTGATTATGGGAATGATATTCAGTCAGTTATTATACAATGTGATTTTTTAAATGCAAAACAAGGCCTTGAAATTTATTTGTATCCATGTTTTGGTTGCAAAGTGCGCCAAACCAACATGCATCCAACTGGATATAGAAGCCGTGTAAAATAACAGTGTAATAAAGAAACAAACCTATCCAGGTTTCCTTTTGGCAGCATCTTGTTTGGAGGGGTTGGAAATATAGATGACCGACAGCACAGAGAAAATGGACTCTGGGTCTATACGTTTGGACGGGTAATATTTTCTATAGTTCGGGCACTAATTCTGGAATTTTAGGCCATGAATTTTTTTTTAATGCAATTTGACTCGAGGCATCTTTTATGTTGACCATCTATCATTTCATCGCATTCAGCTATATAATTATCTTTACACAATCCATGCGTATTTTTGAAACAATTTAACTCATTTTTGTTGAAATTACCCAATTCTCAGGTTTGCATGTCCAAAATTTGTGTAAGTTACCTAGGATTATTGCAATAGGTGTAGGAAAAAAAACTGCAGATGCTAGTTTAAATCGTAGGTAGACACAAAATGCTGGAGTAACTCAGCGGGTCAGGCAGCATCTCTGGAGAGAAGGAATGGGTGATGTTTCGGGTCGAGACTCTTCTTCAAAAAATCATGCAAAATACGTTTGATACTACTTATCAAAATAAGATTTCCAATTTAAAAATTGTTGCAGTGAGCAATAATTCAAGCAAACCGGAGTCCTTATTTAATATTAATCAGCAAACACATTTCAAACAAACAAGATTTCAAGTAACGGTAAAAATTATAATTTACCACCATAGTTCAAAGTTAAAGAAAATTAATGGGAGATGGAATGGGGTAATAATTTGTGGCTTTTTTTTTGCTCGCTGATTTGTTTTTAAACCCCCTATCATGCCTGAAACAAAACTATTACAATGCTGAACAAAACCACTCAGATGTTTCATTAAAATAGAAATTGCAGCAAGAGATAGAGCAAGGAATTGCAAATTAGCAAAAATGAGAAGGGAAATTACAGTAGCAGAAGAAAGCAAACTGAAACATCACAGGGCATTGTTTAAATAGGCATAAATGGGGACCTATAGACCTATAGACTTAAATGAGAAAAATCTAACATCAATGAAATTGAAAAAACTAAGAGCATTTGTTTCAGTCAACCGAGTTAAATTTTTGGCACTTTATACAAGTTATGACAATGATAGTCTATAAAAAGAAAGAGGTTTTGGACTATTACACTGAATTAAGGACCAAAATATCAAATGTGTATGTTCCATATAAAATAACTACTGGAAGTGTTTGATAATTTCACAAAGATTGAATTTTATAACAGTATAATACTGAATCAATGAGAATATTACAGAGCTCAAGAGTGTGTGACTCTGACCATTTGGCCAATGCAGTAAATAATTGCTTCGACTACCTGACAGCAGGAATTATTAAATTCTTCAAATTGTTACCCATAAATGGTTCAAATTCAATTAATATGAACAGAATTGTGGGTGGAAATCGTTTTTTGACAACATTTACCAACGGTCTTTCTTTAAAAAATAAAAACAACCACATTCTCATTCGAAAATTCAACTATACCAATGGCAAAATGGGAAAGGATGTGAACTGATGGAAATTAGATGAATGAGCAATTTTTCTATTTTCCCCAAATCAAAATGTGAAAGTTCCGTTTTGTCTACTGCAAACATATTTCCTTACTTCCATGTCAAGCAGAAACTGAGAATTAAGAGTATAAAAATAGTTTAGATTTTGCCCTCCAGAAGAGAATTTACCTTCTCAAAGCCACCATCATCCACCTCCCAACACCCAGAAATTCAAACCAGTTATTATCCAGTTAAACAGCCAAATTCATGGGTGTTACCATGCTTTTGTTCTGTTGGTGAGACTACATTAATGAAATTGTATAGTTAGAGCCACCTTTGATTATTTAAAGATAGATTAAAGTTAACATGTTATACAAGCACGATAAAATCTTAATAGAAAGGTCAGGAATGGAAATTGCAAGAACTCCTCTTCTAATATTTTGATGGTCTAAAATTCTTTTACACTCTTCAACCCCATCAAATGTTGTTAAATCAAGGTAAAGTAACTTAGTTACTTTTAAGAGTACTTGTTTTAAGAGTGTGGATTTTATTTCTTGTCCCTAAATCCACAATCACTCACCTCCAGGTGATTTTATTGTTAAATGTTGGGGCAGTGATGAAGGTCCTTACCTGATTTTTGGAGACAGGATACAAGGACAGTTCTCAGCATGCTCATTTTCGAAAGGAACCCGCTGTCTGATAAGAGGAGGTCACTTATGAAGTTGGATTAAAATCTAAGAGCATTTTTGAGGTGACAGGTGTATAAAGAAAACAAGCATGCATGCATGGAGGTTATGGCATTCTACGAAATTTACTTTCAGAAAAAAAACATAAATTAGAGTCATGCTTCCTTTTAAAAGCAGAAGAGGTTTAAAAGTATTTTAAGATATTTATAATCACATGATCAAGACAAATAATATGATCCCAGTATGTCTGTATTTGACCATGCCAAAATGATTAGTTAATTATAAAGTCTGAAGATAATTTTTTGATCAAGCTCCATAATAAACTTCCCAACTTCCAGTTATGATGGACATGCAAAATTAGAACGGGAAAAGAATGAATGGTTCAGAACCTCTATTCGCATATGTGGGATACATTTATCGATTATGATAAATATCGTGAAATCCTTCGTTTCTTTGATGAAATATATCCTAGACTGTTAAAAGCAGTAAGGAAAGATCACTTTTTGAACATATTTTTATATCTGCCCTGCAGTAGTGCTAGAGAATTGGATTACTAAAAATGTTCCCATTTTTTTTTAAACGGGACAAACCAAACAAAATGCTAACTCTGAGGTGTGTATATTATTGGGATCAATTCTGAGGGACAGTCTAAATTTTCATTTGGAGGAGCACAATTTACTCAAGGGAAATCAGCATGAATTTGTTATGGGAAAGTCATGTTTGAAATATCACTGAATTCTGAGGTTTGAAGATTGACGGTTGTGCATTTCCCACAGTTAACACTGGTTTTTGAGAGGTTTTTCAGGCAGGCTGCTCAAAAAAGTAAAAGGCCAGATTTTTGGAGATTGAATCTAAAATTGTCTCAGTCCCGGGACGAAAAAGGTGATGTATTCTATTCAAATCAATGGTCATCAGTTTGAAACATTATTTATTTCTCGACAAATGCTTCCTGACCTTATGAGTTTTTCTAGCATTCAGTTTTTGTTTCATATGTCCAGCATCTGCACATTTCTTTGTGCACAACGCTTTGATTAACTGATACTTTGGAAGCCCGTTTTAATCAGGGGTTCAAAGACGTAGTACTCATCTTCCGTGGGCATGATCAGAAATCAGAGATGATTTGAAAAATTAATCACCTGGTTAGAAAAGGGCAGGAGCATATAGTCGTTATACTGAAGAGTGATAAATGAACTTTAACCCAAAGTAGTAGATTTGAGGATTTAATTTGATGAAGGGCAACTAGTAAAAGCAAACAATAGATGGAGGATAGCAAAAGGTATAGAGGAACAGAAAAAAGATTTACAGATCCTTAAGATCAATATGGCAGTTACAAAAAGCATCCAAGATTACTGGCCATGGTAGGGAAGATTTGCTGTAATTGTGAACAACATACCACAGCTTAAGTAACATACACAGGTATGGCCACCCCAATACAGGAAAGCGGATTCACAAGGACTTTGCCAAGAAATAAAATTCTTAGTGATGAGGAAGAACTGGATATGTTCATAGAAAACTGATCAGAAACCAAGATGGGGTACCTTTGAAGAAACCAATTTCCCTTAGCCTAAGAGTGAAAAGCAGGGGGTGATGATTTAAAATAACCAGTAGGACGACTAGTAATAATCTAGAGATTGAGAGGGGCATGGAATTTATTACTCAAGTGTGGTAGGTAAGAGCCCAAATTTAAAAGGTATTTGGATTTTCACATGAGGGGTTATGACTTGCATGACTAGAGATCGACTGCTGAAAGTTGGGAAGCTCTTTAGGCTGCATGGAATTAATGGTTCAAATGTGTCATTAAACTTCTACAATTCTTTGCTTTACTCTTTTTTAATAATACTTGTAATAGCTATTATTTTAAAATCCATGTTATTTTAAATACTCTACTGATCTAAGGAAATCAGTTTCTACATGTTTCAAAAGTTTCACAGTATTTTCTTGACTTTTGAGTAAAACAGTGATGATTGGAAATTCAACAATCAGACAATGACAATCAGAAATGATATGAACACTTGTAAACAGTGACCAATATGTTTCAGTAATAGTGCGAGAATATGTAATATTAACAAGAGATCACTGTCTCTCACTGTGTTGATTGAATATTCTTTCTATAGAGGCAAGTTTATCTATACTGATTGTAATTTTTAAATGCATCAAAATTATGGAACATTAAGCAACTTCATAATTTTGTCCTGTTGTTGAGCAGGAAACTTTCACCATTTATAAAGATAGCTGACAGCCAAGGAAAGCAAGGAAAGAAAGAAAACCGCAAAGCAAGCAAATAAAAATATGCTTTGCATGTTAGATGGACACAATATTTACTTTACACTGGTATTTTAATTATAACATTTTTCTACCATATCCACTTTTGCAAGGAACCCAGTTTTCAATTATAATTAAGGCTTAATTTCATCAAACATACATATCCTCAAAACTATCACGTGGGGCCTTGAACTAAAGCTTGACAGCAGGTTAGGATTTACTATTATCTTCTCACATCCAAGGAGACACTCTCTTTAAGACAAAAAGAGGCTACCAAGAATCAAGATAATCAGACAGCATGTCTCAGCCATGAGATTTTGTTTACAATCAGCGTCATTCACATTCTTTGAGTCAGGAAAATCTCAGAGCTTCTTTTCAAATAAAACTTGTTTTTTGGCTGCAATGCCATTTTGAGCCCTTCTGTCTTCTCCAGACAATGTCAAGTGATCAGACGAAGGGGAGAAATAATTGAGTGGGCTCTACATTCTCACAAAGAAAAACTCAAACTGTCAAGTGAAGTTGTTTACCCATTGTTATCAAATACCATAAATACTGCAGTTAGGAACAAAGTTGAAGCCATTGGTAAGATTTGTAAACTTTACTGACTTCATCAACTCCAGATGAATAATGAATAATGAACGGAGCTAGTTGACTAACTAGCTAACTAGTTGACTAAACCCAACCCTGCCCCAAAATAATTTCTCATAATAATCACTTTCTTTCCCTCCAGTAGATTTGTGACAAAATATTTGATATTAATGTTTGGTAGGTTAGTAATTACCAGAGCCACATACACCAAATTGTTCATATAATTGTAGGGGTCTTGAAGCTAGATGAGAGAACTATCTAGAAGTAATTACGGTTAGTTACCCAGTATCATGCTGATCTAATATGCATTTCCATACTGCAGGCACTCTGGTTCATATGAAAAATAACAAAACATTTCAATCCCAAATTTAAACTGAATACATAATTTCCATGCTACCATCATATTATTTTCTTCTTGATATGCTGCTCGTGGTTTGAAAAGTTTAAAAAAATTAGGTATTCGGTCATGTATAGTTCCATTGCGGATCACTGTAAATCTCAATCACGTGCAGGCGTTTAATAAATCTAAAATGTCTGCAGGATGGGGAAGGAGGCAGATCTTTATAATCAAATGTGTTAGAATTAATAATTTGGCATTTAATATTCCCTTTCCATCTACAACATTAAGTACTCCAGCCGGATGATAAATGTAATAATAAATATTCCATTGACAAAGCCCAATTCATTGCAGGAAATTATTTCCTTCTAAGCAAATGTGAATATTACATAGTCCGTAAAAAGATTAGTCTGCAACTAATTTGAATTTTGTGCGGATCCAGCAGAATAAAACCAATCAAATGCAATTGGATCGATACCTATAAAGTTACAACAGCTGTGCTGTCAAAGATCTCATCAGTCTGGCACTTTAATAAAATGAAAATCCTTTGAGCCGACCAATAACCATTTCAAATATCATATACAGGTTAGCCAGCATTCTCCATTTCAAAGGTTGTGGTTCGATGCCAAGGATTTTGCAGCCAGGTTAAATATAGTAAAGCATGTACTACTTTTTCTAATCTACTCCCTTCAAATATTCATTAACAGTGGAATAATTCAAGAAATTAAAACAAATGCTGAATTACACAAAATATTTAAAGAAATATTTAGATATGCAGTCTTCTATCTTTTATCTCCCAAACATTTGATTAAAAACATTTTTATATTAATTATATTAATTATAAATTTAATACAAAGATTTTGCTTAACTAGGATTCTTAATTGATTATTTTTAATAGATAATAGGTGCAGAGGAGGCCATTCGGTCCTTCAAGCCAGCTGATCATTCTCAATCAGTACCCCGTTCCTGCCTTCTCCCCGTACCCTCTCTCGTGAATGCATTCAGAGAATTGGCCTCCACTGCCTTCTGAGGCAGAGAATTCCACAGATTCACAACTCTCTGACTGAAAAAGTTTTTCCTCAACTCAGTTCTAAATGGCCTACCCCTTATTCTTAAACTGTGGCCCCTTGTTCTGGACTCCCCCAACTGTTTCAAACAGTTTCATGCAAAATATATTCAAATTATTATGCCCCAGTAATAGGCTGAACCAGGAGTATTTGTGGGTTTCACATCAGGAAAGTCCCTGATCTACCGAATAAACTGAGAGAAAAAAAAAATCCTCTTTGCTTGGAGAAACTTATAGCAAACCGATTACACCAAATTAACTTGCTCCAATGCTTCATTGTACCAAGGCAAGCTTTGGAAGTATTTCCTCTGCCAAACCAAAAGGATGGCAAGTCGTAAATTTCAACGCACTGTTTTTATACAAGTTTTAAATTAATTCTTTGGATATAAATTTTATTGCAGATGGGACAATTATCAAAGTAATTTCAGCATCTTTCACGATAAAGTATTGTGAAATTTAAATAATTACTCATCCAAAATTACAAATCTTGTTGCAGACTCATACTATTACATATACTCACCTAAATCTGAACAATGTTCTCTTCGTTTTGCATTTGTTTCTGGAGTATGTCCTACCTCACCCTTGGTACAGGCAGTCGCTAATCCCAACAGACCCGAGGGCCTTACGCAGTCTCCTGTTTCAGGGGAATCTGAAATAAGATGAATACCTAATGAAATCTTGGAATTTAATTCCAAATAAATATGGCAAAAGAAGAGTCTCAACCTGAAATGTCACCCATTCCTTCTATCCAGAGATACTGCCTGTCCCGCTGAGTTACTTCAGCATTTTGTGTCTTTGGCAAATACAAACCAAAGATTTTTCAAACAACAAGTGAACTACATACCAATCAATGTATTTAACAGCTGTGGAAGCTCACAACCAATCTGCATAACATTAACAGACCAAAATATGCAAGTGGTAGACAATCTTTGAGACACATCAGCAAGTTTCACCTTGCTCCATGTATTCTTAGATACCAAGTTGTATTAATCAGGCTGGGAGTGAGTCTTTAAAGAAAAAGCAGCACGCTATTCACGAGGTAGAATATTTATCTGAAAGACTCTCCTTTATGGTCAACTTTTCTATTTTGTACCCATATCTCATCATTCCTCAAGTTCAAACTCTAGGATCTTTATATTTTTCTGGCTCAACTTTCTTTCTTGCTGCTTTGTTGCATCACTTAAATGCTTGAATGTTAGCATAATTAACATGAGGAAAAGATGGTGCCATACTGTGGCAACCTATTGCATGCAGCAGAACAGGTCAAGATCAAACCCAGCAGTTTTGAACTTGTTCAGTTAAAAGAAACAGCACACATCAGTGCTTTAACGGCCAGGCTGCTAGTCCATTTAAATGGATTAGGACTGTTGCGACCAATAGGAGCAGGAGTAGGTCATTCGGCTCTTCGAGCCAGCACCACCATTCAATGTGATCATGGCTGATCATTCTCAATCAGTACCCCGTTCCTGCCTTCTCCCCATACCCCCTGACTCCTCTATCTTTAAGAGCTCTATCTAGCTCTCTCTTGAATGCATTCAGAGACTTGGCCTCCACTGCCTTCTGAGGCAGAGAATTCCACAGATTTACAACTCTCTGACTGAAAAGGTTTTTCCTCATCTCCGTTCTAAATGGCCTACCCCTTATTCTTAAACTGTGGCCCCTGGTTCTGGACTCCCCCAACATTGGGAACATGTTTCCTGCCTCTAACGTGTCCAAGCCCTTAATAATCTTGTATGTTTCGATAAGATCCCCTCTCATCCTTCTAAATTCCAGTGTATACAAGCCTAGCCGCTCCAGTCTTTCAATATACGACAGTCCCGCCATTCTGGGAATTAACCTAGTAAACCTACGCTGCACGCCCTCAATAGCAAGAATATCCTTCCTCAAATTTGGAGACCAAAACTGCACACAGTACTCCAGGTGCGGTCTCACTAGGGCCCTATACAACTGCAGAAGGACCTCTTTGCTCCTATACTCAACTCCTCTTGTTATGAAGGCCAACATTCCATTGGCTTTCTTCACTGCCTGCTGTACCTGCATGCTTCCTTTCACAGGTTGTGTGAGTGGGCGGATGCATGGCAGATGCAGTTTAATGTGGATAAGTGTGAGGTTATCCACTTTGGTGGTAAGAATAAGAAGGCAGATTATTATCTGAATGGTGTCAAGTTAGGAAAAGGGGACGTACAACGAGATCTTGGGATTGAAAGAGTAAAGGGGACCTGTCCAAGTCACCCTGCACCCTCATAGCATCTTCCTCACAGCTCACACTACCACCCAGCTTTGTATCATCTGCAAATCAACTGATGGCAACTAAGCTCCCGACAGCTAGAGAATCCCCAATCGCAGTAGAATTGCTGACCTTGGAGGATGACAGTAGTTACAGTACCTGGAAACACCGGGGAGCCTCCATTGTGCCCGTAAATGTGTTAGATGGGGCAGCCTGCAAGTAACACTGAAATGCAGGGGACTTGCAGGTAACTGCCATTTTACTAACGAATGTATAGGCCTTCCAGAATATAAGGTTGAAGACACAAGGGCATGTCTGCTTTACTAAAGAGACATGAGGGAATGCTGTTTTCTCTGTTTCACAGAGGCTGCCCTCTAGCCAAAGGTTTCTCCATTCATTGTATGGACTGGACTGCGCATCAGGGAGAGGTAGAGGTACCTGCTTCATGGTAACTTCATGGTGCTCAGATGTTGTGGTCTTGTCCAACTCCTACCCGGCACATCTATTACATCTAGCAGTGAAGTGCTATCTTTTCTATCTCCCAAGGAAGTTCAGGAGAAGCAGCACGACATGGTCAACAGACACCAGATAACTTACTCCGATGTCTTTACCATAACTAAGGATTTCAACAGGCCATTTTGGATATAGGAGTCAAGATGCTGAGCATGTTTAAGACAAAAGGCCGCAGTATGTACTCTGAACAGTCTGTTCTGCAGAATCATGCATTTGCCAAACCTACAAACTTAACCAACTTGAAAGTCAACAGCTGCGGGAGAAAATCACCACGTTTCCTGTCAAATCACACAGCATCCTGTCTTAACACAAACAACCATTATTACATTTCCCATATTCTTGTCCAGCTCTAACATGGGAACTCCTTCACTAATGGATTGCAACCTCTCAAACACCAGGTTAACCTCTGAAAATATAGAGGATACTTAACAACACTGCAGATTTGAATGACCTCAATCACAGGTCAGTACATAGAAGAGTAATTTAAGATGCTGTTACAAGTGGTAAATTTAGCATGCTCAAGAAAAACTGATGACTAGTCACTGTTTCCAATCTGTTTGGCCCAGTCATAATAATTATTTTTTTTTAACCACCCTGCTTTTGCACAGTAAAGTCTATAATCAATGAATGAATCCCACCAAAACAATTTGCAACATGCCCTGCCCTGCACAGTCAATCTGTTTCCAAAATTTTCTCTCTTTTTAAGTCTGGATGTGTTGTCCACTAGCTGATAGACATTGATGGTTCGAGTCAACCCATTGTGGCGGCCTCTTTCTGCTTTCTTTCGCCCACCATCTCCTGCTTCCCCCAGACACCATAGGAATAGTGTTTCCTTGGTCCTTGCCCTTCACCCCAGCAATCTCTGCTTCCAACACTTTATTCTTCAGCGTTTCTACCAACCACTACGTGATCACCCCACCGACCACATCTTCCTCTCATCACCTCTTTCTGCTTTCTTCAGGAAACACTTTTTCTGTGACTCCATCGTTTACTCAACCCTCCCCAGGCACTTTCCCCCGCAACGTGCTTCCATTCTTCCCTCCCCCACTGACTCCATTTGCAACCCCTCCTCACCTGGATCTAACTATCACCCCTTCCCTCCACCTTCCACTTCATCACTTCATACTGGCTACATCCCCTTTACTCTTTCAATCCCGATAAAGGTTTCTGACCTAAAACATTGACAATCCATTTCCCTCCATAGATGCTGCCTGACTGCCGAATTCTTCCAGCACTTTGTTCCTTCCTTTAGATTCCAGCATCTAGTCTCCTGTGCCACCAACACCTCAACTCCATTATTGTGTTATCAAGTAACTAATAAATTAAGAGTAAATACCTCAATCTTTATTCATTCATCCTATATCATAGAATTTTACAGTCTAAACTCAAACCAGTTTTGACTGCAAAGAGGGAATCTGTTCATGCCACAAGTCTTAAGAAAAAGGGAAGGCAACTTTTCATTCAGTCAACTTTCCATTCAGTCAACTTTTCATTCACTTAAATTCAAAAACATTTGAAATAAAGTAGAAAAGGAATAAATACACTTCCAGTAATTTAATGGTTACTCACTCCTTTTTTGACTTCGGGGATTTTTCAGGCTCTGTTTAAAAAGGAACAGTGTTGAAATATCTTTCAAAAATTGAATATGGTTATTACTAAATGCTTTTGATTTACATATATATAGCACACACAATCATTACCTTACTCCTCACCATCTTTAATTGCTCAACAGAATGTGGTTGTGGAAAGCCACTCCATTCTGCAGACTTTCCAACATGACCAGGTCTAACAGGAGGATCTATGGGAAATTACCAACATTTAATTTGATGAAATTAAAAATTGATTAATATTGAAAAGAAAATTCATTAAACCATTGACTATTATTTTAAATTTTAATTCCTTTTTAATTGTTACATTTCAATTCTCAAGCAAGTATGCTATAATACTAGAAGTAATGCCCACAGCAAATTATAACATTCTAATTTTGAGGATATTAACCATAATTCACCTTTATGTGCTAATCACTTTACAAATATTAATCTTTTATTCAAGTAAATTGGAATGTATCAGAAGAACACATTTCACAGCGGCACGGTGGCACAACTGGACAGCAGTGAGGAGCCACTATTAGAGCTGCTGCTTCATAGTGCCAGAGTCCTGGGTTCGGTCCTAACATCAGGTGCTATCCGTGTAGGAGTTTGCACGTTATTCCTATGAGCATGTGGATTTCCTGCGAGTGAGCTGGTTTTCTCCCATGTCCCAAAGACATGTAGGTTAATTGGCCTCTGTAAATTGTGGTGTGTAAAGAGTAGATGAAAAAACGGGATAACATAACCTTTGAATGGGTCACCGTGGACTTGGTGGGCCGAAGTGTCTGTTTCTGTACTGCATCTCTAAATTCTAAACTAAGAATAATTCACAGAAAAAATACATACAATGGACCAAATTGGAGAAAATATTTGTGCTACAATGGGAAAGGTTTGTACTATTTTTTGCAGTGTTTTCCTAATCACCAGTAGGCACTTTTTACATCTTGAGTTCAAGATGAGTCATATTCCTGGTATTGAAAAGTGAATTGAAAATGAATGATGAAAGAACTAAAGAGAAAATAAAAGTAATGTATCATTTTATTTTTATTTTCAATGATCATTATCAATGAGCAAAGGATCTAAGATGGAGGAAGGATTTCACCAAGAATGGGGATTGGAAGATCCACTCTCAGTTTTCACAAAGGAAATGAAGGATGTGGAAATTGGAAAATATTTCTCAAAAATAGAATTCATATGATAAAAATATTACTTGAACTCAAGTTGAAAAATGTTACCAGAACCTAACATTTATATATGTGGGTCCCAGGGAAAGCCAGGGGGCAAAAGGCCAGGGAAATCAGAGAACAAGGCTGAAAGAGTAAATTTCACAATTGCTGTGGAAAAGATTATTCTGTTATTTGTGGGTGGAAAATGCAGTTTTAGTTTTCAATAGCAGAGTTAGGATAAAATTTTCTAAGTTAGTTTCTCTGCACACAGATTTTGGTGAGTGACCAATTTTGAATAAAATGACAGTTTAGAGAACAAACACATTTACATTTACTTCTTACCCTATCAAACCTTCAGGTGAGGAAGAGTGCAATAGTGAGACATCCTTGGGGAAAGAGCAGTGCTTATACCTAATTTAGCTTCTTAAGAACACTGCAGGTGATCTCAGAGAAATTGTGAAAAGAATCAAGAGAAAGGCTAAGCATTTCTGCACATGAAGGTGCTGCAATCAATCAACTGCAAACAGCAATAAATGCTGATTCCATCAGTCCATCAGTTCTGATCATCCCAAGCATTCTCAAGACT
Source organism: Rhinoraja longicauda (assembly GCF_053455715.1). Taxonomy (NCBI): domain Eukaryota; kingdom Metazoa; phylum Chordata; class Chondrichthyes; order Rajiformes; family Arhynchobatidae; genus Rhinoraja; species Rhinoraja longicauda. Next base: position 14,763,053 of record NC_135975.1, on the reverse strand, counting down.
CCCTATTGATGCTGCTCAAACCGTTATGGCCGTGATAAATGATATTCTACTTTTTAATTTAGAAACATAGAAAATAGATGCAGGAGGAGGCCATTCGGCCCTTCGTGCTAGCACCACCATTCATTGTGATCCTGGCTGATCGTCCACAATCAATAACCTGTGCCTGCCTTCTCCCCATATCCCTTTATTCCACTAGCCCCTAGAGCTCTATCTAACTCTCTCTTAAATCCATCCAGTGATTTGGCTTCCACTGCCTTCTGTGGCAGAGAATTCCACAAATTCACAACTCTCTGGGTGGAAAAGTTGCTTCTCACCTCAGTTTTAAATGGCCTCCCCTTTATTCTAAGACTGTGGCCCCTGGTTCTGGACTCGCCCAACATTGGGAACATTTTTCCTGCATCTAGGTTGTCCAGTCCTTTTATAATTTTATGTTTCTATAAGATCCCCTCTCATTCTTCTAAACTCCAGTGAATACAACCCTAGTCTTTTCAATCTTTCCTCATATGATATTTCCTCATACTTGTTTATTAACCCCATGTTCCACCGTAATAAATAGCACTGCAGTGATGCATTCTTTCCACTATTTAACAGTGTGCATCAGTTCCTAGATTTTCAAACTGGAAAACAAACTATGCCCTTATCAGGGAGGAAAAAGCACAATAAATAGTTTCATTCAATGGGAAGAGCACAAAGAGATTCATTCAGTGTTTCTAGTTCAAGTATAGTTAGGGAAAGGAACACAAAACAATTCTCTAAAGTGGAGTGCAGTTTAAGTTTGGAAATTCCGCTAAAAATCCATTAATCCAACAACACGTGACTCTGATGGCATTAGACTCAGATTTTCTGGTGTACTGTTCCTTATTAGTATATTGCTCCAACAAATCGACTTAGCAAAATAATATTTTCCCTGAGGCTCCATCGAGTTTTCAAAGGAGTGGGACAACCAGGGCTTTGATGAGTGATATTTACATTGGAATCAGCTCCCACAGTTGCCAAACTGTCCAGATTTTCAGTTAGACAACAGATAATCAGAGTTTTACTCTTTGATCCATCTGGTTTCCACATAGCACCACCCAGTTTTAAAAAAAACACCCATACAATATCACAGAGGACAGATGATCAACTGACGCCAATGACAAACCCTCTGACTCCCACAATTACCTATACTACATCTCCTCCCACTCTGCCTCTTGCCAGGACTCCAACATGAGTCTTTCTACTCTAGGCCATCCGAGATTCATTCTCTCTCTCTCTCTCTCTCTTTCATTCTCATTCTCTCTCTCTTTCATTCTCTCTCTCTCTTTCATTCTCTCTCTCTCTCTTTCATTCTCTCTCTCTCTCTTTCATTCTCTCTTTCATTCTCTCTCTTTCATTCTCTCTCTCTCTCTCTCTCTCTCTCTCTCTCTCTCTCTCTCTCTCTCTCTCTCTCTATGTTGCACTCCTCTTCTCTCCTGAATTCACACACTTTTGTCTCCTTTTCACCTCCAGCCTTTGTCACTTACGCCATCAATTCACCCCTCCCTTACCTCAACTATATCCACCTATCCCACCACCAGCTCTTTTCTAGCTTTCTCTCCTTCCTAGTCCGAAGGAGGATCCTGATCTGAAACGTTGTCTGTTCCCTCCACAGATGCTACCTGACCCACTGAGTTCCTCCAACACTTTGTGTTTTGCTCAACATTACAAAAAGAATGACCATTTCAATTCATTCCCATAGCATGTCTCATAATCAGTCAATAATAAAACTGATATTGCAATTTTAATTAGTAGATACTATCCAATCTCTCGAAAAGTTTACTCCTGAAAAGTCATCAATTGTGACCAAACTAAGTTATATTTAGCTGTTTGCGTCTAACTTATTTGGTCGAAACCTTCTATACAATTTGCATAACCACTCACCCAACGTAAAAGGCAGGTGTTATGTAACTAAAGTATTCTCTCCATTTCTAGTACTTAACAAAAGAAAATCAATTCTGCACCATCTAAGGGGTTACATGAACCCAATAAAGAAGTAGATACCACTGATATCTCCATGAATAATGACAAAGCAAAACTCTATGATAAATAAAAGGAGTGAAAATCTTTACCAGATTCATGAGCCACCACAAAAGATTCCGGTGTTCTCTCTGGCAAAGGGGGTGGGCTGTCTTCTTTGTTCCCCGAACCTTTCAAAATAAAATTTTAAAATTTGTTTATGAAGACAATATTACTGTTAATGTTTGCTGCAGCCATATTTTTGTTGTTTTAACCAAGCATTTAAAACAAAAATACCTCTACAAAGATGTCGAGCTTTAAACAAAATTAATTTACTATCCCACAGATTAAAGGAACTATCGCAGGTACTTCAAAATCTGAGTGCATGCATTGCTGTGTTCAAATACAGGTTTTCTGCAAATTCTTGCAACACTTGCAATTTATAAAACAAACGTTCATTAAACTAAGAATGGGTGATATCCAGTGAAACCATATTGGGTATGTCAGTTAACCAAAAATATGAATGCAACATAATTCAACAGAACAAACTTAATGACCAAAAGCACCAGTTTTAAGTATGAGCACACGTTTTAAATGGAAAATGCTTGTACACAATACGAGCTGATAAATCTACTTTTTAATTTGTTTGAACTTCAACCAACAATCGGCTCAAAAAGCTTTGGTGTACCACTCACACAAAAGTTAGGAATTCTGCCATAAGTTTATCAGGTACAGGATAACTAATTTTGTGTCCAAAGATTGTATTTCCATTCCATCTATGTGAAACACCCAGAACGTTGACTTGTACAACAATCCAGACCTAATTTTGCACCCAACCCAGAACATTTTTGGATGAAACGAAGATTTGCCTCGTGCATTTGTTTGCAGTCATTTATGCTCACTTTGTTCAGTTTGCTGTTAAGTTGTCATTTTCATCAGTCTAGTTGATCAGAGTATTTCTATGGCTTCATGCCCATTGCACACCATTTTAGCAAACAAGTCAAGCAAATAGAGCACAAACATGTCAACTGCATACATAGTGCTTTTCATCTTACTATTTTACCAAATGATACAAAAATAGTACACATGCACGCACACCCATTCTAAATCTTGGCACCAATTTCAAATGGCTTTTACTTACTTCATATGGTTGAAAGTGCAATATGTCATAACTAATTCTTCATTAGATGTACTCCAAAGACATACTCATTCATTCTCCAAAGACATACAGGTATGTAGGTTAATTGGCTTGGTAAATGTAAAAATTGTCCCTAGTGTGTGTAGGATAGTGTTAATGTGCGGGGATCACTGGTCGGCGTGGACTTGGTGGGCCTGTTTCCGTGCTGTATCTCTAAACTAGTCACAAGTGCGTAGTGTATTGCTCAACTCTATATTATAGGAAGGTTTTGCAGATTCAAGGATTTTTCTTTGATATTTATTATATTTGTAGACCAGTGGTCATTGTGTAAATTTTCTCAGATTATTTTTGAATAGAAAGAACAATATTTTCAGGAACAAGATTGCAAGAATAGTTAACTTTTACTGAAATAGTGAATATTCAACAGTAAATACCAGTAACATGATCCCAATCTAAATTACCCTTAATGAATTATGAAAATGTAGGGTATGTCGAACAATCCCTGTTCCAACGCAGAACCAGCCAATTCCCATCTACCAATACTCTCCTCCGCCTAGCAGAGCTGGTCCTTACCCTCAACAACTTCTCCTTTGACTTCTCCCACTTCCTCCAAATCCAAGGTGTAGCTATGGGCACTCGCATGGGCCCTAGCTCTGCCTGCCTCTTTGTTGGGTACATCGAACAATCCCTGTTCCAGGCGTACACTGGCCCTATCCCCGAACTCTACCTCCGCTACATTGACGACTGCATTGGTGTTACCTCCTGCACCTATGCAGAACTCATTGACTTCATCAACTTCACCACTAATTTCCATACTGCTCTCAATTTCACTTGGACCATTGCCGACATCTCCCTACCGTTTCTAGATTTCACCGTCTCCATCACAGGAAACAGACTATTGACCAACATCTACTACAAACCTACTGACTCCCATAGCTATCTTAACTACACTTCTTCCCACCCTGTTTCCTGTAAAGACTATCCCCTACTCCCAATTCCTCCATTTATGCCGCATCTGTGCCCAGGATGAGGTGTTCCATACCAGGGCATCGGAGATGTCCTCATTGTTTAGGAAACAGGGGTTACCCTCTTCCATTATGGATGAGACTCTCACTAGGGTCTCCTCGATATCCCGCAGCTCGGCTCTTGCTCCCTCTTCCCCTCCCCCCATTCGTAACAAGGACAGAATCCCCCTTGTCCTCACCTTTCACCCCATCAGCTGTCACATACAACATATAGTCTTCCAACATTTTTGCCATCTCCAACGGGATCCCACTACTGGCCACATCTTCCCATCTCCACCCCTTTCTGCTTTCCGCAGAGACCGTTGTCTACGGAACTCCTTGGTCAATTCATCCGTTCCCACCCAAACCACCCCCTCCCCAGGTACTTTCCCCTGCAACCGCAGGAGACCCAAACAGTCTTTCCAGGTGAGGCAGAGGTTCACCTGCACCTCCTCCAACCTCATCTACTGTAGCCGCTGTTCCAGGTGTCAACTTCTCTACATCGGCGAGACCAAATGCAGGCTCGGTGATCGTTTCGCTGAATACCTCCGCTCAGTCAGTCTCAACCTACTTGATCTCCTGGTGGCTCAGCACTTCAACCTCCCCATCTGATCTCTCTGTCCTGGGCCTCCTCCATTGTCAGAGTGAGGCCCAGCGTAAATTGGAGGAACATCACCTCATATTTCACTTGGATAGTTTACACCCCAGCAGTATGAACATTGACTTCTCTAACCAGATAGCCCTTGCTTTCCCTCTCTATCCCCTCTCCCAGTTCTCCCACTATTCTTACTGTGGGAGAACCAGCTCCAGCTACATTCTATCTTTAAATGCCCCCTCCCCTGACATCAGTTTGAAGAAGGGTCTCAACCCATAACATCACCTATTCCTTCTCTCCTGAGATGCTGCCTGGCCCGCTGAGTTACTCCAGCATTTTGTGTTTACCCTAAATGAAGCTAGCTCACATGCTAACCTTCCATTACCACTGCAAGGGAATGACATTAATAGTGTACATAGTCTAGAAATTGGTTAGCACAGACAAGTACACATTAGTGGTTATTGTACACCAGAAGTAACCACCCAACAATGTGCAATGGTACGATCTATAGTGTATTACTAAATATCCCCGAGATGATTCAAACATCTTGGCTGCCATTTCTGTTACTTATTGCATCCTCATCCCCAAGCATTCCCTGCAATGCAATGCCTTTAGAAAGTTCAATGAATTGAGAAAAGTAAAAACACCGACCAGCGGGCAGGCCAACTGACTAGAGGGCAGGCCATCCTAGACTGGGTATGGTGAAATGAGGAAGGGTTAGTTAGGGATCTTGTTGTGCAAGACCCCTTAGGCAACAGTGACCATAATATAGTGGAATTCTGCATTAGGATGGAGAGTGACATGGTTAATTCAGAGACTAGTGTCCTGAACTTGAATAAAGGAGACTTTGAAGGTGAGAAGGGAATTGGCTAGGATAGACTGGCAAATTATACTTAAAGGGTTGACAGTAGAGATGCAATGGAAAAGATTTGAAGACCACATGGATGAACTCCAGAAATTGTTCATCCCAGTCTGGCGAAAAAATAAAACTGGGAAGGAGGCTCAATCGTGGCTGAAGAGGGAAGTCAAGGATAGTGTTAAATCCAAGGAAGAGGCATATAAATTGGCCAGAAGAAGCAGCAAATCAGAGGACTGGGAGAAATTTAGAACTCAACAGAGGAGGACAAAGTGGTTAATTAAGAGGGCAAAAAAAGAGCATGAAAGAAAGCTTGCGGGGAATATAAAAAGTTTCTTTAGGTATGTAAAAAGGAAAAGATTAGTGGACGAATGTAGGTCCCTTACAGTCAGAATTTATAATGGGAAACAAGGAAATGGCAGAACAGTTAAACGAGTACTTTGGTTCTGTCTTCACTAAGGAAGACACAAACAATCTCCCGGAAATATGAGGGGACCCGAGGATCTAGTGGGAGGGAGGAACTGAAGGAAATCCACATTAGTCAGGAAATGGTCTGAGGTAAACTGTTGGGACTGAAGGCAGATAAATCCCCAGGGCCTGATGGTCTGCATCCCATAGTACTCAAGGAGGTGACCCTAGAAATCATGGATGCATTGATGATCATTTTCCAATGTTCTCTCGTCTCTGGATCAGTTCCTGTGGACTGAAGGGTAGTCAATGTAACTCCACTTTTTAAGAACGGTGGGAGAGAGAAAACGGGGAATTATAGACCAGCTAGCTTTACATCGGTAGTGGGGAAGATGCTTAAGTCGGTTATTAAAGATATTATAGCAGGCAATTGGAAAGCAGTGACAGGATCGGTCAAAGTCAGCATGGATTTATGAAGGGGAAATCATGATTGACTAATCTTTTGGATTTTTTTGAGGATGTAACAAGTAGAATGGATAAGGGATAGCCAGCAGATGTGGTATATCTGGACTTTCAAAAAGCCTTTGACAAGGTCCCACACACGATATTACTGGCAAAATTAGAGCACATGGTATTGGGGCAGGGTATTGACATTGAGAGAGAACTGGTTGACAGACAGAAAGCAAAGAGTAGGAATTAACGGGTCCTTTCAGAATGGCAGGCAGTGACTAGTGTGGTGCTGGGATCCCAGTTATTTGCAATATATATCATATACAATTTATCATTGATGATAAAGGTTAGAGGCACCAAATAGCAGCAATTAATAATCAGTTATTACCATAAATCCTACAAAAATAATGAAGTGATCAGATATCCACTCTTTAACGTGAAGTACTTACATTTTTCAGCGGCTAAATTTAATGTACTCGGTGGATGTTCTCGAGCAATAGATACCGGTGATATTTTTCTTGCTGAAGGGGTTTCATTTTGTATGGTTGCAGTAACAATGGCATTTGTTAAAACACTGGTGACATTTTTAGGTACAGTGTTCCCAAAATCAATCTCCTCTGGCTCAGAATCATCAGAATGGAGTGGATTAGTAAAACTGAGGGGCGAAACGTTTACACTGGGGTCCTTTTTCAATCGTTTTTCATCCTTTTTCAATGATGGCTCTGCTGGTAAACCAGATGCTTTTGAAGAATGACATTGATCATTGTACAACGTATCGTCTATGGAATTCTTAGTAAAAGATGGGGTACATTCGTAGCTTGGCATGTTCCACATTGCACGAGCTCTCTCTTTAAGTGGTAACTGAATTGGTCTCAGGGTAATATCAGAATTCACTTCCTGAGTAGCATCAGAGTGTTGCACGACTTCTGAGTTTACTGAGATTTGTCCACAGCTGGCTTCCACTGATTTACCTGTTTGCTCCATATCAGTTGCTGACGTGGACTTAACTTTATTTGATGACAATCTATTAAGAGCACTGTTGGTATCAGGTGGGGATACTTCAAAGCTTTTAGGTCCTTCTTGGAGTGGTATCTTCTTTATTTCAATACTAAGTTTTCTTTCCAGCTTTTTTTCTATAGGTTCAATCTGTGCAGCACCATTATTAATTTGCTTGAAGGTGTCCCCAGATTTGTTGTAGTTTTCATTGAGGTCAGTGGGAAGTGGTGGTGTATAAGAGTGCACGACTGGCTTGGGATGGTATCGATCATTATCCTGCCACACAGTGGTAACAGCTGGATAAGCAGATGGTGGAGAAGGAGTGAGGATGGGCGGCACAGGCTGGGGCTCTGGAGGCTGCAAGATTTCTTCTTTTGCATCTCCTTCTACCAGGCAGCTAAAGGAATTTATGGTTAGGGAAGACATAAAAGGCAGGGAGAAAAAAACAAAAGGAAAGGATTAGAGAGCAGCACTATTTTTTTTAAATGACAAGGTGAAATATTAAGGAATCTGAACACAAAACATCTCATGACGGACATAACATGAAAACAATAAACATAACCTTTTATGCATTTCAAAGATTGGGTTTTGTGCTTGGCAGCTGGCAGACAAACCATTTGGACCCAAACTAAACTCAATTTTTCTCTTAAAAGAAACTGACTACCTATTGGTGCACCAGTGACATTTATTTTACAAGAGGAGCCAGAAAGACAATCCTATAAGTTTCCACCCGGGTGAATGAACCCCCATATTTGCAGGGAAATCCTCGATGATGTTATTTTGACCATGCCCCAAACAGGATTCATGGACGTCCTGCAGTTTCCCAGGCTCGTGTAATGAAATTAACTAGATGCAGATTTAGGCTGTCTGATGAAGGGTCTTGACCCAAAATTCCTCGAGATGTTGCCTGACCCGCTGAGTCACTCCAGCATTTGTGTCTATGTACAGATTTAGCAACATCTTTTATTTCAATGGACTGGAACATGCTCTGAGCTTTCCCTTCATATTTTCATGTTAATTAAATACATTACCCCCTCACATGTTTAATATTTTTTAATTCATTTTAATCATTTTCTATGTTTTCTCATGCCTCAACTTTTAACAAGTACTGTTGTGCCCTGATATCCAGCAAGCCTGGAACATGCCTTCACTAGCTGTCAAAGAATTTCTCGGAGCAGGGCTTACCACCTGCACCAACAAAGCCAAATCCACATGCACTCTTCAGTCGGAGCAAGCTCTGGGAGCAAGTTATCACTGCAGGCAAAAGCTGAGAATGGAGTGGTCAGTGAGGGCAGCTTACTCAGAGGTGAATTGGATCAAACTTTCCGTCGGTCACAGCAAGCCATTCCGCGGTTGGGTATGGCCTCCGGATATTTGTGCACCGCCAGATTCGTGATTTTCAAAATCGGAATTTGAACATTATAGAATTAAATTAGTGCAGAGTAGAGAATTCCCTGCCAGCACATGGCCCAGATTTAAACCAAATTATATATGCACAATATTCCGAGAAGGCAATATCCAATTTCTTAAAGTCTTTTGTTATCATCTCAGATACAATTCATTTATTTTTTGCCAAATCCTTTACCATCCAAGATCAGGCCAGTTATTTCATAAATCATAATTTGTACACAATTATTTTTTAAACTATTGGACAATTATTTTAAAAACTATTGGACACCAAAAAAGCAGTTCACTTCCACTATGTTGTGACAAGATCATATTTTCTTGACTGCTCTTGGAGGAGTTAGAATTTACCTATAGGACAAACCACAAAACTGATTTGATTTGCTTCTCCTTACCACCATCTATGAAGACTAGATGGGACAATAATCTTGTGCGATAAAACTAGTACAATGAATGCAGAAGTTTCCCTTTCTGACACGTGCAATGGATTTAACTACTGCAAGTTAAACAGCTTCTGAGAGACTTAATTTGAAATGTGAAAATCCAAAAATATTAACAGTAAAATCACGATTACAACATAGGCAATTGATCTTATGACAAACACTTTACCACTAATCGATCGATCACCCATTCACACTAGTTCCATGTTATCTTTCTCATCCAGTCCACACTAAAAGCTATTTACACAGGCCAATTAACCTACAAATCTGCACGTCTTCTGGATGTGGGAGGAAACCGGAGCACGCAGAGGAATCTCACACCGTCACAAGGAGAACGTGCAAATTCCTATCAGATAAAATAAAATTTAGCAGGCACACCCAAGGACAGGATCATAGTCAGGTCTCTAACAAAGATAAGCAAACCAATATACAAATACTAAACTAAAAGAGGTTGGAAAAATAATGAAATAGTGAATTACTTAACGAGAAGCACAAAAATAAATCAGGTAACAGATTCTTGGTAATATACAAATAATTGTTAATTTGGAATTATATAGATATGTGCGCATCAACTCATCTTTTGGGTTTAATTAGGCTGATAAATTTTCAATACATTCACTTTACAAATGTTCTTGACTTTCAAGAAACCAATTGGCCACTTTATGCAAATCACTCACCAAACACCCTCCACTGAACACAAGTTGAATTGAGAACTACAGAAATACAATCTGAATTAAATATATTTGTTTTGAATAATGTTCGGTATCATTAAACCATCAATTGGTATGGCATTCAAGAGATCAATTATTATAGCTGTTAAAATAAAGCAAATATATTTACAGGCTTCTTCAATGGAGGGGTCAAATCTCCCAGTCTTTGTTGATAGAAGCTACTTAAAATATGAAACGTTTCTAGGGGAAAAATGTTCTCTTATATTTAAGTACCAATACATATAGAAAATATTTTCTTCGCATGGCTCCAAATGTGATTACAAAATCAAAAATGTGGTTAACAGACAGAAGTAATTTAAAATCTATTCAGTAGATTATCAAATACATGAGTCACATTTTCTCTGGATTTACCAAAACTACAAAATGACCAATCTAAAATTGTCCATTAGTGCAACTGTCTGAAGGTACTCTAATGGGGAATAAAGGTATTCAAACTGCTTTCCAGTTAAATGTGTACACAACAACCGGTACTTTGGATCTGTCTTCACTAAGGAGGATACAAACAATCTCCCAGATGTTCTAGTGGCCAGAGATCCTAGGGTGACAGAGGAACTGGAGGAAATCCACATTAGGCAGGAAAAAGTTTTGGGTAGACTGATGGGACTCAAGGCTGATAAATCCCCAGGGCCTGATGGTCTGCATCCCAGGGTGCTTAAGGAGGTGGCTCTAGAAATTGTGGATGTATTAGTGATTATTTTCCAATGTTCTATAGATTCCGGGTCAGTTCCTGTGGATTGGAGGGTAGCTAATGTTATCCCACTTTTCAAGAAAGGAGGGAGAAAGAAAACAGGAAATTATAGACCAGTTAGTCTGACATCAGTGGTGGGGAAGATGCTGGAGTCAATTATAAAAGACAAAATTGCGGAGCATTTGGATAGCAGTAACAGGATCGTTCCGAGTCAGCATGGATTTACGAAGGGGAAATCATGCTTGACTAATCTACTGGAATTTTTTGAGGATGTAACTAGGAAAATTGACTGGGGAGAGCCGGTGGATGTGGTGTACCTCGACTTTCAGAAAGCCTTCGACAAGGTCCCACATAGGAGATTGGTGGGAAAAATTAGAGCACATGGTATTGGAGGTAGGGTACTGACATGGATAGAAAGTTGGTTGACAGACAGAAAGCAAAGAGTGGGGATAAATGGGTCCCTTTCAGAATGGCAGGCAGTGACTAGTGGGGTACCGCAAGGCTCGGTGTTGGGACCGCAGCTATTTACAATATACATCAATGACTTGGATGAAGGGATTAAAAGTACCATTAGCAAACTTGCAGATGATACAAAGCTGGGTGGCAGTGTGAACTGTGAGGAAGATGCTATGAGGTTGCAGGGTGACTTGGACAGGTTGTGTGAGTGGGCGGATGCTTGGCAGATGCAGTTTAATGTGGATAAGTGTGAGGTTATCCACTTTGGTGGTAAGAATAGGAAGGCAGATTATTATCTGAATGGTGTCAAGTTAGGTAAAGGGGACGTACAATGTGATCTGGGTGTCGTAGTGCATCAGTCACTGAAAGGAAGCATGCAGGTACAGCAGGCAGTGAAGAAAGCCAATGGAATGTTGGCCTTCATACCAAGAGGAGTTGAGTATAGGAGCAAAGAGGTCCTTCTGCAGTTGTACAGGGCCCTAGTGAGACCGCACCTGGAGTACTGTGTGCAGTTTTGGTCTCCAAATTTGAGGAAGGATATTCTTGCTATTGAGGGCGTGCAGCTTAGGTTTACTAGGTTAATTCCCGGAATGGCGGGACTGTCATATGTTGAAAGACTGGAGCGACTAGGCTTGTATACACTGGAATTTAGAAGGATGACAGGGGATCTTATCGAAACGTATAAGATTATTAAGGGGTTGGACACATTAGAGGCAGGAAACATGTTCCCAATCTTGGGGGAGTCCAGAACCAGGGGTCACAGTTTAAGAATAAGGGGTAGGCCATTTAGAACAGAGATGAGGAAAAACTTTTTCAGTCAGAGAGTTGTGAATCTGTGGAATTCACTTCCTCAGAGGGCAGTGGAGGCCAATTCTCTGAATACATTCAAGAGAGAGCTAGATAGAGCTCTTAAGGATAGCGGAGTCAGGGGGTATGGGGAGAAAGCAGGAACGGGGTACTGATTGAGAATGATCAGCCATGATCACATTGAATGGCAGTGCTGGCTCGAAGGGCCGAATGGCCTACTCCTGCACCTATTGTCTATTGTCTATAACAACTTAACATCCAAAGTAAATTGCAAAGCTATTTAGACAATGGAACAAGAATTTCTTGTTCTTGATTTGTTTTCCTGTCCCCTTCTCATTTACGTTGCATTTTAAAGCTGGTTTTATCAATTTAACTTAAAAGTCCCCAGCTTGAATCACAATGGCAAATGTGGATCCATAATAGATGGCAGGTATGTTCTTACATGAAGACTACAGTAATCCCATGTGCATAGAACTTCTGCATTGCCTGGTTGTTTCAATCCCATGTGCATGGAACTTCTGCATTGCCTGGTTGTTTCAGCACTGAATCCAAAACAGCAATGAAAGATTTTTCTGGCATTATTATAGCTATAAAATTACTCTTTCCATTTGCACAACTGCTTTAGTACTCTGATTTAGTGTCCAAAAGTTTAGGTGTCTTAAATGCCTAAAAATGAAGTTCTGCAAAAGTTATTGCCTTCAAGAGATGGGAGAAATTGAAATAAAAAGTCTATAATATGAAATGCCTTTAAATGAGAGGCTTTGACAACACTAAGTCAGCTGCTCCTAGCATATGGTTGGCATCAGTTGCCTAATGTAGTGAACAGTTAACAAACCTCAAACAATTAATTGGCTGTAAAGACCTGTAAAGATGCAGTAGACAAAAATAACAGTCTTATCTTTTACCCTTGGTTCAGAATTTTAAGCTCGAGTGTAAATGCAATTCTTGGAAGGGAAGTGAACACAAGGACTAATAGTAGCATGAGTGATTGTGTTCCGCCACATGCTTGCTCTGTTATTCAAATAAATCAAGCAGATGCAATTCTGGCCTCAACTCTACTTTCCTGCCCACTATCCAGAATCCTCAATTTCCATCTCAGCCCCCTCAAATAACTAATGATTCAGAATCGATTACTTTCTGCGATGGAGACTTCCCAAGTTTAAGAAAACTTCAATTAGCAAATCCAGATATCTGTTTTAAGTGGCAAATGCTTTATTCCAAGACTATATTCCCTAGGTATAGATTCCTACTGCAGGAAAACAAGCAAACTTTGTAAAAGATCCATTCTCATTCCTCTAAACTCCAGAGAATATGGGCTCAGTCTTTATCCATGACTTAATCTAAGGATCCGTCACTCCACTGTCCATAAGTATACCCTTCCGTAACTGTGACCAAAACTGTAAGCCCTGACAGTTGCAACAATACTTCCTGGCTTTTGCACTCTATTCCTCTGCAATGAAGGCCAACATTCCTTTAGCTTTCCCACTTGCATGCATTTTAAGTTTGTGCTCCTTTGCAATGCCTACATATCCCCAACTACTAATATTGAAACAAAAAATCAACAAAGGGGTAGATCCTGAGATTGACTAGTGAGAGAAAAAAAAAACGAATTCATGGGGACCTCTTAAGAACTGATAAAGGAGAAAATATAAAAATATTTTGTATCACTTTATATAGGAGATACTGAAACCCACCAGGAAATAGTGCAGAAAAACTAGTCCAGAATGACAGATGTGCTGTCAGAAAATTGCATTGGAAAAATTAATCGGAAGGTAGATAAATCCTCAGGAAATGATGATCTGCAATCCAAAGGTTTTGAAAATATAGATGTGGATATATTGGATGCACCAGTTATCTCCTTCCTAAAAGCATATAGATTATACGAATAGTTCCCACAGAGTGGAAGGCAGCAAATGTGGGACCATTATTTATGAAAGATAAAACAGCGAATTAACAGACACCTTATACAAGTCTAAACCTATTAAAAATATACATATTCAAAAAATCATTCAATGCAAGATTAACATGTTAAATGAATGCAGGGTTTGCTGCCACCTCCTGGCTGATTCATTCCATCAGTGAAATGGGAAATAAAACAATAAAGGCCAATGGCATGCTAAGAATGAAAGAGCTAATATTTCATTTCAATTACCTTTCATCTGTTCAAATCAAAGGTTGTCTACCACTTTCTGAATAGTCAATACTCCTAATTTGTTGACCATAGCTATACATTCAACACCATAATCCCAAACAAACACCCTCCCCCCCCATCCAAACTCCTGGACCTAGAAGTCAGTACCCCCCTTTGCAACTGGACCTGACTTCCTGACCCATAGACCACAATCAGTAAGGATAGGCAACAAAACATCATCCATGATAATTCTCAATGTTGGTGCTCCACAAGGGGCTGTGTTCTTAGCCTCTTATTATACTCCCCATACACAAGTATGTGGCCAGTTTCTGTTCTAACTCTATTTACAATTTTTCAGATGACACCACTATTGTGGGCCAGAGCTTTAATAATGATGGGATGGAGTACAGGAAGGAAATAGAGATCTTCATAACATGGTGTCACAACAAGCTCTCCTTCAGTGTCAGCAAGGCAAATGAACTAGTTATTGACCTCAGGAAATGGGGTGATGTACATGCCCCAGTCAAGTGGAGATGGTCGAGAGCTTTAATTGTGGATGTAGCCCAGTCCATTACACAAAACAGTCTCCTCTCCCCCAAAACTTCTTGCTGTCTGCTGTCTTAGGAAAGCAATCAATATGTTCAAGAACCATTTTTATCCTAGTCATTCCCTCTTCTCCCATCTCCCATTAGGCAAAAGATACAAAGGCTTCAAATCATGTAACAAGAGATTAAGGTACAGCTTCTTCCTCGCAGTTATCAGACAACTGAACAGTCCTCCCACAAGGTAGGTTGCAATCCCGATCTTCCAACTTACCTCATTCCAGTCGTTTCACTTTATTTGTTCCGAGTACACGTGATAATAATAAACCAATAGCAAACATTAAAAAAATTAGTTAGTTACCTTCGTACTCGTGGTGGCTTAGGTGGTGGCGAATCAGAAGCGTCAGGAATTAAGGAAATGGTTTGACTTTCAGAACTAATTTCAACCTGTTTTAAGAGACAAAAAAAATTAATGTAAAAACGATTATAAACTGCAAAAACAATAATAATATAAAGCAATTGATTGAGGCTGTATATATACAGTGCACGAATCAGTGCTTGAATCTAAAAAGAAACAATGACAACCTGAACCTAAAAATAAGGGCTAAACAGACTGCAAGCCCCAGATTCATTACCCATGCAAATGGATTAAGAAACATCTTTAAAAAAATCCTGGCAAAACAAAATGGAAATAAGGGAAAAAAGATATACATGGTAAAGATTGACATGGTACATGGAGAGATTCAGTACAAATACCCCTTTAGCTGTAAATTCTGAATAATATGTATCTAAAGCTAAAAGGGAATTTGTCTGTTGTGGAGCAATAAA
Organism: Rhinoraja longicauda; assembly: GCF_053455715.1. NCBI lineage: Eukaryota > Metazoa > Chordata > Chondrichthyes > Rajiformes > Arhynchobatidae > Rhinoraja > Rhinoraja longicauda. The sequence goes on along the minus strand of NC_135975.1, from coordinate 14,747,605 downwards.
TCAAATTTTCAAGCCAAGAAGAACATCATGGTTAAAAGATGTTCCAATATGAAATTTGATTATTAAAGTCAGAGCATGGAAACTGACCCTTCAGGTCTGAACGTCCATGCTGAACAGATTTTACAACTGAACTAGTTGCTGTTTGAAGTTAGAGATGTTGCACTCCAAACTCTCCCAGTTGACTGTGCCTGAACCCCTCTGTCAGTTGATCATCAACTTCCTGACAGACAGGAAGCAGCATGTGAGGTTGGGAAAGCACATCTCGGACTCGCAGATCCTCAGCATCGGAGCACCGCAAGGCTGCGTACTCTCCCCTCTCCTTTACCCTCTCTACACCAACGACTGCACCTCAACACACTCCTCTGTCAAGTTTCTCAAGTTTGCGGATGACACAACCCTGATTGGACTGATCCAGGATGGGGATGAATCTACCTACAGACAGGAAGTGACACAGGCGTCCTGGTGCCTTCGTAACAACCTGGAGCTCAATGCTCATATGACAGTGGAACTGATTGTAGACTTTAGGAGAGCTCCCCCTCCCCTCCCCCCACTCACCATCAACAACACCAGTCACATCTGTGGACCATCCCTACCAAGCATCTTTCTCGCCAATGTCCGGTCACTCTCCAACAAGCTGGATGAGGTAACGCTATGGATCAACACCCAGCGATCCCTGAAAGACTGCTGCGCGCTGATCTTCACGGAGACGTGGCTCAACGCGATGGTTCCCGGGGCGGTGGAGCTAACGAACCGGTCACTACAGCGGGCCGATAGAACAAAGGACGCCGGTAAGAGTAATGGCGGTGGGCTCTGTATGTACATTAACAATGACTGGTGCACCAACCACTCCGCAATAGAGAGCTACTGTTCCCCAGACCTGGAGTACCTACTGCTCAAATGTAGGCCGTTCTATCTGCCGCGGGAGTTTACTGTGGTCATCATCATGGCCGCATACATTCCCCCACAGGCTAATGCTAACCTAGCGCTAGCACAGCTGCACTCGGCCATCAGCAAGCAGCAGGTTGCCCACCCGAAAGGCGCCTTCATTATTGCCGGGGACTTTAATCAGGTCCATCTACGAGCCGCGTTCCACAAATTCCACCAGCACGTGCAGTGCCCTACCAGGGGCTCAAACACGCTGGATAAGGTGTATACCAACATAAAGGACGCCTACAGAGCTCTCCCCTGCCCACCCCTGGGACAATCACTGCTTCTACTGCCCGCTTACAAACCCCTCATCCGCAAGACCAAACCTGCAATAAAGACGGTCAAAATATGGCCCGAAGACGCCACCCTACAACTCCAGGACTGCTTTGATCACACCGACTGGGACCTGTTTGCACAGCAGGCGACCTGCAGTTCTGAGGTTAACTTGGAGGAATACACATCCACTGTGTTCTCCTACATCAACTGCTGTGTGGAGAATGTCACGGAGGACAAGGAAATAAAGATGTTCCCAAACCGGAAACCCTGGATGAATAAGGAGGTACAGAACCTGTTGAGTGCACGCAACAATGCCTTTAAATCTGGTGGCATTTCAGCATACAGTGTTGCCAGGTCAAACCTGAACAAATATATTAAAAGGGCCAAAGACACCCACAGGCAACGGGTGGAAGACCTCTTCAACACCACGGACACCAGAAGCATGTGGCAGGGTGTCAGGGACATCTCTGGCTACAAGAACAGCCCTGCCTGCCTCCACAGCGATATGACACTAACCAACGAGCTAAACACCTTTTTTGCCCGCTTCGAAACTGGCAACACCACCTTGAGTGGAAGAACCCCAGCCGAGGCGGAGGGACTGGTCTTGCAACTGAGCACACAGGAAGTACAACGCGCTCTGCAAAGGGTCAACCCACGCAAGGCTGCAGGCCCGGATGGAGTTCAAGGAAGGGTACTTAAGGACTGTGCGGAACAGTTGGCTGAGGTATTCACCATGATCTTTAACCTGTCACTATCCCTGGCTAAGGTCCCCAAGTGCCTAAAGTCGGCTACCATAGTGCCGGTGCCGAAAAAAGCAAAGATCACCAACCTGAACGACTACCGTCCGGTTGCCCTAACTCCGATAGTCATGAAGTGCTTTGAAAGGCTGGTCCTCTCACACATCAAATCCAGCATCCCTGACTCACTGGACCCGCATCAATTTGCATACAGGGCAAATAGATCCACAGAGGACGCCATCTCTCTGGCTCTTCACACTGTCCTGACTCACCTGGAGAGACAGGGCACGTACGTGAGGATGCTATTCATTGACTATAGCTCTGCCTTCAACACGGTCATCCCCACCAAGCTCATCACCAAACTCCACCAGCTAGGCCTCAGCTCGTCGGTATGCGACTGGATCCTGGACTTCCTGCTGGAGCGACTGCAGGCAGTGAGAATGGGCCCGCACCTGTCCTCCACTATCACCCTGAGTATCGACACACCACAGGGCTGTGTTCTGAGCCCCATGCTCTACTCCCTTTTCACACATGACTGTGTTCCTGCATTCGACACCAACACCATTGTCAAGTTTGCAGACGACACAACGGTGATAGGGCTTATCACCAACGGTGTTGAAACAAAATACAGAGCGGAGGTGCAGAACCTGGCGGACTGGTGCTCTGATAACAACCGGTCCCTAAATACCACCAAGACCAAGGAGCTTATCATCAACTTCCGTAGGTCACACAACGGGGAATAGGCCCCGATCTTTATCAACGGGGACAGTGTGGAGAGAGTGTCCAGCTTCAAGTTTCTGGGCACTCACATTTCGGAGGACATAACATGGTCCAATAACACTGCTGCGCTGGTCAAGAAGGCACAGCAACGACTGTTCTACCTAAGAACACTGAAGAAGTCTGGTCTACCCCAACAGCTGCTGATGACATTCTACCGCTGCACCATAGAGAGCATCCTAACACATGGCAGCTCTGTGTGGTACCTCAGCTGCACGGAGGCAGAGAGGAAAGCTCTTCAGCGGGTAGTCCATAGAGCTCAGAGGACCATCGGAACACAGCTACCAGCCTTGGAGGGCATCTACAACACACGATGCCTCAGAAAAGCCACCAGCATCCACAAAGACTCTCCACACCCCTGCAACAGTCTGTTTGAACTTCTACCATCGGGCAGACGATACAAGGCCTTCTACGCCCGCACCTCTAGACTCAGGAACAGCTTCATGCCCAGGGCCTTAGCTGCTATGAACCGATCCTGCTGAGCCGGATGGTCACATAGCACAGTTGTCCGGCACAGATCTACTTGCACTTTATTCTGTTTTAAAACTGTTACAATTTGTTTCATTGGGTTGTTTAAATTAATACTGACTAGCTAATTAAATTATTGCATCGTATGGGAGGCGCATTCCCAATCTCGTTGTACCCCTGTACAATGACAATAAAGATATATTGTATTGTATTGTCATTTAAGTTCCTTGGAACCATCATCTCCAAGGACCTTAAATGGGCCTTAAATGGGCGGCCACCATTGACTCCACAGTCAAAAAGGACCAACAGAGGATGTACTTCCTGCGGCAGCTGAGGAAACACAATCTGCCGCAGGCAATGATGGTCCAATTCTATACTGCCATCGTAGAGTCTGTCCTCACCTTCTCCATCATGGTCTGGTTTGGCTCAGCCACCAAGCACGACATTCAGAGCCCCCCCCCCCCCATTGACGAACTGTACACTGCAAGGGCCAGGAAGCGAGCGGGCAAGATCATCTGTGACTCCTCTCACCCTGGCCACAAACTCTTTGAAGCACTTCCCTCTGGAAGGCGACTCCGGACTGTCAAAGCTGCCACAGCCAGACATAAAAACAGTTCTCCCCCCCCAACCCCCCCGCGAGTAGTAGCTCTACTCAATAACCAAAAGTCGGTAGTCTCTTTTCGCTCTGGTTTATTTCACTCACTGTTTAAATTGTAATGTTGTATTCTTAATGTTTTAGTGTTTTATACTTTATTCTTAATTGTTTACTGTTTGTTCGTGTTGTTACTTGCGAGCGGAGCACCAAGGCACATTCCTTGTATGTGTACATACTTGGCCAATAAACTTATTCATTCATTCATTCATTCATTCATATCACTGACCTATAAAAACAAAAGCTATCCAGAAGCTGCTGTGTGGAGAGCAGCTGAACTATTTTACATCTTATTGCCTTGTAATATGAATACAAACGGGAAATAATTATCAAATGATCAACATTAAAAGTGCTCAATATCCTTCAAAATGTTAACTGCATCAGCATTAAAAAACATTACCATACATAATGTAGTTACGCACGCATTTATAGAAAATTATACACTCAGATTGAGTACCGCAAATATTCAAAGAAATTTGGTTACTGGACAAAAAAAAACGAACAATAATTATTTTATCAACAGATGGTCGTATTGTATATTGCCATACTACTATTGCAGCCTCTTAACAAATGACTACACTCTGAGAATTATAACATGCAGAACCCTCTTCTCTGTTCCTCTTCATTCATAAAACTGAATTGTTATAGGAATTTGTCCTTTAGCTGCAGCATGTAACCTGCAACAATAGATCCAAGTTATACATTTAGCTGCATCATTGCTTAACAAGGGCAATTCGTTATTTTTCTTGTTAATGAGTTAACAATGGACCTCCTTCTGTGGTCTTGTTTCAATAAATTGCAATGGGATTTTGATATCCAATCGTTAACTGAATTAAATTACAATATATCCATCGCACAGCATAAATGCTTTTGCTGGTCTTCCAAGTCGCACTGTCGTATTCCAAGTGTGTCTTTACTGCTCTGCACTGATGTGAATGCAAGCAATTGTCCCAAATAGGCGACATGCAACTGTAAACCAAGTTACAAAAATGTGTCTTGGATAATTTGGTGGAATAATTTGCATCTGAAAAGGAACACTGGTAAATCATGATTAACAGTAGGCCAGATTTCCTGCCACCCAGTTGCTTTTCCCAGATGTTTAATTACTCTCAGTTCATTACTTTGAAAACCATTATGTCAAAGTCACCACACTGTGAGTGACCACAATTCAATGAACAAGAGGAAACAGGCTTTCCGGAAAATAGCAACCAGCCATCTGCATGCAATACAGCTTTTTTTTTTTAAAGTGACTTCAGGATATATCCAATTTGCCATTTTTATTGAAAAAATGCAAACCTCAATTTTTTTTTCCAACTGGTGATATGAATATCATTAGTCTCTCCCACTCACAAATGTCCGAGATAAAGCTGCATAATGCCACACAACTTCCCAAAAGATTTATCTGGTGTCGTTTGAACAATAATTTTAATGGTACAAAACTAATGTCCACTCCCACAACGAAAAGAGATGAATCACACACTGCAAGGAATGAAAATGAAATGTTTTATTCGCAGTGACTTTCTACAAGTGAGATTTCTACAGACTGTACGTACCGTCTCAGATAGCCTTTCAGCACATCGACTCCTCAGCAATTCCTTTTCAAATAGCTGAGCTATCGCGCGGTGAACGAGCTCATATTGCTCCTGCAAAACAACAGACACTCCTTGATATCTGCATTCAAAAATTTACCATCGTCCACAAGACGAATGAATGCTTTTACAAAATATGATGGAAAGGTGATTTTACTGCACATGTATACAGAGAAAATGAGATTACCTTTAGATCTAGTTTTTAAATAGATGCACAAATATTAATAGCCATCACACATATTCATGACAATTCATGAGTACTGCATTGACAATTAACTTCTATAAATATTCTTAAATGTTTCATCAGCATGATCAAAAATAAACAAAACAGAATGAGAAGCAGCCATGTTTTCATGTGGAACCGTTTATAAATCTACAAAATGGCAAAATGTTTTTCCTGTCCTTTATTAGTTCAGGGCAGAGGAAAATCAACTTGGATTTATGAAAGCACAATCCTGTTTGACAAAACTCTTAGAATTTTATGAGGTTGTGATTATCAGAATAGGCAAGGACAACCAGTGAATGTGCTGCATTTGAACTTTCAGAAGGCCTTTGATAAGATGTCACACAAGATTAAACAAAATTACAGTGCAGTACAGACATAGGCAGAGAAATAACAGTTGAAGTTTGAAGTTGCAGGTTAACATGTTGCTCTTTGGGAGGTCAAATAAAGGGGAAAGTTAACAGCAATGTTACCAAGGGATATTTGGGTCCAACTTCATAACTTCCTGAAAGTGACAAAAGTTTTTAGAGTGGTGAAGGCAGCATATTGTATACTTGCCATCACAGGTCAGGTTATTGAGTATAACATTGCTGCTCTGTAGGAATTTGGTTAGGCCACATTTGGAGTACTGTCTGCAGTTCTGGTCTCCATTACAGGAAGGATGCGGAGGCAGTGGACAGAGTGCAGAAGGATGCTGTCTAGATTCGAGGGAATTGGCTTTAAGAAAAGGTTGGATTGTTTTCTCTGGAGCATCAGAGGCTGGAGGGGAAACCTGATGGGAGCATATAAAATTATGAAGCATAGATAAGGTAGACAATCAGAACCTCATTCTCAGGGTGCAAATGTCAAAGACGAGGGGAGCCAAGGTGAGATGGGCAAAGTTTAAAGGAGATGTACTGGGCAAGTTTAAGGATATTAAGGATATTTAAGGGATAAAAGGTGGAAAAAATAAGTATCACATTGACATACCTTTGTTTGGACTGCAGAATGCCTTTGTGTTCTCATTTCCTGTATCAAATTAAACACACTGAATTCTTCAGGTATTTTCTGAAAGAGAATGTACATTTTGCACAAATGAGAACCAAAATCAACATAATTAAAATCAATTGTTCTAATTTCACGTGCATTATTTCATTATGGACAGATAATTGATGCAATAAGGATTACAACAAACAAAATATGTGCTTCCCAATAGTAATTCAATCAATATCTTATACTAATAGTATACCTTAGTTTAGCATTTCAGTATAATATCCAAAAGCACCATAAAAAAAGAAAATATGATATGAAAAATCAAGAATTCATAATTTATTTTAACAGACCATTATTTTAAGTCCATTGACTTAATTACTTAACCTAGTTCTTTTCTTGCTGAGAAAGGTTTAAACAAGGTCCAAGCTTGGCCCTTCAACCAAAGCCCTTCTCTGGACAGCTATGACTATATTTGGACAAACATAATTATAAACAAATTAGAAAGAATGTATTCACTTCCTTCAAAGGGCGTCACGATGGCGTAGCGGTAAAGCTACTGCCTTGCAGCAGCAGAGACCCAGGTTTGATCCTGGCTACGGGTGCTTGTCTGTATGGAGTTTGTAAGTTTTCCCTGTGACCTGCATGGGTTTTCTCTGAGATCTTTGGTTTCCTCCCACACTCCAAAGGCATACAGGTTTTAATAGGTTAATTGGCTTGGTAATATTGTAAATTATCCCAAGGATAGTGTTAGAATGTGGGGATCGCTGGTCGGTGCAGACTCGGTGGGCTGAAGGGCCTGTTTCCACTCTGTATCTCTAAACTAAACAATGCTTTACGTAAACTTATTTGCATCCAGGTAAAGAGCAGCAAGTATCACAAGTACAAGAAGCTAACTTTTTTTCTCGTGTCACATAAAATATGCCTTCACCAGTCCAGATTAGCATTTTCTTAAATAATTAGGAAAGAACTGCTGATGCTGGTTTAAATCAAAGATGGAAACAAAATGCTGGAGCAACTCAACGGGACAGGCAGCATCTCTGGAGAGAAGGAATGGGTGACGTTTTGGATCGAGACCCTTTTTCAGACTGATGTCAGGAGAGTAGATGGTACAAAGATAAAATGTAGTTGGAAACAGTAAGACTGGGAGGAGAACTGGGAAGGGAATGGAGAGAGAGGGAAAGCAAGGGCTACTTGAAGTTAGAGAAGTTAACGTTCATACCAGTGGAGTGTAAGCTACCCAAGCAAAATATGAGGTGCTGTCCCTCCAATTTGCACTGGGCCTCACTCTGACAATGGAGCCCCAGGACAGAAAGGTCAGTGTGGGAATGGGAGGGGGTGTTAAAGTGTTGAGCAACTGGGAGATCAGGTAGATGTTCAGCGAAATGATCGCCGAGCCTACGCTTGGTCTCGCCGATATACAGGATATGTGTGTTAAGGACTTGACAGATAATCTGAATATTGCTAAAAAAATCGTCTATTTGCAACGAAGGGCAGTAATCAAAACTGTACGATCCAACCTCCTGGAGTTTTTACAGGAATCTTCAACATCCGACTGCTAAGATCCAACTTGCTTTAAAAGGAAACCCATAATATCAGTGCCAAGGGCAGCAAGGTGACATGCCTCAATGACTACCGACCTTTGGCAGTAATGTCTGTGGTATCCAAGTGTTTTGAGAGGTTGGTTATGACGCATATCAACTCCTGCCTTAGTAAGGACCTGGACACATGACACTTAGCCTATCACCACAACAGAATAACAGGGAATGCAATCATACTGGGTCTCCACACTGCACTGGACAACTTAGATAATTGGAAGAACAGCATTTCATATTTCACTTGGGCAGCTTACGGCCCAGTGATATGAAAATTGATTTCTCTAACTTCACGTAACCCCGGCATTCCATCTCTCCCCATCCAAGTTGCACTAGCTTCTCGTTTTCACCCAACATACAGCTAACAATGGCCTGAAGAAGGGTCAGTCTGAAGAAGGGTCTAGACCCGAAACGCGTCACCCATTCCCTCTCTCCTAGATGCTGCCTGACCTGCTGAGTTACTCCAGCATTTTGTGATGCTAACAATGGCCTGTTTCCTTTATCATTGTTACTTATTTTGCATCTTTCATTCATTGTCCTTTATTTCTTTACATCATCATCTATATCTATCGTTTTCCTTTCCCCCGACTAGTCTGAAGAAGGGTCTTGACCCGAAACGTCACTCATTCTATCTCTCCAGAGATGCTACCTGTCCCGCAGAGTTACTACAGTTGTTTCTGTCTATCTTAGACAATTAGAACACGTTCATGAGACTTATGTAGGAAAGAACTGCAGATGCTGGTTTAAATCAAAGGTAGACACAAAATGCTGATGCTGCCTGGCCCTCTGAGTTACTCCAGCATTTTGTGTCTACCACATGAGACTGTTGTTTATCAGCTTGGCGTTCAACACTATCATCCCCTCTAGACAACAAACTCAGGGAACTGGGTCAATATTCATCCCTATGTATGCGAGACCTCGTCTTCCTTGTTAGGAGACCACAATCAGTACGAATTGGCAACCACACTTTCATTTTGATTACCATCAACACTGGAGCACCTCAAGGATTTGTGCTCAGACCCCTTCTCAACTCTCTCTATATCCATAATTGTGTAGCCAGACACAGCTCTAAAGGCCTGAGATGAATAATGGGTAACAATGAGGAAGATAGATAATCTGATTGAATGCTGCCAGAACAATAATCTCTCAAGATTGGCAAGAACAAGAAGTTAGTTGTTGATATCAGGAAGAGAAGGAAAGGGTCCATGAACCCTTCATCGTCGACAAGATGGCAGTGGAAGAGTCAACCGTTTCAAGTTCCTGGACGTTAATATCTCGGAAGATGTGTCTTGGGCCCAGCACATTGATGCAATCACAACAAAAGCTCATCAATGCCTCTATCCAAAAATCTGCCCATCAGAAACTTCCTCATCTGAGGTTATTTGTTGCCACCCAAAGTTGACTTGCCTTTCTTCGCTTCCAGTTTTTTCCCCCACTCTCCCTATTACAGTCTAAAGGGCCCTGACCTGAAACTCACTTATCCATTTTCTTCAGAGATGCTGCCTGACCCACTGAGTTACTCCAGCATATTGTGCCTTTCATCAATACCTCTACTTCCTTCGAAGATTGAGATTTGATATGTTGCCTAATACTTTATCGAACATCTGTAGGTGTATGGAGAAAGCATACTGATTTGTTGGATCATGGCTTGATTCGGTAACTCAAGCACCTAGAACCGAATGAGGCTGCAGAAAGTGATACATTTGCCTGGTCACCAAAGACCCACACTACCCCAGGCATGCTCTCATCTCACTACTACCAGCATGAAGGTGGTATAGGATCCTGAAAACAATGACTTCTAGTTTCAAGAACAGCTTCTTCTCAGCAACCATCAGGCTCTTGAAGACATCACAACACTAACCATAACCATACCTCAACAACTATAATCTACTGTGGACTTAGTTTTGGTTGCATTACAGACTTTGGTTTTGCACTATCTGGTCACTTAGTAAAACTGATGATTAATTTATTGCATTGTTGGATTATCGTATATTTATTTATGCATTATTGCATTAATGGGTTTGTAAAGGTGCAGCAGGTAAGATATCCATTGATCTGTTGCCAGTAACTATGATCATTAAACACACTTGACTCATGAATTAGTTTCCCACCGTTAAGGAGAAATTAGCAGAAGAGATGACTCACCCCAGCTTTGAGTAAATTCCAGGTATAATCAATTGCACATATGGCTCCAGTTCTTCCACATCCAGCACTGTGGGAGAACACAGAATTCCAGGAAATGACTCATTACAGTCATCCTTCATAAAACATAGTGACAACTTCCATCACTATTTGCATCATCTCCATTACCAATTTACAGGAACTTGCATTGATTTTAAGCAATTAAGCTTAAAACTTTGCTTCCCAGCAAGTTAATAATTATATTGTTAAAGTTTAATTTATTAGGTAGCACAGATAAATGTTAAGCTTACAGATCACATACATCCTGGGTTCAACCTCAATGCAAACTCATGCTTTATAAGAATGTAACCCTGCACAATGAGTGTTAAAAATCAAAATTTTCCCACAAAAATTGTATAATTTGGTATGACAAAGCAATTTCCTTCTGACGACGCAATATTAATTAATGCATTACAAAAAGGACAGAAAACATTTTGACTGTCAGCTCTTCCACAGCTTTTGACAAAATTGATCAAACACGTTTTATTTTTAATATTTGTCTTTTGTCATCCGAGTCCATGAGATAACTTTATTTGGTTCCACTTGCTACCTCTAGCAAGGGGATGGGGGAGGTGGAAAGAGGAGGAGCATGCTGGTGTTCTGCGTTCAAATTGCCTAGTCTCAATAATCAACAAATAACATGCTTTTCTGCTATTTACTGCCACTCAGCTGAATATTAAGAGCACCAAAGGTAACAAGTATCAAAGACAACAGTACCATATTCGACCTTTTACCCCTGTATCATTTCTGATGGGTTAGGCAAGAAACAAAGATGAATTTTCCTCTATACCTGCAATGGATGCAAATAGGTACACCTTCATGCTCTTGATATTCTCGCATCAAACTGATCATGTCCAAAATTGAATCAAATGAAGAAGGAACATCATGATCCGGCCAGTTCACATAATGAAACTGATAGATTCTACGAGATTCCTATTGAAGAAATACAGGGTTTAATTTACTATAATTCACCAAAAGCTATTAATACACCAGTTTATCCAATAAAAGTAAAATATTAGTTATATATTGTTCAACCTTATTTGAAACATTCTCACTGGCTACTGCGTGCAAACCGAGTATGCAGGTACAGCAGGCAGTGAAGAAAGCTAATGGCATATTGGCCTTCATGACAAGAAGAGTTGAGTAAAGGAGCAAAAAGGTCCTTCTGCAGTTGTACAGGGCCCTAGTGAGACTGCACCGGGAGTACTGTGTGCAGTTTTGGTCTCCAAATTTGAGGAAGGACATTCTTGTTATTGAGGGAGTGTAGCGTAGGTTCACGAGGTTAATTCCCGGAATGGCGGGACTGTCATATGTTGAAAGACTGGAGCGACTGGGCTTGTGTACACTGGAATTTAGAAGGATGAGAGGGTATCTTATTGAAACATATAAGATTATTAAGGGATTGGACACGCTAGAGGCATGAAAAATGTTCCCAATGTTGGGGGAGTCTAGAACCAGGGGCCACAGTTTAAGAATAAGGGGTAGGCCATTTAGAACGGAGATGAGGAAAAACCTTTTCACTCAGAGAGTTGTAAAACTGTGGAATTCTCTGCTTCAGAAGGCAGTGGAGGGCAATTCTTTGGATGCTTTAAAGAGAGACTTAGATAGAGCTCTTAATGATAGAGGAGTCAGGGGGTATGGGGAGAGGGCAGGAATGGGGTACTGATTGTAGATGATCAGCCAAGATCACATTGAATGGCGGTGCTGGCTTGAGGGGTCGAATGGCCTATCCTGCACCTATCGTCTATTCTCTATTGTCTGTTTAATGGCACAATAAGAACAAGAGAGCATATATTATTTTTTAAAGGATTCTCTTTAAGCAATGCAATTTGATGAGAAATAAACAGGGGATTGACAAAATAAATCTAGGTCAAGTAATGAATCTAGATCAAGAAAATAAGGGAAGATTGGATTGAGTGACTCTGAGAAAAAGCTAATGCAGCAGTTTCATGAAACATGGGTTTTTGGACAAGGCCACAACAGAGTGGAGCAAACTGCTTGGACACGTGCAAATTCGGAGGGCATCTCCTCCTTAACAATTACAATATAAAACTTGCATTTTGACAAAAAAATAACCACCTAATTGCTATTAAGGGAGTAATGTATTTTCAAAAAGCAGTGCCTAGCCTGTCAATACTTAATCAATCCTAAATTAAAGTTCGGGTCCCTTTACCAGTATCAAGACAGAGAGGTGTAGGGATCATAAACTGCACAAAAAATATACCCAAAAGCATATTTTTGTACATGTTATTTGCTATCTCATTACGCTGAGGTTTGCAGGAATGGTAATGTTTTGTTGTAGATAAAGTAAAATAGTGAATGGCACTGATGTAAAAAGATCGATACAGCAAATTGAAACCCATGCATTCATCACTAGAAATTACGTTTAAAAGCAAACAGAGATCTGAGTTAGAAAATATTTTCAACCAAAGAAGTAATGTTTTCAAATATTGATCACAAAAGCAATCAAAAACCCAGAGAGACATAAACAATCGCATAAGAAATGGTCATATTGGTAGTTGGTGAATATATCTGACATCAAATGGCTCCTTTGCTGAAAAGGTAGATTATTGCTGCAAAATTTTCAATGCTATTCCAGTGTCCAGGGCCAACGGTTTGCATGAAGCAATTGAATGTGATAGCAGTTACTACGGTATTGGTTAATGGACACAAAAAGCTGGAGTATATCAGCAGTTTAGACAGGACCTCGAGAGAAAAGGAATAGTTGACGTTTCGGGTCGAGACCCTTCTTCAGACCGAGAGTAAGGGGAAAGGGAAACGAGAGATATAGACAGTGATATAAAGAGATATAGAACAAATGAATGAAAGATATGCAAAAATAACAATGATAAAGGAAACAGGGCATTGTTAGCTACGGACCAGATGAAAACGAGTTACAGACAATGAAACTCACCAGGAGGACAGTGAAACTAGTACAATGACAAAGGTGGGGGAGGGACAGAGAGAGAGGGCATGCAAGGGTTACTTGAAGTTGGAGAAATCAATATTCATACCACTGGGTTGTAAGCTGCCCAAGCGAAATAAGAGGTGCTGTTAATGGGGATGGACAATAAATACAGACTTTGCCAGTGGTGTGCCGGTACAGTGAATGAGTTTGCCATCCACAAATTCAAGAAATGGGTGAACTTTGAACTACACTATCATACGGTTTAAAGTAAACTTATTTCACTACTCCAAAGATTTAACTTCTTCAAAGTTTCTGGATACTTCAATTATTCTTCATCAAATGTAAATGTAGTAAACATCAAATTTCAAAAGGACAAGTTATATGAGGAAAGTAGATTCCCTGCTGATAATGGACCAATACTCACATTCTGAAATTCCACTAATAGAGTCCTTATGAAATAGTCATTCCTTGCCTGTTCCTCCTCCTGGAAGGGCATAAAAAAAAATTTAAAAAATTAGTGACACTAAATTGATATATAGGATCTGGCTGTGCAATTGCAAAAAATCATTAAGTAGCATTAAACAAAGGAAATAATACATGATGTCTTGACATAGAATGCTGTTGTCATTTTTACACATAACTGTTAATTTTTTGAGTTACGGAATGTTATAGTCTCATTCTCAATTCTTGGTTTACAACAACAATGGCTTTGATATGAGACACTAGGTTACCTGAATTAGAAAAATATCAAGTCCAATACATTCACCAAAAAGCATTGCAATGTTTAAGAGTATATATACCATCTCTCCTGGAAAATTTAGCAAATCATTTGAAAATTCAGATAGCTGCATTGTCAGTAATCCAAAATTTTTACTTTCATTGACAACATATGGATGTTTATTTTTAAAGTCTACGTTTCTCTCTACAAAATCTTTTTGGATAGTTAACCGTTAAAATTCTGCTATAACCTAAACATGCATAAAACAAGAACAACAAACATCTTGATGGATACGGCTGTTAGCTACTGGCCTACTGTTTGTTTTTAAATCAGATATTTAAGGAGGAATTTTCAGCCTTTCAGTAGCTTAAATCTGCTAATGACAGTCATTACAAACAAAAAGCTGGAGTAACTCAGCAGGTCAGGAATAGGTGACGTTTCAGGTCGAGACCCTTCTTCTGACTGAGAGTCAGGGGAAAGGGAAACGAGAGATATAGGCGATGAGAAAGAACAAATGAATAAAAGATATGCAAAAAAAGTAAAACGTGGTCTATCTTAGGTTTAAACCAGCATCTGCAGTTTCTTCCTAGTTATTACAAACAATCTAGTTTCCCACCTTTGAATCCATTGGGCAACTGCTGGCTGTGATCTCCGATACGATATGCCTAAACGACTGACATGTGTTGTCACTTTCAATGGCCAATTAAGTTCACAAGCAGAATATTATCCTGCAGACTAAGAACTACTTCAAATTTCTCTTTAACAATTTCCTGCAACCTTCATCAAATATGCTTTCCCATCTTTTGATATTAAAGATAGGATGAAAGTGAATATAATTTACCCAAAGTAAATTACACTAATTTAGCAAAGACCATTAAAAGGGAAAATGTGAAGATGAAAAATTGGAAACGGTGCACTTGGAGTAGAAACACCATCACAAACCAGTTGAACAAAATGTTATTTCTTGACTATGATTTTTATATCCTGTAATTTTTTTTGCTTAATGAATAATCTCTCGGAAATTAGGTGACTGTGGTAAGGTCACAGTTAATGTACATCCCTGTTGAATAAGTCACCGGCTTCTTGACTTAAGATAGCACTGTTGCAATTCTTTCGTTTTTGATTACAAATCTTGGAATTCTTACAATGAGTTGCTCTGCTGATTCACAGGGAAGTAATAAGCAACTATGTCATTTGAGATTGGAATCACTTGTGAAGTAGATAGCCAGCATTATTCCTTAAAGGAATCAGTGAACCAATTGTGAATTTCATAGAATGGCATCTTTCATCAATGTTCCCCTCCCCCTTCCAATTGTCAGTTCACAAGTTACGATTTCCATTGCATAGGTTTGTATATTGGGATTTGAACTTCAATTCTGGTTGCAGTTAAGAAATGCTTCCTACATACATACTACTGTTGCACGATTTGCACACAAAATTTTGTCTAACCACAATTTTTTTTTTAATAACTATTTAACTAAAGCCTGAACAAAGTTAAATGCAACTGTCCTTATTAGTTTCAAAGTAGTAGAGCACAGAACTGGACCCTTCCGCGCATTTTTCTAAGCTGTATGCTGTGATTATTTTGCGGGTTACATCGCCATCCCACTACTGTTTTAACTGTGCTTACGTAGACAGTTAAAAGAAGCCAAAACATTTTTTGATCCAAACCACTATGGTGCAGAGATTCATTGAGATCAAATTATCACTCATCATTATTTCTGTTAATGAACCACTTCCTGTTACTCAAGATATATATTAATGGTTTTGAAACTTAAGATAACAAACCCAATTTGTTTAATCTCTATGGGGCAATGTATTGTGTGCAGCTGAATTGCCTCAATCTGACAATTAGCCCCATCCACTGATTAATTTCTATTCCATGCCTACACCATAACTCCATGGTAAAACAACCATCATCCATCATGATGATAGGGCAACAATCTTATGTCTGCTCTGTACATTATGGATGTGAAACACAAGAAAAAGAGGTTATGTGCTCACTATAGATCCTCGATCTCGGCTTTTTCACGATTATCATCTTTTGATAAACTATTTAAGGAAAGATAAATGGGAAAGTAAATTCTGACAAAGATGGAATCTGTAGTGAGGTTTAGATGAATGGACAAAAAATGGCAGATGGAGCAAAATGTCAGGAAATCTACACCAGTCTAGAAAAGTTAAATATCAGATCACTAAAAACAATGATTCTCCATTATTTAAAATTATTAATCTTGAAAAAAAACAGTAAAATCTCGTCTGAAAAAGATTTCACGCGTCCCATTAGTAAATCTATTATCATTTACCCGTTGCCACCCCCCACCCAAGCACTGACTTCAAGTACAGTAAAACACTCACACAAGTAATCTGAAATTCTCCAAGATGAAGAGCACCATCCCCATGTGGTGGCCAGTAACGCTCACATTTTTTCTGTTGACCAGGAAAGCTAAAATTATTAATATACACTTTTAATTTAAATTGACTTACTGTCTCAAATGAAAATTGGATACAGGAACTTACCCTCCCCATTTCAAACTCGCGGCAAGCCATAATAATTATCTGGAAATAGAAAATAGTAGAATGTCTGATAATTTGTTCAGCAGAAAGCCCAACAGAAAGTTACAACATGGAATGGCTGAATAGCCTCCTATTTGCTGACATTTATGCAACTTCATCCTACCTTCCAGTTTGCTTTACAGCTGTTTTAATTTAAATAAGGCTTTATGGTTATTAATTCCACAGCCAACTAAATACAATAGACAATAGACAATAGACAATAGACAATAGGTGCAGGAGTAGGCCATTCAGCCCTTCGAGCCAGCACCGCCATTCAATGCGATCATGGCTGATCACTATCAATCAGTACCCCGTTCCTGCTTTCTCCCCATACCCCCTCACTCCGCTATCCTTAAGAGCTCTATCCAGCTCTCTCTTGAAAGCATCCAACGAACTGGCCTCCACTGCCTTCTGAGGCAGAGAATTCCACACCTTCACCACCCTCTGACTGAAAAAGTTCTTCCTCATCTCCGTTCTAAATGGCCTACCCCTTATTCTCAAACTGTGGCCCCTTGTTCTGGACTCCCCCAACATTGGGAACATGTTATCTGCCTCTAATGTGTCCAATCCCCTAATTATCTTATATGTTTCAATAAGATCCCCCCTCATCCTTCTAAATTCCAGTGTATACAAGCCCAATCGCTCCAGCCTTTCAACATACGACAGTCCCGCCATTCCGGGAATTAATCTAGTGAACCTACGCTGCACGCCCTCCATAGCAAGAATATCCTTCCTCAAATTTGGAGACCAAAACTGCACACAGTACTCCAGGTGCGGTCTCACCAGGGCCCGGTACAACTGTAGAAGGACCTCTTTGCTCCTATACTCAACTCCTCTTGTTACGAAGGCCAACATTCCATTGGCTTTCTTCACTGCCTGCTGAACCTGCATGCTTCCTTTCATTGACTGGTGGGATTTTGTTTTAAACACTTCTAATATTTATTTTATTCCCAAGTTATTTATCACCCTTAAAGAACAGTGGTCCTTTCTAAAGATCTCCAGTGGTTGAATGTTAACAGTGATTTGACAAAGGGAGTAGTTGATGGAGATTGAAAAGTAAACCTGGGAGAAGTGCAGAAAACAGCCCTTTGGAATGGTGGGATGCTGGAAGGGAAGGTGATGCATCTGTTAGTGGGTGTTACAGAGAACGATCTAAGAGAAGGAACTTATCTATTTGTATGTGTGCAAATACAAGTAGATGAATATGGAGGCTGGAGTGGAAGGTTAGAGCACAGAAGTGTAGTTAATAGAAGAGCATGGTTAATAGCCCTGTCAACTATGGTAGTGGGGAAATCATAGTTAAGAAAAAAGACAAACATTTCAAAAGGCACTGGTGTGTAAAGTCCCATCAGAATCGATGAAACAAAGCGAGAGAAACTGGGAGAAAGGAATAGAATTGTCACAGAAAGCCAAGTTGGAGGAGGTACATTCAGTATAATGGTGGGTGTGGGGTTGTATTAAATGCATATACATTTTAAAACTGTTTCAAAGCATAACAACGAAGGTACGAGTTCAGACAATCAAAAATTGAGACTACTTACTCCAACTTTATATTCCCAGATCATTCTCCAAAAGTCAAGAACAGAATTTGCTAGTGGACCTTGTGTTGCAATATAGGATTTTGGCCCATAAACTCCCTAGAAATATAATAAGAATACATATAAATCAAATTAAAAACCCAACAAAGCACTTCAGTTTCCAAACCATTAAGATAACAATTCTAAATAAATGGTTATTATCCAACAGAATCAGTTATTCCATACAATTACAAAGTGCTCAGCAAGTGGTCAAACTGCGAATAGGAAAGACGCAATTAAGATGGATAGAGTGCAAAGGCTCAAGCCTGAACTATAGGGAGATTGGGCAAGCTAGGACTTTATTGCTTGGAGCACAGGAGGCTGAGGGGTGATCTAATAGAGGTGTATAAAATCATAAGGGGAATACATAGGTGAATGCAGTCCTTTTCCCAGGATAGGGGAATCAATAACTAAAGACCATAGGTTTAAGCGTAGCGTGGAAAGATTCAATAGGAATCCGAGCGGCAAATCTTTCATACCGATATTGGTGAGTAGAAGCAGGTACAAAAACAACCTTGGGACAGGTACATGGATAGGAACGTTTTAGAGAGATATAGGCCAAATACAGGTAAATAGGACAGGTTTTAATTAGGTATCTTGGTCAGCAAGGACAGGTTGGGCTGCAGGGCCTGCTTCCCTGCTCTATAACTATGACTAAATCTAATCTGAATCAAAGCAATGGAATTTTATTTGTTAAATCTATTTTAAAAATACATTGTGAATTATTTGAAACAGAATTAATTAAAAATAGATTGGGTAGATGCACAGAGTCTCTTGCCTGGAGTAGGTGAATCGAGGACCAGAGGACATAGTTTTAAGGTGAAGGAGAAAAGATTTAATGGGAATCTGAGGAGTAACCTTTTTCACACATAGGATGGTGGGTGTATGGAACAAGTGGAGGTAGTTAAAACTGGGACTATACTAATTTTTAACAAACCGTTAGACAGGTACACGGATGGGACAGGTTTGGAGCGATATGACCAAAAAATATATAGAAAATTACTGCAACAAAGGAGGATGCTAGGACCTACAAGAAAAAACACATGAGACTTTGACCCTGAAGGATAACTGCATTACTATGAATAGTCCTCCCTGAGTAAACTCACAAACAAAATATCACAATTCCCCTTTAGCACGACCAAATCTTCTGAGAGAACCACATAAAGTCAAATATAAATTCACAATGTTGTTGTTAATTTATACCACAACAGAAACAAGGTTTGCTAGAATGACTATTGACTCTTATTACCACAGAAAATGAAAAATCATGCTTTTAACACAAACCATAAATAAGTACCTGATAAAAAAAACATAGGCTTTCCCAATTTTACATCTATCAAACCTTAAACTTTATAAAGTACTAAAAATTGCTCTGTGGAATATCAAATATTACCTTAATAAAATTAGCATTAATATAATCTGAATCCTCTTCTGTAAGTTTCAATGCAAGTTTCACCCTACTGTGGTCAACTGTGGTGTGAAGAAGAGGAAAGACATTTTACAAATATAAAGGCAGATTACATACTACTCAAAGTCAATTTAATATAAACCAGCAGTTCTTCATATTGAACCACAATGCATTTTACTGGCTAGAATAGAATAATAAGATATCAGAAATGATAATGACACCACTTAGCACAGAGGCATGAGGCAGGAGCTGGCCAAAATTGACTGGAAGGAGGCCCTAGCGGGGAAGACGGTAGAACAGCAATGGTAGGTATTCCTGGGAATAATGCAGAGGTTGCAGGATCAATTTATCCCAAAGAGGCGGAAAGACTCTAAGGGGAGTAAGAGACACCTGTGGTTGACAAGGGAAGTCAAGGACAGCATAAAAATTAAGGAGAGGAAGTATAACATAGCAAAGAAGAGTGGGAAGACAGAGGATTGGGACTCTTTTAAAGAGCAACAAAAATTAACTAAAAAGGCAATACGGGGAGAAAAGATGAGGTACGAGGGTAAACTAGCCAATAATATAAAGGAGGATAGCAAAAGTTTTTTTAGGTACGTGAAGAGGAAAAAAATAATCAAGGCAAATGTGGGTCCCTTGAAGACAGAAGCGGGGGAATTTATTATGGGGAACAAAGAAATGGCAGACGAGTTAAACCGTTACTTTGGATCTGTCTTCACTGAGGAAGATACACACAATCTCCCAAATGTTCTAGGGGCCGGAGAACCTAGGGTGATGGAGGAACTGAAGGAAATCTACATTAGGCAGGAAATGGTTTTGGGTAGACTGATGGGACTGAAAGCTGATAAATCCCCAGGGCCTGATGGTCTGCATCCCAGGGTACTTAAGGAGGTGGCTCTAGAAATAGTGGAAGCATTGGAGATCATTTTTCAATGTTCTATAGATTCAGGATCAGTTCCTGTGGATTGGAGGATAGCAAATGTTATCCCACTTTTTAAGAAAGGAGGGAGAGAGAAAACGGGTAATTATAGACCAGTTAGTCTGACATCAGTGGTGGGGAAGATGCTGGAGTCAATTATAAAAGACGAAATTGCTGAGCATTTGGATAGCAGTAACAGGATCATTCCGAGTCAGCATGGATTTACGAAGGGGAAATCATGCTTGACAAATCTACTGGAATTTTTTGAGGATGTAACTAGGAAAATTGACAGGGGAGAGTCAGTGGATGTGGTGTACCTCGACTTTCAGAAAGCCTTCGACAAGGTCCCACATAGGAGATTAGTGGGCAAAATTAGAGCACATGGTATTGGGGGTAGGGTACTGACATGGATAGAAAATTGGTTGACAGACAGAAAGCAAAGAGTGGGGATAAATGGGTCCCTTTCGGAATGGCAGGCAATGACCAGTGGGGTACCGCAAGGTTTGGTGCTGGGACCCCAGCTATTTACGATATACATTAATGACTTAGATGAAGTGATTAAAAGTACCATTAGCAAATTTGCAGATGATACTAAGCTGGGGGGTAGTGTGAATTGTGAGGAAGATGCAATAAGGCTGCAGGGTGACTTCGACAGGTTGTGTACATGGCAGATGCAGTTTAATGTAGATAAGTGTGAGGTTATTCACTTTGGAAGTAAGAATAGAAAGGCAGATTATTATCTGAATGGTGTCAAGTTAGGAAGAGGGGATGTTCAACGAGATCTGGGTGTCCTAGTGCATCAGTCACTGAAAGGAAGCATGCAGGTACAGCAGGCAGTGAAGAAAGCCAATGGAATGTTGGCCTTCATAACAAGAGGAGTTGAGTATAGGAGCAAAGAGGTCCTTCTACAGTTGTACCGGGCCCTGGTGAGACCGCACCTGGAGTACTGTGTGCAGTTTTGGTCTCCAAATTTGAGGAAGGATATTCTTGCTATTGAGGGCGTGCAGCGTAGGTTCACTAGGTTAATTCCCGGAATGGCGGGACTGTCGTATGTTGAAAGGCTGGAGCAATTAGGCTTGTATACACTGGAATTTAGAAGGATGAGGGGGGATCTTATTGAAACATATAAGATAATTAGGGGATTGGACACATTAGAGGCAGGAAACATGTTCCCAATGTTGGGGGAGTCCAGAATAAGGGGCCACAGTTTAAGAATAAGGGGTAGGCCATTTAGAACAGAGATGAGGAAGAACTTTTTCAGTCAGAGTGGTGAAGGTGTGGAATTCTCTGCCTCAGAAGGCAGTGGAGGCCAGTTTGTTGGATGCTTTCAAGAGAGAGCTGGATAGAGCTCTTAAGGATAGCGGAGTGAGGCGGTATGGGGAGAAGGCAGGAACGGGGTACTGATTGAGAGTGATCAGCCATGATCGCATTGAATGGCTCAAAGGGCTGAATGGCCTACTCCTGCACCTATTGTCTATTGTCTATTAGCACTAAAATAGAAATATCAAAGACTCTTGAAATGTAATCAGATTACTACTGCAATAAGCAGATATAATGCAATATTTTCAACAGTTAATGGAAACACAGGTTAAAGTAACTTGGGAAGATTCTAACATCTCAACTACAAAACTTGTATAATATTCACCAACTGCAATAAATTACTGATGAAAATATGAAGTAAAACTGCAGTTATTTCCTAAATATATGTTGACTCCTTTCAAACCGCTGAATTTGTAAGTTCTAGTTGTACCAAGATTTTTAGTCAGAAATCAATCTATTGCGCCATGGAACCAATTAGCAGTAATTCAATTCAAAAGTTCCTATTCTCTGCTCGAGCGCGCACAGACATACTTTATGGAATGTACAGAATTTACAGGGCTCCTGGCAACGTTCTCGTAAATCTTTACACTTCTTTCAGCTTCATGATGTCTTTTATGCAGCTGGGTAACTAAAACTGTACAGAATACTGCAAGTGCAACCTCACCAACATCTTGCACAATGCAGTGTAACAGCCCAACTCCTGTCCTCTGTGCCCAGACTAATAAAGGCCATCATATCAAATGCCTTCCTCACCACCTATTCTACCTGTAACATCATCACTTTCAAGGAATTATGTACTTGTGCACTCGAGGGTTCGAGCTGCATGGAAACGTTGGGCAGGTTAAGACTTTATTCATTGAAGCATAGGAAACTGATAGGTGACCTTACAGAGGTGTATAAGATTTTGAGGGCAGGGAAAAGGTGAATTCACACAGCCTTTTACCCCCAGGGAAGAGGAATCAAAAACTAGAGGGTAACGGTTTCAGATGAGTGGGGAAACATTTAAAAAAGGACTTGAGGGACAACTTCTTTACATAGAGGACGATGCACATATGAAACGGGCTGCCAGAGAAAATGATCGAGACAGATACATCAACAATATTTAAAAGACATTTTAATAGGTGCATGGATAGGAAAGGATTCAAAGTGATATGTGCCTAAAGGACACATTTAAAAGGGCATTTTGGTCAATATGAACGAGTTTGGCCAGCACGGATGGGTTTGGCCAAGAGGCCTGCTTCTACGTTGTAATACACTTTGACTTTATTATCTTATTAAATGTAGTTTAGTAAATCTATCAGGGATCATCAACCTAGAATTTTAACTTTCCTTTTCACTTCAGAAACCGGCTACCTTGCTGACTATCCAGCATTTAAAGAATTTAGCCTTTTTTACTGAAAAATAAAATGACTGTAGATAAAGTACTCGGAGAGAAAACTGATGGGCTTAGAAGGGTCAAACTAATAATATCAAATGTGTGAACTTAAGATATTGGATGCAATATACCATACCACACCACAAGTTGGCAGAAGGAAGGGATACACACACAACAAGATGAGAAAAAATTCTGCAAGACAAAGGGAAACTTTACTTAACTGAGAGGACTGTTTAAAAAAATAGCAAATGAGGCAAGAGATAACTAAGGATCAAGCATTTCAGGAAGAAGAATAAACATTTCATCTCTGCAATGGAAAGATTCAACTGGTGCCAATTCCAGTGACTGTTCTGCTCAAGTGCCAGCCATAGTAACAAGCTATTCAATTATAAAACACTTGAAAACCACTATTAATGCCATCCTCAAAAATGCCTGCATATTCAAAGCAAACAATGCATATTAGTCACTTGAATTTCAAATGCAAAACTGAAAACTTACATGGCAAGATATCTTTATATCTGTTCTTCTTCACATTTTCTTCCTTTTCTCCAGTGTTAGTTGGATAGATCTTTTCAGTTCTATACTTAGTTGATAGTCTTCTGAGTCGCTGTTTAATATATAAAATGTCCACATTAATGAACTGATATCCCAACAAATTCTGACAGAAACATGAAAGCATACCTATTTATAATCTATCCTAATAAATGTACAAATAAGTTCCCAGGAGACATAATTATAAATCACTTTTTTACATGAAAAACAATGTTGTAAATACATTTTTGTTTCATATCAGTTAGTAGAATGACAGCACTTCAACCCAATTTCCTGCTAACTTTTTTAATTATTGCTAGAATTGTGGAGGAGATTTTAGTGATTACTGAAGAGGTTAGTAAACCATGATACAAAATACAATTCTTTTTAAAAAAAGCTTTGTGATACGAGAACACAAGCAAGACACAGGTACGGTTAATCTTTATTTACCCATTAACAGCTTGCTAACCCACTTCAGAGAACATTTAAATGCTAATCATTATGCTACAGAGCAATAATAGTGCCAAAAGGTTATCGCCCAGAGGACACTTCAGGATTTTCAAGACACAATGCTTGTCTCTTGTTTATCATGACTAATAAGTACATCACAAATTAAAACTAATTTTAATTTCCCAACATGCCCTTATGGGATTTGAATGCATGTCTCCATATAAATAGTCCAGGCCTCTGACTTACACATCTGTCCTGACCAGTATACCTACCCCGAACGGCATGTGACAGTGAGTGGGTAAAAAGAGAAGAAAATGGACATGTTAGAATAGATTCACAATGGCAGTGATCGCCAAATCCGGGTGACAATCAAATTATCAAATCACAGAAGCCCAAAGAGTTGCATACATTTTTCCACTGTACTAATTCCTCAGTTTGTTGCTCACATAATAACTTTGCCAGTTACTCTGAAGATACCATACAGGAGAAAGCTACAATTCTCAATTTCAACTAAATTACTCAATTTTACTCTACATTGAAATGCAATTGATTTTACAAAAATAAGCAAAGCACATCATGCATTGATGTATGAAAGTTCATTCTTAATGCAAATCAATCAACATTGCAAAAATTGAATACTAATTGTACCATCTACCTGAATACAGGAACCATTTTTCAAAGTGTCAGAGCATTAAACTGGTTCATTCTGAACCAAACCACCAGGACTCAACTAAAACCAAATCAGACAAACCAGGTTGATTGAACTTTTGAATTTGAGAGTTTCAAAAAACATCATAACAAAAGAGAGAACTGGAGGACAAAGAGGACAACTCTTCTTGTGGTTGAACTACCACAAGGATTCAAGAATGAGCAGGAATCTGTATCTGATAACTTAATTTTTCCACATTATTCATTGGCCATAAATACAGTAGACACTTTATTAAAACAGTACAATTGATAAAACACCAGGTTAAAATTAGCATCAGATTAAAGTATTGCAGCATCAATTGTTCACATTTTAAAATGACAAAAAAAGATTACAATCTTGAAATCCATGTGTCCAGATAACCAACACCGGCTCAGGTTTCAGCTATCATCAGGTCAATTCAAAATTAATATTATTCATGCCAAGATTTTGCAGTACTTGGTCAAATATATTCATAGCTGAAAATGGAGTCGTAAATTACATACCAAAAAATAAACCCTTCCAGCCCACCTTGTTCGTGCTGACCATGAGGCTTATCCATGTTAATTAATTTGCCTGCATTATGCCTATATCGCTTAACACCTTCCCTACCCAAGAACCCATCAAAATGCCTTTTAAACATTGCATCTGCCTCCTCTGACAGCTCGTTCCAGATAATGCTCCAGGACGGCACGGTGACACAGTGGTAGATTTGCTTCTTTACAGCACCAGAGACCCGGGTTCAATCCTGACTATGGGTGCTGTCTGTCTGGCGTTTGTACGTTCTCTCCGTGACCTGCGTGGGTTTTCTCCGAGATTTTCGATTTCCTCCCACACTCCAAAGACGTACAGGTTTGTAGATCAATTGCCTTGGTATAAATTATACTGTACAATTGTAAATTGTCCCTTGTGTGCATAGGATAGTGTAAGTGTGCGGGGATCGCCGGTCGGCATGGGCTCGATGGGCTGCAGGGCCTGTTTCCACACTGTATCTCTAAACTAAACTACCGTCCTCTGTTCGGAAAAATTCACCCCTCAGACTTTCTTTAAATTTATCCCCTTTCATCTTTAGCACATGTCCTCTAGTTCTACTCTAGTTATCCTGGGAAAATAACTATTTATGTTCCTCAATATTTTAAACCTTCAAGGTCACCAACCTCTCAGCCTCCTGAGTTTACACAAGAATAATCCCACCCTTCCTAATCTCTCCTTTTAAGTACAGATCTCCAATCTAGGCAACATCCATGTGGAATCTCTTCTACACTCTCCCTATTCTACCAGACCCTTCCTGCACTGTGGCCACCAGAACTGTACACATACATCAAATGTGACCTAACCAATTCTTTATACCGCTGCAACGTGACATCTTAATTCTTTTTCCCAATGCCTCAGTTCTCTAAAGGCAAGCATACGAAATGCCCTCCAGTACCCTATCACCCGAGTCATTACTTTCAGGGAGGTATGAACTTGCACCCCAAGGTTGCTTAATGCATCAATGTTTCCAAGATGTCCATTCTACAAGTCCTACCAGGAAATTACTTCCCAGGATACATTTCTTAGTTGTCAGATTTAAATTTCACCTGCCAGCGCTCTGCCCAACTTTCCAGCTGATCTATATCAAGCTATATCCTTGGACAACCTGCTTTGCTATCTACCATTCCATGATTTTTGAATCATCAACAAACTTACCGATCAGATTGTCTACATTCTCATGGAAGTCACGCAATAAATAAGAAAACAAAAGATTCCAGCACCAATCCCTACCACCACGTACTCTCTCTCTCTCTTTCCCCTTCCCCCTTCCTCCCCCCTCCCTCCCCCTCCCCCCACCCCTCCCTCCCCACCCACCTCACCCCCCCTCCTTCCTCCTTCCTCTCCTTCCTCCCCCTCCCTCCCCCCCTTCCCTCCTCCCAAGGCAATTTTGGATGCAATTTACGTCAACCTTACCCTCTGGACCAGCCTACATGTCAAATGCACAATATTGTCAAAAAGCCTTGATGCAATCAATGCAAAATGCTCTGCCTTCATCAATCATCATATTTATCCCCTCCTCAAACTCAGATTTAGGAGACATTTTTTCCTTTGCCTGTTCAAATGAACATAAATCCTTTCCCTCACAATCTTATCCACCAACCTCCCTACCCCTGATGCAAGGCTCACCAGCCTGCCTTTCCAGGCTTGTCCCTTTCACCCTTTTTGAATAAGGGGCCAACATAAACTGTGGTTCTGAAAATTTCACCCAATGCATACGCTACACTTAGTGTGGGTGTGAGACCTATGACAAACATAATTAAAGTACAGAAGGTGTCAGGCTTTGATAAAACCTACGAGTAGATAGCATCTCCAAGAACATCTGTAAACATGCAAACCCTAGGACAATACACCCTTGACATGACTCAAGGGATATGCAAATCTGAGAAAATAACTGAGATGTACGTGTGGCAATGTACTGTTCAATTACAGTGCAAATTTGCAACTGCAGCATCTAGTCGTAGTATACCGACATGGAAAGTGGGCACTCAGCCAAAAGGATGACAAATAACAATCAACAAGCTATCTGAAACCAGGGAGCAAGCAACCTAGTGTATCATGTCGAAATCCGGTTTAGTTGAGTTGCACACATTAGGAAATAGGTTTATGCTTTAATGTTGTAAAAACAATGCATGAACGAATCTAGAAAATAAAGGAAACAGCTGGAATGAGAGCATGTGCACAAATATAGCACAGAAGGCACTAGGGTCAAGCTTCCTCACGGATTAAGCAAGCTTAATGTTTCCTTATGCCTAATGAATACTTTATGAAGATTAATTAATTCAATTTTGCAAGAAATTACAGGACCACCAAAATGCAAGCAATGCATCCTCAAGGATATATCTTATTAAACAGAATGAATAAAACTCCAGTTCTTGCTAATAGCACAAAACGGAGCATTCCAAAACTAAAGTAAACCATTACCCAAAAATATTATTTTTTAAAAGCTTATCAATCTACAAATTGGACCTGCAATGCAAACTGACCTTAGTCAACTTATGCCAACAGCTAAACAGAGAGATAAAGCAGACAGATCCTAAAAAATATTCAATAGATTCACAATATTACACTGAATCAACAATACACAAAAAATGATCAAAGTTGTGGCTTGGTAGAATTAATTTCAGTTTCCTTCTTTGGAGGACATCAAGGAATAGTAAGAAAATTAGGGGCAAATATCCTCTCTCCCAACAAAAGAACCTCAGGATGAAATTTCTTGTATGGGTGTAATCATTTTTTAACTGATGTAATAATGCCAATTCTATATTTAAAAACTGCTTTCAGTTGATTTTGATATATAAGGCTCATGACCTGCAGTCAATTAAAGTCACACCAGTGTGCCCTGCTTTATAATTAATGTAAAAGTGGGACTATTACAACACTTCGAGAAACACACAGGATTAGACTTCAACTGACTGTTCCTTACTACAGGTGTAAATTATTCATATTATTCTGACCATGATGAGATCATTCAAGTGTGAATAATGGTCAACTCCATATGTTGTAATTATTTTAAGCATGATTTTGTTAAAAAAAATAGTTGATACAAAATATATATTGATAGAGGGGTTGTGTAGAATTGGAGGAAGTTGTGAAACCAGAAAGGTGATAATCACAGCAACTTTCAAACGTTATTAGAGCAAGCGAAAACAACGATAGAATCAACATTAAAGCTATTGCTCTATTATAGCTACAAAAAGATTCTATTTACTCACATATATTAATAAAAGGTGGCTATGTTTGTCCACATTACCAGAACCCAAAGCATCTGCTCAGTATTTACAAAAGATCCAAACCGAAAATTCTATACTTTGAATTTCAGTCAGGGTTAGAGATCTTTAATGTAGTGTATTGATATGTATTCTATATTGTCAATATAAAATAAGTTTTAAAATTAAGTTTAATGAGTGGCATACTAGTAGAGTTATTGCCTTTTAGTGCCAGCAGTCCAAATGTAAACGTGACCTCCTAGACTAACCGTCTGGAGTTTGCACATTCACTGACTGAAGATTTTTTTTTCAGGTTCTCCAGTTTCTTCCCACATTCCAAAGGCAGATGGATTAATAGGTTACATCACTTCCAACGTGCAGGTGGATGGTAGAATCTAGATGGGAGTTAATGGGAATGTCGAGAGAATTTGACACAGTAAATTGTGTGAGAGCTGACACAGGATTTGATGGGCCTCTATCATAAGGAAATGTGGAAGATAAATGAAACTATTTATTATCCTCTTGGATTCAAACAGAAAAGTTGTGTTTTAAAATTAACTTCCACTCTGCCAACCATATATAAAATAGTTCATCTTAAATTGACACTGATCCATTAGATATACAATTTTTTTCCCATTTCTGCAAAGCCATTTATCTTTAATTCAACACCCTCAAACCATTTACTAAATTCAAAGATTATCTGTCCTAATACTTTAGCCATGTCCAACTCAAGCTGTTATTTTACACAAAAGGTCAAGATGCAATGATAATAATTAAAATTGAAGTTACAAGTAAAATAAACTCTCATACATGCTATTATAAACCCCCAAACAACATCTCTGAAAAAATATGCCAACTTAATTTCAGCTTGACAAAATTTCAGCACAATATGAACAGGAATTGCATCATGGCTATAATGAATGAAGGGCGAGTAAAATAAAGTCTTCAGAGGGACTTTCTCTGTTCATGAAGTAAGCTTCTTTCTAAAATCCAATGAACATTATTTTGTTCAGTAATTGTTTACACAGTGGTTCACTGCTATAAATATAAGGTGGTACAATCAGAAATAGATTGGAACTTGCTTATTCAAGCAGCCAATAATCAATACTGATAATATTGCTATTTTAAATAAAATTGAACTTTACTAAACCCAACTATGCCACGGGAAATACAAGAGTACAGGTGCCACGCACATTCTAAATACCAAACAACATCATAAGGGAAAGCACATCATATAAACTCTCAAATTAGTTTTAGGATAAGGGTCATTTTCTAATAACAGAACATGCTAAAGTACTTTCAAAAGTTCTTTCGTAATAATTAATGAGAGAATTCAGATCATCTTAGCTCATCCCAGAATCTCACCACCTAAACATTTTAAGTTTAAAAGCTGTTGGCTACGATGAATTTCTGTTTTAGCCTGAAATGTCATCACCAGTTTGAACTTGTACCCAAATGACCTGATCGAAACGATACCTCCATGCCCTCCAGAAATGCTCACAAAGTGCTGGAGTAACTCAGCGGGTCAAGCAGTATCGCCAGAGAAAAGGAATATGTTACGTTTCTGGTCGGGTCGAGGCCCTTCTTCAGACTGAGGAACTGAGCGAAGTCATGAACTCCTTGCACCCCTAAACACTTGAACTCCCCTTCTCATTCCCATACTGACCTTTCTGTCCTGGGCCTCCTCCACTGTCAGAGTGAGGCCACACACAAATTAGAGGAACAGCACCTCATATTTCACTTGGGCAACTTACAACCCAGACTGGAAAATCTCG
This sequence comes from Rhinoraja longicauda, assembly GCF_053455715.1. Taxonomy (NCBI): domain Eukaryota; kingdom Metazoa; phylum Chordata; class Chondrichthyes; order Rajiformes; family Arhynchobatidae; genus Rhinoraja; species Rhinoraja longicauda. Next base: position 14,717,249 of record NC_135975.1, on the reverse strand, counting down.
AGTGGGTTTAACTTCAGTGACGCTAATTAATGATGAACCATCTTTGGCTCGGAAAATTATAAATGTGAAAACTCATTCCTTTAGAAAGAAATTCATTTTGGAATTATTTTAAGTTAAAATAATTTTATGCCTACCTTTATATCCTCCCAAATGTTATTTTTATTTTGCTTTCTATATATAAATTTATTTTTCCAACATTGAACTTTCTGGTTCAGACGTTGCATAAATCTGACAGTTCCTCAGCTGGTTTGGTTGAAGAACCTTGCTGTTTCTTGGTCTGTTCTAAAGATGTGCACTACAACTCGCTAGATTAAAGAAAACCTGGAAGGTTTACAAACCTTATCCTTTTGTGGCTGACTTCAATATCTATACCTTCACACCGCAGTTTGTGGTGTGCATCTTATACACAAAATTATCAGGTGCACACCACAAATTGTGGTGGTGCACATCACATCACATCACAAACTGCGAGTCTTTGGCTCGGAAAATTATAAATGTGAAAACTTATTCCTTTAGAAGGAAATTCATTTTGGAATTATTTTAAGTTAAAATAATTTTATGCCTTCCTTTATATCCTCCCAAATGCCATGAGGAAGGAGTGCTACAAAGGTTTACAACATTTATTCCTGGAATGGCGAGATTGACACACACTGAAAATTTGAGTCATTTAGGCCTCTATTCACTGGAGTATAAAATTCGAACAGGACTAATCAGATAAGAGTAACAGTTAGAGAATCTAGAACTAGGGATCTAAACCTCAGGATACAGGATATACTTTAGAACCAAGATAAGAAGAAATTTATTCACAGAGGATAATGAACCCGTGGAATACTCTGCCGCAGAAGGCAGTTGAGGCAATGTCAATAAATATATTCAGGAAGGAGATATTTTTCTTAATGCTGAGAAAGTTAAGTGGTGTGGGAAGGTGCTGAAAATAGAGTCCTAAAGTGGGTGATCAGCTCTTATCTTGCTGAAGTGGAACAGACCCAAAAGGGCCACATGGCCTACTTCTGCTCCTATTTTTGTGTCTATATTTTTATTTACATAGAAGCTGAAGGAGAGGTCAAGATTTCAAAATGAAATGATTACTTCTGTGAAATACTATTGTTTGAATTGTCAGCACTATTTAAATACATATACAGAACACAATTGTCAATTACCAGTTGGACTGCAACCATTAACTACAACTGCCCATTCAAACCATGCCAAAAGACTTGTTAAAATTTCACACTGTATTTCTGTCAAAAGTACAATATCATGTAAATTAAGTGGCTTGATAAAACATACAACAAATACAATAGTTTTCTCAGATTGTTTTTGTAAACAAACATCACACGTATTTGAAATAGATTTTGTAACAAAAAGGACATCAAAATATTCAAGGAGGCAATTTCAACATTTTAACAAAATGTTATTGTGATTTTTAATCATGCTATTTGTAGAGCTAAAATAGGTCAATGCTCTAGTTCTCACCTACTCACTTCTTTAAAATTCAGGTTACAATAGCAATTTTCATAGCTTAACATTTTTCCTCAAAAGCAAATTATGCAAGGTCAAACATACTATATAGTAGTACTCTCTAAAAATGAAGTACTCGTGTTTTGTCCAAACATTCGCTGGCGATCATAGCTCAACTGATTCATTAGATCTAACTTTAGACATTCTAAAAAAATGCAGAGTCACTTCTGAACGGGAACAGGTCATCAATTAAACAATCCATAACTCCTTTAACTGAATTCTTGACATGTAGTGGTGTCCAAACCACCAGATACACATTTCAGAATTTTCTAAATATTGTATGGACCTAGTTGCTAATGGGTGTAAAGGAAACTAGTGTTACCAGTGATAGATAAGCAACATATTCAAGGCAACATAAACAAAATTCCACAGATAAATTTTTAACATTTTATTCGTTAAAAAATATTTCCTATAAAATTCAGTTCTGGTTGATCAGGCAAGTTGGTTGCAATTTTAAGAATTCAAATCTGCAAATGTTAATAGTGTAAATCCACAAGTTAATTAAAAAAACAGGTATTCAAATCATTTGACTAAAATGAGAACATTCATTTGATTGGGCAGTTCAATGTATATTCCTTATTAAGGGGTTGGAGTGGAGTCAATCAGCAAGTAGGGGACGACTACTTACAAGGAGTATGACCAGCGAGTGGTGCTTGGGATGAGGGGTGAAGAGTTTCATTTTTTAGTTTAGTTTAGGGAGACAGGGTGGAAACGGGCCCTTTGGCCCACCGAGTCTGGACTAACCAGCGATCACCGATACACTAGTTCTATCCTACACTCTAGGGACAATATACAGCAAACCTGCGCTTCTTTGGCATGTGGGAGGAAACCACAACACCCGGAGAAAACCCACGCGGTCACGGAGAGAACCTACAAACTTCGTAAATAATAGCTTTCGCAATCAGTTTCGAATCTGGGTCTTTGGCACTGTAAAGCGACCCTACTGCCTCGCCACCATGCCGAAAAGAGAGTGAGCACAATGTTGAATGGACAGCAGTGCATATCTATTGCAGCATTCAAATTTAATTACACAAAATTATATACAGTAGATGGAAAAAAACAGGTTATGTGGCCACATGGGATTTTATGCTCCATTTGAGCCTTCTCCTATTTACCTTTTACTATCAATACAACCCTTTATTCAAGGGTGGCAAACATAATGGCCTGCAAATTAAATTTGGCCTGTGGCAAACATATGGATTACTATGAAAAAGATTGAATAGGCACCTCATGTTTTACGTGGGAGTTAAAGGTTTGAAAAATAGTGCGTAAATCAAAAAGTGTGTAAATCAAACACATGCCTGGCACCACATGCAACTATGCTGTCAATTGAAATAAATGAGGTGAATCACATCATAAAGCTTTCCCCTCCATCTGTACAATGCTTTAACTGAAATGCATGATATTACCCATTGGAGCATAAAACTGAGATAATTACCCATTTATGCTTTATAGTTGGAAAGATATATCCCAAAGGCAGGTAGACAAAATGCTGGAGTAACTCAGCGGGACAGGCAGCGTCTCTGGAGAGAAGGAATGGGTGACGTTTTGGGTCAAGACCCTTCTTCAGATATCCCAAAGGCAGATTCATTTAAACGTATAATCTAATAGCTGCAGAGTTTATTTGAGTTTTCTTTCTGTTTTGCAAAACTCAACTGACAAGGTAACTTTGAAAGCTGATGTGCAAGTTTACCAGGCATAAACTTGAGCATGCTATTCGGAAAATAGGAGCATATAAATTAAACTTCAGTAGTAATTAGACAAGCGTGTTATTCTAAAAACGCGTAAATCAGACACACATAAAATGAGAGGTGCCTGTACTCCAAACAATAAGGTTCCAATATTTTCCTATACAATGCTCAAGGCAAGCTCTGTAGTTGAACAAATTCTTCCTCTGTAATATCCTGTCATGAGGAAGTGAGTTGTGGTAAAGGTTTGTAGAGGAAGCTGGTCACAATGTTGGAGTCAGAGGGGAAGCTTAATATTAAGAGGACAATTGACCGAAAGGGGTCAATAGGGGGAAGAGATGGAGGAAAATGGCCAAGGCAGTCAAGGCACATAGTGGAAATTCTCAAAATGCCTGGACCTAGGAATCAGCACCCGCTTTTCCCACAAGATCCTTGACTTTCTGACCCATTGACCAACAACAGTAAAGATAAATGACAAAACATCCTCCTCAATAATTCTCAACACCAGTGCCCACAAGAATTCATTCTCAGACCGTTACTATACTCCCCATACACTCATAACTGTGCAGCCAAATTCTGCTCAAACTCGATCCACACATTTGGAGATGACACCGCTGAAGTGGGTCGGGTCTCACACAATGACGAGACAAAATACAGGAAGAGGAGATAGGGAGCTTGGTGGCATAGTGTCAAGGGAACAACTTCTCTCTTAATGCCAGCAAGATGGAGGAGCTAGTTATTGACTTCAGGAAGCAAGGTAGAATGCATGTCCCAATCAACACAAAATGCACCAAAATGGAAATCATTGAGAGTTTCCATTTTGCATAATATCATTAAACATAAATAAGCATTTCCATTAAGCATAAATATCAGAGACCCGGGTTAAATCCCGAGTATGGGTGCTGTCTATATGGAGTTTGTACGTTCTCCCTGTGACCGCGTGAATTTTCTCCGAGATCTTCGGTTTCCTCCACACTCCAAAAACATACAGGTTTGTAGGTTAACTGGCTTGGGTTTGTATACTTGGTATAAATGTAAATTGTCCTTCGTGTGTGCAGGCTTGTGCGGGGATCGCTGGTCGGTGCGGGCTCGTTCAGCAGAAGGGACTGTTTCCGCGCTGTATCTCTAAATTGAACTAAAATAACTAAACTAATACCAAAGTTAAAGGGAAGAACACCTCTGCTCTTCTTCAAACATACATCATGGGAACAGAATCAAAGGTGGCGCATGGACTGCCTGGCCTGACTGGTGGAGAGGGGCACCGCACAACTATTAATTGTGAGCGTGGCATTTTGGTAGCAAAACAACCTACCAAAATGTCACACTTAACATTTCTTAGCATTAAATTGCAGTCGGCACCTCATTCTCCAGCAGCCTGTTTGTATCTCCTTAAAGTCTACCTATTCTCTGCACATCTCACCTACATCCAAGTTGTATCATCTACTACAGTATTTTGAGTTCTGTATTCTCTCAAGATTCATGGCCGTTTCCAAATATCTCTATTTTCCTAGCTTCATGGCCAGTAGCATTTCTATTCCCCACAAATTGAAACATTAGAGTAGAAATCGGTGTTCAATCACTTGTATTAAGAATACACAATTCCAAGTAGTTTAATCATAAATTTAAAGTTCATTGATGTTCATGTCAGAAATGCATATGTTATTATACTCAGTGCAAGGATTCACAGGAAAATTTCTATCTTTTTGTGTTCAATATTGTAGATCCAGCTTGCGTCTATTAATCTATCTAAAGATAAAAGGGGACTGAACCCTTTCCATCTCAGTCCACACAACACCAAAGTAAATACCAGATTATTAATGGAATTTAAATTCCACATGGTTAAATGTAAACACTCTGGAGTGTTCCAGGGCTCTGGACCACTGAACTAACAAATTATTTAAAATTATGTGGATAACTCTTTCAGAGATGACAAAGAATATATGAAATACATAGTTTACCGCAATATGTTGAAGCACAACTAATTTGAAGTTCATGGCAAAACAAAGTACAAAATAAATAGTTTGTAATGAATACAGGATTTGACTTCCAGAAATTAAATCAGCTTATAGTCAACTACTAATTGCTATTTTAAATATATCTGTTTAAATGACAGTTGTTTAGACCAAAGAAATATCCTTTTTATCTCTCACAACAACCCCCACATTCTGGCGCATTATCTTGTATGACCACAAGACTTAATTTCCTTTAAACGAAGATTATTTGTCCAATGGTTTATGATAAACCAAGAGTCTATATCAAGAATAGTAAATGTTTTCACATACTTTTAGTCTTCTAATTAAAACTTTGGTATGGTGGAAAGGAGAAATAGGTGGCAGCAATTTCTTTCACCTTTAGTAGAAACAAGGAACTGCAGGTGCTGGTTTACACAATACAACAAAGTGTTGGAGTAACTCAGCAGGTTAAAAGCATATCTGGAAACTATGGATAAGTGACGTTTCGGGTCAAGACCCTTCATCAGTCTGAAGAAGGGTCCCGATCTGAATCGTCACCTTTCCTTGTTTTTCTGACCCGCTGAGTTATTCCTGCTTAACAACAAAAATTACAATAAATTATCAATTATATGAAGCACACTAGACCATCTCCTTTAAACTTTGTTCCTCTCACCTCAAAACTGGGTGCTCCAGCATTAGATTTTTTCAATCCCAAGAAAAAGGTGCTGACTCTCAATCCTATCTATGCTTCTCATAAATTTTATATACTTCTATCAATTCTCCCTTCAGCCTCCAGCATTTCAGAGAAAATAATCCGTCTGTTCAATCTTTCCCTGTACCTAATATCCCCTAATCCACGCATTATTTTGGTAAAGCTCCCCTGCACCCTTTCCATAGCCTCAACATCCTTCAATAATCGGCACTTCAATAACTTGATGGTTGACGGGAAAAAGCCGTTCTGAAACCTGGAAGTGATTGTTCTCAGGCTCCTGTACCTTCTTTGATGGTGGCAATGATAAAAGAGCATGGCCAGGGTGGTGTGGGTTTATGATGATGCTATCAGCTGGCTTCTTGAGGCAGCAATTCCTGTCGATCTCATACTGATGTTACTTTTAACAGAAATAGCTGTTGTAGAACATTTCTAATTCGTCACTGTTTGCAATACAATAACATTGTTTTAAAGTGTTAAGCCTTACGACCTTGCTATTGGAATAGCAGCCACGACACATGAAATTAGATGATTGCAAGAATTTTCATTGAAATAGCAGAAAAAGATAAAAAGGTTACCTTGAATTTGAATGCATTTTTTTATGAATGATATAATGTTGGCACTGAGGCTCATAAAATTTGGCACTGTAATCTCTCCAATATAAGGAATGAATTCAATTATTCACAAAGGATGCACCCAAAATAGCAACTAATTTCCTATGACTGTTAGTTATTTACAGAAGGGGGGTGGGGGCAGCGAAGGAGTATTTCAAAACATCCAGAAATCCTCATATATTGCAATGGTTAAACACCAGCTCCTTATAATCTTCCCTACCTATCAATGTATTTCACACCATAATGTGATATTTTTACTTGCAATCTAATTTTTGAAAGGTAATAAGGTTCCAGAAAAAACTGATGCAGCTAACCTCCAGTAATGTAACATGCACATTTTGGGTTATAAAATGATACTGCCTATGAGCACCTAATGGGAAATAAAGTAGTTACTAATTAGATTTACTAATTCATTACTTGCGAAAGATGTACACAAATCTGTGCCTTTTTGCAAAAAACATAGGCTTTAAGCCAATACTCAACTCTGAAGAGGTGCCCCAATCTAAAATATCACCAAACCATGTCCTCTAGAGATGCTGCCTGATCTGCCAAGTTACCACAGCACTGTGTTTTTTTTGTAAATCAACATCTGCAGTTCGTGTCTCCATCTTATTACTCGAATACAAAGACTATTCCAATGATGGTACTATTCTCAAGAGTTTAGCGCTGAATTTAGGCCAAAAAAACACCAAACTAGTTTATTCTAGAAAGGATACAGAGCTTTGGAAAAGCGGGGGCAGCACATGGATTTTATAGCTCTCGTGAATCAAAATTCCCAAGAGATATTTATTAAAGAGAAAAACAAGATGAAGGCACAACAAGTTATCAAACCACAGACAACATGCGATGAAAGGTAGAATTAGAGATTAATTGTTAACTTGGAAAATTCCTAGCTGCTAACCCAAATCAAGATTCATTCCTTGAATAGAGTAGATGGCTATTTAATGGTGTTTATATTATGCACATCTTAATGCCACAGGCACATTCAAAGAAACATTATTAAACCATTTGACATTTAAAACAGTGGACCAAAAGAGTAAAAGGGTAGGTTTTAAGTAGAAGCTTTAAGAAATGAGATAGAGGAGGAAAAGCATGGGAAAGAATTCCATGGCTTAAATGGATGAGCAGGAAGACACAATTCTAAGTGTGAAATTTCCTCAAAAAAATTGAATTTTACAGAAATTATGAATGAAGCAACAGAAGAATTAAGAAAAAACAAAACATTTTGAAATATAAGCATTGGTGGATCAGGAGCAAAGAGATAATGAGCAAGCAGGTGGGGATGGAGGCAGTTGGAAGTTTGTACAAGTAGGAACACAGGCACAGTCCATGGACACATTGAAGTTTATAAGTACAAATTCATAAGCTAATCACCTGCCAGCTCGCTTTGCCACCTGTTTCAATTTTATTTTGTTAACATCCCAGTAATCATCCATAATATTCATGCTACACTTATTGACTGCCATTTCCTTTACTGTTTATATTTTGGAAGTGGAGACAATCAGACTGAGATTGTATGATGGTAAGTTGGCCAAGAAAACACTGGAATAATCAAACCCAGATGATCAGAGAGATGGGCTGAACTTTGTTAAAAAGGAACATCACAATTTCCGAATTTAACCTCCTAAGTTTTATTTTTTAATTACTTTAAATTATTCTATTTTTAATCTATGGAAGAAAATTGCAAAATTCACATAGAAGTAACCTCTAAAGCTAATCAGTGATTCTAGCTTAAAACCTAAGACCTTGTAACAATGTAAAATATTCTGAGTACTTGACTGTGAAATTAGTTTGTGAACACAAATTTATGTCAGCTCAAGAGATGTCAGATTATGGTGGAGAGCTCTGAAAACAATGACAATGCACCATGTGAAGGTCTGCTGGATCACTGACAGTAGCTTGGCATTGTCACATTAACTTCTAGATGCATGAACATCCCCAAGTTTAGTCACAGAGAGAAGTGCTGGTAACACCAGTTACCATTACCAATGGTTCTGACTCGAAGGGCCAAATGGCCTCTTCCTCCACTTATTTTCTATGTTTCAATAGCTTTGCTGTCTTTATAACCACAGAATCGGGGCAATAGGCATCGGTCAAAGGAAAAAAAGAACTACTTAACCATCTACACAGTACTGCTTAACACAACAAGATCAAAAGGACAAATATTAGATTCTAATTAATGCATTTAATAACATTATATTTCTGTATACATCAATTTAAGGTGTGTAAATTTGAATGGCAGCGATATGTACGAAATGTTAAAAAGCTTTACAAATGGCAAGGCACCACTCCGGCTTTGCTGTCTGTGTAAAGATACCAGAGCCTTTTGCAGCAGTGTCACTGCAGTGTGTTTTCTTAGGTCCAGTGTCTTCTAGATGCTGCGGTTAAATTCAAAGGGCATAGAAGCTATCATCTCAGCCCCTCCACATCTGGTCCAACCAATGCAGGTATACTGAGATTACAGGCAGTGGGCCTGGTCCAGCACAATTTGATACATACATTTGCAGCCAGATATTTCATAAAAATGTAATTCAAGCTTCCGCTGTTTCAGCCTCACTAATTTATTCTTATATGTATGGCTAAAGAGTAGCCTGGAAAAATTCAGATCCATCTTGCTCCCATTTTAAAAGATAGCAACCTTTTGCTATAAATGGGGTTTCCGTGATTCTACTGGTCAAATGTTAATCGGGCACTCATTTGTTTCTTAATTTTCCTTTTAATTTCAGCCCTGCATCATACAAATGTCACCTTTACCCCCCACCCTCCCATCACCCAGCAACTGAGTACTTTATATCTGGTGGGATTTTAGATTGCGAGGAATCCTGCACCCCACCTATACATCAATGGAAACATTCTGAACCCCCACCAATCCCTCTCCAAATATATCCCACAATGCTGGCACCTTTTTATATTACAGTAACTGTTTCTATCATGTCACATTCTGATAAATTATATAACAGTTGGACCATATCACGATGGAAATTTTACATCTGGTCAAGTCAAGAATGTTTCATTGCCATATGCACTCCGACCAGAACAATGAAATTCTTCTTTGCTGCAGCTTTACAGGCACATTAACACAATAACATACAAAATAAATATACAAGAAGCAATAATGAACTCTCAGTTATACTAGGTGACCAGATCATAATAGTGCAAGCCAAAGTACATAGTGCAACCTTGTGCAAACCCCTTAAAAATTCCATGCTGAGGGGTGTCGTGGTTATGGTTGTGCAGGGTGGTTCAAGAGCCCGATTGTTGATGAGAAGAAGTAACAGTTCTCAGACTCTCGTACCTCGTTCCCAAAGGTAGCAGCAAGATGAAATTGTGGTGTGGGTCTCTGATGATATTAGCTGCCTCATTGAAGCACCATTTTCTGTAGATCCCTTCGATGGGGAGGTCAATACTTGTGATGGACCAGGCTATATCCACCACTTTCAGCAGTCTCCTTCATGCTTGGCCGTTCAACTTACCAAACCAGGTCTGTGATGTAATCTGTCTATTGTCATTTGTTCACAAAATGCTTGCCAGCTGATATGCCTTCCATCTATCCAGCTATGTTTCATGATAGTGGGCCCAGTAATGTTCCATTTCTAGATGATCTTTCAAAGTACTAACCAAAAAGTTAATGTACATTTTTAAGAATTCTGCAACTTGAAAGCCCAGGAACAAAGGATATTACAGAGAGAGGTAGACACCACCTAGTCCCCAGGTTGTGATCTTCCCACCAAAGAGTTCTATAGGTGCTGCCTCAGAAAGACAGCCAATATCAATGACCCACACTACCCTGACCACACTTGATTTCACTCCTCCCATTGGGAGAGAGGTACAGGAGCCTGAAAACCATGACCACCAGGTTCAGCTTCTTCCCAACAATTATCAGGTTATTGAACACTGCACACTGACCTCTGCAACTATAAGCTTGTATGGACTGTTTTTAGTTGACTTTGGATTTTTTGCACTTGCATTTATTTCTTCCCCTTTAATGTTCAGGTAGTTGAAATCCTCAGTTTTTGTCCTATTGGCTTTGTGTCTATTAGTCTTGCCTATATTTGTGGTCTCTCTTTTCGTTTGGAATGTGAAGTGTGCTATTCCTTTCCGCTACTTCAACTTTCAAGACCTTGTTTTTGTTATAGATATTTTCTTGCACATATGTCACCTCGGGTACAATTGCTCAACTCCATTTCTGCCTCATTCAGCAGAGGGATGAGTAGTGAAGAGTTCTGGCAGAATCCAAGGAAAAATCTCAAAAGTTCTCCAAGATCCTCTTCAAACACGATCTTCTCACATCAAATTGTCACCCTCAACATTGTGATTTTTTTAAGCACACTTAACTTTCCCGAATAGATTCCAGGATTTTCCCTACTGTAGGTATCAGTGCAGATGGCTGAAATGTTATTTTTGTTAACAAATTTGCATTTGCACAAGCTATTAATTTTACATATATTTGCCACTCTTTATTTTATACATAAAATAGAACGATTGGCAAATTAAACACAGGAAGTTGTTAAGCCCAGCATTTTCATGCCAGCTCTTTACCAATACCAATAAGAATCACTAATTCTTTTCTCCCCCACCCTTCTCCCACCAACCAATTCTCCATTGTCTCTCTTTTTTTAAGTCACCTTATATTTATGCATTTCCCCCTGGGAGAACCTAACTCCACCATATTTGCAGGCAGTGCAATCAATATTCCAAGATTACTTTTCCTTTATAATTTTAGAAGTTGCTGTAATTGCTGGAATGTCTTTCAGTGGGATTACTCACCCCTTACTTCTTCAATTTTGTGGTTTTTCTTTGCAGGATTTCAAAATCTGGCCAATAATTAGGCTTATATAATATTAAGCCTCTTTATCTATAGATATTTAACAGACTATTTTCTATATTTTGTTTAAATTCCTGAAAAAATGTACACACATTATGAATTATTAATTATTTATATGGCTGCCTTTTTAATCCACTAGCAAATCTTTTAACCTCATTGCAAACTAATCCTCATACTTACATACTTGTTCAGGTTTAACACCAATGTAGGAAACTCAACTAAACTCATAATTAAAAATTCTATCATGACGGTCCTTCCCCAAAGTGTTGTTGATCATAATGTCATTCATTAACCATGCATCATTGCAAATACCAAACAGCCTGGCCACTAACTAGTGCTTCACATTCTAATCTAGAAGCTATTCAATGCATTGCATGAACTTGGCCATAGATCTATATGAAGATTAAGGTCTCCAGTGATTACTATATGAATTTCTTCTTACAAACAGAGGTGCCTCGAACCAAAACATCATCCATTCCTTCTATCCAGAGATATTGCCTGTCCCACTGAGTTACTCCAGCATTTTGTGTCTATCTTCAGTGGCAGTCTGAAGAAGGGTATCGACCCAAAACGTCACCCATTCCTTCTTTCCAGGGATACTGCCTGTCCCGCTGAGTTACTCCAGCATTTTGTGTCTATCTTCGTGTAAACCAGCATCTGCAGTTCCTTCCCACACCTTTAATTTTCCATTTTGTTTACTTGCCTTACACCTGTTAGGAAGTTATAAACAAGAGGAACAAACTAATAAAGAAATGTCGGAAGTTCTAGAACTACCGCATAGTGACAAAGGTGGACTTCAAGTAACCTACTACACTCTGCAGCAGTAATTAAGGAACACCATTTGCATTACGTGGACCCAATTCATTATAAAGCTATTTTGATCTGGAACTAAAGAACCACTTAAAAGTTAGATTGGAAATTGACAAGTAGACAAAAAGGTGTCTTGGATTTAAATACAGGGGGAAAAAAATGCTTCACCCTGCAGTAATCAGGCATCCTCTCAAGAACATAGCTGCTGGTTTAACAGGAGGTGGCCACTGAAATTGACAATCACTTATTTCGGCACTTGTACAATGATGCTTTATTAAACAAGGTAACATACAACCATTAGTATTTTTAGCCTGCAGTAACACAAATAAATATTGCTATTAACAAAATCCTAGTTTTGAAAAATAAATTTATTGTTGCAAGTTTGAAATACACTAGCCTCTAAACCCTTTTCCCCCATTGATACAACTGTCCTTATAATGCGATTTACTATAACACAAAGCTTCTTAGGAGTGCAACAATCGCATTATAGCAGAAACACCTGCATTCAAGAGAAACAGCTTATCAGGAAGACTCCTGATCAAATGAAGAGCTTTGGGAAATGAGGTAGGTTATTGCCAATACCTCCAAAATTTCCATCTTTACTTCACAACCTAAAAGGCCTTGCATCGAAACCTGGTAACTTATTCCATTTAAGGATAATCATTCCAATAGTTGTTACAAAGAAAAATAGCATATAATGTTGCCAAGAAAAGCAACAAATGCGAGCATTGGAAAACTGAATTCAAAAGGAGTACAAAAGCATTGATGTGCAAAGAGAAAGAAAAGTATGAGAAGTGAATAGCAGAAAAATAGATCGCAAGAGCTACTAAAAGGAATGTTAGAAGGAAAAGATAGTCAACGTTGATAAGGGTAACTTACTGACTGAGACACAAGAAATATTGTAAAAAATGGAGATGGCTGAGAAGTTGACCAAGTATAGGGCCCGCCCGTCTTCATGGAAGGCACAGCAAACATCCAAATGTGCAGAATGACAGGTCTAATGCAAAGGAGTTCAACAACAATAGTATTGATTACTCCAAGCTTTTTATTTAAATTTACAGAACAAATGTGATCAATCCACAGGACCTGATGACACTGCAGAAGAACAAAAAATAGGACCAAGAGTTCAAGCCCCCTCAAGCCTGCCCTGCTATTCAGTGTGATCCTGGCTGATCTGCCCCAGAACTCAATTCCTCTTATGTGCCAATTCCCCAAACTTTCAAAAATTATCTATGTCCTCTTTTTTTAATTAAATCAATAATCTAGCCTCCATGGTAGAGAATTCCATAGACTCACCACCATCTGAAAAAATAAATTGATGCATATTTCATTTTAAAATTGTCTCAGATTCAATTCTGAATCTGTTCTACTTAAAAAGGCCAAAACAAAATTTACAACTGCCTCATGCTGGGGCAAAAAAGCTTATTAAAAATATTATTCAATCCAAAGCAACTTATCCTTATACTATTCAGACTCCTATGTGGAACTGAGATACGCCACGATTGTCAAATCTATTTCCAAATTTAGAATTGCTTGTCAATAATTCTACCCAGCATTGCGTAAAAACATTTCCTCAGCAAGGTACCATTCTCTGGAAACTTGGGCTCAACTAAAATGTAAATAAGAGTTTAATCATTCTGTTAAACGTTCCATCAATTTGAGGGAAAGAAATTACATGTCGGCAAACCCGATACTATAGGCAATCACTGCCACAAATTCCATCTGCAAGGCAGGGTTTAAGGTTGAATCAGATCATTTGCAATCCACTTGACCACGATAGAATTTCCATTGCATCAGCCTCTGTTACCAAGCCCACTTCCAAAACATTGATGTCAGCCACTGCCTCCACTCATCTTGCATCAAAACCCCAAATTCATGCCTTTGTAACTCTAATGTGCAACTCGTCTACTTCCTCCATCCACTCATCACCCATCCCTCTCTGCTGAGTCCACTGTTTTTCTTTGTGCAACACTTCCCTGCCCCCTACCCCCCCCTCCCCCCAAAAATAAATCACACCCCCTTTTCCTTTTATGCACTTTCCCTCCCTCTGGTCCATTTCATTCCTTATCTTATTTTTCCATCAGATCCCATCAGTTGCATTTTGTTCTTCTCCATGTATCATCTCCAACCTTGTTTACTAACTCTACCCTTCTCACCTCCAACTGTCTCATTTGCCAAACAACCACTTCTTACTTGAACTCACATCCACGTTTTCAAACTCCAATGGTTAATTGATATCCAATATGCCTATCAAAAACTATTTTCAGCCCCACAATCCAGATACCTTCAACTTAAAATTCTGCCCCCTGCTTCTTCTCAACTGTTCATCCCTCCAATGATAGCCTTGTACTTGCCTACCTTGGTTCTAAGCTCCAAAGTTCTCTCCCTATACACCTAAATATAATCGTTCCCAATCATTTAGTTATCTAATCCAACATCTTACAGTACTGTCAAACTTCTTTTTGCAGACACATGCAACGCCATTGTGATATTTTTTTAATGTTAAGGACCCCAAGTAGTGGAAATGACACTTAATTCAAAAATATGCTGACTGAAGATGATGTTGGATAGCCAATGAGATCTCCAAATACCTGATCTCATTGGTATGCACTAATGCTAAATTTCCATTAGATCAAATGTTTCCCTTCCTTCAAAATGCCCATCTCCCTGTATGTGACAAACCATCGCGGACTGCAAGTTCACAGACATCACCCACTCCACCAATGAATGCGGCCATAATTCATACACCGAATACAGGAAAGACCTTCCTTCAAAGGAATGATCACAGTCCAGCCATTCTTGAAATCATACAACAGCCATCCACTGGAAACTATACTTCACGCAATGGGTACATAGCTCCTTCCCCAATGCAATTACTGAATAGTAACAGAGATAATTATCTTCTTATGTCTATTGTCAGATCTGATCACATAAAATGAAAAATAGGTCTTAATAAAATAATGAATACTTTAAGTGAAACAACACAAGACCACTCGTCGCATACTTTCTCTGAGCGAACACAACGCCCCTGTGTCTTGCGCAACATCCGCAAGCGCTCCACATTTCTGACTCACAGCTGACAAATTCATTACATTTTTCTGCTCTGCAAACCTCACACCCAAGATGAACCTGGGGGCGGGGGCGGGGGCGGGGGGGGTCTACGTTCTCTAAACCGTTGTTGTGCCCCGTCAAAGGCGAACATTTCGTTCCCAGTCAGTGCCCGAGACAAACGCGAGCTTTGGTTATTTTGTGGGGAAAGTGGATGAGGAGCCATGAGGGGGCGGCTTAGGCCGCACAGCCTGGAGCTGGCGGTGATGGTCCAGCTGGGTGGCGACGGCAGAGGAGGAGGAGGAGGAGGAGGAGGAGGATGAGTAGACACCGCCGAAACCACGACTCCTCCCGGCAGCCGCCCGTCCCGGCGAGCAAAGAAAGTTCATTTTAGACAAAAGAAGCCAATACTGCAGGAGACTTAACTACACACACACACAGCAACTCACCATGAAGTCGTTGGCAAAGTTGTCCTCCCCATTCTGGTCGCGGATTTTCATGGCCAGCACCCGATCAATGAATTTCTTCAGGATCTCGCTTTGCTCCATCTTCTCAGCACATTGGACAACTGGAGCCAGCAAACCGGGTCAAACGCTCATCGCTATCGCATCTTTCCCAGCAAATATCTTTCTTTGAAAATGCGATGGTTCGCCCTGTCCCTATTGCCACCTAATGTCAGTGATGGGCGATTCTCTGCACCGCTGTGCCGAGACTCGGGCTCCCTCCGGCCGTCCGTCCGTCCCCACTTTCCTCTTCTCCGCTCTCTTCCTCCTCCCCACTCGCAGCCGAAGCTCCCACCCCTTCTCCCGCTCCTCGTTGGACCATCTGGGGCACGGCTGCACCCTCCTGTCGGCCGCGTCTTCGTCATCCCATCCCTCGATTGGACGCGCTGCCTGACACTCACTACTACGTGCTCTAAACTTTTTTTCAACTCGATTCCCTGAAGATCTCTCAAGATACACTGAGCTCCTGTTTGCAAAGGGGCGGGTAACCTGATTTTCTGTTGGTGGCATTCAGGAACAATCTAATATTCCGTCCTATCCCTATTGCTACCTAATGCACACACAGTGATGGGCGGTTCTCTATGAGTTATTGAGGATACACATAATTCTACCTAAACATTTCAGCATCCACCCAAAACCCAAGTGATGGAATTTTTCCAATAAAGTATCATTCATGGTGCCACACTGAGACTCTCTGAAGGTGTAACGAAAGCCATTTTTTGCTCTCCACAGCAGCAAGAATAAGATCCGAGAAGAGGGGAAACTATTAGACATATATAGTGGGAATTTGTTTACACTAAGAGCAATCACTCCACCGACGCATTTTGCGTTTCCTACTTGGATTTCAATGAGATTCCCATTGAGCTGGCACTGGAGATGTTGAGTGTGTCCAGCATTTTATTTTAGATTTTCTGCTTCAATTATTTTTTTAATTAGCACTGGAGTTCTTGATTATCACACATTATCAACTGGGAAACCAATTTAGCCATGTTTCTGTTTTGTCTGTGCAAAATCCAATTGTTTAATGGCCAGATTGTGATAGATTTTGAAAATAAAAAGGTGGAAATCTGAAACAAAAATAGAAAATGCTGAAAACAAACAGCAAATGAAGCAGCATATGTAGAAAGAAAAATGGAGATAAGTTTCTAGTCATAGATTCTTCATTAGAACTGGGAAAGAGAAAACGTGTTCATTATAAATGGCAAAGTTGCAGAGGGGTGGGACAAAGAAGATTGAGACCAGGGTTGCCTTGGGGATGAGTTTTAATGGTAATTAAAGGGTGACAAAGAAATGACACATATTGCATATAGCAAGCCAGGGTGTTTATTGGAGAGGGAAAACAGAACTGAGCCTCAGTCACCAACAGACAAAGGCAGCAAAAATGACTAGTTCTGATAAAAATAGAGAAAGCAGGTTATCAGAAGTTGAAGAATTTGATATTGAATTTAATATCTTTGTCTTGGATATTTTGTGTGCTCTGTACATTGTGTACTCTAAGATATTGCTGATGATTGAATGCTCGTCTAGGTCATTGTCAAGACATAAAGGCCTGACTGTGGAGCTAGAATTATTGCCACTTCCCTTCAGATAATTTTGTACAAATTACCACATGACAAACCTGGTTAGGAAGTAATAGGAAGTTTACAAAGTTCCCTTTGCAACTTAACTGTTACTTTTGCCAAGTTACCTTCAGTAGCAGAACCAAACCATACTGCCTAAATAATAGGCCTTGCTAACATGCTAACATTTTCTGAGTTTAGGCAAATGTATGTAGGTTAATTGGCTGGGTAAATGTAAAAATTGTCCCTAGTGGGTGTAGGATAGTGTTAATGTATGGGGATCGCTGGGCGGCACGGACTTGGTGGGCCGAAAAGGCCTGTTTCCGGCTGTATATATATGATATGATATGTTACTCTACAACAGAAAGGTATACCTTGTATGTTTAGAAAAGAAAGCAAACTTTTTTGTATTTATATATCGTTTGTTAGTGATTGATAAGAATGATGAAGAGTCTGAAGAAAGGTTCCAACCCCAAAAAAGCCGATTCCTTTTCTCCATAGATGCTGCCTGACCCACTGAGTTACTCCAGCATTTTGTGTCTATCTTCAGTATAAATCAGCAACTGCATTTCCTTCCTACACATAAGAATGATGTGTTATCTCTACACGTTATGGATGATTATATGATTTCTGTCAGATCTGCTCAGCTTCATATGAATGTGTGCTGGGATTCATACCTGACAAAGTGAAAGATGTTTATTGCCCATCAATTAATTATCTCAGCCACAAGGTCTTTAGTTTCATTTAGTTTATAGATACAGGCCCTTCAGCCCACCGAGTCCACATCGATCAACAATCACCCGTATCATACATGCTGGGGGCAATTTACAGAAGCAAATTAACCTACAAATGAGCACGTCTTTGGAGTGTGTGAGGAAGCCGGAGCACCTGTAGAAAACCACGTGGTCACATGGAGAACGTACAAACTTCACAGACAGCATCCGTGGTCAGGATTGAAAATAGGTCTCTGGCACCTTACGTAAATGAGGCAACAACTCGACTGCTGCCTCACTGTGCCACCCTTCCTGCAAGTGTTTTTCAAGACAATATCCTGATCTCAACAATTCACAGATCCTTTATCAAAAACAGAAAAGAGATTACTTACTGATGATGCTCCATTCATATGTCAGATTATGAAGCAGTCCGCACTAGCATTGCAAAAAAATCTGAATAACATTGAGATGTGAGCTGATGTGGGAAGTAAAGTGAGAGTCATAGAGTCCTACAGCCCATTAACCCAACCTATCCATGCCAACCAAGATGCCCATCTATGCTAGCCCGACATGCCTGCGTTGGCCCATTTTCCTCTAAATTACCTATCCAAATGTATTTTAAATGATATTGTACCTGCCTCAACTACCTGCTCGGGCTGCTTGTTCCATGTACTCACCACTCTTCATGTAAAATGTTGCCCAGCAGGTTCCTATTAAATATTTCCCTCACCTTAAACCTATATCCTCTGGTTCTTGTTTCCCCTATTCTGTATAAAAGTCTGTGCATTCCTATTATCTAATCCACTCATCATTTTATACATCTCTATTAGATCACCTTTCAGACCTTGCCTGCCCAACCTCTACCGAAAGCTTTGACTCTCAAGTCCTGGCAACATCCTCTTAACCATCTCTGCACTCTTTCGAACTTAACGATATCCTTCCTATAGTAGGGTGACCAAAAGTGAACACAATACTCCAGAAGCAGCCTCACCAATGTCTTGTTACAACTGTAACATAACATCCCAAATCCTATACTCAATGCCATGGCCCCATTGGCAGAAGCGTCCACGTCGCTGGGCTGGAAACTGGAAGTCCTGAGCTAATTCTGTTACCACCATCATCTATTGTACAAGTGATGGCTCCCATTGATTGTCGCCAGAAGCTTGTGTCCTTTTCAGGACGGACAATGACAGTGATGTAACATTTGAAACATAGATGATGGACACGAAAGAAGAATGAAGGCCATTGAATTAAAAGCCTTCTTGACCACCCTATCTATCTGTGACACCACTTTCAGGGAACTATGCACCTGCACTCCTAGATCTCTCTGTTATACAACACCCTAATCCCCTGCCATGCACTGTGAAGGTTCTGCTCTGATTTGACCCCAAAATGCAGCACCTTGCACTTATCTGCATTAAATTCCATAGCCATTCCTCAGCCCACTTGCCCAGCAGATCAAGATCCTGCTGTAATTTTTGATAACCATGTTCATTATCTACACTACCACCCACTTCAGTGTCATCTGTAGACTTATTAATCATGCCTTGTACATTCTCATTCAAATCATTGATATAAGCCACAAACTGCAATGAGCCCAGCATTGATCCCTGAAGGACAGCGGAGTCAGGGGGTATGGGGAGAAGGCAGGAACGGGGTACTGATTGAGAATGATCAGCCATGATCACATTGAATGGCGGTGCTGGCTCGAAGGGCCGAATGGCCTCCTCCTGCACCTATTGTCTATTGACACCGCTAGTCCCAGGCCTTCAATCTGAAAAATAACCTTCCACCATCACCCTCTACTTCCTTCCATGAAGACAATTCTCTATCCAATTAGTTCTCTCTCTCTCTCTGGATCCCATGCGATCTAACTTTCCAGATCCGCCTACCATGCAGAACCTTTTTGGTTACTTCTTCAAAAAACTCAATGAGATTCATAAGACACGATCTCCACGTACGAAACCATCCCTAATCAGCTCCTGTCTATCCAAATGATCCCTCTTCAGCCCGTCTATTTGTGGCAGCAAAGTACCAGTCAATGGTCAATTATTACAAAGGGAACATAATTACCTTTCCCTGACATTAAATGACATTCCCATTGCCATATTCCACACAATCAAACCCTTAGGATCCCCATTAGTCAGGAAGGCATCATGTAAATTCTTTAAGTACAAAAACAGGCTGAGGTTGCGTATGAACAAAATTAGAGCATGCAAATTAGAAGCAAAACAATGCAGTTTAACAAAAGTTACACTAAATATGCCGTCATGTCAAATAAACAACAACTTTTTCTAGAGTTCACTGAAGACAAGTAAAAAGCAATATAGTGCGCTATGAGATCAATAACCCCTTTCTAAAATGACAAGAATCCATATGTTTTCATGGAAACTACATACTAATCTTTAAATGTTATGAATAACGAGTCAGGCTTTTGCATTGGTATGAACAAATATATTGCAAGAAGACTGGAATTCTGTGGCTTTAGGATATGAATTCCCTTTGAAATGTGACTTTAGTTATTTGTTCTTACAAAGAAAATAAATTTTAAATGCAATGCCCTGTGGAACTAAGCCAGACTAGCGTTGTGAACTGTGATTTTATTCTGTTATTAGAAATACAACTTAACCACATCACTAACTTGTTCATCAGACCATCAAGTGATGAAGTTGCAATTACTCTATCACAGGCAGAAGCAATCTACAAAAATCAGTTCATAGTTTTCTTTCGCAGGGTGGAGGGAGTATTTATATTTGATTCGCACAGCTTCATGCCAGGACATGAAGTTTTTAAAAGTATCTTACAAATCGTGGTGGAATGAGTGATTGAGAATTGCAGCTAGTTTGGAAGTCATTAGTTTTACTAATATACCTTTTAAATCCATTCTGGATGGCATTATGAATCTTACTGGAAAAACAGATGCGAGTAAAAAGCTATAATATGTAAAAGGACAAACACCAAGCAGACAATTTTAGCTTTTACCCTTTTTAAAAACAAATAATTCTATGTTCATGGAGATGGTGATGTGAGAGTTTAGGGGCGAGTGACGGGGGACGCATGAGCCAGAAGGGGTGCAGTTTAACATCCAGAAAAACAAAATATGGGGTCCCTTTATTCCCTGATGACAGGGTCTGGCTACCATTTTGAAAACCTGTTAACTTGCCATGGGCTGCTAGATTGATCTGGCAACCAGGCAGTCGATCTTCACTAGAAGGTATATACAAAATACTGGAGTAACTCAGCGGGTGAGGCAGCATCTGAGGAGAGAAGGAATGGGTAACATTTCGGGTCGAGACCCTTCTTCAGACTGATCCTCAGCTGAGGAGGGAAGGGGGGTGAAAATAGCGATTGAGGGAAGAAAGGATGGGTGCTGATTGTGGCAAAAAAGTGTGGGAAAAAATATATAAACTATGTGTGAAGGAAAATTTGAAATCCTCAAAAGCACATCATCTCTAGATAAAGTGAAGAAGCCTCAGTCAGGCCTAATAATACTTCAATGCAACACCCAAAACTGCTTTTTTGCAAATTTTTATGTAAATCTAAAACGTGATAGGTTAACAAACTAAAAGGAAATAAATTATATTAATTTTGAGATGAAGAAATAATTTGCATTCACAGAACTTATTTCACAATCTGAGCATGTTGGAAAACCAATTAAGTACTTTAGTAATGTGTCACAGTATAACTTAGGACACATGACACCTAATTTAAACATAGCACAATCCCACAAACACTGCTTATTGTGAAAATTGTCAGCTGAACTTTTTTTTAAATTTTGCTCAACTGATGATTGTTAGCAGGATAGCAGGGAAAGGTTCTCTAGACTTTCTAAAATACAGCCATGGGATTCATTGAAGATGAAAACAATTGCCCAATTGATGACTTTGAGAAGTTTATATAATTAAATGCCTCACCAGACACCCCATATAGATTTCCAATTTTATAATAAAACTACATTGACACATATATTCTGTTGAATGTTTTAGAAATAATTAATATAGATGTAATTTACAGTCCCTGAACAGACAACTTTGTTCATTTGAGCAATGGGACATAAATTGTCTTTCATTGGCTTTTGCAAAACATTTTTTATCATTCAAAATATTTGACTTCCATAGTAGATAATTTATAAATATTATGCTGATTATATTGCCCTTCTTAAAATTCCCCCTGTGAACATTCATTGTGTTTTGAAAAAAGAACATATTCCTTGTTAGATCTAGTCTTTCCATTCAATGTCATCCATGCTGTTTCCCCCAATAGATATCAAGTTCATTGTCATAATCACAAGTATGGTGAAGTACAGGTACAATGAAAATCTTGTTTTCACCAGCATCACAGGTATATAGACCAAGACAACACAAAAAATCTTTGATTATATATAAATTGCACATACATTCTGCAAGACAGTGAAAATAAAAACGATTGTGCATAAAACAAGACACGAGTACAAAACACAATTAGAAAAAAAAATGCACGCCTCTCCGTGACATTGCCAAGTGCCCATTTTATTACTTTCCTTCACCCTAACAAGCCTCGTCCCTTCATTAGACTGTTTTCAATTGTGGTGTGTCGCAGAGGAAGTTAAAATTTACAAGACCCACTTCCCTTGACCCCACAGTCTTTGATAAGGTCAGTAACTGGAGTAAGAGTTAGCAGATCCCAGCAGTACATTATGACTTGCCCTCCCTTTTTCACCCTGCTGATTTTCTAAGCTAGTCACTCTGTATCAATTATAAAAAGGGAAAACAGAGTCTTGTGTTTAGCATGTGCTCTTCCTGAATGCTATCATGTGGCTTAATCTGCATTACTTCCAGTAAAGCAGAAATGCTTTCTGAAAAAAACACCACAAAGCAATCATACGTTGATCACATGGAAGGACACAACTTTTAAAAGGAAAATATCACAAAATTCCATAGTTAAATGGGAATATTTCAGAAGCTCCTTCCTGACAAAGTAAATATTCATGTTTTGATACATTGCTCTCAGACTACCCATTCACTGAATTCAATAAATTAGAAAAACGGGTCTCAAAAGCATGCAATGAATCTTCTGACCTCCCTACAATTTTAGTTATTACAAAGTAATTAAATAAATATAACCTTCACGCTGTAGCATTTTAAATGCTAGACAGGTACAAAATATGACCCCTTCCTCTTCTTTTGATGATTGGACAATATATTTTTGAATAACGTTGATCAAATTAAGTGTATTGAATTTTAAAAAATGACATGAAATATAATTCTACGAGGGCTAAATTGGCAGTTGAAAGATATGTGTGAGTTAAAGCATTCTTACTTCTGAAGCAGAAGATTCATGGGTCACCACCTAATCTAGGTTGACCGTTGTGATGCTGTGTGGGTGGTGTGGGAATATATTTGCTGCTGTGTTGGCAGCATGATCTTTAAAATATGCTATTAGTTTAATAATTAGATAGAAACTTTCTCAAGTGGATACTGTTTAAAAAGCAGCAAATAAGGTCTCCTACGTGTCTAGACAAACACTTATCTCCTACCTAGCACTTAAAACTAGTGATTTAATTGTTTATCTAATTGTTTGGAGAACATTGCAGTAAGCCAACTGCAATATTTCCTTCAAAACCAACATTACACAAAAGCAGTCCTTCCTTTCTTTGTACATCTGCTAAAGCGATGTGAGATTTCTCAATTGACTAATTCAGCTCTAATGTTGCAGCAATCCAATGATTGCCCCATCAAATATCCTATTTAACATTCCATGACATATCTTCCTTCGCAATTATTCCTGTTACGGTTGATATATTTATGAAGCATCTCCAACATAATGAAATGTTCAACAGCACAAAACATTTATTCTGTTTATCCAGTTATCATGCTTATATTTTTATTTGTTTTAATCCTACCACCTTGGTTGTTCTTTCATTTTCGTGTTTTGATGTTCATTTTATTTTGTAAATTGCACGTCCTATTGTCTCCTGTGGTCATTATTTTAGTTTTGTTCTCATCTCATTCCCCATTTAGGCATTTTTTAGGCAATCACATTTCACTTTTTTAATTCGTTTTTCAGGATCTGGGCATTACTGGAAGGCCATCATTCCACTGCCCATCCCTGAGAAGAAAGGTTCCAGGATTTAGATTTTGATGAAGGAATGGCAACATGTTTTCAAGTCAGGATTGTGTGTGACTTGGAGAGAACCAAATGGTATTGGTGTTCCTTGTGCTCATTACCTTTGGGAAGTGGTGAATTGTCGGTGGGTAGAGGAGTCAAAATTAGAGAACATAGGTTGGAGGCGAGAGGGGAAGGATTTCAAAGGAACCTGCAGGGCAATTTCTTCAGGCAGAACCAGCTGCTGGAGGAAGCTGCAGTGATGGGTACAATGGTGGCATTTAAAAGACATTTCGAAAGGTACATGGATAGGAAAGGTTGATGTATATGTACTTTTCCTCTCCCCGTTACCTTGGTTTTGTATCTTTTATCTAGAATAATTTATATTTGACATAGAATCCATACCTAAAACTAGAAATTATCTGATTCTCTCCATAAATCTTGATTGAGCTGTTCATAATTTCCAACACATCATTTCTTTCATGTTTCCAGCACCTTCAGTTCTGCTCTCTGTAAATATAAAATTGAATTTTTAGGATGGAGAATGGGATATGCTCAATCACAGGAAGATATCTCAAACAAAACAGTCAAAAGCTGAATTTTGAATACGTAAAAGGCAATTTATAATGGTGTTGCCAAGTAAATGAAAATCATTTGAATGATTTCTGCGTAATCAGCAGCAGCATTCAGATTATCCATTTTCTCACAAAGATTTTGGACTGTTGGAAACAAACTGTATTCCAGGGTTTTCAGTGTGGTCTTTAGTGGATCGGAACAGCCACTCCATATTCTATATCATTGGGAAGAGGACCCTGATTTGCATATTTCAATAGCTCAATGTCAAGCAGAAAGGTACATGCACAGCAGGCCCAGCCCACCACTGCACAGTTGCGATCAAGAGAGATGGTAATTTAATCCCATACTTCTTTGAAATAAAAAGATCATCCTCATTTTTTGAAAGCAATAGTGAGTATTCCTGTTTCTGTCATCTTCGCACCAAAGTCATTTATCACTTTTTTGATAATGTAATTGGAAGGATTGATGAAAGTGGTGAGATACATTTTGCACAGTTGAAAAGACAGTTGATTAATTGCTGCATAACAAGCGTTACAGGAAAACTGAAGCATGTGATAATAAGCGGATGATAGTAGTGGGCTAAGAGATTAATGGTGAATGGATATATTTAGGACTCAAGAGAAATAAATGAGGTGGAGGCAGTGAATGAACCCAGCAGTCAGTTTCAGGACCACTTATTTTCTTGTTACATATACATGATCTGTGCTTGGGTACAAACGGTACAATTATGAAGTCTGTGAATGATCCAAAACTTAGGTCCATAGTAACTCATGTTAGTTGAACATTTCATAAAGATATGGACTCACTGATGAAATAGGCAGACATGTGGCTGATGTAATTTAATGTAGATAAGTATGAAGTGATGCATTTCAGGTAGAAAATATGGAGAGCCAATATAATGTGACACTGGCAAGTATCTGCTATTGAAGGGACAAGGTAAGTTGCCGAGGCGGTTAAGAAAAAGGATGGACGCCTAACTTTAGAAATAAGGGCACAAAAATGTGGAATATATGTCATACAAATAAGTTGAGCATTTTTCCCAAGTATATACATTACCCTTTAAAAAAAAAAACAAAGTCTTGAAGAGGGAATGGGGGAGATTCATAGGAAGATAACAGCAATAAGAAATTATACTTCACAAAGAGAGAAAGTTTTAATTTAGCAAAGATAGAGAATCAGTTTCATCTGGCAATTAAATGCTGCAAGACAGACATTTATGATCTGTAATGCATAACCTAAGAGGGTGGTAGAATTTGATTCCATGAGTTTTAAGAACATAATTGAACATAAACACAAAATTTGCAGTTGGAAAGGCTCTGAAGTGTAAACATTTATATCCTTACCATGTGAAAGTGAAAGCAGCTTCTGGCATTCACACCAATGTAGTTATCAGCATAAATCCATGTACTGCTACTCATCTACAGAATAATTTGTTAGATGCTTTGCCAAGGCAATCATTGCAAAATCAATAGATTGATGTGATTTTTATGCACCATCCTTGTATGACCACAGTCTATATCGCACCACTGGCAGACGTTCGTCTAGCACTGGAGGAACTGCACACCATGGACAACAAACACCAAACGGCGTACCCTGACGTCTTTCATTTCAGACATGGGGACTTCCACAAGGCCAGTTTGAAGTCACTTAATAACTAACACCAGCACATGCCCTGCAGTACCAGAGGATCAAACACCCTCGACTACTGATGTTCCACCAACAAAGATACCTATCGCTCCAGCCCTCACCCTCACTTTGGGGAAATCCGACCACTTGGCTGCACACCTTCTTCATGCTTATAGGCAGCGACTAAAGAATGCAGCCCCGGCGCGGACTGTGCAGCTGGTCATAGGAGGCAGAGGAATAACTCTGGGAGTACTTGGAGGCACTAGACTGGATAATGTCCAAGGACTTGACAACAAATCTGAACAAATATGCAATGGTTCTTCCTGACTTCATAAGGAAAAGTGGAGTGTGTTCCTACCAAAACTATCCGAATGTTCCCAACAGAAGCCATGGACGAACCAGGAAGTCTGCATTTTTCTGAGGACCAGATCTCAGGCATTCAAGTCTGGTGATGCAGATTCATACAAGAAGTCCAGGTAGGACCTCGATAAAGCCAGCAAAAAAGGGAATTTCACTCTAAATTGGAGGATGAGATGGACGTTTGGAAACTCTGGCAGGGCTTGCATGTCACCACTTTCTACACAGTGAAACCAAGGGCAGCTCAAGCAACAGCGAGGCATCCCTGTGACCTGTGTGGGTTTTCACTGAGATAAGACTTTGCCTTCCATCACAGTGAGGGTATGCCTAGAGCAATCACTGTGATGGCTGTTTTGTGTAAAAAATTATATCTGTGTGTCTTGTGCTTTTTAATGTCTACTGCCGGACCCTGACGTGAGAGGACGCTGGCGTTGTGTATTCGCCGCTTTTCCGTCAGGATAGTTTGTCTGTTTGTTTCTATGTTAATTGTTTTTGTAAAGCGCTTTGAGCATGTGATAAGGCGCTATATAAAATAAATGGATTATTATTATTATTATTATTATTATATCCAGTTTCTTCCCATAGTCCAAAGACAGACGGTTGTAGGCTAATTGGCTTGGTATAATTGTGAATTGTCCCTAATGTGTGTAGTATAGTGTAAGTGTGTGGGAATCGCTGGTTGGCGCTGACTGGGTGGGCCGATGGGCCTGTCTCCGTGCTGTATCTCTGAACTAAAATGAAATAATAATCCTTTTAACTTCTTATTTTACCACCTTTCTGAATTCTTCATCCTGAGTGGCTGTTCAGCCAGTTTGATGACATCACTAACAAAGAGCACAGGTATTATTTGACAACATCTCAAATTGAGAAAGGGGAAACCGAGACCATAAAACACACTGGAACTTTGCAATTAGACTTCTTTGAAGTCAGCATGAGTATTGCCTCTCAATGATTGAAAAATCCTAGCCAATGTACTTGAAGAGAACTAATTTGCAGGGTGATGGGTAAATGGCTGGCGTGTTGATCTAAACTGGATTAATTCACATATTTGGCAATAGCCCTTTTTGTGATGTATGCTTTTATTATTCCGTCCTATAATTCTGATGACTTGGGCAAACCATTAGGATCCTCTTGCACCAGCAGGCATATGTTGATAATGTTTTAAGGGAGGAGCTCTGGAATTGCACAATGGAATGTGAATCAACAAGTTTTAACATCAGCAGTAGCAGAAGAAAAAAAATAAGCAGACATAATGACCACTTTTATTTCACAGTTCAATTCATGGACAACATAATGTGAAAATATATTCGATACACTAGTTTTTCAATTTACTACACATGAAATAGAAATACATTCTTCAACAGTACAGAGTTTAACTGCATCAAAACGAAGGCATTATTTCTGTGTGGTTTCGCAGAAACTACGTGTTGAAATACTGGCATGCTGCCAAACATTTAAAGGATGTGTAACAAGTTGTCTTGGAATGATCTAAAGACAATCAACATCCAAATAACACTGTGGAATCTCTGAATAAAGGAGGTTCTTGCATAATATAGATTCCCTCCACAGCATTCTATTCTCAACAGGTAATCAATGGCAATTATTTAGCTTCAGGCATTTTCATTCCATGATTGAACATGATTAAATAGGTTGTGCAAAAAAATCCAGAACTAGCACAAACTTGTTTTGTCATTTTACAACTTGCATGCCAAAAGGATATCTGCTGCTTTGTCTTAACAAAAGTGGATGCACGGAAAAAAAATATTTACTTATTATTATTTTCAATGTAGTTGTACTTAATAATTCCATTCAAAAATCACTTTTAATTCAGTAATGATTCTTATTTCAGAAAACATCCCAAAATTACACTGTTATGGATTATTGCCATTGATCAGTGACATCTGGTTGAACATAAAGGATTATTTGCTAAGAATTGTACTTCAGTTGTGTAAAACCTAGGCTGCTTCTCTTATATACTAAAATTATGCCCACAATTTACCTTAATACAGTATTTTCATTGTCACGGAAAATGTATTGGTAATCTTTTTCTATCTGACATCAAGGTCCTCCCACGACCTCTGCATTCCCATCGACTCTCCCAATTCTCTCCACAATCCCATCAGCTACCCCCATATTCTTTCATTTACCTACAGATGAGAGACAATTTACAATGGCCAATTAACCTACCAACATACAGAACTTTAGGATGTGGGAGGTAAATGGAGCACTGGGAGGAATCCCATGTGGTTACAGGGAGAATGTGTAAACTCTACTCAGTCAACACCCAAAGTCAGTATTTTCTTAGTAAAGCAAATATATATTAGAAGTAACAGGATAATGAAAAAACAATTTTGCGTGTATTATCTTGTATTATCGTGTTTTGCACAAATTGACAAATGTGATGTGATTGCATTGGGGAGGAAGGAGAAGAGGATTTTGGAAGATGCTGCATGGATTGGAGAACTAGCAATGAGAAAACAAATTGGACAAGCTAGGGATATTTTCTTTGGAACAGAACAGGCTGAGAGGACCAAAAATCAGGAGGAGTAGATTTTAAATAACTGAACGGATTAAAGAGATGACTATGAATTATTTCAATTGGAGGGTGTTGGGTTTGGGACCTCTCTGGCTAAAAGGGCAGTAGAAACAGAAATCCTCATGAATTTTAAACAAAATGGATGTTCTTGACGAACTGTGACTTGTGGGCTATGGATCTAACCTGGGAAGGTGAGATTGGGAAGGTAGCTTTACATCAATGATTTGGATGAGGGGATTGACTGCAACATTTCCAAATGTGCTGATGATGCAAACCTAGATTGCCAATTTATGTTGTCAGAAGGACGCAGAAATGCTTTGCAGAAATACTGACAGATTAAGTGACTGGGCACATTGTATATACTGTGGAAAAATATATTATCCACTTTGATAGATAAAATAGAAGCACAGAGTACTGAAAGTATGGTGATAGTTTGTTCAGAGGGAATAACGTGGCGTATACAAATCAGTGAATATTATCGTCAGATACACCAAGCCAATGGAAAGGCAAATAGTACAACAGCATAAACACAATTGGAACAGAAGTCCCAAGAGGTTCAATGTAGTGGGAACAAAGGCCCCAAGTAAATATAGGGTCAGAGGCCACAAGAGTTTACACAGCTGAGGTGTAGAGCTTGTAGAGTTCAAACAGAGGGCCATAGAGGCCCTGAGAGTCTAAACATCACAGCAAAAGAGACCCAAATGTTCAAACAATGTTACAGCTGCAACAGTTTGAACATCTCAAAATTATGTGTAGAAGATACGGTAGCTGATTGGTGAGTAGCTGGAAAATATACTCTGTTGCCTAACATCTGTCTTAAAATTATAAACTGGAATAGCAGGCAGCTCAGATCCATGGGATGTGCATCCTATGCCATGTGGGAATTCATGGGTACACCCCAATGATGTAGAAAAGCACATGTATTTGAACTGTTGGTTTAGAAGCTGAGGCAGCAGTTGGAGTCACTGTGATACATTCATGGGACTGAGAATTTTGTGGACAGCACAGTTAGAGAGGTGATCACATTGCAGCTTAAGGGAAAGAACAACCGACATGCAGACTAAAAGGAGGGGTTAGATAGTGCAGGAGTCTCCCCAGTCCATCTCCCTCACAAACATATTATTTAATGGACTGCAGTCAGGGATAGGAATATAGCACCATGTGTGGCTCAATTGCATACGAGGAGAGGAAGAAAAATCATTCCATGTGTGACTGCAGTCTGGTATATTGGCTCCAGGAAGCCAGGATCAAAGATGTCAGAGAATGACTGCACAAGGTCTGAAAAATGGGAAGAGGTGAGAAAGGGTAAACAACCAGAGATCGCGATTTACATTGGTGCCAATTAAATAGGTCAAAAGAGGACAGAGGTTCTTCTGGCAGGGTTTAGGGAACTGTAAAATAATTTAAAGAGCGGAGCCTTAAAACTGGTAATCACATTGCTATAAGTACAAGAGATTACTGTGCACAGAGATAAGATAAAGTAGATGAATGGATGGCTAGAAAGTGTAGATTAGGGAAACCTTTAGATTTTGTCACCTCCTCTCATCCAGCCTCCTGTAAGGATGCAATCAATCCCCTTTTCACAATTTCTCCATCTCCACTACATTTGTTCTCAATGTGAAGTCTTCTGCTCTCGGGCTGCTGAAATGTCCTGCTTCTTCCATAATGTGACTTCATTCGGCCATAATTGATGAAATCCTCACTTGTATTTGCTCCATTTCCTGCAAATGTGCTCTGATCACACCCCTTCCTCTCCAGGTAGAACAGCAATATAGTTGTCTTGGCCTTGACCTTCTATCTCAGTAACCCTCACATCCAAAACATCATCTTCCACCATTTCTGCCTGCTCTTGCGTCATCACACCACCAGTCACATCTTTACACCTCCCTGCCATCGTGATTTCAGCTGTGACCGCTCTCTTCACGTCTCCCTGGTCTGCTCATCTCTTCTCACCCATTTCTCCCCATACTCTAGCATTTTCTCCTGCAACCAAAGGATGTGTAACATTTGTCTCTTCAGGCTCCTTTCTCAGCACAGGGTCCTAAGCAGCCCTTTGAGGTGAGACCTGCACTTCTTTCAACCTGGTCTACTGCATTTGGTGCTCACAATGTAGCCTCTTGTACAATGGTGAAACCAAATGTAAACTAGGTGAACATTTTGTGGAACATCTGCAGTCCATCCACATGGCCACCTCAAGCTTCAATTGGCATGTAATTTTAACTCCTTCCCATTCCGACATTGACCTGCCTGTCTGCAGCCTTCTCTTTTGCTACAGAGAAGCCAAAGACAAATTGGACAAACAACACCTTACATTCCAATTGGCTGGCTTACAACCCAATGGTATAATCATTTAATTTTCTAGCCTTAAGTCACCTATGCTTCAGATGCTCCCCTCCCAGATACAGTTCACCAAAAACATAGGGGCGCAAATGGTGGAATTTGATAAGAAAGGAAACTGGGTAAAATGTAGAGCCAGAGGGAGGGAAGGTGGGTAGAAATGAGGTGGTTGGGGGGGGGGGGGGGAGGGGGAAGGGAAAATTATTTCATTCAACGCTCATTACTCACCCCTCTCAATTGGTCCTCATTTTAAATTGGACTGCTGGCTGGCATAAACATTTTAAATTCATTTAGGATTTCAGACATTTAAATAATTTTACATATTTCATCTAAGTCACTCTGTCTCAGTATATAACAAAGTACCTTTTCTGAAAAGTAATCAGAAATGACTTAGATGATTCAATGATGCTTTCTATTTTCATATAGTACTGTTGTCTTTTATTTGAACGAAGTGACTATCGTGATTTATTTCACTTTGTTGATTGAATAACAAAAAACTGGCAACTCTGCCAATATGGAATTAAAAGAATGTTTATATTTCCGGGTATATGGAAACTGCTGCCGGGTAGCCAGAGAAAAATAACAGAGAACAATGCCACCTTCTGGAAATACTTCAGATTGCAGCAAAGTTATTTTTAATAATGTAACAGGTTGCATGTATATAGAAAGCAATATTGCCTGGTACTTATAACTAATTTTCTTTTGAAACAAGAGCACATCATCAATCTAGTCACTTTTTTTTATAAAGCATTGATGATAGGTGCTTGGAACTTTCACTTCATTTAGGGATGGAAATCAGACGTAGGGACATCAGGCAACCAATAGTTGGGGCAACTCACTTTTCTGCACCAACATTAGTTTGTGAAATTATTTGGAAGAGATTTCCAAGACTCCCCATCGATGCCAAACCTATTTTACATCAGGTGACTTTTGCTATCCCATACCTAATATTATATTTCACAGAGGTTATTTAAAATGTAAAGTGTCCGAAGTTATTTTGTGCAATCCTAAGGCAAATATGGATGCTAAGCAACCAGATAAAGGCTCAAAGTAGAAATTAAGCAGTTTTGCCCATGAGAAAGAAATTAGAAGCACTGGCTATGCTAATTTAAGCATATAATTTGTTCAAAATAACAAACAGAAGATTAAAAACTACAAATTGAAAGTATATGCTTTTTTTTCTTTTTAGCTAAAGTTCTTAACATTATTCAGAAATCTTTGCTCACTGGTAATAGGTTCATAAAAATCAGTGTTGTGCTTTAAAGTTGTTTTACTGTGTTTCACCTTGTAAAACACTCCCAAGTATGCATTATTCATGACAATTTGTGATTCATTAAAAAAATCAATTAAAAAAAAATCCTATACTGAGAAATAAGGAAATAATAAATGTCAATCTCTCTTTACATGCCTCAGCACAAGTGGAAATTACCCTGCACTCTTTCAAATTATTTTTTTAAGATAAAAGTGCAACCATAGGTGGCATAGTGGAAAACTACTCTGAGGAATACTATAAATACTTTGGGATAGTCTTGAATAAATGCCAGTGCTGTATCACATAAAATATAACAGGCTGGAAATTTACAGGTATCTACATATACATATGTGGGTACCCTCCATCGACATATAAAAAGTTCTTAAACGCACAGGAATGTAAATGTAGACACTAACTCTAGTATGGATGAATCTATGGAATTCATGAATAAGATCCTCAAGATTCCAGATCACATTGACACTGTTCAAACGTGACTCAAGAGTGTATTTGATACTTTGCTTCTGGTCTTCCTGTAATTACTTTCCCTCCTTTCACTGTGGAAGATCTTTGGAAGGCACTTCAGAAAGATGATGATAGCAGTTAAGGGCAAGCTACATTGTACTTCCTCATGCTCAAAAGATATCTGGTTGGAAAACAATCGAAATGACACTTTCCCCACTTCTCATGCCAATAATCATTTTACTTGTTCTACATTACATTGTTTTGTGCTTAAGAAATCAACTCACACGGTTGATAGGAAAGCAAGAAATGGAACAGATATAGGACCTCATCAGACATCTTAAATTGAATATGAACTGAAAAATACGGTGATAATTAGAAAGGGAGCCATGCAAAGGCCTTAATCTCGAGTAAATGAATTCATGCATGGACTAACTGGTTACTATAATAATCACATGTTACTTAAGCCTCATATTCCGCTTGGGTAGTTTTACAACTCAACAGTATGATAAGAGCAGCACCTCATATTCTGCTTGGGCAGCTTGCAACCAAATTGTATGAACATTGAAATCTTCAATTTTAGGTGACTACACAATCCCCCGTTCCCCTTCTTTCCCCAATCACTCTTTCTTCCCCTCCCACCCCCATCCCATGCCCCACTTGGACTCACACCTATTTCCCCTCCCCTCCCTTTCCACCTACATTCCTTCCTCTAGCATCACAATTCACAACTCTTCAATCCTTTTGTCTTACACCTTCTGTCTTTTCATATCATATCATATCATATCATATATATACAGCCGGAAACAGGCCTTTTCGGCCCACCAAGTCCGTGCCGCCCAGCGATCCCCGTACATTAACACTATCCTACACCCACTAGGGACAATTTTTACATTTACCCAGCCAATTAACCTACATACCTGTACAACATTAAGGAATCATGTTGCAGCTTTATAAACATTTGGTTAGACAGAATCTGGACTATTGTGCACATTTCTAGTCACCCCATTCCAGAAAGGATATGGAAATGTGGAGATGGTGCAAAAGAGGTTTACCAGAATGCTGCCTGGATTAGAGGATATTAGCTACAAGGAAGTATTGAGCAAACGTGGATCGTTTTCTCTGGAGCATCAGACATTGGTGCGGGGGGTGGGAGGGAGATCTGATAGAAGTTTATAAAATTATAAGAGACATAGATCGGGTAGACTGTCAGAATCTATTTCCCAAGGTGGAAATATCAAATACACAAGGGCGTAGTGTTAAGATGAGTGGAAAATATTTAAAGGAGATGAGCAGTGCAACTTTTTTTATGAAACACACAAAGTGGTAGGTGCCTAGAACACACAGCCACAGGTAGCGGTGGAAACAGATACGATGGTGGCGTTTAAGATGCTTTCAGATAAGTGTATGGATATGCAGGTTGGGGGGGATATGGATCATGTGCAGACAGAAGGGATAGTTTGGCATCCCGTTCAACAGAGATATCGTGGGCTGCAAGGCCTGTTCCTGTGCTATATTGCTCTATGTTCTACAAACACCAGGTGCAATGCAGTGCAGGCTCAACTAAATGCAGTGTGACCTTTCATCACAGTGGGGACAAACATAGCATTGACATGAAAACCTGATTCATTTATGAGTGAGCAATGACAAATGTAATTTGGAAATAAGACGACTGAATGTTGCATGCCAACATTTGTTTTAAAATAACATTGCATCATTAATTATGTCGACAGTTCCGTAACTGTACCAGACACCTATCACTAGCCCTAGCTTGAATCAACTTAGGAAGTGCCCAGGTCTTGGGAGTACTGTAAATCCATTTGGAAACATTACCACATTGCCCTCGAGGGGTAAAAAAAGTGATTTCACAAACATATAACATTGTTCAACGTTTTGAATAATTTTGAGCCCAGCACTTTTACAGTATGCCACTAAATCGACACATCTCCAGAAATGATCCAAATTTTTTGGGGAAATTTCCAAGTTACAGCAGAGCAAACAAGTTAAATAAAATTATTTTAATTTATTTTGCTTCTATTTTTAAAGTTACATGCAAATTTGTCTTGAGTTTCACTTTATATCTCCCTTCTTTTTGTGTCCTTCCCTCAAGAGTAACACAAAAGTGAAGTGTGCTATTTCTAATTTGATTAAATAGTAAATTTATTCAATTATACTGCCAGCTTTTACACAAAGTTTGCTTCAATATGAAGCCTTAAAAAATATTATGGGGCTAAACTCTAACGATACAAAATAGAACTAATCTGAATAGAGGCTTTTATTATCTGAAACAAAATAATCTGTTCAAATTTTAAACATAAAAGCGAAATTGTGAAATACAACACAGGTGACCATAGGAAACATATTGCATTTCTCAGTCTTGCACAAGTGTCGCGTCTGCGTTTGATTTTATATATACCAAGAACATTATACCACGTTGTGTTGCAGTGTTACTATAGCAACTTGGGTAGTCTTAAGTACAGTATAAAATGATCTACATAATTTTGTGACAAAATTTAAATCAGGCAACATAAATTAATGTTGCCTTAATTTTCCCACAATAGTTGCTTTACCACATAAGTGAGGACATACTTAATACCAGGAAACAAACTCAAATAATGGAGATTAAAAACATGTGTAAAATAAGAAAGTAATCAGCGGAGTCTGATACATGCATTCAGGTTTACAAGTTTTCAAAGGACAGAATAACGAGAAAATAATAGGCAGAAGGCCTGTTTAAAATGAACTCAAAAACATATAATAAAGTAAATTATACATTCTTAGCTTTGCTGTGTAATGTTATTAACAGCTGTCAAATGCTGTATGGATCTCTGATTTGACAAATTTACGGGATGTTTCATACCACCCGATCCCCTTCTTTACATCATCTAAACAGCACTTACACCCTTTATTTTAAACTGGTAGGTTCATGCAGCCTGCAACAGTATCCAATAGATTAATCTTGAATTACTTTTAGGAAGCATTTCTTCTGATTAAAAAAATGATCACTATACATAACATAACATAACAACACTTTATTGTCATTCGGTATAAATACCGAACGAAATTTCAGCAGTCACAAGACACAGCAAAAAAGAAAAGAACACAGGACACCCGACCCCAACACAAACATCCATCACAGTGACTCCAAACACCCCCTCACTGTGATGGAGGCAACAAAACTTCCCCTCTCCTCCCCCCGCACCCACGGACAGGCAGCTCGACCCCTACCGAGGCAACCGACACGCACAGCCCCCGCAAGGGGATGGAAGGCCCCGCGGCCGAGCCCCCCTGGGCACCGAAACGTCCCGCGGCCGCACCGGGCGATGTTAAGTCCAGCGGCCGAGCCGCACCGGGCACCGAAACGTCCCGCGGCCGAGCCAGCGATGTTAAGTCCCGCAGCCGAGCCGCACCGGGCACTGAAACATCCTGCGGCCGAGCCGCACCGGGCACTGAAACGTCCCGCGGCCGAGCCGCACTGGGCACTGAAACGTCCCGCGGCCGAGCCGCACCGGGCACTGAAACGTCCCGCGGCCGAGCCGCACCGGGCGATGTTAAGTCCAGCGGCCGAGCCGCACCGGGCACTGAAACGTCCCGCGGCCGAGCCGCGCCAGGCACTGAAACGTCCCGCGGCCGAGCCGCACCGGGCGATGTTAAGTCCAGCGGCTGAGCCGCACCGGGCACTGAAACGTCCCGCGGCCGAGCCGCACCGGGCACTGAAACGTCCCGCGGCCGAGCCGCACCGGGCGATGTTAAGTCCAGCGGCCGAGCCGCACCGGGCACTGAAACGTCCCGCAGCCGAGCCGCGCCGGCGATGTTCTTTGGCCTTTGTCCAACCATATACCTATCAAAAACCTCTCTCAACTGTACATACCTATCACTTGCCAGGCTTTGTCCTGCCCATCATCTCCTCCAGCTTTCTTTCCCCTCACCCCCGAGAATCAGTCTGAAGAAGGGTCCCGACCTGAAACATCACCCATCCATGTTTCCCAGAGATGCTGCCTGACCCGCTGAGTTACTTCAGCACTTCGTGTATTTTTTCCACTATTTAAATCTTATGTTGAACACCATCAACACATTTACTGATATTGGTTGCTTAAAAGCACTAATGGGAAGATTAAATCGATTGGTTATTTGTACAAAGTGTTCCAGATAATTCAAAGGATAAATGATTAAGTCACCAAAAGGTTTACAGAAATCAAACCAACCAGTGAAACCGTGAGCATCTTTAAAGACTAGAATATTAATATTATCCTTTGTCTCTTTTGGCATAGTATTTGTGATCAGTGGCTTAATGCCATTGCTTAACAGTGGCCTATGATGACAGAACAGATGTAATTGGCATGATTCCTTAATCACCGACTTGCAGTCTGTGGGTGGTTCCAGCAGTGAGATATTGCAGAGTAAACAGCTCCTTCTGTAATGTAATGGCATCACATGGGAATTGATATCCAACCTTTAAAAAAATAAACCAAAACAGGTTAAAAATACAGGTAAAAATATTTAAATGAACTTTAAATGCAACAATTTATCAAAGTCTAAATTAACTGCTCAATCTCTTGCAGCAGTTAGTACCCACAACCCCCACCCTGACCCCAGTTATCCCCATCCAAAAAAGGTTTATGCCAAGGAACGCAGGACATGGTTGACATTTGTGCAATCCAGCAGCCGCGCAAGGGGAAACATTATCCCTGCATCAACTTTATCAAGCCCGGTCCGATAAGTATAACATTTAGATCAGTGAAGAATCAACAGTGACAGTTTTCAACAAGAGACACTTTAAGCACCTATCTTTGATATTCAGTGGTTTCACTGAATGTGGTGCAGTTACAGGTCGAGACAAGAGAAATTATTTAAAAAAACATGAAAGAAAATCACAATTTGAGAAAAATATCAAGTCCATGGTGATGCAAAAGATCGGTCTGTAGTGTTCTATTGCCGAGGTAGGATTAGGGTTGTGTGGGTTGTTTCAAGAACTTGGTTGAAGGAAAGTAGCTGTTCTTGAACTTGTTGGTGTGCGACCTCATGCTTCTGTACCTCCTGCTTAATGGTAGCAGTGAGATGAGGAAACAGCCTGGATGGTGAGGATCTTAATGATAGATGCCACCTGCTTGAGGCAGCGCCTCATGTGGATGTTTTTATTGGTGGGGAGGGCTGTGCTTGTGATAGACCAGGCTGAGCCCATCACTCTCTACAGCCTCTTGTGTTCCTGTGCACTGGAATTGCCATACCAGGGGATGATGCATAATCCAGTCAGGATACTTTCTGCAATACATCTGTAGAAGTTTGTTAGAGTATTTAGTGACATGACAAATCTCTTTAAATTTGTGCGAAAGTAGAGGCAGGGACATGCCTTCTGCATGATTACCCAGGACTGGTCATCCAAGATGTTCATCCCCAGGAATTTGAAGCTGCTAACTGTCTCCAATGCCAACCCACTAATAAAAACTGGCAGAAGAAGGGTCTCGACCCGAAACGTCACCCATTCCTTCTCTCCAGAGATGCTGCCTGTCCCGCTGAGTTACTCCAGCTTTTTGTGTCTACCTTCGGTTTAAACCAGCTTCTGCAGTTCCTTCTTACACAATAAAAATTGGCATGTTGTCTCCTTTCTGAAGCAATAATTATTTTTTTGGTCTTGTTGACATTGAGTGCATTATTCAGCCGGATGTTCCATCTCTTTCCAGACAGTGGGTTATGAATCTTTGGTATTCTTTACTTGAAGAGGCTCCTGCTACACAGTTGCAAAACATATTAAAGAGTGTTGGATTTTTGGATAAAACGTATTTTGGTATTTGGAGTTTGTGCAGTAATGTAGTACAGAGGGGAAAGGTCAGCAATCTGATGATCGAGAGGGTGGATTCTTATAAGTACCTGGGTGTCTACCTCAACAATAAACTGGACTGGACTGAAAACACTGATGCGCTATACAGAAAGGGCCAGAGCAGACTTTATCTGCTAAGGAGACTCCGTTCCTTTGGAGTGCAGGGGGCACTCCGAAGGACCTTCTACAACATGGTGGTTGCATCGGCCATTTTCTATGGAGTGGTCTGCTGGAGCAGCAGCATCTCAGTGGCAGAAGGGAAGAGACTCGACAAGCTGTTCAGGAAGGCCAGCTCTGTCCTGGGTTGCCCCCTCAACTCAGTGCAGGTGGTGGGAGAGAGGAGGATGATGGCAAAGCTAACATCGCTGCTGGACAATGACTCCCACCCCATGCAGGACTGTCACTGCACTGAGTAGCTCCTTCAGTGACAGACTCCTTCACCCCAAGTGCGTGAAGGAGAGATATAGAAGGTCCTTCCTTCCCGCTACTGTGAGACTGT
Organism: Rhinoraja longicauda; assembly: GCF_053455715.1. Lineage (NCBI taxonomy): Eukaryota > Metazoa > Chordata > Chondrichthyes > Rajiformes > Arhynchobatidae > Rhinoraja > Rhinoraja longicauda. The sequence goes on along the minus strand of NC_135975.1, from coordinate 14,677,766 downwards.
ACAACCACCACTGCTCCCAGCAGACAGTCAACAATAACAGCTAAGAACACACAGAAAACTGATGACAATTTATGTATCTTTTATTTATAATGAATGATCTTTTGCTCTCTTGCTATCCACTTTGCTGCTGTAACACTGTAAATTTCCCCGGTGTGGGACGAATAAAGGAATATATTATTACTATTATGATATTAATGAATGGCAGGGTAGACACGAGTAGCAGAATGGTTGAATATTTCCACTAATTATGGCATTATACCTAGTTAATTTCATCAATTTTAAACATAATTTCCTTCATAGTGTGTGACAAAACATGACTTTTTGATTGACTACAGCGCATCGTTCGATCAGCCGAGAAGGTTGTTGGCTGCGACCTTCCCCACATCTCTGACTCCTCTCACCCTGGCCACAAACTCTTTGGAGCACTTCCCTCTGGAAAGTGAGCCCGGACTGTCAAAGCCTCCACAGCCAGTCATAAAAACAGCTTCCCCCCCACGAGCAGTAGCCCCACTCAACAACCAAAGTCTGTGGCCTCCTTTTACTCTGGTATTTTATTTCATTCTTCACATGTTTAAGTTATAATATTTTGTTCTTAATTGTTTACTGTATGTCGTGTTGGTAGTTGCCAGCAAAGCACCAAGGCAAATTCCTTGTACGTACACATACTTGGCTAATAAAATTTATTCAATTCAATTTGGAAAATAAATTCGTACTCACTGAGATTGTCACTCGGCATCATAGAGCCTCCCACAACAAACACTGCGCCCATAAATCCTGGCTCTGCCCACCCCCTTTGTAAGTGGTTTAACCTTTAGTGAAGAGGAGCGCGTCGCTGGTCCAGAGCGGCTCCTCCTCAGTGATTGTGGGGCCCCTGTGTTTGTGCCGGGACGATGTGCCGCTGAGAGCTTGTCCCCGCGGGACTCTGGCACTGTGAGTGCAGTGCAGCACAGCACAGCGGCCGCCACTCTGCCTGCTCTTGTTCTGAAGCAACAGGAGCGTTTGTTGTCGCGGCCTTGGAGTTGACTCGGGACCAATTAGATACATCGCCGAATTGACTCCCTGGCAAGACTAGATTGACTTGAGACATTTATTTATTTACATGTATTTGGAAGAAGTGTTTGACAATGTTGGAGCTGAAGTCTGTGTTTGATACCCAGAGTGAAGTTGTTCCTTGGCTGGTGAAAGGCAAGCTGACTCCTCTTAATGAAAATGGTAAGCTGCAACAAATTCTGCTTCCTGAGGCGGTAGTGCATTTTGTGTGCGTTTAGTTCATTTTTAACTGCTGTATTCCAGCTTACTGAAGTGAATTTTGGCATTTGGAGACTGTACGTTAGGATTTGAAATTCAAAGCTGATTGACAAATTAATTAAAAAAACGTTCTATGGCTAAGTTTTTCGGATGGGTTCAAATTAATCGTGTATGTCTGCGAAAAGCAACACACTGGCGAAAACCGCACAGTTGAGTGTTTGTTTGGATTAAGGCAAGCTGCAAACGCGGCACAAACATGAGGCAAAATAAAACGCTTCTTACTATATTCTGTTTTAGGCGAATCTACGAACCTTTCAAGAACCGATTTGCAGATTATTAACGTTGAAAAGAATGGCGGTGTCGTATTCACCTGGAAGGTGCAAATATTTACATTATGAATTTGTTGTATACACACGTGTTCATGTTTTTGCTGTTCGGTTGGACAGTAACAGGTTTTGTGAGAACATCCTCCTTCAAGGGATTAAAAGTGCATTGGGGGAGGAGAGTAGAGTTGTTACATTTTTATATTACTAGACTAGATAGCCACCTGTGGCATGATGATCGACTCGTCTGGGGTTTGGTGCAAGTTCATAATATTTAACTACTGGGGACATAGCACAAGTACTTTGTGTATTAATTGTAATTCTGTGCAAAGTGGACAACAATAGCAATCAGGAATTTTAGAAGGTGAAATTGATCTTTAACCTACCAGATATGATGATGGAACAAAAAATTATATGGGTTGTTAATTCACATTGAATAGTTTCTACAAGTTTTTTTGACAAATCATTTAAGAACATGTTAACACTATCTTACAAAATTCAACTTTATCAATAAGTAAATTTCAGATAAGGGAAAACATTGTGAACTACAGGTTTAATTGGATAACATTTCCGCGTTATGCGATTGAATGTTGGCCTGTGCACAGAGTGAAATGTGATAACAACCATTCCGGGGTTGTTTCGCATCATCCAAGAACTTGAACAGGCACTTATTGGCTTGAATCACCTTGGGTGCCAGATGATATTTCCACATCAGTCACACACAGAATGATATTCATTGTGTAATGCTTTTTCGAGCATTATTGACTTATTTGGATAGGATTGTACAGAGGAGTGAATATCATAGGGAACTATAATTGAATATCATTGGACACTGCTTTCCGAATTTACCACTTGACCATGATCCTTTGCATTGCAAATAAATAATGAGGCAAGTCCTTTGCATTGCAAATAAATAATGTAAAAGAGGGTGTATGTAGAAAGATAAAACATGGAAATTTATATAAATAGACAATAGACAATAGGTGCAGGAGGAGGCCATTCGGCCCTTTGGGACAGCACCGCCATTCAATGTGATCATGGCTGATCATTCTCAATCAGTACCCCGTTCCTGCCTTCTCCCCATACCCCCTGACTCCGCTATCCTTAAGAGCTCTATCTAGCTCTCTCTTGAATGCATTCAGAGAATTGGCCTCCACTGCCTTCTGAGGCAGAGAATTCCACAGATTCACAACTCTCTGACTGAAAAAGTTTTTCCTCATCTCAGTTCTAAATGGCCTACCACTTATTTTTAAAACTGTGGCCCCTTGTTCTGGACTCCCCCAACATTGGGAACATGTCTCCTGCCTCTAACGTGTCCAACCCCTTAATAATCTTATACGTTTCGATAAGATCTCTCCTTCGAAATTCTAGTGTATACAAGCCTAGTCGCTCCAGTCTTTCAAACATATATGACAGTCCCGCCATTCCGGGAATTAACCTAGTAAACCTACGCTGCACGCCCTCAATAGCAATAAACCGTCAGTTGAAACGCATATAGCCCAACAGCGGTGGTTGGTGCAGTATCGACAAGACATGTGTGTGTAGATAAAGCTGGGAATTTTATAGAAACCATCAGTTGACATACATACATACACGCATACACGCACACAAATACCCACATACATACACACACACGCACATACACATACGCACATACATATGCACATACACGCATATGCACATACACACATACAAGCACACACACATATACATGCACACACACATATACACGCACATACACACAAACGCGCATATACACGTGCACACATGCATACACGCGCACGCACACCCCCCCAAAAAACCCTTGTTTGAACGGACACCACCGCCTCCTCCTCATTCTCTCATCGTTCTGTCTAATGAGCTGTTTTATTTTTCCCTTCCACCACTACCCCATCCTCTTTCTCCCCGGAGTCGCCGACATCCTCCACCTTGGAAGATGTTGGCAATTGCAGGGGAGAGGCAGCAGGGGAGCAGACAAAGTGACTGGTGAGAGGGAAGAGAGCCCCGCGGTGACAAAACTCTTGGGTTCTCCAGCACTCTGGTACTCCATTGCTCATCCTCCGTCCTTGATTCGACAGAGGACCCACCACTCTGCTTCAAGGAGGTAATGATTTACCGCCAAGGCCCAATCCCAGGCCCTGATCATCATTGAAGATCTTCATCCCACCCAGCCCCCATATTCTTCCTAGAGTTCCCCCAATCCTTGTCTTTCAGTTTCTGCATTTCCCTCTTGGATATTCCCCAGACTGTCTTGATCTTGTTGGGCACGTTTTCAATTGCAGAAAATTATAATGCCCTCTCAGTAGCTCTTGAGGTCTTGAATGCTGCAGAGAGGCCTTGGATGGTCATTTGGAAGGAGGTTTCTGTGATAATCTGAGGGATTATGGGGGTTGTATAAGACACACATTTGTCAATATAATGTGAAAATATTACATTGACTAAGGTCTAGGGATTTTTTTTGCAAGTACTGAAATCCATCAAAGCACAAATTATGGCCTTAGAGTAAATGTGTCAAAGAAACTAAGTTTTCTTTACTGTCAATGAACGAAAATATTACTCAGTAATGTGAAGATTTAAAAAATGTTTTTGTATTCAAGGGCAAGAAGGGAATGACGTGTGTTGGCTTGCATGATCTTCACAAAAAACAGAACAAGGTAAACATCATTTCCACCTATCGTCTCCACCTATATCCTTCCTTTGTCCCGCCCCCCTGACATCAGTCTGAAGAAGGGTCTTGACCCGAAACGTCACCCATTCCTTCTCTCCCGAGATGCTGCCTGACCTGCTGAGTTACTCCAGCATTTTGTGAATAAATACCTTCGATTTGTACCAGCATCTGCAGTTATTTTCTTATACTTCTTAAACATAATTTCTGTTGACAGCGTTCTATTTCCAATAAAATGTAGAAGTTTTATTTAGATATTTTCTCAATTTTATTTTGCTCTTTATTTATATTCTCAGCTGCTGTATATCTTTGATAAAGAAGTGTCTTTGATTAGTTGTTCTGTCAACAAGGAAAGGACACTGCTGGGTGAGTGGGACTAATTTATATTTTGGGAGATAGTTTTACACCATTTTTTTGTTAATGCTGCACTGGTATCTCATTTAGCCGTCGGTCTTTCCCTGGAATGAATGCTATAATGGAATTGGTGCTAAAAGGGCTCATTAATAGCATGACGTGATACATTATTCAGTGCTGCTGTGCATGAATCCCTGGTTTTCCTGTTGCAGTGCCATGAAACCGATTGAGAGCTCAGCATGCCACTGACACTCGCACAGCAATGACATAATGACCCGCTCACTGCATGGCTGGCTGTGGAATGAGCCACACAGCACTGAGGTGCAGGGTTTGTATGCACCCTGGTATGATTGGTGGGTGCAGGCTGTTACACAGACCATTTGAATCATCATATCATAATAATAATAATAATAATATTCATTTATTGTCATTGCAACGAGTACAACGAAATTAAAAAAACAGCCAATCCTGACGGTGCGTACAAACATATATGCAATAATGCAAAAACAAATAAATACATAAATACAATTAAATTAAGTACAAGATTTTTTAACGGTGTTGCCTAGTGCACAGGTAGTGTTCAGTTCTCGTATGGCCCTGGGGTAAAAACTGTTCTTAAGTCTGTTTGTTCGGGATTTGATTGACCTGAAACGTCGACCAGAGGGCAGATGAACAAACAGACGGTGGCCGGGGTGGGATGGATCTTTTATTATTTTGCCTGCTCTACTGAGGCAGCGCAGGCTGAACAGGTGCTCCAGGGAGGGCAGTGAGCAGCCGATGATTTTCTGGGCCGTCGTGATGACCCTCTGAAGGGCCTTCCTGTCCTTTTCTGAGCAGCTGGCATACCATGTGGTTATACAGTATGCCAGCACACTCTCGATGGAGCAGCGATAGAAGGACAACATGAGCTTCTCCTGCAGGTTGGTTTTCCTGAGGATCCTCAGGAAGTGGAGTCTCTGCTGTGCCTTCTTTACTGTGGTGATGGTGTTGGTAGACCAGGTGAGATCCTCTGCGATGTGCGTACCCAGGAACCTGAAAGCTGGTACCCTTTCCACGCAGACCCCATTGATGTAGAGTGGGTCGTAATCTCCACTGGTTTTTCTAAAGTCAATTATAAGTTCCTTTGTTTTGGAGGAGTTCAGGACCAGATTGTTCACTGAACACCATGCTGCCAGCCTTTGGATTTCATCCCTATAGGCTGTCTCATCTCCTTCTGAGATAAGTCCAACCACAGTCGTGTCATCCGCGAACTTGATGATGGTGTTGGTGGGATGGGTGGGGGCGCAGTCGTGAGTGTAGAGGGAGTAAAGGATGGGGCTCAACACACAGCCCTGTGGTGAGCCGGTGCTCAGTGTAATGGTGGAGGAGAGGTGAGGGCCTATTTTGACTGTCTGGGGGCGGTTGGTCAGGAAGTCCTTGATCCATTTGCAGATGGTTAGGGAAAATCCAAGGTCGGAAAGTTTGGTGACCAGTCTGCTCGGGATGACCGTGTTAAAGGCAGAGCTGAAGTCGAGAAAGAGCATCCTCACATAGCTCCCCTGGTGTTCAAGGTGGGTCAGTGCAGTGTGAAGAGCAGTGTCGATGGCATCCCCTGTAGACCTACCTATTTGCTCTGTAGGCAAACTGGTATGGGTCGAAGGTGGGTGGGAGGCTGGCTTTGATGTGCTGCAGGACCAGTCTCTCGAAGCACTTTGTGATGACCGGTGTGAGTGCTACCGGACGGTAGTCGTTAAGACCGCTGATGACAGGCTTTTTCGGCAGTGGGATGATTATGGCGGACTTCAGGCAGGGAGGGATGGTGGATTTTAAAAGGGACAGGTTGAAGATTTTTGTGAAGACCTCAGATAATTGGTCTGCACATTCCCTCAGCACTCTGCCCGTCACACCATCGGGGCCTGCAGCTTTCCTGGGATTCACTGCTCTGAGCACTCGCTTAACGTCATACTCCTGCACAGTGAAGGTGTTGCTCTCAGGTGCTGGAGAGGGTGTAATGTCTGCCACTGTAGCTTTCACCTCGAAACGAGCAAAGAAACAGTTAAGTTCCTCAGCCAACGAGGCGTCGCCGTCGGCAGTCGTGCGGTTGCTGGTCTTGTAATTGGTGATGTGCTGGATGCCTTGCCATACCCGCCGTGGGTCATTGTTGGAAAAGTGGTCCTCAATCTTCCTCTTGTAGGACGCTTTGGCATCCTTGATGCCTCTCTTCAGGTTGGTTCTAGCAGCACTGTATAGAGCTCTGTCACTAGACCTGAAGGCGGTGTTACGGTCCTTGAGGAGAGACCTGACATCCTTTGTCATCCAGGGTTTTTGATTGGGGTACAACCGGATGCGTTTGTCGACGGTGACATTGTCAACGCAGTTTTTGATGTAGCAAAGTACAGTTGATGTGTACTCCTCCAAGTCCTGATCCTCAAAAATATCCCAGTTGGTCCTTTCGAAGCAATCCTGCAGCTGCGAGGAAGCTCCTTCAGGCCATGTCTTCACAGTCTTTATGGTGACTGGAGCTTTCCTCCTGAGTGGGGTGTATGCTGGGGTTAGGAATATGGACAGGTGATCTGACTGCCCCAGGTGTGGTAGTGGTGCTGACCTGAACCCCTTCTTAATATTTGAGTAAACCTTGTCTAGTGTGTTTTTCCCCCTGGTAGCACATCTTATGTGTTGTTCAAGTTTCGGGAGAACTGACTTTAGGTCTGCATGGTTGAAGTCCCCGGCTATGATGTGGGCTGCTTCTGGATATGTGCTCTGTTGTGAGTTTATTGCACCTAGCAGGTAGCCTAAAGCTGTGCTAGCGTTAGCATTCGGTGGGATGTAGACTGCTGTTACTATAACCCCTGTAAATTCGCGAGGAAGGTAAAAAGGCCTGCATTTAACTGTTAGGGACTCCAGATCAGGAGAACAGTGGCTATCTATGGTTTGGATATTAGTGCACCAGCTGTTGTGCACATAAATGCATAACCCCCCCCCCTTGCTCTTACCGGAGTCGATGTTTCTGTCCCAACGAAACGCTGTGCGCCCGGCTAGCTCAATGGCTCCGTCTGGGATAAGTGGATGAAGCCATGTCTCTGTTACTAAGAGAATGCAACAGTCCTCCACGAGTTTGTTTGCTGATATCTGTAGTTTAAGTTCGTCCATTTTGTTGATGATGGATCTGGCGTTGGTGAGGAACATGCTAGGTAGCGGTGGTTTGTGTGGCTGTCTCTTTAGCTTGGCAAGTATACCGGACCGGCATCCTCGCTTTTGCTTCCTGTTTCTCCTCCGTCTGCGACGCCTGTTCGCGCCGACAACTATCCACGGAGCGCCCGGTGTCCTGGCAATCTCTTCCGGTATATTTCGCGGGTGTGGAAATTCGCGCACAAGGTCCCGATTGCACTGGAATCCGATGATCAGAAGGTCCTTTCGGTTGTAGGTAGGATTTGCCTGATTTTCCTGGTTTGAATGACTAAATTTGACTAACAGACATAACACAGATAACACACATAAAACGCACCGAAAGGGAGAGCTGTGAGCCGCTGCGTCCGTGCGCGCCGCCATCTTCAATATCATATCATATATATACAGCCGGAAACAGGCCTTTTCGGCCCACCAAGTCCGTGCCGCCCAGTGATCCCCGTACATTAACACTATCCTACACCCACTAGGGACAATTTTTACATTCACCCAGCCAATTAACCTACATACCTGTACGTCTTTGGAGTGTGGGAGGAAACCGAAGATCTCGGAGAAAACCCACGCAGGTCACGGGGAGAACGTACAAACTCCTTACAGTGCAGTACCCGTAGTCAGGATCGAACCTGAGTCTCCGGCGCTGCATTCGCTGTAAAGCAGCAACTCTACCGCTGCGCTACCGTGCCGCCCTTAATCCTATCTCATCACCTCAGGCTAGAGGCGATGGAACCTGCTGTCTTCTCCTCTGTTTGGTTGGCTGCAAAGTTTCCCCAAATGGAGATATTTTTATTGTAAGAAGTTCAAAGAGCAGTGTATGTATCCTGAGCCTTGCATCTCAGCACTGAGTGGTTGCATTAATTGGTCTAGCTACCCAACATCGATCCTTACAGGCAGCTTCAGCATGTTGCCTTGGTGAGGCAACCATGTAATCACTTAACTATTTCATCATTGGGAAAATGCCATGTTCCCAGCACAACAATTCACAGCCTGAAGTACAGGGATGTACCTACCTGTGCATGTTTGGTCTCCAGAGCCGGGTGCACAATGACAAATGGGGTATTGCTATGTGAGGTTCCTGTGTAAATTGCAATTTGTATCAAGATTATAAATGCCTATTAAAATTGATATGCCATAAGTGAATTTGCTTTTTCAAAGAAATTCTTGTTTTGTTTTAGCTGTAAGTATCCTACAGTCTGCTGGAAGAGGCATACCATTAAATACTTTCAGACCAGGTATTACTCTCATTCTTTTGTGTGGTTGTAAAATTTTGAATTCAAACTTTCAATTGAATTGCTTTTGGAATAATTAATTTCTGTAAACTATTGAGAATTAATTTTGAGGGATGGAGTTGAATCCTTAAATTGCATTTGTTCCCAAGTCGAGGCTTTCCTTTTTTAAGACATCTAAGATGTGTCCTCTATCGCTGTCATAGATAGATCCTCCAACTGCGTCTTCTCTGTGTCCTGTAATTGTGCTCTTCCTCCCCAGATAGAGTTTCCATGGTCCTTGTCTTTCACCCCATCAGCTTCTGTATCCAACACGTCATCCTTCGACATTTCCATCTCCTCCAATGTTATCCAACCACCAGTCATATCTTCCCATTCCATCCCTTTCTGTTTCCAGCAGAGACCGCTCCCTCTGCAACTCATTGATTCACGCATCACAATCCACCCAAACCACACCCTCCCCAGGTACTTTCCCCTACAACAGGAGATGTAACACATATTCTCATACTTCCTCCATACAGGGATCCCACCAGTCCTTCCAGATGAGACAGAGCTTCATGTGGACCTCCTCTAACCTCATCTAATGTACATGATGTTCCCGATGTGGCCTCTTGTACATTGGCAAGGCCGAGTGTAGACTCACCTTCCATGCTCCAGCTTTCTTATTTCCACCCCCCCCTCCCCAAAAGCAGTCTGAAGAAGGGTCCTGACCCAAAATGTCACCTTTCTGTTCTCCAGAGATGCTGCCTAACCTACTGAGTTACCTAAGTATCTTTAAAATGGTGTTTGATTAGAAAAGATAAGGCAGGAAGGCACTAAACATTTAGATGTAAGCAGAGTTAGGTAAGTCTGAAATTGCTTTTGGTAGTTTCAAATCTCCAGAAGGGTAGGTAAGAAGAGAAGGAATGGAATTTTTTAGTTGTGGTTTCCAATATCACCACTTCAACTCAGGCCAATGAAGTTACAGATGTTTGTTGGCCTGAACTGATGGACACAATCCCAGCACAGATCATTTTTTTGTGTTCTTGGAAGGGAATCTTTGTCGGATGTGGGGCCATCTATATGTGTTATGATTGCGGATTCACACACATTTGTGTTTTAGGAATAATCATTTGCATGGTTATTCATAGCACTGCCATTCAATATGGTCAGAGCTGCGTAGTGTTTACCTCCTGACAAAGCCTTGCAGGCAGTTAAGTATTTCAGCAATAATGTTGAATTCATTCCTGACACAGTGAAGGTGTATGCTGGCTTCCTTACCCCTCTTTCATTTCTCCAGGTAAACAACAATACATTTTTGTTGGCTTCATCAATGGCGGTAGAGAAGTGTAGGAACAAAAGAAGGCTATAGGATTCTTTATGATTGTTCTGTCATATAATAAGTTCCTGGCTGATTGCTCGTTGGTCTCAGTGTCAATTTTCTCCCTAAACCCAATGGCCCTGGGTTTCCCTATCATTCAAAAACTTAGCTATCTTATCCTTGAATATATTTATCTTCACCTTGTTCAAAACAAATGTCCAGAGAGAAAAAAAAATCTTAATTTCACTCGTAAATAGATGTTTATCTATACTGATACAGAGTCCCATTGTTTTAGATTTCGCCATCAGGGGAATCATCCCTGCAGAATCTACCCTGTTAAGTGTCCTACCTTTCTGTAAAACCTCTGTAAAACCTCACCTTCTCTTCCTGTCAAAGCAAATAATCTCTCAATTCTTAGAAAAGCAGGTGCAGGGGTAGGCCATTTGGCCCATCGAGCCAGCACCGCCATTCAATATGATCATGGCTGATCATCTAAAATCAATGCCACGTTCCTGCTTTTTCCCCATATCCCTTGATTTATTTAGCCCTAAGAGCCAAATCTAACTCTCTCTTGAAATTCCTTGCATTATACTCCATTTGTCATCTTTTTGGGATTACATAGAGCTGGTGATCAGTGGCTGGCATGGACTTATAGTCTGAAGAGCCAGTTTACATGCTGTATCTTTCTTTCAATGTATTTTGCTATCTTGCTTACTTGGCCAATATCTCTTTTGTGGATTTTGTTTTCGCAATTTGCTTTCCCAGCAATCTTAATATCCAATATTTCTTAAAACCACTTTGACTTTGTTTAAATATTTTTAAAGTTTTCTTAGTATCTATATGAAAAATGGAAAAATAGTTTTCTTACTACTATTATGGAAGTAATAAGAAAGCTACTTAGATATTACATAATATTACTCAATATTACCTAATACCCAAGTAGTTTTCTTACTAGTTAATAAAGGGTTCAATGCCATATTATTGTAATGGACATTTAGATCCCTGCTTTTGCTCTCCCTCCTTTCTTGTGTTGTGTTGGCTCTGATTTATCCCAGGGACCATTTCAGAATCTGTGAAACTAGTAAATGGAGAAACTTGTTTTCAGTCCATGGTACTGAGTGTGGTGTAGAAAAGTACTTTACAAGTTTTATCTATTCTGGTTAATGCATATTTTGTAGTTTTTTTTTTAGAAAGAATGAATTTATAGTTAAACTTTTTTAACTTTTGTTGCAGTTTCCAAATGTTTGACTTTGTTGATTGAAATTCATCCAGCAAATAACACAAAAGTTTTAAAAGCCGTTGATTCAAATGTCAAAGTTCAGGTATTTATCATTAATTACTTTCTTAAATTTTGCTTTTATAATGCTTTCGTATTAACTCTTTGAATGAGCAGGTCTGAAGAAATCTTGAGCAGCTTTCCTTGCTGTTTTGGTTTGAGGCTCGGAAGATGCACCTATAATTCTTGATAATGTTTTATAGTCTATTGGCCAGGTCAGAGATGTAAAAGAAAGATAAGATGCTATTTGCAAACTATTGGGAAGAGTAAAAGTGGGACATTGAATGATTTTTACTGCGAAGAATTTGCAAAAAACCTGTGAACAGAACTGCCATGTGACTTAGCCTCGAAGTGTTTAATGTTATAAAATCAGAAGGGGAGAGTAACCTTTAAGAATGGGTATTGGGTACAATTACAGAGTCGCTATTGCACTAAAAATCCTTCAGGTATTTGTCCTTTTCCTTTTTGAAAGCTTTGTTTGAATCTTCTTCCATCATTCCTAGAGTCAGTATATTCCACTGCTTGATGGTAGAAAATGATTTTCCTAATGTTTTGGGGAGCCCCTTTCCCAATCAGAATATTCATGACCTTTGTTTATGAATTTGTGAACATTGAAACAAGTTCTCGTTATTTAAAGTTTTGATGTTTTGTAATCTTAAATTCCATCAAATCCCTTACCAACTTGCTTGGGTCAGAGGAAAATAGCTTAGCTTCCCTAATACACTTATGTCACTCATCGCTACAACCATCGAATTTAGTTTTTTATGTACCTTCTGTATAGCTTCTGTGTCCTTTCCAGGTGACAGTATAATGAAAGCTAGTGATTTAACATAAGAGAACTGATGAAGCAAGATGATAACATAAGAGAATTAGCAAGATGAAATTTCTCAAAACCCTTACAACCTCGTTTGGAAATACAAGAGGAAAATCTGTGTCCTTTTGATATTTTTTAACATTAAATAACAACAAATATAGTAGCCTGCCAAAGATTTTACTTTTGTAAAATGAAGTTTGTATAAGTGTTTACAGTTTTTATTCTGGTCTTTTGTTGTGAAATGGTAACCAAGGGTGAGAAGTCTTTTGTATGATGTGTAGCATGTTAATAGAATTTCCAGTTGTGATTTTGAAATCAAACTTTCAGAGAATTTGTACGATAAAGAAAGAATAACACTCAGTTACCGTTAGTAATATATACTTGGCATACTGGGTACATTTTGCTTCTGTTTTCCAGTTGCTTTTCATAAGTTAAGTTGGAAACTTAAGTGATTTAACATTGGAAACCATTTCCTTAAATGTTCTTAAAAAGTATGTTGGAAAACAATTATTATAATCATTTTACAGACCTCCCAACCCTTCCGAATTTGGCGGAAAGTTTCCGCTTTCTTATTTCATTTCCGTCGTTCTGATTTTGCCTCACATTTTTCCGCAAAACACATGCCACACCAACACGTCAAATCACCCTGTAGTGGAAGACACCTCTCCGCACAGTCAAAAACTCCCACGTTTGGCATTTAAAGGTCAAGCTATCTGGATCCGCATCCAAATCATTTGCACTTATTGCAAATAGCATTGGTCCACCACTGATTCCTATGGAACACCATTGATCAGGCTGGTCCATATTCAAAGACTATGGTCAACCAAAATGAGTATGCTACTGTTGTCAGAGACTTTACTAGTAAGTGTGTGAAGGAATGTGAATTTAGGCACCAATTTAACTTCATCCATTTCTTGCCTGATCAATACCCACAGACACTATAGCAAAAGTAGCATTTAGCAATTGAAAACTTTAGACTTTAGAGATACAGCGTGTCTCGGCCCACCGACTGCGCTGACCAGGGATTACCCGCACACAAGCACCATCTATCCTACACACTAGGAACAAATTACAACTATTTTTAACCGAAGCCAATTAACCTACAGACCTGCACATCTTTGGAATGTGGGAGGAAACCAGAGACAGAGAAAACTCACATGGTCACGGGGAGAACTTACAAACTCCATAGAGACAGCACTTGTAGTCAGAATAAAACCTGGGTTTCTGGCACTGTAAGGCAATAATTCTACCGCTGCACCACTGTGCCGCCCCAAAATTTAAACTATTTTTCCTGGTTTTTTTTCTCTCTATTCTCTAATTCATAGAAACATAGAAAATAGGTGCACGAGGAGGCCATTTAGCCCTTAGATCCAGCACCACCATTCATTGTGATCATGGCTGATCATCCACAATCAGTTACCTGTGCCTGCATTCTCCCCATACCCCTAGATTCTGCTAGCCCCTAGAGCTTTATCTATCTAATCCAGCATCAACTATGCCAGTTGTTGCCTGCTAAAATGTTGGCCTAGTTGAGGTGATCAAAATCTGGAAAAATTAGAAGCAAAGTGTACTGACAACAATTATTTCGTGTTAAGTGGGTGATGAACGAGGTAAGGGGAGCCGGCGGAGGGGGGACGACCAATGTGCTTGTAAGCTAATATATGTGCATATATTTTGTACATCATAGGTTTGAAATGTCTATAACATTCACAGCTGATTGTGGATTCAAGCTGATATGAAAAACGTTCTGATTCAGTTCAAATAAATACGTAGTCTTTTTCTAGTTGAAGTGAATAACTCTTTTGTAATGTTTGATTTTATATTTGGGAAAGTTCTTCATTAGCACTCTGAGCCAATGTTTGCCTAAATCTGTTCAAGTGCACCAGTTTTTACAAAATAATGTTTGGAAACTTTACAGGTTTTCTTAATTTTTTTCCAGTTCCTCTATCAAGATTCAGATGCTAAGATGTTGTCTGAAAGCCACTTACTCATAATTTCAGAGGACGGATGTAAGTAATATGATGGTTCATGATTGGTGATGAGTTTACTTTTAAAAGAGTTACAATTACAACATTTAAATTACAACATTTAAAATACATTTAGAGAGGTACATGGATAGGAAAGATTTGAAGGAATATGGGCCAGGTTTGGGAAGTGACCCTAGTTGGCAACTTAGTTGGCACGGATGAGTTGGGCCAAAGGGCTTGAGTCCAAGCTGTAGAGCTCTGACTCTAAAAGCGAATGACTGGATATAACGCAGCAAATTGTGATGATCTCTTGTTAGCATGATGTTGGTCCATGCAAGCTGTCCACATATACGTGTCAATATTTGGAGAGCGAGAGTAGTGGGGGAGATGTAGGAAGAGACCCAGGTATGTAGAAATATATTTTATTCTCGGCACCTAGTTTGATTGACAGGCTGATAGCCAGGAGAGCCAGTGGTATTTTGGGGCAGGTCACTGGTACTGCGCAAAACAGTTAAAATTGGTAGAGAGTTGATTTCATCATGGGTGGCAGGGCCATCTGTGTCTCCATCTTTAGTTTCCATATTTTCTTATGACATATAAAGAGACTATTGAACTCATCAAATTGGCCAGCTCTGAGCGCTCCCATCAGACCCAATCCTTCGCTTTTCCCTGCAAGCTATCCTATCTTGTGTCCATCAGCTCTCCTGCCACCCTAAATATTGCTGCACCAGAGATCTAGTAGCCAGTTCGCCCACCATCACGTCTTTGAGATAATGGTGCAAAACAGATCACCACTTTGGGGGAAAGTTGTGCATTCGCGGAGAATGTGCAGAATTCACACGGGCAACACCCAGGGCAAGGATCAAACTCTGGTCACTGGAGCGGTCAGCAACAGTACTGAGACCACACCAAAGCACCCAGGGCAGTTGTAAATACAACTGTAATGTATTACATTTTTTGCCTGTTGTACACAGCTCATCTCAACAATAGAATGATTGTGTACTATATAATCCTCTAGTACAATTTAAAAATAACTCTGGTGTGGCACATCTATAAGGGTTAGCAAGAAGGTATTAGGTATCATCATCATGGTAAGTATCTTCATTGACCTATCTGAATGGCATTTTATTTTAATACCTTCATGCTCTATTACAATCCTATCCAAAACATTCTGAAATTATTTTTTGCTTTTTTTGTTCAGGTATTGAGCACATTCGTACAAGGGTGATCATTGAAGAAGGTTACAGAGTGGTAAGTGAGATATATTAGACTTGTCCAAGTGCATGGATGCTCTGTTGTGGATCCGAAGTCTGTGCATTGGAGAAAGTTAGGTAAAGCTCGCCAAAAGTTTCTCAAAAATGCCATTGTGCAATCTCCTTTGGAGATAGTCAAACAGTTCAGAAACGGACCCTTTGGACCAACGTTCCCATGCTGACCAAGATGCCCCATCTGTTAGTCCCACCAGCCCACGCTTGGCCCATATTGCTCTAAACCTTTTCTGTCCATGTAGCTGTTTAAATGTTATTATAGTACCTGCTTCCACTACCTCCTCTGGCAGCCTGTTCTATAAACTCGCCCTCAGCCTCCTATACACCAAGAAATAAAATCCTAGCCTGCCTAACCAGTCCCTATAACTCAGGCCCTCAAATCATGACACCAATTTTCTCCGAGATCTTTGGTTTCCTCCCACACTCCCACAAGACGTACATGTAGATTAATTGGCTTGGTAAATGTAAAAAATGTCCCTAGTGGGTGTAGGATAGTGTTAATATGCGGGGATCGCTGGTTGGCGTGGACCCGGTGGGCCGAAGGGCCTGTTTCTGCGTTGTATCTCTAAACTAAACTAAAGGTAATTCATGTTTACGGTTGTTGATGAAGTGCCATTCAAGGGAGCTGATTTTGTCTTGGATGATGTTGAACCTCTTCTGATGTTGTTGAAGCCATAGTTATCCCCACAAATAGATTATTTCACCAAGCTCCTGATGTGCATTGTAGATGGTCGAAAGACTTTGTGCTCTCGAGGCAAGTCATTCTCCTCAGCATACCTTGCTTCAAAATGACACTTTTTTATGATGCTGTTCAAAATATGGGAGCCTGCAACGTCCAGATAGAAAATGAAGTACTGTTCTTCAAACTGGCATTGGGCTTTGATATGAAGTGCATGAGGCAACAGACAGAAAGATAGTAGGAATGGAATTAAAGTAGCAGGCAACAGGAAGCTTATCGTCTTTGCAGCTGCCTAGTGAAATGGATGCCTACTCTCTTTGCTTTCTCTTTTGTAGAGGAGACTATGTTGTCAATTCAAAATTCATTTCACGAGAGGTGGAAAACAAGTGTTGCATGTTGCAACTTAAAACAAACTTAAAACTAAAGATAGGCGCCAAATGCTGGAGTAACTCAGCTGGTCAGGCAGCATCTCTGGAAAAAATGGATGGGGGACATTTCGGGTCGGGACCCTTCTTCAGACTCCTGAAGTCTTTTGTTACTGCAGTATTTTATGTCTATCTTTGTCATTATATTTTAACTTGAAACTAACTTGTTTTACTCACTTCTGTCAAATAGTCTTTGACTGAAACTTTAACTATTTTTTCCCCTCTTTGCACAGATGCTGCTTGACCTGCTGAGTGTTGCCACAATTTTATGGTTTTGGCATATTTAAGTTTCTGTTGGTAATTACAGGGTATTGTCATTTGGGTGTTGACAATGGTAATGCCATCGAGTATCAAGCGCAGGTGGTTGGTGTCCAACTTTGAAGATGGTCATTGCCTGTCTCTCTTACGGCTTTAATGTTATTTACCCATTTGTGAATGTTGCCTGCAGGGATGGACTACTTCATGGGCTGAAGAATTGCAAATAGAATTGAATATTGTGTAATCTATAGCTAATATGCCGCTTTCTGAGTTGATATTGGAAGGAAGGTCATTGATATAATTACATTTGTTTCCAGGATATATCCATTTGCTTTAAATCTATTTTAGATAATTCAGGATCCAGACCACATGCCTAAAGAGATTGTGGCTGAAGATTTTTTATGGGCCCAATGGGATACAGAGGCACAGAGACTGTTCTACATTGTAGAAAAGGTAAAAAGTGATAAGATACCTGCATTTATATTTGATTCATTAACAATAAAGAAACATTGGAATAAACAAGGATGCAGCATATACATTTTATAAATTGCCCCTCTTCTCTACAAGCAGCATATATGAGAAAATAATCTTGTTTTGGCTGCTACTTGATGGGTACTACTTGGGGAACAACAACAAATGATGTTTTTGTTCAAGGTTTGCATGAACGCTTTCTTGCATGAACGCATAGATCTATGAAGGCAAATTTAGAGCATGTCAATATTAAGAAAGTTGTGTTGCTTAGTTTCTCAACAAATATTATGGTGGATAAGTGGGGCTTGAACCAACAACCTCCAGCATTCAGTGCTTTTACTGAGCTAAGATGACACAGATTAAAAAGATGGAAAAACTGCTTAATAAATTGGGATACAATATTCTTTCCGTATCCTAAAAATGATACTGAAAGTGCAAATGCACTGGCATTGAATGTAACTGGTTATTCCATCAATGTGCAATTTCCCATAAAATCATTGGTTAACATGAGAGAGGAAAACCAAACTATTCCAACTTCTTCTCCCAAGTCTTATTTCATGGAAGTTGTCTGTCATACGTATGTTCTCGTTTGGCCCATCTGACGTCTGTGCTTCAAAAAAAAGACATAAATATCACTCGGCAACAAAATATGACTATTCTAATTGTTTAATTTTAAACTTTCTGCTTTCATTCAAACTATAGGGATAAGATAATGTTGTACAAGAATGGCAGTGACAAATAAGTTTGGCTTGAAATTCAATGCACTGCTGAACAGTTCCATGACATAGGAGCCCTTGTAGTGCATTAAGAACCTTTATTCTTTTTTGGGGGATCTGTATTACTGGCAAGGCTGGCAATTATTGCCCATCCTTAATTGCCTTGGAGAAAGCAGTGGCGTGTATCTGCCTTGAACTATTGTGCACTCGTTCTTGTGAAGGTCCTCCAACATTCTATGGTAGGAAGATCCAAGATTGCAACCCAGCAAAGACTGGTGATTCAAATGGGCTAAATGGTGTCCAGCTGGTGGAATGGCACCATCAACCAGGTGTTCCATCATACATCCTGACATGTGCTCTGTCTACGGTGGACAGCGTTTGGATGTCAGCTGCTGAGTCTTTCTCAGCATGACATCCAACCTTTGACCTGTTCTTGGAGTTACAATATGAATGGGGCTGCTCTCCTTGAATTTCTGATCAATAACGACATCAAAGATGTTAATGTACTATGTAATTAGATAGATTTGTCACTGATTTACTGCTGTAATTATAAAGATATCCTTCTGAATAATAAGTTCCAAACTAAAATGAGATTGCATCAATGATAATGACCTCTTTAATTAGGAAAGCAATGCAGTTCTGATGTGTATCCAGTTTCACCTGGACAGGAGCAATGAAATATTGGTAAGTAGTAGTATATATTTGTCATTTAACCTTTTTCCAACATTTTGTACTGTCCATTATATTTGGATTGTGTGTTTATTTTTCTACTGACATATGTATTGCATTGTCTAAAATTTAATGGGAAAGTTGAGATATAAAACTGACAAGTCATGGAGTCATACAGCACAGAATTGGGCCATTTGGTCCTCTGAGCCCAGACATACCATCAGGCACCCATTTACACTAATTCTACATTTATCCCATTTTATTCTCTCTACACTCCGCTTGACTCTCCAGATTCTTCTGCTCACCTTCCTGCTTGAGAATAATTTACAGTGGCCAATTAATGTATCAACTTGCATGTCTCTGTGAAGTGGGAGGAAATCAGAGCACTTGTGGGAACCCATGCAGTCACAAGGAGAAAGTACAAAGTCCACATGGACAGCACAGTTTAGTTTAGAGATAGAGTGCGGAAACAGGCCCTTCGGCCCACCGAGTCCTTAACGACCAGCGATCCCCACACATTAACACTATCCTACACACTATGGAAATTTTACATTTATTAACCTACAAACCTGTACGTCTTTGGAGTGTGGGAGGAAAGATCTCAAAGAAAACACATGGAAAAAATGTACAAACTCCATACAGACAGCACCCGTAGTCGGGATCGAACCCTCTAAGGCAGCAACTCTGCCGCAGTGCCACCCTAATCACAGAGCTCAAGATTAAACATGGTTAGCTGGAACTGTGAGACAGAAGCTCTTCCAGATGCAGGAACTATCAAGTATGTCTCTGTGTGCAATCCATGCTCACAAACAATATCTTTATAGTAAGTCACATACAGTGTTCTAAAAATAGTTTCAACAAAATACCTAGAATATAAAGAGATCACATTTAATTGCTTGAAGTGAACAGTTGCGATAAAATGTGAAAGGCACTGATTTTCACAGCTTTGAGAGTAGGAAGGCTTCCTTTTTAGCATTTTTCCAATCCCCAATTAAATTTTATGCAGAGAATGTGAGGTGTCAATCTGCATGACTGGACATTCATTTGCATCGAAAGCCAGAGATTTAAGTCGGGACTGGTTCACCTGGCTTTACAACAGGAAGGAAAGTAGTGTCTGAAAGTTTGAGGCTATAGAATTTATTTTAATGGATAAATCAGTACCAGGTACAAATTTAAAATAGTTCACGAAGGCTGTCAATTTTAAACTAAAGAGTGAGAGGGAATTTTAAATCGGTATCCGGGAGAATCTTTTTATATTGGATTCTACGTGAAATGATTGCCTGGCTACTTTGTTTAGCATTCTGGTGAAAGGCTAT
Organism: Rhinoraja longicauda; assembly: GCF_053455715.1. Classification (NCBI taxonomy): domain Eukaryota; kingdom Metazoa; phylum Chordata; class Chondrichthyes; order Rajiformes; family Arhynchobatidae; genus Rhinoraja; species Rhinoraja longicauda. The sequence continues at coordinate 14,657,629 of NC_135975.1, read as the reverse complement.
TTGACCTGAAACATTAACTCTCCTTTTCCCACCAACGTTGCCTAGTCTCTTGAGCATTATCAGTTTTTCTGTTTGTTAGGAACACAGGAATTGGCTCACTTTTCCGTTTCCACAGTTGTTTATTTTTTAGATAAGCCTCTTCAATTTGTGACTGAGCCACAACATGAGATGAGGCAAGGGCATTCATCATGCAGGAGGAAGTGAGAGTTCCTGAATGAGTAGTACTGAGAATAAATGAAGAAGTCTAAATGATCCACACCAAATAGCTGATGTTTCTAGAGAAGGAATCATGCGATTTTTTTTGTTCTTTCAGGAAAAACAGACTTATCAATGTTACGATAACTCTAGCAGTTCTGAAAATTACCTTTCCATTTAATCAGCACTATTTCAAAAACATATTTTGGTAAGGTGGAATTGGGAAACATTGAAGCGATTACAGTATTTGGTTATTATTCACAGAAACCAATTATTATGGAAGTTACACTAATCCTGAGAGTTCCCCTTTAGTTCCATGGAAGTGGTCACAATTATCGAAACTGTACAGAAAGAGGGCATCTGACCATCGTGCTAACATCAAGTTCCATGGTTTTAAAAAAAAAAAGTGTGTTTCTCGTGCTCAAAGACCCATTCTATTCCCTTTATAAAACTGTTCCTGAAATCTGCTCAACACCTTGACAGGCTGGCAACTGTTAGTGGGGGGAAAAGATTCTTGTTTAGATACTGACCAATTATTTTGGATGTATGACCACTAGTTGTTTGCTTGGTTGAATTAAGTTTCCCACCTATCAAAGCTGCTGATCATAACAAAAAAACACCTATTTTGTCCCCTCTGAACCTCATTTGCACATGATCAAGGAGTACAATAATCATTTTTCCAACAACAACTTCTTTCTATTAATTTCCTTCTCCCAGATAACAATTTGGTAAAAATTTATGTAATCCTTTCTAAGGCCTTAACATTTTTTCTGAACTGATGCATTTCAATGGAACTTAGTTTAAACTCGAGGCTTAGACCTCAGGCAGAGAGAAAAATCTGCCTTGAATGGGTTCCGATCAGGTGAGTGTCAATGTCAACTAAAGCTCTGCAAGTCTCAAAATATTTCCAGATGTAGCTGTGGACATGAAATCTAATATTTTCTCATCACTGCCTAATTCACTTTATCCATGGTTCATTGTCTGAAGTTTATGAAATAACCTCCAAACATTAAAATAACTGCAACTAATACCTCAACCTGCCGTGTGAAAAAAGAAAATTGCTACCTTCCCCAAACCTTCTGACATTAAATTCACAAAGCAATATGTAGTATAAGAAAATAACTGCAGATGCTGGTACAAATTGATTTATTCACAAAATGCTGGAGTAACTCAGCAGGTCAGGCAGCATCTCGGGAGAGAAGGAATGGGTGACGTTTCGGGTCGAGACCCTTCTTCAGAAAGCAATATGTTCTACTGGTGAATATGTTTATCTGTTTTCACAGTGAACAGGTCAATGTCACTGTTTGCAATGAAGACAATACATGTTTTTGTTGTTATTTTCCGCATCTCCTGATTGTGTTAAATGTTCATGAAATGGGTTATAATGGTATTTTTCTTTGACCTTTGATAGATGTCTTTCTCCCTTGGATTCCCTTTAATAGTTACACGGTTACGGTAAGCTATAAATATTGTTTACTTTACAATTGTGCTGAATTGAAATAGTTTGGGTGGAAGCATGAATATTTAAACATGAATACAGTAAACGATCCTTATGGGAGTTGGAGGCAGAGAGGGGGAATGGTGTCCATTATTGCCGACTATCTGTTATAACCGAGTAAGATATTATCATTATATGTACTTGAAACAAAGAACTGCAGATGATAATTAATACACAAAAGGACGTCATATCTATGGAATACCTTTGCCTTCAAACAGAAAGAGTTTGTATTCTCTCAATGTTTAGCAACCTAAAACGGAGACTTTATGTCAGACTTTAATAAGTGGGAAGCTCTGTGTTCAACCTTAGAAGATTGGTCTGCCTTAACAGCAGAGACCGCTCCCGCCACAACTCCCGCAACCCAAACCACCCCCCTCTCCAGATACATTCCCCTGCAAACACAGGAGATGCACCACTTGTTCCTGTACACCCTGCCTCGCATTCATCTAGGGAACCCAGCAGCCCTTCCAAATGTCAGAGGTTTATGTGCACCTCTTCTAACCGCATCTACTGCATTTGGTGCTCCCAATGTAGCCTCCTTCACATTGGTGAGAACAAGCATAGACTAGGTGACTGTTACAAACACCTGTGCTCAGTCCACCAAGACATGCTGGATCTCCTGGTGCTAACCAATTTGTCTCCTTCCCATTCCCATTACTGACATTTCTGCCCTCTACCTCCTCAATTGCCAGAGTAAGGCTACATGTGAACTAGAGGAGCAGCACCTCATATTCCACATGGGTAGCTTACAACCCAAAGATATGAACATTGAATTCTCCAATTTCAAGTAATATCCTTGTATCCCTTTTAGCTTTTCTGTGCTCTCCCCCCACATCCTCAGTGCACCTATTTCTCACACTCTCCCGACCCTCTTTTCCCTCCCACCTCCCCATCCCGTTCCACCTATATCCCTCCACGTTTTGCTCCTCTCTTATCTTGAACCATTTTGTCTCCCATTTTTCTCTTTGGTTGCCTATCCATCCCCTCAACATAGGCTGCCTGACCCATTGAGCTACTCCAGCACTGCTTTGCCACTTAATCACCACTTGTTCTGGATATTAGTACGGTCAGATTCCTGCTGACTTTAATTTTATTAGTGCTCTTTTGTTCAGCTTTGGTTTATATTTTGCTTAAGGAATTAAGCACTTTTGTTCATGCTTACATGAAGGTTGTAATAAGATTTGATGTTTGGTCATGAGGGAATCTAAATAGAGTGTCAGTTGATTGTTGAGTTAGTATTCAATAACATTATTGATTACACTTTGTTAGACTAAAAGGTTGGTAATTGGCTGTCTTAGATTTATCCTGCCATAGTTATCTTGCCTAACTAGCCATCTTAATATTAAGATTTGTTATGCTGTTTCTTAATCCATGATAAATTATTTTCAGGATTTCCGAGCAAAGGAATTCATTGCTTGGTTCACCTCTCTGTCCTCGTCACCTCCTCAAAAAAACTTGATTACGTTAGTAAGACACGACGAGCCGCATACAAAGCAATGCTAACTGTCCGTAATTTACCCTTTCTCTTCCAAATGGGAGTAAATCCTAAACTGAGTTCGAGGACAGGCCTTCCAGCAAGCCATCAGGTCACTGTCAGAGGTTGCCGAGCGAAGCAGCAACTGGCTGTGGCTGAAGAGGAAGGACTCCAACTGGGCTGGAAAATGACCAGCAAGAGGGGTAAAAACGGAGGGGAGCGCACCTGGGACGCCAGGTGTCGCTGTTGAGCCCTCTGGAGGTGTCGTGGGCCTATCAACGAAACACCAAGGAAGGAGGGTGCCCACCTGATGACCCCAATGAAGTCTTTACCCCGACCCCCACTCAAGATATTAAGAAGGTGCCAATTATAGTAGGGATTGTAATATCAAGTCCTATAAACTCAACTGAAGAATCTTCTCCAATAGCTTCCCTACCAGAGCTATAATTCCCTGGATTATCTCTGCTTGTATAAAGTAAATTTTAGCAATTGTGGCTCAGTTGACTTGCGTGTGCATTTTGTCATAGGTAATCATTTTGTCATAGGAAATAATGGATGGATGGATGAATACATTTTGCATGTAATCTCTATTTAACATTGTTTTGTTGATTTTTATTCTAGTCTGGTAAATTTTGGGTACAATTACTTTCACGAGGAAGAGAAATCTTCAGAATCTCTGAATCTGCAAATTTTCACGAATCATGCAGGTATCGAGTATAAGCAGGTGTATTTACTTGACCTTTTTGCATGTTGATGTAAAGATATTTTTAACTTGCCCACACAGACAAACATGTCCCATCTACGCTAGTCCCGCCTGCCTGCATCTGGTTCATATCCCTCCAAACCTGTCCTATCCTTGTACCTGTCTAAATGTATTTTCTCATTATATTTATAATGGTTGGTATAAAATGTAATTTAGTTTGGACGTGCAAGCTGAAGTGTATGTGGACCACTTATGCTCTGTGTACCAAACCAATTCAAAATTATTCGAAAGGTTGCCCTCAGTTAGAAGGCAGACAGTGTCTGTAATCTCAAAATCAAAATGAGTACATTAATTACTTTAAGGTTCTGTAACCCAGTATCAATTAGGAGATGAAAAGTTAGGGTTATTTATTTGCTTTCTGCCTATCATAAAATGGAAAGAATGCACTTTGTGACGTGCTTAAATGTTAGTATTTGTCATTTGCAATGAAATAAAGAAACCCTATCTGAACAGAGTGGGAAAACAAATTAAAATTCACCCAGAAATTGATGGAAAATTGAGCTTTAAAGGAACTTGCACCTTGTTGATGGGCAGCATATATAATTATTTGTAAATCCTTTTTAATTTAGTGTTGTCGGTACTGGGGGCAAGTTTTGGAATGTTTGTAAATGGTGGGATATCTTTTATATTAAAATCCAGCATCTGTAAGTGGGGATGGCTGTACCCTTTGTGTATGATGAATTCTTTCCTTTTTATTAAGTGATTTGTCTTTCAGCAGTTTACCCTTTGACAAAAAAGCATACTCCGATAATCAATTGCTGTTGCAGGTGCCTTGTCTGTGTGCTACAGTCATCCTGTGCAAAATGAACAAGAATTTATTTATTCAGTCATTCTTCTGCATTATGGTAAATCTAGTTTTAAATTATTTCAGCAGAATTAACTTTTTTTAAGCAGTTGGAACTCTCCATTTTGATTATTTCACAGCCTTTTCTTAATTTTCAGAAGGGTATAAGACTAAATTTGACAGTGCAACTATTTCCTGTTTGCCCTGTAAAAACAGTCACTTAGTGGTCTAGATTTAAAGTATATTCCACCCGTAAAACAGTATTGCGGCTTTTCGGGATTTAAACGCAGAATCACAAAACCTAAAACAAGCACTGTTTTCCCTTTGCTATTGATTGAATGGGCTCGCCTTGTATTTCAAATATAATTTCTAAAAGCAAATTATTTTTATGGTGTGAGCAATTTAATACCTAAACAATCTGAATGGAATTTGCAGTGGTACACTTCAGAAATGGCTGTTTAATTCTTTATCTTAATTTTCTGCAGGTTGGCGAAAAACATTTAGAGTTTCCTTGGAAAAGTCCAAATGTGCCTGTATCAGTGAAGTGGCGTTTCTGAATGTCGGTATGTTGATATTCTATTCCTAGATCAGAAACAAATGCACCGTATATAGAGGATGCATTTCCTTGCCTTTTTTCGTGTCTGAGTTCATTCTGCTCACTTTTTAATTTAAGACAGTTTCTCCTCCCACCCCCCCCCCCCCCTTCCCTTGCCACCAACTTCTTGCAACCTGATCCCTTCACAGTTCATCTGTCAAATCTTGAGAGTCCTCATTTAATCCTAGTGCAAGAAATTTCCTGACTTTTACACTTATACCCAAGATCAAGCTATGGGCAAAATTAGCTGATGAACTAAAATGAGTTTCTGAACTTGGAGAGTAGGATTAGGCATGATGACGTGGTCTATGGCATACCATGTGCACATATTGTGGAGATGTGGTTGTATAGAATGGAAGAAAACTGATTTGGGCAGGCTGGTATAGTATAGCTCTGTTTGCTTGCATTATATGTCAAGAGTAATGATCAATCAAATAACTTGAGGTGGTATGAATTATGTAGTTCATGAAAGAGGCAAAAGAACATGCCACTCTCAACAAGGAAATCTGTAGGTTTAGTTAAGAATGGATTCACTATGCCTTAATTGGATAGCACTGCCACTATATCAGGCATCATATTAGCAAAATTATTGTATAGAATTTCTTTAGCCAGTTGGTTACTAACTTTTCAGGCATATAGGCCAATCCATCAGCTTTGGAGTCACTGGAAGAGAGCAGAGATAAGCCCATCAGATTTGTGGTTTAACATTTGGGATTTGTGGTTTAACATTTTGCAATTTCTGGCAATCAGTCTGTTGGCTCCAGAATATCCTTACTCCCTAACAGGAAAGGTTTGTATTCTCTCAATGCATAGCAACTTACAAAGAATACTTTATGTAAGACCTGGTTAAGTGGGAAGCTATGTGTTCATCCTTAGAAATTTGGTCTGTCTTAATCTCCTTATGACCTTGCAATAGATTGCAATTAATAAAACATACTCCCAGCAATTTTAAATCATGGTTTTACCAAGTATAGCTGAACTGCAGCAGCAGCAGAGAACATGTCTCAACAAAATGTGTCATGAGGTACCACTGTGTCTTGAGCAATGATAGCTATTCCGTGTGTTTCCAAAATGCCTTTAAAATTACAATACAATACAATATATATATTTATTGTCATTGTACAGGGGTACAACGAGATTGGGAATGCGACTTCCATACGATGCAATAAATTAATTAGCTAATCAGCATAAATTTAGACACCCCAGTGAAACAAAATTAGAAACAGTTTTAAAACAGAATAAAGTGCAAATAGGTCTGTGCCGGTTCGCTGTGCGATGTAACCATGCGACTCGGCAGGACAGGTTCAGAGCAGCTATGGCCCTGGGGATGAAGCTGTTCCTGAGTCTGGAGGTGCGGGTATAGAAGGCCTTGTAGCGTCTGCCAAATGGTAGAAGTTCGAACAGACTATTGCAGGGGTGTGAGGAGTCTTTGTGAATGCTGGTGGCTTTCCTGAGGCATCATGTGTTGTAGATGCCCGCCAAGGCTGGTAGCTGTGTTCCGATAATCTTCTGAGCTCTATAGACTACCCGCTGAAGAGCTCTCCTCTCTGCCTCCAGGCAGCTGAGATATCACACAGGGATGCCATGCATTAGGATGCTCTCTATGATGCAGCGGTAGAAGGTAGTCAGCAGCTGTTGGGGCAGACCAGACTTTCTCAGTGTTCTCAAGTAGAACAGTCGTTGCTGTGCCTTCTTGACCAGCGCAGCGGAGTTAGTGGACCATGTGAGGCTTCTCTGAAATGTGAGTGCCCACAAACTTGAAGCTGGACACTCTATCCACACTGTCCCTGTTGATAAAGATCGGAGCGTATTCCCCATTATGTGACCTACGGAAGTTGATGATCAGCTCCTTGGTCTTGGAGGTGTTTAGGGACAGGTTGTTATCTGAGCACCAGTCCGCCAGGTTCTGCACCTCCGCTCTGTAGTGTGTTTCATCACCGTTGGTGATCAACCCGATCACCGTTGTGTCGTCTGCAAACTTGACAATGGTGTTGATGTCGAATGCAGGAACACAGTCGTGTGTGAATAGGGAGTAGAGCATGGGGCTCATAACACAGCCCTGTGGTGTGCCGGTACTCAGGGTGATAGTGGGGGACAGGTGCGGGCCCATTCTCACCGCCTACCGTCGCTCCATCAAGAAATCCAGGATCCAGTCGCATAACGACGAGCTGAGGCCTAGCTGGTGGATTTTGGTGATGAGCTTTTTTTAAAAATCAAAAATATTTATTCAAATATTCAAATAATATATTCAATACAATAAAACAAAACAGAATCCTCCACCAGAATACTATACAAACAAATATACCAATTGAATCTATTATACAATTATATTACAATCCCCATCCAGGATACATCCAATCCCCCGCGGTGCCCAGCGGTCCCGGAAATCCTCCAGGGTGCCCGTGGACAGCACGTAGTCCCTTTCCAACACCACCCAGGCGCGGATGTAACCCCGGAAAAGGGGTAGGCAGCTGGCTCGGGCAGAGCCCTCTTCCACCTGGCGCCGTGAGTCGCGGATTGCCAGTTTGGCCAGGCTTGGTGATGAGCTTGGTGGGGATGACCATGTTGAAGGCAGAGCTATAGTCTATGAATAGCATCCTCACGTACGTGCCCTGTCTCTCCAGGTGAGTCAGGACACTGAAGAGCCAGAGAGATGGCGTCCTCCGTGGATCTGTTTACCCTGTATGCAAATTGTTGCATTGACACCCTGTCACATGCTTCTGGTGTCCGTGGTATTGAAGTGGTCTTCCACCCATTGCTTGTGGGTGTCTTTGGCCCTTTTTATACCTTTGTTCAGGTTTGAGCTAGCAACACTGTATGCTGAAGTGTTACCAGATTTAAAGGCATTGTTGCGTGCCCTCAACAGATTCTGTACCTCCTTGTTCATCCATGGTTTCCGGTTTGGGAACATCTTTGTTTCCTTGTCCACTGTGACGTTCTCCACACAGCAGTTGATGTAGGAGAGCACAGTGGATGTGTATTCCTCCAAGTCACCTCTGAACAACAGGTGGCCTGTTGTGCAAACAGGTCCCAGTCGGTGCGATCAAAGCAGTCCTGGAGTTGTGTGGCGTCCTCGGGCCATATTTTGACCGTCTTAATTGTAGGTTTGGTCTTGTGGATGAGGGGTTTGTATGCGGGCAGTAGAAGCAATGAGAGGTGATTGGATTGTCCCAGAGGTGGGCAGGGGAGAGCTCTGTAGGCATCCTTTACGTTGGTGTACACTTTATCCAGCGTGTTTGAGCCCCTGGTAGGGCACTGCACATGCTGGTGAAATTTGTGGAGCGCAGCTCGTATTGCCCTTGTATTGCTTATTTTAATTATTTATCCTTATAACTAACGTAGAATGTGTGCGCAACTTTAAATTCATAGTGGACATTGTCATTAGGAGTGCAAGCTCCAGAAGAAGTAATGTGCACCATTTTATAAATGGATATATAATGATTCCATACGCAATCAGTTCTTAGCTGTTTTTCCAGCCATTTATTTATTAGTTATTCCAAGTTCTAAATGAATGGATGAATTAATATTTCTGCCCATCACAGTTAATAAGAAATGTCTCGCTTTTAATCTGTTTGATTTGGGAAGCCATGTTTGATCTTGCTACCCTGTTGTCGGGGCCGACCGTGCCAGTTTGAATGGAATATACTTTAATTTAGCCATTGAAAACTGAAATTTGCTCACCTTGCAAAATTATTACAATGCAATTTTTTTTTTCAGGTTACTATATAGCTGTTTATGTGCCTGGATATTTTTTGCATCTTATTAACATCCAACACCCTAATTTGACTTGTCACAGTCTGTTTTTGTCAGGTAAGAATATATAGAATATATTTTACCACTGAAGTCTGCCTTTGTTAATTGTTTATGAAAAATCACTCCCGGTCTCACATTCAGGTGGTTAGCTACAGCTTCAGATTTGTGACATGATTTAAAGGGACTGAGGTTGAAAAGCATCACACAGGGAATTGTAAGTGGCACTCAGTCTCATTAGCTCAGGGTAGTGCGGAATAATAAGGTGGCCATCTTATGTTCCTTCTGCAGCATTTTGAGGATTAATGAGTTAGCCTTCTTCATGTATATCTAAAAGGTTGCAAAGATGGGGTGGGGAGGGGAAGGTTTGATGGGGGGAATAGGGGAATACGAACATTATTGTGAAATGAGATTGCTCTGAACAGTCAGGCATAAACGTAATGGGCTGAAATTGTCTCAATTTTTATTGCAAAGAAAAATAGAATCTGGGAGCCAAGTCTCTGAGCTAATGGTTTAGTTTTTGTGGCAAGGGACGGTAGCAAATAACTTGACTTTTTTAAAAACCTGGATTGCTGAAGGCATTGCGACTGATGGCAATCAAATTATTTGTATGAGGATATTTGTATCAAGTCATAAAGCCCCTAATTATATGATTGTTTAAAAATATATATTAATCAGTTTAAGAGTGTACCAGTAACACAGGGTATTTATTATTCTCAGAGCATTAAACAAAACTGTGTTAAGGAATTGAGGGAATAAAGTTATTCTTTGGGTTAGCTGCTAATAGAATGTAGACATGGCTGATGTTTCTTGTCCATTCCTGATTGGCCTTCAGGCTACAGCTCAGGGGACAATGAGAATGGAGTTGATAAAGCCTAGACCAGTTAAAGTCAGTAGATGCTCTTTCATGAAGAATGTTTGCCTGCTGGTATTTTTATGACAGTTTAGTGGTTTTATGGTCAGTATTACTAGATTTTTATAATTGCTTCCCCTGGTGCCTCAGTATTCAGACTCGTGTATCCTGACCTATAGTCTAATCCTCCTGTCGATAATTTATTCACTATGCTACCAATATCAAACTTCATGCCATTACAGTTTTGGTTCAAATATGGATAAGAGAGGTAAAAGCCGGGGGTGAGGCAAGAGTGATAGTTGGTGAGCTGCATTCAGTGAAACTTGATACCACATATGACAATAAAGTGTATGTTTATCCTCATTAATCTCCTTAAACAATCGTGAAAGGCTTGGACAGAGTGGATGTTTCCACTAATGCGAATAAAATTAGGAAGCACACAAGACAGTGGAAATCTGAAATACCCGCCAAAAATTATTTTTCTGCTGGGTTAATGGGAATTTTCATCTCCGAGTATAATCAAGAAATATGGAAAAAGGAAGCAAAATAGAGTTCAACCATGAACCAATTGTATAGCAGAGGGACTTGCGGACTTAATTTGCGTACTTCTGATACTTTGTTCCTAAAATACTAAAAAAAAAATAATGCAGCTTTGTGTTTGCTAGGGGAGGATGCCAAAGTGAAACTCTGGAATCACCAATGCTGTGCATTATCATGGTCTGACTTGCTGCTGGATTGCCATTTGGGGAAAATCTATAAACCTGAGCTCAATCCACAGTTACTAATGCTGTTCATGCAAAGCAGTAAACTGGTTTGCCATCAACGTGCTGCAATGCATTGTGCTATCCTGTACCTCCAATGTAATTCAGATGTGGAATCACAGGTACCAGACTAAAATCGACATCATCCAATATTTGCGCTTACACTAATCCATTATATGTGCCAGATCTACAACACTCAACTCTCCCAGTTGACTGTGCCTGACCCCCCCCCCTGTCAGTGGATCATCAACTTTCCTGACAGACAGGAAACAGCTGGGAAAGCACATCTCAGACCCTCAGCATAGGAGCACTGCAAGGCTGTGTACTCTCCCCTCTCCTTTACTCTCTCTACAGCAATGACTGCACCTCCACAGACTCCTCTGTCAAACTTCTCAAGTTTGTGGATGACACAGCCCTGATTGGACTGATCCAAGATAGGGAGGAATCTGCCTACAGACAGGAAGTGACACAGCTGGCATCCTGGTGCCTTCATACCAACCTGGAGCTCAATGCTCTTAAGGCAGTGGAACTGATTGTAGACTTTAGGAGAGCTCCCCCTCCCCTTCCCCCCACTAACCATCAACAACACGACAGTCACATCTGTGGAGTCATTTAAATTCCTTGGAACCATCATCTCCAAGGACCTTAAATGGGAGGCCACCTTTGACTCCACAGCCAAAAAGGCCCAACAGTGGATGTACTTCCTGCAGCAGCTGAGGAAGCACAATCTGCCACAGGCAATGATGGTCCAATTCTATACTGCCATCATAGAATCTGTCCTCACCTTCTCCATCATTGTCTGTTTGGCTCAGCCACCAAGCATCTGGAGGCTTCAACAAATCGTTCGATCAGCAGAGAAGGATGTTGGCTGCAACCTTCCCCCCATTGACGAACTATACACTGCAAGGGCCAGAAAGCGAACGGGCAAGATCATCTCTGACCCCTCTCACCCAGGCCACAAACTCTTTGAAGCACTTCCCTCTGGAAGGCAACTCCAGACTGTCAAAGGAGCCACAGCCAGACATAAAAACAGCTTTTTTTCACGAGTAATAGCTCTACTCAAAAACCTAAAGTGTGTAGTCTCTCTTTGCTCTGGCTTATTTCACTCACATGCTTAAACTGTAATGTTGTATTCTTAATGTTTTAATGTTTTATGCTTTATTCTTAATTGTTTACTGTATGTTCGTGTTACTTGCGAGCGGAGCACCAAGGCACATTCCTTGTATGTGTACATACTTGGCCAATAAACTTCATTCATTCATAAGGTCCCAACCTGAAATGTCACCTATCCATGTACAGAGATGCTGCCTGACCTGTTGAATTGCCCAGCACTTTGTGTCTTTTTTTGTAAACCTGCATCTACAATTCCTGGTGACCACATTGCAGCTTGTACATCAGTCACTGAAAATAAGCATGCAGGTACAGCAGGCAGTGAAGAAAGCTTTCATTGCGAGAGGATTTGAGTTTAGGAGCAAGAAGGTCCTACTGCAGTTGTAGAGGGCCCTGGTGAGACCGCAATTTGAGGAAGGCCATTATTGTTATTGAGGGAGTGCAGTGTAGGTTAACCAGGTTAATTCCCGGGATGGTGGGACTGACATATGATGAAAGAATGGGTCTACTGGGCTTGTATTCACTGGAATTTAGACGGATGAGAGGGGATCTTATAGAAATATATAAAATTTGTAAAGGATTGGACAGGCTAGTTGCAGGAAAAATGTTCTCAGTGTTGGGGGGAGTCCAGATGTTGAGGGAGTCCAGAACCAGGGCTCACAGTTTAAGAATAAGGGCCATTTCGGACTGGAATGAGGAAAAACTTATTCACCCAGAGAGTTGTGAATCTGTGGAATTCTCTGCCACAGAAGGCAGTGGAGGCCAATTCACTGGATATTTTCAAGAGAGAGTTAGATTCTTGGGGCTAAAGGAATCAAGGGGTATGGGGTAGAAAGCAAGAACTAGGTACTGATTTTAGATGATCAGCCATGATCATATTGAATGGTGGCACTGTCTCGAAGGGCTGAATGGCCTTCTCCTGCCCCTATTTTTCTATGTTTCTAACATCCATTGTTGCTGCCTTCTCTAGTGGCTGGACGAGGACAAATTCCATTGAGCACTTGTCCCTTTAGGGGTTGGCCCCATGGCTTGGTGCCAGCAGTCACAAAACTCTTCAGAAAATGTTCAGAGCAAGAACATATGCTAAAAACTGGTGGGGACGTCTTTGTGACCATCGGGGGACTTTTAAACTGGTGTCAGGATGATGTACAGTGCTTGATTTACGAGAAACTATTCAAACATAGGACAGGAGTTCTGAATTATAGAGCACTATGTCCAGGAAACATAGAAAATAGGTGCAGGAGGAGGCCATTTGGCCCTTCGAACCAGCACCTCCATTCATGGTGATCATGGCTGATCATCCACAATCAGTAACCCGTGCCTGCCTTCTCCCCATATCCCTTGATTCCACTAGCCCCTAGAGCTCTATCTAGCTATCTTTTAAATTCATCCAGTGAATTATCCTCCACTGCCTTCTGTGGCAGAGAATTCCACAAATTCACAACTCTCCGGGTGAAAATGTTTTTTTTCACCTCAGTTTTAAATGGCTCCCCTTTATTCTTAGACTGTGGCCCCTGGTTCTGCACTCTCCCAACATTGGGAACATTTTTCCTGCATCTAGCTTGTCCAGTCCTTTTATAATTGTATACGTCTCTATAAGATCCCCTCTCATCCTTCTAAACTCCAGTGAATACAAGCCCAGTCTTTCCAATCTTTCCTCATATGACAGTCCTGCCATCCCAGGGATTAACCTCGTGAACCTACGCTGCACTGCCTCAATAGCAAGGACGTCCTTCCTCAAATTAGGAGACCAAAACTGCACCCAGCACTCCAGATGTGGTCTCACCAGGGCTCTGCACAACTACAGAAGGACCTCTTTGCTCCTATACTCAAATCTTCTCGTTATGAAGATCAACATGCTATTAGCTTTCTTCACTGCCTGCTGTACCTGCACGCTTACTTTCAGTGACTGGTGTTCAAGGACACCCAGGTCTCATTAAACTTCCCCTTTACCTAATCTGACACCATTGAGATAATAATCTGCCTCCTTGTTTTTGCCACCAAAGTGGATAACCTCGCATTTACATTATACTGCATCTGCCTTGCATCTGCCCACTCGCTCAATCTGTCCAAGTCACCCTTGAACCTCCTAACATCCTCTTCACAGTTCACACTGCCACCCAGCTTTGTGTCATCTGCAAACTTCCTAGTGTTACTTCAAATTCTATCATCTAAATCATTAATATATATTGTAAATAGTTGCGGCCCCAGCACTGAGCCTTGCAGCACTCCACTCGCCACTGCCTGCCATTCTGAAAAGGACCTGTTTATTCCTTCTCTTTGCTTCCTGTCTGCCAATCAATTCTCTATCCATGTCAATACCTTACCCCGAATACCATGTGCTCTAATTTTGTTCACCAATCTCCCATGTGGGACCTTATCAAAGGCTTTCTAAATGTCTAGATAAACTACATCCACTGGCTCTCCTTCATCCATTTTACTTGTCACATCCTCAAAAAAATTCCAGATTAGTCAGGCAGGATTTCCCCTTCATAAATCCATGCTGACTTGGACCAATCCTTTTACTGCTATCCAAATGCACCGTTATTATCTCTTTAATAATTGACTCCTGCATCTTCCCCACCACCGATGTCAGGCTAACTGGTCTATAATTCCCCATTTTCTCTCGCTCCTTTCTTAAAGTGGGATAATTAGCTACCCTCCACTCCACTCCACAGGAACTGATCCTGAATCTATTGAACATCGGAAAATGATCACCAATGCGTCCACGATGGGCGGCACGGTAGCGCAGCGGTAGAGTTGCTGCTTTACAGCGAATGCAGCGCCGGAGACTCGGGTTCGATCCTGACTACGGGTGCTGCACTGTAAGGAGTTTGTACGTTCTCCCCGTGACCTGCGTGGGTTTTCTCTGAGATCTTCGGTTTCCTCCCACACTCCAAAGACGTACAGGTATGTAGGTTAATTGGCTGGGTAAATTGTAAAAAAAAATTGTCCCTAGTGGGTGTAGGATAGTGTTAATGTACGGGGATCACTGGGCGGCACGGACTTGGAGGGCCGAAAAGGCCTGTTTCCGGCTGTATATATATGATATGATATGATATGATTTCTAGAGCCACCTCCTTGAGTACCCAGGGATGCAGACCATCAGGCCCAGGAGATTTATCAGCCTTCAGTCCTATCAGTCTACCCAATACTATTTCTCGCCTAATGCAAATTTCTTTCAGTTTCTCTGTCTCCCTAGATCCTCTGTCCTCTAGTACACCTGGGAGATTGTTTGTGTCTTCCTTAGTGAAGACAGATCCGAAGTACCTGTTCAACTCTGCCATTTCCTTGTTATAATTTCACCAGTTAATTGCTCAGCCAATCCCCGCATTCACACCTTCACCTTCCGCTCCCCTGATGACCTTGATGTTAATATATAAGTTATGTTAATATATTAAACACTCATTTCGTTCCTGCAGATTTTGCAATGGTGCGGTGTTTCAAATTTGGAGTGGCTCACTTTAGGAAAGATGCTTAGGTTTGTCCTTATTGGAGTAGGGTAGACGAAGAGAACTTCGGATTGATGATTAAAAAGTGATAATTAAAATCCTGAACAGTGTGGATTGGAATAGGAGAGAAATTGTTTCCAGTGGACGAAAGGTCAGTAACCAGATTTAAGATGATTGGCATTGGACAATCTAATTGCTGTAATTTGAAATAGATTTTCATTAACTAAGCTGCAGATGTCCATGATTTAGAGGCCCACAGGGGGGTAAATGAAATTTACAGCAGGAAACTATTCAAAGCAGGACAGAGAAGGATTAACAGTAATTTGAAGATGATGACATTTTTGGAAAGATCTTTGAAAAATATGAATAGTGTAGAGAACAAAGAGATGAAGGTTGGTCAGTTTCAATTCCATTCAATATTTTAGATGCAGGATTTAGCATGGAAGATCAGCTGGCTTATGCAAATATTTTAACCTTAAAGTCATTTATGAATTTTAGCTTTTGGAAAACATGAGGAAAATGTGGCTTGTTTATATCTTTTGATTTTTTGTGTTGAACAGATCATTCACTGGTTATGTGGTTTGTCTGCTTCTGCTTGTGCCGATCTCATTCAGGAATTCATTCTAGGTAAGTCCATCAAACAGTATATCCTCGTCTTTAAATGAGTCCATCAAACAGTTAATCCCAAGGAAAAAAAACACACTGCTGGAGTAACTCAGCGCATCAGGCAGCACCTCTGGAGAACATGGAAAGTTGACATTTTGGGGAGGGATCCTTCTTGAGTCTGAAGAAGGGTCCTGACCCAAAACATCTCCTAGACATTTTCGCCTGACATGCTGAGTTACTCCAGCACTGAGTCTTTTTTTGTAAACCAGCATCAGCGGTTTCTTGTTTGTGCAGTATATTCTAAGAATTATATTATAGAGGATTTAGCACTGATAACCAACCAATTACTTTTTTGAGATTCTAGATTGAAATCTGTCTTTGCTCTTCAAAGAAATTATGTCATGAATGCTGGATGAAATACAAAGATAATAAACTTGATGGTTCTATGATGGGTGACTACCAAAATGCCATTCTTCTCATTTTAGTTAAGCGTCAGGATGGATACCCGTATGCTCCACAGAACTAATAATAATAATAATATAATAAATTCCTTTATTAGTCCCACACCGGGGAAATTTACAGTGATACAGCAGCAAAGTGGA
This sequence comes from Rhinoraja longicauda, assembly GCF_053455715.1. Classification (NCBI taxonomy): domain Eukaryota; kingdom Metazoa; phylum Chordata; class Chondrichthyes; order Rajiformes; family Arhynchobatidae; genus Rhinoraja; species Rhinoraja longicauda. The sequence goes on along the minus strand of NC_135975.1, from coordinate 14,641,186 downwards.
TAGCAAGAGAGCAAGAGATCATTCATTATAAATAAAAGCTACATAAATTGTCATCAGTTTTCTGTATGTTCTTAGCTGTTATTGTTGACTTGTCTGCTGGGAGCAGTGCTGGTTGTGCAGTCTCACAGCAGCGGGAAGGAAGGACCTCCTACATCTCTCCTTCACGCACTTGGGGTGAAGGAGTCTGTCACTGAAGGAGCTACTCAGTGCAGTGACAGTGTCCTGCATGGGGTGGGAATCATTGTCCAGCAGCGTTGTTAGTTTTGCCATCATCCCCCTCTCTCCCACCACCTGCACTGAGTCGAGGGGGCAACCCAGGACAGAGCTGGCCTTCCTGACCAGCTTGTCGAGTCTCTTCCCTTCCGCCGCTGAGAAGCTGCTGCTCCAGCAGACCACTATAGAAAATGGCTGACGCCACCACCATGTTGTACAAGGTCCTGAGGAGTGCCCCCAGCACTCCAAAGGACCTGAGTCTCCTTAGTAGATAAAGTCTGCTCTGGGCCTTTCTGTATAGCGCATCGGTGTTTTCAGTCCAGTGCAGTTTATTGTTGAGGTAGACACCCAGGTACTTATAAGAATCCACCCTCTCGATGTCCATTCCCTGGATGTTCACCGGTGTCTAAGGCATATTTCATTTTTCTTGAGTGCAAAACAAAGAGTAAATGGTTAAAAATGGGACACACTATTTGTCAGCTCTCCTGATCTTACCTATATAACAATTGTATGTATGTATGCAGTTGAGGAAAGCATTTTACAATAATTAATTGTTGAGAAAACCCTAATTCCCCCCAATCACCGGGACCATTTTGTAGTAATTGCCCAAAGGTGAATCAAAGATTTAAAGACTGCAACATAATCCCTCGCTGAGGTATAGACCATGTTGATGCCCTTAATTTACAATAGTTTATGCATGAAATTTTAAGTCCATTGTGTCATTTGACTTGATTTATAACTCATTGCAACCCAGTAAATGTTGGTTATTCACAGTTTGCATTAAATTGTAAAACCCGTAAATAATTAACTTTTCATTACCCAGGGGCAATGGATGCACTCATACATGTGACATATACATGAATAACCCCCCACCATCCACTACATAATCAATGAATGATTTTTTCAATGTTAATTAAATTTGTATCATGCTTGCATTCTGGACCTAATTCTGTACATCTGAAAATGCATAGCTCTGTATTTTACCATGTTCAATTCTGTTTCTAAAATTTTGCAATCTGATTAAACCTTTACCTACATTCACTACGAATTTGTTTCAGGTACTCTATACAGAAAAGCAATCTCTGAAACAAATGCCCTTGCAAAACTGCTGCCATGCTCATCTTTAATAAACTGGAAAGGGGTATGGTTAATCTTGCGTACAAAGAATAAAACTTTTCTAGAAATTTTCATGTGCCATTTTATTTGTTTAAACATGAGAAACTAACCAATTTTTCCAATTCACAATAGGACATTCCTGGAGTAACGTGCACAACAGAAAACATTTTGCGATCTGCTGGAAAAAAGGTGAGATTATTGTACAAAATGGAGAGCAGTTGGAGCAACTTAGAGGGTCAAGCAGTATCTGTGGAGGGAAATGAACGGTTGACATTTTGGGTCGAGAGCCTTCATCTGGACAGAAGGACCAGTGGAAGTAGCCAATGAAAAGAGCTGCTGGGATGAGTGTTGCAAGCGCTAGAGAGAGAGAGATAGATGGATACTGGTGAGGAGGGGTTAATGACATAAAACAGTCAAATGGGGAAGAGAACGGTGAAGATTGCGACAGAAGCTGGGAAGGGATCAGCGGGTGGGGTGACAGGGAAGGAGAAAAATAAACAGGATGATAGGGGGGCTGTGGGTCCAGTTAAGAAAAAGGGTACGACAGAGGATCAAGGTAGATAGGAGGAGACCGACCGAATGGAACAGAGGGGAAGGATGTGTAGGGAAAAAAACCCTGCAGATGCTGGTTTAAATTGAAGGCAGACACAAAATGCTGGAGTAACTCAGCGGGTAAGGCAGCATCTCAGGAGAGAAGGAATGGGTGACGTTTCGGGTCGAGACCCTTCTTCAGACTGCTGTCAGGGGAGGGGGCGGGACAAAGATAGAATGTAGTCGGAGACTGGAAGACTAGTAGGAAAACTGGGAAGGGGGAGGGGATAGAGAGGGGAAGAAAGGATTACCTGAAGTGGGAGGTCAATGTTCATACCCGCTGAGGTGTAAACTGCCCAAGCGAAATATGAGGTGCTGTTTCTCCAATTTGCTCTGGGCCTCACTCTGACAGTGGAGGAGGCCCACGACAGAAAGGTCAGATTGAGAATTGGAGGGGGAGTTGAAGTGCTGAGCCACTGGGAGATCAGGTTGGTTGAGACGGACTGAGCGGAGGTGTTCAGCGAAACGATCGCCAAGCCTGCGCTTGGTCTCGCCGATGCAGAGAAGTTGACATCTGGAACAGCGGATACAATAGATGAGGTTGGAGGACGTGCAGGTGAACCTCTGCCTCACCTGGAAAGACTTTTTGGGTCCTTGGATGGAGTCGAGGGGGGAGGTAAAGGAACAGGTGTTGCATCTCCTGCAATTGCAGGGGAAAGTACCTGGGGAAGGGGTAGTTTGGGTGGGAAGGGATAAGTGGACCAGGGAGTTTCGTAGGGAACGGTCTCGGCAGAAAGCAGAAAGGGGTGGAGATGGGAAGATGTGGCCTGTGGTGGGATCCCGTTGGAAGTGGCGGAAATGTTGGAGGATAATTTGTTGTATGTGACGGCTGATGGGGTGGAAGGTGAAGACAAGGGGGACTATCCTTGTTACGAAGAGGGGGAGCAAGAGCGGAGCTGCGGGATATTGAGGAGACCCTAGTGAGAGCCTCATCTATAATGGAAGAGGGGAACCCCTGTTTCCTAAAGAATGAGGACATCTCTGATGTCCTAGTATGGAACACCTCATCCTGGGCGCAGATGCGGCATAGACGGAGGAGTTGGGAGTAGGGGATAGAGTTTTTCCAGGAAGCAGGGTGGGAAGAAGTGTAGTCAAGATAGCTCAGGATGCGGGTTTGGAGATTGGTGAATTCAATGTTCATGCTGTTGGCTTGGCAAAGTTGTTGCCCAGCCTGTGTTTAGTCTCTCGAATATAGAGGAGGCCACCTCAAAAGCACACAATAGGCAAGGGAGGTGTAGCTGAATCTCTGTGTTTTGGTCTCTGGATGGAGGTGAGGGAGAAAGTGTAGGAACATGTGTTGCACATACAGTTGCTGGGGAAAGAGCCTGGGCAAGAGGTGGGATGAATGAACCAGGAACCTGCGGAGGGAGTGATGTGTGTGGAAGGGGATGGGAACATATGACTGGTGATGGAGCACTTACACCTCCTCCAACCTAGTTTATTGAGTTTGCTACTCTGTTCCCATCTGCCATCACCCCTCATTTTGTTCCACCCTTCAACTTCTATTCTTATAAGATTCCAGATTAAAGACTTTTGTTCTCCACTTGTCACCTTCCAACCACTGTACCTATCTCCACTCTTTAACCACTTGACTGCCATCTGCCAATCAACCCCTCCTCACTTGTATCCACCTATCACTTGCTGGTTCTTGCCCTACCTCTTCCACCCCCCCCCCCCATACCTGTTTTTAAGCGTCTCGACCTGAGACGTTGATTGCCCATTTCCCTCCACAATTGCTGCCTGACATGCTGAGTTCCTCCAGAACCTTGTGTTTTGTTCAGATTAACACTGGATACTCTTCTATGACTTCTAGTTCATTTATATGTATTGTCTGTTGGATTGCTCCTGTTTCCTCATTTTCTCATCACTTCTAAAGGAATACCTGTTTTCACTGAAAAACAAATGCTCTTAAGATTACAGGCAAAATGTTCGTTTGACTGCAATGTTTTATTTAAGTGATGTCAGATGCATCTTCTTTATAAGATGCTTCATGATGAAGCTTTTGGTCATCTGTTGTAATAACTCCTTTTGTAGCTAATTTATCTGATATTGTTTTCGTGAATTATCTTGGGATGTTTTACTTTATTGAAGCCCCTATATAAATTTAAGCACTTGTTATGCCATTGTGAACTTAAATAATGTACTTGATTGTTCTTGTTTATTTCCCCTTCCTAGATTTGTAATTGTAAAGGTTTCTGGGAAGTGATGAATAGGAATGTGGAATCTCTGAAGAATTTAGAAAGTTTGCATAATTCACTTTACACTACTAATACTTTAGGAAGAATGAAATCAAGATTACTTTCAGAAATGGTAAGAGAAGTTTGGTGAGTATTCATAGTTTTTAATGTACCCAGGAATCAATTAAAGCCATTGGGATGGTTTGGATGTTGTTTGTTAATGACTTTTAGTTTAAATGAATTTTCCTTGAAGTATTATGTTTACATAGGGAAATAATCTTCAATTCTTTTTTACAAAAGTAGCCATGTGAGGTTAGGAGCTTGAAGGAAAATATTGGGCTCATAAAAACACTACACCCACTTCACTTGACTGCATGAGTGCAAGCACAAGAATGAGATTGGATGAAGAAAGTTGGAGTCTTGTGTGAAGCAGGAAGATTGACGTTAACCTGTTAGTCTGGCGCCAATGTGTATGTGTGGTTGTCGGGTAGGAAGTGGAGCAAGAGTAACAGTGAGGATGAGCTGCTCTTTTGGTTATCCAATATAGAAGAAAGCATTACTTTTACCCATTTTTCCAATTCTGTGGACACCCAAGTCTTGTTTAAATATAACCAATTCAATTATTTTCTTAGAAAATTAAAACATTTTCACACGTTGCTTTGTAAGCAACATGACTCCCAAGCACACATAATCAAAAATATACAATAATCAATGATACAATAAATTCATAATCAGTAATACTAAGTAACCAGACCATAATAGTGCAAAACTGAGGTACATAGATGCTGTGCAACCAAAACAAAATCTATAGTAGATCATAGTGGTCACATTAATAGAGTTTATTTATGTGTTTGAAGGACATGTCATCTACAAAGCAAAATGATTAATTTTCCTCGAAACACATTGTATCGGTTATGTTTAAACAAGGCCTGAGAAGGTATGGACAAGGTGGGCCAAGGGGCGTGTTTCCAAGCTGTATGGCTCCAGGTCAATGGAATTGGAAAAATGGGCCAAACCACTGCTTTCTTCAAGATTATTTTGGAACATACCCTATATTGGATAACCCAAAGAGCAGCTCACCTTCGCTGTTTCTCCTGCTCCATTTTCTACCAGACATTATGGTTGCTGGGAAGAAGCTGTATTTGAACCTGGAGGTCACAGTTTTGAAGCCTTCCCAATATTAGTAGTGAGATGAATTTAAGGGATTTAATTAAATCGCCCAGATTTAAAATGGGGAGATTGTTGTTTGTTTGTGCAAGAGGAAGGGATAGACAATGGCTAAACTGTAAAGTTAGTTTTTATTGGGAACATTTTAATAATAAAACATTAGCTTTTGTACATATTCCAGCTGGTTTGATATATGACATCCCTTGATTCTTACAGAAGGAATAATATCTTAAACTGGTTGATATTTTGGGGGAAATATAGGTCCATTTATTTAAGTCTATCCTAGTAAATAAAATAACTAAATTCAGATATAATTTTGCTGATATCTACTGCATGATTTAAAAACAATGTTAATCTCCAGCTATTTATTTATGGGTCTTCTCATGAGCAAGTTGTCCTTTGTCATCCTTATTGTGCTTCTAATTTATGGTACAAGTTGTGGTTTAAATTTGCTTTTTAAAAGTTTTTTTAAAATTATTTTAGAGAGTAGATTCAAGAGCCATCAGACACTTCACAAATGCACTGGAAACTGCTAAAATGTAAGTGAGGTTTTAACTTTACAACAATATTGTTGGGAAATCGATTTCCATGGTGTTCTGCTCATTTGATAATTTGATAGGAGTGCAGAAACACGGGATCTGTTCCTGTTTTCTGAGGATTTTTGCCTTTCCACTCACAACACAACAAATGAATGAGAGAATGTCCACGGTAGTTTATTTCTTAAATTATTTTTATTTTATCTTGCTGATCAGGCTATTATTTATTCAGGTCTGGTTTTATTTTGTGCAGGATTCTTTCAAAAGTGGATTCGTTGTCTCCAGGTAAGAAAAGATGGTTGGATTTGTATAGAGATGATGAACTAACTTATGGATTTGTACTGTCACATTTCTAGCATAACTTAAGTAAGCAGCAACTTTCTTTTTTGAATAGTAAAATGTGAAACTTTCAATCGTGTGAGATGTTGAGTTTATAAAATGGATATCCTGGTATTTCTTGATCAGGTTTTCAGACATTTAAAAATCTTGCCCATAGTGATATTTCAAGGGGGAATTTCTCTTTTGAATTTCCACATGTGAAGTATTTGTTTTTGGGAACACAACGAGCCTATTAAAAGAGGGGCAGGTGTTTTGCCACGAGATAAATTAATTTAGGGAAAAAAATATTTGTTTTTCCTAGATGTGCATATAACGGAATAATACCTACTAAACACTATTTTCAATGTTTTCTTTTGATAACAGGAGAGCGAGTGGTTCCTTTCTGTCAGGAAGAAGACTGCCATCAGATGGCGCTAATAGGCTTGGTAAGGAATGTAGGTGGAGGCACATTCTGAATTGTGCAGTGGAGTACTGTGTGCAAGATACATCTGGATGCACTGGGACGCATCCTCAGTGATGTGACCTGGGGTCATCGGGTGTTTCGGGTCCCACAACATCAGACCAGGCGACCCAGCCGGGGTTGATCAGGCCCCGACCTGTGTCCCAGCAGCAACTGCCCACGGAGCAGTAAAAATAAATCGAGTTTAGTTTATCATGCTTAGTTTATTCATTTTTCAGTTGCGTTTTGTTGAGAGACCCACACCAGACATGAACCTATATCAGTGCTTTCCACATATTATGCCCCACAGCATCTAGTTCAACATCAATAACTTCAGCAGTGGAAACTATTTTGAATGTCGATCAAACAGACCTCTGAAAAAGTTAGTGCATGTGATCAAGAAACTTGTTCTAATTAAGGTAGTTGAAAATGGTTTATGAAATATGAAAACATTTTCTATTTCTCTTTTCCTAGATACGTCATGTGACACAGTGTGACATTGGGCTCTCATTGAGTTATCAAGGGTCTTTTCCCCATGAACTGTTTGTTATCCCATGACAGATGTTTCAGAGTACATGAAAGCCAGACCTTGGAAACATTCCAAGAATTATTCTAAACATCTGTTCCAACTATTAACTTATTCAGCCTATGTACTAATAATCGACCACAAACTCAGTCACAAAGGTATAACTGCCACTACTTCCTCCAAACTAGAAAGCTCCTGATTGATGAGTATTTCACAGAGTGCTACCTCCAACCCAGCATTAACAAAACAGTACTTTCCAAGTCAATTCTAGCTCAGTTTATTGCCATATGCAGAGGTACGGTGAGGGTCAGGTACAATGAATATTTGCAAGAAGTGGTCCATAGTCTTCCATTGCTGAGATAGGATTAGGGTTCTGTAGGACGGTTAAAGAAACTGATAGCTGTAGAAAATTGCTGTTCCTGAACTTTGTGGTGTGGGACTTCAGACAATGGTGAGTTTCATTGTCTGTAACTCATTAACACCTAGCCACGGTCACGGTGGCACAGCGGTAGAGTTGCTGCCTTACAGCGAATGCAGCGCCGGAGACCCGGGTTTGATCTTGACTATGGGTGCTGCCTGTACGGAGTTTGTACGTTCTCCCCATGACCTGCATGGCATTTCTCCGAGATCTTCGGTTTCCTCCCACACTCCAAAGACGTACAGTTTTGTAAGTTAATTGGCTTTGGTAAATGTACAAATTGTCCCTAGTGGGTGTAGGATAGTGTTGCTGTGTGGGGATCGCTGGTCGGCATGGACCCGGTGGGCTGAAGGGCCTGTTTCCGTGCTGTATCTCTAAACCAAACTAAACACAGCTGCAATTACCTGTTTCCTTGATTATCAATACTTTTTTTGTATATCATTCATTTGTTCTATATAGCCCTATACCACTGTCTATATCTCTTGTTTCCATTTCCCCTGACTCTCAGTCAGAGGAAGGGTCTCAACCCAAAAGGCACCTATTCCTTTTCTCCAGAGATGCTGTCTGACCTGCTGATTTATATTGGACTGTTGGGCTTAAACTGTTGCTCAATAATAAAGAATTCAACTGATAAAGATTTACTTCTGATCAGATATATCCAAGGACACTGCGGGAAACTAGAGGGGAAATTGCGGGAGCCCTGGTTGAAATTTATAAGTCATCCTTAAATACAGGAGAGGTGCCAGAGGATTGGAGGTTGGCAAATGTTGTGCCTCTTTTCAAGAAGAGCTGCAGGGAAAATGCTGGGAATGATAGGCCGGTGAGCTTAACAACTGTAGTTGGTAAGTTACTAGAGAGTATTCTGAGGGATGGGATATACAGGCATTTGGATGGGCAAGGGCTGATTAGGGTCAGTCAGCATGGTTTTGTACGTGGGAGGTCGTGTCTCACAAATCTGATTTGTTTTTGAAGACGTGAGCAAAAATGTTGATGAGGATAGAGCTGTAGATGTGTACATGGATTTTAGTAAGGCGTTCGACAAGGTGCTGCATGGTAGGCTGCAATGGAAGGTTAGATCTCATGGGATCCAAGGAGAGATAGCTGAATGGATAGCAAATTGGCTCCATGGAAGGAAGCAGAGGGTGATGGTGGAAGGTTGCTTCTCAGAATGGAGGCCGTGACTAGTGGTGTGCCTCAGGGTTCGGTGCTGGGCCTGTTACTGTTTGTCATCTACATCAATGATTTGGATGAGAACATACAGGGCAAGATTAGCAAGTTTGTTGATGATACAAAAGTTCCTTCTCTCCCGAGATGCTGCCTGACCTGCTGAGTTACTCCAGCATTTTGTGAATAAATACCTTCGATTCGTACCAGCATCTGCAGTTATTTTCTTATACAAAAGTTAGTGGTTTTTCAGATAGTGAAGATGGTTGTGAACGATTGCAACAGGATCTGGATCGATTGGACAGATGGGCAGAGGAATGGTTGATGGAATTTAATACAGAGAAGTGTGAGATGTTGTATTTTGGGTCGTCAAACAAGGGCAGAACCTACACAGTAAATGGTAGGCCTCTGGGTAATGTTGTAGAGCAGAGGGATCTAGGAGTACAAGTGCATGGTTCCTTGAAGGTCGAGTCACAGGTAGATAAGGTGGTCAAGAAGGCTTTTGGCACTTTGTCCTTTATCAGTCAGAGTATTGAGTATAGAAGTTGGAAGGTCATGTTGTATGAGATGTTGGTGAGACCGCATTTAGAATATTGTGTTCAGTTCTGGGCACCGTGTTATAAGAAAGATATTGTCAAGCTTGACAGTGTTCAAAAAAGATTTACGAGGATGTTGTCAGGACTAGAAGGTGTGAGCTATAAGGAGAGGTTGAGTAGGCTGGGTCTCTATTCCATGGAGGATGAGGGGAGATCTTATAGAGGTATACAAAATCATGAGAGGAATAGATCGGGTAGGTGCACAGAGCCTTTTACCCAGAGTAGGGGAATCGAGGACATAGGTTCAAGGTGAAGGGGAAAAGATTTAATAGGAATCCGAGGAGTAACTTTTTCATACAGAGGGTGGTGGGTGTATGGAACAAGCTGCCGGAGGAGGTAGTTGAGGCTGGGACTATCCCATCATTTAAGAAACATTTGGACAGGTACATGGATAGGACAGGTTTGGAGGGTTATGGCCCAAGCGCAGGCAAGTGGGCCCAGGGTAGCTGGGACATTGTTGGCCGGTGTGGGTGAGTTGGGCCGAAGGGCCTGTTTCCACACTGTATCACTCTATGACTCTTATTAAAAATGCTTTAATTTCAGCTTCCAAATATCACATCCAGGATAAGTTGGTGCCAAGAAGCTTTGGCCCTTATCAAATATGCTTGTTAGTTTGGCTTGACTTTTGGAATCAAAAAAAAATTATGTCATGGGAGGAGGCTTTTTGGCTTGTCATGTTTGTATCTTCCAAAACATCGATCCAGGGCCAAGTAGATCATAGATTCACAAGTATGTATCCAGCTACTTTTGAAAAGTTCTGAGGCTTTCTGTATCTGTCTTCATCACCTCTTTTAACAATTAACTAAAATGCAAGCCTCTGGTGTTTGACCATTTTAGTCCTCCTCATAATTGCATATGCCTGAACAAAGTCTCACGTGACTTATTTTCTAATGAATACGTATAAGATTATTAAGGGGTTGGATACATTAGAGGCAGGAAACATGTTCCCAATGTTGGGGGAGTCCAGAAGGCATTGTACCTTTAATGTGGTGCCCAAATGTGCTTGCAGCACTCAAGAGGAGGTGTAACTAGTATTGAACAAAATTCTAGTATAACGTGCTAGCTCTTATGCCTTTTTCATTACACAATGGATCTATCTGCTACGTTTATGGATCTATAGACATAAACTCCAATGTTCCTTCACTCCATCACACCTCTTGATATCCACGCTATTATTGCGTCATGTTGTCTTAGTAATTTCCTTGTGGCATCTCTTCAAATGCATTACTTCGCACATGTCTGGTTTCCCTGTGCATTTTTTTTTGCCCAATTTACCAGGCTACCCATATCTTCTCTCATTGCCAATCATTGAGCTAATTTTTATAATATCTGCAGATTATGCCCCTTCCATTCAGGTCTTGGTTATTTGTGTGTGTGTGTGTGTGTCATGCTTAGTTTATTCATTTTTCAGTTGCGTTTTGTTGAGAGACCCACACCAGACATGAACCTATATCAGTGCTTTCCACATATTATGCCCCACAGCATCTAGTTCAACATCAATAACTTCAGCAGTGGAAACTATTTTGAATGTCGATCAAACAGACCTCTGAAAAAGTTAGTGCATGTGATCAAGAAACTTGTTCTAATTAAGGTAGTTGAAAATGGTTTATGAAATATGAAAACATTTTCTATTTCTCTTTTCCTTGATACGTCATGTGACACAGTGTGACATTGGGCTCTCATTGAGTTATCAAGGGTCTTTTCCCCATGAACTGTTTGTTATCCCATGACAGATGTTTCAGAGTACATGAAAGCCAGACCTTGGAAACATTCCAAGAATTATTCTAAACATCTGTTCCAACTATTAACTTATTCAGCCTATGTACTAATAATCGACCACAAACTCAGTCACAAAGGTATAACTGCCACTACTTCCTCCAAACTAGAAAGCTCCTGATTGATGAGTATTTCACAGAGTGCTACCTCCAACCCAGCATTAACAAAACAGTACTTTCCAAGTCAATTCTAGCTCAGTTTATTGCCATATGCAGAGGTACGGTGAGGGTCAGGTACAATGAATATTTGCAAGAAGTGGTCCATAGTCTTCCATTGCTGAGATAGGATTAGGGTTCTGTAGGACGGTTAAAGAAACTGATAGCTGTAGAAAATTGCTGTTCCTGAACTTTGTGGTGTGGGACTTCAGACAATGGTGAGTTTCATTGTCTGTAACTCATTAACACCTAGCCACGGTCACGGTGGCACAGCGGTAGAGTTGCTGCCTTACAGCGAATGCAGCGCCGGAGACCCGGGTTTGATCTTGACTATGGGTGCTGCCTGTACGGAGTTTGTACGTTCTCCCCATGACCTGCATGGCATTTCTCCGAGATCTTCGGTTTCCTCCCACACTCCAAAGACGTACAGTTTTGTAAGTTAATTGGCTTTGGTAAATGTACAAATTGTCCCTAGTGGGTGTAGGATAGTGTTGCTGTGTGGGGATCGCTGGTCGGCATGGACCCGGTGGGCTGAAGGGCCTGTTTCCGTGCTGTATCTCTAAACCAAACTAAACACAGCTGCAATTACCTGTTTCCTTGATTATCAATACTTTTTTTGTATATCATTCATTTGTTCTATATAGCCCTATACCACTGTCTATATCTCTTGTTTCCATTTCCCCTGACTCTCAGTCAGAGGAAGGGTCTCAACCCAAAAGGCACCTATTCCTTTTCTCCAGAGATGCTGTCTGACCTGCTGATTTATATTGGACTGTTGGGCTTAAACTGTTGCTCAATAATAAAGAATTCAACTGATAAAGATTTACTTCTGATCAGATATATCCAAGGACACTGCGGGAAACTAGAGGGGAAATTGCGGGAGCCCTGGTTGAAATTTATAAGTCATCCTTAAATACAGGAGAGGTGCCAGAGGATTGGAGGTTGGCAAATGTTGTGCCTCTTTTCAAGAAGAGCTGCAGGGAAAATGCTGGGAATGATAGGCCGGTGAGCTTAACAACTGTAGTTGGTAAGTTACTAGAGAGTATTCTGAGGGATGGGATATACAGGCATTTGGATGGGCAAGGGCTGATTAGGGTCAGTCAGCATGGTTTTGTACGTGGGAGGTCGTGTCTCACAAATCTGATTTGTTTTTGAAGACGTGAGCAAAAATGTTGATGAGGATAGAGCTGTAGATGTGTACATGGATTTTAGTAAGGCGTTCGACAAGGTGCTGCATGGTAGGCTGCTCTGGAAGGTTAGATCTCATGGGATCCAAGGAGAGATAGCTGAATGGATAGCAAATTGGCTCCATGGAAGGAAGCAGAGGGTGATGGTGGAAGGTTGCTTCTCAGAATGGAGGCCGTGACTAGTGGTGTGCCTCAGGGTTCGGTGCTGGGCCTGTTACTGTTTGTCATCTACATCAATGATTTGGATGAGAACATACAGGGCAAGATTAGCAAGTTTGTTGATGATACAAAAGTTCCTTCTCTCCCGAGATGCTGCCTGACCTGCTGAGTTACTCCAGCATTTTGTGAATAAATACCTTCAAGTCAAAGTCAAGTCAAAGTCAATTTTATTGTCAATCCTCAGCCAGTTTACACAGACAGAAAATCGAAATACCGTTTCCCACAATCCCGAGGAACAAAGTGCATAAAACAAAAGGCACAGCAAACAACAATCAACATAAAATATAAAATATAAAATATAGTCACTTCAAATTTTTTTTAAAAAAGTGTCTGGTGCTGGATGTGCGTGTGTGTGGGGTGTTAAAGTCCAGGTCCCATAGGGGCAGGGGAGAGAGGAGGAAGGGAGGGGAGAGAGTTCAGCATCCTGACAGCCTGGTGGAAAAAACTGTTCTTTAGTCGGGTGGTGCTTGACCTCAGGCTGCGAAACCTTCTCCCTGAAGGCAGGAGGGTGAAGAGGCTGTTGGAGGGGTGGGAGGGGTCACCCACAATGCTCAATGCTTTGCGGGTGAGGCGGGTGGTGTAAAGGACCAGGAGTGTTGGGAGTGAGGCGCCAGTGATCCTCTCAGCAGTGTTCACTATGCGCTGCAGGGTCTTACGGCTGGAGGCTGTGCAGCTTCCGGACCACACAGTGATGCAGCTGCTGAGGATGCTCTCGATGGCACCTCGGTAAAAAGTGTACATGATGGGTGTGGGGGCTCCCGCTCTCTTCAGTTTGCGGAGGAAGTAGAGGCGCTGCTGGGCTTTCTTGGCGATGGACGTGATGTTGTTGCTGCAGGAGAGATCCTCGGTGATGTTCACCCCCAGAAATTTGGTGCTGCTCACCTGCTCCACAGCAGCACCATTGATGGTCAGTGGGTGGGGGTGTTGGGTGTGCGTTCTCCTGAAGTCGACAACAATCTCCTTTGTTTTCTCCACATTCAGGAAGAGATTGTTGTCTGTGCACCACGCGGCCAGCTGGTCCACCTCCTTCCTGTAGTGGGTCTCGTCGTTGTTGCTGATGAGACCCACCACTGTTGTGTCATCCGCAAACTTGACGAAGTGGTTGGAGCTGTAGGTGGGTGTGCAGTCGTGGGTCAGCAAGGTGAAGAGCAGGGGGCTTAGCACACATCCTTGTGGGGCACCCGTACTCAGCGTGATGGTGTCCGATGTGTTGCTGCCGACCCGTACGGACTGGGGTCTGGCAGTGAGGAAGTCCAGCAGCCAGTTGCAGAGAAGGGGGCTGAGGCCCAGATTTGTTAGTTTACAAACCAGCTGCTGGGGGATGATGGTGTTAAATGCTGAGCTAAAGTCTATGAACAGCATCCTAACATATGAGTTTTTAGTGTCCAAGTGGGTGAGGGCTGGGTGTAGAGCAGAGGAGATGGCATCCTCAGTGGACCGCTTAGCTCGATATGCAAACTGAAACGGGTCCAGGGAGGGGGGGAGGTTGGATCTGATCTGCTTCATGACCAGCCTCTCGAAGCACTTCATGATGGTTGAAGTCAGCGCTACAGGGCGGTAGTCGTTGAAGCAGGATGGAGAAGACTTCTTGGGCACAGGTATGATGGTGGTTTCTTTGAAGCACAAGGGAACAACAGCCTGGCTCAGGGAGATGTTGAAGATGTCTGTGAGGACATCTGTGAGCTCAGCTGCGCAGTCTTTTAGCACATGACCAGGAATGTTGTCAGGTCCAGAAGCTTTCCGGGTGTTAATCCTTAACAGTGTGCTCCTCACGTTGGGGGGGGGAGTTGTTTTCTGCGCAGGTGTGTTGCTCTGTGCTTCAAAGCGTGCGAAGAAGCCGTTGAGGTCGTTCAAGAGAGAGGTGTCACTGTCACAGGTCTGTGGTAAGGGTTTGTAGTCCGTGATAGTCCTAATACCCTTCCACAGGCTCCGTGTGTCTCTGCTGTCACTGAAGTGGGCTGTGATGCGCCGGGTGTAGTGTTGTTTGGCTTTCCTGATGCCACTGGAAAGGTTGGCCCTGGCTGCTCTGAGACCGGCTGGATTGCCCTCTCTGAAGGCAGCGTTGCGGACCCTCAGCAGCCCATGGACCTCCCCTGTCAGCCATGGCTTCTGGTTAGCCCGGATGGTGATGGCTCTGGTGTGGGTCACATCGTCAATGCATTTGGTGATGTAGCCTGTAACTGTCTCTGTGTATTCCTGAATGTTGGTTGTGTTGTTGTATGTTGCTGCCTGCTTGAACATGTCCCAGTCTGTAGTCTCAAAGCAGTTTTGGAGTGCAGCTGTGCTGTCCTCTGACCACACACGTACCTCTTTTGAAACCGGGTTGGTGACTTTCACCCGGGGTCTGTATGCCGGTTTCAGCAGAACGGTGAGGTGATCAGAGAGGCCGATGTGGGGGAGGGGGGAAGCCTTGTATGCTCCTTTGATGGTCGTGTAGACAAGGTCCAAGGTGTTGTTTTCTCGTGTTGGGAAATCAACATGCTGGTATACTTTGGGCATGACAGTTTTTAGGTTAGCATGGTTGAAGTCCCCAGCTACGATGAGAAAGCCATCTGGGTGTGCTGTCTGCTGCTCAGAGATGGCCCGGTACAGTTCGCAGAGTGCCTCCTCTCTGTCCTTGTTGTTGGAACTGGGAGGGATGTAAACAGCGACTAACAGGATAGCTGTTAGCTCCCTCGGGAGGTAGAAAGGCCGGCACTTCACAACCATAAACTCCGCCAGCGGTGAACAGTGTTTGTAGACCAACACAGCGTCCCGACACCAAGCATCACTGATGTAAACAATCACACCGCCGCCGTGAGTCTTCCCCCCGCTAACCGTAGCTCTGTCCGATCGGTAGCATGTTAGCCGGTCGAGCTGAACAGCGGAGTCCGGGATGTTGTCATTAAGCCATGTTTCCGTAAAAACGTAAACACAGCATTCCCTCACCTCACGCTGGGTCGACCTGAGAAGTCTTATAGTGTCCATTTTATTGTCCAGTGAGCGTACATTAGCCATTAGCATGCTCGGAATAGCCGGTCTGTGTGGGCTAGCCGCTAGCCTAGCCCGGATGCCTCCGCGCTTACCCCTCTTCTGCTTCCTCTCACACCGCCTGCGGTGTCTCCTTTCCAGCCGGGGGGCAGCACTCGAGGCCAAGGTCGAGGTCAGGCAGAGTATTCTGAGGCCGCTAAGTTCCTCTGCAAGCATAGCGTCCAGTGTTGATGATGTTGTTTTCTTGTCCAGCAAGAACTCACGACTATACTGTCTACTGCTGACTGTCCAGAGTTGTTGAAGTGACAAACATGACGAACTTGATAAAACATTAAAAACACTCGAAAAATCGGGAGAGTGTGGGGCCGCTGCGTCTGCACGCGCTGCCATCTAGTGGCATTTCGATTCGTACCAGCATCTGCAGTTATTTTCTTATACAAAAGTTAGTGGTTTTTCAGATAGTGAAGATGGTTGTGAACGATTGCAACAGGATCTGGATCGATTGGACAGATGGGCAGAGGAATGGTTGATGGAATTTAATACAGAGAAGTGTGAGATGTTGTATTTTGGGTCGTCAAACAAGGGCAGAACCTACACAGTAAATGGTAGGCCTCTGGGTAATGTTGTAGAGCAGAGGGATCTAGGAGTACAAGTGCATGGTTCCTTGAAGGTCGAGTCACAGGTAGATAAGGTGGTCAAGAAGGCTTTTGGCACTTTGTCCTTTATCAGTCAGAGTATTGAGTATAGAAGTTGGAAGGTCATGTTGTATGAGATGTTGGTGAGACCGCATTTAGAATATTGTGTTCAGTTCTGGGCACCGTGTTATAAGAAAGATATTGTCAAGCTTGACAGTGTTCAAAAAAGATTTACGAGGATGTTGTCAGGACTAGAAGGTGTGAGCTATAAGGAGAGGTTGAGTAGGCTGGGTCTCTATTCCATGGAGGATGAGGGGAGATCTTATAGAGGTATACAAAATCATGAGAGGAATAGATCGGGTAGGTGCACAGAGCCTTTTACCCAGAGTAGGGGAATCGAGGACATAGGTTCAAGGTGAAGGGGAAAAGATTTAATAGGAATCCGAGGAGTAACTTTTTCATACAGAGGGTGGTGGGTGTATGGAACAAGCTGCCGGAGGAGGTAGTTGAGGCTGGGACTATCCCATCATTTAAGAAACATTTGGACAGGTACATGGATAGGACAGGTTTGGAGGGTTATGGCCCAAGCGCAGGCAAGTGGGCCCAGGGTAGCTGGGACATTGTTGGCCGGTGTGGGTGAGTTGGGCCGAAGGGCCTGTTTCCACACTGTATCACTCTATGACTCTTATTAAAAATGCTTTAATTTCAGCTTCCAAATATCACATCCAGGATAAGTTGGTGCCAAGAAGCTTTGGCCCTTATCAAATATGCTTGTTAGTTTGGCTTGACTTTTGGAATCAAAAAAAAATTATGTCATGGGAGGAGGCTTTTTGGCTTGTCATGTTTGTATCTTCCAAAACATCGATCCAGGGCCAAGTAGATCATAGATTCACAAGTATGTATCCAGCTACTTTTGAAAAGTTCTGAGGCTTTCTGTATCTGTCTTCATCACCTCTTTTAACAATTAACTAAAATGCAAGCCTCTGGTGTTTGACCATTTTAGCCCTCCTCATAATTGCATATGCCTGAACAAAGTCTCACGTGACTTATTTTCTAATGAATACGTATAAGATTATTAAGGGGTTGGATACGTTAGAGGCAGGAAACATGTTCCCAATGTTGGGGGAGTCCAGAAGGCATTGTACCTTTAATGTGGTGCCCAAATGTGCTTGCAGCACTCAAGAGGAGGTGTAACTAGTATTGAACAAAATTCTAGTATAACGTGCTAGCTCTTATGCCTTTTTCATTACACAATGGATCTATCTGCTACGTTTATGGATCTATAGACATAAACTCCAATGTTCCTTCACTCCATCACACCTCTTGATATCCACGCTATTATTGCGTCATGTTGTCTTAGTAATTTCCTTGTGGCATCTCTTCAAATGCATTACTTTGCACATGTCTGGTTTCCCTGTGCATTTTTTTTGCCCAATTTACCAGGCTACCCATATCTTCTCTCATTGCCAATCATTCAGCTAATTTTTATAATATCTGCAGATTATGCCCCTTCCATTCAGGTCTTGGTTATTAATGTGTGTGTGTGTGTGTGTGTGCGTGTGTGCGTGTGTGCGTGTGTGCGTGCGTGCGTGCGTGCGTGCGTGCGTGCTGCATTGGTAAGTATTTTTCAACAAAATACATTAGAGGAATACCATATAGTTCTAGCCATGACAAATTGGCAAATTAAGTTGGTATGGAAGTGCCTGGTATTATTTATATGAACCGTACTATTGAAGCTTGGCATTGAACTCTTCATTGTGTTGGTTGTGATATATTAAATATTTAATTGCACTCTTACTGTGTTGGGTGGATGTTGAAAAGATAATGCAAAATAATGATGATAAATATCTTTATTCCTATAGATGAGTGAAAAGCTGAAAGAACATATACTGAAACATGCTCATTCTCTCGGAAAGAAGAAGATTGACGTGATTGTGAACAACTATGTTGCAAATTTGGTTTGTGATGCTTTCTTTTAATTTTAGTAAGACAGTGATATAAAAGCAAAATAACTGTAGATGCTGGAAAACTGGGGGAAAAATAATCAAAATGTTAGAGGTACTCAGCAGATCAGGAAGCTTCTTTGGAGAGTAAACTCATTTAAATAGAAAGTTTCAGTTATGATTCACTTATGTTACAGTTAAGTATATTAGCACAGAAGCTGATTTCTATTTCAGAGCTGAAAGCTAGAATGAGGAAATAGTGCAAAAAGTATTTGTTTGATAAATTCTTTGATCCAAGTTATTGCTTCCCCAGGAGTGTAATAGTATTGTGAGGGTCAGCAATTTAATTCTTAGACTCAGCTTTTGGTTCTCTGCCCAAACTTCTTTCATGTGGTTCAGTATAAATTTTAATTTAACAAGGAAGGTTCCTTTCAGCTCTCATCAACCTTGCTTACTTCTTCAAAAAGTGATTTGGTCTTTGTGCTATTTGTGTGATTCCAAATCCTACACTGCACTAGCACAAAACAACAGAGGGAGAATAGTGAGAGAGTGGCATTTAAGAGCTTTCAAACAGGCACATGGATATGCATGGAATGGATAGAAATGTATTTTGTGCAGACAGAGAACATTAATTAAACTTGGAATCGTGATCAGCACAGACATTGAGGGCCACATGGCTTGTTCCTGTGATGTACTGTACTATGTTTGATGACTCGCTGATTTTCAGACGAAGCTTGGAGGAGCACTTCTTCGAAGTAAAAATGCCTGGAAAATAATTTGCAGTGGAGTAGGTGTGTGGAGACACAAGCGACTGCTGATGCTGGAATCTGAAGCAGGACTGATTCAGCGTTTTGACTGCAAATGTCAACCATGCCTTTACTCCACAGATGAAGCTTGGTCTACTCAGTTCCTACAGCCGTTCCAACTTCCAGCATCAGGAGTGTCTTGTGTCTGTACCAGTGTTGTAAAAAAAAAAAAAATCACAGGAATCTAAAACTTGTTTATGTCAATACGTTGAAAAATGTTTTAATAAATTGCCCTTTCTTTTAGCTTGAATGCATATGGAAACTTGTGGACACAATATGGAAAAATTATGGGCTCAATCCCCACAACCTGTGCTTGTAAGTGAAGATCCTGTTAAAGTAGGATAATTTACATCATCACTTACATATTCATTTTAATAATTAACAATTGTGGGGAAACAGTTGGATGTCATAGTTCTTGTATAGTTATAATTTAGTATTCTTTAAAAAGTGGAATTTTAAACGAGATACTAAAATAGAACACTGGTATGCTTACCTGTGTATCATTAAATTTCCCCACTGTAACTCCATGTGAATGCAGAATATTTAATGTTGAAAGGCAGAGAAAGTAAGATTACTCATGTGGAAGTCAGCAAAAATTAATAATTATTCTGAGTTTTGATAATTTTCTAATATCAGTTGATTAGCTAATCAGTAAAATATTAGCACTGTTCTATTAATAGTCATATTATCCACTAATTTTGGGTTAATTTTTATTTTGTGGGAGAAAAGGGTTGGTAATTTATAGCAAAGGAACAGAACTGGATAGGTTGATGACGGGATGACAACTGGACTGCAGTGTAGAGTTTTGATCTTTATTTAAAGAGGGATGCACTTAGATTGGCAACAGTTTAGATAAAGTTCACTGGAATGGATTCATGGGACTTGAGGATTGCTTCAGGCAAGTTTGAACAGTTTGGACCCACAAGCATTGTATTTTAGAAGAATGAGAATTGATCTTATTGAAAAATTAGATAGATGCTGAGAAGATATTCCCTTTTGTGGGGCACTGTAGAACTCAGTGGCACAGCTGGCTTTACCTGGTTTCAATTGTGACTTCTGGTACTGTCTGTGTGGAGGTTGTATTTTCTTGCCATGGTCATCTGGGTTCCTCCTACATACAAAAGATACATAGCTTGATGAATTCACTGTAAATTGCTCCAAGTGTACAGATGAGTGGTAGATTGTACGGGAAGTTGGGAATGTGGGAAGAATATTTTTAAGATGTGGCATTCATTTAAAGGGCTGGGTTCTGTACTGTAGAATCTTGTTAAGGGGGATTTTCTTCTTGAAATTCTCTATCTTATGGAGGCCGAATTGTATATATTGAACACCAAGTTGGATTGATGTGTAAGGGAGACGAGGATTTTGGGGAACAGGCAGGAAAATGGAGCTGAGGCCAAGATCCAATCAGCCAAGAACTTATTGAATGAACCAGGTCCAAAGGGCCACCTTCTGGTCCTTTATATGAAACTTGGAAGTTGGTCTTTCCACAATAAAATTACTTCTGCAACAAAAAACAATGGAGATAGAATTTAATATGAGGACTATTTTTGTGCAAATTGAATCACTTTCTGGGGCTGAACTCTAGTAGGGCTGCCCAGAGATGATTCTAGATCAGCTGCCCATTAAGCATGTCTGGTTTTAGCTTTTCATCAAAAGCTGTGTGGCGTGTACAATGGGCAGGCAATGTGCCACTATGCATTTGCTGACCCTGCAAAGCCTCCTGGACACCAAGCCTTCAAGGTCGGGTCAGGAACCCTGCACTTACAAACTGGGACTTGAAAATGGCACCAAAACTGGTGACTCTGTATACTGTCTCAGTGTACCACTGCTATACACTTGTATCTGAGATGCTTATCTAATATGTTTCTAAGTGCCTGTGTATAGTGATACTTGTACTGAACTGTATACAAAAAATGAATTTCACTGTACCTCAGTACATGTGGCAAATAAAGTGCCATTTAACCATTGCCAAAGATGAACCTTTCTTCACTGTTGTTTGAATCTTGTAATGTATATATTTAACTCTTACTCTGTAGGTCCAACAGAGAGGAAGTAAATTCTGCAGAATTTGTAGTGTTCCATATGATGATTTGGGTTTTGCAAGCTGTTGAAGGGCTGTCTCTGCCTCTTCCACCAGGTAACATATTGATTGATAAGCAGAGTTCTCTGCCAAGTTTAGAAAGACTATGTAGTTTGAAAGAAATCCAGGCAGGAGGCAGTTGATAAATAAAATGGGTTGCAGATATCATTATCTTTTTTTCAGAATTATATTGTGCTCTTGAGGAATATGGCAAATTTTATTTACTGTAAACTATCTGTTATCA
This sequence comes from Rhinoraja longicauda, assembly GCF_053455715.1. Taxonomy (NCBI): domain Eukaryota; kingdom Metazoa; phylum Chordata; class Chondrichthyes; order Rajiformes; family Arhynchobatidae; genus Rhinoraja; species Rhinoraja longicauda. The sequence goes on along the minus strand of NC_135975.1, from coordinate 14,619,886 downwards.
TATCATATCATATCTATACAGCCGGAAACAGGCCTTTTTGGCCCTCCAAGTCCGTGCCGCCCAGCGATCCCCGTACATTAACACTATCCTACACCCACTAGGGACATTTTTTACATTTACCCAGCCAATTAACCTACATACTTGTACGTCTTTGTCGCAATGTCATTAAAGCCTGCTGGTAAATGATGAGTGGAGTCATGCAAAACACTCTATAGTGGGCGGTCCAGCAGTAGAGCAAATGGTCAGATGCTCGTGCTTCTGACTTTCAACTCATTTCTGACTTTCATGATGCAAGGCACGTGCAAACGTCGGAAACAAGTTGACCCACACGGAGGATATCGCCAGCAGATCTGTACAGTTTGATGTCTCTACCATTTTCCACTATCTCATTATAATCTTGTCTACCTCTATCCCTAAGAAACTGTTTTCTTTCGCTCATCCTCTTCCTGTTTTACATACTGGAAAAAAACTTCAATTTGTTTTTATATTTCTTGCTAGTTTGCTGTTCATATTTGTAGAAAGTGACTCACTTCTCAAAACTCAAAATCCTTGCCACCATGTCTAGAAATTACAAATCAGTAGTTTGATAGAATATTCTCTCACTTGTCAGAATACAGCTTATTAAATACTCGGGAACTTGAAAGCATTCAGGTCATTGTAGCCCACATGATCAGAAAGACACTCGCTATCCTAAACACAAATCCATCTGCCACCAGTGCACTGTGACCTCCATACATGCTGACTTTAAAATGTAGTACAGCAGCTCGACAAAGCTTCTGTAAAAGCTATTTCAAATCCTTTAACTTCCACCAGCCGACGGTGCAATAACACCAGGTGTGTGGGAATGTCACCACCTCCAGGATTCCCTCCAACTCACACACCATCCTGAGATGGAAAAAATCCTCAGTTCTTTCATCGTTGTTGGGTATAATTCCTCAGAAATGCTCTGCGTATATTTGGCATACAAATTGTAGTGGTTTATTATGTCAACTTGCACCACCTTGGGGCAGTTGTGGTGGGCAATAAATCCTTGCAAGTGCCCTTTCCCATTTCAAAAAGTAATTCTAATATATTTGGCAACATCAAAAAATTGCTAGTTTTAATGCTTAAGTTAATGTCTTGTTAATCTTGTTTTTGCCACTCTAAGTGGAGCTTTCATTTGTCAAGGATAAGTGCATTTATTGAGAATTATGAATTATTTCTGCACTATGAATAATTTAAAGGGCTTTATTTGATGCAAATGTGGATACCTTTTTCTCTTTGGTTTCCGTCAATGTTAAAATGTTCCCCTTTGTCTTATTACAGGTTATCACACAATTCACATACTCCTTGGTGCACGATGCCTTCCTTTACATTCCCTACTGCATTATATCGATCTTGGCTTGTTGCATCCAACAGAGCAGTTTGTTACCAGGTTAATTGAAGGTGAAAATTGGAATTTCCATGTGGCTAAATAAATGACGTTGGAAGGACACTGTTTTGTAACTATGTTTAAAAAGACATTCCTTCCATGTGTTGGCAAGCTCTAATTAATGCCATGCTGTGTTGATTAATATTCAGCCTCAACTGTTTATGGGCCATATTAACAATGGGTAAAAAGGAACAATGTATTTTGGCCATATTTGATGCTAAGGCATAGTAAGGTGGAAAAGGAACTTGTGACTGGAACTCAGATAGGTACACAAGTGAACAAAAATATGGCAGATGGCTATAATATTGCAAAATGTAACATTTACCACCTTGATAAGAATAGAAAACCAGAAAGGACAGTGATGAGATGACAGTGCAATATATAGTCCTGGCCTCTTCATGTAAGACAGGATACACTTGCATAAGCAGTTTAGAGAAGGTTCATTCAGCTGACTGCTCTAAGACAGATGTTGTCTTACGAGGAAAGGTTACCCATATTGGGCATATACACTTTGGAGTTCAGAAGAATTGGAGGTGATCTTATTGAAACAATGCAAGATTCTGAGGCAGCTTAACAGGGTAGATGCAGTGAGATTGTTGTCCAGGTGGGACAGTCTAGAAAGGAGACAAACTTCTCATTAGGGTCATGAATTTTCTACTTTAGCGAGTTATGGAGTCTGAATCATTGAATGTATTTAAGGCTGAGATAGATAGATTTTGGGTCTTTAGGGGAATTGAGGCTAAGATCAGATCAACTATAATCTTATGGAATGTTGGAGGAGGCAAAAGGGTGATTTGATTGATCCCTGCTTATTTAGGGATGAATTGTCAAATATTGCCAAGAATCCCAATGTTCAGGTGATATCTGATATTTGTTGTTGCTTGCATATAAATTTTTACTATGTTCTTCTAAACTGTTCTTTATCACGTCTACATTTGGTCTTTGGTGCTCACTAAAAATGAATCATTTACTTTTTAAAATCTTTTTATATGTGCAATTTAAGTTATTGTTTAGTTGGATTGTTATATTGTTATTCATCTGCCACTATTATGTACAATACAATGCGTATAGATAGTACTACTCAGGAGGAGGCTATTTGGGCCATTGAGTCCCCTTCAAATTCCCCAATCTTTCCCTAAATTATCACACTTATTTTTCTACTACCTAAATCACCATCTATTACTATATCTAGATTGTGATACCTCAACATTTTGTCCACTGTACTGCAAAAGGGATTGGTCTGTTTAAAAAATATTCTATTTCCTTGTGCATGTTCAGCTTCATTGTGCACTTTATGTGGGTGGGAGTAACGGTGACTCTCTTGAGGTAGTATGGTTGCCTCCCTGGGGATTGTGGCATTGTTTACAGTAACTGTGGCTATCTTGGGTTCTAAACCACAGTGAGCCGTCGGTTCCCACTGGAAACTTCTCTCCAAAAACGTAATCTCGCCTGTAAAGAAAATTACACAATTGGCTTGCACTGCAACTCCTTGAATAACAGGAAGATATTTTAAAGACATTGCATTTCTTGAAAATGGGAACTGTTCATCTGTTTCTTAATAGTGAAACTCATTGTCTTTCTTTAAGAAAGTATTACAATTTGGAATTGTCTTTGATCAAATATGTATTTTCTTGCTTTCAGAACTTGATAATTCTGAAACAAATGAAAGATTCAAATTGAGTATTATGGCAAGAATTTCAGAGGTGGGTCCCAAAGATGTATTCCCTTTACCGTTTTCTTCCTGACTCTTCTCAATGGTTGGGATTTTCAAATATTTCATAAACATTGAATAAAAAGACTAATCAGTCTGTAAAGCACAATCTTATTACAACCAAATCTGTTTTAGCTGTAATATATGTACTTTAAAAAAAATACACCTTCTGCGAATCATCCTTGTTGACATGGCTATATGTGAGAGTGGATTATGTAGTCATACTCCACAAATTGTTGGACAGGTGTGCAAGTACCTATCAGAACAAAGAGATTGTTCTGTTAACAGTTGTTAAAACCACAATGAGAAGATACTAGGACCAATTTGGAAAGTCTGATTCTTTACTGTTTGCAATTTTTTTGGATGCTTTGTTGAAGTGTTACAAAAGCTTTGGTTTGATGCTCGTTTTTGAGTTAGTAATGTGTTCTCTTTTATAGATTATTGAACAGAAAATCTGTTGTCTCTGGGATCATCCTATCAGTACATCACATGTAGCTCGGAACTACGTGGAAATACTCCTGAAAAAACGTTCCACCCAGCAGGTGAGTGGTAAAGCCCATCAAAAGAGTAAGATCAGACAGATTATTATCTTGCTTAATAAACCCCCAGCCTTCAGCCTCACCACTATCCTTGAATTCCCCTAACCACTTTTTTCCCACTAAAGCGACTTTCTCCAGTTCTTCTATTTCACCAGTCCTTGGGTTTCTCAACATATCTAGAATGTTATTTACGTTCTGCTTTGTGAAGCGAGATCCAAGAATGTGTTCAATTGGACTGTCATTTCTATCTTCCCAATTATAACTCATTGTGCCTGACAAGCCAAACAAAATTTCCTTAATTAAGAGTCAAGAGTATTTTATTGTCATATCTCCTGAAATGGAACGACGTAATTCTTTCTCACTTGCAGCAGCAAGACTTACAGATGATTTTGTTTTATGAACTTGCATTTACTAAGACAAAACAGTGATTCTTCTATGACTGTTTATCAGTTAGGACTGAGGCATTAGTAAACTGAGGACTGAGTAAATAAAAATAAAAAATTGTGCGGAAAAAAAAAGAAGTCAGGGAACATTTGTGGAGAAAGAGGCAGACTTCATGGGCATGATTGCTGACAACTTTGATTTGGATTTGTGGGTTTAGGGCCATTTAAAATGAAACGTGTAAATGAATTATGTGCAATGTAGTGTGAGGTATGTAGTCTGGGACTTGTTGGCAAATTCCGAGGGTCGAGGATACTGGGAGCAGCCTTCCAGTGGAAGTGTTTTAAGTTTTCTTAAAACACAAAGTTAATTAATTCCATAATTATAGGTGACACAGATTTATTTTGAATTTACGTTAGTAGAAATACAAAGCCTTTCTTTGATTAATATGTTTGCAATTTGTTGTGTAGATTAGAAACTTTCAGTTCTTTAGAATGAACAGTTAGATGGAACCCATCAGCAATAAAGCAAACCAGACATCAGAAGTGAAAGATGCCAGAGTAGTAAAGTTTTCCTGCCTGCAGCCAAGTTCAAGTAGACATAGAATATTGTTTATTTTCAATGAAATACAGTAATGTGTCAAGAGAAAGATATTTGGAAACCATTAACATTTGAAATGACCTGGTCTCAACCCTGACACCCCAAACAACTTCAGACCAATCTCCAACCTACCATTTCTGTCCAAAGTTTTGGAACGTGCTGTAGCTTCCCAACTCAAATACCACCTCTCTACCAATAACCTGTATGAAACTTTTCAATCCGGATTCCGCTCCAACCACTGTACTGAAACTGCGTTCCTCAAAATCACAAACGACCTTTTCCTCTCCGACGCTGGCAACCTCAACATCCTCATCCTACTTGACCTCAGCGCCGCCTTTGACACCATAAATCACTCCATTCTCCTCACCCGACTTGAAACCTCCTTTAACATCACCGGCACAGCCCTATCCTGGTTCAAATCTTACCTCTCTGACAGGCACCAGTTCATCTCCATTAACAACTGTAAATCCCCCACCGCTCCCCTCCCCCAAGGTGTCCCCCAAGGCTCAGTCCTTGGCCCCCTCCTCTTCATCCTCTACCTGATCCCCCTTGGTCAATTAATCCGCCGTCATGGTCTCAACTTCCACTGCTTCGCCGATGATATCCAGCTCCTCATCTCCACCAAGTCAATCTCCACCACCACACACTCTACACTGACAAACTGCATCTCTGAAATAAAATCTTGGCTTCAATCAAATTTCCTCAAACTCAACTGCAACAAATCTGAAATCATCATCATTGGTCCAAAAACGCTCACCAAATCCACCCAAAACTTCATCCTCAATATTGATGGTCTCCCAGTATCCACCTCCCCTCACATCCGGAATCTTGGAATCATCTTTGATCAAACCCTCTCCTTCGACAAACACATCAAACACATCACAAAGACAGCCTTCTTCCACCTCAAAAACATTGCCCGTCTCCGTCCATCCCTCTCCTTCACAGCTGCAGAAACCCTCATCCACGCCTTCATCACCTCCCGTCTGGACTACTGCAACAGCCTCCTCTATGGCTCATCCTCAAAAATCATCAGTAAACATCAATACATTCAAAACTCCGCTGCCCGTCTACTCACCCACTCCCCGATCCGTGACCATATCACCCCCGTCCTTTACAAACTCCACTGGCTCCCCATCCCCCAGAGAATCCAATACAAAATCCTCCTCATGACCTACAAAGCCCTCCATAACCTGGCCCCATCCTACCTGACTGACCTCCTCCACAGGCACACTCCCACCTGCACCCTCCGCTCTGCTGCTGCCAATCTCCTGTCCCCCCCCCATCCGGACCAAACTCAGATCCTGGGGGGACGGGGCTTTCTCCATCGCTGCTCCCACCCTATGGAACTCACTACCCCAAACCGTCAGAGACTCCTCCTCACTCACCACATTCAAAACATCACTGAAGTCTCACCTCTTCAGCACTGCCTTCATCCACTGAAGGTCACCTCACCTTCTGTCTCCTTTCTCTGTTCGTTTACTTATTTATCTATTTATTCACTTCTCTATGTTCTAGAAATCCCTGTAAAGCGTCTTTGAGTGTTTGAAAAGCGCTATATAAATGTAATGCATTATTATTATTATTATTATAGCTGAACAATAATTACGTTACAATTAAAGTACCGTTTTTGCAGGCCAAACTAGTGATTATTGTATTTTCATTTTGTAGAAATCAAGACGTTCGTTCATATGGGAATGGGCTCCATTTGAGACTGAATTTCTACCGCTGACTTACCTTGCAAGAATCTTAACAGAAGTGGAACACCAAGGCAAGTAAAACTGTTTGTCTTTGGTCAGTTTTTGTCTTCTGATGTTTAAGAATGAAAGCAATTTAGTTTAAAGAAAGACATGGACATTTGGCTAATAACTAGTTTGCAAAACAGATGAGCAAATATAAATGTTTCTCTGATTTGCATTACGATTTAATCCAATCTCAATTTTTGGAGTTGTAATGATAATGACAATGACCCATCATTAGACTATGAAATGGGTAGCAACTTTAGGAATTTCTTCAGTTGTCATTCATCGTGAAGCTTTCAACACATAGATCACTGGATTTTTTTGGGCCAGCCCCATTGCTTTTCTTCTGACTGCAAATTCTAGGCCATAAAGTTCCTATGAATTGGTTTATTTTCTTTTCTTTGGTGCTAGTTGAGGTAAATATACAGAGTAGAACATCGGAAATTGGTGCTGTTACAATAAAACCAAGATATGATTAATTTTACTGTTGACGTCAACAATGCAACAGTATTTTAGTACTTTGTTTAAGTTTCCCCAGATAGTATATATCCCAAACTTCGGAGTAATAGTTGCACACTGTTAATTAAATATTTGAGATCTAAACATTTCAGAGTTTTGTAAATAATAAATGTATCTTGATGCATTATCCGTGTGTTCTAAATATATGAAGAGTAACGAAAATTAGTATATTACTTATAACATGACAGCGTAGGAACATGCCCTTCGACATGCCATGTCTGTGCCGACCATGATTGCAATCAAAACTAGTAACAATTTGCCTGTATGTGGTCCATATCATTCTATATCTTGCCTGCTGATATTTTTGTCTAAACACCTCAACTGTTGCTATCGTATCTGCTTCCACCACCTTCCCTAGTAGTGTGGACCAGGTACCTTGCACACAGTGTGGAAAAAAAACTGTCTTGCAAATCTCCGTAACTTTTTTTCCTCTCATCATAAATCTATGCCCTCAGGTATTCAACATTTCTACCCTGGGCGAAAGATTCTGACTGTCCATCCTACCTGGCCCTCTCAATTTTTATAAACTTCTCGCAGATCTCCCCTCGGCCTCTGTCGCTCCAGGGAAAACAGCCCAAGGGTGGCCTACGATTTAATAACAAATCCTTCCCATGGTGTGGCAACCAGAACTACACGTAATACTCCAGATGTGACTTAATCAATGTGACTTCCCCAACTTTTATTCTTAGTGCTCCAACCAATGAAGGCAAGCATGCCATTTGCTCCTGTTATCACCTTAACCACTTGCATGGCCACTTTCAGGGAACTATGGACTTGCATCCAAAGATCCCTCTGTACATCAATACTTCTAAGGGCCCTACATTTACTACATTCCTCTTACATTTTACCTCCCAAAGAGCATTACTTTACTGGTCCGGATCAAGTATTGTGTGTAATTCTGATTGCCCCGTTACAAGGATGATGTGGAGATTTTGAAGAAGGTGCAGAGCAGGTTAACCAGAATGATGCCTAGACTAGCTACTGGGAGCAGTTGGACAGACTCGCTGGAACACTGAAGGTTGCGGGTAGACCTGATATAAAATTATGAGAGGCATGGATAGGATAGACAGACAAATAGTAGAGGGCAAAGTTAAAGGAGATGTTCTTTATACAGAGGGTGGCGGGTGCCTGGAACGCACCTGGGGAGGTGGTCGAGGCAGATCTGACTGTAGCATTTAAGAATCTATCAGATAGGCATGTGGATGTACAGGGAATGGAGGGATGTGGATTATATGCATGCGGATAAGAGTCTGAAGAAGGGTCTCGACACAAAATGTCACCCATTCCTTCTCACCAGAGATGCTGCCTGTCCTGCTGTTATTCCAACTGTTTGTGTCTACCTTTGGTCTTGTGTGCTAAGGGGGCTGTTTTTGTGCTGTTCTGTTTTTTGTTCTAATCGTCTTTGTCATCTCCTCAAAAAAAATCAAGTTTGTACATCCTCCCCCACAAAACATCATGCTGTTTGTCCCTAATAAGCACATGCTCATAAATCTTATCCTTAAGAATCTTCTCCAAGGCTCACCAGCCTATAATTTCCTGGTTTGTCTTTGCTGTCCTTCTTAAACAGAGTAACAGTAGTAGCTATTCTACAGTCTTCGGGGACTTTGCCAGTGGCTAAAGAGGATAAAAAGATATCTATCATGGCACTAGCAATCTCCTCTTTTGCCACTCCAACTAACCTGAGATCGATTCCATCAAGCCAAGTGGAGTTGTTCATCTTGATGCTCTTAATTTCATATCTCTTGATATCAACTTATCAGCATACCCCTTCTTCTTGGTGAATACCGATGCAAAGTACTCATTTAATATCTTGCCCATTTCCTCTGGTTCCAGGCATAAATGCCCCCTCTATCCTTGAGTTGTCCTACCTTCTCTCTAGTGACCCACTTGCTTTTAATGCTTGCGTAAAAGGCCTTGGGATTTATTTTAATCCAACTTGTCAAGAAATTAGATATATAATATACTCATGAGTGTATTCAAATCAAAAATCAATCGAATTTTTAAAAGTACTAAACTAATTGAGATCTGTTAATACAGGTCAAGGGAGGGATGTAAAAATTTAGCCATTATTTTGAATAACAGCATAAGTTTGATAGGTGCAATGTTATTTCTTATTTTATGACCTTTTACATTTAAAGATGTGCCTAGTTTCACTATCTTGCCATAATAATGTGATGGGTAGCATACCCTATGAAGAATGCATGATAAGAGTCAAGCAGGATACACCACCTGTCCACCATGTATTTTTCTCTGCAGCACTGAACCCTTTTGAAGCCCAGCAGAATGTGGATGCAAAGTTTGTGGAAGAAGTAGCATTGAAGCAAACATTAATTCTTCTTGGTCTTGAAAATAACTAGAATGTAAGTTTACATCTGCGGATAAAACTTAAAATCTGACAATATTTGTCAAGTACCATTGTATGCATACCTTTTTCTTTATGTAAACGTAAAAAAATCACGCATGACATGTTTTCTTTATAGAAAACAGCAGAGAGAGGGCAGGTTGACTCTTTTATGTGGCTACAGATTCCACTCATTGACAGCATGGATTCTGTTGCAATTGTTGACTTAAGAGTTTTCAAACAGTGTGCCTTTCAAAAGGAATGACTGCTTATTCATTCTACCAGCCAGCTTAAAATGAATACTCGATAACTGTCTAATCTGTGCTCTCAATTGAAGGGACGTGTACAGTGTTGGGATGCATGTTCATAGAATCTGCTTTTATAAATGCAAATTTAGTTCTTCACTATTTTAAAAAAGAAAAGAAAACCTAAGAAGTATGTTCAACATGGCTAATAATTGAAAAATCTAAATTATAAGGAATTTGCAGTATATTGTTTGAGGTATTATTTTGCAACATTTCTTTGTTCTAATAGATGGTAGAGACAAAAAGCACTACTTACTTTAAAATCCTTGCGAAATAACATAAGTGTCACCTGACCAGCACATTTGCAACATTTTGGTTTTTTTTAATTGGGATTTGGAACTAAACATCTTATAATTTTGATACCTACAACTGCACTGATTTCTCTTTTCCCAAATACAAGTTTTTCCCCAATGTTTCAAACTATCTTCTGTTTAACTATGCTAGATTATTGTCAAAATATAGACATGAAATTTGATGCAGAAGGACTGGATCTTGTACTCTATAACATGCTTCCTGTCTTGTAGCTAATCAAATTTGGAAACACGTTTGAGAACCTGAAACTGTGCTACAATAGCATTTTGTATTTTCTGTATTTTGAAAAACACCTGCCAACTTCTGTGGGCAGCTGACCCTTCAGCAAACATTCAGGTTTAAAAATACCCAAAGGATTCTATAATACACATTTTACTTGTCTAACTTTGAACATGAACTCAATAATTTATACATAAAATTTAACCTCAAACCAGTTTTACACAAAGACCCTCTATTTAAATTGATGATGGTGGTGTTATGCTTTCTAGGTTTTGCCGGTTAGAGTATTTATTTGTAGATATCATACCAAACATATTACAGGAACATGGGTTAATTAAATATTTTGCAGCATATATTGATTTATGATTTATTTATAACAACGATGAGGATTATAGATGGAACAACATTTTTCCCAGCACAGGGGAGTCTAGAACTGGAGTCGCCTTTAAAGTGAGAGATTTAAAGGAGATCTGAGGGATACATTTTTCATTCAGGTTGGTGAATATCTGGAATGCAGTGCCAGAGGGGGTTATGAAGCAGGATGTAAACACAATGTTTTATGGATAGGTACTTGGAGAGGAACGGCTTGGAGGGATAGGGAATAGTGCAGGCAAATGCAGTTAAAATAGATGGGCTTAATGGTTGGCCTGGACAAGGTGGGCTGAAAGGTTCCATTTCTATGTTGTTATAATTCTCTGAAACATTACTGATGTATGTTTACTTTGATTTAGTAGAGAGTGCAGTATGGCACATATTAGATGAAGCTTGGAACTTGAAGGGTAGAAGGACAAAATATTTAATGCTTGAACATTTATAACATAGGAACAATCAAATTTAGTTTGCTTGTTACACTTATGCAATATATGTTGGCAACTACATGCAAACCTATTCTTGGTTTGAACCTGGGTAACTAGTAAAGACAGATCCCAAGAAATATGCATTGTTATTTCCAAAGAACTGCTGATTCTATGATTAATTTTCAGAAATGGTTATTGTGGGCAGAATTTCCCATAAGGAAGTGGTAATTTTATCTGCATTGACAGTTCCTATTAATGTCACTTTGTTTTTGAAAGTGTGGGTTAATGTGACACATGATTGGGGGATTAAATGGCTCTACTTTAAGTCAGCTTGATTTTATTTAAGGAATAACTACTTCAAATGTATCAGCATGAAGCACAAATAAGACCACACATTCCAAACAACGCACTCACCTGCCTCCTTGTCACCTCAGAATAGACAATAGACAATAGGTGCAGGAGTAGGCCATTCAGCCCTTCGAGCCAGCACCGCCATTCAATGCGATCATGGCTGATCACTCTCAATCAGTACCCCGTTCCTGCCTTCTCCCCATACCCCCTCACTCCGCCATCCTTAAGAGCTCTATCCAGCTCTCTCTTGAAAGCATCCAACGAACTGGCCTCCACTGCCTTCTGAGGCAGAGAATTCCACACCTTCACCACTCTCTGACTGAAAAAGTTCTTCCTCATCTCCGTTCTAAATGGCCTACCCCTTATTCTTAAACTGTGGCCCCTTGTTCTGGACTCCCCCAACATTGGGAACATGTTTCCTGCCTCTAATGTGTCCAATCCCCTAATTATCTTTTATGTTTCAATAAGATCCCCCCTCATCCTTCTAAATTCCAGTGTATACAAGCCTAATTGCTCCAGCCTTTCAACATACGACAGTCCCGCCATTCCGGGAATTAACCTAGTGAACCTACGCTGCACGCCCTCAATAGCAAGAATATCCTTCCTCAAATTTGGAGACCAAAACTGCACACAGTACTCCAGGTGCAGTCTCACCAGGGCCCGGTACAACTGTAGAAGGACCTCTTTGCTCCTATACTCAACTCCTCTTGTTATGAAGGCCAACATTCCATTGGCTTTCTTCACTGCCTGCTGTACCTGCATGCTTCCTTTCAGTGACTGATGCACTAGGACACCCAGATCTCGTTGAACATCCCCTCTTCCTAACTTGACACCATTCAGATAATAATCTGCCTTTCTATTCTTACTTCCAAAGTGAATAACCTCACACTTATCTACATTAAACTGCATCTGCCATGTATCCGCCCACTCACAGAACTGTAAGGGCATAAGTCATCCTCCTTTTCAAGAGGCTGCCTGTTAGTACAATGCCAGAGGCTAGATAGGTAGATGGGGCATGTTTGTAAAAAATAATTGAAATGATGTCCACAGACCTGTCTCTGTCTGTATCAGAACAGGCATCTATTCATTAACAGCCTGACCTTTGTACCTTTTTGAGTTTTATTTGTATTCTCACTCATTTAACTGGTTTCATTAACTGGATAATCTCTGCAATTCAAGCAACCCGACCATTATTGTATCCGAGGTACTCCACCACTTTATTTGCAACTTAAAACTAATGTTTTCTCTTTCCCAGTTGTGATGAAGTCAGGTTTTTGACTTGAAACATTAACTCTGTTTCGCTTTCCACAGATGCCTGGCACACTGAGTGTTTCTATCATTTTCTTATTTTCATCAGGATAACCTTCCCATCATTATAAATTTGTGTTTCTGTTCAATTATTTGGTATTTCTCAAAGTCCCTATGGCTGATTCTTCATGCACATTTCACCGATACTTTTAATGAAATAGGGCTGATAGAATTTACAATCTTCTATAATTTTCTATTTTTTTAATTGTTATAAATACTAATGAGAAAATATGGTAATTTGATTAAAAAAACTCCCTAAAGTAGCAAATTGTCAAGAATGTGATTGTTTATTTAGCATGAAAATGAGATGTGCATTCTGTTCATTATTAATTCTTCAAAACATTGCACAGTACTTATACAAGATACCATAGTGATGATATACATGTTGGCACAATAATCTGTTTTTTGTCTGTTGGCATCTTGCACAATTACAACACTTTCATTTTTGTATTTATTAAAGAATATTAAAATATCAAACTGATTTCAGTCTGCTAATACTTTAATCATAAACTCATTTAGACATGTCAACCTAAAAAGCATTTTTAGTTATTTATTTAGGAAACTTTTCAAAACATATGACCTATGTATATAGTTTTTTAAATGCTCAATGAGCACTAATGTGCTGCCTTGTGGTAGACTTTGTTACTGTTAAAATGCATTAACATGACCTTGGGTACAGTTAACATTATATTTCAATTGGTTTAATGACTGTTTTTCTATAATGTCGCATGTGTGCGCTAGGTTCACTGGGTTTAAAAGGAACCATTTTCCCATAAGGACGTGGAATAGGTAGTCCAGACTCGCACTCCGGGATATATGCATTTGGCCTTGGCTCAGCTGCTGTAAATACTCCACCAGGCAATAAGTGTCTCTCCTCCTCTTCAGCTTCCTAATTTAGGAACAAAATTGGGTATTTGTTAGGCAAATTGCTCAATACGGATTGATACACACATATTCACTGTGGTTTGGAGCTACATGACAATGTTTCTATATTGAAACGTAGCATTACAAAGGCAATTACAATTGCAATAATGCATTACAAAATACAAGTAGAAGTCATCAGAGTTATTAATTAGAATTATATTCCAGAAATGGGTCTGCCATGTGTTATATTAAAAAAATTAAATTAAGATACTGGAAATCAAACTGAAAATTCTGGAAAGACTAGAACAAAGTAAATGCCTATGGGACTAGATCAGAATTTGAACGCACTCCAGCGTTACCCTGATAGATATTCCAATGAACCATCCATTCCTTCTCTGCAATTTCAGACAATTTTGTTTTTCTCTTTCCCAGATGTGATACCAGGAGATTGACCCAACCCAATGGGTGTTTCCAGAATGTTCTTGTCATTCTGACTCGTAATCAGAATCTGACTCAAGGCTGATTCAAGCTGCTTTTATTTCCAAAGCGACTCCAAAGCTATTACTGAGTATTTAAGAATTTTAGAATTTAGAAGGCTAGAATTTTATTTTTAAAAACTGTCATGAACTATATTTAACTTTGGGGTTTTAGATGTCAGCACTTAATTAGGTTTCAGTAACGCACAGAAATCTATTTACAATCTTTAATGTTCCAGTGAACATTGTTTGCTGACTGGTAGTCAGTTGGATTCATACCTTGTATTTCATCTTAATCTCCATCCTCCGTCTGTTTTCTTTATCCAGCATTTTCAGCCATTCGTTTTCCAACTCCTCACTGGGTGCCATTCCCTGCTCCATTCGTAGATGACATGACTCCAGGAACTGATGCTTATCCCTGACATCATGTTGGAGTTGCATGGCATTGGCCTGTTGCATTGACAGCTCTGAGACTACAGCCATCATCTTCCGTGTAATGTCCTTCATCTTTCCTTGAACATCATTCACCTACAGATTTTGATTTTAATTCACATGTGAAACCCTCTAATACATTCATTTATCGTAATAAAACAAAAACAAAAAAACTTTCTGGAACCAGAATTATTATGTGGGTGGTGCTTAGTTTTCTGCCTGTAACAGGCAGCTTATAGTGTGAGTAATCTGAATGATAATGCATTTATTAAAGAGTCCAGGAAGACTTGGTTAAGAGGGAAGCATCTGCCCTTAAGGCAAAACTTGCATGTACTGGATGAAACTCCCAGCATTAGATGAGCAATAATTTGACCTTGTTACTGAAAAGAATCAACAAACTACAGATGTTGGAATGCTGAAATAAAACTAGAAAAATGCTGGATTCAACGGCTAGGCAGCATTACTTCATATGAATTATTTTCCTGCATTTTTGTTTTTATTACAAAGATTGTTATGATTATCTGGAATTTCTTAACATAATTAGTTTCATGCGGATTAGGAAGGAGGAGGGGACATGCATTTTAAGAAGATAATGCAGGATGCCCTCTGCAAAAAATTAGTCTTTATAAAAAAAAATCTATGTTTTCAATATACAGAAATCACAAGCAAAGCATTTACAATGTGTTAAAATTACAGACAATTCTTAAATAGTATCGATGATTTCAAAAGTTCACCCTAACTATAAATATTGCAAATCAACACATCAATAATTTGAAATACTTTGTTTCTCTGATTTTAAGATTCAATGGTGATTTTTTTTTTTACCTTCTTAGCTAAGGCCAGTGTGTCATGTTTGCCATTCATTGCTTTAAGATTGGTTCGTTCAGAAAGGCGATCCACCTGTTCCAGGATGAGATCCTTTTCCAATAATTGCTCCTCCTTTCTTGCAAGTGTCAGCTCCATCTATGGTTATGGAGAAAAGGATAGAATTCATTAAATGAACCGGAAACAAAATAATGAGGCAGTTGAAAATATAAGCAGTGCAATATGCATAGTGAGTAATAAAAGTCCAATGTTCAGAATTATATTAATTGTCTAAAGATTTCACCATCAGAAAGATAACCTGAGGAAAAAGTACAAGGAGTTTTTCAAAGATGAAAGCAGACTTGGATGTACAATTAGTACATGAAAAATTAAACCATATTAGCCTTTTTTTTCAAAATGAAGGCAATCTGACCTTTTTTTAGAATTATGCTTAAATTGATTTAGTAATAGCTTAACCTGGGTGAGCTCTGGGCCATTGGATGGCCATTAATAAATTAATGAAGTAAATTATCAGAAAGCTTTATTTTATACACACAAAAAAATGGATGGCAATTTCCTTAATTAGGTAGGAGCTTGTTATGATTATCTGGAATTTCTTAACATAATTGGTTTCATGCCAGATTATAATTATAAATTCCCTAATTATAAAATACAAATACTAGAAATCTAGAACAGAAAATATTGGAAATAATCCACAGGTCAGGCGGCATCAGTGGGCTGAAAATGGAGTAATGCAACCTTGATCATAAGGAATAGGAGAAGAATTAGGCTATTCAGCCCATCATGTCTACTCCGCCATTCAATCAAGGCTAATCTATCTCTCCCTCCTAACCCCATTCTCCTGCCTTCTTCCCTCGTGACTACTTTATGATCCATATTTTTGCATTCATCCTTGAGTAGAAATACAGACCTCCGAACCCTTCTGAATTTGGCGGAAAGTTTCCGCTTTCTTATTTCATTTCCGCCATTCCGATTTCGCCTCACATTTTTCTGCAAAACACATGCCTCGCCATGTGATTTGCTGTTGAAGACCACTGGACCAAGTATGTCTTCAATAAAATTTAGTATGCGCAGTTTTAAATGAAACTCTTCATAACTTAGTCATACATTTTACGACCATTGTTATTTTATTCAATACCAAGAGAATTGGGATGTGTAAGGAAAAAGCAAAATAGAAAAAACAAAACAAAACAATTTTTTCTTTGTGTTATAAAATTTATTTCTGTTCCATAACCTGTCTACAAACAGCAGAATATACTCATGATAAGCCCGACATTATATATGTAGTCCAAGAACTACAGACTGTTGGAAATAATAGTCGTTTTTCACACATGAATATAGCGCAACGTGTATGCGCATTTGGCGTGCATACTTTTTTTTGTTGAAAAGTTGTATTACACACCTTGTTGGGAGGTCTGAAAATACCATCTCCATATTTACCCTAGCAAATGCCAACATAATTTAAATAATCACGATCAGACACGACACGAGCAGTTTGGTATTCAAGTTCCAGAATTTTTCTAAGTATTAATGTTATAATATTTGTTAAACATATTATTGGTCTCACTTCCATATAATATTATGGGAAACTGTTTCAGGAAGTATACAAAATTAAAGTTGTCATTGCTTTCAAACAGTGACAGATTTAAATTTGTAAACAGGCTCTTGAAGTCATTAGAATAATTGCAATGTTTCTTTTGGCATCAGCTGAACAGAATTCTGTTTACAACATAACATAAACCATTCAGGCAAAGCACTCTCAGGGTGCACATCTGCCATTTAGTTCACAAAATCATGATTTTCCTGTCCTGGGTGTTCACGAGAAATTTTGAGGTTTATTTTTTCAATGAATTTATAGAAGTCACAGCTTTGGATGACCCAGTCAATGTTAGAAAAGTTAAAACCTCCCGCCAACTTCTCCTACCCCGTACTTAATTAACTGCTAACGATTAGAGGGGCCTATAATACAGTCCCATCAAAGTAATCTTTCCTTTCTTGTTTCTCAGTTCCACCCAAATAGCCTCTGGGTGATATCCCCCCGCCCCTCCCAAATATCTTAACTAACAGAAAATAACTTCGGTTTGATGGCATGTGGAACATAATGTGCAGTTTTGGTCATCCCATTACATGAAACTTATGGAGGTTTTGAGAGGGTGCAGAGAAGTTTACCAGAATGCTCCTGGATTAGAGGATATTGCTATTTGGAGAATTTGGACAAATTTGGATTGTTTTCATTGTGGAGTATTGGTGGCTGAGGGGACACCTAATAGAAGTTGATAAAATTATTAGAGTATACTTAAGATAGACAGAATAATTTTCCAAGGGTGTAAATGTCAAATAACAAAGGGTGTAGCTATATGGTCAGAGGGACACAAAAAGCTGAAGTAACTCAGTGGGTCAGGCAGCATCTTTGGAGAAAAGGAATAGGTGATGTTTCAGGTCGAGCATCTTCGTTAGAGGGAGATAGTTTAAAGGACATGGGTGGGATAAGATTTTTTTTACACACAAGAATTGTCAATGCGTGGAATGAGCTGCCAGGGGTGGTGATGCAAACAAATAAGATAGTGGCGTTTAACAAGCTTTTGGGTAAGCGTGTGAAAATGTCAGCAATGGAGAGAGATAGAGCGTGTGTAGGCAGAAGAGATTAGTTTAAGTGGATATCATGTTTGACACAGATATTGTGGGCCGAAGTGCCTGTTCTGAGGCTGTTATGTTCTCCCTCATCAAAATAACTATCACCTCTCCCTTTACCTGTACATCAATCATGCTTGTAGCAGCTCAACTCTGGAATACTAAACTGCCAGTCCTGGCTTTCTCACATTCATGTTAATTATGGCTTCAATAGTACAGTCCCTGAGCTAATCTACACCTGAGTTTGTTTGCTTTACCTATTAAGCCTCTTGCATTGACATAAATACAATTTAAGCCACTGGTCTTTCCTCCCGTTACTGTGTTGCTAGCTGTTCTGTCCACTAAATTTGCTCTTGTTGACTAAAGTGTTTACTCCCAACTTCTTATCTGCCTCATTTCTGCTTTGGGACCCACCTGTTGCCAATCTAGCTGAAACTCTCCTGAGTAGCAAGTAACTCTCCCTCCCAGGATAATGGTGGAACTCTTGTGCAGGTCACCTTAGCGCCAGAAGAGATCCCAGTGATCCAAGAAACTGAATCCCTGCATCAGCTCCTCTGCATTCATCTGGCCTATCCAATTTCTGCCCCCACTACCATGTGGCACGGGGGTAATCCAGAGATGACTACCCTTGAAGTCCTGCTTTTTTAACCTCTTTCCTACCTTCTTGTCTTCACTCAATCTTTTCTCTGGCAACACTCAACAATGTGGATGACCCAGAGTGCATTCAATTCCAGCTCCAGATCCTTGACATGGTCAGTTTGTAGCTGTATCTAAGCACAATTTCCACAGGCGTGGTCACCAGGGACACTGAAAGTTACCTGATCTCCCACATCTTGCAGGAGGAGCATACCACTGTCCTAACAACAACTCAGCATTCAATGCAATCATCCCCACCAAGCTCCAAGACCTGGGCCTCTGTACTTCCCTTTGCAACAGGATCTTTGACTTCTTCAACGGCAGACCTCAATCAGTACTGATCTGTAACATTTCCTCCTCACTAACCATTAACACAGGTGCACCCTGAGGCTGCGTGCTTAGCTCCCTGCTCTCCACCAATGACTGCTCCAAAGCCATCTATAAATTTGCTGATTAAAGTAGAAATGCTGGCATAATTGCATCTATGTGCTGGGTGCAGAGGTCATTGTTGTAGAGCATCACCAAACCAGTATTCTATCTCTCTCCTGTACACTAACTCTTCATTGTGACAACAACGTCCAGCTCAACATCAACATAACCAGGGAACTAATCATTGACTTCAGAAAGAGCAAGTCAGGAGACCACATGCCAATTTTTATTGGTGGGTCAGCAGTGAAGAGAATTAGCAGCTTCAAATTCCTGGGAGTTAACATCTTGGATAACCTGTTTTGGGTCCAGCACATAGATGCAATAGCAAAGATATACCATTTGACTCTACTTTCTTACAAGTTTAAAGAGATTTGGCATGTCACCAAATATTCCAACAAACTTTGATAGATGTACTGTAGTAAGTATTCGGATTGTTTGCATCATGGCCTGGTACGACAATCCCACCTCATAGGAACGCAAGAGGCTGGGTCCATCACAGATACAGCTCTATCCACCATCAAAAGCATCTACAGGAGGCATTGCCTCAAGAAGGTTCATCTATCATCAAGGATCCCATCATCCAGGCTATGCCTCTACTTGCTACAAACTGGCACAGCAGCAAGTTTGGCAAGAGCTGCAGTCCTATATCAGGTTATTGAATCAACCTGCACAACTGTAATCCCGCCTCGACAAAAGAATACCACGGACCACATCTTATGCACTACCATGTCATGCAGTATCAGGCAAAAGCAAGCCTGACAATTACTGTATCCACCCACTGCACTGAAAGATGTCACTGCCAAACTAGGTATATAGACGGTGTACCAAGCAACAGAGGGAAAAATCCAATTCAAACTCATTCTTACCAACCTGATTGTTGTAAAGATGATGGCATTGGCAAGAGTGGCCACCATAAACTCCCATCTTCCTGCTGTGTTGTCCATTGTGCTGTGTGTTTCTATCACTGTAGTAGTTTAGATGCATTTAGAACAGACCTAGAAACTCTACGCAAGCATCCATGTTGCTTCATGAACCATTTGCATGAGCAGAATTATATTTTGTCATGATCTATAACCTTGTGGTGAAAGTATATTTTATACTCTATTCTAATATCATTAATTATGCTGTTTCAAAGCGGGGTGTAAATCAGGACCACCACTATTTGTATGAAAAAAAACCCTACAAACTTGAAGCTGCAATCCAGGATAGTATCCATTACCAAACTATGGAAGAAACATACTATAGAAAGAGCTGAGCAATTTTTTTTCAAACGTCCTGATACAGCAAGAACTGATGAATATTGTCTGATGTGTCAAATAACATTGACACCATTCCGTTACCGTGAGAGCTATGAAACCCCGCACACCCCTCTGCGCTCCCTGCCCCTCCCTACATCTCCACAAAAATAATTAATGTAGAAATCTTCAACAAAGCTTCAAAGATCGCCATTAAACTTAATATTCTGGACACACACATATACTATTCTTGCAAGGATTAGATTTGAAGCAGATTATTCCATGGCAAATGACTCATCTGACTCTTTAGTAAGCCTTTCCCCCCATCAACAAGGCGCAAAGCACTAGGGTAGTGAAAATCACTGGTTCAGTGCAGCAGCAGAAACATTCAAGATGTTCAATACCACCCATGCCAAAGCAGTCCGTTTGGTTGCTGTCCTAACTATCACCTTGAACATTAATTCCTTTTACTATGGGTGTACTGTGGCTGCAGTGAAAACAAACTGTAAAATTCACTGCTGCAACTCACGGGCTTCTTCAACCGAACCTCACAAACCCTACCTCTTGACAGGACAAAGAGAGTGTATGTCACACCCATTACCTGGAAGTAATGTTATTAATTTCTAACTTGAAATATATTGTCATTCCCTTATTCAAGCTGGATCAAAATCCTAGAACTCTCTACCAAGCAGCAATATGCCAGTGTTTAATAAAAAAATAGATAGAAAAATAGGTGCAGGAGAAGGCCATTCGGCTCTTTGAGCCAGCATCGCCATTCAATATGATCATGGCTGATAATCTAAAATCAGTACCCCGTTCCTGCTTTTTCCCCATATCCTTTGATTCCTTTAGCCCTAAGAGCTAAATCTAACTCTCTCTTGAAAACATCCAGTGAATTGGCCTCCACTGCCTTCTGTGGCAGAGAATTCCACAGATTCACTACTCTCTGGGTGAAGAAGTTTTTCCTCATCTCAGTCCTAAATGGGCTACCCCTTATTCTTAAACGGTGACCTCTGGTTCTAGACTCCCCCAACATGGGGAACATTTTTCCTGCATCAAGCCTGTCCAATCCTTTAAGAATTTTATATGTTTCCATAAGATCCCCTCTCATCCTAAATTCCAGTGAATACAAGCCCAGACGACCCATTCTTTCATCATATGTCAGTCCTGTCATCCCGGGAATTGACCTGGTGAACCTACGCTGCACTCCCTCAATAGCAATAATGTCCTTCCTCAAATTAGGAGACCAAAATTGCACACAATACTCCAGATGCAGTCTCACCAGGGCCCTGTACAACTGCAGTAGGACCTCCTTGCCCCAAAACTCCAATGAAAATTAATGAAATATTTTATGGGACCTATTCAAGGGCAATTAGATATTAGTAATAAATTCTGGCCTTGCCAAAAATGATTACATCCCATGAGTGAACAAAAATGCAACACAAAGTACAAACGTAACTCAACAAATATGCTCTACATTATGTGTGAAAGCAAGTATGCAAGTGTAAAAGCTCTTTCAATGGTCTTATTCCTAGCAATGAGATTATTTTAAGAGTTTCAAATAGGATGAGTTATAACTTTGAGGTAAACTTCAAATAAAAAGCGTGCAATTAACAACATCAACATAAATGTGAACATTGTTTCTAAAGGTATATGCCATTTTCTTTAACACAGGTTCACAGCATTGAAATGGCATGTTGGCCTTCATAATGAGAGGATTTGAGTACAGGAGCAAAGAAGTCCTTCTGCAATTGTATAGGGCCCTGGTGAGACCATATCTGGAGTATTGTGTGCAGTTTTGGTCTCCAAATTTGAGGAAGGACGTCCTTGCTATTGAGGCAGTGCAGCGTAGGTTCACGAGGTTAATCACTGGGATGGAGAGACTGTCATACGAAGAAAGATTGGAAAGACTAGGCTTGTATTCACTGGAGTTTAGAAGGATGAGAGGGGATCTTATAGAGATGTATAAAATTATTAAAGGACGAGACAAGCTAGATGCAGGAAAAATGTTCCCAATGTTGGGGGAGTTTAGAACCAAGGGACACAGTCTAAGAATAAAGGGGAGGCCATTTAAAATTGAGGTAAGAAGAAACTTTTTCACCCAGAGAGTTGTGAATTTGTGGAATTTTCTGCTACAGCAGGCAGTTGAAGCCAATTCACAGGATGAATTTAAAATAGAGTTAGAAAGAGCTCTAGGGGATAGTGGAATCAAGGGATATGGGGAAAAGACAGGTACAGGTTACTGGTTGTAAATGATCAGCCATGATTACTGTTTGGGTCCTTGGATGGAGTTGAGGGGGGAGGTAAAGGGACAGGTGTTGCATCTCGTGTGGTTGCAGGGGAAAGTGCCTGGGGTTAGGGTGGTTTGGGTAGGAAGGGACGAGTGGACCAGGGAGTTACGGAGGGAACGGTCTCTGCGGAACGCAGAGAGGGGAGGGGATGGGAAGATATGGCCAGTGGTGGGGTCCCGTTGTAGGTGACGGAAATGTTGGTGGATGATTTGTTGGATCCACTGGCTGGTGGGGTGGAAGGTGAGAACGAGGGGGATTCTGTCCTTGTTGCGAGTGGGGGGAGGGGGAGCAAGAGCGGAGCTGCGGGATGTAGAAGAGACCCTAGTGAGAGCCTCATCTATAATGGAGGAGGGGAATCCCCGTTTCCTGAAGAACGAGGACATCTCTGAAGCCCTAGTGTGAAACACCTCATCCCGGGCGCAGATGCGGCGTAGACGGAGGAATTGGGAGTAGGGGATAGACTTTTTGCAGGGGACCGGGTGGGAAGAAGTGTAGTCCAGATAACTGTGCGAGTCAGTGGGTTTATAGTAAATGTCCGTCACTAGTCTGTCTCCTGTGATGGAGATGGTGAGGTCCAGAAACGGGAGGGAGATGTCGGAGATAGTCCAGGTATATTTAAGAGCAGGATGGAAATTGGAGGTGAAGTGTATGAAGTTAGTGAGTTCTGCATGGGTACAAGAGGTAGCACCAATGCAGTTGTCGATGTAGCGGAGGTAGAGTTCGGGGATGGGGCCGGTGTACGCCCGGAACAGGGATTGTTCGACGTACCCGACAAAGAGGCAGGCGTAGCTAGGGCCCATGGGGATGCCCATAGCTACGCCTCTGGTTTGGAGGAAGTGGGAGGAGTCAAAGGAGAAGTTGTTGCTAGGCGGAGGAGAGTGTTGGTAGATGGGGATTGGCTGGTTCTGTGGTCGAGGAAGAAACGGAGGGTTTCGAGACCATCCTTGTGGGGGATAGAAGTGTAGAGTGACTGGACATCCATGGTAAAGATGAGGGAGTGGGGGCCTGGGAACCGGAAGTTATCGAGGAGATGGAGAGCGTGTGAGGTGTCTTGGACATAGGTGGGGAGGGATTTAACCAGGGGGGATAGGATGGAGCGAAGGTAGGTGGAGATAAGTTCGGTGGGGCATGAGCAGGCAGAGACAATGGGTCTGCCGGTACAGTTCTGTTTGTGGATTTTGGGTAGGAGGTAGAATCGGGCCGTGTGGGGCTGGGGAACTATGAGTTTGGAGGCAGTGGGGGGGTAGATCGCCGGAGATGGTGAGGTCCGTGATGGTGCTGATGATAAATGTCTGGTGTTTATCGGTGGGGTCATGGTCCAGGGATAGGTAGGACGAGGTGTCTGAGAGTTGTCGTCTGGCCTTGGTCCGGTAGAGGTCAGCACGCCAGACTACCACAGCCCCTCCCTTGTCAGCGTGTTTGATGATTAAGTCCGGGTTGCTGCGGAGTGAGTGGAGGGCTGCACGTTCAGGAGGGGAGAGGTTAGAGTTAGTCAGGGGAGTGGAGAATTTGAGGCGGTTAATGTCACGCCGGCAGTTGGAGATAAAAAGTTCTAGTGAGGGTAGTTGGCCAAACGGGGGGGGTCCAAGAGGAGGGGGTCCGTTGGAGACGGGAGAAGAGGTCATCAGTGGGGGGTGAGGACTCCTTCCCATGGAAAAAGGCTCGGAGGCGGAAGAAGAGCTCCACGTCATGGCGGACGCGGAACTCGTTAATGTGGGAGCGGAGGGGAACAAATGTAAGGCCTCTGCTGAGGACAGACCGTTCGGTGTCTGAAAGGGGGATTTAATGTAAATATAACATAATGTAAATGGTTGCTTGATGGTCATCACAGAGAACCCATATTTGTGCTGTATAATACTGATTGAATTTTGAAGAGATTACAGAGAGTATTGATGAGGGGAGTGGTGATGATATTGTCTACCTCAACTTTGATGAATCCTGCATGGGAATCTGATCCAAAGATAAGAGCTCATTTGATCCAGGGCAAGTTGACAAATTGGATCCAGTTGCATGGTTGGAAAAGGCAAAGGGTGATGATGAAGGTTTGTTCAGTAGAATTGGCAATCATGAGGAGTTGATCAGTTAGTAAGATGGGCAGAGCAATTTAATCTTGCTAAGTGCAGGATGACGTACTGTGGAGGCATTAAAAAGCATAGGAAATAAAGAATGAATGGTGGGAGCTAATGAGTACTGAAGAACTGAGAGATCTTGGTGCACATGTCCGAGCATCCCTGAAGGTAGCAGTACAAATAAAAAAGGTGAAGAAGTCATCGGGAAACTATCCTTCATTGGCCAGGGCGTAGAATGCAAGAATGGGGAAGTTGTGGCACAACTTAGTGAACTATTGTTTAGGCCACAGCTGGAGTATGGTGTACCTTCTTGTTGGCTAACAATAGAAAGGATGCAATTGCACTGGAGAGAGTGTGAGGAGATTCACCAGATCATTGCCACAGTTGAAGACTAAGTAGATTTGTTTATTTTCTTTGCGGCAGAAGAGATATGCAAAAGTATGAGGGACAACGAGGGGGTAGATGGTAAGAAGCTTTTTCCCACAGCAGAGGTATCTAAAACTAGAGGGCATAGGTTTACAATAAGGGGTTTACAGCGTAGCTGAAAGAGAACTTCTTTCACCTGACGTGGAACCTCTAATGCACTGCCTCAGTGAGTGGTGGAGACAGAGACTCTCACAACATTTCAAAAGTATCTCGATGCGCACTTGAATTGTCAAAGCATAGAAAACTTTGGCCAAATGTTAAATTTAATTAGTAGAGAGAGGTACTTGATGGTCGGTACAATCATGGTGGGCCAAAGGGTCTGTTTCTGTGTGGTACGACTCTATAACTTTACAACTGTATGATTGGCTCCATAGCTTCGATATATATCTAGACCATTTTAAACTCACAGTTAGTTTCGATATATGAAATAAGTCTTTGGTAGTTGATGACACTTTAGTACATATTGCAAGTTCAAGATTGGAGCTTTTTCCCGGATTGAAGAATTGATTCATCTGATCGCAAGTATAACTTTCAATAACGTTTTATTACACAACAAATTAAGGCTAATTTTCCCACTAATGACAAATGTTTGCTTTGCATTGAACCATTTAGTTTTTCTTTCTGAATATGATAGGAATAAAATTTTGTACATAACTTGCATGACATACATTTAATAAGCTTTAATGAGCAGCGTTTTACCTCATTTACTCTTTGGTGTAGATCATCAAATGATGGATCATCTCCTCCCAATAATCGTGTTCTGTTTTCACTTGAAGGGTCCACTAAAATCTTCTCAAGACTTTGGACTTTTTCTTGAGACAATGCAAGCTGCAGATGAAATAATTGTAAAGATTAAAATTAGATCAGTGATCTTTATTGCCCAATTAGTACATTTGATGTACAAATGCATATATTAGAAAAGTGGTAAAACTTTCACTATGCTTCTCCTGTTATTAAATTGCCAAAGTTTTTATCTGTTAACAATTATTATTCCATGGAAGAATAATTATCCAAGCTACCTGCTGAAAATTCTTTGCTCCTAATGGACTTCATCCTAGGGTCTTAAAAAAAAGTAACTAGTGAAATTGTTAATGCATTGGTTACAATTTTCAAAATGACTCGAGATTGAGGGGGTACTTTATTGAAGTCCAAAGAAGGATTCTGACCCGAAACATCAATTATTCATGTTCTCCAGAGATGCTGCCTAACCTACTTAGTTATTCCAGCACTTTGTCTTCCACACTTATATGGTTCATCTCTGACACTTCCCTTCCTTTTCTGGATCTGTCTGCCTCCGTCTCAAGAGATAGACTAGTCAGTGACATTTAAATGTCCACAGATTCCCATAACTACATTGACTATACATGCTCACACCTTTCTTCTTGTAAGGACTCCATTCCTAATTTCCAGTTTCTTTGTCTCCATTAGATTGTTCCAATGATGACACATTCCACCTTGTGTCTGTCAAATGACTTTCTTCCTTAAATACAGAGTGTTGGAGTAAATCAGCAGGTCAGGCAGCATCCCTGGAGAACATGGATAGGTGACATTTCAGGTCGGGATGCTGCCTGACCCACTGAGTTACTCCAGCACTCTATTTCCTTATTTTGTAAACCAGCATCTGCAGTTCCTTGTTTCTACATTCTTCTTTTAAACATTTGGTTGTCATTGTGGTTGGAGTTCTCAACCGCAGTTCCTCTATTTCCCAAATGTCTACTCTCACCCCCTCTGCTTGGGACAGATCAAACAATGAGTTCTCCTGACACTGACCTTCCATCCCACCAGTCTTCGCATACAATGTATTATCCTTCGCAATTTCCTCCAGCACAAAGACGATCCTCTACCAGTCATATCTTCCTCTTCCCCTTTCTACATTTTGCAGGGAATATTCACCATGACTCCCTGGTCCACTCTCTGTCCACACTCTTCCTCATATTCTATGTATTCCTAAGAGATGGAACACCTGCCCACTCACCTCTCCTCTTCCCACCATCCGGGAATGTAAACCACCAGGGGTTCCAGGTGAAACAGCGATTCATTTGCACTTCTTCCAATCAAATGCATCTGATGCTGTTTTATGGCCAAATCCTTCCAGCATTTCTGTTTCTGTTCACCATTGAGGTCAGTAGGGAATGTGAATTTTTAGTTACACTTGGCATATATGGTATTGGTGACCTACTTGCTACAGGTGTTTATTCCAAGTAAGGAGATGTCTCTGATGTTCTTTTATTGATAGAAACATAAAAACATAGAAAAATAGGTGCAGGAGTAGGCCATTCGGCCCTTCGAGCCAGCACCACCATTCAATATGATCATGGCTGATCACCTAAAATCAGTACCCTGTTCCTGCTTTTTCCCCATATCCCTTGATTCCTTTAGCCCGAAGTTAATCTAACTCTCTCTTGAAAATATCCAGTGAATTGGCCTCCACTGCCTTCTGTGGCAGAGAATTCCACAGATTCACAACTCTATGGGTGCAAAAGTTTTTCCGCATCTCAGTCCTAAATGGCCTACACCTTATTCTTAAACTGTGACCCCTGGTTCTGGACTCACCCAACATAGCAAACATTTTTCCTGCATCTGTCCAATCCTTTAAGAATTTTACATGTTTCTATAAGATCCCCTCTCATCCGTCTAAATTCCAGTGAACACAAGCCCAGTCGACCCATTCTTTCATCATATGTCAGTCCTGCCATCCCGGGAATTAACCTGGTGAACCTACAATGCACACCCTCAATAGCAATAATGTCCTTCCTCAAATTAGGAGACCCAAATTGCACACAATGCTCCAGGTGCGGTCTCACCAGGGCCCTCTGCAACTGCAGTGGGACCTCCTTGCTCCTAAACTCTAATCCTCTTGCAATGAAGGCCAACATGCCATTAGCTTTCTTCACTGCCTGCTGTACCTGCATACTTACTTTCAGTGACTGATGTAGAAGCACACCAAGGTCTCGTTGCATCTTCCCTTCTCCTAATCTAACACCATTCAGATAATAATCTGCCTTCCTGTTCTTGCCACCAAAGTGAATAACCTCACATTTATCCACATTATACTACATATGCTATGCATCTGCCCATTCACCTAACCTATCCAAGTCACCCTGCAGCCTCATAACATCCTCCTCGCAGCTCACACTGCCACACAGCTTTGTGTCATCCGCAACCTTGGAGATGTTACATTTAATTCCCTCATCTAAATCGTTAATATATATTGTAAATAACTGGGGTCCTAGCACCCAGCCTTTTGCGGCACCCCACTAGTCACTGCCTGCCATTTGGAAAAGGACCCATTAATTCCTACTCTTTGCTTGCTGTCTGTCAACCAGTTCTCTATCCATGTCAATACCCTATCCCCAATACCATGTGCTCTAATTTTGCACACTAATCTCTGTGTGGGACCTTGTCAAAGATTTTTTGAAAGTCCAAATACACCACATCCACTGGCTCTCCCTTGTTACATCCGTCAAAAAATTCCCGAAGATTAGTCAAGATTCGAAAGAACCAGGTACAGTGAAGGTAAAAGGTAAATTTAACAGTCACCCGCAATGTATGTTTATACTGAGAGCTCAGCAACTTCCTGTGGATCAAATAATGATTTTACAAAGATGGATTACATTTCCCAACTTCTTGTGAAAATTTTGGCACAAGAACAGAAATTCCAGCTGTAAGTTGCAACATGAATGGATCTGTTCCATTTCAAACTTATGTAAAAATGTTACAACTTGGCAACTTACTGTAAGGAAAGTAGTTTATATTGTTAACAATCTAAGAATGACTCACTCTGAATTTATCCTGAGACATTTCAGCTTTCAGAGCTAACCAGGCAAATGTTACATGTTTTTTCCCGTATTAGTCACATAAACACACATTAAAAATAATAAGGTCAATAAAACAAAATCATATTGTTGCAGAAAGGGCAAATAAAATGTCAAAGATAATGAGTGGTCTGGTTCAAAGTGCCACTTCAATGATGTGTAATACTTTTCCCTGATCTATGCTGCTGAGTACGACAGTTGCACTATGGCACTGAGTGTTCAGTTTTATTCATAGATAAGCAATCTCGTCATAAAATCAGTGATCTGACTAGCATAGGTGAGGTAGTGCATTAGATACTATCCCTTTACATCTATGAGCATCTGTACATTTTCCATCTTCTAAAATTCACAACTATAAAAGTAAAATTATAATGGCAGGCATTTGTACACAGCGCTTTATTAACTGTGAAACTCTTTGTGTTATCCTCAAGTCGTATAAAGGACCTCTGTGTGGTAGTGACCACTGTTAAACTTTATAAACTGTTCATGCCAGATACACCAATATAGTCATTGCAAAGGTTGAGTGTATTAGATAGAAAACCGGTCTGATGTGAAAGAGTACAACTGCAGCAGTGATAGAGCTTTCTCTCAGTGATGGTTACCCTGTAGTTTTCTTCCAAATATTCTGTATGCTTTGAAAAATGGAATACACAAATCCTTTTTACAGGAAAACAAAGATGCAGCATAACACTATTGAAATGTGCAGAACGTTTAAAAACTACAGCATAAGGCAGTACCTCTCTCAACCCATCAAACAACTAGAACATTTCTTTAAGATTCCAATGGGCCTCTTGATGACCATTTTACAGAGCCATGTCTCTATTGTATAACTGTTAAGGAATAAGAGTAAACTTTTCCAAACTGGATAATCTTCTACTTCAACAGGTCTTTGTCTGCATCTCTGATTTTCTTAATGCCAGGAAATCCATTGATTTCTCTACTGAATGAACACAATGACTGAGCCTCCACACCCCTCTGAACTCCACAGGTTCACCATTGTCGAGTTGTAGATACTTCGCCTCTCTCTTAGATCAGGAGACCAACACTGTGCACAGTTCAAGGCCCTACTGAATTGCAGTAAAAATAATTTATTCCTGTAAGAGTCATGAGATGCCTTGCATGAAGATGTCAGCCAGAACTAATTTAGGGATGGCAACTGCCAGCTCTAATTTGGATAACATTGCTTCTTGTGTTTTCAATACCTCTCCCATTCTTCTTACTTTTCATATTTCCTATTTTGCAAATTGTTTCCCATCTTGAAAACCCACATTTTTTATTAATCATCACTCACATTTCACTTTGTCAACAACTTTTCCAAACTTTTGGGACTAAATATTTTACCATCCACATTTTGTTAACCATATCCTCAAAGAACAAACCCTTACGTTTATATTAATTTAAGGATGGGTGTCAGCCCTTTACACTCCTGATTTGTGTGGCCAAATTCTATTCTAACTCTATTTACAAATGTGCTCATTTTCATGGTAGAAAGTAGAGGGTGGTGGTGACGGAATATTGTTTTTTGGACTAGAGGCCTGTGACCAGTGCCTCAGGGATGGGACTTATGTTTGTCATCTATATTAACGATTTGAATGGTAATGTACAAGACAATGATTAGTAAGTTTGCGGATGACACTAAAAATATTGCTATTGCAGACAGTGAAGATGGTTCTCAAGAATTACAGTGGGATCTTGATCAGCTGGGCAAGTGGATCGAGGAACGGCTAATGGATTTTAATTCAGATAACTGAGATGTTGCATTTTGGAAAGTCAAACCATGGCAGGTCCTTTGACTGTGAACAGTAGGGTCCTGAGAAATGTTGAAGCGCTGAGAGATCTAGGAGTATAGTTGCCTGAAAATGGAATTGCAGGGTAGATAGGGTGTTGAACAAGTGTTTTGTCTTGCTGACCTTCATCAATCAGGGAATTGAGAATAGAAATTGGGACATTATGTTATAGTTGTACACGATGTTGTTGAGGCTGCACTTGGAGTATTGCATTCAGCTTTGGTCAACCTACTATAGGAAAGATGCCATTAAGATGGAAAGAGTGCAGAGAGGATTTATGAAAAAAGTTACTAGGACTCCATGATAATAGGGTGAATGCACAGAGTCTTATTCCCATGGTTGGGTCAGTGCTTTTTTTGTGACCTCTAAAAAGTTAAACATCATTATTTTATTTTCTGGCCACTTTACGCATATGTTTATTAAAGGTGCGTGCCAGCATCTTTTTGTCTACAAAAAACAGTGCTAAATAAGGGAATCAAGAGCCAGAGGCTATCGGTATAAGGTGACAGGAGAAAGATTTAATAGGAATCACAAAAGGTGGTGTGTTTATGGAATAAGCTGCCAGAGGAAGTAGTTGAGGCAGAATGATGATGGAGCTATTGGCTTCCAGAAACAAGATGATGTAAATACTCCACTCAGCATCAATGGTGCTAAAATAGAGATGGTCAAGAGCTTCAAGTTCCTCAGTGTAAATATCATCAGCAATCTGTCTCAGACTAATAGCATTGAAGCTACAGCCAAGAAAGTGTACCAAGGCTTCTACTTTCTCAGAAGACTAAGGAGGTTCACTATGTCTTCAACGACTCTTACCAACTTCTACAGATGTACCATAGAAAGCAACCTATCAGGACGCATCACGGTGTGGTTTAGAAACAATTGTGCCCTAGATGGTAGGAAATCGCAGAGAGTTATGGATGTAGCCAAGTCTACTAAACGAACCAACCTCCCCCTACTCCACCCATTGACTCGACCTACACCGCATACTGCCTCGGGAAAGACGTCAACATAATCAAGGACCACTAGAACCAAAGCCATTCCCTTTTCCATAGGGCAGAAGATACAAAAGCTTGAAAGCACATATTACCAGATTCAGATAGTTTCTTCCCCACTGTTATCAGACTTCTGTATGGTCTTATCATCAGCTAGGGGTGTACACCGATCAGCCAAAACATTATGACCACTGACAGGCAAAGTGAATAACATTGATTATCTTGTTACAATGGCACCTGTCAAGGGGTGGGATATATTAGGCAGCAAGTGAACAGTCAGTTCTTGAAGTTGATGTGTTGGATGCAGGAGAAATGGGCAGGAGTAAAGACCTGAGCGACTTTGACAAGGGCTAAATTGTTATGGCCAGACGACTGGTTCCGAGCATCTCTGAAATGGCAAGGCTTGTGGGGTGCTCCCAGTCAGCAGTGGTGAGTATCTACCGACAGTGGTCCGAGGAGAGACAAACCACAAACCGCCGACAGGGTATTGGGCGCCCAAGGCTCTTCGATGCGTGAGGGCAACGAAGGCTATCCCGTCTGGTCCAAATCGACAGAAGGTCTACTGTGGCACGTCAAAGAAGATTTTAATGGTGGTCACGGGAAGAATATGTCACAATACACAGTGCATCGCACCCTATTGCGTATGGGGCTGCACATGGAGGACAAACAGCATATTAGGCAGGTGGTCAGAAAGTTTTGGCTCATCATGTGATAATATTTTGGCTGATCGGTGTCGTCCTGATCTGCACTTTCTGTATAACTGCGATGCTATTATTCTGTAACATTATATTCTGCATCCTGGTATTTTTCTCTTTGCACTACCTGTTGTACTTGTGTATGGTTGGGTTGTACACATTTATAGTACATTTTGACTGGATAACATGTAATTAAAGTTTTTCACTGTATCTTGGTACACATGACAATGTCAATAATATACCAATACCAATCTTTTCTTACCTCTCTCTGTAATGTGGCCAAACTTGTCTCCATTTCCTGTTTACATGGTATATCTTTGCGCAAATTTTGTATCTTTCTTGTTTCTTCTGTCAGTCGAATTTTCAAAGTCCGTCTTTCTTCCGTAGTACTATGCAACTCCACATCTCCATTACATATCAATGAATCCTGAATGCTTAACTTCTCATAGAAAATACAAACCTCTTCCTCCCGTTCAATTAATTGTATTCCTCTGTAAACAAAACAAAAAAAACAATTACACTGCATCAGGGACTTTGTTTACAAAGTCCCCCCACTCTCATTTGTTCAGTTTGGTGTACATGACAAATTTTTTGTCTCTTCTGGCAATGTTCAGGGATGTTTTTTTAAAGGTTTACTGATTTATGGAGCCAAAAGCAGCATTGCTTAGTATAGTCTGTGTACGGTTGTGATATTTTATGTTCTTCCATGAAAAACTGCCAGGATTTATCAGCAGAAGTACCACCCAGTTCTGGATCCCTGCAAAAGAACACACTAACAAGGAATTCCAACTCTTCACTGTTAATTTTCCACATATGCTCAAAAATTGGAATCCTACTAGAGTGCAGAGTTGTACCAATTTCCCAGCACATAATTTGGGAACATGCCCAGGAAATTACAGTGAGGCAAGATCCCTTGCAAGAACTGTCTCTGTTTATTTGAATGCAATAGAAGGGCCATGAGGGGAAATCTTGATATTAGACATTTACATTTTTTTGCATTTGTTTTGTTAAACACTGAATTCTTTTTCTTTTTGTTTTATATAATTTAGAATATCTTTGTACTTATTTAATTGATTTTTAATAGCTTTGAATGTTGCGAACTGCAGGTTACAGTCATTTCTTTTGACATATTTGACAGTTAAACTAGATTAACTGTTTGTCAAATTTTCTTCAGTTGTTTCATCAGTGGGACTCATTTTATGACACTTCATCTGATGTGGGCTTTTTGTTGCTTTTGACCCCGCTGCTAGGAATCCAAACTCCTTCATCGATAAATTGTATAATTGTACAGCATGGAAACAGACCATTTGGCCAAAATCATCAATGATGACCTGTGGGCACCTTCCATACTAAACCTAATGCCCAGCACTTGGTCCATAGTCCATGATGCTTAACCAATTTAAGTGTTCATCTAGACACTTCTTAAATGCTGTAAACAACCCATCCTCAACCTCTGATCCAGGCTGTACACTCCAGGTAATTAACTGCATATATAGACATCCCCTCACATCTTTGAATTTATTCCTCCTTTTTAAACCTATGTCCTTTAGTTTTATTTATCTCTGAAATAGGGAAATAGGATGGAACATAACATGCCCTTGCCTCATTAATGCATCCCCTTACATTTGCCTGGATTAAACTCTATTTAGTTTAGTTTATTTAGTTTAGTGTATTGTCACATGTACTGAGGTACAGTGAAAAGCTTTTGTTGCGTGCTAACCATTCAGCGGAAAGACTATACATGATTACAATCGAGCCATCTACAGTGTACAAATGCATGATAAAGGGAATAACGTTCTCCGACATGACATTTTTCAGTCCACCCAGCAATGTAAATTGCCAGATATGATTGTAGTAAACTTAATCCGTACTGTACAGGTATCTAATCACTAACTGGAATTAGTGTGCTTTCCGTCATATAATGTGGTTTGTAATACAAAAATGTGTTGGTCTGTGGAAGATATCTTGACGAAAACTATGTGTATAATCTATTAAATACTTTATGAACTACAGGCAGTAAGCAAGGCACATGTTACTGGCAGATGAAAATAATTAGTACGAAAAGGGAAGGAAATGGGGTTTTACGAAATACGATAGTACATTTGTACACAATTTCCTCTTTAAAATTCCTCTGACACTATGATTATATTTTTGTAATGTCTACCAAGAACTAATTTTTAACTTGCATCAGACTGCTCCCCTCCTAGAGCTATTAATTTAACACAAACATGGTTGACCACACAGCAGGAAGCATACCACATTTTCTAGTCAACAATGTCAATGTTTCCTCTCTTTTCGTATCTTTCTTAAAGTCAACTATTAAAAATATCAATAACCATATAAACTTTGACAAGTATTTTGACAAATTACCTTTCATTGCGATTCTGAACAATAGACTCATATTTTTTCCGTAGCTTTATCATATCCTCTTCAGCCATGTTAATCTGACCACTAAGTTTGACAATTTTTATCTTTTGTCCTTCTCTCTTTTCTCCCAATTGTCGAAGTACTTGGTCCAATTTGCAAATAGCCCTCCTCAGGCTGTCCCTTATGACATAGCTGTTTGAATGCTTTAGCTTATATTTTTGCAGCTGACTGTAGTGGAAATAAAATTAAATTGTACAAATGAATAATTTAATTAATTTTAATTCACATATAATGTTTACTGGAACAGTTAGAATGCGAAGTAATATATAATTTTGTGTTGGTGTTTTATAAATACCTTTCACTTCCATCAGCTGCCTTTGAAATTAGTTTGAACACAAAAATAATTTTTGCAGGTAAAAGTGGTGGCAATGAATATGGTGTGTGGCAGCTCCAATACAGGTCAAATAATTGTATTGTTCTCAAACCAGCATAAATTTGCACCCAGTAGAAAATTTTCATTAAAAAAATAGAGATGTAACAAATGAAGAGGCCTTTTATTCTCTACTTGAGGTAATGCATTTAAGTTGTAATTATATTTCCAAAAATAGACAGAGTAAATTCTGGGCTGGATGTTTAACATACTTCAATGATTAAAAAAATTCTAAGTAAATCCAGAGTATGGGAAAATGGAAGAGGAATTTCAATCTCACAGTAATTATTAAACGATCAGCCATTATCAAAGGCACACAATTTTTTTTTAAAAAATTTAAGTAGAGTTGATATGAATTGAGGGAATTGGCATTCACACCAGGTATGTATCTCAAATTAATTTGTTTGAATGTGACTGGGTAATACAAAAATGTTTCTAAAATTGATCTATTTCTCTTTAATTGACAGCATTTCTTACTTCACTTTTATCTACAGCAGTTGAAACTGGACGTGCTTCAATTGTTGTTCCACCTCTGAAAGGGGATGTGAATGGGGAACATTTTCATGAGATTTAGCATGACCTGACCACCTTCAGCTCACACTTTATCCTCAGATTTGAAAGAATAAAAATACCTACAACCACAACTGCTACTATTTCACTTTCATCACTTTGCTTCACAGGGGGTAGTATTGCGATACCCAGTCCATCAATTTATTTAAGTAAGGGAGTGAGATAAAGCTGGCTTGGAGCAAAGATGATTTTTGAATATTTGTGCCAAGTATGTGTGGATCCAGCAGGTACGAGAGCAAGGAAAGCAGGTGGTGAGTCACATCCGGGAAATTTTGGGCCATTATTTAACAGAGCCGGACGGGAACTAGATACATGAACTAGATTCATTGTCAGAGAAGTGGGAGATGTTCAGAATTAGTGAGGGTACACATTTATGTTCCCACGATGCCTGCTGGAAGTTGAGGAGCAAACAGGAAAGGATAACTTGAAAAGAGAAGCTTAAAATAGATAACAAGAGGTAACTACTGCCGAATGTCTACCAAAAATAGAAAATGTATGAGAGAAATTAAAGAGAAAATTAGGAAGGCAAAGAGAATGCAGATTGATAGCAGTTGAATTAGATTAGTTACAAAGATTGTTGATCTCCGAGAGAGGGTGTGTATATGGAAGAGTTATATATCAAGCTGGATGTAGTTGCTGTCCTTCTACTGATGCATTAGCAGTTGGGAAATTATCATGATTAATGTGTAAAAAATGCTAGTCTTTCCACCAATGTCCATGTTCCCATGAACGAATAAGAAGGGAATGCATGAAAAAATGCAGCTCATGAAACCATGAAACAGCTAAGGGATAGCACCTCTTACAAAATATGATCACAGTTCTAAATGAATACTTTGTATTCAGACACTGAAATTAAGACTGAAAAGTGTTAAGTATTAGTTATGATGAACATATAAACAGTAATAGAGGAGTCTAACAGCTTTCAAAGTAGATACATTGCCAAGCTCAAGTTAAGTTATGCTATGCTCTTAAAAGGGAGAAAATAATCAGTGGCTCTAACCACCATTTTCAAATTGTGTCTGGTTGTAAACATGGTGTCAAGGCATGGAAAACTGCTAATGTGCTGCAGTTGATTTATCATGTGCTCTAAAATATGTTTTATTTTAGTTACTCATTAAATAGTGGAGAGGGCCTCACTTCTGGCCCTATTAATTCAATAAATGTAAGTCTCACTGATTATTCTCAATTATGTATTCTTCCAGCACAATGATGGATGAATCATCAGGGGTGAACAATGAAGACGATTTCACTGTACTTTTGCAACAATTATTTTAAAAAATCATATTTTAATTTAGATTAATAGATATTTCAGATTGCAAAGTAAAGTAAAAACATGACAACACAGGAAGACCATAAATCATTCACAGCAATTTCCCAAATACAATTAGATTTTGCTTGTAAATTATGAGTTCTTGTTTTTAGTTCACAGCAATGCACCTTTCTGCATAACAGCTCCTCTTTACTTTAGATCTTATTTCAAATGTACCTGTCTTTGACCAATGTAGTGGTCCTAAGAATCTCAGTTTCATTCTGTAGAATCTTGATCTTCTCTCGCTCTTCTGCAGATTCCTGTGCTGCACTTTGTAAGAGGTTGACATACTTGTTTCTCTCATTTTTGATGATCTGATATATTTTAATAAAATTCTTTATGCTACAATAAAAAACAGAGCACAATATTTTCCTTTGGTTAGACTGTCAAATGACAAGCATAATTTCTTTTTGAGAAAATGAATGCAGAAAGCTATTTTCAGTCTGAAGAAGAATCACGACCCAAAACATCATCTGGCCATTTCCTTCCGCAGATTCTGCCTGGCCTGCTGAGGTCCTCCAGAATTTTGTTTTTGTTCCAGCATCTGAAGTCTGGTTCAGAGCAGAAATAAATATTGAATGCTGCAATCCAACTTATTGAAATTGTTCCTATAGCTGGGAAACCAGATCTGCACACAGTATTCCAAGTGTGGTCTATCCAACAAATGTATAGCTGCATCATGAAGTGCCAATTTTAGTACTTTATATGTACCTCCCAATGCAGGGAAGCAGCCAAACATTCTTTTGTCCATTCAAAGTCCATCTGACTTGCCACTATTAGGGAACTGTGCACCTGTACTCTTAGATCTCTCTGTTCTGCAACTGTGCAGGGCTCTATCATTTACTGAGTAGGTAACTATGGTTATGATTGGAATATGTTTTGTTTTAATAAATCTAACATAAAAGTATATAAATTAGGAAATAGTTAATTCACAGCATGCAGACAACTTCAAATAAAAATAGTGCTGTGCATTTGAAAATGAGGTTATCCTCAAATAGAGATTTTATGCATATTTCTGCATCACTTAGTACCCATCAGAAAAGTTGATTTCCTTTGCCAGTATATTCATTTGCCCTTGCATCTTTCTTTCTTCCTCACTATCATGAGCAGTTTTCAACATGGAAATTTCTGTTACAGTGAGATTTACAATTTAATTGGCCTGAAAAATTACTTATTATTTACTTACAGAACAGCCAGGTCATGCTAACCCAGATTCATCTGAAAGCAAGACAATTTAAAGAGTCAACACTCAAACTACATTCTTTACCCTCACTAAGATTTGTGATG
Organism: Rhinoraja longicauda; assembly: GCF_053455715.1. NCBI lineage: Eukaryota > Metazoa > Chordata > Chondrichthyes > Rajiformes > Arhynchobatidae > Rhinoraja > Rhinoraja longicauda. Next base: position 14,581,790 of record NC_135975.1, on the reverse strand, counting down.
TCTTGTAATGTACAGAGTCAGTCTACATTGCTTGTGAAGATCAAGATCATATTTATTCTCAGCTCCTGAGCCTCAGGGTCACGTCAGGCTGCTGACACTGGCCTCTGCCACATCTCCTATCTTGTTGCTCATTGCTGCGTTAGGAAGGTCACACAAAATCTCGACTCACTAGCGAAATATCAGCCTGTTCTTGCCCCCAAACTTACTTCTTCCTCTCTTGACTCTATCCGTCCTCCTCGTGTCTAGTTTCTTTTCAGATCAGAACTGCCCCCTCCATCGACTCCTTTAAGTCCAGGCTCAAAACATATTTCTACTCCCTAGCGTTTGAGGCTCATTGAGGAGGCGCTGTGAACTGTTTGCGTGCTACTGTATGTTTTCATTTTTTTTTCTATTGGAACCTAATCAAATGTACAGCACTTTGGTCAACGTGGGTTGTTTTTAAATGTGCTATACAAATAAAATTGACTTGACTTGACTTGACTTGACTTTTCACTTATACCATTGACAGCTCCAGTGCACTCCACAATTTTGACTATTTCAAATTCCTGGTCCCAATGGACTCACCTTTACTATGGACATATAATCTTGTTATTTTCCCATTCCACATCAGGATGGTCTGATGGTCCCCACCCTTCTCCCAGGAGCAGAAGCCCAACCAGAAGCCCCTTCACCAATGCACTCATTCACCCAGCTGAACTTGTTCTCATCTTAAACAATTTCTCCTTCCACTCCATCCTCATGTGCTCAATCTGCCTTTTTGTGAGATATGTGAAACAGTCTTTAAGTTCTACCTGGGCCCATCCCCTCAATGCCTTTTCCAGTACATTAACGACTGCTGAACGTGTGCAAAACTCAACAGTTCTATTACTTTTGCTGCTCTAACCTTCACATGGTGAATCACTAACTTTCTTTTCTGGATTTCTTGGTCTTCATCTCAGGAGATAAGCTAGTTTCCAACATCTATTACAAGACCACTGATTCCCACAACTTCGTTCACCAAATGATGATCGGGTGATTGCTCTGCAGTATGCCTGCATTCTGTCTGGAGTGGCTACCATAACTTCCTATTGGCTGCCACTTTAATTGGTCATCCCACTACCAGTTTGATTTATTGGTCTGTGACTTCCTGTACTGTCACAGTAAGGTTTAATGCAAGCTTGAGCAAGAGCACATAATTTTCTATGTGGACATGTTGCAGTCTGCTTGACTTAATATTAATTCAAATTCTACAATTTTTCAGTCTGCATCAGTCACCCTTTTGTAGTATTGGTTCATCTTGCTTCACCCTTCCTTTTTGTTGCTGTGGAAGAGGGGTGGGTGCATGCTGGGTATGTCCACCTGCTCTGCAGTTTGGAATTTTCACATTTCACTTGGGAATTTTCACATCTCATCATGCAATTTTCACATTTTTTGATCTGTTTGCTAACTGCTCTCATTCACTCATTGTTTTCAGTTAATCCCAGTGGTCACCCTGGGTTTACCCTATTAGAGACATCCCCTTCTTCCATCCTCACTGCAGCTTTATAAGCTTCTTGTAATTCCCTTTTCATTTCAGATAAAGGGTTTCTGACCCGAATCAGTTTCCATTTCTCTTTCCACCAAAGTGGGTTGAGCTGCTGAGATTGCCAGCATTTTGTGTTTTAGTTATATTGCATATTTACTGGTGCAGAAAAAAAACATGCAAAGACATTTGCTCCATTGCCACCTTTCCTAAATGGTATACACATATCCTTAGAGCCTCCTGACAGGAGCACCTGATTGAAGCCCTGGAGGGTGCCATGATGTCTGAAGGCAAAACGCATGCCTTCTACAGCCACTGTTCTTCACCAACCTGTGCAGATCCCTCCAATGTCCTGGGAGCATTCTCCACACTATCCTCCCCCAGCACCCTATTATTGCAATATTCATTCCGTAGTCATATTACCCCAGAGCTGGAAGAGAGTCAACTACATGTGAAGCATCTAGAGCCACGTATAGGCCAGACTGAGTAAGGACAGTAGATTTCCTCTGCTGAAGGGCACTAATGAACCAGATGTTTTTCTATGGCAAGCCAGTAGTTTTTGTAGTTAATGTTTCTGAGAGTAGTTGTTCCAAATTCCACAGAATTAACTGAATCTAAATTGCACAGTTGGCATATTAGAGTTTGAATGATGGACTCCTGGTTATCTGGACCGCTGGATTACCTGTGCAGTATTTTAATTGCTGCCCATCACAATATTTATTGAAGTTTTATGTGGTAAAATAAATACACCTGAAAGACAGATTTCTAAGAAAATAAAACATAAATAGAAAAAATATATATTTATATATAATCAGCATTCTTACGTAACCAGCATATGTTTATGCTTCTTCGCGGAGTCATGTAAATTCAGTTTCTCTGTTTTCAGTTCTTCTATAGTTCGATCACTTTTATGCTGTTTTAAAAACAACAAAAGGTAACATATTGAATTTGTGAACAAGTAGAATTCTACATGTCTATACTTTTGAGAGTCATGTAGTGACTATCTATGGTGACCATCATGCCCATCTACACCATTCCCACTTGCCTGTATTAATTCAATTTCCCTCTATGCCCTCTCAATCAAGTACCAGGCCTGATGCCTCTTTGTGTGACAGATTTGCCTCTCAGATTGCCTTTAAACCTCTTTCCTCAGCTTAAAACTACGACTTCTGATTTTATATGCCGCTATCATGACTCTGGCTATCTACTCTATCCATCTGTGTTTTTCATGGTTTTATATACCTCCAGAAAAAAGAGACATAGCCTATCCAATCTCTCCGGACACCTCAAGTCCTCCAATCCAGGCAAATTCCTTGTGAATCTTCTCCTCACCATATCTATCTTAATTACATCCTTCCTATGATATGGTGACCAGAATCTAATGTTGGAAAAATATCATCCCTTAACCATGCGAGATAAGCCTAAACATTTTCTATAGATTGGCATTAAGCACGGACATCTTACTGAGCACAAATTACATGGTTATTAAGTTACTTTGCATAAAGATATTAACTGACCACCCATTCAGTTTCTGCCAGCTAATAGGATTAAAATCAACTCAAACATGATCCCCTAATAATCAATTCTTATGGAAACACTTAACTCTCAACACAGATTTTGCCCCCTTATGTTTTTTGGCCCATTCATTTTTACCAAAATGAATGTATATATTTTTCAGGGACAATTACATCAAAATATGATGTGCTGCAGAAACTCAATGGGTCAGGCAGCATCTGTGGTTTAGAGAAGCATTTTGGGTCTCACCCTTCTTCAGACTGATAAAGTAAGGAGGAGAAAGCTGCAAAAGAAAGGTGGGGCAAAACCAAGCAAGTGACAGCTGGAGAGGGGGTTGATCGACAGATGGGTAGAGATAGCGACAACGGTAGAGGGAAGCATATTGGTGGGACAGAGGGAAGGAAAAAGGCGAATGAAGGAGAAAGAAGAGGGGATGAAAGGGAAAAGGGAGAACTCAGAGATGGGATAGTGGGCAATGAGCATACAGAGGAGGGGAAAGGAACAGGGTGACAGGTGTGTGGGAAATTATCCCCCCTGTTCCATCAGTCTGAAGTAGAGTGCAGATGTAAAATGTCTTCCCATTCTCTCCACAGATGCTTGACCCACTGAGTTCCTCTAGCACTTTGTTTTTAGCTCAAGATTCCAGCATCTGTAGTCTCTTGACTTCCTTTACATCATTTAAGCTCAATATTTAGTATAAGACAATAACTGCAGATGCTGGTACAAATTGAAGGTATTTATTCACAAAATGCTGGAGTAACTCAGCAGGTCAGGCAGCATCTCAGGAGAGAAGGAATGGGTGACGTTTCGGGTCGAAACCCTTCTTCAGATATTTTATCATTTAATGAAAGAGAATGATACAATAACAATTCACGTACCTGGATATTTATTAGATCCCTTGCCTTTTGATCTCTTTCGTCTGACCTGAGCTGAGCAAGTCGGGTTAGATTTATGACTTCTTCACGGGTACGTCTTTGTTCTATAATGAGATTATCTTCTTCAACCAAACGCTTACGCAATAGATGAGCCTCTAGTTCAGTCAATGAAAGCTGCACATACACAAAATTAGCATTTTAATAGTGAGATTTCAGAAAACAAAATAGTTTATAATTAGAACTTTTACCAGATCATGTTTTTATGAAACTTATTTATTGCCCAAAGGCATTAACATTAGAAAGTAACATGACCATTATTGTTTTCTGTCTACTCTGCAGTTAAAGTAAACTGTACTTAAATTATAGTCATTGAGTTATACAGCATGGAAAGAGGTCCTTCAGTCCAACTGTCCATACTGACTAAGTTGCTTAACTGAGCCAGTCCCACTTGCCTGTGCCTGGCTCATGTCTCTCTATTCTTATCTCATTATCTCATATTTTTTGTCTTTTCTGTCTTTTCATCTCTGGCTTTAGTCCAACTAAATGTCAATCAACCACCCCATTACCTCTATCCACCTATCACTTGCCAGATTTTGTCCCGCCTCCAACTCTCTTCCAGCTTTCCCCCCACTACAATTAGTCTGATGGCATGTTCCAACCAAATCGTCATCTATCTATGTTCCCCAGAGATGCTGTCTGACCTGCTAATGTACTCCAGCACATAGTGACTTTTTAAATAAATGAGCAGCTGCAGTTCCTTACATCTCTATTGGTAAGCCAGTTCTGAATCTGAACAATACAACATTCTTCCAGAACCTCACCTGTGGCTAAAGATGATGCAGATATCTTTGCAAGGCCTCCACAAATTCTTCCCTAGTTCTAGGTTCTGGGGATTTATCCACTTCAATATACTTTAAAATTATCATGATCTTCTCTTTGATAATTGATGTTTTCATCTGAGACATCACTATCGGTATGCTTCAGTTCCTTAGGTTCCATAATCTTCTCAGTAAAAATGGATGAGAAATATTCATAGAGTCATAAGGTAGATGACATTTTGGGTTGGGACTCTTCTTCATGCTGTGAAAATGTTTTCTCCAGTTTGAAGAAGAGTCCCGGTCCAAAACGTCACCTATCCAAGTCCTCCAGCGATGCTGCCAGACCTGCTGAGTTGCTCCATTACTTTGTGTTCTTTTAAAAAAATCAGTATCCTCAATTCCTTGTGTCCACATTTAGGAAATGAAACTGGGCAAGCAGTGGAACTGTCAATGGGAACACTGTCTTTCAGAACACTGACCATAATTATACAATTTGTAAGGTAGTTTTTGGTTAAAGTCTTAAACTGGGGCAAACTGACTGTACGAGCTTAAGGACCTGGAGAAAGTAGATTTGGAGCAAATAGTTGCGGGTAAAACAACAGCTGACAAGGGGGAGTTTCTTTAAAAGAGAATTAGTTAGATTTCGGGACCAGTATGCTTTGGTAAGGGTGATAGGCATAGATAACAAGATTAAGGAATTTAGGATGACAAAGTATATTGAAGAATTGATCAGAAAAAAACCAACTGGCAGATACAAGCATCTGGGATTGAGGGAGTTTCTTGAGGAATGTGTTAAAGGGAGAATTTAAGAAAGAAATTAGGAACACAAAAGGTGGTCAAAAAATATTCTTGGCAGATAAGATAATGGAGAATCCCAAGACATTCTCTAAGTATATCAGAAGCAAGAGTGTGGTCGGGGAAAGAGTGGCTCCCCTTAGAGACCTACGAGTTAGGCCAGGTGTGGATCTACTCTATATGATGTTGGCAAGATCCTAAACACTTCTCATCTGTATTCACCGTTGTCACAAAAAGCTGGAGTAACTCAGCGGGACAGGAAGCATCACTGGAGAGAAGGAACGAGTGCCGTTTCGGGTCGAGACCCTTCTTCAGTCTTGACCCGAAACGTCACCCATTCCTTCTCTCCAGAGATACTCCGTTTCGCTGAGTTACTCCAGCTTTTTATGTCTATCTTAGGTTTAAACAAGCATCTGCAGTTCCTTCTTACACATTTCATCTGTATTCACCATGGAAACAAGTGCGTTCAGGGAAGGAGTTATCTGCGACTAGTCACTAATAAGGAAGAGGAGGTGTTGGACATCACTGCATGCACAAGGGTTGATAAAGTTCCCATGGCTCGAAGAGATCTACCCTAGATTGCAATAGAAGGCAAAGAGATTGGGCTCTATCAGAGAATTTTGCATCTTTGTAAGCCTCAAGATTGGATATGAGCAACATTACAGTCTGGTTTGGGAACAGCTCTGCCCAGGACAGGATGGCCCTGCAGAGAGTAGTGCGTTCGGCAGAACGCACCATGGGAACTACACTCGTCCCCCTGCAGGACCTATACATCAGGAGGTGCAGATCCAGAGCAAGCAAGATCATGAGGGACCCCTGCCACCCCAGTAACGGACTGTTCCAGATGCTACGGTCAGGCAAACGCCTCCGTTGTCACGCTGTGAAAACGGAGAGGATGAGACGGAGCTTCTTCCCACAGGCCATCAGGACTGTCAACTTTGATAACCCCAGAGACTAAATTTTTGTCGACACTTTTTGTGCTATGTTTAGTAACTTATTAACTTTATTTATATGCTGTAACTGTAATTCTTTTTGTGCACAACCCGCAGGCATTGCCACTTTCATTTCACTGCACATCGAGTATGTGTATGTGACAAATAAATTTGACTTGACTTGACGTTGTGGTAGGAAAATTATTGGAGAAAATTCTAAGGGACAAGATTTATGCTCATTTGGAAGGGTAAGAATGATCAAGAATAGTTAGCACGGCTTCGTGCATGAGAAATTCTACCTCACTAATTTGATTTGAGACGGTAACTAAGAAGATGGATGAAGGAAGGGCAACAGATGATGTCTGCGTGGACCTTAACACGACATTTGACAAGAGGTAGGCTATACACATTAAATGGTTGGATGCAAAAGAATATTGATGAACAGAGGGATCGTGAAGTCCATAGTCCTCAGAAAGTGGTAGTGCAGGTGGATAGGATGGTGAAGAAGGCATTTGATAATATTAGCCTTCATAGGTCAGAGCATAAAATATAAAAATTGGATGTTATGTTGTAATACACTGGTTGGATCACACTTGGTGTGCGGTGTGCACTACAGAAACATGTGGCTGTGCTGGGAGAGAGTGCAGAGAAGATTCATCAAAATGTTAATTTTTAAATATTCAGCTCACCTGGTCTGCTAGTTTTCTTTTGAGAATTTTAACTTCACTTTCCAGCTCATTCCGTCTTTCCAACAATGACCCAATATGATAGGAAGAATCCACCTTCAGTTAAAAAAAGGAATATTGAGAAAAAATAGATTATTATTTAGGATATAAATATAGGCAAGAGTGGCAAGAGTTAATTGTCATATGCACCTGCACCATCATGCTTGCTATAGCTTTACAGGCACATTAACGCAACAAATAAATATACGATAAACCATAAATTATCAGTTATACTAGGTAACCAGACCATAACAGTGCAATCCAAAGTACACAGTGCAACATTTTACAAAGTCCATTGTAGTTCGCTGCTAGAGTTGTGGTTGGGTTGTGCAGTGTGTTTTAAGAGCCTGATGGTTGATTGGACATGATCTTCTCCCTTGCGTCAAATTCAAGAGAAATGCAGAGAGCAGCAAACCCACATTCGTGGATCTCATAAAAGCATTTGATTCTGTCAACAGACGCGGCCTTTACCAGGTGCTAGAGAAGTTTGAGTGTCCACCACACCTTCTAAACTTCATCCAGTCCTTTCATGAAAACATGCATGGTACAGTGCAGTTTGACGGTGCTACGTTGGAAAGCTTCCCCATGAGAAGCGGAGTGAAGCAAGGATGTGTCCTAGCTCCACCTGTTCAGCATCTTCTTATCTGCCCTTTGCCTTCCCGACACACGTGGAAGGAGTCTACCTCCACACCAGAAGTGATGGGAAACTCTTCAATCTAGCAAGATTAAAGGCCAAGACAAAGGTGAAAACTGTGCTGCTAAGAGAACTCCTGTACGCTGATGATGCTGCAATCATCGCCCCAACGGAAGGTGGACTTCAAAGGCTAATGAACAGGATGTCTCATGCCTGCAATGAATATCGACTGACAATCAGTATTAAGAAGACTGTTGTCATGGGTCAGGCCACTCCACTCCCCTCTCAAATCAGCCTAAACACCACTTTACTGGAATCCGTCAAAAAATTATCCTACTTGGGATCCACGATGACTGATATCCTCAGTTGGATGAAGAAATCAACTCACACATAGGAAAGGCAGCAACCACCTTTGGGAGACTAACGAAGCGGGCATGAAAGAACAGGAAACTCACAACCAAAACCAAGGTCACTGTCTACAAAGCCTGCGTATTGAGCACGTTACTTTACAGTAGTGAAGCTTGCATGACCTATCAACATCAAGAGCGGAAATTGAATAACTTCGCTGTCTTCGCCGCATCCTGGCAGTTTCTTGGCAGGACAAAATCTCCAACTAGTCTGTCCTCTCTCTAACCAACATGCCTAGCATCCCTGCTATCCTCAAGCAGAAGCGCCTTCGCTAGCTTGGACATAAACACAGGATGGACAATGGGCATATCCCCAAAGACGTGCTTTATGGGGAGATTGCCAATGCTCGAAGACCAAAGCTCCGCTACAAGGGATATGACAAGCTTCAATATCGACACTGACTACTGGGAAGCGGCTGCTGAGGACTGTGGCAGGTGGAGGAAGGATCTCCAGGCGGGCATGAAAGATCACAACAGCATGTGGTTCAAGACCCTGGAGCCAACGCCGCAATATGGTCAAAGGCAGCAGCCACAGACTCCCCAGAACAACGACCAGAGACTACCTCACCTGTGAAAACTGTGGAAGGATCTGCCTGTCACGGATAGGCCTAGCCAGTCACACAAGGAAATGTAATCACAGATGAAAAATCCCCCTCTCCAAGCAGGACAATAGACAATAGACAATAGACAATAGGTGCAGGAGTAGGCCATTCAGCCCTTCGAGCCAGCACCGCCATTCAATGCGATCATGGCTGATCACTATCAATCAGTACCCCGTTCCTGCCTTCTCCCCATACCCCCTCACTCCGCTATCCTTAAGAGCTCTATCCAGCTCTCTCTTGAAAGCATCCAACGAACTGGCCTCCACTGCCTTCTGAGGCAGAGAATTCCACACCTTCACCACCCTCTGACTGAAAAAGTTCTTCCTCATCTCCGTTCTAAATGGCCTACCCCTTATTCTCAAACTGTGGCCCCTTGTTCTGGACTCCCCCAACATTGGGAACATGTTATCTGCCTCTAATGTGTCCAATCCCCTAATTATCTTATATGTTTCAATAAGATCCCCCCTCATCCTTCTAAATTCCAGTGTATACAAGCCCAATCGCTCCAGCCTTTCAACATACGACAGTCCTGCCATTCCGGGAATTAATCTAGTGAACCTACGCTGCACGCCCTCCATAGCAAGAATATCCTTCCTCAAATTTGGAGACCAAAACTGCACACAGTACTCCAGGTGCGGTCTCACCAGGGCCCGGTACAACTGTAGAAGGACCTCTTTGCTCCTATACTCAACTCCTCTTGTTACGAAGGCCAACATTCCATTGGCTTTCTTCACTGCCTGCTGAACCTGCATGCTTCCTTTCATTGACTGATGCACTAGGACACCCAGATCTCGTTGAACTCCCCCTCCTCCTAACTTGACACCATTCAGATAATAATCTGCCTTTCTATTCTTACTTCCAAAGTGAATAACCTCACACTTATCTACATTAAACTGCATCTGCCATGTATCCGCCCACTCACACAACCTGTCCAGGTCACCCTGCAGCCTTATTGCATCTTCCTCACAATTCACACTACCCCCCAACTTAGGACAACGCCAAGCCGCACCATCATCTCCCACAGATGGACGGATGCCAGAGAGAGGAGTTGATTGGAAAGCTGTTCTTGAACCTGGAGGCAATGGCTCTTAGGCTCCTGTAGCTTGTTGGCAAATTTAATAGTGGGATGGGAGCATGGCCAAGGCGATTTTGGTCTTTGATGATATTAGTTATGATTTAGAAGCAGTGCTTCCTGTAGATCCCTTTGATGGTGGGGAGGTTGATACTGTTGATGGACCGAATAATGTCCATCACTTTCTGCAGCCTCCTTCATTCTGGGAAGTTTTAGATACTGAACTAGGCCGTGATGCAACCAGTCATTATAATCTATGCTGTACACCTATAGCAACTTGCCAAATCTTCTCCTCAGACTTCTGGGGAAGGAGAAGCATTGATGAGCTTTCTTTGTGCTGAACCCAGGTTAGATTATCAGAAGATAGACACAAAATGCTGGAGTAACTCAGCAAGCCAGACAGCATCTATGGAGAGAAAGAATGGGTGACATTTCAGATTGAGATCCTTCTTCAGAGATGTGCACTCCTAGGAACCTGAAGCTGTTGACTCTCTACTGCCATTCCGCTGATGAAGACAAGTTCATAGACCCACGGCCTTCCATTCCTGAAGTCAACTGCACTCAATTGATTTCCTTAAGTGGGCCGAAAGGGCCTGTTTCCGCGCTATATCTCTAAACTAAAAACCACATACTTCTCCAAATCCACCTTCATGTATTTTGTCATAGTCCTCTCTATTTCTGTGTATGAATTATTATTCAATACCATATATTATACAATAGGGTGGCATGAAGCACAGCTGGCGGAGACCCAGGTTTGATCCTGATCTCGTCAGATGCTCTCTGTATAGAGTTTCCATGTTCTTCTTGTGACTGTGTGAGTTTCCTCTGATTGCTCCGGTTTCCTCCCACATCCAAATGGAGATAGTGATCGACTTCAGAAAATGAAGGGGTACACAATCCCCAGATTGCATTGAAGGCACCGAAACAGAGATGGTTGAAAACTTCAAATTCCTAGAAATCAATATCACCCACAACTTCTCCTGGACCACCCATATTGAAGCAACAATCAAGAAAGCACACCATCACCTCTACAAACTGGGAAGGCTCAGGAAATTCGGCAAGTCCCCAACAACTCTCACCAACTTCTACAGGTGCGCTGTAGAAAGCATTTTATTGGGATGCATTACAGCCTGGTTTGGTTCTTGCTCCATCCAAGATCGCAAGAAATTGTGGATGCAGTCCAGACCATCACACAAACCAACCTCCCTTCTATTGACTCCATTTATACCTCACACTGCCTTGGCAAGGCCAGCAGTATAATCAAGGACGAGTCACGCCCTGGCCACTCTCTCTTCTCGCTTCTCCCATCGGACAAAATGTATAAAAGTGTGAAAACGCACACCTCCAGATTCATGGCCAGTTTCTTCCCAGCTGTTATCAGGCAACTGAATCATCCTATCACAAACTAGAGAGAAGTCCCGAACTACTTTCGACCTCATTGGTGACCCTTGGACTATCTTTGATCAGACTTTACTGGCTTTACCTTGAACTAAACGTTATTCCGTTATCATGTATCTATACACTGTAAATGCATCAATTGTAATAATTGTCTTTCCACTGACTGATTAGCACGCAACAAAGGTTTTTCACTGTACTTCGGTACTCCTGACAATAAACTAAACTGAACTGGTTTGTGAGTAAATTGGACTGTAAATTGCCCCTAGTGTGTAGGGATTGTATGCAAAAGTGGGATGACAGAACTGGTATGAATGGTGACAGATGGTTGGCGCAGACCCGATGTGCCAAAGCACACGTTTCCTTGCTGTATTTCCCAATCAACTAATACCGTAAAATGGTGAAAGATTGAGAAAGGATGGACGGAAATGACTATTTCTGGTAAAATTATTTTCTCATGTGGTGACTAACCATTGAAATAAATTGCTTATGTGAAATTGTTTCTGATCAACCTATCGTTACAAATTTGATGCATCTGTAATGCATAAATGCTCTAACTACAAATATTTTACTGTCTTTACCTGAGATTTGACCTTTTCATAGATATATTCGACGTATGAAAGTGAATCAAGTGCAATCTTCGACTGTATCTCTCTTTTTTTAATCTTTCGTAACTCTTGTTCCTTCTCTCTTTGTTTTAATGAGACAGTGTCAGACAATATTTTCTTTTCGGTTTGGATATAACGTAGCTGCAAGTCCAAGGAAGCTCTGTTAAGATTATAAAATAGATTGATTACATGCAGTTTTAATTTTTGTCATTAAATCTCACAAAAGAAACCTTAATTAAAAGCACCTAATTCATCAATTAATTAATCAATTAATTAATTGATTGGATGACCAATTATTTAATTAATTAATGAGAGTTGTTTTATCTCTTTCAAAAGATCGCTATTTTTCTCAATAATGTTTTGAAATGTTTTTCACGTACCAGACATGTTCATGCCTAGAATTACACCTATTTCAGCATGTTGAAATGTTGATGTCAAATGGCTCACAGTTGGGACTGTGGGCAATTTACCCCGAAAATATATTACTCCCAAGGCTTACTGTTTCCCCAATGTGGAACACAAGAAGGAAGTCAAGGAGCCAAGTCTGGAGGCTAGATAAGGAGAAATTTAGGGAAGAAAGATCGAGAGAGTGGGGGCATTGGAATCCATATATCAGTGGGTGAGGTTGGACTGGCATATTGCTAATGGAGTCAGGCCAGGATTTTATTTAGGAAGGAACTGCAGATGCTGGTTTATACCAGAGATGGATACAAAATGCTGGAGTAACTCAGCGGGTCAGGCAGAATTTCGGGAGATAAGGAATAGGTGGTATTTTTGGTCTAGGCCCTTCTTCAGACCTGATGGTAGAGGATTTGATCAGGGCAGGATCTTGGTGAACGGTCATTGTGGAAGCTTGATAAAATGGACAGTTGCGCCAGAATCTTGGAAGAATGGTTGGGTAAGATCTTGATAGAAGGATCAGATCAGGAGTTTGGTGGAAGGTTTATACCAAAAATCATGCAGCAGAATGTGTTAGGAGAATGATTAGGGTGGAGGTGAAGTTGTTGAAGCAAGGATCAGAACTGGGATAAGAGATGGGCGTTGGGGGGAAGAGTCTTTGTGCAATATTGTTGGCTGAGCTTTATTGTTGGTGATTTGAGAAATAATTTTTTGGGGCAATTGTGTAAGCAGATCAGTAGTGTGGGTAGGCCAGGTAAAGATTATAACTTTTGACTAGGAGAAGCACCAGGCCTCAAAAGTAATGTGAAGACTTCCCTCTGCACGAGTAGCCTGTGCTGACTGCAGATCACATGTATTTGGATGAGAATTGTAGAATTGGTATCCAAGAGCTGCCATTTGTTACAATTGCGATGTTTCGGCAATGGTACTGTTGTATGGATGTAAAATCACAAAACTTGTGCATTCTGCAATAAGTGTCTGATTTTCCTGTGAATTTTACATTACAATGAAACTTATTGTGTACTTATTTTGAAAATGTGGCACCATATGATGGAGCTTATACCTAATCCTTCTCAATTCTAGATTTTTAAGTCCCAAAGTAATTTTGCAAACATGTATGTCAATGTTTGGCTTGTGTGGCAGAACACCTAGTTCTGCTGTCTCATAATTCAAGAGGCCCGATTCAATCTGAGCTCTGGTGCTATCTGTGTAGTGTTTGTAAATTCTTTCTGTGTTTGTGGAACACTTGATGGAAGCGTTTAAGATGTTCGTTGACTAAGTTTGCATGCATTATTTTTCCAGGATAAAGTAGGCACAAGATCCGTTTCATATTCTTTTGTACTTTATGTACAAGGAACACATCGAGAACAATTCATGAATTACTGAAGTTGTGATCTGTGTCTCCTTCCACTGGATGTATGGACACTAAGCGTCCACCATGCCAGTCAAGCTGAGGATGTGAGAAGCGCCAGCTTGCTCTTCACTACCCCTACTCTCTTAAATGCCTGTGGTCTTGTTTTACACATACAAAAGCTGCTTCCAAATAAAGTTCTCAGAAATCTCTTGCCAATGGCACTGTCAAACTCCAAGTCTTCCAGAGGAACAAAGACTTTCTCCTTTTTAAGAGCCAGATTTAAACAATGAGCATTTTTCTCTTGTGGAAAGATAATTTCATCAAATTTTAGATATGGCAGAAGAAAATTTAATTGCCGGTTAATTTGTCAAATCCTTAAAACAATAAAACTTGAGCTGTATTCCTATGATCACATGAAGCTCAAACCTCACTAATTTGGGCAATAATCATTCACATTTTGGTTTTGTATATATAGCTAAATGTAAAGGCTACTGTTGTCATTATCACAGGATGGACAAATCTTTTCAATATTATGACGGGCGGCACGGTAGCGCAGCGGTAGAGTTGCTGCTTTACAGCGAATGCAGCGCCGGAGACTCAGGTTCGATCCTGACTACGGGTGCTGCACTGTAAGGAGTTTGTACGTTCTCCCCGTGACCTGCGTGGGTTTTCTCCGAGATCTTCGGTTTCCTCCCACACTCCAAAGACGTACAGGTATGTAGGTTAATTGGCTGGGTAAATGTAAAAATTGTCCCTAGTGGGTGTAGGATAGTGTTAATGTACGGGGATCGCTGGGCGGCACGGACTTGGTGGGCCGAAAAGGCCTGTTTCCGGCTGTATATATATGATATGATATGATATGATATGACAAACCTTTCTCCCATTGACGCGGATTCCGACTCTTTACCCATCTCAATCATCTTATGCAAGTAGTTGCACTCTTGCTCTTTATTGTCCAATAAAGCTCTTCTTTCATCTAACTCTTTCATTACTTCCAATTTCTCAGATTCAATTATTCTGCATTTGTGCTCTATTTGATGTACAGAATTAAGAAGTTCCTTGCGTTGATCATCTATTTCAATCCTTGTCTTCTCTAAATTACTGAGATAAAAAAAAAATATTTTAACAAACTTTGGAAGGAGCAAAGCTTTCAAATTTTCAACGTAAAGGGAATGCATTATAAGCATTCATTCATAATGGAAGAAAAAGAAAGATAAAAGCAGAAGATGTGGGAATCTCAATGGGTATTGTGTAAGCATTTGCAAGTTCAGGGCTTCAGAACTATCTGATGGAAAGTCAGTTTCTTAAAAATAGCTTGTTGAATTTGAAGAACTCCAAAAACTGAATAGAAGATTTCTTTTTTACTGGCAAAACATTATGGAGATTAAACAAATTTTGTGAGAAAATGGTCACAAATGAAACCAAATCCTTTGTTTGATGATTGGAATTTCTGATGAGAGTGGCCCATTTTTGCACGTTAACATCAAGTAACTGGGATCAAGAGAGAGCAATGTTACTAGACCATTATTTCAGAGACCTAGACTGATAGTTTAACATGGTAGCTTGAGAAATTAAATAGAATTTCCTTGATATAGTTCTTATTGTTTCATCCTGCCCCCTCTTCCTCCCGTCTTAAATAATACACTAATTTTTGAAATTTTCAATCTAAAAGCTCAATTTCCATATCTAGAATGTATAGACAATTATGGCTAAAACATTTGCAAACTCCTCAATTGCTTCTTTTATTGGTCCACAATATAAATTATTATATCCAGGACAATTGGCCACTGTAAATTGCCCCCATTTGTAGGCGAATGGTAGAATCTGGGAAGTATTGATGGGAATATGAAGAAAATAAATTGGGATCAGTGTAAATGGTCGAAACATACTTGTTGATTCCATTTATCTATTTTAAACCTCATAATTTTTCTATAAACTTCGACTTAATTTTTAATTTTATTTCCTTATTTTCTATTATAGTCTCTTTATATTCATCTTTAATGAGGCTACATTTCTCCTTAACATTTTGTTCTTCACTGTTACTTCTAAAAACTTTTGTCAGATTTCTTATTTTATGCACGACTTTTGTTTAAGATAAATTCCTTTTATGAATCATTGCTTATTTACTTTATATCCTTTTGCTGACTTACATTGCTCAATTTCTTACTGTACATTCGTGTAAATCTTATTTTGGCTTGATACCATCTGACCATATTGTTTCTCAGCCACTTATCCAACCCAAAGTCAGATTAAAACAATGCATTAGAAATAATTCAGAAAAGATTTATGAAAACCAAACCTGGAATGGGCAAAGAAAGGGTAAGTTTGAAAACTACTAGTAAAATGTGGGTACCAAGTTCATTTGACAGCAAATCCTGTTCCAGCAGGATGGAAATCACCTAAAGCAAGACCCTGAGCTTCCAGAGGCATTGGTGGTTAGGCATTCCAAGGAAGCTTGGCCTTTAAGTGAACACATGTTGGGTATGGCATCTAAAATAAATGCCTTTCCACGCCCACCAAGAAGGGGAGCCAGTGCATGAGAATGCCAGCATAACTCTGACTTGGAAATGCAATGCTGTTCACTCATTGTTGCCTGGTTTAAGTCCTAGAATTCCCTCCCCAAGAAAACTGTAGGAGTTCAAGAAGATAGCTCACCATTCCCTTCTCAAGGGCAGTCAGACACGGGCAATAAATATTGACTGTGCCTCTGATGTCCACGTTCCAGAAAAACAAATTCAATAATCAATGTTGGGTTGAATGAAAATAAATTCCAAAGTTTAGAGGCTCAGCTCTAAAATTTACAAAGTTTAGCCATCCTCATGAATTCTGTGAAGTAAAACTTTCAAAGAATCTTTCAGGAAAATAGCTGTGAAGTTGCAGTACCTGTTAATAGATTTGCCTGTTGATTCTTAACCTCCATTGCTGCTATCACCTTGCTTTCAGGGATGTGTTCCAGTTTGTTGAGGAACATCATGGATATACATTCAAACAAATCCACATTATAGTTGCTCTAATTGAGTTATTTAAAAAAAAAAAATGTCTCAACCAATCTCTTCAGAACTGCCTGATGCTAAATGTGGAAGTTAGTGAGATGGAAGTGGTGTCTTGATAAGCACCACCATATCTTTCAACCCATGTTGTAAAATTAGATAAAATGTGGCTGACTGTTCCTGCAATTTTCTTGTGTAGGAAGGAACTGCAGATGCTGGTTTAAATCGAAGGTAGACACAAAATGCTGGAGTAACTCAGCGGGTCAGGCAGCATCTCTGGAGAGAAGGAATGGGTGACATTTCAGTTCGAGACCCTTCTTCATTTAAATTAAATCAGTAATGGTGTTTGAGATTAAAGCCTGGTGCTTGTCTGTGGGGTCATGGTCCAAGGATAAGTAGGAGGAGGTGTCTGAGAGTTGTCGCCTGGCCTCAGTCCGGAAGAGGTCAGTGCGCCAGACTACCACGACACCTCCCTTGTTGGCGGGTTTGATTATCCAGTCGGGGGTTGCTGCAGAGTGAGCGGGGGGCTGTACGTTCAGGCGGGAGAGGTTAGAGTAAGTAAGGGGAGTGGAAAATTTGAGGCGGTTGATGTCCCGTCGGCAGTTGGAAATGAAAAGGTCTAGAGAAGGTAGAGGGTCATCGGGAGGAGTCCAAGACGATGGGAAAGAGGGCATCCGTTTGGAGATGGGAGAAGGGGTCATCACTGGGTGGTGAGGACTCCTTCCCAAAGAAAAAGGCCTGGAGGCAGAGACAATAGAAGAAGAATACATTGTGACGGACCCGGAACTTGTTGAGGTGGGGGCGGAGGGGAACAAAGGTGAGACCTCTGCTGAGAACATACTGTTTCGTATCAGAAAGGGGGAGGTCAGGGGGGATGGTGAACACACGGCAAGGGTGGGGATTGGGGTCGGATGAGCGCAGGTGAGTAGATGGAGGCCGAGGCAATGTCTGGTGGGGGGATGGTGGGTGTTCAGAATGGAGGGGAGCATGAGGACTATTGTACGGGTGGGGAGTAGCTGGGGCATGAGGATTATTGTATAGGTGGGGAGTAACTGAAGAAGGGTTTTGACCCGAAACGTCCCCCATTCCATCTCTCCAGAGATGCTGCCTGACCCGCTGAGGTACTCCAGCATTTGTGTCTACCTTCAATTGAAACCAGCATCTGCAGTTCTTTCCTACACATTTTGTCTGCTCCAATGCAAAATCTCCTCAAGGTATGTGAAGGTTCTCCTCCTCTCTCCGACGAGAGTTCAGCAACATCCTCTCTTACTGCTCCCCCTTTGTGGTTCCTCTTTCCCTCCGACTCTACGACCACGTCTTAAGCCAGACCCGTTACCACAGCCACGTTTGTTTTCTCAGGACTTGCCTGCGCCTCCATCTTTTACCTCGAGGATTCCAGCTCCGGTTCCAGACATCCCATTTTGAACCCAACCCGGACTATCGATTCCAACAGTCGATCTGCCATTTTTCACAACAGTTCTCATTCCATGCCCTGCGTTCTACACTGGCTTTAATGCGCTGGCACCAACAGGCCCTTGCTCTGACTCTCCCACAGCTCCGGGCCTCACTCACCCATCCCTGCAATGGACCCCAACTGCACTTTATCCAACGCCAGATCCACACCCTCAACGTACGCTTCCTTTCCTGCCTGAACTCCACAAAAGATCGCAAATGTGCTCAACTCCAGACCGCTCTCTCCATCGACACTACTCGACTCGACCCCCCTGCAGGCCCAGGGCTCCTCTGCTGGACCACACCGCCTGCCTGGACACCACAAGGCCCAGTCACGCGACGCCATTGCTGGCACGAGGAGCAGCACCAACACTCACCACCTTCCTTGGCCCATCCTAGGCCCGGACCACCGGAGATGCAGCCATCGTCAACTTTTACCGCCTCCCTGGGGCCACTGCTGCCGACCTTCACGGCATCCCCGGGGCCGCTGCTGCTGACCTTCACGGCCTCCCCAGGGCCACAACCGCCGCTGCCGCCAACCTTTACCCCCTCAATGGAACGGCTGACCTTTACCGCCTCAACGATGACGCTGACCCTCGCTGCCTCCCCGGCCATCCACTGACCAGGACTATCGATGCTTTGTCCGCTGACCCGGACTCTAGTCCCCCGCGGGCCTCCACCAGTAACTCTGCCGACCCTCGTCACTCCACCGCCCAGCCATCATCTTACCCGAGTCCCAGGCTCAGAACCGGGTCCACAGCTTCTACAATGCAGACTGCAACACCACGGGGCCCGACTGCGCTGGGTCTTACTGTTCCCCCCCCTCCTACAGGGAACCTCAGTGAGGATTCCACTGGGTCTTCCCCTTCCCCTTTTGGACAGGTGGCCCCAGCTACTCCCCACCCATACAATAGTCCTCATGCTCCCCTCCTCTC
The DNA here is from genome assembly GCF_053455715.1 of Rhinoraja longicauda. Classification (NCBI taxonomy): domain Eukaryota; kingdom Metazoa; phylum Chordata; class Chondrichthyes; order Rajiformes; family Arhynchobatidae; genus Rhinoraja; species Rhinoraja longicauda. Next base: position 14,562,781 of record NC_135975.1, on the reverse strand, counting down.
GGAACACCCACCATCCCCCCACCAGACATCGCCTCGGCCTCCATCTACTCACCTGCCCTCATCCGACCCCAAACCCCACCCTTGCCGTGTGTTCACCATCCCCTCTGACCTCCCCTTTCTGATACTGAATGGTCTGTCCTCAGCAGAGGCCTCACCTTTGTTCCCCTCCGTCCCCATCTCAACAAGTTCGGGTCCGCCACGATGTGGAGCTCTTCTTCCGTCGTCTCACCTCCGGGCCTTTTTCTATGGGAAGGAGTCCTCACCACCCAGTGATGACCCCTTCTCCCATCTCCACTGGACCCCCTCCTCTTGGACTCCCCCGGATGGCCCTCTACCTTCTTTAGACCTTTCCATTTCCAACTGCCGGCAGGACCTCAAATTTTCCACTCCCCTTACTCAATCTAACCTCTCCCCCTGAACATACAGACCTCCTCCGCTCACTCTGCAGCAACCCCGACTGGATAATCAAACCCGCCGACAAGGGAGGTGCCGTGGTCGTCTGGCCCGCTGACCTCTCAGGCGACCAGGCGACAACTCTCAGACACCTCCTCCTACTTATCATGGACCATGACCGCACAGTCGAGCACCAGGCTCAATGATCTCAAAGACCATTACTGATTTCATTTACTGAAGAAGGGTCTCGACCCGAAACGTCACCCATTCCTTCTCTCTTTGTGCTGCCTGACCCGCTGAGTTACTCCAGCATTTTGTGTCTAACTGCAATTTTCTTTCCGGATATCAGTATTTATTTAATCCTCCTCCACATCCATTATTATAGGCAAAATGTCAGACTATTTCAAGTAGACTCATGCATCCATTATTTCCATTGTTCTATCTGCTTTTAACTCTGCTTCACCCATACTACCATCCTTTCTGGGATGAAGCAGTTACATTACAAGAACATATTTGATAAATTGGGCCCAGTCTCTTTAGAAGAATTAAAAGTAAACTTATTGAAGCACATTTGTTTCTGAGGGGTCTTGATGGGATGGATGGTGAGGGGCAGCAATCTCAAATTTGGGGATATAATCGCAATATAAGGGAGTGTCCCAATAAAACAGATATAGCAACATTTCTTCTCTCAGAGGATTGTAAATCTTTGTAATTCTTTAACCCAGAGAGCTGTAGATAGAAACATAATAAGTATATTTAAAGCGGACATAGTTTTCTTTGGACTACAAGGAAATAAAGGATTAAGGAAAGTGAGAATTGAGGCCAATGAAGTGATAAGGCGGATCTAATAAACTAGCACAGCAGGCTTGACAGATAACATGGACTACTTCTACTTCTTTGTTCTGCTATCATTGTGTCACTGATTAATATTGATACTCTGTTTTTCAATAGCTTTTAGGTTCTTGTCATGCCCAGCCTGTAAAAAGGTCCCAATAATGGCCACTCAGAATTGCAGCACCACCACGTCTTTTAAGAAGCAAGTTCTCAAGAAATGACTAATGGTTCAGAGCCTTCAAAATCTTGGTTTGAAAATATTTTGTGCCACTAATGACTATTCTGAAATGAATGCATTCTGTTTCAAACTAATATTCTGAATTTTTTAACTACTTGCTTACATGATATTAGGAGTTAAAATTGCAAGTCATTTCCTTCCCCAAAAAAACAAGTTATTTCAAAACATTAGCATTGTATGCTGATTGCAGCATTCAACATTTCCAGAAAGTGACAAATGTCAATACCAAGAAACAAAAGAAAATTTAAAAAGAAATTTGTGGTCTGTTATAAATAATCACATCTGTTGGTTTGCTCATTCAAAATAGGCTGTCGGTATCTAAATAAATTGCATCAATCTCCAATTTTCTAAAGCATGCATACTTGCGTTTGCGGTTTATTTTCTGTATATCTTTGGCCATTTGGCTAGGAATGGTATGCAGTTGGACCAGATCAATCTAAATACACAAGAAAATATACAAGAACATTTTTTTTACTTATTGGGAATTTATTTAATTAATGTAGTTTTACTGTATCAACATGAACTAATTAACAAACATAGCTCTTTAGTAATACTACCTTGCTTTGAAAGTGAGTTTCATTCACATTAAAAATAATGATTTTTATCAATATCAACAGGCATTATATTATTAACGGCGAAAGAGAAGGGGGCAACTTTGTTTTTCCATCCAACGCCAGCTAAAATCACCCACATATTTTACCCACTGACATCTCGCAATCATCCTGTAGTCTCACTCTTTTACCAACAAAGACAATTGTTCAAGGACAAAAAAAACTACTAGCTTACTTTCTGTGTTAGGTCAGAATGAGCAGAAGTGCAGCTCAAATTAGTATAAGGAAATCTTACTACATCCTTGCCTTGGAAACACTCAATCCATCGTCACAAAATCACCCAAATGAGAAGGCATCCCGAAAATGTCTGCACAACCTACATGAGACTACGATGGTGGATTCTTGCAGGAAGCTGGAGCTTTCATTAGTACCGCAAGAGCATGCAGACATGCAGATGTGACCAATGTTAAAATTGTATAGCCCTCCTACTATTAATGCCAGTGTGTTTCAATACTATCATGATCTCTTCTACTCAGATGCCACATTGTTAAAATGAAGGCTAAAATCCTTAGTTGAATCAGTTGTCATGACTGAATGCTGTTTTTTATTGATGCAAAAAAATGGAAGCCGATAATGTTGTTGGTCAATATCCATCACGGTTATGTGTATTAGGTGTCCATCAACAACTCCACTGCCGAAAATGTGCCGCACCAAGTTTTGCTCACCCGTCATTTATATTCTTTGCTGGCCTATATTGGCTCAGAATCCTCCAAAATCTCTTGTGTAATTGTCTTTCCATGTTCAAATCCCTTCATAGTTTTAATCCTCCCTATCACTGCGTCTTCTAACTAAACTTTTCCTGATTTTGAGCATGGCCCCCTCTTTTAACACTATCATTGGCAGCTGTGTAGCAAGCTGTGCGATCCAATACTTCAGAATTCACACCCTAAATCCATCTACCATCTATCTCTGTCTTTAAACATGACAACTTTAAAAAAAAACATACATTGAAAATATTGAGGCATTAAGGTTTTTATGAGAAGATAAAATGATCTAGCCTTAGACTGTTGTGATTAGAATGCATATACAAGATATTTTTTGCACTCCCAGTTAAAGATCATAATAACAGCATCCAATTAATAGAATAATTGTTAATAACCAACTTGTCAAGTGCTCATTTAATATGAGCTGCAAGGTTTAATGTTATGATACATCATGCATGTGATAATCTGAGTAATTATAATGGTTCATCTCACGTTCTTGATCAGCGAATGAGTCAGATGCTGGATGGCAAGGTTTTCAAAAGATTCAATGCTGGATTATCAATTCCATTCAATAAAACTTCAATAAAAGAGACATGTCATGTTCAAATAGCAGTTTGTACCATTCTTACCTTCAGGTGTGCTTCACTTTCTCGCTTCATTTCCAATTCCTTTTGTGAATTTTTCACATCTTCAATTTTCTTTTCCAAATCTTCTTTTGAGTTTTTGATTTCCCGTTTCCTCTGTTTAATATCTCGCTTTAGTTCAATGCAACTCTCTTTTAGCGCTTTATTCTTTCTTTCAAAATCCTGCCAAAAAAAACAAAAGGAAAATGTAAAAAATTAACTCCAGCAATCAAAAACATACTGCTGCTGAACAATGATATTAATTATACAAACAGCTCTATTTCTCCATATTAGGAAACATGCACTGTGCAAGCTTAATGCCAAACAGTGAGAAAACTCTGCAACAATGTGGAAAATATTATGCTTTGTTTTTTCCTCACTTGGCCAAAATAAGTTTGCTGCTGATCCACTTCATATGCACATTTTTACTGATTCATTGTTACATACTTACACTCTGCAATATGGCCTTGTATGCTGGCAAGGCCTTTCAGGATGGGCATGGGGTTGAAACCCTGCCCACAAAATGGCTGAGAATCTCTGACAGTTGGCTGAGCCAAGTGGCTTGGTTTAGAAATGGTCAAAAACTATGAAAGTTTCTGAATGATCCAAGACATCGATAAATATTAAACATTACAATTCATCTAAAAATAATAACCAATTACATATTTTTTAATGAAACATTTTAAAATATTTATATTAACCCCAGTCTTGGCAATCGTTTTGAAACAGATTTATAAATTATAATATAATAAATGAATTTACAATAATATTTATACATATTATAAATCCATTATAGAGAACTATTTACAGAAAACCATTGCCAATTTTAATTTTGGAACATAAGGAACATTAATATAGGAGTAGGATGTTAAGCCCATGAGCCTGTCCCCCATTTAGTGAGATCATAATAGATCTGATAGGAACTTGAGGGGCAACCTTTTCACTCAAAGGGTGGTAGAGGGTTGAATGAGCTGCCAGAGGAAGTTGTTGAGGCAGGTTCTCTAACAGCATTTAAAAGACACTTGGAGAGGTAAATGGACAGGGAAGGTTTATGGTTTAGAGGGATAAGGACCAAATGTGGACAAATGGGTCGGCAAACACGGGTTGGGCCGAAGGGCCGGTTTTCCTCCTTAATGACTATCTTTTGCCTAACTACATATACAGTTAAACTCCAAGAATCTGGCCCGCTCAACACTTGAGGTGCTGAACTCGCAGATGTTCTGGACTATTAGATATTACTACTATGAATAGTCAAACACTTTTAACTCGTTTTGTTTTAAAGGATGTTACACAGTATTATAATATTTTTTTCCAGTGAACTGGTTAATTTTAAATGGAATGCAGGGCTACTGAGTGTCAGGAGCCAAGGACCCAGTGATTGGAAAGGGCCCGTGAGAACCAGATCCAAAAAGAATGGGTAGGCAGAGGTGGGCAGGAGCGAGTACTTGACAAATATACCTACATATGTTCATAAAACTATGTAGTGTGAAGCCAATCTAAAATAGAAAGCAGTAGAACTCCGATAATCGGGTCCTGATCACTCATTGGTGCCCCAGTTTCTGCACCAGGTTCCAGTTCCTGCAATCACTTTAAGCTCACCTGCTTCTGTTGGCCACCCACCCATTTATTGAGTTAAATGAAATGTTACTGTATAACTGCGTAACGTCTTTAAAAAATGTTGATTAGAAGTGTATTTGAGTATTAATATTAAATAACATCCAATTTTCTGTCAGTCCAACAGCACCACGTCCAACGTGTGCTGGATTAACAGAGTTTTAATGTGGAAATGAGAGAATGAGAACAGAAAAGATTTACAAGTAAATCACCAGACTTAAGGGATTGATTTATGGGGAGAGGTCAGACTGTGCAGGAAACTGAGAGGTAATCTTGTAGAGGTGCACAAAATCATATCTAGGATGAATACACACCGTCCTCTTTGTTTCAGGTTTGAGAAATCAGGAATTAGAGGGCATAGGTTTAAGGTGAGAGGAGAATGATTTTAGAGGGGCAACTTTTTCAAACATAGTGTGAAATGTGTATGGAAAAAACTTCCAATGGAAGTGGTTTGGGGCAAGTCTATAATGACATCTAAAAGATATTTGGTAAAATATATGGATAGGAAAGGTTGTCAAACTTGGGCAAATGGGACTAATGTTGATGGGCCTTCTGGTTGGTGGGGATGGGCCAAGGGCCTGTTTCCCTGCTGTATGGCTCAATGACTATGATTCTATGAGATTGAATTGAAGGCTTAAAAACTCACTGCGGCCTTTGGTAGTCTCTCAAAGTCTTTTTTAAACATTACCAATTCTTCTTCTAAACTGTAACAAAATAGAATGATAAGATCTGGTTAAATGACGAGTTGTGAAAAATGGCCCAAACTTAATTCACAACTGGTTTGAATGAACTAATAACATTCCTAACAATTTGATCCTTTGGCATTTACCTTAAATTGCAAAACAATGCACATTCTAACTGCGGAAGAGCAATTTCAATTGAACATGTGGATAATTAGGCTCCAAACTAAAGCTCATAGTTTCAATATATCTATCCAGGAAGAAACACTTACAAGGCCAAGTTAGGTAAACAATTACTATTAAACTTTATTATAAACCCTGAAGACGCAAGTTCAAAGTGCATCACACAATCCACAGCGATTACCCTTCACAGATACTACCTGGTCTAATGCACAACTCTTGTCACACTGCATAAATGAAAAAAAAATGTACACGTCTCTGGAACTATCTAATGTCTTAAACACCCAAAACATTATGATCCAGGAACATACAAGAAGTAGGATCAAGAGCACTTATTCATCCCTTTTAAGTATACACCGCCATTAAATCACAGCTTGGTCAATCTTCCATCTCAGTTCCATTTTTCTGTACTATCCCTGCATCAATGGTGTGGATGTGCAGTTTACCAAGGAGTACAAATACCTTGGAGTGTAGTTGGACAGTAAACTGGATTGATCCAGGAATGCTGAGGCCCTGTACAAGAAAGGACAGAGCCGGCTGTACTTTTAGTGAAGGCTCCGCTCCTTCAACGTCTGCAATAAGATACTGCAGATGTTCTACCAATCGGTGGTAGTCATTGCCATCTTCCCCCCGCCCCCACCCCCCCCAACCCCCCCAATCTTTGCTCAACCCCAATCCTTTCCACTCGTCACTTTAGTTTCATGTTTCATGTGTTTTGTGTTTTATGACTATCGGCAGATTAATTTTCCTCCTGGGAAAAATAAAGTTCTCTCATTTCATATCGTACCGCATCCTTTTATTCATCTGTTCATCTGTCTTGTGCAGCTGGGCACATATAGCTCTTTCTAAAGATTTAGAAGGCTATGAGTAAAGACATTTCTCTTTCTTTAGATTTCCTCAAAGGTAAGGAGATGAAAATTGTATCCAATGCACAAATGTGGTCTGATTACAATTAGCCTTCCCAGGATAGAAATACAATCTCAGCCATTTTAATTAAACATGCAGTAGAGTTATGGCTACGCAACGTAGTCTGCGTCTAATATTTAGTTCAGTTGAAGTCAATATCCTTAAAAACCAACTTTGTTAAAAATCATTAATTCCATCTATTTCCTAATTACTTGCTGTCCCTGATTGTAACTTTGATATGTGTAAAAGGACACCCTTGCTTCTTTGAGTACCATCTCCTTTCCTATTTTTCATTTACATTTACAATGCTATTGAATCATTTACAATATATTCCATCTGCCCTTTTTTCTCTCCATATTCCTCTATTCCTTACACTTCCATGTGCCTATCTAAAAGCCTCTTAAACAGCACAATCATATCTGCTTCCACCACCACCCCTGGCAAAACGTTCCAGGCCCACACCACACTCTGTAAAAAAACATTCCCCGCACATCTCCATGAAGTTTTCCCCCTCTCACATATCTATGCCCCCCCCCCCCACCACCACCCTCTCTCCATCCCTCGAAATAAATCCTGATGAGAGAGAACAATTGGCAGGGGGAATTGGGGGTATGAATGTGAAGGTTGGCAGGACAACTGAAGCATGTTGAGACAGGAGTTTCCCGAGGACAAAAATAGGAAGAGGAGGATTGGGCAATTAATGAAAACTTGAAGAAAGTATTTGGATTCTGACAGTTAAATACAAACAATATCTTAGGACATTTCAAATAGGTATAAACTTAAAATATTGCTAAATCCACAGAGGTGCTTGCTTAATATTTGCCTGAAATCTGAATATCAATTTGTTATTAGATAAAGAAATTCAATTAACATTTGAAGAAAAAGGGACTCTTGATCTCTGAGTATAGCTTTGTTATTCTGTAGCAAGGCAACATATTTGGCAGCAAGAATAAATGTCACACTTTGGAATAAACCCAACACGAATGTTTGAGTTTGAAAACTATTATGAAAATTATTTTCTCCAAGTTATCCACTTTCAAACAACAATAAATTATATGGAAAGCTTTATATATACATAATGAATTCAAACTAAGAATGTTCACCATACAAACAAAATAATCTAATCTCATTTTCCCCCCTTTTTTTCATATAACTGAGTATAAATTTTAAATGATGCAGTCAGTAAACTTAAGACCCTTACTTAAAATAATCGGTCTAGCTACAAGATCTCCAAAATTTAATACTTCAATTAGATTGTTTTCCCTTAAACACTTGTTTGGCCTCCTGCCTGTTTTCTTTAGCTACAGCCTAGTTTTAAGAACAACAAGTGATCACGCAAGAGCAAACACACTCCTGCTTCAAATCCATCCATGGCTCTGTAATTTCTTCCCACCCTAAAACCCCTAGAGCTACTTCTCCAGTTCATCCAAGAATTTAATTATTTCATTACTAACATCTGTGCCCTCAGCTAGCCAGAATCTTAGTTCTGGAAACCTTCGTCTAAGCTTTTCTGTCTCTTTAACACACTATGTAACATCGATTGCTTTAACCAAACTTTTAGATATTTACCCTAATATCACCTTCTAAGGATTTGTTTAAAACTTATTTGATAATATTGCTGTGAAACACCTTAAGACATTTTGTTATGTTGAAAACGGCATTTGAAAATCAAGTTCTTGCTGCTGTCATTATTGTGGGGAAGACAATAACTGAAGGTGTCAGGGTAAAAATAATTACTAGTAACTCATTAATCTGATTGTGAATTGTGTAGAAACCTATTTTTCCAAATGGTGGTTGGAAAATGGAAATCACAAGCGTGAATAGTAGCTGAAGTGTCCAGTGAAAGAAATGGGATCCGGCAGTGATGACGTCAGCCTGACCTTCCAAGTTCCTATCCGAAGCTACCCAAGTGGAATACGAGGTGCTGTTCCTCCAGTTTGCCTGTGGCCTTCTGCATTCCCGCGACCCGAGGCTAAGGACAGAAAGGTTGGTGTGGGAATGGGAATGGGAATTAAATTAGTTAGCAACTGGAAAATCCAAACAGCCTTGGAATCGCCTTGGAAATCCAGACAGCTTGGCATCACCGATGCAAAGGATGCCACATTGGAAGCACTTGAGTGCAGTGGACGAGGTTTGAAAAGGTGTATGTAAGGACAGCTGGAGTCCCTGGATGAAAGTAAGAGAGGTGTAATTAAACTAATTAAAAGGAATGCATTGGATACAAAGTCTGTCCCTTCCTTTGTGTTTTAATAGTATACTAGACCAAGTGGACCCGTTGGGCTCAATCCTGCATTGGTGCAGCACCATCTCCTCTCCCCCTCCCCTCCCCTCCTCCCTTTCCCCCTCCCCTTCCCCCTTCCCCTACCCCCCACTCCATCCCCCTCAACCCCCCTTATCCTCCCTCCTCCCCCACCCTCCCTCCTCCCCCTCCCTCCCTCCCTCCCTCCCTAGGAGATAGATTTAAACTTTAAAATGTGAATAACTTTTAAAATATAACACTGATTTCAATGAAACTTCTTCCATTAGCACCAAAGGGATGACGGTGAGTAAGGTGGGCCTAAAATTGTCATGCTATCGTGTACCGTTTTGGCTGTAGTTCAGGAACAAACAAACAAACAAACGAGAGTTTTAGTATATAGATGTTAAATGTATGGTTTTAGTGTTCTTTAGCTTGTTTTACGTGTGGGGGGTGGGGGGAGGGGGTTGGGGCAACATTTTTCTAATCTCTTACCTTGATGGAGATGCAAAAAAAATTGTATCTCCGTCCGCACTGCGGCCTAACAACGAGGAGTTGGCGGCCTTTGCTGGAGACCGACTTTTGAGAGCTCCACCGCGGAGAGCCTACGGGACTTTAACATCGCGGAGCCCGCGATCCCTTTCCAGGGATCGATCTCAGAGCTCAAACCATGGGTGCTTGCGGACTTAACATTACGGAGCTCACGGTCTCTGGTCAGAGACCGACATCGGGAACTCCAAGCCGCAGGGGCTTCGACTGCCAGCTGCGGGAGCTTCGATCACCCCGACAGATGGTCGACTGCCCCAACCGTGGGAGAATAAAGAGGAAGAAGGTTGGACTTTTTTGCCTTCCAGCACAGTGAGAAATGTAAGGAATCCGCTGTGGTGGATGTTTATGTTAACCTTTATGTAGTTGTGTGCCTTTTGCTTTATTTTTTCGTAATGGCTGTATGTTAATTCACATATCACTGTACCTTAATTATTACATGTGACATTAAAAGACCTTTGAAAATGGTCAGCTGTAGGAAGTTCAATGACATGTAACACTGTGATTATACGTGATTGTCCTGTGGTTAAAAGAAGTTGATGCAAGGTTGACAAGCAGGGCCTTATCGTTGCTGAAGCTCCAGTGTCACAGATAGTTAATGGCTGCTATGGTTCTTTTGAGAACTCGTCCTGCTATATTCACTGCTGTCAACCTATTAAAACCTTGGCCCCCTCTTTCTAAACACCGCCAGCTCAAGGATCCCTAAAATCAAGAGTCTACAGAAACAATATTTCAGTTACTACTTTAGCCTCTTAACTGAGTTGTGAATGCAGGATAGTCCATCATGCAAACAAGCCCCCCCCCCCCACCCTCACCATCAGGCTGAAGACACAAAAGTTTGAAAGTGTGTAACACCAGATTTAAGCAAATCTTCCCCACTGTTATCAGGCTCCGATGAACCTCACATGTTAAGGATGAATTCTCGAACGTTCAATCCGCCTTGTTGTGACTCTGATACTTTGTTTTATAAGGTCATAAGGAACAGGAATAGAATTAGGCCATTCGGCCCATCAATCTACTCCGCCATTCAATCTCGGTGCAAAGTAATAAACCAATGCCAATACCAATTTATGGCAATTATTCAAATAAATTATTTACAAAGTGAATCTTTCCTTTACAGCCATTGAATTTCCCTTCCCCTTCAATTTGGTGTATTGTTATCCACTGTGCATGTACTGTGTGCCCATCAGTGTTTGGCTCTTGCTGATATTGTGGTTGTTATGCCTATTTAATGCATACTTTCAGTATGCTGAATGTTTCACCCTCCAGATAGCCTTTGATAGAGGGAGTATGTCATCCATCATTTTGTAACATATTAACTCAGCAATTGCTGCCTATTCACTGTGAAATAAATATTTTACAAACAAGTCATAACATCTGCTGCCTAGAAACATGTAAGCTGCACATTGGCTAAACTCTAACTTGAAATCAGTCCAATATTTTGACCTTTCTTTGACTGTTCATTACAATTTCTAACAAATGTGTTTTCTATGTTTAGAAGAAATTCCTTTTTGTTTACTCCTATGCATATCAGTTTTTGAAAAGGTTTCATTTGGCAGATTTATTGCCTCGTTCCAATTGCTGGAAAAACAGATGTAACCACAGAAGAAGTGGAATTTCTGACTGGGTGGTGAAATTAACATTCTATCCATGGGAAAGAAGATGGAAGAACTTAGAGAAAATGTTGACAAACTATTACAAAGAGCTACATTCTGTAAACAAATCACTTAAACAAGATAATTAAATGCAAATGTGTTACCAATCACAGGAAAAGATTACGAACGATTAAGACGATAAACAGAAATTGGTTGGGGTTAGTAGCAAAAGACTTACATGATGGCAAAGACTAAAGATATAGCGAAGATGATAAATCTAGACACAATTGAATGGAAGGAGACCAGATGATGCAGAAAAATAGAAGCAAACACGTAGTTGGGGTGGAGGTGGTTTGGATAACAGGACATTAAAACCTACATAATCCACATTGGTACTAATGACATCGGTAAAAAGAGAGAGGCGGTCCTACAACAAGAATTTGGACAACTAGCTCACAGATTAAAGAACAAGACCACCAAGGGTGTAACTACTGGTTAACCTCCAGTACCACTTTCCAGTGAGTAGAGGAGCAGGAGGGTCAGATGAAAATATAGCTAAAGGGGTGATGTAGATCTAGATTTTTGGATGACAGGGACCACTTTTGTGGGAAGTGGGACATATGCAAGCAGCGGTCCAATGCACCTGAACCTGAACAATCCAACATTCTTGTCAGTTCAGTTCAGGGTGCGAGTTCAGGGCCAATGTGTTCTTGCACGGGTGAAAAGAAAGAAATTCAAATCTAGTGAATCATGAATGTCAGGAGATATTGTGGGTTTGATAAAGAAAACAATAACAAGCATATGGCAGGTATAGAATAATGAATTCAGGCAAGGCCTTTCAAGAGTATAGAAAGTCTCAGAAAGATGCTTAATTAAAAACACTAGGAGGACGAAGCGAGACCATGAAATATCAATGGTAGATAAGATTAAGGAAAAATCTCAGTAAATTAAGGGCAAGATGATAACGAGAAAAACAGTGGGTCCCGTCAAAGATCTGTGCATGAAACCAGAGGATGTGAGTGAGGTTTTAAAAGGATACTTCTCATCTGTTTCACATGGGGGAAAGATGTTGTAGTTGCAGATTTCAGGGAGCTTCATTCAGTAAGCCCTCTGAAAATTAAATGCCTGACAAAAATGTTAGAGCCCAAGGCAAGTTGGCAAATTTGACCCAAACTTGATTGGTAATAGGACAGAGTGCTTTGTGATGGTGGGTTGCTTTTGTGATTGGAAGCCCGTGACCACTGGTGTACAACAAGAATTAGTGTCGAGAGCCTTCCCTTTTGTCATATAGATTAATGACGGAGAAAAAATTGGAGCTGATATGATTAATAATTTTGAAGATGACACAAAAAATGACTGGTGTTGTTGACAATGAGGATAGTCTAAGGTTATGAAATATTATCAGCTGGTTAATTGAATGGAGCAATCATTTAATGGCGTAATTTTGCTTCTATCTCTTATGTTCTTTGTTTCCATGTAATCTCCCTGCAGTAATCACACACCATTGTCTTTTAAGAATACATTCGGTTAGTTTCATAGCATGTGTCGATTCAATTTGACAAGCAATCAATTCTATTGACACTTGTGGGGGACCTCATTGAAACTTACTGAATAGTGAAAGGCTTGGATAGAGTGGATATGGAGAGGATGTTTCCACTAGTGGGAGAGTCTTGGACCAGAGGGCACAGCCTCAGAATAAAAGGACGTACCTTTAGAAAGGAAATGGCTTTAGTCAGAGGGTGGTGAATCTGTGGAACTCATTGCCACAGACAGTTGTGGAGGACAAGTCATGGGTATTTCTAAAGTGGAGATTGATAGGTTCTAGATTAGTAAGGATGTCAAAGGTTATGGCGAGAAGCCAGGAGAATGGGGTTGAGAAGGAAAGATAGATCAGCCATGATTGAATGTTGGAGTAGACTCTATGGGCCGAAAGGCCTAATTCTGCTTCTATGACTTATGAACCTGTGCAATGATAGTCTATTAAACAATTTAACAAATAGTCTTCAGTATTTCTTGTTTACAGTAGCAAAACTAAACACAGCTAATGAGAAGATATTTGTACTTTGTGATTTTGCACTTTGTTATTATGAGAGTGAAACTCCCTAGCGCCCAACTCCCTTTTTCCACATAAACACAATTTATTTTTATAACGCGATGTTCTATAAGGTAAGGTTTCATAGGAATGCAACTCTCACATTATAGCAGATCTACCTGTATTGGTGAAGTACTACTACACTGCCATTGCATAATCCTCAAAATACACTAGCAAGATAGTATCCTCTCCCTGGCTAATTTCCCCAGCATCTAGATTCTGAGCAGAATACCAGATTGAAAGACATACCAAAATAAACATTGTACTCCAAGATCAATCATGGCCAGTAAGTTCCAAAAGAACAGAGATAGCATTTCAAGGACATCTCAAATCCTCCTTGAAAAACTATAAAATCTTCATCAGCACACGAATCCCTGGCTCAAGTTGCTCAAACTTGCAGAAAAGCATCCGCGAAAATTGCAGGTAGTTAGTGTTTCTCCAATGGAAGTGGAGTGCAAATACAAACTGCAAAGAGCATACAACATTGCAAACAATCCACTCACCCATCCTCCCCATCATGAATCAATCTACTTCACTTGTTGCAGCTACTAAAGATCCCACTTATGATCAATGATCACCACAGAACCCACAGAACTGTCTTAGAAGCAAATCATCCTTGACCCTTGTAAGATTTGAGAAGTTTTCCCTCATTCTGAAAGCAACACCAAACCAAAAAGCTGCAGTTTGGACATTTTAAACGGGAGACTGGGGCTGATAGCGGAGAAAGGCTGCGGTCAGTTTACCAAGGGATGTCACAATCTGTGGGTCCTAAAATGGCCGCAGGACCTCGTGACCAGCCACAAGAGCAAAAACCTTACAGCCCAGTCTCTAGGTTTCTGCAAAGCCACGGCCAGAACAATGGATGGGTATTGGCCATGCAGAAACCTGCGAAACCAGGTCGAAGTCCAGACACTGGGGCGCTGACATCAGCATACTCACAATGCCCCAAGCCGACCTACACAGTTAATCTCGTTAAGGGGGCACAATAGCCCATAGAACACTACCTGGTAGGTGATGGGAAACCAGTTAAACCCATCACCTCGCAACGAAATACCAATTAACACCGTCTGGCCATCCCCGGTACCTGATCTCTAAGCGCAGATCAGAGAGAAAACTCATACATATCTTTTAAACAAAGAGATCCCGAGATCTGGCGGGAGATAGGACGGGTCAGAATAGTATAACTGGCCACGACTTTTGGGTTTTAAACTCATGCAAGAAACTCAAGTCAAACGGATGCAGGAGGAAGAAAAGACAGGCAAGAAGAACGGATGCAAGAGAGAGGAACCGGCACGCAACTCGAGAAGAAATACTGCAAGAAAACCTGCAAGGAACGCAAGAAACGGAAGGAAGAAACTCACGGGACAAGCACGACCCTCACGGAAAGCAGCGGAGAAGCAGCACGAACAGCCAGTAACCCCAGTAATAGCCCCATGGTGAGCATGTACCCCAATCCTGCATATCCTGGACATAGTTTAGTGTAGAGGGGAGGGTGGTTTGAATAAACGTGGGTGTGTAAAGGAATATGTGTTGGTCAATTTTGCGATGTGTCATACGTTCCCCATCTTACAGTCGTGTATATGTCTTGTAGAACTGTGTGTTTTATGATTCATAGTCAAAAGTATTCATGTAATTCGGTATGTGTCTTTTAGATATGTCTTATAGAACTGTATAAGTATTCATGGACAATAGTCCCAAGCGCTCAATAAAAGCCTTTTCCATTTAAACCCTGGTCTTCAAATCTGGTCTGGTTGAATTTTCTGCACTATAAACGCTCCTGCATCTAAGTCCAGTGTCTAGAACCGTAGGGGGTGAGTGGGTCGAACCACTCACGGGGAACCAGTGTGCGCGGCCTGGTCAAGGGATCAGAGCAAGGCACGGGGACCTTAGGTCGGGCGAAAGCTCGGCGCAGAAACCCCTTATAGATAATGGCGACCACGAAGGGACACTGGCAGCAGGACAATATTGTACCAGAAAAAGATTTTAAAACTAGGGATGTAATGGACGAGCGCATTGCGGACTATGTTTTTAGCAAGGTGAATATCACCAAACAATGGATGTGTGGTTTGTTAGAGGACAAGCGCCCACTGGATGCAGCGATCCGGTGGACGGCCAGTAAAGCCCACAAGAAATCTGTAGAAAAGGCGGTCTGGCTGACCTGCTATAAAAAGCAGGTCCAGCTTTTGGACCGCGTGGTTGTGGCACAGGCAGCCCAGATCAGGGACCTTCAGGTGGAGGTAGAGGAGAAGGCTGCGGGTGGGAACTAATTGATTGAGGCTCTGGACTCTTTAAACAAGGAGCGCCGGGTCGTGACCAACCGCCACGAAGCCAGGGTAGAGCTGATGGAGTGTCAGATCACTGAGGCTATGCTCAGTGAGGGCTGGCTCCGGGAGCAGTGCGCTTCCCTGAGCCGCCAGCTGGAGACCCAGGAAGAGAACCTTAAGGGAGTTAGGGCAGCATATAAGATGGTTTTGGAGGACAGGTCGGAAGGGGCCGACCACGGGGCCTGCCTGCAGGAGATAGAGGGTCTGTGGGGTGCTTTAAATAAAGCAAGCGGGCTGGTCTGTTTGATGAACCCCCCCGCGGGCCAGTCACTAGCGGGTGCGAAGGTCCCGGTTCCGGTCCCTAGAAAGACCATGGTGGCTTCAGCCCCCAGACTCCGCGATCCCCCTAGCTACAAGGCATCCTGGAAAAGGGGTAGTGTAGGGGAGAGAGAGAGAGAGGAGCTCCCGGTCGAGGACTCGGCACCGGCGCCCATGTGCCCGGTCCTGGAAACCAGACGGGGACCCACCGCGCTGAATGGGGACGCCGGACCCATTCAGAGCGAGAACGTGGTGCCCCACAGCTCCCAGCAGTTAAGAGCTATGATCAGGCATGTTGCAAAATTGTCCGAATCAGGGGACCCTTCATTGCATTTCAGGGAGATAGAGCAAACCGCCGCTATCAACGGTTGCGACGAGGGAGAACGGGCAAAATTGTTGCTGTTCTCCCTGGACAGCTCGATCCTCCAATGCCTCTCAGATGAAAGTAAAAGAGGGACCAGGACCTACGATCTCCTACGGGACGAGGTCCCGGAAGTCTTGGGGATGGGCGATGAGGGTCCATTTGCCCGATTAGGGAAGACCCTCTAGATGGAGGGAGAACCCCCGGGTTTTTGCGGCGCGACTGTGGACAGTGTATCAGAGCAGCTGCCCGCACGTCCCCGCGCGGGATGTCCTGGTCGGGAATGGGAGAGCCCAGTGGCTCCGATGTTTGGTATCAAACAGCCTGGCGGCTGTCAGGGAGCAGGCGAAAGCCTGGTTTGATCCCACAAATAGTACGGAGGAGACGGTTTTGGACCGTCTCACAGTAGGGTATAGGAACACCCGGAGTACGTCTACCCGACTAGTAAAAGGGAAGGTGCACGTAGTGGAGGCTACTGCACCGGCCCAAAAGGGGTGGCGACAGGAGGGTAACCCTACCACACAGTCCAAGTGTTTCAGGTGCGGTAAGGTGGTGCACTGGCGGATGGATTGCAGGGCCCACACCAAGGAAGATAGGGTTGGCACCACCCTGCGCGCCGATGTCCCAGTTAAGCCCGAGATTATCGAAACGATGATCGAGGTGATGCGGTCCCTCATGGCCGCACAGGCGAAGGTGGCAGTCGCTACCGGCTCCCCGGGTGCAGGGGGGGCACTGGACATTCCCCAATGACATCAGCCCGCGCAGCCTGCCTATCTGTGTCTTCTCCGCTACGATGCGTGGAAGTGGCCGCTTGTGGAGATGGTAGTGGAGAGGCAAAGGGGCAATTATCTGTTGGACACGGGGGCTTCATGCACCGTGGTCCACACAGAGGAACCCTTTGACTCGCCCCTGTCCACAGGGGTCCCTTTCGCACTGGCGGGGTTCACAGGGAACGAACAGGCTGGCGCGCGTTCCATCCCGCTGTCCATTCATTTGGGAGCACTCCATACCACATGGGAGTGTATCCTGATGAAGTGGCCTGGAGCACAGGGGTCAACCACAGGGGCCAGCCCTGTGAGTGGGGACTCACAGCCAAGGATGAGGCAGGTCACGCAGACAGGCAAGGTTGCCTGCGTGAGGGGGAGGACATTCTCCAGGAATGGAGAGTCTCGCGTTTTGGGTGGGATTCAGACGAGGAAGAGCCTGATCAGCTCGACCAGGGGCTGGATCCCATTACGGAGGAAGAGGAGTCGGAGGGGGACGACAGTAACGTCCCCGACTCAAGCACCAGGAAGGCGGGGGTAGCGGGCGGAGGCTCACCACCTGTAGGTACAGGCAGGCTGAGGCCGGATGCCGCGGGTACACCCAGCACCAAGGGGGCAGAGCTGGATGAGGCGGGGCCAGGGTCGGTAGCTGCGGGGGGTACCCGAGCTGCGGCACGGCAGGAACCGGTCCTCAGCCAGGCTGTCCAGGGGGCAGTGCCTAAGGTGACTCTCCGCAGGTCTAGCAGGGGACCCCAACCTAGAAAGTTTTGGCCAGAGGTCAATCACGCCCCGAGGTGCGGGAGCCAAGTGAGGAGGAGGGAGCTAACGTTTCAGAGGAGGTTTAGCCCCCGCCAGGCAGCGACAGGCTGTGGAGGATCAAAGGTGGGAGACAGCGTGGTGCAGCCGCAGGAAATGAACCGCTGCAGCCCTGACAGGGATTAGCTGAGCCGTCCTGGGAAGGCGGCGCTGTATTATATTTTAGATAGATAAGGATTAGGAAATATAGATAAGGATTAGGTAATTAGATAAGGATAAGTAATTTAGATAAGTTTTGTGGGGATAGAGGTAAATAGAGTTGATGCGTCCAGGATGTGTGGGTGTGGGGTGCAGGCTGGGGGTCAAGAGACCCGCCCGCAGAGGCGTTAACAAAGCCAAGCGCTCCCCAAGAGGCTGGCTATACCATATTTCTTTATCTATTTTTTCTGGAGTTGAAGGAGGCACACGTATGGTGGATCGTTGCCACGGCGATCGGATGTGGGTGGGCCTATCGGGGCCGCACCAAGGACATCATCATTTACGGCTGCTCCGGCGACACGGCTCCCATCGCGACCGATGGGACTGGAAGGAGAGAAGCGGAGGAGACCGCAGTTCACTTCCATGAAGGCCGGTGGTCGGGGTGGCTGGGATCGAACTCTTCAGAGTATTCCAACACCTCAGGCTTTGCTTATCGGGACACTTCGTTATTGTGCCCGAGAGTCAAGATCATCGCCCAAAGGGTAAGCGCCACCGTTGGCAAAAGGATCTGCCTGGTATGCACGGGGAAGGTCCCCGCGAGCAGGCGGTGGTGGCTGAGGAAAACGAGCAGGACAATGGCCAACTCCATTGTTGAGTGGGAGAGACTTGACAACGACACTCACAGGACTATTTCTGGGACTAAAGAACAGTTGAGTGTGTGTTGGGACAAATGGTGGGAACCGGATGAGGGGATCTATATGTGTATGTGGGGTTCGAGGTATAGCTGACGTGCGGGTGGGCGAGCAGGACCCAGCCGCAAGCTGCTAGGAGGACGGGCCCCCTCCGCACCGAGTGAACTGTGATTTGCATTGTCCTTTTTCAAAATTGTATAAAGAATGATTGTGTTGAAGGAATGTAAAAAAATGTATCGTTTTGCTGTTGTGTTGTTTTCATGTCCTACATTAAAGCTGACACCAGTAGGAGGATGGCGGAGGCATCGGCCTGGGACAAGGTGTAGGTGTATATGTCTGACATGAAAATGTACATACTTGTAATATAGTTTTGCCCGGGACACGGGCAGTAAAGGTCAGCCTAGAAGATGGGGACTGTACGTTCGCAATGGAACACTAGTTAGTTAAAACCTCAGGGGTCTGGATGTGGAGAATCGGGAAAACATTGCTCAACCACATTATTTAATTGATTCGATAAGCTGGGGTTATGCAAATCAACAGGAGGGACTGTAAGATTTGAGAAGTTTTCCCTCATTCTGCAATCAACACCAAATCAAAGAGCTGCAGTTTGGACATTTTAAACGGGAGACTGGGGCTGATAGCGGAGAAAGGCTGCGGTCAGTTTACCAAGGGATGTCACAATCTGTGGGTCCTAAGATGGCTGCAGGACCTCGTGACCAGCCACAAAAGTAAAAACCTTACAGCCCAGTCTCTAGGTTTCTGCAAAGCCACGGCCAGAACAATGGATGGGTATTGGCCATGCAGAAACCTGCGAAACCAAGTCGAAGTCCAGACACTGGGGCGCTGACATCAGCATACTCACAATGCCCCAAGCCGACCTACACAGTTAATCTCGTTAAGGGGGCACAATAGCCCATAGAAAACTACCTGGTAGGTGATGGGAAACCAGTTAAACCCATCACCTCGCAACGAAATACCAATTAACACCGTCTGGCCATCCCCGGTACCCCCGGACATAAGCGCAGATCAGAGAGAAAACTCAATACATATCTTTTAAACAAAGAGATCCCAAGATCTGGCGGGAGATAGGACGGGTCAGAATAGTATAACTGGCCACGACTTTTGGGTTTTAAACAAAAAGTCAAACGGATGCAGGAGGAAGAAAAGACAGGCAAGAAGAAGCGAAGTGCAAGAGAGAGGAACCGGCACGCAACTCGAGAAGAAATACTGTAAGAAAACCTGCAAGGAACGCAAGAAACGGAAGGAAGAAACTCACGGGACAAGCACGACCCTCACGGAAAGCAGCGGAGAAGCAGCACGAACAGCCAGTAACCCCAGTAATTAGCCCCATGGTGAGCATGTACCCCGATCCTGCATATCCTGGACATAGTTTAGTGTAGAGGGGAGGGTGGTTTGAATAAACGTGGGTGTGTAAAGGAATATGTGTTGGTCAATTTTGCGATGTGTCGTACGTTCCCCATCTTACAGTCGTGTATATGTCTTGTAGAACTGTGCGTTTTAGAATTCAGAGTAAAAGGTATTCATGTATATGTCTTGTAGAACTGTGCGTTTTATGATTCATAGTGAAAAGTATTCATGTAATTCGGTATGTGTCTTGTAGATATGTCTTATAGAACTGTATAAGTATTCATGGACAATAGTCCCCAGCGCTCAATAAAAGCCTTTTCCATTTAAACCCTGGTCTTCAAATCTGGTCTGGTTGAGTTTTTTTCTGCACTATCAACGCTCCTGCATCTAAGTCCAGTGTCTAGAACCGTAGGGGGTCAGTGGGTCGAACCACTCACGGGGAACCAGTGTGCGCGGCCTGGTCAAGGGATCAGAGCAAGGCACGGGGACCTTAGGTCGGGCGAAAGCTCGGCGCAGAAAACCCCTTACACCCTGAGGAACAATCCAGGGAGGATTATGATCTAATTAGGAATAAAATTGGAACCCAGCCTGAACCTAACCCAACTGTGGTCAATGCAGTTCCGAACCAAACCCAAACGACTGTTAATTTTTCCTGACCTGGCCCCCCCCTTGACCATAAACATTTTGTTTGCCTTCACTCATCTTTGTCTCTTTCTCTCTCACTCATACAGTGCCTGCTTCTCTCTATCTTTCTCTCTTTTTACCAATTATTCCTCATATTCACGATATGGCTTGGCAGAACCTGAATCATCACGAACATACACCTGACCTACCCAAGTTCAAGCTAGTTAGTTGATACATCAGATAAAGGAGTCATGGTAATGTCACACCTATTTAATCTCAGTTAATCCCAATTTACCTCCATGTTTGCAAATACATAAACATAGTTATAAATATTTATTTTTTATGATAGATCTTTCATCAAAATTATATATGGAAGACTTATCATAAATACCAAAGCAAAGGTTGAGCATAATGTCATTAAATAGAACAGGATGGAAAATATAGCTTCTTACTAAATAGCTCTGCTCTTCTGGAGAGCAATACGCTCTTCTATCTGATTAAGGTCATTTTGAAAATGAAGCAGCTGCTGTCTTCGTTTGTTGACTTCCGTATCATAGCATTCAGGAAACTGTTCACCTTTTTCCAACTCCTGCCTTTGGTACTCCAATTCAGCAGTATAGAACTTAATATCCTTCAATAACTTGATCTCAGATTCCTGTGTCCTGAAAGCATAAAATAATTTTTTCCGATCTTATAAGTAACTTGTAATGCACAAAGAACACAGAAAGGCTAAAAATTCAATGAAATTACTTGATATTGTTCAACAAACAATTTGCTGGAGGAATTCAGCTGGTCAACCAGCAACTATGGAGGAAAGTGCATGTTCAATATTTTGAGTGGAGACACTTCATCTGGACTGAAAGAATCGAGGATACATAGCAGATGTAAAAATGTGAGTGGAGCTGGGTGGGGCATAAGCTGGCAAGCAATTGGCAAATCCGGGTGAGGAGTAGCTGCCTGGCAGATGGATTGAGTTGGAGGAGGGAAGGTTGAAGTAGCGACAGAGGCTGGGAGGTGAAAGGTGGAGATAACAAAGGCTGCAGACGATGAAATATGATACAAAAGGAAGGTGAATCATGGAACCAAGTAAGGGTCAGAGAGGGAGCATATTTACTGAAATCAGAGAATGTCAGGCTATATAATATCCAGGCAGTGTATGAGGTGCTGATCCTCCAGGTTGTGTTAGCACATCCTGCCAGTGGAGAAGGTCATGAACAAACAGATTGGTGTGGGAATGGGAAGAATGATGAAAATAGCTTGCAACCGGTAGCTCCAGATGGCCATAGTGGACAGAGCACAGGTGCTCAGCAAAATGGTCTGATTAGTCAGAGTTTTTTGCCCAAGATCCTGATAGCACATGCCTCAATTGATGAGGGGATGGGCCAAACTGTCATTCAACTGCTTTGATAAATCAGAGTGGGAGCTGAATACAAATGTATAAAAGTGTCATGACTCGCTAAGGGACTCACTATTGTGATCAGTTGATGTTAGCCAAAACAAATTAAAACAAGCCGAAGAGACAGATGCCTTTTGTTACTAACATAGAGATATGCTGGCAAACGCTTGCTAATCTCTCATATTGTAGATATTGCACTTGCCAGCAAAGATTTTTTTCTCATATCCCAAATGACCTCACTCTAGGTAATCCCTTATTAATTAAAGTATTTCAAAATGTTTGTTTGCATATGTAAGTCACCAAAGAGAAACACCCTACATTTAATATAATCCAAGTGACAGATGACACTATAATCGGTGGTATCATAGACAATGAAGAAGGTTATCAAGTCATATAGCAGGATCTTAATAAGCTGGGCAAGTGTAGTGGGGAAGGAAAACATGGTTTAATTCAAATAAGTGTGAGGTGTTGCATTTTGGGAAAACAAACAAGGGTGGGATCTTGCCAGCGAACAGTAGGGCCATGGGGAGTGCTTCAGAGCAAATAAATCTAGGAGTACTAGTGCCTAGTTCCCTGAAAGTAGCGTCGCAGGTAGGTGAAGACGGTTTTTGGTTCGCTGGCCTTCATCAATCAAGGCAATGGGTATAGACGTTGGGAAGTTCCTCTTTATTGGCATTCTATTACAATTGTACAAGACTGCATTTGGAGTACAGTGCTCAGTTTTGGCCACTCTGCCATAGGAAAGGTTCCATTAAGATGGAAAGAGTGCAGAGCAGATTTATGAAGATGTTGCCAACACTCGACGGCCTGATCTATAGGTATAGGTTGGGTAAATTAGAACTTTATTCCTTGGAGCACAGGAGACTGAATGGTGATTTTTATAGAGATGTACAAAATTATAAGGGGTGATTTACAATAGGGTGAATGTGCATAGTAGTTTGCGCAGCGTAGGGGAATCAAGAATAGATGGCATAGGTTTAAGGTGAGAAGAGAAAGATTTAATACAAATCCGAGAGGCAATCTTTTGCAGACAGAGAGCAGTGGGTATTTGGAATGACGTACCAGAGGAAGTATATAAGACTGGTACAATAACAACATTTAGTGAATCATAGTCATACAGCATGGATACAGATGCTTCAGTCCAACTTGCCCAGGCCGACCAACATGCCACATTTACATAGTCCCACCTGCCCACACTTGGCCCACAAACCTCTAAACCTATCCTATCTATGTACCTGTCTAAATGTCTTAAACGTTGTGATAGTAAGTGCCTCACCACTATGTGTAAAAAGTTACCCCTCAGGTTCCTATTAAATCTTTCCTCCCTCACCTTAAACATATCTCCTCTGGTTCTCCATTCCCCCACTCTGTCTAAAAGTCTCTTAAATGTTATGATAGTACCTGCCTCAAGCGCCTCCTCTCACAGCTCATTTCATTTATCCACCACCCTTTGTGTCAAAAACGTTCCCCCTCAGGTTCCTATTAAATCTTTCCCCCTCACCGTATGTTTATGTTCTCTGGTTCTCGACTCCCATACTCTGGGCAAAAGATTCTGTGCATTTATTCGATCTAAACCTCTCATGATTTTGTACACATCCTCCTGCACTCCAAGGAATAAAGTCCTAGCCTCAGTGCCGGATTAATATAGTAGCAAAAGTAGCATTTGCTACGGGCCCCGCACTTTCGAGGGGCCTGCACTAAATGCTTGCAAGCTAAATGCTTGAAATCGGTATCCCACTGTGGTGCGCTGTGTTGCATGCGCCATTCCTCAACCGTCGCGGTTTGAATGTGGTGGTGGGGATGCATGGAACAATAGGCAGCTGGCTCATCACCGCCCAACTGCCCAGTCTCCAGCCCTCTTACTCCACGCACCTCTGGCCTCGCCCAAACACCTCACTCCTCCGGACCTCTCTGCTCGAATATTGGCCTTGTCGCCCCACAAATCCCGGCCCTCTCACTCCTCGCTCATCGGCTCTTTTCTCTCAAGTCCCCGGGCCACTTTCACCACCTCATCATCCCCCCACCCCATCTCTCCCATTCCTCCGGCCCTCCTTCTCCGTACTCCTCCGGCGCTCTCTCCCCACTCCTCTGGCACTTGCTCCCCTGAATCCTTCACTGCTCACTCTTCCGCATACCTCCCACCTGTTCTTTCCCTACCCCTCCGCCCCTCCCTCTCTTTGCTAGGGCCTTCTCTCTCTCTTCACTCCTGCAGTCTTCTCTCTCTCCCCACTCCTCCAGCTCTCTCCTTTTCCCTACTCCACTGGGCGTCTCTCTCCCCAATCTCCCTTCCCTCTCGCCTCCCAGACTTTCATCCCTCCAAATAGCTACTGTCCAGTCCTCTCTTCCGCCAATCTACCTCCCCCTTATTCCCAGTCTTCTGTCCCACTCTCCCTCCTCTTCTCCATCCCTCTCTCCCCCCTGCACATCTTCATTACACTTATACTCTCTCCGTTTCCTCTGAACTTTCCCCCACACCTCCCTCCATGTCTACCCTCCCCACCTCTGGCCTTTACTTTCCATTTCTATAGGCACATTCCCTCACACTTACGGCCTTTTCTCAGCCCCTACCCATCCGTACCTCTCTCTCTCTCTCTACTCTTCTGGCCCATACTCCCAAAATTCTGCGTCTCCCTCTCACCCATCCCAAAAGCTCGGGCCCTCTTTCTCACCAATCCCCCGGCCTTCTCTTCTCACTTCCCGGGCCCTGTCTCCTCCTCCACTCTTCTATCACCTCCTCTACCCACACCTTGCATGCCTCTCAGCATCCACTGCTCCAGCACTCCCTACCCCTACCACCCTCCACCACCCTCCCTCCCTACCCCGATCCATTCCTCTCACCCCTATACCTCCAGTCCCGCCTCTATTCACTCCTCCGGCCTTTCCTTTTCCACATTCCTCCGGCCCTCCGTATCTCTACTTCTCTGGCACCCTCGGCTCCCACTCCTCCGACCCTCTTCTCGCAATCCTCCGTCATTCTCCCCACGGTGGCGCACCGGTAGAGTTGCTGCCTTACAGTGCTTGCAGCACCAGAGACCCAGGTTCCATCCCAACCACGGGTGCTGTCTTTGCGGAGTTTGTACATTCTCCCTATGACCGCGAGGGTTTTCTCCGAGATCTTCGGTTACCTCCCACACTCCAAAGACGTTCAGGTTTGATGGTTAATTGGCTTGGTGTATGTGTAAAATTGTCCCTATTGTGTGCGGGGATCGCTGGTCGGTACAGATGGTGGGCCAAATGGCCTGTTTTCGCGCTGTATCTCTAAACTAAACCCCTCCATCACACATTCTTTGAGGGTCCAGTATTAGGCCCGCGGGCCGCTGTGGGCCCCGACACTGTCGACCTGGACAGTGTAGGCTAACATAGCTCGTGAACGTTAACTGAGTTCGGGGAGCGGGGCCGAGTGTGTTCGGGGAGCGGGGCCGGGTGTGTTCGGGGAGCGGGGCCGAGTGTGTTCGGGGAGCGGGGCCAAGTGTGTTCGGGGAGCGGGGCCGAGTGTGTTCGGGGAGAGGGGCCGAGTGTGTTCGGGGAGGGGGGCCGAGTGTGTTCGGGGAGGGGGGCCGAGTGTGTTCGGGGAGCGGGGCCGAGTGTGTTCGGGGAGCGGGGCCGGGTGTGTTCGGGGAGCGGGGCCGAGTGTGTTCGGGGAGCGGGGCCAAGTGTGTTCGGGGAGCGGGGCCGAGTGTGTTCGGGGAGAGGGGCCGAGTGTGTTCGGGGAGCGGGGCCGAGTGTGTTCACCGAACGGAGATTGCAACCCACCTCCCAACCCGGGCGGCCGTATTTGCTGGAGCGGGAGCATGTGGTCGCTGGCTGGGTGAGGTCATGTGGGGGGCAGACATATGCTACGAGCCCCACATTAGCTTAATCCGGCCCTGCCTAGCCTGCTCAACCTCTCCCTATCGCTCAGGCCATCGAGTTCTGGCAATATCGTCGTAAATCTCCTCTGCACCATTACCCATCACATAACATGGTGACCAAAATGGAACACAATTCTCTAAATACGGCATTCCCAAATGTCTTATGCAACTGTAACATGATCTCCCACCTTCTATACTTAATACTTTGATCGATGAAGGCCCATATGCCCAAAGCCTTTTTGACCACCCTATCCAGCTGTGATGCTACTTTCAAGGAACTTTATACCTGCATTCCTCGATCCCTCTGCTCTACACACTTCCCAGAGCCTTACCATTCACCATGCTCAGCACTCCTGCTGCAATTTTTGACAACCATCTTCACTATCTACAATACCACCTATTTTAGTGACATTTAAAAGACATTTGGACAGGTACATGGATAGGTACGGTTTAGTAGAATATGGGCCAAAGAGGCAAGCTTGGATGGTGCATCTTGGTTGGCATGAAGAAGTTGGACCAAAGAGCTTATTTCCATGCCATACAAATCTGATTATTTATTGATTAGCCTTACCCTTTTAAAGTCCTTACCTTTTTAAAGTCTCGTGCAACAACATGTATTTGGATTTCATATAGCCAATTTGGGTTCCTGCAATTTTTCTAGCAGAAAATAACTGAAAGGTATATCAGAAAGTTAGGTATTAGCAACAGTCAATAGGATTATATTTTTTAAAGCGAACTATATGAATACTTGCTAAATCAATTCAGTTTTGGTATAGAAATAAAATTATTAATACTTCCAACTGAGTCAACCTGTCACAGTATCAAAATCAAACTTTCTGTGTTACACCAGCAAAAATAAAGACCCCAGAAATCTGTATGTTTGCCATACTGGCAGTCACAGAGAGATTGTGTACGATAGCACCCTCCATCCCTAACCTTGATCATTTCTGGGGTCAGTGACATAGTACCTCACTTGAATCAGTTGAGAAGTGATCACATCACTGTGAGTGAATCTTGAAGAAACACCACAGCTCACAGAAAATTCTGCACTGGTTTCTCAAAATTATTTCCAGCAAGCCTTTGGTCAAAAGGAGTAAACTAACATTACAAAAAAAAATCAATCAATCAACCATCAGGTCATTTTAAACACATGAACAATTCTCCATTTTGATGTAGGAAGTAAAATCTTTCAGCGCAGAGACTTCCCACTTCCGCCCCCCCCTTGCTGCATCATGGTTTTGGAAGTGGACTGAGGGGCTATCCTTTAAAAAAAATAACTTTCTTTGTTAGCCTTCAGACATGGAGTCTCAGAGATCAAATTTCCTTGTTTGGCAAAATTATTGTATCTGTCCACTCCATTGTTAAGCATTTCCAATGGATATCTGGATGAGTAATGAAAAAACCCAAGCAGTATACTCAAGGAAATGTGAATCCATATAATGTAGA
The DNA here is from genome assembly GCF_053455715.1 of Rhinoraja longicauda. Classification (NCBI taxonomy): domain Eukaryota; kingdom Metazoa; phylum Chordata; class Chondrichthyes; order Rajiformes; family Arhynchobatidae; genus Rhinoraja; species Rhinoraja longicauda. The sequence continues at coordinate 14,535,491 of NC_135975.1, read as the reverse complement.
ATATTAGAGCTAATAAACATATTTTAAATAAACCACCATCTCCATTCCATATAAAATTGAAACGTTTGCATTTCCTAGTCATTCACTACTTAAGCTATTAACCTCATCAGAAATACAAATTACAGGTGTTCACAGATTTACAAAAGGGTTGTTTCAGTAAAATGTTTTGCTAAACAAAAATATGTAAATCTAAATGGGATGCTTCAATGTTTAAAACAAAAGGTCACAAAGTGCTGGAGTAGCTGGGCGGGTCAGGCAGCATCGCTTGAGAGCATGGAGAGGGGACGTTTCTGAAATTAGAAAATACACTTTTATTAAAAATCTAATCTAATTTAAAATAATAAGATAAATAACAAACCCTTTCAGTGCACTTATCAACTGCAAAAATCTCTTAATACTCAATTCCCCAACTGATGAAGGAATGCATACCATAGGCTTCTCCACTATTCTATCTGTACATGTTGTCAGTATCAGGGAGCTATGGACTTGGACTCTCTCTGTACATCAATGCTATTAAAGGTCTTGCCATTAACTGTATGCTTATCCTTTACATTTGACCACCCAAAGGGCAACATCTCATACATGCTCAGATTAAACTCCATCTGATATTTCTCCACCCATTTCTTTAGCAAATCTATATGCTGTTGTATATTTTGACAGGCCTCCTCGCAATCTGCAATTACAACAATTTTGGAGTCATTTGCAAACTTACTAACCAACCATCTACATTTAATGACTCTTAATAACCAACTTTAATAACATGCTCCACTTGATTTCCCTGATTTACTTCCATGTAACCCTCTCAATGTTCTATTTTTATTGTCAATAGCCTTTTACGCTCCATTGTTCCTTTTTCTTTATGATCAATGACACACATTCAGTTCGTTAGATGCTAAATCCCGAAAATATCTTTAAAGATTTTAGAACTTAACTTTTGTTACATTATGCCTTTTCGGAAAAGACCTTGGAAATATTTTTCTGACACAATGCTGTTTTATACCTGCAAGATTTTATTATCCTAAAACTCAAATCCAATGTTTTCCTCCAAATGTTATATAATTCTATCAAGAAATATTAATTCAAGAAGCTCGTCTATACAAAATCTGGCCATTTTTGAAATGTGCTGGAATGCATCCAGAGTGCCTCTTTGCCTTCTTATTTTCACTTTATCATGGAGCTAAAGGTTTTGAATTATATGTTTGTGAGGTATTAATTCTGGGATAATGCCAGTTCAATCATCTAATGGATATAAATTTAAATAGTTAGACCTCCTTGAGCTATTTTTAATCTCTGTGTACTTTTGAGTAAAGTACATGAAATATATGTAATTCCATAAATGGATTCAGAAGCACCGCTGAAACAATGACCAAATAACTATGAGTTATCCTTAAAGTACCTTAGTTTTTAAATAAGTACAAAAGGTTTGATTGGGAAAAATGAAATGTGGTGGGGAAATAGGTTTCAAGACTGTTCACAAAAAAAAATCAATCCCACAGTTGATCCTAGAGTGCAGTGACCACAGAGTGTTTGGTGAGTGAGGGGCTTTGGGGAAGATGGTGATTGATGAGTCTCAATTAGGTGGGTATTCTCCTCCTGTCCTTAATTCTTGCAGTGATTTTAGAGTGCAATTATTTAATATTAAAACCAAAGAAAAATTACTAGCGTAGTTGCTAGTGTTTAAAGCCTAGAAAGATCACTAGTTTTGTACGCCAAATTATAAGAAGTGGTGATCCATGAATATGGCAAGAAAAGTCAGAACCATGGTTATACTCCTGCGTAATCTCGGAAATCAGGGACACCTCGTATTCCTAGTAATCAGGTGAGGGGGAAGAATGTCCAGCTGCAGCTCCTAACAGATCATGCAGCACTGTTGCGGATGGATTCACTATGAAGTATCCACGATGATGAGAACCTAGTATGTAGCATATTTAGCAAGTTGATCACAGGCTGACCACAGGCAGAAAGACAATGGGTGACCACTAGAAAGAGCAGTAGGTGTAGACAGGTAGCACCAAGTCTCATATGATCATCACCCTCTCAAACAGGCATATCATTTTTGAAATAGGGTTGGAGTGTAAGAGATGGCCTCTCAGGGAATCCATCAACAGAGACGTTTCTTGTGGCACGAGCGGCTCTGCTGGGCAGCAGAGGAAAAAATGCCTAGGTGAGCTACAGTGGTAGCTGATTCTTTAGTAATGGGACCAGACAGGCTGTAAACAAGACTTCCAAAAGATACATTGCCACCCTGGTGCCAGGGACAGAATGGCTGCACAGCATTTTGAAACAGGAGGGTAATCAGTCAAGAAATACATGGTTTTAATAACCTAGGACGAAAGAGGGAGGAGATACTCCAATATGAATTTACCGAGTTAGGTTGGAGGTTAAAGAGTAGCACTTTCAAGATTGTGTCCTCTGGAATACTTCCAGTGCCACATATGAGAGACTATAGAAGTAGATGAATGTGCGACTACAGAGATGGTGCAGGAGGAAGATCTCTAAATATTTGGATTGTTGGCTCCACAAGAGAGCCCTGTACAAGCAGGACAGACTGCACCTGATCTAAGAGGAGAGAGGAGATGGGGCATGATAAGGCACACTGGAGGACTGGTAGGCTCATCTATATATATTTTAAGCAAAGAGCCTGACAGATAAAACTGATAAACTTTAAACATTGATCAGCATATGAGAATACAATATCATTTGCATCACGGAAATGAGGTTAAAGTCAAGACTTGCACCTCAATATTCTAGGATATAGAGGTGGCAGAAATTTGAATAGGGCACGTAAGAGGGGGCATGGCATTATTGAGCAGGGAGAACATCACTGCACTGCTTTGGGCTGTCCTGGAAGGCTTTTCAAATGAATCCATATGGGTAGAATTTAGAAATAAGAAAAGAAACATCACTTTGTTTGGGTTATAACTACAGGCCTCTCAACAGGAGATAGAGGAGCAGATATGTAGACAAAACACAAACAAAATGATGGTGTTACCATGGTATTGGTGAGTAAATTCCCCAATATTGACATGCTGATCATTGTACTTGTCTATACCAATTCTATTCATCCTTTTTGGACTGTAGCCTTTTATGACTTGATGATTCAAGTGGTTGTCTAGTTGTTTCTTAAATGTGGGAATATCATATCATATACATACAGCCGGAAACAGGCCTTTTCGGCCCACCAAGTCCGTGCCGCCCAGTGATCCACCTACCTACTTTCTCATGCAGTGTGTTCCAGATTTCAACTAGTCTCAGCGTGGGCAAAAAAGTTCTCCACAAATAATTCTTATACCTCTCTCGTATTTCCTACGCCTTCTTATTTTAGACACACCCTCCATGGGAAAAATAATCTTACTATCTTCCTGCCACATAATTTTATATAGCTCTATCAGATCATCCCTCAGCCTCCTCGCTCCTTGGAAAGCCAATCCAGCCTATCCACTCTCTTCCTATATCTGAAATGCTCCATCCTTGCAAAATCCTGGTGAATCTCAACTTGCCACTTGAGTTAGAACTGCAGATGTCATTCAGTTGCAGGTTAATGGAAATAACCTTATTTTAATTTCAACTGAATTAAAATAGTGATAAGTGGGATTGTTTTTGAACATTCTCATTATTTTAATAAACATTTTAATATTATGAACAAATTCAGGTAATATTACATTATTGTACTTGTAAGAAAAAAAAAGTACTTGTAAGAAGAAAAAAAAAATTTCAACCTAGAAAATTTGCACCATTTGGCTTCTCTCTGTTAAATGTTCCAAGTGCTGGAGTTTGTGTTTTGAAATCCTTCAGTATATCACGTTGGGGAGGCGGCATGGGAGATTTTGTTCCTTAAATCAACATTACAATTGAACACGTACAAACCACACATCGTAATAAGTGTTAATGTCAAAATAATGTTTGAATCCCTAAAAGTTGACTGTTTCTCATATATTTTCATATTATTAAACTTTCCAGATGTGGTTTAATATATTTATTACAGAATGGTAGTTAACCCATTATTTTATGCTAAAATTGTACATTAGGGCATCTATTTCTTCAACATAGTTCTCTGGAACACAAATTGTGCATTTGGGCACCAGCTGATTGAAAACAATCTTACTAAAAAGTGAAGAACGATAACAACCATTTCAAAATCCCTATAAAATTTCAAATGAATTACCTGCTTGCAACCATCATTGGGTCCACCAGGGACAACTAGATCTTTACAGTGGAGCACTAGACTGGGACTCGACAAATGAAGTCTCAAACTTACCAGAACCTTAGCTTTGCTCGTGTAAATCAATGTTTTTCCATTGCAGGACTCGTGAGTCAGTGGTGGATCTGGACACGTTAAATGCAGCAGACAGCTGTCAATGCAGCCTACAACTTTAAATGCAGCCATGATGGCGGGAATGTCATATGTTGAAAGACTGGAGCGACTAGGCTTGTATACACTGGAATTTAGAAGGATGAGAGGGGATCTTATTGAAAAATAGAACATTATTAAGGGATAGACAATATAGACAATAGGTACAGGAGTAGACCATTCGGCCCTTCGAGCCAGCACCGCCATTCACTGTGATCATGGCTGATCACAGGGATTGGACACACTAGAGGCAAGAAACATGTTCCCAATGTTGGGGGAGTCCAGAACCAGGGGCCACAGTTTAAGAATAAGTGGTAGGCCATTTAGAACAGAGATAAGGAAAACCTTTTTCACTCAGAGAGTTGTAAATCTGTGGAATTCTCTGTCTTAGAAGGCAGTGGAGGCCAAGTCTCTGGATGCTTTCAAGAGAGAGTTAGATAGAGTTCTTAATGATAGTCAAGTCAAGTCAAGTCAATTTATTTGTATAGCACATTTAAAAACAACCCACGTTGACCAAAGTGCTGTACATCTGACCAGGAAAAAAAAGAAACATACAGTGGCAGGCAGCCAAACACAACGGCGCGGCCATCTTGAACAAAATGTTAATTCAATCACCCACAGTCCAACAATAAAAGCACTAAACAGGCACCCAAAATTACCCAACCCCAAAAACCCCCCAAAACACAGTCCAACAATAAAAGCATTAAATAGGCATTCAAATCACACACCCCAAAACCCCCAAAAACACAGTCCAACAATAAAAGCATCAAACAGGCACTCAAACCACCCAACCCCAAAAACACACAAAAAAGAAACATCCATCAAAGAAACATCCATCACAGTGAGTCTCCTCCAGTCCTCTCTCTCCTCACTGTGATGGAAGGCCACAATGTCTTTCCCTTCTCCTGCTGTCCTCGCCCGCAGTCAGGTTGTTGTGGTTGCAGGCCGCACCGGACGGTCCACAGCGGGCCAAGCCCAAGGCGCGTCGCGTCGCAGCCGCTCCCGCAGCCTCCGAAGACGGCCGGCTCCGCTGATGAAAAGTCCGATCCGGGGCGGGCGAACACGCTGTCGCTGCCGCTGTTGTTGCACGTCGGGGCGGTCGTGGCTCCCGACATTGAAGCCCCCGCCCAGCAGAGAAATATCCCGCGGCCATCCTAGGCCGCGCCGGACGGTGAAATGTCCGCGACCCAAGCCCCGCGATCCGGGGTGGGCGAACACGCTGCCGCTGCCGGAGCTCCCGATGTCGGCATCCACGCGGCCCGAACCTAAGGCGAGTCGCAGCCGCTCCCGCAGCCTCCGAAGACGGCCGGCTCCGGTGGTGGTAAGTCCGTTCCGCGGGCTCTGCAAACCAGAGCCCTGGAGGCCGACAGCTCCAGGAGTTGGGCCGATGGTAGGCCGCAGCAGGAACGGAGACACGGCCCAGAAAACAAAGGTCGGGTCTCCGTTCTGAAGGGACACACTAATTTACAGTGTTAGTTTCCCCCTCCCCCCCACATACACACATAGTACATAAACACAAAAACACCACATCACAACTACAATTAAGACAACAAAAAACAACAAAAACACAAAGACAAATGGACCGCAGGTGAGCGGCAGCTGCTAGGGCAGTGCCGCCATTTTGATGAGTCAGGGGGTATGGGGAGAGGGCAGGAACGGGGTACTGATTTTGAATGATCAGCCATGATCACATTGAATGGTGGTGCTGGCTCGAAGGGCCGAATGGCCTACTCCTGCACCTATTGTCTATTGTAACAACTAGCCAAAGAGTGGCTGAGAATGGGGTCAGATGTGTGAATGGATCGTCACGAGGAATGGGGCAGGGATACATCGAAACATAGAAAAATAGGTGCAGGAGTAGGCCATTCGGCCATTAGAGCCTGTACCGCCATTCATTATGATCATGGCTGATCATCTAAAATTAGTACCCCGTTTCTGATTTTTCACCATATCCCTTTATTCCTTTAGCCTTAAGAACTAAATTTAACTCTTTCTTGAACATTCAGGAGCATGGAGCCAAAACACAGCTGAAATCAAAAACTGGAAACCAAAGCATAGCCAGCCCGATGTGCCCAGAACAGAAGACGGTGCAAGTGATGTATTTATCCACTTAATCATTAAAATCTTCTGCTGCACCTTGAAATAGATTAATCAAGTAATACATATCTTCCAGGCAATATTATCATATATTTACAATACCCAATCCAACCCGTTAAATATGACGATACAAAATATAAATAACAATATAGCTTTATTAATCCAACAGCCTCTTTAAAATGTTAAGCTTGGAATCTCTGCAAAAATTGTTGTTTAACTTGTGTCAAGTTGATGTGATTTGTCATGGGATTTATCCATTAGCGACATGTTTTCTTTCAGTTTGCAAAGGCTCAGTTTCCTTAGGAATTTATACTTCAGCTATAAGTTAAATACGCAATATAGTTGATAAGAATATCACAATTGATTTTATTGTGCTGAACAATAATACATGTCCATGGGCTGATTTTTTATATGCAGGACTATGTGGATTTGGGTATGGGTGTAGATTAAACTATTGAAATTGTGAGCATGTTGGGGATACTGTCTTAAACCTCAAACTTCCACATTTTATTCCAGCACATTAGGTTACGTGCTCGCAACCCTCGTGGCAGTTGTCAACAATTGTATTTCAATTGCTCAATTAGAATTCAACAAACATTTATGCTTAAAATAAAGTCTATAGGTCCTGAGCTTCCCGAATCTTGGCTGTTCAGGCAAATTGTGGACTCATGAGCATAAAGTGGATTGTATTTCAAGGAAATATGCCAATAAATATTGACTTCTCAAAAGTGCTTGGTTAGCAACATGTGAAGAGGAGTTTGTTCCCCCTTGAGGTTTCATTCTGCACTGGAATTTTGCTCTATTACGCGTCAGGATGGACCCCTCAACTGAGCCTCAGACAAGGTCCTCCGCACCTGTGTTATCCTTGCTGCATATCGCTCATTCCCAGTGTCTCAGACTTGCAGATCAAACATCTAAACCATGCTCTAATAAGCATGGTTAAGAGATGTACCTGCAGACCAGAAAAGTAGTAATTGCAAACAGCAGAAAGCGGAACAACAAGGGGTAAGCTCCAAGGAAGCGTGTCGGATCAAACTGGATCCTGTATGCAAATCTTCATTTTTAAAAACGCATTTGAATACTAGTATCTCAGGAGGTCATGTCAAATGGTGGTGGACATGTCAAGACTCCTAAAATATCTTCTGCTTCTTGGACTTAGATGCCATTCATTACAAATAGCTGTTTAAAAACACCATTACTTCTGTTACTGCTGTAAATAAAATATATACACGAGTTCACCCTACTGTGAATGTCATAGCCATCATCCGCCATGCTACTATCTATAAACTAAAACTCTCGTTTGTTTGTTCCTGAACTACAGCCAAACGGTACACGATAGCGCGACAATTTTAGGCCCACCTTACTCACCGTCGTCCCTTTGGTGCTAATGGAAGAAGTTTCATTGAGATTGGTGTTATATTCTTAAAGTCATTCACAGTTTATAAAAAACCATGCATGCGCAGTCGGGGCCAGTTGAACCGATACATACGTAAGATGGCCGCCGGATCCGCGCCTATACTTACGTAAGATGGCCGTCGGATCCACCCCTATACTTACTTAAGACGACCGCTGGGGAACTACAGCCAAAATGGTGGGGGGGGGGGGGGGGAGGAGAGGAAGAGGGGGGAGAGGGAGAGAGAGAGAGGAGGGAGGGAGGGAGGGAGGCAGGGAGGGAGGGAGGAAGGGAGGAAAATTGGGGGAGTGGGGGAGGAGAGGGGCGGGGAGAGTGAGGGAGGGGAGAGGAGGGATGGGGGAGTGGGGGAGGAGGGTGCTGCACCAATGCAGGAGAGGCAACCCTAGGGGGGGGAGAGGGGGAGGGGTGAGGGGAGAGGGAGAGGGAATAGGGAGAGGGGAGTGGGGAGAGGGAGGGAGAGGGATAGGTGAGGGAGGGGGAGGGAGGGAGGGAGGAAGTGGGAACGGGGAGGGGGGCGGAGGGAAGGGAGGGTGAGGAGTGCAGGGGAAAGGGGGGCAAAGGGGAGGGAGGGGGACAGAGGGAGGGGAGGTAGAGGGGAGGGAGGGAGGTGGGGGAGGAGGGGGGAAAGGGGAGAAAGGGGGCAAGTTCCCCCAAAAAACTGATCACACTGCGAGACATAGCGAACGGCGGGTTTTGCCTACTAAAATGGCTCCTTTGCATACTACACCAGTATAGGCGATTTCAACGGAGTGGTCCATCTTGTTCCTCTAGTATCTTTGGTTTTGGCCCAATGGGTCCACTTGGTCTAGTAATATATATATATATATATATATATATATATATATATAAAAAAAGGAATGCACATGGGTGCTTGGTTGAATTCTGAGTGCAATAAATTGCAATTTAAACTATAAATTTGATCTGTGATGTTTATTTTGAAGTGATTTTCATATTGTACTTTCGCCAAGCCATCACTGTGATGTTTGGAGATGGAGGGAGATAAGATTATGGTAAGGAATCATGAATCACTGTTACTGGCGTTGCACTTGGACTATACTACAGCCCAAGCAAAAAGAGGTAATCACATTGCCTCTTCCATCTCTGTTTCTTCTCCTGCTGCTTGCCTATTGCTGGTGGTAAGTGCTGTTCTCTCATGTTGTGCAGAATTTAGTTTAGTTTATCATTGTCATGTGTACTGAGATACAGTGAAAAACTTTATTTTGTATGCTTTCATAACATGCATATCTGTGTACAATCATACCCAAATAATGAGTGGAACAATAGCAGGTCCTCTTCTGGGAACCACAGACTCCAGCACCATCTTGCATTTAGCAAGTCTCAAGTGTCTGAAAATATGATCTTGGTCTCAGGAGATATGCACTTCCTACTTACTCACTTTGGTAACTTTAAGGCCCAGTAGTCTGGCAACACCCAACATGATGCTGATGTTGCCTATCATGGCAGCCGTTGATCTGTGCAGTTGCTGTGGGCTGCTCACTGCCATGGGCTGCTTACTGCTCACATGTAAGCACTCCAGTGGCCGCCTTGTCCTCCCTCCTGCGCCATTTGAGCTGTTACACCCTGCAACCGCCCCTCCATATCAGTGCACCGGAATCGTCATGTCCTACGTGTATATATCTTCCAGAACCTGATAGCAAAACTTTAGGCAGCTCTCCGATGGGTGCTGGAGGTGAGCTCACAGACCATTCACAGCCATCAACCTTTCCCTTCCATCACCAGCATTTTACGGATCCTTAGTTCCTGGCATGCTGCAGACCCTGTGATTGTTCATACCTGCTCTATGGAGCTCTGTAGGGCTGCTATTATCTATGGAGCAGCAAGATTGTTTCAGCATGCCAATGGTGCATTGCATCAAATTTTGAGTTGCAGCATGATTTTCTCTGTGTAGATGCATGTATGGAATCTACATTGGAATCAGTAGTTTGATCTCAGGGGATTGTCCTTTCAGTAAAGACACGTGGAACTGCAGGTGCTGGTTTACAAAAGCACAAAATGCTTGAGTAATTCTAGAGGGTATAGATAGGTGACGCTTCGGATCCTGAAGGTCCTGATCCGAAATATCACCTTTCTGTTTTTGCCTTTCAATGATCTGTTGTCTAGTAGTCACTGTTTGATCTTCTTGGGTGGCAGCCAGTACTGCCTTTCTAAAGAGAAGGCATCACAACTGCAATTCAGATGCCATGCACTGACCTTTATGCTTTGCTGCCTACGATCTCACACCAGTTGGATGTTGAGAATGTAGAATCCCTTTTGATTCTTGTTAAAGGATAGAATGCAATGCTTGCAAAACTATGTGGGTGCAGTTAAACGTTATTCTGAAACAGTGGAAATCAGACAACGCAGCAAAGCTGCATTCTTTTGTCTAGTTCTGGACTGACAAGAGAAAATTAAATGCAGTTTATTCCTTTTAAACATAAAGTGTCAATGTCCTCTTTAATTCCAAAGTGTATGGAAAATTAAGATAATGTATATTTCACCAGTTCTAGCCTGGAAGTTAGACACCAAAGTGCATTTGTGTTCATTGAGAAACACAAAGCATTTAGGTGGATGTTCAACTGAATCCCACCTAAATGTTTTTTTAATTCTCCTTCTTCCAATTTTTATACTTTTCAGGATTCACTAGACAAGCTGACTACTGAGATGCAAGTAGAATGGTTCTTTGAACAGCTTGGTTAGATATGCTTCATGGTGACAACAATTCTCTCCCACCTCCTCCCACTTCTGCTTTCTCCAGTCCTGATCCATCCTCGGCTCATGCTCAAACTTGCTCTGATTGAAAGAAAATAGCTAGGAACAAATGGTTTCAACAATAAAACAGTCCCCGCCTCTTACTATTCTAATCCTTTTAAACCTTTGCAATCTGAAATAACTATAAAATAACTTTTAAAGTTTTTGAAATGTAATACATGCGAGAAGAAATCAACTAGATGCTAACTTGTAAGAAATGTATTGCTCTCTTTAATGTGACAACAATGTGAGCTCATTTCAAATGCGCAAGGTTTAAAAAAAGGGGCATGGAAGTGTGAGAAAGGGGTAAAAAGGGATAATTGATTTAGACTAAGGATCCTGAGAAATAGCTGACTCGACAATACGACCGTGAGAAATAACTGACCAGACAGTGCTCGGCTAGAGAAAAAAACCGCAAGAACAAATGGTGACAGTCCAAGGACAAGTGTTAGAAGATAATCAGAGAACTGGGAGGAAGGCCAAAATAATCAGAGAGCTAGGAGAGAGGGAGGGCATGAACTACTCTGTACTGCGCTTGCCTAATGAAATAAATGAATATTACTGTATGATGTGGAAGGCAGCAGGGGCGGTGACGGTAGATTGTGCACCTCAGTGCTCCGATTGGAAGGAGCCCGAAGGGGAGGAATTAAAGGTGTAACAATTGTAAAATGAAGTGAATAAAAAGAAGGGATTTTCCCGACCTCGGTGTGTCTCGACAGGGGAGACACCCAACTCTGCAGACTTGCAAATAAACTATACTTGTTTCTCTAGATTGTCTCGAGCATCGTGATTGTAAGCACTCACATTTGCATCTCACAGCTTGGGGGCTCGTCCGGGATCGCCACTCCGGCCGGCTGACGGGAGTATACGGAAGAAGGGACGGTGCACCCCGCTGAGTTCAGCGGTCTCAGACTCCTTGCTTGCCGTCAGCGGTTTGAGCGAGTGATACCTGGACCAGAGACTCGAGAAACAAGTGGGAGGAGCAGGAAATCGCGAGGAGCTAAATCGAGTGATTCTTGTGCACAGGACCCGGGTAAGAAAACTGACTATTAAGTACTACTCGGGCGATTACAGCTAAGATCGGAGGGGAATTCCGATCGGGAGGATAAAAGATCGGAGGGGAATTCCGATCGGGAGGATAAAAGATCGGAGGGGAATTCCGATCGGGAGAATGGGCAGTGAAAACGGAAAGCCCAAAAGGGAGGGGAAGGGCGGTAAGCCCAACCCCCGCATGCCGCCTGATAGTCCGTTGGGGCGAATGCTGCGCCATTGGGGGCAGGGAAAAACCCAGGGATTGGAGAAGACAAAAATGATTCAACTCTGTTATTTTGAGTGGCAGAAATACCCGATCAAAGGGAGTTCAGTCTGGTGGCCACGACTGGGCTCCAATGAGGATTGGGTACGGCAGGCATTAAATGTGTTTGTTAATTCAAAAGCTTCCCCTAATCTGGAGGAAAGTTGTTATGCTTGTAAGGGGAAAGCGAAGAATAAATCCTGAAAGAATCACAGGCTTGCCGATGCCTCGGAATAAATATTAAAGGAATATAGTAGAACTATAGAAGATAGAAATAGCGTAATAGGTAGCATAGTGACTATAGAGACGGAACGGAGTGAGAACAAGGACTGCATTTAAACTGACTGACCAAGTGCACTAACATAACATAAGACGAATACAATGAATAAAATAACTGCAGTTGAACTACTAAGTAGGAAGTTCCCCGTATCCAAAGAGGATATTTAAAAAAACACTCTTGAGAAATGGGGGGAAAAAAAGGACGAAAAAAATTGGTTACGAAATGGCCCATGGCAAAACTGTGAGAATGAAGCAGAATTAGAAAGTGATGGGGAAAGAACAAGGGAGTGTAGAAGGGAAATAGAGGCATCCATAAAGCGCTTAGAGATAGAGATAAGGGAGATGGAAAAAGATATCGAAAGAAAAAGAAAGGAAAGCCAGGGGTACGCCCAGAGAAGAACGAGGTGGGAAAGTATACAGATAGAACCGCAACAGGAGATGGTGAACGAGAGACAGGAGCTGAGGGGGAGAATGATGCCATTACTTTTGAAAAAGGCAGGACAAACCCAGTATATTCCTTGGGCGACCCGAGACCTAGAGGGGCTGAGAAACGCCTTGCCCAACATATGTTTGTAAATGCGGAAAATGGGATAGCCTTCGGGGTATTGACTCAAAGGAGGGGGGGAAACCGGCAGCCCGTGGCATTTTTATCAAAAATATTGGACCCAGTGTCACGAGGATGGCCTGTCTGTATACAGGCAGTGGCAGCCACAGCGGTCCTAGTAGAGGAGAGCAGGAAATTGACCTTCGGGGGGGGTTTTGGTGGTCTCCACCCCACATACGGTGAGAACAATATTGGCTCAGAAATCCAACAGATGGTTAACGGACTCTAGAATTTTAAAATATGACGCTATCCTGATGGAAAAGGACGATTTGACCATGATTACAGACAAAAATTTAAACCCATCTCAGTTTCTGTACCTGCCCGAAGAAAGAGAAAACAAGACAGGGAGGCCAGAACACTGCTGTAGTGATATAATAGATTTACAGACAAAAAGTAGAGAAGACTTGGAAGAACAACCTCTGGCTGAGGGTAGCCGGTGGTTTATAGAAGGGTCCTCCAGATGTATAGATGGAAAAAGACATAGTGGATACGGTATAGTGAATGGGGAAACTATGGAGGAAATTGAAAGCGGCAGGCTGCCTGGTGGTTGGTCAGCCCAATCTTGTGAATTATACGCATTAATGAGAGCTTTGGAACTATTGGAGGGAAAGGAAGGAACAGTGTATACCGACTCAAAATACGCCTTCGGGGTAGTACACACCTTTGGGAAGATCTGGAAAGAGCGAGGAATGATAACAGCTCGGGGGGAAAGAATTAGCGCATGAGCAATTGATAGGACACACTGGAGGCCTTGCAGAAACCAGAACGGGTAGCCATAGCACATGTGTCAGGGCATCAGAAGGGTAACACCCTGGAAGCCCGAGGAAATAGGGCAGCGGATGAGGTGGCAAAGAGAGCAGCCACAGATCAGACGGTAGAAATGATGTCACTGATACCTTTAAGGGAACCCGAGGAAAAGATACCTATCTTTGGTGAAAAAGAGCAGGAAAACATGAGAGAAATGGGAGCCCGGCGTACCCCAAATGGGAAATGGTGGACACCGGATGGAAAGCAGCTATTGAACAAAGAAATTATAAGGGAGTTATTAGGGAGGCTGCACGGGCAAAGCCATTGGGGAACCCAAGCCCTCTGTGATACCCTCCTCAGGACCTACGCTTGCCGTGGGATGTATACCATGGCCAAACAAGTCATAGGGGGTTGTGTAATATGTCAGCGAATCAACAAAAAAATCATGAGAGCAGTCCCAGGAGGAGGACAACCATTTGCAATAAGGCCCTTCCAAAGAATACAGATAGACTTCACCGAGTTGCCCCGGATACAGAGATGGAAATACCTGTTAGTGGTAGTAGACCATTTCACTAGATGGGTAGAAGCATTCCCTACAGTAACTGCCACCTCACAGTCGGTAGCCAGGGTATTATTGGAGCAAATTATACCCAGATATGGGATTGTGGAAACAATAGACTCGGATAGAGGGATCCATTTTGCCTCCAAAACACATCAAATGATATGTGAAGCATTAGGAATTGAATGGAAATTGCGGCATCCCCAGAGTTCCGGAAAGGTGGAAAGAATGAATGGCACCTTGAAGACCCAAATCACCAAGTTAATAGAGGAAACTAGACTCCCCTGGACTAAGTGCCTTCCGATAGCCTTGTTAAAAATCCGAACGGCACCTCGGAAAGACATAGGGGTATCACCATATGAGATATTATTCGGGCTCCCGTACTTAGGAAAGATAGAAGGGGTCCCAACAATACCAGGGAGCGACATGTTCCTAAGGAACTATTTACTGGCAGTATCCCAATCTCTTGCAGAACTAAAAACTAAAGGATTACTGGCCCAGAGCCCGCCACTGGATTTTCCGATTCACTCAGTCAAGGCTGGAGACTGGGTACTAATAAAAACGTGGAAGGAAGAAAAGTTGCAACCTAGGTGGACTGGACCCCACCTTGTGTTATTAACCACCGAGACAGCAGTACGAACAAAAGAAAAAGGGTGGACACACGCAAGTCGATTTAAGGGTCCCGTGGAAGCCCCACCAGACAATATCAGCCCGTGGATGGTACGTGGAGGAAAGGAGCCATTGACTTTGGTATTCACCAAAACCCCGCACGGAAAATGAAGACTTCGTGCTGGTGGATCGGGTGCTGGGTGGTTACCCAGCTTGTGAGTAATGTAGCATGTATAAAAATCACTATACCACAGAATAGAAGGGCCACCACCATCCCATTTGATGTATGTAAAGGAAAATCATGGTGTGGTTATAGAATGTATGTATGCACCCATCCCTGTAAAAATTGGCGCGAGGTATTCACTTCATCCAGAGAAGGGTGGCAAAAGTCCACCTATCAAACTGATAGGTGGAGAGTATATCAAAACCCAAACAAGGGATTGCCAGGACGTGTATATGTAAGCATACAGAGGGTTCAAATAAAGGAAAGTGGTAGGTATTGGATATGTGCAGATAGAACAGGGAAGGACGCATGCCTGAGGTTTGAAATAGAGGTAGAACGGGACGGATATATATAGTAAAATATGAGGATAAGGGGGAAATGTTCCAGATAGATGTCAGTCAGAGTAGGGATCCCTGGGCAACCCCAGCACCACCGGTAGTCAGCAATGTCACCACGGTATATGAGCCTAAGGATTTGAAGATAATGATAGTAACAGGAGAGATAGAATAAATGCAATTGTATGGGGAGGGAATACCAACAGGGGAAAAGGGAACCAACACCTGGCTTACCTGGATGATGTACACGGCCAGAAGTATGTAACAAACCAATTGCTACGCCTGCGCCGGAGCTAAGCCTCAGCTGGTCCCAGTACCATTTCCCCTGAATTGGAGTAGGACACCTGGGGCTATGTCATGTATACTGTAACTATTCACGAATCCCATACTACCAAAGAATGAGACCTGCCAGAGCTACCATTACTTATTCCCGGCTAGCAACAACAACACGAAGGGCCAAAGGAAAGACCCTCGACCTCCCCCATTCACCATTCCCCTCGGGGAGGAGGGATTTGAGTGCTTTACAAGATATAACCCAGATGGACAGGAAATGGGGGAGGTGCTAAACTGCAATCAGACGTATAACATAACAGCTGAGGAACAGGGGTCACTGTTCAGTAGCTCCTGGCTGATAAAGCAGATAGTCAGTAGAGCCGATGTCTGGTGGTGGTGCGGAGAGGATACCCTGTGGCCCCAGCTACCAGGGTCATGGACGGGAACCTGTACCCTTACACAACTGATGATGCCCTTCACCATAGCAGTAGAGCGTGCGGTCAAAATCAATGAAGGAGGCCGACGACAAAGGAGAGAGGTGAGAGGATCATTCGACACACACATCTATATAGATGCAATAGGGGTGCCAAGAGGGGTACCCGATGAATTCAAAGCCAGAAACCAGATAGCTGCTGGCTTTGAGTCCATACTCTTCTGGTGGTCCACAATTAATAAAAATGTGGATTGGATCAACTACCTATACTACAATCAACAACGCTTTATAAATTACACTCGAGATGCGGTTGAAGGATTAGCGGAACAACTGACAGCTACCAGCCTAATGGCCTGGCAAAATTGCATGGCCTTGGACATGCTACTGGCTGAAAAAGGGGGGGTGTGCGTAATGTTTGGGGAACAATGTTGCACCTTCATCCCCAACAACACTGCTCCTGATGGGTCCGTGTCAAGGGCCCTAGCGAGTCTCACCTCCCTGTCTATCGAATTGGCCGAGAACTCAGGAGTAGACATCTCCTGGACCAAGTTTCTAGACTCCTGGTTTGGGAAATGGAAGCACATCTTTACATCAGCCCTAACATCAGTGATAGTTATGATGGGGTTGCTGTGTCTATTCGGATGATGCATCATTCCCTGCATAAGGGGGTTGTCTCAGCGATTGATAGAGGCAGCTCTGACAAAGAACGACATCGCCATGATGGCCTTTAGAGCACAGCATGACCAGCAGGAGGAATATAGAGAGGCAAAGGCTCTGCTGCTAGCACTAGAAAAGGAGGAAATAGTATAAATCAAAGTAGCGTGGCATAAGAAAAAGGGTGGATTGTGAGAAAGAGGTAAAAAGGGATAATTGATTTAGACTAAGGATCCTGAGAAATGGCTGACTCGACAATACGACCCTGAGAAATAACTGACCAGACAGTGCTCGGCTAGAGAAAAAAACCGCAAGAACAAATGGTGACAGTCCAAGGACAAGTGTTAGAAGATAATCAGAGAACTGGGAGGAAGGCCAAAATAATCAAAGAGCTAGGAGAGAGGGAGTGCATGAACTACTCTGTACTGCGCTTGCCTAATGAAATAAATGAATATTACTGTATGATGTGGAAGGCAACAGGGGCGGTGACGGTAGATTGTGCACCTCAGTGCTCCGATTGGAAGGAGCCCGAAGGGGAGGAATTAAAGGTGTAACAATTGTAAAATGAAGTGAATAAAAAGAAGGGATTTTCCCGACCTCGGTGTGACAGGGGAGACACCCAACTCTGCAGACTTGCAAATAAACTATACTTGTTTCTCTAGATTGTCTCGAGCATCGTGATTGTGAGCACTCACATTTGCATCTCACAGAAGGGAGCAAGGGGAATATGATCCGCATCATGCTTCCAAAAGGCATTCATTGAGTGAATACTGACATCCCCACCAGTACTTTCCCCCACAAGTATATGCAATCAGACCATCCCCTGGTTAAGAATGCCAACTTAGGCATACCCCTACCTATGAATGAGCTCTTATATTATTATTAAGTTCAAAAGTCCAATGTATCTACATACTTTTATTCCTACAAACGTTAGAACTACTTTCCTCTCTCTCTCTCCATTTTTGTTAACTATTCTTTCTTAGGCCTTTGATGCCATAACTGATAATACAGTGGAGGTTTGGTTACCATATCGAGTGATTTTTGTGTATCTTCCATTTTATGGACCACATTGAATTATGGACGTCTGTTCATTACCCAGGGCTGCAAATTTTATCTGTTTGGGGCTAAGGGCAATCAAAGTACCCAAAAAAACTATGTGCTACCAATCTGAATTTCACTGCTGTGTTACCAACCGTATCTTTTATCAATATCATATCATCATATCATATATATACAGCCGGAAACAGGCCTTTTCGGCCCACCAAGTCCGTGCCGCCCAGCGATCCCCGTACATTAACACTATCCTACACCCACTAGGGACGATTTTTACATTTACCCAGCCAATTAACCTACATACCTGTACGTCTTTGGAGTGTGGGAGGAAACCGAAGATCTCGGAGAAAACCCATGCCACGGGGAGAACGTACAAACTCCTTACAGTGCAGCACCCGTAGTCAGGATCGAACCTGAGTCTCCGGCGCTGCATTCGCTGTAAAGCAGCAACTCTACCGCTGCGCTACCGTGTCGCCCAACTTAAGGCATAAAAAAAAGCATTCCAGAAAATACAAAATTTATGGTTTATTGTATGCAGTTGAGATACTGCGTAGTTTCCAGTTTCTGGAAGCAATTGACTTAGTGCATCATTTCCGGTTTCTGGAGGCAGTCTTAGTGATTGTCAGTATCACATGCTCATCTATATTACATCATAAATGATCCCTGCCCACATCTCTCAACAGTATTAATATCCATGGCAGTAGCTGTTAGTAACAGCTTGTGCAACACGGCATTATTTTTAAGAGTGTAAAGCATTAAAATATATAATAGTACATCAGCATTTTGAAGAAATAATGAGGGCTGCTGCTGCATTCTTTCTCGTGAATATTGGATTAACACTCTGTGTGGACATTCCTGCTGAATATAACAGAACTACCAGATTCAAGAATCCACCAGAAAACAATGCAGGCTGTTCCATCAAGCTGAAGCCCACAGACTGTGATGAAAATGAATTATGCGGTTATCAGATAAACATTCCACCATTAACCCTGAAGCTTCCTAAGGAGACAAAACTACTTGAAAAGACTGTCAAAATTGTTAAAAGTTTAACAGCAACAGTAAATATGATGAAGCAAAGGTGGCTGAAAGAACATCGGAAAAAGCGTGCCAATCATGATCACCCTATTGCAAATAAAAAATTTGGAAAAGAAAATAACAAGATAACAGCATTGGAGGAGAAAGTAAAAGTACTGACAGTTTCATTACAGACTGCCAGAAACCAGATCGATTTGCTCGAGAGACGTTTGGAAGAGTTGAAAATGGACACTGTTTGGCATTACGTTACTGATGAGTTTACAAGTATTAACGACACTGTGAATACTTTGAACAATAAGTGTTACACGGCATGTGGACTTATAGGCCGACCTACAGGTATGTTAATCAGTGTGTGAAGTATAGACTTAAAAATAACACAACTTTATCCAATTAAAGCAGGAATGATTTCCTCCTAATTCTGCTCACATATAGCCAAAACTAGTATTCATGATTATTCAAGCTTTTACAACACTGTTTTCCAAATAGCAGTTAATTAAAAAAATTTGGATTATACTTCAGTATTTAACATAGCTTTAAATTTACAGTATATATGCATAGCTTAATTCAATTGTGTTAATGCAGCATTACACAGCACAATACTCTGAATTAAGAAGCTCACTCATGTTATAAACTGAAAAACTTGTTACAATAAAAAGTCAGTGGTAAAACCTCAACTGCAAATTCACATTTGATTAAAATCCCAGTAAGGATGCAATTTGCTTAAAAAAAAACACAATTCACCTCATTTTATTTTTACTGAACAATTATTATATTGTTGGCCGATAATTAAAATGGCATAGATTCCAATCCTTGATCCTTTTAAGTGTTCAAATAAAGTTTGGCCAGATGTTTTTCAGAACAACTTGAAAAGCATTGCCAAATTAGTCATATCATTTGGAGCAGCCAGTTCTATTGTCAACAATTTGTGAAAGGGTAACATTAACAAATGTTATCCATTTGCTTCAAAGATGCTGCCTGACCAACTGAGTTACTCCAGAATTTTGTGTCATAACATTAACAAACTGCCTTGCTATTTTTTAGCAAAGCAACATGCAAGAAATATGTAGATTCATGTAACCTCTTTAGTTATCAGAACCAAAAAATTAAAATAATTTGTTAAATTAATTGCAGACCTCATGGATTTGCATTTCCATAAGTTACATTTGAACTCACCATCAGGCTAATTCGAGTCAAGCCAATTATTCAAATACAAGTATCGTTCAAGTCAAGCCAATCATTACAATTAAGATTGGGAGAGTTCCTTAGTACAGGTGTTTGCAATCATTTCCCTTCTAAGCAAACTTCTATGTTATAAAATGTTCCAATTCACAAACTGAGCTGATTCCATCTACTGCCCAGATATGTTCACTACAGTCCCTGTACCATAGGTCAGATGCAGTGAATTGAGTGAGCTGAATGGCTCATATTCATGAAACACCAGATAAGGTGTGAAAAGTACTGGCTTTTTTAGAGATACAGCGGGCCCACTGAGTCCTTGCCGACCAGCGGTCCCCGCACATTACCACTATCCTATGGACACTAGGGACCATTTACATTTATACCAAGCCAATTAACCTACAAACCTGTAGGTATTTGGAGTGTGTGAGGAAGCCGAAGATCTCGGAGAAAGCCCACGTGGTCACGGGGAGAACGTACAAAGTCCGTGCAGACAGTATCCGTAGTCAGGATTGAACTCAGGTCTCTGGCATAGTAAGGCAGCAACTCTACCGTTGCACCACCATGGCACCCTGGTAGCATGCAAGTTTCAAACAATAGGTTACCAAGGCCTCATCACCAAAACACTCTTGGCCTCTGGCAAGAGACAGTATTGAGGCAGAGCTTCACTGTCAAAGATAAGAGGCATTGTAAAGAGTTGTATTGTAAATGGCTACAATATAGAGAAATCTTTTATAACTATGAAATAATTTTTTTTTAACATTTTTAAAAAAGTATTTAAGTGATTAAAAATATTTAATCAATCCTCTTTCGCCCAATCTCTATACCAGAATCTTATTCAAGTGAATAGTGATTCCAATACTATGCCGTCTATCTGTTATAGAGTATGCCAGCTTTCAAAGCACAAGGGAATCATACCACATTCTGGTTTTGTACAAGTTGAAGTCCTACCTGGGAGCGCCGTTTGCTAAATCGTGATTTAGCAATGACAGTCCATGTTGTGCAATGTTACATAATAACAGGGTTAACCAAAGTTTATTGATGTATGTCTGAGGGAGATTGCAAGGGTGGAATCGCCAGGAAATACCCAAACCAGGAGTGAGTGTAGGCACTGAATGGTGGACATTCAGGTATGTGAAATGAGCTATCACTGGCACTGCTGCACCAATATGATTATAAGATGCAGTTGAGGCTGAGGTCCAGATCAGCTGTCAAAAGATGTAGATGGACTTGTGGAGCAATGGTGAAGAGAAGGAAGGAAAAGGCAAAACTTAGAGGTCCATTCAACTGCAAAAAGGAGGACATTGATGCATGTCACAGCCTTTACCCTGTGACATTGTAACTACAAGTAATCCAGTATTAGCAGATGCCTAGGTTTCTTGTGAAACCTCTAACTAGATAGCTAGGAATCTCTAGTTAAGAATCACAATGCTTTTGCAATAATATTATCTTGAAGTAGCAATGTTCACAATGCTCTATATCAAGTAATGCCAATAAAATATCAAATATTTGTTAATCTTAAGGCTCAATTTCAGTTTGGGATTGATATAGTCAAGAGGCTGAGGCCTGGGAAATTGTATTTGTGGGCTTGAGGGTAACTCACTGGCGCAGCTAGTAGAGCCGCTGCCTCACAGTGCCAGAGACCCAAGTTCAATCCTGACCTCGGGTGCTAACTGTGCTCTCTGTGACTGCCTGTGTTTCCTCCAACAATCCAAAAACATGTGGGCTGAAAGGTTAATTGGCCACTAAAAATGAGTACTAGTGCGTATGCAAGTGGTAGAATCTAGGGGGGCATTGATGAGACTGTAGGGAGAATATAAAATGGGATTAATATAGGATTAGTGTAAAGGAGAGGATGATAGTCGGGTGGACTGAAGAGACATAGAGGTATTGCCCTACGACCTTACATGCCATCTACGTGTAGAGCATCCCCCATCCAAACAAGTAAATGTTACATATTTAAAAATCAGGCTTAGAAATATACCATCTATCCAGTCCACGAACTACACCTAAAGTGTTAAGTGGTGATGAGATTTAAGACACCAGCGAGGGAGATGCTGAACTATCAGATTCTCTTAACAATCGGACAGAGAATTATCGGGATTTTATTGTATATATCTGTTGAGAGTCAAGCTATTCCAACCAATTTTATTGATTAAAGATAATGAAGTTAATGATCTATTTCCCTATTTACAGGAACAAAAGTACTGCCTCAAAATTGCTCAAGTCTTTACAAACAGAACATTCGGAAAAGTGACATCTATAAATATCCTGATGGTTTGGATAAATATTTTGAGGTCTATTGTGATATGGAAACTCCGGGTGGCGGCTGGGCGGTCATTCAGTCTCGCAGAGATGGTAGTGTCGATTTTAATCGAACCTGGGCAGATTACAAAAATGGATTTGGGAACTTATCAACAGAATTTTGGCTTGGAAATGACAAAATACATGTTTTAACAAAATCCAAAAATATGGCCTTAAGAATTGAAATTGAAGATTGGAATGGGGTGCAAAAATATGCCGAATACAGTCAATTTTCTGTTGCAGACGAAAATGACCAATATCGTCTGACCATTGGTGGCTATTCTGGTACAGCAGGTGATGCAATGCATAATGGTAAAAATTATGACCATAATCAACAATACTTTACCACCAAGGACAAAGATAATGACATGTATCCTTCAAGTAACTGTGGAGCCTATTATAGTTCTGGTTGGTGGTTTGATGCTTGCATGTCAGCCAATCTCAATGGTAAATACTATAAGAGGTACTATAAAGGGATCCAAAATGGGATTTTTTGGAGCACTTGGAACACGACAAAAACGGAAACTCTGAATGGCTATCGCCAGGCTTTAAAAACAGTTAGAATGCTCATCAGGCAGAAAGAATTTATGCCATAAGCACAGGACAACAACAAAAGCTTCCAAAAGCAACAACAAAAAAGAATGCTGGAAGTTTAAAATAAAAACAGAAAATGCAGGAAATACTCAGCAGGTCAGGTAGCATCTGCAGATAAAAACAGAGTAAAGATTTAGGTCAATGACCTTTCATCAGTACTGGAAAAGTGACTTATTAATTTTATATCACACCTTCTCTACAAATGCAACTGAGTACTTCCCAAAATTTCTGTTTTTATTCCAGAAGGTTAAATTTTAAAGCATAAAAAATGTCAATGTTAAACTTTTCTCTTTTGCTGCAGTCTTCTACTTTTAGTTGATCACAACTCACAGCGTACAAACTCACACTGTACAAACAGACCGAGGTTCATCTCCTATTCATCATCAAGTTAACCTTCATACCTTTAGCTCCATCTTCAGCGTAAACTTCTTGAATACTTTTGACATTTTGTATTTAGTTCTCACAACTGACCTGCCAAGCTTCACCCTACATTTGGTCCAAATAATTAACTTTTTCTACACACTCTTTGTTGGATCAATCTGATTGAGAGGTACAAAATTCTGAAGGAACTTTGCAGGGTAGAGTTGATCTCAGCCCTAAAACTGGAAGCAGAGTTTTAAATAATGGGTCAGCCATTCACGGTAGGATTTCTTCCCCCAGAGTGCAAGTCACAGTCCAAGAAAGCTATGACTTTGATGCACCGAGTTTCATAAAGGCAGATTGATACATTTTTAGGTGTTAAAGGCAATCAAGAGATATGGGGTCAGTTCAGAAAATTGCCACTACGTTAAAAGATCATATGTAATCTTACTGAATGGCTGGACAGACATTAAAGGTCAAATAACTTATTTTTCTAATGTTTATATATTCTAATTGTGATCATCCATCATTCTTCTCTTTTTAATCTCAATTAGATCCCCATTCGTCAACATGTTAAATGTTACTCTTACTCATCTTATTCCCCTCATGACCATGTCCTGTTAACCATTCCCACACCACACCACCAGCATTTTTGACAGTGACTTTCCATACATTCCTATTCTCTTTTCCCTACCAATAATGGGCAGGAATTTCACTGCTTTTCACACCCTTAAAAACCACCTCAAACCTCGACTATTGTCATCTTCTTAATTTCTCTGTGATATGCTATCTGTTGCTTTTAATATTTAAATTACCTTGTGACATTAACACGCAATATAAAAGCAAGTTGTTGATGGGAAGGAGAATTTATCACAGAAAGATATGTACATATGGGTGTAAAATATTTCTGCTCGTCGTCATAATCATATATGAGGGAGAACAGGCAATGGGTTCACGTCAAATAATGAGGCGAGCCCCACGCCTCAATCTTGGGCTCATCCTAGATATTGTGCTTCCAGTGCAGTTCCAAATTTGAGGCACAAATAAATCTAAATGAATTTCTATTCCCTCATCTTTTAAAGAGGTGCACAGAGACAATTTTAATATATCTATTTCCTATTCATTTGTACGAGAATTTCAGGAAATTCTTAAGAATATCAAATAGACTTTATAGTTAAAATCTATGAAAGATTTTTTTAGAAAGATAGCTTCAAACTATATAATGTAAATATTGATTGATATTGATATTGTAACGGTAGCCGCATTCCTTTAAATGCAAGCAGTAAAATATCTAATACAACTTTTCTGTATGCTAATTAATATTCAAATAGAATCCTTTACCTTTGTACTTTTTCCACTACTGCACAGTATCATGTAATTATAATGTTCATGTGACGACAAATTACTCTGCAATTAATGGTAATGAGAGAGTTCTATCTGTTGCAATTGTTGCTAATTATAAGAGAAGTACTATTGAAGGAATCAAACTAATACACTGCTGTTTATGAAAGATGAATGTAAAAGCTGATCATGAATATTAACTTGCATAGTGATGTTTTTATTATAAGCTCCAAGACCTTTTACTAATCAGTGAAGCTAAAAAAATTAAAATTTCCTTAATAAAATGAACGATGTGTATTGTGTATGAACTATTCCATTTACATACAACTACCTATACACTAAAACTCGTTTGTTTGTTTGTTCCTGAACAACAGCCAAAACGGTACACGATAGCCTGACAATTTTAAGCCCACCTTACTCACCGTCATCCCGTGGTCCTAATAGAAGAAGTTTCATTGAAATCAGTGTGATATTTTTAAAGTTATTCACATTTTAAAGTTTAAAAAACTGTGCATGTGCAGTTGGGGCCCCGTTGATCTGGTACTTAGGTAAGATGACCGCTGCATCCGCGCGTGTGTAGAACAAACACGTCCGCGCCTGAGCAGTTGGGGCCGGTTGATCTCGGCTCGAGCAGGGCTCAGCCGCCTGTCTCTTGGGGGTGGGTTTGCTGGCTCCGAAGCGGCGGGAGAGCCAGGCTTGGTGAGGGGGGGAAGCAACCTGGGCCTGGGCCTGGACGTGACTGGCTAACCACGAGCCTGAGGTGGGCCAAGGGGAAAGGCGGCAGGAGCGTCAGTGAAGCCGGTCGTTGATGGAGGTGGAGGCCGAGGCCTGGCGCTGGACCTGCCCTCGGCTCCCCCATCCCCCTCTCCTCTCCAGCTCAGAGCCTTCCCCATGACGCTCAGAGTCCAACGGCATTGGTGGCTGTCCAGGCCGGGAGGCGGGGGAGATGGGGGAAGAGTCAAGCAACATCGATCCGAGAGCCGTCAGTGGGAGAGGCGACGCCATCTACCCACCTCACTGAACCCCCGCACCAGGTGGAGGGAGGGGGGTGAAGGGAGTGGAGAGGGGGTGAAGGGAGTGGAGTGGGGAGTGGAGGGAGGGAATGGGGAGTGGAGGGATGGGAGGGGGGATGGAGGGGGATGGAGGGGGAGGGAGGGAGGGGGAGGGAGGGGGAGGGAGAGAGGGGGAGAGGGGGAGAGGAGGGGGAGAGGAGATGGAGGGAGGGAGATGGGGAAGGGAGAGGGGGAGGGGGGGAAAGATTGGTGTGGGGAGAGGGGAGGGGGGAGGAGAGGGTGTTGCACCAATGCAGGAGAGGTTTGGGCCCAATGGGTCCACTTGATCTATGTAATTTAAAAACAAGATTTTCTTCCAGCATTTTGCCCCAAATTTCTCCCTCGACTGGTCTCATTCTCAGAGAGAGGGGGGGGGGGGGGGGTGTTTATAATATATGCAGCTGGCTAAACCAAGCTGTACAACAATGCCCATCTTGAGTTTCCAGATACATGTCATTTAACCTCCATCCGTACACCGAGCTCTCTGTCCTCAGCTTTCTTCATTCCCAGCATGAGTCAAGTTCAAACTAAAGGAATAGTACCTCATATTCTGTTTGAGAAACCTACAGCCCAACAGTACAAAAAACATTGGATTTTCAAATTCTCGTTATCCCACTCTACCGGTGTTCCTTTCCCACTCCCACGATACACCCAAGAGCTCCATTTCTTATTGTTCACCTTTTCCATCCCCCGTCTCTCGTTAGCTAGTTTCATCATATTCCTCCTCCCGGTTTCACCTGCCCATCAGCTACATGCTTACCTCTATGGGTTTTTCTTCCCTTGGTTCACCTTTCCTATCAACTCCCTCATCTGGCTTCATCTACCCATTATCCATTTCTTCCTGATCTGGTTCCACCTATAACCATCAGCCTCAGTCTCCAACCGTCCCTCTCCTCTCCCTCCCCAGCCTCCATCTATCTATTATTTTTATTTTCTTATGTCTCGACAGTCACACATGGCCGTCTTCCACCTGGCTCCATTGGCCCGTCATCTACCCGTCTATCTTCTGATTCCTCCGATCACCCACAATGTAAATTATTAGAAGGTAGACAAAAAATGCTGGAGTAACTCAGCGGGCCAGGTAGCATCTCTGGAAAGAAGGAATGGGTGACATTTCGGGACGAGACCCTTGGCCCGAAACGTCATCCATTCCTTCTCTCCAGAGATGCTGCCTAGCCCGCTGAGTTACTCCAGTATTTTTTGTCTACCTTCGATTTATACCAGCATCTGCAGTTTTTTTCCTACATGTAAATTATTAGGTACAAAATAAATGATAGTTACATTTGACAGCCCATATGAAGCTTTGTAAGCTATTCCCAATTCTTATTATTACCAAAGAACAAAAATAAAAGTCAAATGATGATGTAAAATTAGCTGCTAATCAAAGTTAAAACTATTCTCAGTGATTTATTCAGGTCATGCAAAGTTCCCAGCTCATCTTCAGAGCCTCAGGATATCAATTAGTAAAATTTAGAGGAAAACCTACTTCTTCCAAGCACTGAAAAGCAGGACAGGTAGCTACATCTACAGCTTGTTCCTCTTGAAGATCTATAGATGGAGCAAGAGCTGTGATAGTTTCCTCTTCATCTTCATCTTCACTGATCTCATTTTCAGGTACATGTGGAGCAGTATTTTCCTCTCCACTCATTTCACCTAGAGAATGAATATATACAAATACAAAATATGAAAACCATTTATGGAAAAGGAAATCAAGAAACATAAATGATAAATGGCTATTCCATTGAATGTTAAAATTAATCAGATGAGACCTTATCAGAAGAATATTTGGATTGAACTTATCACAGAAGCTCAAACAGATGGGATATTGTCAAGGTAGGTAAATTAACTTTTTCTGATGAGGAATGGTATTACTGGGAAGAATATTTACTATTTCTAATTTGCTTAGATCATAGAATTTAGTTTAGAGATACAGCACAAAAACAGGCCTTTTGGCCCACCAAGTCCGTGCTGACCAGCAATCCCCGTACACTAGCAATATCCTATACGCTAGGGACAATTTTACAATTTTACTGAAATCCCACGGTCACAGGGAGAACGTACAAACTTTGTACAGACAGCACCTGTAGTCAGGATCGAAATGGAGTCTCTGGCGCTATAAGGTAGCAACTCTAACGTTGTGTCTCCATGCCGCCCCTATTATAGGAATAGATTCTTATAATCCATAATGTTTTGAGATATTGCATTTGCATGACCTTCTACAGAATCTTGTATAGTTTGATGAACATTTTCCTTCTAGATTGTCTCCTCCTCTTTCAGTACCTTCTGCTAACTTGCCATCCCCCACCATTATCTTGTTCATGTTCAAAAGTCTCCAAACTCTGTAAAGTTTGGAGTTTGGGGTGGTGGGGCATATAAAAGACTTACTACAACAGTCTGTTAAATGAGAGTTAATTAGTAGTCCACATTATGTCAGAATTAAATATTTAAATTCAAAATATAAACGCTGAAAAAAATTCAGTAGGTTTATCAGCATTTTTGTGGAGAAACAGATTTAATCATTTATGCTGGGGATCTCATTAAAAGTCAATTCTTATCCGTTTTAACCAATGTAAAAGAGGTTAAGTTGATTCAAATGAACAGGCCATAGTACATGTCAATTCTCCATTTTAATTTTAAATCATCTTTGTGACTTTCCAATTAATTGCCCATCCCTAAGTGTCCTTGGGAGAATAGAAGCGAGTCATCTTCATAAGCAATACAGTCCTTCTGGTGAAGATATTCTCGCAATGCTGTTGGACAAGGTGTTCCAAGATCCAGGCTCAGGTTGCAGCTTTGGGACTGAGCAAGAATCTGCTGTGCACATTGTAGATACACACTGCAGCCATTGAGGGAAGACATTGGTGGGGATTAATGTTTAGAGTGGTTAATGGGGTGCCAATCAAATGAGCTGCTAAGATGACGTTGCATTTCTTTACCTGTTGATGCTCCATTCATCCAGGCAAGGGGAGTGATTTCCATCAAGTATATAGCCTCATATTCCATGCACAAGTGACTACAGATGCTGGAATCTTGAGCAACAAAACAAACTATCGGAGGAACTCAGCAGGTCAGGTAGCATAAATTGAGGGAAATTGACTTTTTGGGTTGGGAGCCTTCACCCAAAACATTGTCAATCCATTTCCCCCCACAGATGCTGCCTGCCCCACTGAGCTCCAAGCAGTTCGTCTTTTGCTCAACATCTCCTATTCTGTCCAAACATATAACCCATGAGTTAACTCACATTCAAAAGCAAATCCCAATTGGCTTACCTGACAAAGACATTTCAAGATTGGCAAGGTTATGTGGAAAGAATCATATTGAACTGGCAGCAGCTAATATACTGATATAATGGGTGCTGAATTTTGCATTACTAGATCTATTGCCGTTATATATTATACTATTCTAGAACTATTTATCAACCCAAATACCTACTGCCACCCAGTGTAAATTTATGCTAGTTCAGTATCATAACTCAAAAGAAATGAGATCTCATTCTATTAGTGTTACTCAAGTAGACTAGATGGAAAAATATTCAAGATTATACACAATGCAAGCTTTCTATAATTTCTACATGGTGAAACCAAAATGTATAAAAATGGCCTTTAATGAAATCTGACAATGTGCACCTTAACCACTTGTGCTTTTTTTCCATTACAAATCTCAAATTGTGGAGTACAGAGGCAAATAAATAAATGACGAGTCTTTGTCCCAAACATTATGGAGGGCAAGAACAACTTGCATATCACGTAACGTTGTACAGCAATCAGAGTAATTGGCATTTTGGTATATAAAAAAGACATTGTGGCAGAAGTTTAAATTGTTGGATAAATCGACGGGATTGCTGTCACCAAAGGTGGACTAGAAAGGAGGAAAGGAGAAAAGGGGAGGGGAGTGACAGGATAGTTCCGCAACTGGAGGTTACAAACTCCCCCCACCACCACACCTCCCCCACACCCTCACCACCTCCCCCTCCCCTACCCCAAGCCCCAACACCCCCCCCCCCCACCACCACCTCCCCCCCACCACCACCTCCTCCCCCACCACCACCTCCTCCCCCACCACCTCCCCCCCACCACCACCACCACCTTCCCCCCACCACCACCACCACCTTCCCCCCACCACCACCACCACCTTCCCCCCACCACCACCACCACCCCCCCCCACCACCACCACCACCACCACCACCACCACCTCCCCCCCACCACCCCCTCCCCCCCACCACCACCTCCCCCACCACCACCACCACCACCACCACCACCCACCTTCCCTCACATGGGGGTTCGCGAAAGTTTAAGCGCGGACTTTGACGGTGGGTGTGCAGTTCTGGGGAATGGGGAAGTGAAGATGGGAAGCGGACTATATGGATTGAGCAGCATTGGTTTTGCTAGACACGCGTAAACGGTATATTTGTAATGCTAATCTTTGTCCTCTTACTGTGGCACTGTATTATTCAAAATACTTTGAACACTTCCGAGACCCAAGCCGTCAGTTATACCTCACAAGCTGCTTTTACTTCAACCGTCCTGTCCGGCTCACGGCTTCTCCTCGTTTACTGCCCGCGCCCACCGTCTCCACGGTAACCATTCTCTTCCCTCCTGCCCAAAGATACTAGAGGAACAAGATGGACCACTCCGTTGAAATCGCCTACACTGAAGTGTCGTACGCAAAGGAGCCATTTTAGTAGGCAAAACCCGCCGTCCGCTATGCCTCTCGCAGTGTAATCAGTTTTTTGGGGGAACAGTATGTGTGATGATACCATTAAAATGCAGAATATATCTCATCTATCAATTCACAGATTTTTATTATTTTTATTTTTAAATGTTTCTGCAAGTTTCTGCCTACTAAAATGGCGCCATGACATACTACGGTTTTTAGGGTAGAGTGGTCTATCTTGTTCCTCTAGTATCTTTGCTCCTGCCTCCCCGTTGGCTAGACAGCGCCGGCCTTGAGCCGCCGACAAAGGGAGGAACTGCAGGTGTTGATGGAGAGAAGGAATGGGCGACGTTTCGGGTCGAGACCCTTCTTCAGTCTGAGAAGGGTCTCGACCCGAAACGTCGCTCATTCCTTCTCTCCTGAGATGCTGCCTGACCTGCTGAGTTACTCCAGCATTTTGTGAATAAATCCAGACAATGAAACTCATCTGGACGGCAGGCAGTACAACTAGGTAGTCCCCGGGGAGAATACCCCGCAATGTCTAAATTAAACAAGGCATCTTTATGTATCTTAAATATAATTTATTCGCCAATAAACAATGTACGTATGGACCACTGTAGTAGTACCAAATCATCTCCCTAGCTCTGCATAATATTAGTATAGGAAATGTCGAGTTATATCAGCATTAAACGATCTTTTGGGTGCAGCTCTTTCGCTAAGCCTATTTGTAAACATAGTGCTGAGAAGTTAATGATGTTTTGAAATTAAACATATTTTTCTGAAATGTTGGTGAATGTGGATGTTCAATCACCTATAGGCAAATCTTTACAAACTTGTCTGAAGAAGGGTCTGGACCGAAGCGTCACCTATTCATTTTCTCCAGAGATGTTGCCTGTCCCGCTGAGTTACTCCAGCTTTTTGTGTCTATCTTTGCAAACTTGGACTTTACTTCGTTGTCATGGTTGGCCAGGGCCCTGCGCGGAATGCTGGGAATTGTAGTCCAACTTCGACAAGGACGGACGGAGAGTGCGCAGACTTCAGCTCCCAACAACCTCTGCTTGCAGATCAAAACACAAACAACCACAGTCGCCCTTTAACGAAGAGGTTTTTAAAAATTATCCTGGCGCAACATGACATTTCTGGTTGTATTTTGCCGCAGAGCCAGCCGAGCGGTGTTGCTCAAAGAGGTGCCCGGCGTGAGTGGTCACTGCTTTCTCCGTGCAGTGCCCCGAAGGCCTGTGTCAGCTCCTCGAAGCCTCAGCTCCAAACAGAAGGGCACGGCGCTGAAACGCTGGACTTTACTGGTGGATCCTTTCAGCTCTTTAAAGGTCCGCCTGCCCTGCGATGTGTCCGTAAAGGCGCTGGATCCGCACGGTTATCCGGATGCTGATCGCGCTTTTGTGGAGCTTCTCTCCCCCAACCAAGCTGAAAACGTGGATGATGTCCAGGTGCAGTACGACAAGGCTCTTAAACAGCTGGTGGTGGCTTCAGAGAAAGTCAGTGGTGATGCTCGTATTGTTTTGGTAACTCCGGTAAAGTTTGGTGAGTATTTATTTGTGTTACAATGTAATCCGACCCCCCCTGTCCGAAGTGTAAGGGGAGGGGAGTCCAATGCCTTCAGTTAAAATTCTGTCCACCAGTTCAAAAACAATTCGGGTTAAATGCAATATTATTGTTGGCTTTGTTATTCTCTATCAGCTACCATGTTTTCTTCGGTAAGGTATTTATGTTATTTGCACGCGCAAATAAAATGTGAACAAGTTATTTTTAGAAAGGCACCATCGACATTTTATAACGAACAAAACAAAAAGATTGGGGGGGGGGGGGGATAAAGCATTAAAACATGTACTGTATAATAGTCCGCCACAAGCGAGATTCTTAGTTAATTTCAAAAGTAGTGGGGCGGGGCACAAGAGACTGCAGATGCTGGAATTTTGATCAAAAATGTGCTGGAAGAAAACGGGCTAAGGAGGGAATATCTAAGGAGGGAATGGACAGATGATGATGATCATACAGCGTGGAAAAAGGTTATTCGGCCCAACTTTCCCACGCCGACCAACGACAACTTAGGAGTGCAGGGGGCACTGCTAAGGACCTTCTACAACACTGGTGGTATCAGCCATTTCCAAAAAGAAAAAACATTCACTGATCTGCATTAAACTCGATTAACCATTCCTAAGCCACCTGCACAACTGATTGAGTTTCTACTTCAATTTGTGATAACCTTCTTCACTATGATGCCACCTACTTTTGTGTCTTCTGCAAACTTATTAACAGTGCCTGGACACATGTTAACAAACTTGTCCAAATCTTATCCAAATCTTGTCCTTCTTATCCAAATTGTTAATATAAACTACAAACAGTAAAGGGCCAGCACTGATCCTTGAGGTACACCACTAGCCTCAGGCCCCCATTCCGAAAAACAACCTTCATCATCACCCTCTGCTTCCTTCCATGAAGCAAATTGTCTATCCATTGGGCTAGCTGTACCTGGATGCAATGCAATCTAACTTTCAAGAGCAGCCTACAATAGGGAACCATCACATGCCTTGTCGAAGTCCATATAGGCAATGTCTACAGCTTTGCTCTCATCAACCTTTTTAGTTGACTCCTCAAAAAACTCAATTGAATTTGTGACACATAATTTCCCACGTACAAAACCGTGCTGACTCTCCCTTATCAGCCCGTCTACCCAAATGCATTTCTATTTATCCCTCAGAATTCTCTCCAGTAACTTGCCTACCACAAACGTTGGGCTTACTGGTTTATAGTTCCCAGGCTTTTCCTTGCAATCCTTCTTAAATAGAGGCCGAACATTAGTCACCCTCCAATCTTTCGGCACTTCACCCGTACCTAATAATGATTGCTATATCTCAGCAAGGGACTGTGCAATTTTTTCTCTGGCTTTCCTCAGTGTCCTTGATTTATCTGATTTGGTGATTTATCAATTTTCATATTCTTAAGAGATTCGGCACCTCCTCGACTGTCCTCAAAGCACTTCCCTTAACTGCCCAAGTTTCCCCGTCTACCACAGTAAACACAGAGGAGAAATGCTCATTAAGGACCTTGCACATCTCATCTGGTTCCACACAGAGTTGTCTGCTTTGGTTTCTAAGGGGCCCTATGCTCTCTCTCTCTCTCTCTCTAGTCACCCTCTTTCCCTTAATATACTTATAACATCTCTTTAGATTTCGCTTAATATCCGCGTGAGCTATCTCCTGGTGCTATTTTTGCACTTCAGATTTCCTTTTTATTGGGCGTGAGGGAAAACTGGAGAACTTGGAGAAAACCAAAGGAGTGACGGGGGGAACAGGCAAAGTACACACGTTTAGTCTACACACTAGATGGCACCCAATGCCAGAATCGAACCCAGGTATCTGTTGCTGTGAGGAAACCATTCTACCAGCTTGCAATTGTGCTATGCAATAGAAAACCATGGGAGAGTACTTTTCAAAGAGTAGCCTAAATTACCTTTCAAATTACTTTTTTAAACAAATCCGAGTTTCCAGTGATGGAGAGATTTCAATTTCTATTCCAGAGTACATTGTAAGATTGTAAAAAGCAGAAGCCATTTAGATAAACTAAATGTTATATACTTTTTATAACATGCACTGTAATTGCATATGTGCACTATCCTTAGAAATAACATCTGGTTTTGATTGAAGATGCAGCATGGAAATAGGCTCTTTGGCCACCGAATCCATTGGTACCAATAATCACACTGGTTCTTTGTTGCCCACTTTAGCATCCATTCACAATTGCCAAACCAACAACAACAGGGGCCAAGTAACCCACAAACCCACCCATCTTTGGGATGTGGGAGGAAATTGAAGGACTCGTACGAAACCCAGGGGGACAGGTCACAGTGGGAATATGCAAACACCACACAGATAACATGTAAGATCAGGATTGAAACCAGGTTTCTGGCATTATGAGGTGGCAGCTCTTTCAGATGCGCCACACTGCCACCCTGTTTTAATACGTGGCATGGTATACGGCATGATTAGCAAGTTTGCGGATGATACAAAAGGGGGTGGTATTGTAGATAGTGAAGATGGATGTCACAAATGCAGTAAGATCTTGATTGGTTGGGCAGGTGGGATGAGGAATGGTTGATGGAATTGAATACAGAGAAATGTGAGGTGTTGCATTTTGGAATCTTACATCGACTGGACCTACACAGTGAATGTTAGCGCTTTCGGGAATGTTGCAGACCAGAGTGCATTCAAGTACATTGTTCCTTGAAAGTGGCATTGCAGGTAAAAGGCTTTTGGCACATTGGCCTTCATCACTTAGAATAATGAATATAGAAGTTGGGTGGTCATGTTGCACTTATGGAAGCCATTGATGAGACCACATTTAGAGTATTGTGTTCATTTTTGGGCATATGTTATAGGAAAAATGTTGTTAAACTGGAAAGGGCGCTGAGAAAATTTACGAGGATATTGCCAGGACTTGAGGGAGAGGTTGAGCAGGCTAGGACTCTGTTCCTTGGAGCGCAGGAGGATGAGGGGGTGATCTTATAGAGGTGTTCAAAGTCATGAGAGGAATCAGGTAAACGCACAGCGTCTCTTGCCCCATGAATTGAGGATTAGAGGAGATAGGTTTAAGGTGAGGGAGGGAAAAATTTAATAGGAACCTGAAGGGTAACCTTTTTATACAGAGTGGTTAGGCGGGTACTATCGCAATGTTTAAGAAACATTCAGGGTAGTATGGGTTTGGAGGGATAAGGGCCAAACCCAGGCTAGTGGGACTAGCGTAGATGGAACATGTTGGTCAGTGTGAGCAAGTCGAGCCGAACGGCCTGTTTCCTCCATGTATGACTCTGACTAAAACAGAAAATACTGGAAACCTTTGCAGGTCTTCCAGCAATTGTGGAAAGAAGTGGAGACATTGATTAGATCAAAGACCCTTTGTCTGAAGCGAAAAAATAAGTTTTAAGCTGCAGGGAGGATGGTCGATGGATAGGGCAATGTCAAAATTTCGTATCTTTTTCTTATTCATTCCACATAACTTATTTTCCCAGTTGAAAGATTTTTAACATGAAACATTCATTGTATTTCTCTGTCCACAGATGCCTACTAAATGTTTTCAATGCGTTCTGCGTTTGCTGCAGAGTCCCAGCATCTACAGTTTGCAGATTTTTCAAATGTACTGTACAGTATGTTGTGATGTTGATTAAAAACATTCAATTAATCTTTTTTTGCAGATCTCGATATTAGCACATTCAATAAAGGATGCGTTAAAATAAAACAAATGGAGAGTGATAACTGCTATGTGGAAACTGAGAGAGGGCACAGTATCTTGAATTCATTAAAGGTACAAGTAAATTATCAGATTTTTGTTTTCTTTTGAGTTAGAAGACAATATTGTCGTTGCTGATTTTTTGAAATGCTATATCAAGATTATTGTTTTCAAGTAAAGGAATGAGTGTGTATTGTTTAATTGACGGTTACTAAAGCATTGTGGGAGACGTAGAACGTTTCTTTAAATCAATAAGATCTATACAAGAAGAAAAAATGCTTAAGTTCTTCGAACAATTGGGAGAAAACCTCTTTTCAGCTACTCACCAATGGTGTAAATCACAAGATACTTAATTAAGCAATATCAAATAATATTTAATAGCAACCACATGGAGATATTATGACAGCAACATTAAAGAGATGGTGGGGGAATATTTTAAATGAGAGAGTAGTTTAAAAATGTTATTCTGACTCGGTGGGCTAAAGGTCCTGTTTCCATACTGCCGGACTCTGACTGGGGATAGATTTGTTGAGCTGCACCTAAATTACAGGAGTTTGCCATTGGAGGGCATTATTTCCATACATATAACAGTAGATTTAACATTTGTTAAATTGTCATTTAAACTAGTTATCAAAATCGCATTCTTAACTGATAATTGCGTCGAATAACAAAGGTTCATAACAAGTTCAGAGGTGGTGTTTCTGTACACAAAGGCCTTTCAGGTTGATACATGTGTGGATTTAAGAGGTACCATTGAAGAAGCCGTGGTAAGTTGCTTCTTTGCATTGACAGAGAATGAGTCATTGTACATTCAGTTAATTTTCCCACTCAATGTAAATGAGGAGAAGCACTTTGTCTTCCAGTCTGGAAAACTATAACTCTATACTGGATGGAATTCTTGTTCTGCCATTCACACTTCACGGATTTGCAATGTTTCCTTATTGTGCACAATTAAGAGTTCACCCCCAACGCCTGCAAATTTCTGACCTAACGATAATCGTGGAACAATTAGTCTTTATAATTGTGTTCAACCAATTGCCTCACTTTTTAAACTTTAGTATGCTCCCATTTTCCCCACTTTGAATTGGGCTGAGTCGTTTTCTTTACTGGTCCCATTATTGCTGTCTTTTACTTTGCATGTTCATTGACGTTTAATCTCCCCTGTATTCTGTTCCATTCCTGGTTTTACCTGTTGGTTCTCCCTCTTTTTTGCATGTTAAAAAGTTGGATATTATGAAAGGTGACCATTTGAAACATGAATTCTATTTTCTTTAACTTCCTTTTTACTTCAGGTTTCTTGCTTTGCAATACTTGTGTTTGTGATACTAAATGTTTGTGTATTTTAACTGATTTTTTTTCGAAACACTTTTTACATGTATAATTGTCTACTTCCAGTCCCGTTTAATGCTAAAATTTCACAATCTTGAACTTTGGAAATGGCTTTACATTGGCACATGGCACAGCAGTTAATGCTGCTGCTGCTGTTGCACGATAAATTTTAATTTAGTTTATTATTGTTACGTGTCATGAGGTACAGGGAAAAGCTTTTTTTTAATGTGCTACCCTGTCAAAGAAAAGCATATACATGAATACAATCAAGCTATCAACAGTGTACTGATAAAGGCACCATCTTGGATCTTGATCCAGTAATTTAATCTTAATTGGCTGGGTAAATGTTTTAAAAAAATTGTCCCTAGTGTGTGTAGGATAGTGTTAATAGTGTTAGTGTGCGGGGATCGCTGGGCGGCGCGGACTTGGTGGGCCGAAAAGGCCTGTTTCCGCGCTGTATATATATGATATGATGATGATGATAGTATCTGTGGAATTTGCACAATCTCCCTGTAACCCACATGTGTCTCGTGTAGGAGCTTTAGTTTCCTCTGTCACTTAATGGACAGTAGGTTAGCTGCTTTATAAAGAAGAATAATGGGCATGTGGGACAGAATAGGTTACAGGAAAGTGTGGGATTGAGACTATTGAGAATGCTCTGAGAATTGGCATAGACACTCAGCTGAATGATTTTTTTTATTTCTCAAGAAAACATTAGAAATATGGGCAATTTTCTATTTTTGATTTATATTAGAAATATAAGCACTTTGCTTTTATCAAAATAGTTTTACTCCAAAATTTGTGTTGCCTACTGATTAACAGGATAGTGAATCAACACTTTATGTTCTAAGTGTAGGAAAAAAAACTGCAGATGCTGGAGCATTTATTTTATAATGAGTGTCTACTTTATGTTCTACTTTCTCTCAAGTTTTATACATGTTAATTTTGGGCCATATTATGTTTTTATCTTAAATTGCTGAATGCTACCACCGTTGATGGTTTTTTTAAAAGTACCTTGATGGTATGAAGAAAGCTAGAAATTACATTAATTTGGGTAATTTTGTGTTAGATGTGTTAATATAGATTTTATGTTTATTCTTGGGTGAAGTTAAGTTTTGCTTTCTTTTGTTCATTATGCTATCCAGGCCCATAAAGTCAAAGTGCAAAGCAGAGGTGGAAATGTGATCTGTCTAGGAACAATCCATGGAAATGTAGATATTCAGACTTCTAATAAAGGTGTAAGTTACATTTTATTTCTTCCTCTTGAATTAATAGTTTTCACAATGCACTGAAGTTTGGTGATAAACAAGCAGTAAAATTAAACCATCCATTTCAGACAAAAGACTCATTTAAAAAAAACAAATCTGAAAACAAGTACTGAGATTCATTTCAAATGAGATTCATAGCATATTTTAACTCCTGACAAGAATAGATCATGCAACAAAAGTGGCTTATATCCCATCAAGGGGCAATAACCTTTTAGCCCACAGTAGCACGACCACTTACTTGATTCTCAAGCATACAACCATTTTATAACATGGATACATCTCACTTCCTCTCAAAGCTAAAATTAATTGCATGCAGAATAGAATCTTTAAAAATCACTTTAACTCTTGTTTTATAAGAAAAATAACTGCAGATGCTGGTACAAATTGAAGGTATTTATTCACAAAATGCTGGAGTAACTCAGCAGGTCAGGCAGCATCTCGGGAGAGAAGGAATGGGTGACATTTCGGGTCGAGACCCTTCTTCAGACTGATGTCGGGGGCGGGACAAAGGAAGGATATAGGTGGAGACAGGAAGATAGAGGGAGATTTGGGAAGGAGGAGGGGAAGAGAGGGACAGAGGAACTATCTAAAGTTGGAGAAATCGATGTTCATACCACAGGGCTGCAAGCTGCCGAGGCGAAATATGAGGTGCTGTTCCTCCAATTTCCGGTGGGCCTCACTATGGCACTGGAGGAGGCCCATGACAGAAAGGTCAGACTGGGAATGGGAGGGGGAGTTGAAGTGCTCGGCCACCGGGAGATCAGTTTGGTCAATGCGGACCGAGCGCAGGTGTTGAGCGAAGCGATCGCCGAGCCTGCGCTTGGTTTCGCCAATGTAAATAAGTTGACATCTAGAGCAGCGGATGCAATAGATGAGGTTGGAGGAGGTGCAGGTGAACCTTTGTCTCACCTGGAAAGACTGTTTGGGTCCTTGGATGGAGTTGAGGGGGGAGGTAAAGGGACAGGTGTTGCATCTCGTGCGGTTGCAGGGGAAAGTGCCCGGGGATGGGGTAGTTTGGGTAGGAAGGGACGAGTAGACCAGGGAGTTACGGAGGGAACGGTCTCTGCGGAACGCAGCGAGGGGAGGGGATGGGAAGATATGGCCAGTGGTGGGGTCCCGTTGTAGGTGACGGAAATGCTGGCGGATGATTTGTTGGATCCGCTGGCTGGTGGGGTGGAAGGTGAGAACGAGGGGGATTCTGTCCTTGTTGTGAGTGGGGGGAGGGGGAGCAAGAGCGGAGCTAGGGGACGTAGAAGAGACCCTAGTGAGAGCCTCATCTATAATGGAAGAGGGAAAGCCCTGTTTCCTGAAGAATCAGGACATCTCTGACGCCCTAGTGTGAAACACCTCATCCCGGGCGCAGATGCGGCGTAGACGGAGGAATTGGGAGTAGGGGATATACTTTTTGCAGGAGACCGGGTGGGAAGAAGTGTAGTCGAGATAGCTGTGCGAGTCAGTGGGTTTATAGTAAATATCCGTCACTAGTCTGTCTCCTGTGATGGAGATGGTGAGGTCCAGAAACGGAAGGGAGATGTCGGAGATAGTCCAGGTATATTTAAGGGCAGGATGGAAATTGGAAGTGAAGTGTATGAAGTCAGTGAGTTCTGCATGGGTACAAGAGGTAGCACCAATGCAGTCGTCGATGTAGCGGAGGTAGAGTTCGGGGATGGGGCTGGTGTACGCCCGGAACAGTGATTGTTCGACGTACGCGACAAAGAGGCAGGCGTAGCTAGGGCCCATGCGAGTGCCCATAGCTACGCCTCTGGTTTGGAGGGTGGGAGGAGTCAAAGGAGACTCTTGTTTTTGGTCATCAGCATGCTCTTCATTCATCTATTCACTATTAAGAGAACAAACAACCTGCGCCCAATGCCATTACATTATAATCGTTATCATGCAGTCAAGAGTACCTTTTGGCATTTATTTTGCTTTCTGGGAAATTTACTATCACACTTCATTGGTTTTTTTTAATAACCAGAAAAAATTGTGAATCTGTACTGAATAAGGGATTTCAATCTGTCTTGTACATTTCATGAAGCATTTTTTTGGCATACACGAGCATTATATCCTTGCCCTAGAATTCCATAACCCAAGAATGTTTATGGCATTAGAGTGAAAAGCTTTTTTGTTTATTAAGTAAGAAATCAATAATTTGTGTTCTTGTCAAAATTAAGCTGCATCTGCTCAAACCTTTCATTTTTTTTACTATAGGTTGTGGACATTGACAAACTTCAAGGAACAACCATGAGTATTTCCACTACCACGGGTACATTAAAAACAAAGTACATTTATGCCAAGTCTTCACATCTGTCTTCTTCCATTGGGAATATTGAACTTGGAAACATTCATGGTAAGGATTTTATGCTAGCAATAACCAATGCTGATGGGAAATTGGGATCTAATACAGTTCTTTTTTTGTATTACTTCACAGGTAGAAACAAATTAGATAATTTATTTTATAGATATAAATAATTGTAATTTCCTGGAAGGTGGAATGGGATTTTTTTCTTCCTACCCTTTGATTTGAAACTTTAAGCATCAATGGTTCATGTATAATGCTGAGATGCAAACAATTTCTAATTAATTGTGGTGTGTAGTGACCAAAATGGAATACAAGATTTGGGTAACAAAATATCCATGAAAGTATAGATTTAAGCACACAATATGTGCAGGCTTTTTTTTCTACAATCCTTAAAACGTATTGTAACAAAATATCTGCAGCTAAGTTTTGGTTATCATTGCCGATGTGCCAAATTCATGCAGGGAAAAAGCCAGGGAATTCTTTCTTAATATTTAAAACAATTCATTAGTGTGCTCGTGCAAAATTCCTTTGTATCTGGCAGTAGTCTGGGAGGAAAGGGGCCTCACAACATTCAAATTTTGCTTTGGGAAGTGCAGCTGAGGAGAAACTTAAGTCTAGAAATAATGTCAGCACTGAGTTTAACAGTAACAGCAATTCGGATTCTCTTACAAAATTGATGAAATTGTCTGAATTTAAGTGTGAAACAGCATGGAATAGTGCGCATCCAGAAACTTGCTAAAATATTTCTTGACAGGATCTTGCTCAGTTTACGATCAAAGAAAGGCATCAAATCTTTAAGGCACTTTCATGTTGAGGGTCCATAAGGTGACCTCAGTAGTCTCCTCCAGGAGACTTCAGTAGTCTCCTCCAGGAATGAAAATTCTTTCATAACCGAGCAACGCAGAAATAAATTTTATGTCCTACCAGTACATATCTGGGTGATTGGCACAATTTGTACCCGTAGAGTGAAAATCCTCATAATAATGAGGTGGCAGCATAGGGTGGCGCAATGGCACAGCGGTAGAGTTGCTGCCTTACAGTGCCAGAGCCCCAGGTTTGATTCCGACTACGGATGTTGTCTGTACGGAGTTTGTTCGTTCACGCTATGGCTGCGCGGGTTTTCCTGGGGTGCTCAGGTTTCCTCCCACGTTCCAAAGACGTGCAGGTTTGCAGGTTAATTGGCTTCTGTAACCTGTGTGTAGGATAGAACTAGGGTACGGGTGATTGCTGGTCAGCGCAATCTCAGTGGGCCCGAGAGTTCTGTTTCCATGCTGTATCTCTACACTAAACTAATGGATACATTGTGCATAGGTCTAAATGCTTTGTGAGATGCCACTCGTCAGGAAATGCAGTGATGTTGTAGCAAGCCTTTTAATTAATTGAATTAGAGGTTCCTTTGTTCAGGTTACAACCAGTGTAAGTGGAGTCACAAAGCTGGCTGAGAGGAATTTGTATCTGTCATCTGGGATCGACTACCCAATTACAGTATTGACATACAATGTTGGTGATGATTGGAGTGTGGAGAGGATCACTTGGTCTGAAATTGCAAGATCGAGTGCAGCAACAGCTCTTATCAGAGTTCTTCTGGTTTGTGCAGCCCATGTTTTCCTCTTGTACTCAGCTGGAAGCTGAGACTGTGTGTATGGCATAGGGATATCCTTCTTGTGACTTTCATCCGACTATTTCTCCCCTTGTTTCTGCTCTTCAGGTTTTGTCTAATGCCTCTCAATCTCCAGCTGTCCTTAGTCTGTTGTGGCCTCAGAGATGACGCTGGGTTTGACAGTGACTACACTGACACTTGCAGTAGGGTGAACTTGTGATATTTTATTTACAGTGGTAAGAAAGTCGAGGACGACATGGGACGCTGTCCCTCTCCATTACAGCACATGTACGATGACGCTGCTGATCCCAGGCCAATGCCAGCAGTTTAGTCTTGGTCTTCGAAGGAGGAGTTGGCTGCGCCTAACGGCTGCGGCTCTCTGGCAGTCTGTTGTCTTTTTTTCTTTTTTTTGTTTGTGTCGGTGTTGGGATGGTTTTTGTTTCTGTTTTTGGCTGTGTATGTGTGGTGGGGGTGTGGGGTGGGGGGGGCGGGGGGAAACCTTTCTTTTATTGGGTCTCTTCCCCGGGGCGCGGCTCGGCTGCGGGCCTTAACATCGCCCGGCGCGGCTCGGCTGCGGGCCTTAACATCGCAGGCGCGGCTCGGCCGCGGGACGTTTCAGTGCCCGGTGCGGCTCGGCCGCGGGACGTTTCAGTGCCCGGTGCGGCTTGGCCGCTGGACTTAACATCGCCCGGTGTGGCCGCGGGACGTTTCAGTGCCCGGTGCGGCTCGGCCGCGGGACGTTTCAGTGCCCGGTGCGGCTTGGCCGCTGGACTTAACATCGCCCGGTGTGGCCGCGGGACGTTTCAGTGCCCGGTGCGGCTCGGCCGCGGGACGTTTCAGTGCCCGGTGCGGCTCGGCCGCGGGACGTTTCAGTGCCCGGTGCGGCTCGGCCGCTGGACTTAACATCGCCCGGTGTGGCCGCGGGACGTTTCAGTGCCCGGTGCGGCTCGGCCGCTGGACTTAACATCACCCGGTGTGGCCGCGGGACGTTTCAGTGCCCGGTGCGGCTCGGCCGCTGGACTTAACATCGCCCGGTGTGGCCGCGGGACGTTTCAGTGCCCGGTGCGGCTCGGCCGCTGGACTTAACATCGCCTGGTGTGGCTGCGGGACGTTTCAGTGCCCGGTGCGGCTTGGCCGCTGGACTTAACATCGCCCGGTGTGGCTGCGGGACGTTTCGGTGTCCGGGGCGGCTCGGCCGGGGGGCCTTCCATCCCCTTGCGGGGGCTGTGCGTGTCGTTTGCCTCGGTAGGGGTCGAGCTGCCTGTCCGTGGGTGCGGGGGGAGGAGAGGGGAAGTTTTGTTGCCTCCATCACAGTGAGGGATGTTTGGAGTCACTGTGATGGATGTTTGTGTTGGGGTCGGGTGTCCTGTGTTCTTTTCTTTTTTGCTGTGTTTTGTGTGACTGCTGAAATTTCGCTCGGTGTTGTGCCGAGTGACAATAAAGTGTTGTTATGTTATGTTATGTTATGGTGAACTCTGGCTTCTTCCTGTAGTTCACCCTTGCCTTGAGAGGAGATGCTGACGGTACAGGTTTCTTCCTGGCAGCTTGGCTTTGGGCTTGAAGAGGCTTCGCTGGCAGTCTCTGGATAGTCCTGGCGACTGGTGCTTGTCTCTGTCTGTGTGTGGACGCAGTCTTCATTGTCTGGGTAGGACAAAGTTCTGGCATCACAGGCTTGCCCCAGCCACTAAGTCTTAACCTCAGTAGAGGGACTGGCTGCCCAGAGTATCTGGGCAGTCCAGTCTTGACAATGCAATGGCACAAATGATCTTGGGTTTATCCCTGTGGCTCAGTCTTCCTCAAACCTGCAACAGAGGAATACACCAGCATGGAGGCTTCCTACTTTGTCTTTCTTCTTTCTTTCATTTTCTCACCTGCTTCTCCTCTCACCCTCTCCCATTTCACCTCTGACCGGAATGCATGTTTTTTTTGGGAGTAGGCTGACAAGGTTCAAATGACCAACCAATATCAGCTAATTGGATGCAGCTGTTACCAATGATGCTAATGATTGGCCTCTCCTGACTTGTCTGCCAGGTCAAGGGATCAGAGCAACATCCAAGGGAAAGGGCGCTGTCATGGTGTATTGCAAAGTGTCCCTGGAATGATGCAGGCAACAAAGTTTCATCACGAATAAACCAGGGGTATTTTTCACTAATATTCTAATGTTTGCATAGTTCTCTTACTGGTGGGAGCAGCTGTTGAAACATAATGTAGCAACTGTCCTTCAGGACCCATTCTTATGCTGAAATTGTCCCGCAACGGAGATTCCCCAAGGTGAAGGTCACATGTTTCCCAGCATCAGGAAATTCCTTTTGCGATCCACTGCAAAATGTGATGGTGGAACCAATTCCCATTGATGGAAAGATCTGTGTTTTTAATGGGAACCCTTGTTCGTGCACAAATGCAGATCATGGCTTGTCCGTACCCTGTGTTCATCAGAGGTCTGGTTAAGAAGTGGTGTCAAAGACACTATGATGGGCATGCCTTTGCCACCTTACCCTGAGGTCCTTGACCCCCTCCAACAAAAATAGTCAGTTAGAGCCATAGTAAGGCCTGCAGCTGAGATATCCAGTGGTATAACAAATTACAAAGAATATCTTATCTGCTGAATTTTGGAGAATGACATATATTGCTTTCAGCACATTTGGATATCTGAGCAGCCTCAGTCAGTTCTGGGGATGACCAGTTAAGTCTCCCATTGTCTGTAAGGGTTTTCTTTTTAACTGCTGAAAAATGCAACAAATTTGTATGATGTGGACCAATAAAACTTTGAGCACTTCCATGATGTGGAGTGGAGCTGTGAGCTCCAATTTATGTTGATAAAAGCAGAAACATGTGTGAAATTAATGACATCATTAGATGTGCGCCTAATGCCAGAAAAAAAATAATCAATTGCATTATTGTGGATGGAACATTTAATTGCCTGCTCCAGAAAATGTTTTAATCCAGGAATGATGGATTATTTTTATGTTTTGTGCCTAAAAAAACAGACAGTGTAATCCATTTTCTGAGCTCCAATCTTTCCCTGGAACCCCAAGTAAGAGAATGAGGGAAATATGGTAGAGAGTGGC
The DNA here is from genome assembly GCF_053455715.1 of Rhinoraja longicauda. Taxonomy (NCBI): domain Eukaryota; kingdom Metazoa; phylum Chordata; class Chondrichthyes; order Rajiformes; family Arhynchobatidae; genus Rhinoraja; species Rhinoraja longicauda. Next base: position 14,490,495 of record NC_135975.1, on the reverse strand, counting down.
GAATAGGATATGGTGCTGCTTCAGAATGTGGCTGCAGTGCCGGTAAAAATCATTAAACCATTAAAAATCATTAAAGTGCTAAGATCAAATCCTACAATCAGTTCATGTTGTTTGACTCAGTTGGATGGAATTGCATTTATTTGAATGTGAAGGGTAAGGCAGATGAATTGGGGCACGGATAGGTATGTGTGATTGGGACGTCAAAGCTGTTATGGAAACCTGCTAAGAGGGGGACAGGACTGGACTTAATGTCTCAGGATAGGTGCGACAGGTGAGATAGAGGTGTGGGTAAAGAGGAAGAGGTCTTGCTTTATTGATTAAGGAGAAAGTCACGGCATTATCCAAGATAACATTACTGATGGTTCGTCCAGTGAAGATATGTGGGCGGAGCTGAGAAATAAAAAAGGACTGATCACCTTGTTTGGAATGTACGATAGGCCCCTAAATAGTCAACAGGAATTAGAAGAAATGTGCCGAGAGATTGCAGGCAGTACAAGATTAATAGGGTTTTCATAGTAGGGGACTTTAACTTTCACAACATAGATTAGGACTGTCATAGTGCCATGGCTTAGACAGTGTAGAATTTGTCAAATGTGATCAGGAAAGTTTCCTCAGGCAATATGTAGAAGGCTCTATAAATGAGAGTGCAAAGCTTGATATACATAGCAAATGGTAGTAAGGAAGCCTGGATGACAAGAGAAATTGAGGCTCTGGTCAGCGAAACAGCAGGCTGCATAGGCTAGGTATAGGCACCTGACACCAAGTGTATCGCTGGAGGACTTTCAGGAAATAAGGGGCCCACTTAAGAAGGGAATCATGAAGTTAAAAGGGGACAGGAGATAACTCTGCAGATAATATTACAGAGAATCTAAAGAGATTTGTGTACGTACATTAAGGGAAAGGAGTTAACGCGAGAGAGAATAAGCCCCCTCAGAAACCAAAGCAATAATTTCTTTGTGAAGCCACAGGAGATGGGCAAGATTTCTCTTCTGTTTTTACCATGGAGAAATAAATAAAGACTGGGGAACTTGAGACGATTAAGGGAGATATCTTGAGGCAGTCCACATTACAGTTAAGGATGTACTGGTCTAAGCCATGTGAAGGTAGATAAATCTCCCGGGCCTGATCGGATGTATCCAAGGACACGGTGGGACGCTAGAGAAGAAATTGCAGGAGGCCTGGCTGAGATGTATGAAACATCATTCGATACATTGAGATGACAAAGGACTAGTGGGTGGCTATTGTGTCTCTATTTAAGAAGGGTTGCAACGAAAAGCCAGGGAAGTATAGACCAGTGAGCCTAATATCTATGGTAGGCAAGTTACTGGAGAGGATGCTGGGCTAAGATATTTTGGACACACAGGGACTGAGTAGGGGTAGACAGCATGGTTTTGTACGTGGATCATGTCCTACGAATCTGAATTTTAAAAATTGAATTGAATAAGTTTATTGGCCAAGTATATACACATACAAGGAATGTGCCTTGGTGCTCCGCTCGCAGGTAACAACATGAACATACAGTAAACAATTAAGAATAAAGCATAAAACATTAAACCATTAAGAATAAAACATTTTAGTTTAAACATGTGAGTGAAATAAATCAGAGCAAAAAGAGGCTACAGACTTTTGGTTATTGAGTAGAGCTACTACTCGTGGAAAAAAACTGTTTTTTATATCTGACTATGGCGGCTTTGACAGTCCGAAGTCGCCTTCCAGAGGGGTGCTTCAAAGAGTTTGGGGCCAGGGTGAGAGAGGTCACAGATGATCTTGCCCGCTCGCTTCCTGGCCCTTGCAGTGTACAGTTCATCAATGGGGGGAAGGTTGCAGCCAACAACTTTCTCAGCTGATCGAACGATTTATTGCAGCCTCCAGATGTCGTGGTTGGTGGCTGAGCCAAACCAGACCATGATGGAGAAAGTGAAGACAGACTCTATGCTGGCAGTATAGAATTGGACCATCATTGCCTGTGGCAGATTGTGTTTCCTCAGCTGCCACAGGAAGTACATCCTCTGTTGGGCCTTTTTGATTGTGGTCGATGGGTGGGCCGCCCATTTAAGGTCCCTGGAAATGATGTTTCCAAGGAACTTAAATGACTCCACAGATGTGACTGCGGTATTGTTGATGGTGAGTGGGTGGAGGGGAGGGGGAGCTCTCCTAAAGTCTACAATCAGTTCCACTGTCTTAAGAGCATTGAGCTCCAGGTTGTTACGAAGGCATCAGGATGCCGTCTGTAGGCACATTCCTCTCCATCCTGGATCAGTCCAATCAGGGTTGTGTCATCCGCAAACTTGAGAAGCTTGACAGAGTCTGTGGAGGTGCAGTCATTGGTGTAGAGAGAGTAAAGGAGAGGGGAGAATACGCAGCCTTGCGGAGCTTCTATGCTGAGGGTCTGCTGGTCTGAGATGTGTTTTCCCAGCCTCGCATGCTGCTTTCTGTCTGTCAGGAAGTTGATGATCCACTAACAGAGGGGTTCAGGCAGAGGCAACTGGGAAAGTTTGGAATGTAGTAGCTCTGGCACAATGGTGTTGAATGCAGAGCTAAAATCCACAAACAAAATCCTTGCATAGGTCCCCTGGTGGTCTAGGTGCTGGAGGATGAAGTGCAGGCCTAGGTTAACTGCGTTATCCACCGATCTATTAGCCCGGTATGCAAACTGCAGAGGGTCCAGCAGGGGGTTTGTGATATTTTTCAGCTGGGCCAGCACAAGTCTTTCAAAGGTCTTCATGACTACAGAGGTCATTGCGACAGGCCTGTAGTAATTCAGACCAGTGATCCTTGTCTTTTTGGGTACAGGGACAATAGTGGAGACTTTGAAGCAGGCAGGGACAGTACAGGTTTGCAGGGACTGGTTGAAAATGTCTGTGTAGACCGGTGCCAGTTGTTCAGCACAGAGTTTGAGGGTAGAGGGGGAAACATTGTCCTGTCCTGGAGATTTCCAGCTTTTCTGTCTCCTGAATAGCCTCTCCACCTCCTCAATTTCTATTGGGGAAGGGGTCCCAGGGTTATGTTTCTGTTTATCGAACCTGCAGCAGAACTCGTTCAGGTCGTTGGTCAGCTGACGATTGTCCAAGGTGCGGGGGGTTTTCTTCTTGTAGCTGGTGATTTCTTGCAAGCCCTTCCAAACTGAAGCAGAGTCATTTGCTGAGATTTGTATCAATGATTTGGGTGAGACTGTGCAAGGTATGATTAATAAATTAGCAAATGACACTAAAGGGGGTGGTATTGTGGACAGTGAAGATGGCTATCGAAAATTACAGCAGGAGCTTGATCAGCTGGGCGAGTGAGTTGAGGAATGGCTAATGGAGTTTAATGCAGAGCGAGTTGTTGTATTTTGGGAAGTTAAATCAGTAGGACGTGCACAGTGAATGGCAGGGCCCTGAGGAGAGTTGCAGAGTAGAGGGAACTAGACTACAGATACATAGTGTTGTGTTCTTTAAAAAGATACAGTGAGTCCGACTGTGTTTTTACGCGAGTGTTTATTCAACCGCACATCTGCTCCCCCGGGCTCCTTCCTGTCGCCCTCTGATGACCCCCTACCAATAGACCTGTGTAGTCTTAAAGGCACATTGCAATAACACCACATCTCCCCTTTCTAGAATCAATCGGTAGACTGCGGTTGATTCACCAGACCTTAGAGGATTATTCTGCCTCTTTAGCTGGAAGGTCTGTTCCTATCTGAACTAAATTAATTCAACATAAGTACATGTAAACACATTGTCTTAGTGAAAAGGATTTTACCCTTTTCACTAAATTAGAAAAACATTTTCTTTAGAAACTCTTTTTTTTCACTTATAGTTCAACCTATCTGGTCTCACCACTCTTCTCCCAAACCTGGTTCTGGGAGTGGATGGCAGTTCTGGAATGTTCTCTTTTGGTGGCTCTGCTGAGCTCTGCTGTGGAATGTTCTCTTTTGGTGGTTCTGCTGAGCTCTGCTCTGGAATGCAACCCGGGAGTTGCTCTTTCATACCACCCCCACTCTGGTCCGGCAAGGGTTTCATGGGAATTAGATGGCGACGGTTTCGCCTGACCGTCCCATGAGGTCCCTCCACGATGTAAGAGCGGGGGGCGGTGTGGCTGCCGATCACAGCTCCAGCTTCGCCTTGATCCGTGACCCACACTTCTTGTCCGGGAAAGAGCCTGTCGAGACTCCGTGCACGATGCCGCAGGTTGTACCGTTGTGCATCTCTGATTCTCTTCTCCTTTTCCTTCCACGCAACCACTTCATTGTCGGGAAGAGCAGGATTCAGCAGGGCTGGAAGTGTTGGTACCGTAGTGCGAAGCCTTCTCCCCATAAGGAGTTGGGCTGGGCTGTACCCATTTTGCAGTGGGGTCGCTCTATATGCAAGTAAAGCGAGGTAGGGATCCGCCGCTTTCTTCAGGAGACCCTTCACTGTCTTGACTGCACGTTCGGCCTCCCCGTTACTCTGAGGATATCTCGGGCTGCTTGTGACATGGCGGAAACCATACGACTTTGCAAACGCAGCAAAGGCGGTTCCGGCAAACTGAGGCCCATTGTCTGTGACCTATGTCTCCGGAATGCCGTGACGTGCAAACATTGATTTGAGGTGGTAGATTACATCTGTCGACTTTGTGGGGCTGAGTGGAGCGATTTCCACGTATCTCGATGCATAATCCACTACAGCAGGTAGTTCTTGCTTCCCAGCATGAACAAGTCAGCTCCCAGCTTTTGCCATGGTCGGCCTGGGTATTGTGATGGCATCAGCGGCTCTGTGTGGTTCTGTCTCTCTTTGCAGCATGTCCGGCAGTTGAGGACAAATTCGTTCAGCTGCTGACTTAGTCCAGGCCACCACACTGACCGTCGTGCACGCTCTCTACACTTCACCACTCCCTGGTGACCTTCATGTAGTCTGGTCAGCACGTCGTTCCTCATAGTTGAGGGTATGACTAATCTGTCCCCTTTGAGTAACAGTCCGTCATTTACCGTGAGCAATGCTTGTTCTGCCCAGTACAGCCTGAGTGCCGGTTCAATGTTGCTATTCGTTGGCCATCCTTCCTGACACAGCTGCATTACGCGTGCGCACACACTGTCCCTTTTTAGCTCCGCTCTCAACTCATCCAGGTAGGCAGTGCTTGCCGGCAGGTTCTCTATTATCATGTCCACATAAATGTTTGTATTCTCAAACAACTCCTTTTCGTCAGGCGTTTCCCCCATTTTCACAGGAGCACGCGACAGCGTATCAGCTGTCCACAGACACTTTCCTAGCACATGAGAAATGGAGTAAGAATAGCGCATGAGGCGCATCTGGAAACGCTGAATCCGTGGAGGGAGAGCATCCAGTGCCTGTGACCCCAGCAGACTCAGGAGAGGCTTATGATCCGTCTCCATCTGGAAGTGTTTTCCGATGAGAAAGTTGCGGAACCTTTCACAAGCCCAGGTCAGGCCCAAGGCCTCTTTCTCCACCTGCGCGTATCTCTGCTCCATCTGTGTGAGAGATCGCGACACGTAGGCTACCGGTCTCCACTCCTCATCCCATTTTTGGAGAAGTACACTTCCCAGACCGTAAGATGACGCGTCTGCTGAGACTTTGCATTCACGGTTCGTGTCGTACATGGCTAGTACAGGTGGGGATACCAGTGCATTTTTCAAATCTTGAAATGCTCTTGCCTGGTCGACGCCCCACAGCCAGCAGTTCCTCTTTGACAGGGGGTCTCGCAGAGCCTTGTCTCTCTCTGCTAGTTGCAGGATGAACTTCCCCAGCTGGTTAACCATTCCGAGAAAGCTCCTCAGCTCACTCACATTGGTCGGCTCCTCCATCTTCCTTACAGCCTCAGTCTTGCTCGGGTCAGGACTAATGCCACTGGAGGAGAGGACATGACCAAGAAAGGTCACCTCTTCCTTCGTCAGGTCACATTTGTCAATGTTAAGCGTAATGCCCGCCTTTTGGATCCTCGCCAGCACAGTATGCAGACGAGCGTCGTGCTCCTCTCGTGTTTGGCCCCAGACCAGTACATCATCCATGTGGCAGACGATTCCCTCGAGTCCCTCTGTGACCTCTGACACCATTCTATTTTGAAAGTGTTCGGGGGCAGAGGCAATGCCGAAGGGCAGCCGCTTGAAGTAGTAACGACCGAAGGGTGTGATGAATGTTGTGTATTTTGCTGAGTCTTCGGTCAGGGGTATTTGCCAAAACCCCGTGTTGGCATCCAACTTGCTGAATATTCTGGCTCCAGCCAGCATCCCCAGTGTTTCCTCCACCGATGGCAGGATGTACTTTTCTCGACACACCGACTCGTTGAGGTTAGTGAGATCGACGCATATGCGTACGGCTCCTGTCTTTTTCGGCACCACCACCATGCCTGAACACCAGTCAGTAGGCTCTTCAACCCTGGTGATCACCCCCAGGCCTTCCATGTGGGACAGTTCTCACTCGACTTTACCCATCAGCGGCAACGGAATCCTTCTAGGTTTCTTCAATGAGAACGGTTGGGCCCCTAGTTTTTTAGCTTGATGGCATACTGCTGTCGTACCTCCCCGAGACCGCTGCATAGCTTCGGGTAGCTAGTCTTAAATGTCTCTATGGTGATGCTGTCTAGCCGAACCACAAGCTCCAGCTTGCCGATAGCAGGCCTCCCCAGCAATGCAGTGTGCAGGTGTCGTGTGACGTACACATCCTCCATCACCCTTTTCTCTCCTTTCACCAGGAACAGCCCAGCGACGCCCACAACTTCTAGTGGACTCCTCCCGGGTCCCAGCCAGTGGCTTGGTTGCTTTACGGAGGGTAGGTGGATCGCTGTCTCTATAGATCTCTTTAAACACGGTGTGGGGTAGGACTGTAACATCGGCGCCGGTGTCAATTTTGAATGACACGTTTTTATCATTTATGTCAATGTTTACCATCCATGGCTCTCCATCGGCTGTGACGCTGCCTAGGAACATAACATCCTCGTCCTCTTCAACTTCCTGCACGGTTTTGGGTGATCTACACACACGCTTGTAGTGTCCCTTTCTCCCACATAAATGGCATTTCGCATCCTTTGCCGGGCAATCCTGCCTTGGATGGGACGGAGAGCTGCCACATTTATGGCACTGTACACTTTTCCCCCTGCTGTCTTGGGCGCTGTGTGTTTTGAGTTGGTGGCCATAAGCCTGGTGAGGTTTGTTTTTGGCACCATTACTACTGCTCTTATACACTCTGTCCACAGATTTAGCATCACTTGTCTCTGTCCTGGTGTCACCTCGCTGAGAAGATTGTTGCCGTTTCACCTCCTCACTCTGCCTCGCCATATTGACGGCTTTTTCGAGCGTCAATTCTGCGTCAAGCTGCATACGTTCGGACAGCCGCTTATCCATCAGTCCGACAACAAGCCTGTCGCGTATCAGCTCGTCATGTAGCACCCCGTAGTTACAGTGCTCTGCCAGCGCATATAACGCAGTGACAAAGGCATCCACTGTTTCATGTTCTCCCTGCCTGCGCATGTTGAACTTGGCACGCTCATAGATTATATTTTTCTTTACTATGAAAAATCGTTGGAAGCCATCGCACACCCCTATGTACGTTCCGCTTTGTGCTACTGTCAGGTTTAACCCGCGCAGAACATCGTCCGCCTCATCTCCCATGCAATAAATCAGCGTGTTAACTTGATTATCTTCGGAGAAGGCATTCAAGTTACTTGCCAGACGGAACCTTTCGAACCTCCGTATCCATTTGGCCCACTCTTGCGGCTTTGAAAAGTCGAAGGACTCCGGAGGCTGGATGCTAAATATAGCATTTGGTCCTACCGGGGCCCTCTGTGCGTTGTCGTCTTGCATGTCGCACTCTTCTTTCTCTTTTGCCGTCAACGAGCTCCAAACGATAGTTGTTCGACTCAAAGTACACTTCACGCACCCTACAGGACTTCTGACACCATGTTGTGTTCTTTAAAAAGAAACAGTGAGTCCGACTGTGTTTTTACGCGAGTGTTTATTCAACCGCACATCTGCTCCCCCGGGCTCCTCCCTGTCGCCCTCTGATGACCCCCTACCAATAGACCTGTGTAGTCTTAAAGGCACATTGCAATAACACCACACATAGTTCCCTGAAAGTGGTGTCATGGGTAGATCGGGGTGGTCAATAAGGCTTTTGGATATATTGGCATTTATCATTGAGGATATTGAGTCAAGAAGTTGGAATGTTATGTTACAGTTATACCACATGTTGGTGAGATTGCATTTGAAGTATTGCAAATAGTTCACCCTGCCATAGGAAGGATATTATTAAGCCAGAAAGAATGCATAAAAGATTTTAAAGGATGTTTCAGAACTCGAGGGCGAGAGTTAGGGCAGCCTCAATCTTTATGCCTTGAATATTAAGGGGTGGTCTTAGAGCTGTATAAAATCATGAATGGAATAAATGGGGCGAATGCCCAGACATTTCTCCAGAGTAGGGGAATCAAGAACCATAGGACATAGGTTGAAGGTGAGAGGGGAAAACTTAAGAGGAACCTGAGGGGCAACTTTTTCCACACAGAGGGTGGTGGGTACATGGAACGAAGTGCCAGAAGAGTTAGTTGAGGTTAGTTCTATAACAACATTCAAAAGGCATTCAGACATACAGAGATAGGAAAGGTTTAGAGGAATATATATGGGCTAAACACAGGCAGGCGGGACTAGAGTAGATGGGGCATTTTGGTTGGTGTGGATTAGTTGGGCCGAAGGGCCTGTTTCCATGCTGGATGACTCTATGAATCTATATTGCTTCACTCTATCTGCCCCTCAATACAATTAATCATTATGTTGCAACACTGCAGCACCTTCTTTGGAAACACTACCTCAAACAGCAGGCTGCCCCAGATAACTATTGCCACCTCCATTCAGTCTTCACAATGTCTCCTGCAGAGACTTTCACAATTTGGACAGGGAGGTTCCATATCTTTGCTGTCACAAAATCAATATATAAACTTCTCTCGAAAAATGGGATATAAACCAAGAAAACAGGAGCTGAGGGTGAATCCACATTCTTGTGTTCTCTCATCACCTTCATTCACTCCGCAACCCCCCCCCACCCCTACTCCTTTTGGGTTGCATGATTTGTTCATTTAGTTAACAGATTTGGAACAGAGGACCGGAACAGTTATGGCATATGTTAGAGTTACTAGGTTAGGAGGTAGATAGCCAGGAAACAGGTCAATTATGTCTAAAAACTGCCAATTGTTTGGAAAATAATCACTGCCTTGCTCAAGGTTATAAAAATAAAAAAATTGTAAAATCATGTAAATGTTCTGAGTTTCAAATTGTATTTGTATTTTTAGAATGCAACATTACAATTACATAGGCAAAAGATAATGCACAACTTCAGCCGTAACAAACAAGAGATCTGGTTTACGTTTGTTAGGAGTGAGTAGAGAGCATTTCTGCGTACACATCAAAAGATCTTTGCAATTTAAAAATGTGAGCTGCAGAGATGGAAACGGAGAACATTTGCATGCAGGCTCAAAGCATTACTGATTTGGTTCTTAAACATGAACATCAGAAGACCTGTGCCTAGTGAAATTTTGCATGAAATTCAAACAAGACAGAGAACCATCACAAAGCATCTTCAGTGCTACTATGTTGTGCTTCGGAAATAGATACCCATGAGTATAGCATAGGGAGAATAAATCCTTATTGCTTTTTAAAGTTTTATCACAAATGCCAAGATGTAAGGAAATACTTTATTGCTGGAAGTCATGTAAAGTGATTCCTTTTATTACATTTTGCAAATCAAAGAAAACACTCCTCGCTATAGCAAAATATCTATCTATCTATCTCTCAGGTTGCTTGTGTGAATGTGTTTATGTGTGTACCATGCCCTATACACAGCCAAAATGGTACAGGACAGCGCGACAATTTTAGGCGCACCCTACTCACCATTCCCCTGTTGTGTGAATAAACCCACTAATGTTACTTTGTAAAAACAATTTACCTAATAAACTTTAATAAATGCGCTCCCCTCCCCCCCCCCCCCCCCCCCCCCCGGGAGGACTGCCACCCGTCCCAGCGTGCCCCGCGCCTGACCTTCCTCCCATGGTGCAGCATGCCGCAGGGGCGGTGGTAGAGGGTCCAGTAAGATGGCCGTCGCTGCCGCTCCCACTCTCACCCACCCACGGCCCAGGGAGATGCTCCCTGCCCGGCTACGGGTCCATGCCGTCGCCAGCACATGGCCACGGAGGCACTCCCCGCCCGACAACAGCTCCATGGTTGGGCCGAGGGGGGAGGGGGGTAGGGAAGTGGGGTATGGGAGGGAGGGGGAGGGATGGCGGGGATGGGGGAGGGGTGAAAGGTGAAGGGGGAGGGATGGGGAAGGTGTGATGGGAAGGGGAGGAGGGGGTGCTCCACCAATGCAGGAGAGGTTTGGACCCAACGGGTCCACTTGGTCTAGGATATTCTATATTTATCTATAACTTGAAGCTAATTATAAACATATAATAGAAAACATTGCTTTTAAAGTACATGAGTGTATTTGCAATGTTAAGTACCAGCATTGTGAGAGTTAAGAGACCAGCATGTGTAACGTTTTGGTTTGAAACACGTTTATGAATAAACAAAAAATGTGGTCAGTTCATTGATCCAGCCTGGGTGTTTATGTTAAAAAAATCACTGCAGGGTGAAATTACATATTGAACCAATTTGGCTGCAAATCAATGCAAGTCCAAGTTTAGCACTGAGGAGAATGGCTCTTTGTTCTTTGTTAGAAAAGGCTCATTCAAAAATAGATACTAAAGTGCACTTGCATGGAACAATCGTGTTTTTATTTTGCTTTTTTTGCAGAATAAATATTACTCAGTTGTTGGTTATAACTCTCTTAGGTGGTAATTTATCACGGATGCCCTACTAAAACTGTAATCCTGACTGTTGTTGTGACTTTGCCAAGAGCCAGCTCAAATATTCCCTGCTAAGTATTCATTTAGATTTTTGGTGCCAGAAAGTCCCTCTTGGGATTGTCTGCCTTGTACCTTTTGGGGGGCCATTTGGGTTGTGTGGTGGGCTAAGGGAAGGAAAAAAATCCAGTGGTATTGTTGCAACTTGTAGGTCCACATTGATTCTTTAGCTTTGACCAAATTGTTGCTCTATGTAAAATGGGAAAGATCAAATTGTATGGAGCCAGGCTGCACTGTTCATACATTTTGAGATTAATTTTACTGTCTGATATCTCCTTCAGGTTTCTAGTGTTGCATTATTTAATCAAATCTACAAATTTTCTTTGCATATATTCTCTTCCATGAAGTTCTACAGTTGCCAGCATCATATTTCAAGTATCAGGGTTGTTACTTTTACAGTTGCTTCTTCCCTCCCCTTATTTCCTCCAGCAGCAGGAGGTCTAATTTAGTAGCAGTATTTTTGACTGCCTTGACAGCTGGCTAGGTGGTAGGGCACTTTGCCCGCTTTCATAATTTTTGTAGGCAGAACTTGTTTTGGCCTGCAATGAATGATTTTTTCCAGTTATTCACAGGAGTATCATTTGGGAAAATCACTTTCCATTTTGTTTCAGTTTTTCTATAGCAAAATGACAGTGCGTGGAACTTCCTGCAAAAAAATGGGCATTGTTTTAGTCTGGTGATTCTGGTGCCAAGTACTATATTGGAGATTGGGTAGCGTCTATGGAGGGAAATGGACAGATCTAGGCCCTTCATCTGAACATCAGTGACCAAACGCAGATCAGGCAACAGCTCCCTTGAGTACCCGCATCCTGTTCACTGTCGTCATCTGGATCTCCTGGTTGCAGGCCATTTTATTTATTCCAGTTCCCACACTGACCCTTAAATCTTTGACCACCTTCATTGCCTGGGTGAGGTCAAACACAAACTCGAGCAACATCAACTTGTATCCCGCATGGATAGTCTGCAATCCAACAGCCTGAACGTTAAATTCTCCATTTTCGGGTAACCCGCACCTATTCTGCCCTTTACTCTCTCTGCCTGTTCAGAATAGTTCTCTTACACACCGAAATAACAGAAATCCAAATGAAAGGCGTCAACCCAAAACATCAACAGTCTATTTCCCTCCACAGCTGCAGTCCGACCCATTGATGTCCTCCAGCAGCTCTCCTTTAATTTTTGCTCCAGATTTCAGCATCTGCAGACTCTTGCATGTTTATATTAGAGTTGTTTCGTTGTGGACTGGGAGAGAACTTAATTTTTGTAGGTAGGTAAAAAAATTATACAGCATAATTTTAGCCTCTAATGCAATAATACCGATGGTATTGGAGGCAAGGTTCTAGCAAGGATAGAAGATTGGCTGACTGACAGAAGGCAAAGTGTGGGAATAAAGGGGGCTTTTTCTGATTGGCTGCTGGTAACTAGTGTTGGGTCTGCTTCCTTTCGTGTTGTCTGTTCATGATCTGGATGAGTGAATTGATGGCTATGTGGCCAGGTTTGCACACAACATGAAGATTGGTGATGGGGCAGTTAGCGTTGAGGAAGCTGGGAGGCTGTAGAAGGACTTGGGGAGGTTGGAAGAGTGGGCAAAGAAGTGGCAAATGGAATACGGTGTAGCAATATGTACAGTCATGCACTTTGGGAGAAGGAGTAAAAGCATAGATTACTTTCTAAACAGGGAGAGGATTCAGAAGTTGGAGGGTAAAGGGATTTGGGAGTGCTGGTGCAGGATTCCCAAAAGGTTAATTTGCAGGTGGTAAAGAAGGCAAATGCACGGTTAACATTCATTTTGAGGAAACTAGAATATAAGAGCACGAATGTAATGCAGAAGCTTTATCAGTTACTGGTGAAACCACATTTGGAATATTGTGAGCAGTTTTGGGTTCATATCCGAGGAAGGATGTACAGGCTTCAGAGAGGGTACAGAGGAGGTTTACAAGAATGATCCCGCGGATGATTGATTTAACGTATGAGGAGCGTTTGAAGGCTCTGAGCTTGTACTCTCTGGAGCTTAGGATGAGGGGGAATCGCATTGAAACCTACCAGATAAGAACGGCCTAGACAGAGTGGATGTGGAAAGTACATTTCGAGTAATGGGAGAGTAGAACCAGAGAGCACAACCTCAGAATAATAGGATGTATCTTTAAAATGGAGATGAGAAGGAATTTCTTTAACCAGAGGGTGATGAATCTGTGGAATTCATTACTACAGGCGACTGTGGAGGTCAAATCATTGGGTATTTTTAAGGCAGAGATTGGCAAGTTCTTGATAAGTAAGTGCTTTAAAGGTGACGAGAAGAAGGCAGGTGAATGGGGTTGAGAGGGAAAATAGATCAGCCATGGTTGAATGGCAGAGTAGACTCGATGGGCTGAATGGCCTAACTCTGCTCTGATGTTATGGAAATATGGATTTTTATAAGGGGCAGACAACTTTAGATTTAAAACAGTGCTTTCTGTTAATTTATTGGCAACCCTATTAATTTCCTATTTTGAAATCATCCATGCAGCAATCATAGCTGGGTGATATCCAGTTCTTATCCCCTCCTGCACTTCCTCGTTCTGCTTATAACCAATCTCCATCCCCACCAGATCTCCTATTCCCCACACCCTCTGCTACCCCATTTCCATCTACCAAACATCTTTCCCACTTATGTCACTCCCCTTTATTTCTTATCTGCGCTCACCATCTGCAGACTTTTGCCTTGTCCACTTATTACCTCCAGTTTTTGTGACTATCTCCTCCCTAGCATCACTCATCTGCAATTCACCTCTCTTTACCTGGATCCATCTATCAATTGCCAGCTGCCATCTCACACCTTTGCCTCACCTATTTCTACCAGCTGCCTCCCTTCCTGTCTAAGAAAAGGGTCCCAATCCAAAATGTTATCTGTCCAATTCCCCCCACAGATGCTGCCTGACCCACTGAGTTCCTCCAACAGTTTGTTTTTACTCAGAATTCCTGCATCTATGATTTCTTGTGATTTCCCTCACAACTGCAAATGACTAAAATGAAGAATTTACCAACATTTCATCCTGGTTAGAATTAACTTTGGATACCAGTTATGACTAACATCACACGTACAACAAATCTTGTTAGAATTCAAATTAAACCACCATCTGACTTTGGATAAGCTTTTGGCAGAAGTGCCTATTTAAAAGTTAAAACAATAGAATGTACTTTACCCACTAAGTTATTTTCAAAATTTATAAAGTTTTTAACAAGTTAGCAACAAGATATAATTAGCTGTCAGATTGATCCTGGATTATAGGAAATGATTGAGATTAGAGATCCTGGAAGACATTTATAGAGATTCCTGTTTATTGTGTGGGTGAAAGTTGAGATTTGACCCAAACATTCTCCTATTTATTGTGTTAATCTGTTGAAATGTTTTAGTCACTCGAAAGGGCAAAGTTTCAAATTGATACTCCTTATGTGCTACACAATTGATGCAACATGATTTGAAATTGTACTTGTGAAATTGAAAGCCTCTCTGACATATTAATAGATACCTGCAGTGTGCCACATTAATTTATGACTGCAAGATATGAAATTGGACAGTGATTTCATACTAAAAATCTAAATGTTGGATGGGAGAGAATCATTCAGGACAATTGAGGACAATTCAGTACGATCAAGAATGTAGTAATGAAAATACAGTAGTGAGGTCATCCTGAAATTAGTATTAGCTTGTCTTGAATAACTGGTAATCTTATTTTGCAAAATCAATGCAAGATAAAATATTAAGGTTAGTTATTTTGTATTGTTCCAAGTTTATTAGTATTAAAACAGAATTAAAACAGAAAATGTTAGGAATTGCTCAGCAGGTCATGTATCATCAATCTAAAATGTCGTTAGTCCAATGTTTTTTGTTCATAGTTTTAAATCTCCAACGACTGCCTTTTGGGTTTTTTTTGCAACTAATGCATCCGTTTAAGGGGAAAAAGTGACTTTCTCCAGATGATCATTCCAGAATCTTTTTTTTTAAATGGTAATTTAGACTGGAGAAAGTATTCTGTACTTTATCAAACCGTTACAGTGATCCCAATTAACTTAATTCTGAATCCAATGAGACACACTGTGGCTGAGTAATATTACAGAAACAATTCATTCCAATTCATGCTTGAAGCTGAGGAAATTTTTGAGCATAACATTTAACATTATTCTCCCACATTGTAGTGTACTTTGTGCCATTGTGAACTTTCACAAAGACACAACCAGACAAATATTAAAGCACAGAGTTGCATTGAGGTGCAAAAAATGGAACATTTTTAAAAAAAAATCTCCCTCGTTTGTTTGTACTTGTGACTCATGACAATGATCCATATCTCCTGGAGATTATTGAAAATTCTGTTGAAGGGTCTTTGCATTGAAATGTTAACTCTGCTTCTCTTCTCACAGATGCTGCCTGAACTGCTGAGTCTTTACAGCATTTTCAGATTTGTTACCTCAGCGGATTCATGTTAAGATAGAATCGTTGATTTTAAATCTAAAATAATCTAGCGACTCTCTTAAAATGGATTGATGTAGAATATTTGCATGTAGTCAGTTGTAATGTTGAACTGGTATGGATGTTGTTAAGGATTTAAAGTCAAAATGGCAAATGTTTTAATTTGCAAACTTAAAAAAACAAATTTGACTTTTCAACTGACAGTTTTATACTATTTCCAGGACCAAATTTTCATCTTTATGCATCATGTGTTCTCCAGATGAAATATAATATTAAGTGTCTATCTTTTTGTGGCCTTTGTGGCCAGCTAAATAAATGTTTTTCGGAAAAAGTAATATTGCTTCTGAAATTTAAATTGGAAATTGTAAAGTTAAATTTGCCAGATTTTATCTTGTTGATTTAACATGCAAGTTGGATATACAAAGCTTCCCGTAATTGAAAAGCAGATGCTGGAAATCTTAAATAAAAATAAAAAATGCTAGAAATACTCAGCAGATGAGACAGCATCTGTGGAGAAAGATACAGAGTTAATGTTTCAGATTGATTACCTTTCATTCTAACTATTTAATAGAGCATTTAAAAAAAGCTATCAACCGAAAAAGGTTGCTTATATCTGCTATTTTGTATTTCTGCAACAAAAAAAACAGAATCTTTACAATATTACATTTCTGTTGACTGTTTCAGAATATTCAATATTACACCCTTAACATCCCTTTTTGTGGAAATAGTTTTTATTTAAAGTAGCCTATGGGAATATTTTCCCAACATGGGCCAAATTTTGTAAATTAATTGCCAGTAATTTGATCATTATAATCTAACAAATATGTGGTCTTTAATTACCTAGACATGGGCAAGTGAAACTGGCAACAAGAAATCCCATGTTCTCACAAATTACCAGCTTTGCAAAAAGAATTTTGAGCACGTTTATGACTTTTTTGTTCAAAGATATTATAAATTATTTTTTCTTTGTGTGCAGGTAGTGTTACTATTGAGACGGAAGCAGGTGCTGTTACAATAGGTAAGGAAATTCGAGTTCATTTGATCACACATATTCCAGTTTTCTAACTGCTCATAATAATTCCACCATCATTTAAATAATGGCTATATCCAGGAAAACATTTATTCTATTGATACACTTTCGGAGACATCAATACTTCCTTTAAGTACGGCTGTTATGAGGCGGGAGGCAGCTAGATATCCCACTGCTGCTGAACATGTGCGAAGGTGCTACCATTTGGAAATGTGCTACCATTTTTTTGTATAGAAAATTGCATTATGTGTTGGAATTTTTATGCCACCATTTTCATGATGTCATAATAAAGTCAAGCAATATACTTGTATTCACTTTTAGTGTTCCTGATTGATCTTCATTGATTCTACTACATCCATCAGCCTGTGAATGGATTAGATTTCCAGAATGCTGTGAACTTACAGTGGGTTTAAAAAAATTGTTTTGCAGTGTTATCTGAAGGGTTGCGAAACAGACATCAGTGTGTTTGGGTGAAGCCGATGCATTTGTTTGAAACCATACTAGCAATTTTTACAACAATAATATTTGAAGAATGTTGTTCAGATTACATGCAATACCAGACATTAATTAACCTGAGGTTGCTTCTAAAGCCAGTGTGATAAATGTCTCTGGACTTGGGTGGGGTAAGGAATTTTAGAATGTTAACCTCGTCAGAATGAAGGAAAAGTAATAATTGCCAAAGAAATAGATACAGTAATAGAGCAGACATGTTACTGGAGAAGACAGCAAAGTTGAATTGAGTCAAGTTGTATGGGATTCCACGAAAGAGTACTTGGATAATTGCTTCCATGTATAGTCCTGCATCATTCACCCAACATCAAATCCATCACTTGGTATTCCTACCTAATACTGAAGTTACACGCTGCACCTCACACATTTATCACTGCGGTGAGCCTCATGTGTGTCTTGCAGCTTTGACCTAGCTATTCCATTCTGGCAAGTATTTCACTCAAACACATTGCAATTCATTCACCATCAGAAGTCTCGCTCTTGTAGCTGCTCTAAAAGTTCAGACTGCATGCATGGTCATCTTGTGGTGTGCACACTCGAACTGATTCCATTTATTCCTGGATTAATGTATTCAAATTAATTTGAGAACCATCATAGGTCTCTTGTGATCTGTCCTCTTCTAGCATTATGCAGTAGCACCCATTGTGCAGTAGCACCCAGCATCCAGCAATGGATCCATGAAGCACAGGTTGGTGTATATTCTCAGAACCATAAATCTGCTGCTCTGTTGTGTGATTATGCCACTCCACACTTGGTGTGGCCTGTCAGCAGCAAGATCAATCTGCTGCACTCTCATCAAAAAGGTGCATTTGAAGGCTGCGTATTTGTTGGGTGAAAGAGCTCGATCTTCCAAGAAGGCCCATAACTTTTATGAAATTCAGTAGTTGAACTGCTGGATATAATTTTGTGCAAGTTCTATGACCTTCTGCACATCTACTGTGATCAATTGAAACTTGAGTTATTTTGTTCACTAGTTTATTCAATCTTCATAAGAAACCATCTGGATAAAGTTCTAGGATGACTTGATTGGAGAATAAATTGTGATTTTTTTTATAATGCATTTGTAGTAATACATATAGCAAAATGTAATTGCATTTGATCTGTAATATCTAGGTTACACGTCAGATTTGAGCATTTTCTTCTCAATCTATTTTAATCTACTACTATCTGACTCAATCAATATGAGACCCTTGTGCCAGATATATAACCAATCATAGCAAAATTTCCCTTTTGATTCAAATAATCAATATCAAATCCCTTCAAAGGTCATTTATACTCAACAGATCCTAATTAATAACGTTTCTTCTATTGATCATTTGCGCTCGCAGACCAATTACACCTCCCAGCGTTTCTGCTGAAATTGCTTGATTTAGAAGTGTCTGGCCCTTTCTGCTGCTAAAACAGCATAATAACATCTTTCTAGCTCAATTACAGAGGCCAGGTCTGTTTTGTTTAATTAGACAGGATATTTGTTCAATGTCCCAAGTGCCATAAAAGTATAATTCTCTACAAGAGGATGGGGATAAACAAGAAAACTTTTTTTTTAAGAATGCTGGAGCCTTGAGCAGAAACAAGCTACTGGAGGAACACAACAGATCAGGCAGCATCCATGGAGGAATAAACAGATGCCGTTTGAGGCGGGGATTCTTCTTCAGACCTGAAGTCTGAAGAAGGGTCCTGCCCCGAAATGTCATCTGTCCATTACCCTGCATGTTTGCTGCTTGACCCACTGAGGTCCTCAAGCAGATTGTCCTTTGTTCGAGAGAAAGTTTTCAGTTTTTGAAGTTTTCAGCTTTGTAGCTGAATTATTTCTTCGTGGCCAGGCTGTGCGGGAAAACAGCTGGGCTGCTTCCTCCCTTCCTCATGCTTTTTATCTGATTATTGTATGGTTGGCAGCAACATATGATTCGCGGCCTATGTTTGCACATCAATGGAGTGAAATTCCTTTGAGACTATAGTTGTGGTGCAGAAGGTGGCATATTTTATTGAAACACAAGTATCTTGAGCATTGATCTCTGTTAAGATTCAATTCAGAAAATTGCTCCTTGAATATGTTGAGCTGAAATGCCCCTCGAAGAGGAGCTTGGCATCTTATATTTCTCCTCCTTGCTCTGCTCATTCTCACAGTAACATTGTTTTTCTACCAATGCAACCATGTCTAGAAACAACTAGATTATATAGTTCCATGAAGTTATTGAAAATGCAGTAGCATCTGTCATGTCAGTCTTTACACACTTTTACCGTTTGAACCATCTGTGGAATGCAGTAAATGCTTATAGATTAATATCAGTAGCTGGAGGAAATCAATAATTAATGTAAGTAAATGGAGCCCGCATTTTAGATGCCCTTGGGAAGGGCGGTCCTTTCTGTTGCTTCTGTGTGTTTGAGAATGCAAAGTTAAGATTCAAAATAGCAAATAGTTTCTTTAATTTCAGGGAGTTCTAGCTGCACGAAAGTTATACAAGTACTGTAACAGATTCCCACCCCCATATTTGCTGCCTTACTGTCTTCCGTTGTTGTGCACTATAAAACATCTGCAAACAAGACTTTTTTCATAGCCCTCAGCTGACTTAGCATGATGTGTTTTGCAGGGTCCAATCTGTCATTGTGTGGATTTCCACCTCTTCTTTTTTGCACTTCCCCTCTCCTGGGACAATGTACTCCAAATGCATTCAAAAACTCCAGCTGGCATTCCACTTGTGCTAAAGGAACCTGAGTATTAGAATAACCTCATAAAGCACTATTTTTCAGGATGTTATTGATCCAAAGAGCTTACAAATGAAATGGCAACACTGAAGTATCAAATGTTTACCCATAGATTCCTCTGACGGCAACCTAAACGCTACCACACAACAAGGTGATTTGGATGTTTACGTCAGCCAACTGGGAATTGTGAATCTGCTAACTCAAGAAGGTGAGATGACGCAACAATGTTAAAACTACACCTTTAATTTGATAGCCTATTTAGAATCTGGCTCATAATTTTCCTTTGGTCATAAACAGCCTGCCAGATGTGTTTATTGGCAAGTGAACAATCCAACTAGATAACTGAATTTACTTAATTTGGTGACTATTATATCTAAATTCTGAATGTTCTGTAATTGGGAGAAAGAGTGGGCAGAGTATTGTGAGTGTTTGATTTTGTTTGATGGGCAATAAATGCTGACCCAGCTAGTCATATATATTAATAAAATCCATCTGGGCACTTTCTTCTACTGTAAAGAATACAATAAAACCATGAAAGTGCAAGAAACTGCTGATGGTGGAATCATGAGCAAAACGCAAAGTTCTGGAGAACTCAAGAGTCAGAGCATCTCTGGAGGGAATGCACAGATGATGTTTTGGGTCAGGAGCCTTCCTCACACACTCCTTCAAACAGTAGAAGCATGTTTACCTAGTAAGTGCCAAGCTGGACAAATGCCCATTCAGCAAGTATACTGATTAACTCAAGATAATCCTGACTGCACTCTCAGAGTTGTCCCTCTGTTTCCTTGGCAACTCCCATTACTGCTGAAGTGCCTGTTAATAGAGTGTGTCACATGGTAAAGTGGGTAATCGAGCTATACTACAATATTTAAAAATGTTTCTTTTTTTGTTAATCATCAAAGATGAACTCTATTTCCATTAGATCAAATTAGTTCCAGTGGATTTGAAACCTTACTCCCTAGAATGATGATCAGAAATTTAAACCTGCCATTAAATACTAAACCCAATGGAGTTTCCCCTTGGTCATAAACTCTTTGCAGGAAATGGTCATTGGCAAGTAAGTAATTTGAAGTGGGTCAAGGTGATTTTTCTTGTGTGCTAAAATTCTCCACAAAAGTAATTTCCAAGTGAAAAGCCAACAATACTCGCATCTTAAATGTATCATCTGTTGTATACTATTCCTCCAATCCATTCAAACCTGGTGAAGAAATGGAAAAGATGCTCTGAAGAAGAATTCCTGATTAAAAAAATAAAAAATTATTCATGTTATTGGCATGCAGATGCAAGCATGCACTGGCAAGGCTGTATTTATTGCACATCTCTAATTGTCCTTGGGAAGGTAATGGCAGACTACCTTGTAGGACTGTGGCACTGCATTAATGTAGCAGTTGGGGTACATGAATGATTTGCTAGACCTTTTCAGGGGTAGTGCTGTAGGTCTGGAGGTAAGCCAGACCAGATTGGGAAGCAGCATTGCTGGATCATATGACAGGGAATGTACCTATCAAGTGTAGAGAATGTCAGTGGGGGGAGAGCATTTTGGAGATGATGATTCTAACACAGTATATTTCAAAATGGTCATGGAGAAAGAGAAGGAATAAAATAAAGGAATAAAGATCTTAAATTAGGGGGAGACAAATTTAATCAAAATCAGAGCAAATGGAGGCTGGCAGCATCTCATAAGTAAGTCCACATCTGCGCAGTGGGATGATTTCAAAGGAGAAATAGAGTTTAGGGTCAACATCTTCCTGTACAAATGAAAGCCAAAGGTAACTCGTTCAGGAACCCTAGATATCAAGATATTCAGGGATGGATAAAGAGAAAAAAGGAGGCTTGTAGCCGGTATGGACCGTCAAGAATTTAAACAGTGTAGGTAGGTGCTTAAACAGGAATGTCGGAGGTAATAAGGGGTCAAGGAGCATCACTAATGAACAGGATTAAAGTGAATCTGAAGGATTTTTACAAGGGCAAAAGAGTCACCAGGGAAAGAGTAGGGCCGAGTAAAGGCAACAGGGGCAATTTGAATGTATAGATGGGGTCCTAAATGAATACTTTTGATTGTAATTGACAAAAGTAATGAGCTTTGCAGTTGGAAGATTTGGCGAAGGGGCAGGTGAAATTCTAGTGCAAGCCTTCATAAATACAGAGGAGATGGAAGGCTGAAAGATGGATACATTCCAGGGCTGGATGAAATTTATTCCAGGTTGCTTTGGAAGGTAAAAAATGAGATTGCGGGGTGTTTAGTGAAATAGCCATCTCATCTATGCTTGGTCTTGCTGATTTAAAGGAGGCCAGAGAACAGATGATTCAGTAAATGAAGTTTGTGGAGGTGCATATGAACTTTTTCTCACCTGGAAGGGCTGTTGGAGAACTGGATGGATGTGAGGAAGGAGGTGTAGTGGGAAATGTTGCGTCTCCTGCAGTTACAGTCGAAAATTGCAAGGGAGTGATTAGTGTGGGAAGAGATGAGTGAACCAAGGAGTTATGGAGTGATTGGTCTCTGTGGAAAGTGGAAAAGGGGGGGGGGAGGGAATGGGAACATGTGACTGGTGATAGGATCACGTTGATGGTTGCGAAAATGTCGGGGAATGGTGTGTTGGATGCCGAGGCTGGGGTGAAAAGTGAGGACCAGGGGAACTATATTATTCCGCCTGTGGGGAGGGCAATTGAGAGCAGAATTGCGGGAGATGGGTGAGGGATCCATCCACAACAGCAGGGAGGAAACCACAATTTCTGAAGAAAGATGAGATATTGGATGTCCTAGAGTTGAGATGGTGTCCTTGCAAGAGGCAGGGTGAGAGGAGGTATATGCCAGAATCTGTGGGTTTGAAGTAGATGTCTGTTGATCATCTGTCCCGTGATGGAGACAGATCAAGAGAGAAGTGTCCGAGATAGTCCAAGTGATTTTGAGGGCATGGCAGAAGTTGGTCGTAAAGGTGACAAAATCAGGTAGCCCCGGATTAGCGGAGAAAGCATCTATATGAGGTGCTCAAGAAGGTAGCATCTATCATCAAGAATGCCCATCATCTGGATAAGGTGGTTAAGAAGGCATGTGAGATACTAGCTTCCATTTGGGGCATTTAATACAGGGAGATTATGCTCCAACGATAACAAAACGTGGGTCTGACCTCACTTGGAGTACTACATGCTGTTCTGGTTACCACATTAAAGGAATCATGTGATAGTGTGGGGAATGGTGCAAAGGAGATTCATCAGGATGTTGCCTGGGATGGATCACTTCAATTATGAGAGTCTGGAGATGTTCATGGAGTGGAAGGGTGGTAAGTGGGATATGAGGGTCAAAGGCTAGATTTTAAATTGAAGGCACTGTGTTCCCTCTCCCCCATGTTCCCATCTGCTCACCATCCCTCCTTTTATTTGATTCTATAACCTTCCTTTCTTATTAGATTTTGACAATGTGCAGCCTTTTGTCTTCATTTATTCCATCCCCCATCTGACTAGCTACTAGCTTTAAAAAAAAATGTAGTACTTTTAAATTGAACTTAAAGTATGTTACCGTCAGGGCAGGAATTGAACGTACCTCTGGGGTTAGTCTGGATTTCTGTGTTCCTGGTCTGTTAATTCAATCACTCTTGATGTGCAAAGGCTATGGAAAGATTAATGTCCCTCCAGATATTACATGGAGACAATATTGCTGAACAACACCTGGGTTCGTGTTTCCTATGTCGCTGATTGCAACCTAAGAGTCAAATCTGCTTGATCTACTAAGGCCAATAATTCACCACTACTTATAAGTAAAGGATAGAAAAATTCTTTAGATGTTACAATTTAGATTCTTTGCTAATTGCTTTTAAAGCATAATCCAAAGATATTTGAACTTGTTTGTAGTAGTATAATATTAAAAGTGACAGCATAGAATAAAACTAGCTAGCTCTACTGAAAGAAAGCACATTAATGGGACAAAGGCATTTTACACAATTGGAAGATTGGGTTTGCACTCCAGTTTTAGTTGGTGAGATTCCTCTCAAGACCACCGCTGTAACCCAGTAACCCAGTAATCAGTCCAGCGAATCTGTGTTGTGTTGCTTCTATGACAAATACACCGATCAGCCACTACTGACCAGGAGCACCCCACAAGCCTTGCCGTCTCAGAGATGCTCTGACCCAGTCGTCTGGCCCTTGTCAAAGTCACTCAGGTCTTTACTCCTGCCCATTTCTCCTGCATCCAACACATCAACTTCAAGACCTGACTGTTCACATTCATATCATATCATATCATATATATACAGCCGGAAACAGGCCTTTTCGGCCCTCCAAGTCCATGCCGCCCAGCGATCCCCGTACATTAACACTATCCTACACCCACTAGGGACAATTTTTACATTTACCCAGCCAATTAACCTACATACCTGTACGTCTTTGCTGCCTAATATATCCCACCCCTTGACAGGTGCCATTGTAACAAGATAATCAATGTTATTCACTTTCCCTGTCAGTGGTCATAAAGTTTTGGCTGATCGGTGTATATGTTAATTTTCTTGAGTCCATGTTGTTGAGTCTGTTTAATTTTATTTTCTGATACATCTTTATCAAAGGTTTAAACCGTATCTTGACAACTGAAGAAAGGCCTTGATCATATTCTAACGTTCCCTATTTTCATTCTTTTCATGAAAAGTTTTATTTAATTTGCCAGTTGTGTGAAGTATACCATAAGATCATCATTGATGCAAGCATTATTTATTCAGCCACCTCTTCAGAGCTCTAGGAAGGCAAGCTGTTATGTCTAGGATGCACAGTAAGCTGCAGCTGCTGGAATCTTGAGCAGTAAACAGGCAGTTTGAGGTGGATCAGGCAACATCTGTAGAGGGAATGTACAGTCCAGGGGATTTGTTAGTCCCCTCGATATATCTGCTTTCTTTCTACCAACTGAGCAAGAACTTAACACCTCGCATAATTTCAATATTGTGTGGTCTTGGAATCGTTCATGTGTGTGCTATTTAATCAGGGCCACAATAAAATAAGCAATATGTGGCCTACATGATTTCCCGGTTGCCAAACACTTTAACTCCCCTTCTCATTCCCAGATTGACCTTTCTGTCCAGGGCCTCCTTGATTGTCCACTGGTCAAACGTACATTGCAGGAACAATATCTCATATTTAGTTTGGGCAGCTTACAACCCAGCAGTATGACTATTTATTTCTCTAACTTTAAGTAAGCCTTGCATCCCTTCTCTCTCCATCTCTCCCCCACCCTAATTGTCACTAGATTTACTGTCGTCCTGTTGAGTTCCTCTGTCTGTTTACTTCTTATAACCTATTCCACATCCAACAATGGCCTATTGTGTGCCCCACATTTCCTAGATTGTCATGTTTTTTGCATTTTTTCCATTCATTTCTCCTAAGTACCGTCTGTATCTCTCGTTCCCCTTTCCCCTGACTCTCAGTCTGAAGAAGGGTCTCGATCCGAAATGTTACCTATTCCTTACCTCCAGGTATGTTGCCTGACCTGCTGAATGACTCCAGCTATTTGTGCCTATCTTAAGCAATATGTTAGTTACCCATTGCTGAGCCTCTAGTTTATTTTAGTTTAGAGATACAGCGCTAAAACGGGCCCTTCGGCCCACCGAGTCCACACCAACCAGCGATCCCTGCATATTAACACTATCCTACACAAACTTTTTTTACATTTACATTTATACAAAGCCAATTAACCTACAAACCTGTACATCTTTGGAGTGTGGGGCGAAACTGAAGATCTCGGAGAAAACCCACGCAGTCATGGGGAGAACCTATAAACTCTGTACAGACAGCACTCGTAGTTGGGATCGAAACCGGGTCTCTGGCACCGAAAGCACTGCAAGGCAGCAACTCTACTGCTGTGCCACCGAACCGACTACTTTGGCATTGCAAGGTCTGAAAGCCACTGAGTGCTGTTATAACAGCAAGGAATGTTTGAGACAGATTTACATTGTTGGAGACCTGTAGCCTTTGAGGATATCAAGGTCCAATCTGTGTTTTTAAAAGAAAATTGAACTCCCATTCCGAATGGGTTTTAAGGCTTCACGATAAACCTGTCAGTTTTGTGTTCTGAGGGGCTGGGAAAGGGGAGGAAATATTTTTAAATTACTAAATAAATATTGCTTACAATTTGGTGGTGAAGTGTAGGTATAAAAAAACCCTCAAAGTGTTCAATATGCAAAGCATGAGCTTATGTGATAGAATGAGACCAGTTCTCCAATTCTGATTTTGGCAGCATGCCTTCTGGCTGTCCAATGTGTTTGAAAATCAGGCAGGCAGACAGGCTCCAATGCACTCCTAATTCCACAAGAGGAAAAAAATGGCGTGTTTTCTTAAGGCAGTATTTCCATCATGTACTGGTCCTGCAGCTGAAGAAGTTGCAATGAGATGTGTCATTCCTGGAAACTGACTTGTTCTCCAACATTAGGGTGCAGCGATTAATTGCATGGATTGGCAATTAAATACATTTGAAAATTGAAAAGCATTTGGGAAATCTAATGTATCTATATACTAAAGCTCTCGTTTGTTTGTTTGTTTGTACCTGAACTACAGCCAAAACGGTACACGATAACGCGACAATTTTAGGCCCACCTTCCTCGCCTTCGTCCCTTTAGTGCTAATAGAAGACGTTTCATTGAAATCGGTGTATATTTTTAAAGTTATTCACATTTTAAAGTTTAAATCTATCTCTGTGGAGGGAGGAGGGTGGGGAGGGAGGGGGAGGAGGGAGGATAAGGGGGGTTGAGGGGGGTTGAGGGAGATGGAGTGGGGGAGGGGGAGGGAAGGAGGAGGGAAGGAGTAGAGGCTATTGCACCAATACAGGAGAGGTTTGGACCCAACTTGGTCTAGTTTACTATAAAAACAAAGTGTTAGAAATTCACCAGAAGTGTGGCAGCTTCTAAGGAGAAAGAAAGAAAGTAGAATGTAAAAATCTCAACATGCACTGAGTATTTCCAACACTCTGATATATCTTATGTTGTTTTAAATTTCCAGTACAGTATTTGGAATATTTTGCCAATGTACACTTAGTTTGTTTATCTACCAGATATTTACTAAGGAATATTTCTGTTGTTCCAATGTTTACTTAAAGCCAGTTCAACCAGACCAGAAACTGGTTCCCTCATTATATCCTCTTTACAGTATATTCTGGAACCTTTCATTGAAAGGAAAAATCTGTAATTGCTGGCAAAATGCCTTCTTTAACTTTTGATAGAGTATTTATGGCTGGAAATACATAAAACTATTCAGGCTTAGTACCACTTCATGGGGACTAGATATAAACTTTTTTTAAGAAAGACATTTATGGAGAGAAAAGTATATAATTATGTATATAATAATTCATGTTTTCCAAAAGTTGCCTTTCTTATCACAGGATCTATCACACTAAAAGTACCCAAAGCCCTAAGAGCTAAACTCCAATTATCAGGGTCTGTGGTAGAAATCAGCCCTGAGCTTCAATTGCAGGACATTAACAGCAAAACAGAACAAGGTCAGCAAACTGTTCAAGGTAAGATCTAATTTCAACACAATTCCTCTAAAGTTGGACAGAAATGAAAAAAATTCCCCCGATACAAAAAAACTTGTTAATTTAGCTTCAGTGGTCATTGTTATCCATTTGAAGACTAGCATAGTCATACTTCATGGAAACAGACCCTTCGGTCCAACTTGTCTACGCAAAGCAAAATGCACATTTACGCTGATCCCATTTCCCCGCTTTTGACCCATATCCCTCGGTCTTTCCTATCCATGTACCTGTCCAAATGTCTTTTAAATATTGTTATTGTACCAACATGTAAAACAAAAACTATCTTAAGATGCAAAAAGGTGTGAAACCGATCTCATACAATTCATGAGAAACGAGTCGTTAATTTTGTCACATTACATTGGTTTTAGAAAAAGAGTAAGTATGCAGTGGTGTATAGCAGTCTTTCTCAGAAATGAAATTGTAATTTATTGTCAGTCTTGCTCAACATTGTAATATATTGTTGGTCCTGTTTGAAAAAATCTTAAGCAATTCAGTTCAAAGTAGTGGGTAGTTGTAATTAGACCTTTTAACCAAATAAGCCAAGCTTGAAAAAAAAGGGGTAAAGGAAGAAATCTTGTTGTTGGTCCTAAAATGATTTTATAATATGTCCAATAACCAATCTTAGACACTATGGCTAAATGTGAATACAATGGCGCAGAACTTCCCAGAGGAATTTTATCTTTAGCAGATCCTCCAGTAAGAACATTCTCAAGAAGCTTCTTGTGGTGTATTATGATAAGAATTGACGAGTGAGACAGGTTAGCATACAACATATGGCTGCTTTACTTCAACACCACCAGAGAGTGTTATCAGGTATCCCACAATGCTTTATACCCGGAACTACGGCAAGGCTCAGCTGCCAAAACACAAATACTCAAAATGGTAAATACACCACATTACCCCCTTTTTAAAATGAAGGTAATCTTAAATAACTGAAATTAGCAAGTGCCTTATTACTAACAATAACCATTCCCAAAATTACTACTATGCAAAGTTACTTGTTATCACTAGAGACCCTCTTGTAGTTTTAACAAGTCTCAGTCCATCTGTGTGTTCATATTAATGAAAACAACTTAAACAACTAAACAGTCCTTCATGCCGAACATTTCCCCTTTTAAAAAAAAAAAAAGAAGCTTAAGGGACATAGCGGTCTGGAGGCTTCCTGACCCTTGATGATCGGCGTGGACTCAGCGGCGCAGCAGCTGCAGCTGTACGGTCCACAGTCCCTGGCTCGCTGCATGATGACATGTCCTCCGGCTGTGCGGGTTGGCTCGGTGCAGAAGTGTCAGTGGTTGAGTTTTCAGTGTCCTGATCCAGTCCATCTCCCATGACTCTGAATCTCAGCTGATCTCCATGTCTCCTGTAGGTGATGTCGGTGTCTCCTCCTTGTACTTTGTAAGACACCGGTCCTGTTTGATCCACTATGACTCCAGGAATCCATTTGCGTCCTCCCCCAGCCGTATTGTATAAATACACTGGGTCATCCACTGAGAAACACCTGTCTGCTGCACGGAGGTCATGGTGAAACTTCTGCTTGTACTGTTTTTTACGAACAGCGGCTGCTGTGTCCGGACGGATGAAATCCAGACGGGTGCGCACGTGTCTGTTCAGAAACAGGTCAGCAGGTGACTGACCAGTAGTGCAGTTTGGTGTGGTGCGATACTGCATCAAAAAGATGGAGACCCTGTCCTCCACATCCATTGCGGTGTGTGTCAGCTTTTTCATTCCACCCTTGAATGACTGAACGTACCGTTCTGCCAGGCCATTCGAGGCAGGGTGACCAGGAGCACTTGTAGAATGAAGGATTCCATTCTGCTGCATGAAGTTTTTAAACTCCTCTGACGTGAACTGCGTTCCATTATCCGTGACAATGTGCTCCGGCAATCCATAAGCTGCGAACAGTCTTCTCAGTCGTGTGATAGTGGCTTGTGATGTGATGCTAGACATTTTAAACACCTCCAACCACTTGGAGTAAGCATCCACCACCAACATGAAAGTGTGTCCCAAAAATGGACCAGCAAAGTCTATGTGTAGTCTTTTCCAGCTCTGGCCAGGAAATTCCCATGGATGCAAAGGCACCTGACGAGGCATCCTTTGCTCCAATTGACATGACTCACATGCTCTGCAAACTTGCTCCACCTCTGCATCAACTTTAGGCCACCATACGTACTTGCGTGTTAGTGCTTTCATTTTCACAATTCCTGGATGGCCAGAATGCAGCTCCTTTAAAACAGTTTTTCTCAACTTTTCAGGAATCACCACTCTGGTGCCCCACAGGACACATCCTCGCTCTATTGAAAGTTCACATCTACGCGTGTGGAAAGCTTTCAGAGTCTCATCCACTTCAGCAGGCCAGCCATCCATGACAAATTTCAGCACCTTTGACAACACGTTGTCTGTGTGTGTTGCACGTGCCACTTGGTCTGCGTTCAGTGGAGCCTGCTCAAGATGTTCAGTTAACAGTGTGTATACGCTGTCAGTGATGGCTGTGGTCCCTGCGTCGTTTGTGTCAGGCAGCGGAACTCTTGAGAGGCCATCTGCATTACCATGTTTCCCTGAGGCACAGTACTCAATGTGATAATCATAGGCAGAGAGAATTATTGCCCATCTTTGGATTCGAGCTGCAGCCATGGTAGGCAGGCTTTTGTGTTCTCCAAACAGTGTTAGCAGGGGTTTGTGATCAGTCACAAGTTTGAATTTCCTCCCCCACAGGTATTGGTGAAACTTCTTTACACCAAAAATGAGCGCCAGTCCCTCTTTCTCAATCTGAGAATATTTCTTCTCAGCAGGGGATAATGTGCGTGATGAGAAGGCGATGGGGCGCTCCTCCCCTGTAGGCATTTTGTGTTGTATGACAGCTCCAATGCCATACGCTGAGGAGTCACAGGCCAGAGTGAGAGGAAGCTTTTGGTCATAGTGCACCAGGATCTTGTCACTTGTGAGCAGCGATTTGCACTTGTCAAAAGCTTTCTGCTCTCGACTTTTCCACTCCCACGACACCTGGTCTTTCAGCAACCTGTACAGGGAAGCAAGCACGGTGCTTTGGTTGGGCATGAACCGTCCATAATAATTCACTAGTCCCAAGAAAGCTCTCAGCTCTTTCACACAGGTGGGGGCTGGTGCATCCTTTATTGCTCTGACTTTCTCCGGTGACGGCTGAATGCCCTGGCTGTTTAACACATGACCCAAGTATTCGATTTGTTTCTTTCCAAACTCACACTTTGCGTCCCTGACTCTCAGTCCGCTCTCCTGCAGTCTCTGTAGCACTTTATGCAGGTTTTGCAGATGCTCTCGTTCAGTTTTTCCTGTGATGAGGAGATCATCCAGATACACCACTACATTCAGATCTTTCATGAGGTTCTCCATGATTCTTTGGAAGATGGAGGGTGCTGCGCTCACACCAAAAGCCAATCTGTTATAAACAAATAAGCCTCGGTGTGTGTTAATGGTCAACAGTTTTTTTGATTCTTCCTCCAGAAGTACCTGCTGGTACGCTGAGGCGAGGTCAATCTTTGAAAACACCTTTCCTCCACTGAGGGTTGCCATCAGCTCCTCTATCCGTGGCAAGGGATAAGTCTCTGTAGTGGCAGCTTGGTTTACAGTGAGTTTGTAATCTCCACACAGACGGATGGTATGGTCCTTTTTTTCAACAGGAACAACGGGTGCTGCCCATTCACTATGTTTGACTGGAGTAATTATGTTGGCCTTTTCCAGTCGGTCCAATTCAGCCTCCACTCGTGCTTTCATGGCAAATGGCAGTGGACGGCTTTTGCAAAACTTTGGGCGGGCCCCTGGTTCCACCAGAATTGTTGCTTTGACATCACGCAGAGTGCCAAGTTCATCTTTAAACACTTCAGCGTGTAACTCTAGTACATCCTGTATTGATGTCAGGTGAGGCATCTCCTTAATATGCTTTATGTCTTCCTGATGAGACTTGTCACTGGCATGTTTAATTTCTTTCCAGTTTAAGGTGAGCTTTTTTAACCAGTTCCTTCCACACAAAGCTGGTCCTGCTCCCTTTACCACAATCATTGGTAGCTGCTCACTCTGACTCTCATATTTGACAGTGGCTTCAAACTGTCCCAACACAGGAATAACCTCCCCTGTGTATGTCTTCAGTGTGACTTCAGCAAGCCCTAGTGGTTGCTTTAAAAAGGTGGTCTGAAACAACTCCTCTGAGATAATGCTCACGGCAGCTCCGGTGTCAATTTCTAGTTTGACTTCTTTGCCATTAACCACAAAACATGCCCGGTATGCTTGTTTACAGTTGTTGCCATTTACTAATGAAAACATTGGCAACACTATTTCCTCTGCCTCCACATACTTTGTGTTTTTATCAGTCTGTCGTTTATATCTGCTCTGTGTCGGTGCCGCCGCCACTTTTCCTCTGCATGCCCTTTTAATATGCCCGGTTTTACCACAGTTGTAACACTTTGCATCTTTAAAGCGACACACCTGTGGGCTGTGATTTTTGCCGTTACATCTATGGCAGTTCCTCCCCGTTTGCTTAACCGTGTGCGCATCCACTTTATGCACTTGGTTCGGACGTACCTCGTGTCCCCGCAGCTGCTGCGTGTCTCTCTCCGCAGTCTCCATGCTGAGGGCGATTTCAAATGCCCGTGCAAAAGTCAGGTTGGACTCCGACAACAGCCGTCGCTGGCTTGCCTCATTACAAATCCCACTGACAAAACGGTCCCGAAGCGTCTCGTTCAACGTCGCTCCAAACTCACAGTTAACTGCACACTGTTTCAGCTCCGCAACGTAACTGGTCACAGATTCATCCGCCCGCTGGTTGCATCGGTTAAAGCGGAATCTCTCCGCAATAAGCAACGGCTTGGGTTCAAAATGAGTCTTTAAAATGTTCACAATGTCATCGTAGGACTTATCTTTTGGCTTCAGCGGCTGCACCAGGTTCCTTAACAGACCATATGTAGATGCTCCCATCACACTTAACAGAGTAGCTACTTGCTTCTCCACTGCAATGTCGTTAGCCTCAAAAAACTGCTCTAAACGTTCCACATACGCCGACCAAGACTCTGTCTTCGGGGCGAACTCCCCTATGGAACCTATGATAGGCATTTTCTGCTTGTTTTATCCTCGTCGCCAACTTTAACTGTGGTGTATTATGATAAGAATTGACGAGTGAGACAGGTTAGCATACAACATATGGCTGCTTTACTTCAACACCACCAGAGAGTGTTATCAGGTATCCCACAATGCTTTATACCCGGAACTACGGCAAGGCTCAGCTGCCAAAACACAAATACTCAAAATGGTAAATACACCACACTTCTCATGACTGTATTGACGTTCCAACCATTACAGAGTCCCCCAATTGTAAATTCCACAATGTTTTGCAAGCCAGCGAAGCCAATGTCTCAAGCATTGCAAACTTTTGAAAACTATTGAAATTAAACATTTTTTCAATGTTAAAGCCACTTAAAGCAGGAAAACAATTATACTAATTTAAATCAGTTGATAAAATAAATAACCTCTCGCCCTAATTGCTGTTCCTTCCCATTGAATTGAAAGGGAGCATTGAAAATGAAGATTTTAGTGAAATTATTACTGAAGATTCAGTCATAGAGAAACAGAGTGGAAACAGGCCCTTCAGCCCAACTTGCCCACTCCGACCAACATGTCCCTACTAGTCCCAGCTGCCTGCGTTTGGCCCATATCCCTCTAAAACTATCCTCTCCATGTACCTGTCGTAACTGTTTCTTAAAAGTTGCAAAGGTAACAAAAGTTCAGATTCCTTCATTTAGACAGGAACAGAATAAATTGACAACATCTTGGTATAATTAATGCAGAAAGGATGAAATGTCAATACAAATGTGATTTGTAATGTAAAGTTGAAAGCTTTACTTAATGACTAAGTAATTTTCCCAATGGAATTTCAGGTTTTCTGAATGGTAAAGGGGAAGGTGCGCATTTAATCGAGGCTCACACAGTGCGTGGAATGCTGAACATAAAAAGTCAAAGTTGGATTGAATCTCTTAAACTGAAGCCATTATAATTTGTTTTAACTTCAGCTTTTGGATTTTTTTTTGCCATTTTTACATTCATGCCAGCTTGCTGTGTGTAATTATTATAGGTTTGCTTGTGCTTTAATTTTTATTCTGTAATGCCTTAACCTGTTTAAAAGCTGTCTATAACTGGATTATTCATTTGCATTTACTTGCATTAGTTTGCATTATTTTCATATTTTAATTTGTATCAGTTAATTTTTATATAAACATGGATTAAAAGGTTAACCCAGCAATATCTAGGAAGTGTAGTAGTAATAATCACTATTAAAAAACACAAAATACTTTCATTTTTGTTACTTTCAAGAACAAGGAAGTACCTAGAGAAATGTTCCCGAAGAACAGCATTTTCCATATTGCAGACAGATAATATTAAACATATTTTGGGAAACTTGTTTAATCATCTGCGAGCGCAATAGACATAATGAGTAATCACTCAAAGGATGTATTTAGAAATCAGGAACTGCAGATGCTGGCTTACAACAAAAGACATACAAAGTGCTGGAGTAATTCAGTGGGTCAGGCTGAGAACATGGATAGGTGATGTTTTGGGTCAGGATCCTTCTGCAGACTGATTGGAGGTCTGCAGAAGGGCCGTGACTCGACGCCATCTATCCACATTCTCCAGGAATACTGCCTGACCTGCTCAGTTACTCCAGCACTTTGTGTCAAAGGATGTATCTTGTGAACCTATAGTGATATCTTGTAAAACTGGAACAATGCAAAAGACACGCTGCAATAAAAAATTCGAGACATTAACTATTTAAAATAAGCTGCATTGAAACTAAGGATACTCACAAGGTGCAAATTGCAGAAAACCGTCAATGCATGTCTGCTTGCAACTTAGAATGAGCTGCATATTTCTGCATGCAGTGATGATGCAGTAATTAACTTGCAGAACAAATAAATCAGACACCTGCGTTCAAATTCTGCTAATCAAGGTAATCTGGAATTTGGGAAGAAAACCAATCGGCCTTGGCAACAAAGATCGGGTGATTGTCATAAAATCCCATCTGGTTCATTAATGATCTTGGGGGAGGGGAGATGGGGGAAGGTGGCGAGTAATCCAGTTGGATACACTGCCACTGCACCATTGAAAGGGAGACAGAATAAAACTGAATGACTCACCCACCTTTCACTTGGATATGAAATTTAGATATAAAGTTAGTTGTAGCCCAGTCAACGTGCCAATTCCAGCTTGCAAACATTGGAAGTCGGTGTCTAAAACCTAAGTGTTGCCCTGCAATCAAGTCAAACAATAGCCTGACTTGGCCATAATCATAAATCAGAATTGTTGACATCTCAATCACAATCCCTGGGTATGTTCTATCCCACTGACAAGAGAGATGTACTGAAGATGGCAGCACGATGATGTGGAAAATGAAGAAGTTCAACCACATTGACTCTTGACTTTCAATCATAGGTCAAGCATGTTGCAAGAAGCCACCTTGCGATTATCATAGATTATCAGTCCTAAAATGCAGGCTCCTCGGAACTAGCACTGAAAGAAGCAAGAGCAGAAAGAACTCAGGGTGGTGAACTTTTATGTCTGTTGCTGAGTGTTGCTTCACAACACCATAGGTGGCTGACTGTGTCTATAGAAGGTAGTGAGTGAACTAATCATGGGATAACTTGTATGTTGTATGTTAAAAGCAGCAATCAGATTAGAGAAATGTTTAGATTGCAAGGCATAGCTTCCTGAAACAAAGATAAAAATTGGATGTTTATAAACCTGGTTAAGGGCAATAAAACTGATGATGAGATGAGAGGAGTCACTTCATGGCACCCATTTACAGAGGAAATGGGGGAATGGTTTTCCAAGCATAGGCAGAAATATCCCAGCTGTCAATCCCAGAGGCAACTCTGACAGCGACAACAAGGATGAAAGACCACAAAGAAAAGTGGATTACTGGTGAATTACTATAAACATGTAAAACCTGTATGTGATCATTGTAACATCAATACTATAAAATGCTGTAAGTGTTTTGAGTCAGTGAAGCCCTTGGAGTGGCTCTCAGTATATATTATCAAGACCTGAATAAACCCAACATGTTTGAGAAACCCACCACTGCTGTATGAAATGTTCTTTGTGTTTTGTCCCCATTCTGAGCTGTAATTGGGAGGGCAACTTCCACGTGGAAGTCAGATTCCGGGTGAAGGTCAAAATCACAATCTCCAACAATTGGCACTGTGAACAGGGTAAATCCATCAACAGTATGGCTCCTAATCTATGTTTCACTTTGCTTACAGTTAGAGTAGATCCCACATTGTTATCTGTCAACTGTAAGTTGTACTAAAACAACAAATCAGAGGAAAAAGAAGGCATTGTGACTTTGCTTGGGAAGATCAATGTAAGGCGCCAGCTGCCAATGTGGAGACGCAAGAAGTCAGGGAAGCTGGCTGGAGTTTTTGCAGACATCTTCAACTTCTTATTACTAAGGTCCGAGGTTCCAACATGCTGTAAAAAGAAATCAGTAAAACTGGTGCACGAGAAGTGTAAGGTGACAATAATTACTGACCGGTGCCACTTGCGGCCGTGGTGATGAAGTGCTTTGAGAGGTTAGTTATGACACATATCAACTTGTCCTAATGATGACCTGGAGCCACTGCAATTTGGCTACCACCATAATAGATCAGCAGGGGAGACGACCTTGCTGATTCTCCAGTCGGCACTGCATTACTTGGATAATAAAAACGTGTACATGAGAATATTTTTCTTTGACAGTTCAGTGTTCAACTCCGTCATCGCCTCTAAATTTATCAAAACTTAGAGAACTGGGTCCCTCTTCTTCCTCGACTTCCTCACCAGCCGACCCCAACTACAACTAATTTGCAACATTTTCTCCTCAATAATCATCAACGCAGGGGTTGTATGCTTGAAGCTGCATGCTCAGTCCCCTGCTCTACTATATATACTTGACTGTAGCAAGACATAACTCCATTGCCATCTTTTAAATTTGCTGACGATACCATAGTTGTTGGCTGGATATTGGGTAATAATGAGTCTGGGTAGCGGAGTGAGATCAATAATCTAAATGATTGGTGCCAGAACACTTTTGCTCTCAACGTTAGTAAGACTAAATAATGGATTGTTGACTTCAGGAGGGGAAATCCGAGTATTCACGATCATTGATAGGATGGTGGTGGAGAGAGGCAACAGCTTCAAGTTCCTGGGCGTACATATCTTTGCAGATCTGGGCCCAGCACTTGAATGTAATTACAAAGAATATTCATCAACACCTCTACTTCCTGAGACGATGGTATGGTAGAGAGCATAATGACTGGTTGCATCACGCCCTGGTTCAGGAACGAAAGCTCAGGAATGAAGATTATAATAAAGTTTTGGACACAGTCCAGTCCATCACAGGTACCTTCCTCCCTCAATCGAAAGGATCTATCTATCGGAGGTGCTGCCTCATAAAGGCAGCCAATATCATCAAAGATCTACATCACTTGAATGGACTGTGTATTTATCACAGTTTATGGACAGCAAGGCCTGTGAAATAGGAATAGTCTCAGGTGGTTGAGAATAGCCATCTGTCATGCTAATCTGACTTTTCAGGAGATGGATGAAGTAGTGTATGATTCAAAAGGATAATAATCACGGGGAAACAATGGATGTTGAGACAAATAATGAAAGCCTGGGAGAAAGGGGCATTAAAGAAACAGAAGGCTTAGGTGTCGGGAGCAGTGTGGAGAAATGAGGGTACAGCGAAGGAACAGAAACGAGAGAATATCTTAATTGTGGAAAACCAGGTCACTTTGCTCAGGAATGCAGGTCACCTTGACAGTAATCAAGGAACAGAGCAGGATGGCACATAATTTTACATTTTATTGGTAAGAGCTTTGGTTCATGTGGGAATGTTTAAATGTATATCTTTGTATGAACAATCTCTTCCAGCATTCTTGTGTATGCCTTAAGGACTTGAACAATTTCCTTGAGCTGTATGGGATTGTGTTTTACTATTTATTTGGATTTTGGAGTGAAAATGTTATTGTATTTGAAGTATGTGAATGGTCCGTGAGTTTTAACATATAGCATGAGCTGTGACAACTTGTGAGTTAATTTGAGAGAAATGTGATTGTTTCTATTTGGGATATGAGATCCCAACATTTCAGAAATAAATTGCATTTGAAATTGGTGATTAGTGTATATTTACAAAGAGAATTTGATATTGGAATTTTGGGAACAGAAATGCTCCCATGGCTGGAATACTGGAGAGTATTCTGAGGCGTAGGATATATATGCATTTGGATAGACAGGACTGACTATGGATAGTCAGCCTGGTTTTGTATGTGGGAGATCGTATCTTACAAATCTAACTGAGTTAGAACATAGAAAAAAAACAGGTGCGGAGTAGGCCTTTTGGCCCTTTGAGACAGCACCGCCAGTCAATATGATTTTAGCTGATCATCTAAAATCAGTACCCCATTCCTGCTTTTTCCCCATATCCCTTGATTCCTTTGGCCCTAAGAGCTAAATCTGACTCTTTCTTGAAAACCTTTTTGAAGAAGTAACCAAATAGATTGACGAGGGCAAAGCCATAAATGTTGCCTATATGGACTTCAGCAAGGCATTTGATACGGTTCGGCATGATAGGTTGCTCGTGAAGGTTAGATTGCATTGGATCCAAGGAAAGATAAATGACTGAATAGCAAATTGGCTTAATGAAGGAAGCATAGTATGATGGTGGAACGTTGTTTTTTCGGACTGGAGGGCTCTGACTAGTGGTGTGCGTCAGGGATTGGTGCTGGGTCCAATACTATTTGTGGTTTATATCAACGATTTGGATGAAAATGTACAAGGCATAATTAGTAAATTTGCAAATGACACTAAAGTAAGTGGCATCAAAGATCGCGAAGATGGTTATCAAAAATTACAGCATGATCTTAACCAGTGGGGCAAGTGGGCTGAGGAATGGCTAATGGAGTTTAATGCAGATAAGTGTGAGGTATTGCATTTAGGGAAGTCAAAGGACATTCACAGTAAATGACAGGGTCCTCGGGAGTGTATATGGGCTGAGGGATCCAAGAGTACAGGAAAATAGTTCCTTGAAAGTGGCATCACAGATTGATATTGGAGGTCAAGAAGGCTTTCAGTACATTGGGCTTGATCAGTCAGGGTATTGAGTATGGAAGTTGGGATGTTTGTTGCACATGATATTGGTGAGGCCACATTTGGAATATTGTCTTGCATTTTGGTCACCCTGCTACAGGAAGGATGGTGTTAAGCTGGAAAGAGTGCAGAGAATATTTACAAGGATGTTGCCAGGACTCGAGGGCATGAACTATAGGAAAAGGTTGGGGAGGCTAGGACTTTATTCCTTGAAGCTGAGGGGGATGAGGAGTGATCTTATAGAAGTGTGTAAGATCACAAGGGGAATGGATAGGGTAAATGCACAGCGTCTTTTACCCAGAATAGAGGAATCAAGAACCAAGGGACATCTGGTAAATCTGGCAGGTACTATAACCTTTTTTAAAAGGCATTAAAAGGTACATGGATAGGAAATGTTTTGACAGATATGGGCCAAACGTGGGCAGGTGAGATTAATGTAGATGGGGCATCTTGGTCAGCATGGGCAAGTTGGGCCAAAGGGCCTGTTTTTATGCAGTTTGACTCTGACTCTGACTCTAAAGCTTTTGAAAATAAATGGCTCACCCTCATATGGCTTTCCACATGCTTTAAATACAAAAACTTGCTTCCACGATAGCTTCATGGGGTGTCTGGCACATGTGTAATTGGGTGGAGTGGAATCATATGATTTTTCTGTAGAACTGTGGGTTATTGGTCTTTGTATTATTAGATCCTTTTGCTGTTTTGAATATTAATCTCGATCAATTTTAGTATTCAGCTATGCAACTTAAATGGTTTCATTTGGACATGCATCAACCAATTATAATAATGTATTGGCATAAGAACGCCCTTAGATGTGTCTGAGCACAACTTTTGGTTTTAATGGAATTCTTTTGAAGCTGTATCTTTTTTTTGGTTCTCATTTTTTAAAACATGGGAAATCCGGCAGAAGTCCTCGTCAGACTGTGCAGAATAGGATGTTTATCTTAAAGAATAGGATGGTCATCTTAAAAAATGTTTGTCAGCAATAATTGAATAAAACAGCCCCAAACTGTAAACTGTGAACCCTGATATACCAGGATTATATCTTAGACACATCTTGATTATTAACACAACTCTGATTAAAGTCAGTGTATGTAAACAATCTAAGATAAATTTTATTTTCTTCAAATTAGTGAAGATTTTCCTCAACAACAAGTTCTACAGTGCTACCTTAGACTTTACAATTTGAAGTTTAATTTTTTTGACAGTGTGAATAGGTAAAGATAAAGATTCTGTACAGACAATATGTATGGAATTCTAGCATTCATAAAAATTTGATGATTACATCTTTACTTTTTTTCCTCTTCCTCCTTTTTGGCGGCAAGGTAGTTTCCTTTATCATCATATCCGAACCACATAGGAGGATTGTCATCATTATATTCCACGTGCTGAACATTTATTGCTGCTTTGATAGTTTGCCTAAATTCGTGAAAGAAAACATTTATTAGATGTGTTTAACAAATTCTCCAATGAAAAGTGGAAAGTGGAAATTAAAGGGTGGAGGGTTAAAGAGAATTTTATCTACTGGAGCATATGTTTCATGCAGTGCAGCGCGTTTTCCCCGGGGGGGGGTCTTCATTCTGCTTGTTTCAATGTTGGGACAAAAACATTTGTGCTTATTGATGAGTTTTGAATTTAAAGCTTACATCATCTAATATAGTGAACACAAATGAAGAGGAGAACTACATTTGCCTTTCTCTTTCCTTTGCCAATTACCACTATTTTTCCTCCAATAAAAACATAATTTCTTGCATCAAAATTTTAATTAGGATTGTTGGGCTTAAGCCACATTGCAAGTCATTTTGTGCTGTGATTTACACACACAGAAGCTGATTTGAAGCTGTCGATTATTTTTATATAAAGCCCCTCCAGCACAATTCTTGCCTGGTTTTGAATTTGTTTCACAGAAATTAATGACTAATGCAATATCAAAAAGACTAGCAAAATAATGTCTCATGATTGTGAAGTGGGAGAAAAGACATGTACATACTATAAAAAGTATCCTAAAGCTTGCGTTGCGAGAGTAGTGTTACATCTCAATACTTCACATAGGTATCGTCAATTTAGCTTTTTTTAATGACCAGATGTTTGGCACTCAAGTACTGGAACTTTCATTGCATGGCTGTGCCTTCATCAGCTTATCACTTTAAAAGTATTGTGAAGACTTCAACAGCTGGGTCTTGAAATTTGGAAGTCATAGCACATATGGTAAAGATCATTTTTCTATGTACCCAAATGATAATTCCTAACGTCAATTGGTGCAACATCCTAAATGTTCCATTTATTTATTCTTTTCTATAAGATGCTACTTCATTGGCTTGTGCAGAAATTATGCTATCCTTACATTTATATCTAGTTGATATAAGACTGTTTGATGATCTCCGCACCTGTGCCTTAAGTCCAACTGTGCCTTAAGTCCAACTGGCCCAGCTTCTGTGGTAGAAGTGCAGAAAGAGAATTCCAGTTTATGGAACCTGCAATGACCCTGCAACAGATTTCTCTTTTTGCAATTCCGCTATACAAGCTTGCCAGTTGGAGTTCAGGTGACAGGGACAGCGACTGGGTATGAAGACTTGATCATCAAACACTCTTCTTCAGATGATTAAAGGCTGAGTTGGTGAATCTCGTTACTTATATCTATCTTCACTGGGCCATATCTCCCAAGGTATGAAAAGTGAT
This sequence comes from Rhinoraja longicauda, assembly GCF_053455715.1. Lineage (NCBI taxonomy): Eukaryota > Metazoa > Chordata > Chondrichthyes > Rajiformes > Arhynchobatidae > Rhinoraja > Rhinoraja longicauda. The sequence goes on along the minus strand of NC_135975.1, from coordinate 14,449,623 downwards.
CCACCAAGGATTTTTATTGTTGGGGAGGAGAGGCAGTGTTGTGCAATGGAACAGAGATTTGTAGAAGATCTATTTTTTTTACAAATGCAAGGCCCATTCTCTGCAGGTTAAGTCAACGGCAACTTGTATACACATACACAATGAGTGATGTACGCAAACATTATTTCCATATGTGAACCCAAGCTCCAATTGCTTTTAGATTTTTTTAGAGATACAGAGCAGAAACAGGCCCTTCAGCCCACCGGGTCCGCGCCGCCCAGCGATCCCCGCACATTAACACTATCCTACACCCACTAGGGACAATTTTTACATTTGCCCAGCCAATTAACCTACAAACCTGTACGTCTTTGGAGTGTGGGAGGAAACCGAAGATCTCGGAGAAAACCCACGCAGGTCACGGGGAGAACGTACAAACTCCGTACAGACGGCACCCTTAGTCAGGATCGAACCTGAGTCTCAGGCGTTGCATTCGCTGTAAGGCTTTGACTTGACCTGTTTAATAGTGCAAATGAGTGGATGCATGTTGTAAGAGCTTTTTTGGTTCGTATCAGCCACTCAGAACACCCATTGAATGGAATCATCCTCAACCCCAATCTAAGGTAGACACAAAATCCTGGAGTAACTCAGCGGGGCAGGCAGCATCTCTGGAGAGAAGGAATGGGTGACATTTCGGGTTGAGACCCTTCTTCAGTCTCGACCCGAAATGTCACCCATTCCTTCTCTCCAGAGATTCTGCCTGTCCCGCTGAGTTACTCCATCATTTTGTGTCTACCTTCAATTTAAACCAGCATCTGCAGTTCTTTCCTACACACTCAACCCCAATCTATTGCTTAAAAAGAAATTACAGCATATAACTGTATTTTCATGAGATTAAAATCTTCTTTGAGATTAAAATAAATGTAGGCCTAACCCAAACCTGTCTTCCCATACATTAGTGTTGCCATTCCAGAAATCAGTGCAGAAAATCATTGTCGCACTTCCACCATGGTAAGAACTTCCTTTCTCAGAGATAGAGACAAAAATCTATTTTACCAAAATCCCATATAACTGCAGCAGTACAGCCAAACTCTTGTATTCAAATTCTCTTACAATGAAGATAAACATAGCATTTGCCTTCTTAAATCTTTGATGTTGGCATTGGCCTTTCTCAGATTGGGAAGTTGGTTAAACTCATATTGATTCTATCTTCAGAAAGGCAAATTATATATTTTCTGTTTACTCTGATTTTGTTCTCTGCATAAGCTCAGGAAAACAATGGAATGAGCATACTTGGAAATATTATACTTACTTTGTGATCTTTGTGCAGTATAGCATCTTGAGGACACGTAGCTTTTTGCAGCCTTTCCGTAGGAACGTAAATGTTGAATCAGTAAGCCTGACACAACCTGAGATGTCCAGGAAATAAATATAATGGCAAACTCCAGCCAGATATTGTATACTTAAGTCAGTAATCTGATGAATCAATAAATACAACACAAAATATAAAATCTCATTTTGTAAATACTGCATTTTATTAAAACATTTACCATAATGGTGGAAGGCTAATACTTCTGAGTAATACTTTCTGAGTAGTACTGAGGATCTGTTGCACTATCACTGATCCCCTACATTGCATATCCATATATGAAACTCGAGGATAGGGAGAGGGTTCCAATGCTAGAATCTTTATTTAGGTCATTTTATCTTGGCAGAGAATCTTGGGGCTGTCAACAGTCTGGATCGCTCCAGTCCACAAACTGTGGCATAAAAGCACTTACCATTTTGACTGACTTCCCTTCCCTTCATTTATTGGCTTTCTCAAAGCCTTGAAAACTCATCATCCACTGTAAATCATCCAAACGTGGAAATTAAGAGCAGGAGTCGGCCACTTGGTCCCTCAAGCTTGCTCCACTATTTAATAAATCTATGGCTAAAGTCACTGTAACCTCAAGTTTACATTCCATCTATCTTCTCCTGCTAGCTTATCAAGGATATATCTACCACAAACCAAAATGTTAGAAGAATGCAGTGGGTTAAATGGCACCTGTGTAGCAAAAGGTGCACGTTGATGTTTTGGATATATATCTACCTCTCCCTTATAAATATTCAGACTCTGCTTTCAGCATCCATTGAGGAAGTTAGTTCCAAAGATTCATAACCCGATGAGAGTAAAAAATACATAGTCTGTGTCTTAAATGTGTGACCTCTAGTTCTACTTGCTCCCACATGAAGAAACATCTTCTGCAAATCCACCCAGCCAAGGCTCGGGATCCCCGTGCACTTTTTGTGTTGGTATACGCTGGCACATTTAAAAAGTTAAAAACTAGATTTTTAAATGTTTAGAATTTTTAATATTACAATAATATTTCTAAAGTCTAAAAAATAAAACATTAATTAGGCAGTCAGGCCCTTGAATAGCTTAAGCGGCTTATAGGATGACGATTGATATGAACATGAACAACACCTTTTTGACTACAAAAAAACCCACTGCAGACTGTCAAGGTCCCTGGACAGTCCTTTCAGATTAGGCAGAGGTTTGCTTGCATCTCCCCCAACCTCATCTACTGGATACGTTGTTCAAGGTGTGGACTCTTATACGTTGGCGAGACCAAACGTAGACTGGGTGATCGTTTTGCTGAACACCTTTGCTCAGTCCGCCTGGACCTACCTGAGCTCCCTGTTGCCAAACACTTTAATTCCCCTTTATTCACAAAATGCTGGAGTAACTCAGCAGGTCAGGCAGCATCTCGGGAGAGAAGGAATGGGTGACGTTTCGGGTCGAGACCCTTCTTCAGACTGAGGAAGGGTCTCGACCCGAAACGTCACCCATTCCTTCTCTCCCGAGATGCTGCCTGACCTGCTGAGTTACTCCAGCATTTTGTGAATAAATCGATTTGTACCAGCATCTGCAGTTATTTTCTTATACTTTAATTCCCCTTACCAATTCTCACACTGACCTTTCTGTCCTGGGCTTCCTCCATTATCAGAGTGAGGCCAAATGCAAATTGGAGGAACAGCATCTCATGCTTAGCTTGGGCAGTTTACAACCCAATGGTATGAATATTGATTTCTCAAATTCAAGTAACCCTTGCATCTCCTCTCTGAGTTATTCCAGCTTTTTGTGTCCATCTTCAGTTTAAACCAGCATCTGCAGTTCCTTCTTACACAATGGATGAGATGGAGCCTGGTTTATGTCCAATTTCAGATTTTTAATGTTTTAACATCTGATCTGACCACCCCCCACATTTGCAGGCTCAAATATTCAACCAATGTTTTCTCCCTCAAAAGACGTTGTCTGGCCTGCTGAGTGCATGAAGGATGTGGGTTATTTTGTCCGGGGGGGATTTTAAGTATCAATGGCATTTTGATTACTAGGATATCTAATAAAATGTAATTTCTGCCACACATTCTGTGAAACAACAACACTGAAGGAGGAACAGAGAAATCCAAGACATAGTTGTCCCTTCCCTCTATAAACCAGTACACTTTGACATTTTCAGACAGATCTCACTGAAACTATTATCAATTTGAAAAAAACCCAAAGAAAAGCTGTAGGAAATATTCATTCGGTCAGATTGGAAGTTAGCAAATGTAAACTATTTAAGAAAAATAGTGAAATAAACCTTGGATTTGTTAGTCAAGCATTAGCAAGGGTGCTTTGCTGAAATCTATTATTATGTGATAACACTATTATGAAAATAAAATTGGGTCCGGGCAGTCAGCATGCACAGGGAGTCACAAAAGAGATTATCAACAAAATTAGAACACATAGTATTATTTAGATAAAATACCAGAGTTATTGTGGATTGGTTAACAGTCAATGTGGGTTCTGAAGAGGATGAATGGAGACTGATTCAACAAGGGCATGGAAGGTGGAACATAATGTGGAAAAAGATGAGCTCATTCATTTCAGTAGAAAAAATAAAAATGCCAGGTGTTTATTTTTCACTTGGCATGAGATTGAAAGATGTGGGTATTCAAAAGGATCTTGGTGTCTTTGACTACATTACACTGAAAGATTACATGCAGATCCAACAGACAGTTGTTCTTTAGCGCCAGAGGATTCGAGCACAAGGGTAGAAACTACTTGAAACAATTATATAGAACCCTGGTGAGATAGCATATTGAATAATGTGTATAGATATGGTCTCACTACCGGATGTTGCAATTAAAGTGTAATATACCAAAAAAACATTTAACTGTATTGCATTTTCCATTTTGGCTACTGTTCCTACCTGCACGTCCTTCAATTTAGATTGAAAAATAATGGTTACCCATAAGAACCGATTTGATCTGAGAGCACCTAATCTGTCTAGGGGAGAAAATAATTGTTCTGCCTGTTCAAATTATATCCTTAGCAGCATATTATTGAAATCTGGTTGCACCATGATCTTGTTAGCAGATCAGATTTACCAATTACCTGGTTCAAATGTATGAATTAGATCATAGCATGTTTTTGCTTTATAGTTGAAGAGAAATTAATAGCTTCATTGACCATTCAACTATTTTGTTATTTATCTTGCACTTAATATACTTCAAACTTGTAAGTAGCTAGATTACGTGGCGGCGCCTAACGGCAGCGGCTGACTAGCAGTCTGTCCGTCATTTTTTTCCCTTTTTTTGTTGTGTGTCGGTGTTGGGATGGTTTTTATATATATTTTTTTTTGGTTGTGTATGTGTGGGAGGGGGTGGTGGTGTGGGTGGGTGTGGGGGGGGGGGGGGGAACTTTTCTCTTCCTCACGGCGCGGGGTGCGGCTCGGCTGCGGGGCCTAACATCGCCCGGTGCGGCTCAGCCGCTGGACTTTACATCCCGGTGCGGCTTGGCCGCTGGACTTTACATCCCGGTGCGGCTTGGCCGCTGGACTTTACATCCCGGTGCGGCTTGGCCGCTGGACTTTACATCCCGGTGCGGCTTGGCCGCTGGACTTTACATCCCGGTGCGGCTTGGCCGCTGGACTTTACATCCCGGTGCGGCTTGGCCGCTGGACTTTACATCCCGGTGCGGCTTGGCCGCTGGACTTTACATCCCGGTGCGGCTTGGCCGCTGGACTTAACAGTGCCCGGTGCAGCTCGGCTGCGGGGCTTAACATCGCCCGGTGCAGCTCGGCTGCGGGGCTTTTCATCGCTGGTGCGGCTCGGCTGCGGACTTGACATCGCCCGGTGCGGCTCGACCACGGGACTTAACATCGCCCGGTGCGGCTCGGCCACGGGACTTAGCTGCGCAAGGCTTGGTCGCGGGCCTTTCATCGCCCGGTTCGGCCGCGAGACGTTTCGGCGCCCGGTGCGGGGACTGTGCGGGTCGGTCGGGGACGAGCTGTCTGTCCGTGGGCGTGGGGAAGAGAGTGGAAGTTTTGTTGCCTCCATCACAGTGAGGGGGTGTTTGGAGTCACTGTGATGGACGTTTGTGTTGGGGTTATGTGTCTTGTGTTCTTTTTTTTCTTTTCTATGACTGCTATGTAGTTTCGTTCGGTACTTCGGTACCGAACGACAAATAAAGCTCTGTTATACTGTTATGTTATATATTATTAATGATGTAAGGCTGTGTGTTTTGACAGTCTATCTTTTCTTTAGCATACCACATGACAGGATGAATTTGGTTCAGGTTAGGCTGAAACAAAATGTATTACGAGTTGCATTTAAGCTACACACTGACTAGCTGCTAGCTGCTCCAAATGCCTCACTGGATATTAGAATAACAAATTTGGGCAGACCAAGAATAGCACTGATGATGATATGGGATAAGGCTAATTATGTAACCCTCTTGGAAACAGCTGTTGTACTTAAGAAGGACAAGTAAGAAAAGCAAGTGGGGAAAAAAGAAATGGCATAAAAAATTCTAGTACTTCAAAATTCAAAGTGTACCTTTGGACATCCAGCGATGTTTAATGAAATGAGCCTTCTGCAGTGGAAAGCCAGTGTCTTTATACTTTTATCAGACACTGAGAGGCAATGGGAGACATCCAAGTATTCCAGCTCTGCCATCTTATGGTAGAATTTCTTGAACACAAATATGACAAATTATGTTTTCAATTCCTTGAACTTGATCTATGTTCCAGTCACTATTTGAACAAATAACAAATATGTTGTTAAAACCAGAGGCATGATAAGTACAGAGTGCTTATGTAAACAAAAGGCCTGAACAAATTCAGTTCAAATCTCAGCATGGCAGCTGAGGAATTTACATTTGGTTAATTAAGTAGAATAAATAACGTTTTTGTTAAAGACCACTTGTATCTATTTGGAAAGAGAGTGGGGGGGGGTTACCTTCTGCGCCCTTGAGGTCGGCTGCTGGAAGCACCCCATTCCCCAAGGGACGAGGGCTGAAGAGGGCCAGGTGTGGAGAGGGACGGCGGTTCGTGGAATAACCGTAACGGAGGAGGAGGCAGCTGCTGTGGGCCTTTGTGGCCAGCTGCGTCTGGGACTGTAAAATGGCACCAAATATGCCGCTTCTTGCATATGGACTCAGTGGCCTGCTCTGTGCATACTGTACTAACTGGGGTGGTTATGCTTATGTACGGGGACAATCTTGCTGATCAGTATGCAAAACATGTATTTCATTGTACCTGGAACACATGACAATAAATACACAATTGAACCATTGAATCTGGCCTCTGTGTAACTGAAGCCCCATCATAATCTGGATGACTCTCAATCAGCCTCTGAAGAAGCCCAGAAAGTTGGGACATCAGGTAAATCCTCAGATTTGGAGACCAGAGATGAAAGAATACAAGGTTTGTGCTTTCTCCTAGGCGAACATGCAACCCAGTAAAGCCTCTTGCATAACCATCTGCAATCATAATCTATTTCCCATGTCAACCATTCATCTCTGTCTGCTTAATTAAATATGATCACTGGTAAGTGCCTGGAACATGCTGCCTGGGGTGATGGTTGAGGCAGATACAAATGTAGCATTTAAGAGACATTTGGATAGGCTTATGTATATGCAGGGAATGGAGAGATATGGATTATGTACAGGCAGAAAAGAGTTAGTTTTGGCATCATGTTCGTCATAGACATTGTGGGCCGAGGGGCCTGTTCCAGTGCTGTACTGTTCTATGCTCCATGGAATGAAACTTAAGGAGCCACGCTGTTTAGAATCTGCAGGACCTTCAGGGAAACCTGTCCTTCCTAGTTATCTGACCTCACAGTCATTCTACAGCATTGTATTGAATTTATTTGAATGTTAATGAATACAGTATCAATTGCTATTGTTGATATCTGCACTATATAATCATTCCTTTGGATTTTATTCTTGCTGACTTTGTTCAAATTTGAAATTTATCTATTTTAAGTCTGTAAATTCTATTTCACCACAGTCAAAGATCTGTTAACATGTTTATGATTGAAATAAATTGTTGAGATCACTGCAACAAACATAAAGTTGCAGCAAACTGAATCCGGAATCTGCAGTCTCTTGTATTCCTTTTAGATTGTTATTGTATTGCTTTCAAATTCAGATACATTCACTGTCTACACAGCTTATTCTTTTTCATATCATATCATCATATTGTAGTGAGTCCAGACGAGTGGTATTATCCAAATACTTTATTGGTATAAAACCCGTGACAAACGCAACAGACTTCTTTCTGGACGAACACTAACTTCACTCACTAATCTAATCTCTAATCTAACGTTTGGCGCCAAGCATTTAAATACCCCGCGCTTCCTCACCCCGTGACCGTAACCCAATCCGAGGGTTCTATTACCTGGCCAATCCCTATGTCCCTACATGACCCCCCCCAGAACCCTCGAAACCATACCTCACGGGCGGCCGAACCTCCCGCCCAGAACGTGTACGGATGGGGGAAACCGATACCCCCAGCGTGACAGGAGGCGGGGTGGACGCCGCCGCTGGAGGCGATGGGGGGTCCACTGGAGCGGAGGGTGCAGGTGACGGGGGGCACTTGATGAACAACGGCAGCCCGGGACCAACCATAGGCGGCGGAGGCCCAAGAGGTGGTAAACTGGGCGCCGCTGACGGGACCAGTCGAGCAGCCACAGGCCGGCCCCGGCGCGGCGGCTGAGCCACCGACACGGGGAGGTCCTGGTCTAAATGGGCCGGCTTGAGACGGGACACTGAAACCAGCTCCTGACGAGTTCCTACCTGCAAGGTGAAGGTTACAGTCCCTCTTTTGAGCACCTGGAACGGGCCCTGGTAAACCGGCTGGAGAGGGGGGCGGTGGCAATCTTTCCGAAGCAACACGAAATCACAGCTCCGCAATTCCGAAGGAACGTGAACTGCTGTGCTTCCGTGACTAGAGGTGGGGACTGGAGCCAGAGAACCCACCCGTTCCCGGAGGGAGCCCAAGACTGACGTGACGGATGGCGGCAAGGCGGGAGTGGAAGGGAGAATGTCGCCCGGCACCCGCAGGGGCGAACCGTAGACGAGCTCGGCCGAAGATGTGCCCAGCTCAGCCCGCGGGGCCGTACGGATGCCGAGGAGGACCCAAGGCAGTTGGTCAGCCCAATCGTAGCCAGTCAGGCGAGCACAGAGGGACGCCTTCAGCTGCCGATGGAAACGCTCAACCATCCCGTTGGCTTGGGGATGATAGGCGGTGGTCTGCTGTAATCGAGCACCATACAGCTGCGCCAGCGCGGCCCAGAGAGACGAGGTGAACTGAGCTCCCCAATCTGTAGTGATGATAGCCGGGACCCCGAAACGAGCCACCCAATGCAACGCCAGGGCCCGTGCACAGGAAGCCGCCGAGGTGTCCGACAACGGGAGCGCCTCCGGCCAACGAGTGAACTGATCAACCACCGTCAGTAGATGAGTGTAACCCCTAGAATAGGGCAATGGACCCACCAAATCCACATGGATGTGGAAAAAACGGGCGGGGGGAACCTCGAATCTCTGGTGTGGGGGCTGGACATGACGATGGACTTTGGAGGTCTGGCACGGAATGCAGGCGCGTGCCCAGGCTGCCACCTGCTTTCGCAGGCCATGCCAGACAAACCGGTCAGCCACCATGGCTGAAGTCGCCCTGATGGACGGATGTGCCAGGCCATGAATGGCCTCAAAAACCTTACGCCGCAGAGCGGCAGGCACCACCGGGCGAGGGCGTGGGAGAGTAACGTCGCACCACAACTTGATACCTGTGGGGCCACACGCCACCTGCTCTAAACGCAGTCCCGAGGTTGTGGAGGCGTACACCGCGGCAGTTCCTTCCAGGCGCTGAGCCTCCGCTAGCTCCTGGAAATCCACATGTTTACCAACCACGGCTACGGAGGGAATGGCCGGCCGGGACAGGGCATCAGCAACGGCATTCAGCCTACCCGCAATATGACGGACATCGGTCGTAAACTCCGAAATGAGGGTTAGGTGCCGCTGCTGGCGAGCCGACCACGGATCAGAAACCTTAGCAAAAGCGAATGTCAAAGGTTTGTGATCCGTGTAGGCCACGAAAGAACGGCCTTCTAAAAAATAACGGAAGTGGCGGACTGCTAAATAAAGGGCCAGGAGCTCTCTATCGAACGCACTGTACTTGAGCTCCGCTCGAGTGAGCTGCCTGCTGAAAAACGCCAGAGGCTGCCAATTACCGTCGACCTGCTGCTCCAAAACCCCACCCACCGCCACGTCTGAGGCATCCACCGTCAGAGCTGTGGGGGCGGAGGAGCGCGGGTGCACCAGCATGGTGGCGTTGGCGAGAGCCTGTTTGACCGCAACAAAAGCCGTCTCCGCAGCTACGGACCATACCAACTCCGCGGGGTTACCTGCGAGACATTGAAAAAGGGGGCGCATAACCCGAGCTGCTGCAGGCACGAACCGATGATAGAAATTGACCATGCCCACGAATTCCTGCAAGCCCTTGATGGTAGTCGGGCGGGGGAAAGAGCGGACCGCGTCCACCTTAGCTGGTAAAGGAGTGGCACCGGCCGGAGTAACCCGGTGACCCAAAAAATCCACCGCGGACAGGCCAAATTGGCACTTGTCCGGATGGAGAATCAGGCCATGGTCTTGCAGCCTCTGGAACACCGTGCGGAGGTGGACCAAGTGCTCCTGGACCGAACGGCTGGCAATCAAAATATCGTCTAGATAAATAAAGACAAACGGCAACCCTCGACCCACCCGGTCCATCAGACGCTGGAATGCCTGAGCTGCATTTTTAAGGCCGAAAGGCATACGCAACCACTCAAACAGTCCGAACGGGGTGATGGTCGCTGTTTTCGGAATGTCCGGCGGGTGGACCGGGATCTGATGGTATCCCCGCACCAAATCAATTTTTGAAAATATTGTCGCCCCCTCCAGGCTAGCTGAAAAGTCCTGAATGTGTGGAATCGGATAGCGGTCCGGCCGTGTTGCCGTGTTGAGTCGACGGAAGTCACCACATGGTCTCCACCCCCCAGATGCTTTGGAAACCATGTGCAAGGGGGAGGCCCACGGACTACTCGAAGGCCGAATAATTCCCAACCTCTCCAAGTTTAGGAACTCCTCTCGCGCCCTGGCCAGCTTGTCGGGTGGGAGGCGCCGTGCCCGGGCAAAAACCGGCGGCCCTTCGGTTGGAATGAAATGGACGACCCCGTGCTTCTCCGAAGGTGAATCAAAACGCTGGACGAGGAGCTGCGGGAAGTCGGCCAGGACCGCATCGAACTGACCGGGAGCCGTGGTAATGGACTGGATAACTAGGCTGGGTGGGGCGGCGCTTGTAGAAGCCTCTGGCCCAGTACCCCGAGGCCGTACATCAGCCGAGGGTTGTAGGCCCCTACCTCGGACGTCTGCGACCAAGGAAAACGCCCATAGGAAATCTGCCCCCAATATGGCCTGGCCCACATCCGCAACGATGAATTCCCAACGGTAAGTCCTGGACTCGAAGGACAGGGACATGGTCCTTTTACCGTATGTACGGATGGTGCTACCATTCACTGCAATTAGGGGCGGGCCCTTTTCCCCCACTCGAACTTCACAGTCATAGGGGGGCACAATACTTACGACCGCTCCCGTATCCACTAGGAAAACGATCCCGGTACTCTGATCCGTAGCGTAGAGGCGGTGGTTACGGCCAACCGAGACTGCCTCTACAGTCGATCGGCCCAGGCGTTTCCCGGAAACGAACACGGGGATCCACAGCTTCGTGCCTCGCTGCCCCACCGCCGATGGAAAGAGCACCAGCCACGCCTATCCGGCTCTGTTGGTCGAGCCCGCTGCCAATGAACAGGCGCCGCCGCCCTCTCTTGGCGGGCCGGCTGCGCAATAGCGGCCGATGCGTCGCTCTCTTGGCCGCACCCCCGACTGCCGCTGGGCCTCGAGACCCGGTTAACGGAGCCGTCTCGGGCGTTGCGTTCCCTCACGAGCGTGTCGGCCTTCTCGGCGAAAGCTACCGGATCATCAAAAGGGACGTCTGCCAACACCAACCTGACGTCCCCAGGTAGCTTCTCCCGAAAGGCCGCTTCGAATATCATGCACGGCTGATGGTCGCCCGCCAAAGCCAGCATCTCGGACATCAGCTCCGACGGCAGCCGCTGCCCCAGGTCTGGCAAATGGAGGAGCTTCAGAGCCCGCTGGCTTTGGGCCCAGCCGAAGGTCCGCAGCAGGAGCTTCTTGAGCCCCACGTACTGGTCCGTTTGGGGTGGACTGGTCAGGTATCGGCTGACCCGCGCAGCCACCTCCGCCTGCAGACAGCTCACCAGGTGGTGGTACTTCTCCTGGTCTTCCTCCACCTTTTTAAGATGGAACTGTGATTCTGCCTGCACAAACCACAGGTGTGGCTGATGGGCCCAGAACGGCGGTAGATGAATTTCGCCCGCGCTCGCTCCCACCTGCGACATGCTGCTGCTTTCTTCCTACGTTCGGGGTCGCCAATGTAGTGAGTCCAGACGAGTGGTATTATCCAAATACTTTATTGGTATAAAACCCGTGACAAACGCAACAGACTTCTTTCTGGACGAACACTAACTTCACTCACTAATCTAATCTCTAATCTAACATTTGGCGCCAAGCATTTAAATACCCCGCGCTTCCTCACCCCGTGACCGTAACCCAATCCGAGGGTTCTATTACCTGGCCAATCCCTATGTCCCTACAATATCATATATATACAGCCGGAAACAGGCCTTTTCGGCCCACCAAGTCCATGCCGCCCAGCGATCCCCGTACATTAACACTATCCTACACCCACTAAGGACAATTTTTACATTTACCCAGCCAATTAACCTACATACCTGCACGTCTTTGGAGTGTGGGAGGATACCGAAGATCTCGGAGAAAACTCACGCAGGTCACGGGGAGAACGTACAAACTCCTTACAGTGCAGCACCCGTAGTCAGGATGGAACCTGAGTCTCCGGCGCTGCATTCGCTGTAAAGCAGCAACTCTACCGCTGCGCTACCGTGCCGCCCTTTTTTCTCCAAGAAAAAGATCCATATCCATGTCTCCTCAACTCAATCTTAATCTGTTTCTCTCCAAATCCTATTCCATGCTTCAAAGAACTTTCGGAAGTAGGATATTCAGAATGTACACAATATTGCAAATATTTATTAAAATTGTAGTTTCCAAAAGTTCAATTAAAGCCAGCTATGGGATTGAAGAACAGTGCAAGGGTGACAGTTGTGGGGCGGAATACTGATCAGTTGGAATCTGGTGGTAATTTGGAGTCTGCTAGCAATCAATGGTGCAGAAGGGTAGATGTGACTGCAATTTATAATGGAATGTGGGGGTGGGGGAGCAGTCGGATCATGAGGTTAACAATTTACTAAGATGCCTGTTGTTGCAAGCAGCAATCCTGCTCCTCCTAGCCTGCAGACATGAATTTAGCTCTGTTCCAAAAGTCTGTGAAACCATGCTAAATATAATTACTAAACAGACAGATTAAAATGAAAGCCCACAATCTTATTGTAACATTTAAATAACCAAAATATTCTGGGGTTTTGAAATGACCTTGATCTCATTTACAGATTTTCTTTGTAATTTCATCTGTTATACTTTCCTAGCTCATCTATTTTGAGGATTTGAAATTCGGCTCATCATTTTAATTTAATTCTTAAACATCCCACATAACAGGATTACATTCAGCTGTCCTGTGGTTCCGCAAGGAAACCTCAAGGTCTGGAAAATATCATCTTCTATTGCATACTGCAAAACACTAATCTTTGATCATTTATATGGAAATAGGGAGGAGTTGGCTGCGCCTAACGGCTGCGGCTCTCTGGCAGTCTGTTGTCTTTTTTTCTTTTTTTTTGTTTGTGTCGGTGTTGGGATGGTTTTTGTTTCTGTTTTTGGCTGTGTATGTGTGGTGGGGGTGTGGGGTGGGGGTGTGGGGTGGGGTGGGGGGGTGGGGCGGGGGGAAACCTTTATTTTATTAGGTCTCTTCCCCGGGGCGCGGCTCGGCTGCGGGCCTTAACATTGCCGGCGCAGCTCGGCTGCGGGACGTTTCAGTGCCCGGTGCGGCTCGGCTGCGGGCCTTAACATTGCCGGCGCAGCTCGGCTGCGGGACGTTTCAGTGCCCGGTGCGGCTCGGCTGCGGGCCTTAACATTGCCGGCGCAGCTCGGCTGCGGGACGTTTCAGTGCCCGGTGCGGCTCGGCTGCGGGCCTTAACATTGCCGGCGCAGCTCGGCCGCGGGACGTTTCAGTGCCCGGTGCGGCTCGGCCGCTGGACTTAACATCGCCCGGTGTGGCCGCGGGACGTTTCAGTGCCCGGTGTGGCCGCGGGACGTTTCAGTGCCCGGTGCGGCTCGGCCGCGGGACGTTTCAATGCCCGGTGCGGCTTGGCCGCTGGACTTAACATCGCCCGGTGTGGCCGCGGGACGTTTCAGTGCCCGGTGCGGCTTGGCCGCTGGACTTAACATCGTCAGCGCTGTTCGGCCGCGGGACGTTTCAGTGCCCGGTGCGGCTCGGCCGTTGGACTTAACATCGCCCGGTGTGGCCGCGGGACGTTTCGGTGCCCGGGGCGGCTCGGCCGGGGGGCCTTCCATCCCCTTGCGGGGGCTGTGCGTGTCGTTTGCCTCGGTAGGGGTCGAGCTGCCTGTCCGTGGGTGCGGGGGGGAAGAGAGGGGAAGTTTTGTTGCCTCCATCACAGTGAGGGGGTGTTTGGAGTCACTGTGATGGATGTTTGTGTTGGGGTCGGGTGTCCTGTGTTCTTTTCTTTTTGCTGTATTTTGTGTGACTGCTGAAATTTCGCTCGGTGTTGTGCCGAGTGACAATAAAGTGTTGTTATGTTATGTTATGTTATGTTATGTTTACTATTCATTTTGAATTGGAAATGTGGATCTGTCCTGCAAATTGAATTCATATGATTGCATTATTTTTAATTATTCATTCTGTCTTCACTATAATACATTCAAGGCTTTGAAAATAACTGGAAATATTGGCGTTTTGAGATCATCTTAGTTCCTGTTACAGATTTTGAAATATCCATGTATGTTTACTAAAGTGCACAGTTTAATCGCAGATGTTTATATCAGAACTCTGATATTTCACAATATGAAATGAAATCAGACATGTGAAACTAGAAACACCAGAGACCTCCTATGTGTTGTGTTCCTGTGATGTTCAATGACCAGCGGCTGAGTAACTTCATGTATTGCAAAACAAGATAATACTACCATAGAGTCATGAATTCCAAAGATATTTTGGATATTAGAGAAATAAAGGAAATAGGTGAGAACATCGACAACCCCTTAACTATTCCCCAATCTTCCTGAATGTTCTCTCAATGCATCTGGAAATTTGCACAAGATTTTGTTATTTAAAAACACAGAAAAAGGGGAAACTTGTTACCATAACATCTTCTGGGAAATTACAAAGGTCTAAGTGTGGCTGAAATGAGTGAAATATTTCAGTGTAAGCCAGGGGACAGTTGGGTGGGCAGGGATGAGTGATCCAAAAAGCTGCGAAAGTGAGTGGGCTCTATGGAAAACATAGGTGGTCTTACCAAGGCGCTATACAACTGCTTTACTCCTATACTGAAATCCTCTCGTTATGAAGGCCAACATGCCATTAGCTTTCTTCACTGCCTGCTGTACCTGCACGCCAACTTTCAGTAACTGGTGTACAAGGACACCCAGGTCTCGCTGCACTTCCCCCTTACCTAACCTGACACCATTGAGATAATAATCTGCCTCCTTGTTTTTGCCGCCAAAGTGGATAACCTCACATTTATCTACATTATACTGCATCTGCCATGCATCTGCCCACCCACTCAACCTGTCCAGGTCACCCTGCAACCTCCTAACATCCTCTTCGCAGTTTACACTACCACCCAGCTTTGTGTCATCTCCAAACTTGCTAGTGTTACTTCTAATTCCCTTCATCCAAATCATTAATATATATGGTAAATAGTTGCGGCCCCAACACTGAGCCTTGCGGCACTCCACTCGCCTGCCATTCTGAAAAGGACCTGTTTACTCCTACTCTTTGCTTCCTGTCTGCCAACCAATTCTTTATCCTTGACAACACTTTACCCCCAATACCATGTGCTCTAATTTTGCTCACCAATCTCCCTTGTGGGACCTTATCAAAGGCTTTCTGAAAGTCTAGATACACTACATCCACTGGCTCCCCTTCATCCATTTTACTTGTCACATCCTCAAAAGATTCCAGAAGATTTGTCAAGCATGATTTCCCTTTCATAAATCCATGCTGAGTTGGACTTATCCTTTTACTGCTATCCAAATGCACCGTTATTACCTCTTTAATAATTGACTCCAGCATCTTCCCCACCACCAATGTCAGGCGAACTGGTCTATAATTCCCCGTTTTCTCTCTCGCTCCTTTCTTGAAAAGCGGGATAACATTAGCTATCCTCCAATCCACAGGAACTGATCCTGAATCTATTGAACATTGGAAAATGATCACCAATGTGTCCACTATTTCTAAAGCCTCCTCCCTGGGATGCAGACCATCAGGCCCTGGGCATTTATCAACCTTCAGTCCCATCCGTCTACCCAATACTATTTCTCGCCTAACACAAATTTCTTTCAGTTCCTCTATCCCCCTAGATACATCTGGGGGATAGATGTATCATTACATATTGGGCTGATTTTATACTGTGCTGTAAGTAATGTACTGTACATATTTCATATTTCAGATACAGCGCGGAAACAGGCCTTTTCGGCCCACCAAGTCCGCACTGCCCAGTGATCCCCGCACACTAACACTATCCTACACACACTAGGGACAATTTTTACATTTACCCAGTCAATTAACCTACATACCTGTACGTCTTTGGAGTGTAGGAGGAAACCGAAGATCTCGGAGAAAACCCACGCAGGTCACGGGGAGAACGTACAAACTCCTTACAGTACAGCACCCGTAGTCAGGATCGAAGCTGAGTCTCCGGCGCTGCATTCGCTGTAAAGCAGCAACTCTACCGCTGCGCTACCGTGCCGCCCTCATTAATTATTAATTATTAATTAATTATACTCATTAATTATTAATGAGAAATTATAAATATTTGAAAAACGATTTTAAAAAGCCGAGTTTGGGGAAGGAGAAGAGGACATAGTGCAATGCTCTTTCAATGAAATAACATTGGTGCAATAAACAAAAATACTTTCCATGTTAGTCTAATTAGTCAGCTAAAACCCAGCCAATATAAAACATGGGAAAATTAGTCATCTTCCTTCTCCTATTAGCTCTGCCAACATTTATACTATCTTCCTTCATACTACTAGATTTGGAAATGAATGTGCGCAAATACAGATTTCTTGATAAAAAAGCAAAATATGCGAAAATGAATGTGGTAATACTCTAGATTTTTTCCCTATAGTTTCCATTATACTGCTGTGCTATTAATAGGAAACTAAATTAAAGTTAGCATTCTGGGTAGATATTGATAATATACATTATAATTAGCTCTAGTGCAGTTGATGTTTTACAGTTTTTATAATTTATAATTCAAGTAATTACACAGAAAAAACTGAAAAGCTGCAATCCAAATAATGGTACTGCCCTTACTGGTCCACTTACCTGACTTCTTTTTTATGATCGAATCATGTCCCCCCTGCAAGGTTTTAATCATTTAATCCAACAAACTTCCAATCCCCCTTCTGATCCTTGACAATCTATTTATCTCTTATATTTCTATTTCAGAACTCTGGTGGTGGGCGTGTGCTTCCTCAGTGTAGCCAACAAAATATAACTAGGGCCTCATTACGGGGGAGGTAATTATATTGTAACACTTAATCATCCATGAAATATAGACGATTATGTAGTGACGGCATTGGTACTATTGTTTCAGTACCTTACAATGTCCTCTGTAGGTTGTCCAGGTCTTAGAACCATTAGGAAGTCAGGGTCAGTGCTGTCTGGTATGTGCTAGAACTGAGATCTTCATCTTCAGTTTAGAGTTAGATGGCTGAATCTCAGTTGGTTCTCTAATGTTTTAATTATCAGTTCCTGCATTATTTTACAATTACTGTTTTAGCCAGAAGGCCATTGATCAGAAACTCAGCAGTGCCGAAGGGTCAAGATTCCAGATGTTATTGATTCAATCATACATAGGGCAGGCTTTGATTTTCACATTGAGTCAGCATAGAATATACAATGGAAAAGTGTGTCTGAGTCAAGGGAGTTATGGCAGGAAAAGGCCAAGAGATAAATCGAGTGTCAAGGATCAGAAGGGGGATTGGAAGTTTGTTGGATCAAATGATGAAGACCTTGCAGGGACATGATTCGATCATAAAAAGAAGTCAGGTAAGTGTAAGGTCAGTACCATGATGCCTAAGACTTTAGATTGTAGACATTGGACTTTAGAGATACAGTGCAGAAACAGGCCCTTCAGCCCACAGAGTCTGCATCGAGCAGCAATCACCCATACGCTAACACTTTCCTACACACTATGGACAATTTTCCAAATTTACCAAAGGCAATTAACCTTCAAATCTTTAGGTCTTTGGAGTGTGGGAAGAAACCAAAGAACCCAGAGAAAACCCACGCGGTCACAGGGAGAACGTGCAAACTCTGTACTGACAGCACCCGAAGTCAGGATCAAACCCGCGTCTCTGGTGCTGTAAGGCAGCATTTCTACCGCTGTGCTACTGTGCCAACCCAAGAGTGGGTATGTAGGATCTAAAGGCAAGCCAGTAAGTTAAAAACTGAAAAGGGTGCTTGAGTCATTTTAACAGCATCAACAGTAGACATGTTTTGGAACAGTATTACTTAATTTTGATTGTTAACTGCTCCAAATGACAGCAATTCCTGACAGAGGTTGGGGTCTGAATTTCTGTAAAGGCAGTTCTGGATTTGGAAACTGTCCTTAATGCATTCCAGCCCACGAAACATAATTTTCCTACATGTAGTATTTAAATATTCAGCACTATCCAGCCAATTTTATGGGCAAAAGAGCTTTTAACTCGGGTCTTATGTTCATGTTCAGTGATTTTAATGTCAGCATCAGTGACCTGTTGTTAACTTCCACGAACTAGAAAGAAGGCATTGAAGGTATTTGAGTATTGAGGGTTTTAGTGAAATTAGAGTTGCTGGTGGAAGCCGAGCTTGTTGTGCAGGCCTAAAAACAGCTTGAGAACCTGTGAAGAAGCATTTCCGATTCTGATAGCTTTCAAATTATTCTGGAAAGAACAAATATTTTGTACCTTTCCTCGTATCTTGCATTTTAGATCCACTGCTGGGCAATTAACAGCAGAACATTCACCCTGAATGTTAAGGGAATTTTCCCTCATTGTTGGCTTTATTTAGATTAGTAAAAGTTTAAATGGCTAGGAATGTGGTTAAATTCATGTTATGTAGTTGGAATTTGATATTTTAACCCCTTCCACATACAATTCACAATAGCCAGTGAATGCCAAGTACAAATTGGAGCTAATAACTTATTTCAGACTGGAGAATATACCCCTCCTTTCCTGCTAGCAGAATTTAAATTGGACTTTACCATCAACGTGTTGTTCGTAAGCTCATAATTTGTCGGAGCAGAATTAGGTCATTCGGCCCATCAAGTCTATTCAATCATGGCTGGTCTATCTTTCCCTCTTAACCCCATTTTCCTGCCTTCTCCCCATAACCCTTGACACCTTTACTAATCAAGAACCTATCAATATAAATATCCTTAAAAATATCAATTGTCTTGGCCTCCACAGCCTTTTGTGGCAATTAATTCTACAGATTCACCACCTTCTGACTAAAGAAAATCCTCCTCATCTCCTTTCTAAAAGTACTTCTTTTTATTCTAAGGCTATAGCTTCTGGTCCTAGACTCTCCCACCAGTGGAAATATCCTCTCCACACCCACACTCTATCCAGGCCTTTCACTATTCGGTAAGTTTCAATTAGGTCCCTCCTCATCCTTCTAAACTCTAGTGAGACAGTAGTGAATGTAGGCCCAGTGCCGTCAAATGCTCATTAAAAATATGAATAGTAAATATTTCACTGATAATAATAGTATCTATTCTATTCAGCAACTCTGAATTATATGGACATTAACTGAGAGAAGAGGAATATCCAAAACAACTTTGTTTATTGTAAGTTATCATATGTATATGTCTAAAGATCATCATTAAAAGCAACGTTTTTGTAAAATGGCCGTAGAAGTTCTAAGATCTCTAACAAATGCTCCAAGGCGTTGACGTTTAATTTTATTTGAATTTCATTTTATTCCTATGGCTACTTTTCATTCTTCTGAGCTTTTGAGTGGGACTTTTCTAAACAGTAAAAAGTAAACAAAAGCTATGCTGACCCCAATTATTTTCACATTGCGTGAAAACAAAATGGCCACTCAGAAATGAGTTTAATAACATTATCAGATGCAAATCTACACATAATAAAAATCTATATGTATCTCCTTGCCAGGGACTCAGAAGAGCAAGTATAAAATAATAATAGCAAAGAAGCTACAATAATAATATTAACAAAGCACTTAGGCCTTGTAGAATTTTGGTTAAAACTGCTACTTTTAAACGTGGTTTTCTAACTTTATCTAGCAATCAAAATGAAGGTTATGGTCCTATTTGAAAGAATTCAATGGAATCCACTGGGTTCAAATTATCTTACAAATAAGCAACCATTAAGATAATAAATTCCAAATAAAGCAGATTGCAATACAAATTCAGACAATGAGAGAACTTTCGCATAAGAGTTGGGTTAAAGTTAAATAATAATACATTTCTGGCAATAGAAATGAATCTTAGATTTTTTTTACCTGCAATCCATTGTCAGTGACTCCTGAGCAGTTTGCCACTGTGAGCTCCCTTATCTTATGATTGTTAGAAAGACCCGACAAACCCTGAAAACAGAAGAAATAGGAATTCAAAGACAGCATTTGTATAAAGAATCTTTGAGTTGCATTTGGACTTTTGTTAAGACAAAGGACGAATAGGAGAGTTTGGTATAAGATGAATGAACCATGAATGCTACCGGGAAATAAGCACAGACCCATTGATGTGTTTTTTATAATTGCAAACATGTTGATTCTTGAAGGATTAAAAAATCTTTCTATTCAGAAAGATACCTGGATGATGCTGAAGAGCTCACATGGCAATGTGGGTACAGTGTATGGACCGTACACTCTGGAGAAACCTGATATATGGGTGATGCATGCTCACTTGTTCAAATTGAATGTTACATATTATTTTTATGGTTGTAAAAAACTTATGTAACTTTGGAATACAGGGTTACAGGCGAGATATTTTGTCTTGCATCATTTGAGGCAAATATTTGGAAACTGTTGTGGAAATTGTGATGCACCCTGGATGCTTTCTATGGTGCATCTGTAGAAATTGTTAAGAGTGGTTAGAGATATGCCAAATTTCCTCAGTTTATTGAGAAAGTAATGGTGATGGTGTGTTTTCTTGGCCTTATCATTAATGTGGTTGGACCAGGACAAATTGTTAGTGATGTTTACGCTCAGGAGCTTGAAGCTCTTGACCATTTTCACTTCACCATCATTGATGGTTTCCTTAGGTCACTGGCTAGCTCCTTTGTCTTGCGGACATTGAGGAAGAACATTGTTTGAGATCTGGCCCACTACGGTAATCTCATCCGTCAACCAGTAAATGGAATTTGAGCCAAATTAGGCTACACAGTTGTGAGAAAATAGGAAGGACTGAAATGCATCATTACAGGGCACTGGTATTGAGAATTATCCTGGAGGGTATTTTGTCACTTCTTACTAATTGTGGTCTCTAGGTTAGGAAGTCCAGGATCCATTTACAGGAGAGGGGGGGGGGGGGGGGGGGGGGGTGCTGATTCTTAAGTCCAGGAGTTTGGAGCTGAGTTTGGTTGGGATGGTAGATCCATGATGGTGGATATCAGAGCCACCATGTAGTCGTCAATAGGTACGCTACCTTACTTTAGTGCTGGGATGATAATTGTTTTCTTAAAACAGGTGGAAATCTCAGGATTGAGTAGAGAAAGGTTAATGATGTCTGGAACAAGGAACTGTCTCATTCATGCTTGATATTCACTCATCTACAATGATAAGCTGGAATATTTGCCATTATGATTGTACATCCTTTGCTGCGTTTCCAGAAATATCCTGTTTATCAGTGCCTTCCAGACATAGAATTAGCATCTAGTGTGTTCTGCAGCCTCCAATATGAAATCTCCTCATGTTCCTAATTTCACCAATTGCTCCCTTCACGGTGTGTGTATTACCAGGTGAGTCCTGTGACATTGCTCCTAGTGGAAGTGACTTCCCATGGGGAGCTGTTTTGTAAGGTTATCACCTTTGGGACACTTGAAGACATTCTAAGAGGTTGGAGAAATGATTTAGAGATATCAAAGTACCAAAGCTTTCAGTGATCATTATACACATGATCATGTTAACAAAAGTAACTAGTTATGCAGGTATTGCAGATAGTTAAGAAAGTGACTAGAAAGCTCATTCTGATATGGCCTCCTACGCAGTTTTGCCTTCTCTTAGACATGCATGAAGTTTTGGATTTCACTATATACTCATAGCTGGGATATTATGAGCATGTACGAACACCTACGAAGCACCCTAATCTTAAGGTGGACATTGTACACAATAGAAGTCACATGTCTTGTTCCATGTAAAAAAGAATATATTGAATGATTGCGTTTCCAAGCCCTTTACTTCTTACATTCGTGATTACATTTTCAAAATCTCGTACAATAAAATAAACTTCTATTATATCACTTTTAAAGAATATTAGACCAAGTGGACCCGTTGGGCCCAAACCACTCCTGCATTGGTGCAGCATCCTCTCCTCCCCCACTCCCTCCCCTTCTCTCCTCTATCCCCTCCCTCCCCTCTCCCTCCCCCCTCGGCCCCCTCCCCCTAGGGTTTCCTCCTGCATTGGTGCAGCACCCTTTCCTCCCTCACTCCCTCCTCCCCCACTCCTCCCCACCCCTTTCCATCTCCCTCCCTCCAGCCCCCTCCTCCCCTCCTCCCCCTCCCCTCCTCCACCCCCACCCTCCCCCACCTTCCCTCATCCCTCCCCCTCCCCCCCCTCCCTCCTCCCACCCTCCAGGAGGCAACCCACGGTTGCCGTAACAACCCGCCTCCCGACCCGGGAGCGGGGGTGAGGGGGAGAGTCCTGTCCCGTCCCAGCATGGGGACGTTAAGTGGTAGACGGCGGCGGCTCTCCCATTGTTGCTGAGCTGCTGGACTCTGGGCGGTGTGGGGAAGGCGCTGAGCTGGCCGGGGAGAGGATGTGGGACAGGGCAGCCGAGGGCAGGCCCAGGCCTCAGCCTCCAACTCCACCAACACCCGGCCTCACCACCGCTGCTGCTGCTGCCACCTTTACCCTTGGTCCACCTCAGGCTCGCGATTACCCAGTCACATCCAGGCCCAGGCTCCTGGTACATAATAAAGTGTAATTATTCACATAATAAACGCATGCATATCTTATCCAGTCTTTCTTTCCATACAACAATTTTGGCTCAACATGTGTGTTTTTTAAAACTTTAAAATGGGAATAACCTAAAAAATATAACACCGATTTCAACTAAACTTCTTCCATAGGACCACGGGACGACGGTAAGGTGGGCCTAAAATTGTTGCGCTTTCGTGTACCGTTTTGGCTGTAGAACAGGAACAAGTGAACAAACGAGTTTTAGTATATAGATTTAATTGTTGCTTTGAAATTGAACTTTAATGACCTTTGAATATTGAAGCTGGCAATCTGATTTAATCATTTATTGAAAATGCATTGTTTTTTTAATTTGTCACTTCAGCAAAACATAACTCAACATATTGACCAGAAATATTTAAATGTTATCTCAATATAGTATTATGTTTAACTTATTTTTCAAGTGGTTTTATGATACAAATTAAGTTCCAGCTTTATATTTAAACAGAGGGCTGATGGAAAGTAATTCATATTCTGTCTCATATCCTGTTATGGCTGAAATGAATAATTGTAGAAGCAGATTTACTGTTCAGGAGAAATCTGCCACAACAGTGCAAAATTCAAAAAACTCAGTCATACCACAGGATAAACAAAGTTTCCAAAAGTAATATCTGTGGAGTGCTTAAAGTTAATGCCACGTAGCCTGTTGCTCAATAGGTGTGCTTGGCATAGGCTAAAACATTGAAAAAAATCAAAACTGCTGGTACATAATAAAGTGTAATTATTCACATAATAAACGCATGCATATCTTATCCAGTCTTTCTTTCCATACAACAATTTTGGCTCAACTAGTTTGGAATGCAATGCTCCAAGATGAGGCTTACCACCTTTAAAATGGAAGAGAAATGGGAATGAGGCCGGGAGAAAGGTTTGAGCTAATTTTAATCTCTGTATGTGGAAATCAAAAATAAATATATATTATCCAAAAAATATTGTAAGGAATCTGAGGCAGATAGGCTAGGGTAAACTCTTTGTCCCAAATCTAATAGCAGAGATGTGAATTCAGTGGGCCACCATGCCCATTACAAGACTTACCACTGACTCAACAAATAACAGCAGGCTTACCAGCAATAAGCATAGTTAGACAATAATCATGTTCTACTGGTTAATTATTATGAGACGATCATCAAAGGTAGTGCCCAAAATTGCAAAAGAATGTGTACCATACAATAACATTTCCCTTAAGTAAAAGTTGTTTCATTATTCTTGGAACACAACAGAAAATTGTATAGAATTTGTGGATTTAGACTCTTTGAGCTTTGGTCTTTGGGGAGGGAACAGTTTTGAGTTGAGGATCTGTTTTCTGTGGAAGAAAGAAGCTAACAGATGTAAAAGGCAATACCAAGAAGTCATTAGGATTAGTCAGCCAAATTCAGGCTCCTCAATGCAAATTGGCCTGTGCTTAACTGCTCTCAAACTTATGATGGTTTGGACCACAGGAAATGTGATAAAGAATCATAAATTATGTAGCACAAAAGGTTGGTTCTACAAAAGAATTATCCAACTAATTTCACTGTCCTGCTCTTTCATGACAGGACGTTTGAGCTCAGAAAAAATCTATTTTTAGGCTTGATGTCACATGGAATTTTTATCGATAAATACTATCCATTTAGTTATTATTAACCTGTTCATGTACATTGGTTCCTGTCAGGTCAATGTTGGTCATAGTAAGCAAGCTTCCGAGCCATTCAAACCCATTGTCAGTTAAGTGCACACAGAAACGAATTCTCAGATGAGTTAAACTGGAACACCTGAAAGAAAGAATCACATTAAAATGAATAAGTTTAGATATTAAAATTAATCTATCTTTTTCTTTGATTTATGGGAATACTAATTTAACATAATCAAAAAAATTAAACTTACTCCACCTATGTAGAATCTGTATAACACATAATTGGGTAGATTTAGGTATATTTGTGAGAAATAGTTAGATTCATTACTAAGTAATTTAAAATAATATTTTCCAAATATATTTTGTAACTTAACATCCTGGATTAGTAAACAAATTGGAAAAACCAGGTGATATAAAATATCGGTGATGTCATCAGAAGTTGACACAACTTTAACTGGTTTTGCATTTTATTTGGTCAAGAAGTATCTGAAGGGAAACAGAGTTCAGAGTTGGCATTTCAAGTCATTAATCTCTCATCAAAATCTTTTAAGAGATTTCTCTTTCAACAGGGACACTTTTGCTTTTATTTCAATCTTCCAGCATCTGTTTTATGTTGCTGTCATTTCAATGTCACTTATTATAAAGAAAAAGTACAGCTCCGTGGCATATCGAGTAACATTGGTGCCAATTTGCAGCGTGATGTACTGTAAATCCTTTCATTTGCTGCATGATTCTGCCTCAATGGCCTATTGGGATGTATGTCCCAGTTATGTATACAGTGTGTGTCGTTGCCAAGTGTATGCAGAGCAGACTGATCAGAACATCGTTTAGTCCAATATAGTAATCCTCGTTATAAAGGACCAAAAGGGTCAGGGGGGGAATGGTGTTCGTTATTGCTTTTATTGCTTATTGTTCAATATAACCTAGTAATGGATTTGTTCCAACTACCTAGCAGTCACTCCATGAAATAACAAGTTGTTTTCAAATACAAAGCTCTTTTTAACAGCTAAAAAAATATTTTTGTTAGTGCTAAAAATACGGAAGGCTATTTGTTACATTGTTTAATTGAGTATTGTTGCACAAGTGTCGATTGAAGCAATTGCTTGTCAATTTCTATAGCCTCCTGCAAAGTAACTAGGTGCTCATGTCTATGCAGATATGCAGAATGAGATGAGGAAATGCATGAGCACCCTCTGAGAAACCTAGGAATCTGAAGAATGCTACTTTCTGCAGCTATAGTACTTTGGCTTTAAAAGTTAAGGTGGCCATCAATTTTCATCCTCTGAATCTTTCTAAGGTGGTGCAGGGTGCAAATACAACATTTCACAGTTTGAAGTGCACTACTTCTTTGTGGATAACACGTGGATATTCTGTTACAAAAAAATGGAAATCATCTCCTTTTCCTTTGGCATAGGTCATGCAGTAAGAGAAAATGCAGGTTTTCCAGTGGTGCACAGTGCCAATGACTGCTCTTGTGATGTACAAAGACTTTCATTCTCTTAATGTACAACGTCTTTATGATTACGCAGAACATTGTGATGGTTATTGCAGTGGGATGCTATGATTTAATTTTGTGCCATTTATCTTTATGCCACCATTCCAGACCAAAAATTAGTTACCAGAAGAAAAATAATATTCTCTTACATTCTGACCCTTGACCCAATACAAAACTCAGTAATGAGAGCTCTGCTGCTTCCCACAACCACAACAAGCAGAAAGAAAAGGAAGGGGAGAAAAAAAATTGAGGAGGAAGAAGTGGAAGAATTGGGATGAAAGTAATAAACGTACTTTTGAGTAGGCTATCCATGAACAACTGATCAAATTTTAGTGATCATATTCTCAATTCCTCATCGCAATACAGCTCTTACCTTACCCACTCCAGATCATTTTAGGATCTGTTCAATTCAATGGAAGAATTAAAACCAAACAAAAACTTTCTAAATTATATTTAAACACCCATCCATGTCAAAAGCCAAACAAATATCAACATCAATAAACTACCTTCAGCATCTATTTTTTTGCATGTCTTTCACGAACAAAGCCTCAGAAAGTCTTGTTACCTGGTGAGTGACAAATTGCTGCAATTTTGTATAAGCTCAAAGTCCCTTTGAATACTCATAGGAAGGGCCATGATGGGAACAACCATGCAATCAAACTTTCCTAACAGATATCGTAACTCTCATTGCAGTATTCAAACACTGGTACCTTTCTCTTTTAATTGTAAGCAGTTAAAGATTAGTCTTCCCTGAAGATAAATATTTTGAACCACTCTGGACACTTTCCTGAATGGATCACCTTTCACAGGATAGCATAATTCTTCCATTGGATCAAGTAGATCCAAAAATGATCTGGAGTGGGTAAGGTGAGAGCCGTAGTGTGATAAGGAATTGAGAATGTGATCACTGAAGTCAAATCATTTCCCCATTTTGTTCCTCTTCATAGAGACCATCTCTGGGAACTCCTAAAGCAGTCATGTTTTAATAATGTAGCACTGGATTGGAACCACTATCCTATACTTCCCCTTGAACGTCCAAAATACCCACTTAATTGTTATGTCTTCCATCTTGTTCTTGACAATTCAATTGAATTGAATCCCAGGTTCCCAATGCCCTGATTTTCCCATGCCCTCAGACAATAATCTCATTCCTTCAACTGGTGCATTTACAAATTACACAAACTGCAGCTTTTAATTAGAAGACTGTGGACTAGGGATTAGTGTAATGTGAACAGGATGGTTAAGTATGAATCATTAATTAATCATAATACATTTGGGTTGCTGCTAGCCAAGTATGAGACATTATACTTGCATAGATTCCCACTGTTTTTTATTGCTGGCGCCTGTCATGAACCAGCTTCTCGTCTTAGAGGGAGGTAGTGTGCCAAAGAGTGTTGCGTTTGGGTGATGAATCTATCATAACTGGAAGTATGTACAAACCGAATTGAGGTAATGAAGTTGGTAGTAGAAGCAAGTGTGTGTATGAATGTTTGAACAATGTTGGTCCATGTCCTGCTTGATAAAAAATGTTTATTTGGTACAGAAGAATTCTGATTAAAGGTCATCAACCTAAGATGTTAACATTTTCTCTTTGTACAGATGTTGCGTGACATGACTACTTCCAGAATTATCCACAAACTCCCTTTCTTGGGGTCCAGTACCAACCTGATTTTCCCAGTCTACCTGCATGTTGAAATCTCCCATAACCACCCTAGCATTACCTTTGTGACATGCCAATTTTAACTCGATTCAACTTGCACCCTATATCCAGGAAAGACCTAAGCCCTTTAGTTCTTTCAGCAGAGACCTATGTCCTTTAGTTCTTGCTTCCCCGATGGGTAAAATATTCTGTGTATTCACCGTATCAATTCCCCTCATAATTTATACAACTCTACACGATCACCCCTTAGCTTCCTACGCTCCAAAGAATAAAATCCTAGTCTGCCCAATCTCTCCCTGTCCTCAGGGCCTTGAATCCTGGCAATACCCTCGTAAATCTTCTCTCACTCATTCCAGCTCATTGACATCCTTCCTAGAGCAGGGTGACTAAAACTAAACATAATACTCCAAATGTGTTCTCATCTATGTGTTGTACAACTGTGACATAACATCCCAACTTCAATACTCAAAACCCTGACCGATGAAGGCCAATGTACTGAAAGCCATCTTGACCGCCCTATCTACTTGTGACTCCACTTTCAGGGAATTATGTACCAGCACTCCTAGATCCCTCTCATCTACAATACTTCTCATGGCACTGTCATTCACTGTGAAGGTCCTGCCCTAGTTTGACTTTCCAAAATGTAACACCTCACACTTTTCTGCATGAAACGCCATTAGCCATATCTCAGCCCACTTGCCCAGCTGGTCAAGATCCTGCTATAATTTTTTATATCTATCTGCATTATCTACAATAGCACCCATTTTAGTGTCATCTGTAAACTTACTTATCATGTCTTCTACACTCTTTCAAATCACTGATATAACCCACAAACAACAATGGGTCCAGCACTGATCTCTCAGGCACATTACTAGTCACAGGCCTTCAGTCTGAAAAACAACCTACCACCGTCACTCTGCTTCCTTCCATGAAGCCAATTCTCTATCCAGTCAGCTAGCTCTCCCTGGATCCCATGCGATCTATCCTTCCAGAGCAGCCTACCGTGTGGAACCTTATCAAATGCCTTGCTGAAGTCCATTTTGACAATGTTTATGGCTTTGCCCTCATCAACCTTTTTGGTTACTTCTTCAAAAAACTCAATCAAATTCGTAATTCACTATCTCCCAGGTATAAAACCATACTGACTAACACTAATCAGCCCATCTTTTCAAATGCATACATATCTTATCCCTCAGAATCTTCTCCAGTAACTTGCTTACCACAGATGATGTTCTCACTGGTCTAATAGTTCCCAGGGATTTCCTTGCAGCACCTCTAAAATAAGGAACATTAGCCACCCTCCAGTCTTCCAGCACCTCATCCGGGTCTAATGATGATTCTTATATCTCAGCCAGGGCTCCTGCAATTTCTTCTCTAGCTTCCCAGATTGTCCTCAGATATATCTGATCAGGCCCGGGAGATTTATCTACCTTCATACACCTTGGGACTCCAGCACCTCCTGAACCATAATATGGACAGTCCTTAAGAGATCTCCATTAACTGTCCCAGGTTCTCCAGTCTTCATGACTTTCTCCATCGTAAAAACAGAGGAGAAATAGTCACTGAGGACCTTGCCCGTCCCCTGCAACTCCACACTGAGATGACCGCTTTGGTTTCTGAAGGGCCCTATTCTCTCTCCAGTTATCCACTTTCTCTTAATGTACTTATAATATCTCTGGAAATCTCTGTGGAAAGAGAAACAGAGTTAACATTTCAAGGCAAAGCAGCCAAACTTGATATTCAGGATCCTAAACATTCATTCTTTCCACCATCAGTGCACATGGCTGCCAATTGTACCATCTATAAAATGCATTGCATTACCCTGACAGCACCTCCCAAATCTGTATTCTCTACCACTATGAGGGATAAGTGCAGCAGGCAGCTGAGAACACCACTAACTGCAGAGTTCCCTCCGCATCACACACAATCCTGATTTGGATATGTATCATTAGTCTTTTATTACTGCTGTCCAAATCTAGGAACTCCTCACCGAACCAACCACACTGCGGGGAATACCATAGATGGATTGCAGTGGTTAAGGAAATCTGCTTATTACCACCTTCTCAAAGAAAATTAGGAATGGAAAAAAAAACTGGCCTTGTGAGTGCACCCAGATCACGAAAAATAATTTTGAATATATAGATTCATTTTAAATGCAATGTATTTTTGAGCATTTATGCGAGGGAATACATCACATACATATTTTTTAAGAGCCAATATTTATTAAGTAGTAATTAAAGCTTAGAATACTTTTTAACAATCTCATGCAAGAAAACTAACCTTTTCAATGTACTTTAGAGCAAGACTATTTAATAAATATTTGATATTTAAAAAATCATTTCAACAGAGTTTCTTAAATTTGATTCCTAAAAAAGAGCAGCCTATAAACGGTGAAGTAAATTGTTGACAGTAGCTGCAGGATTTCCATGGTAAGCTGACTGTGTATGGAAATCTCGACATTGTTCTCAAATTCATGTTGTAATGACAGTAAACATAAATATTTTCATCTTCATTTAGACAGCAAATTCATAATAGGATAAGTAATGATTATAATTTGATTATTGACTGGTTTCTAATGCTTTTATGTGGAAAAAATGGAGACCGTGTAAATCATGTATGTTAAATTATTAGTAATTAACTTCCCGTGAAAATGGAAAGCTTGAGTTTCTTATTCATAAAATAATCAAAATATTTTTGCATACCTCTGTATGATTTTCAGTAATGTTAAATCAGTAATTAAGATGCAGTTGCTGAGATTCAGTTCTCTTAGCTTTGAACTTGAAGGTCCATCCAAAAAGCTTCGTACACCTGCATCAGTGATACTACAACACAAATTATGTGTTATTCGTCTACAGATATAGTTGACCTTTTCTTTCAGTAATACACAAAAACCACACTTCTCTCATTGCTGTACATGCAAAACAAACTTAAAAATAAAGAAATTTACGACAAGAAGATCTGTCATGGACCCAACACATTGATGCAATCTAAAGATTACATGGAGAATGGTTGATATCTGGAACTCTCTGCCGGGGGAGGTGATGGAGCCAGACACGATCATTAACTTTAAGAGACATTTGGACAGGTTTTTAAATAGGCAAAGCTTAGAAGAATATGGAAGTAATGCGAGCAAATAGGATGAGTGACAATGAGCAAAAAGGTTGTCATGGACTTGGGCCAAAAGACTAGTTTCTGTTTTGTAAACATGATTCGATGAGCCAATACAGTCTGCAGGTTATTCATGGTGTCAGGCTTAGTGAGAACATACTGAATACCGAATATCTGTAATGGATGCCTTGAAAGGTCTGGTCATTATGTGGAATTGCTGAAATTTAAAGATCCATTAATTTATTCCCTATTAGTAATCAATTCTGGTCAGGAGACAACCTTTATTAAGAGAAATAATACTAGAATGGAGTCACTGGACAATAACCTAATTTTACTGAACCCCAGTTTGGATGACAAAATGTATTTTTTCCAGGATATCACACAGAAAAGTAAAGTAAGCAGCTCAGAAGCCTTACGACCATAAAGGTTTTGGCTAGATCTGGCCAGCACCTTTCACTGGGCTTCATGAATGGCTGTGTCAAAGAGCTCTGTCAAATCACCCTATGTATGTAGTCCTGATTTTGTTCCCTACATTTTTTGTGTATTTTGCAGGCAACTTAAATCATGTCAGTTGACCTGTGGCATGGTCTGAAACTGACGGTGGGATTCCAACATGATTACTTCAACAGGGCAAAATAATCAATTTTAAGAGTGTTTAAGTGAGAATTTGTCATGTGTAGAAGAATGCAATGTCTTGGTAATTTCCTCACTCTGACAAATTTCCTTTCTTCGTGACAATATTAGAATTTTACAAGCCTAGTGGAGTCTGAATATTTGAAAAAAAAACTTGAAAGAGTTTCTATACCAGCTCTTCACCGCCAACCTTAAACATTTCAGCTGGTATACAGTCATAAGGTCATAACATCATAAGGAATAGGAGTAGAATTAGGCCATTCAGTCCATCAAGTCATTCAATCACAGATGATCTATCTCTCCCTCCTAACCCAATTCTCCTGCTTTCTCCCCATAACCTCTAACACCCGTACTAATCAAAAATCTATTTACAGTATCTCTGCTTTAAAAATATCCACTGACTTGGCAAAGAATTCCACAGATTTACCACCCTCTGACTAAATAAATTTCTCTTTATCTCCTTCTAAAAGAATGTCCTTTAATTCTGAGACTATACCCTCTAGTCCTAGACTCTCCCATTAGTGGAAATGTGCACTCAACATCTACTCTATCCAAGCCTTTCACCATTCTGTATGTTTCAATGAGGTCCCCCCTCATTCTTCTAAACTCTAGCATGTACAGGCCCAGTGCCCTCAAACGCTCATCATAGGTTAACCTGCTCATTCCTGGGATCGTTCTTGTAAACCTCCTCTAGACCCTCTCTAGAACCAGCACATCCTTCCTCAGATATGGTGCCCAAAATTGCTCACAATATTTCAAATGCGGCCTTATCAGTGCCTTATAGAGCCCCAACATTACATCCCTTTTTATGCATACAAGTCCTCTTGAAACAAATGTTAGCATTGAGTTTGCTTTCTTTACTACCAATTCAACTTGCAGATTAACTTAAGAAAATAACTGCAGATGCTAGTACAAATCGATTTATTCACAAAATGCTGGAGTAACTCAGCAGGTCAGGCAGCATCTCGGGAGAGAAGGAATGGGTGACGTTTCGGGTTCCTCGACCCTTCCTCGACCCATTCCTTCTCTCCCGGGATGCTGCCTGACCTGCTGAGTTACTCCAGCATTTTGTGAATAATTGCAGATTAACTTTTTGGGAATCCTGCACCAGCATTCCCAAGTCCCTTTGCACTCCGATTTATGGATTCTCACCCTATTTAGAAAATAGTCTACGTCTTTATTCCTACTACCAAAATGCATGACTCCACACTTTGCTACACTATATTCCATCTGCCACTTCACTGCCCACTCTCCCAACCTGTCCAAGTGCTTCTGCAGAGTCCCTGCTTTCTCTATACTACCTGCCCTTCAACCTATTTTCGTATCATCAGCAAACTTGGCCACAAAGCCTGCAATCTCCTCCTCCAAATCATTAATATACAATGTGAAGAGTAGCGACCCCAGCATCAACCCTTGAGGAGCTCCACTAGTCACTGGCAGCCAACCAGAAAATGTCCCTTTTATTGCCTCTCTTTGTCTTCTGCCATGCAGCCAACCTATCCATGTTAGTATCTGCCCTTTGCTACCGTGGGCTCTCGTCTTCCTAAGCAGCTGAACGTGTGGCACCTTATCAAAGGCTTTCTGAAAATCTAAGTAAACAACATCCACTGACTCTTCTTTATCTGTCCTGCTATTTACTTCTTCAAAGAAATCTAGCTAATTTGTCAAGCAAGACCTCCCCTTCACAAAGCTGTGCTGACTTCGGCCTATTTTATTTTGAACTAAATACTCTGTAACTGCATCCTTTATAATGGACTAAATTCTTATCAACCACCGAAGTCAGACTAACCGGCCTATAACCCGTCGCTATATCTCCTCCCTCGATCCTGTCTAGGGACCCTGACAGTCCTTTCAGGTTAGGCAGAGGTTCACTTGCACTTCCTCCAACCTCATCTACTGTATCTGTTGTTCAAGATGTGGACTCTTATACATCGGCGAGACCAAATGCACACTGGACGATCGTTTCGCAGAACACCTTCACTCAGCCCGCCTGAACCTACCCGATCTCCCGGTTGCTGGACACTTTAATTCTCCTTCCCATTCCTACACAGACCTTTCTGTCTTTGGTCTCCTCCATTGTCAGAGTGACGCTAAACGCAAATTGTAAGAACAGTATCTCATATTTCGTTTGGGCAGCTGTGGTATGAATATTGATTTCTCTCACTTCAGGTAGCCCTAGCATTCCCTCTCTCTCTATTCCTCCCCTACCCAAATCGCACTAGCTTCTCATTTTCACCCTACAAACAGCTTAAAATGGCCTGTTTCCTTTATCATCGTTACTTTTTTGCATATCTTTCACTCGTTGTTCTTTATCTCTCCACATCACCATCTATATCTCCTGTTTCCCTTATCCCTAACCAGTCTGAAGAAGGGTCTCGACCCGAAACATCACCCATTCTGTCTATCCAGAGATGCTGCCTGTCCCGCTGAGCTACTCCAGCTTTTTGTACCTATCTATAGTTCCCACTATTCTGCCTTGCTCCATTTTCATGCAGCGGGGTAAGATTGGGAATTTCCCAATCATATGGGATCACTCCTGACTCTAGTAATTCCTGAAATATCACTATCAATGCCTCCACTATCTCTAAAGCCACCTCTTTCAGAACCCTAGGGTACTGTCCATCCAGCCCAGGTGACTTATCTACCTTCAGCCCTTTCAGCTTCCCAAGCACCTTCTCCCTAGTAATTGCCACTCCACGAACTTCCACCCCCTAACTCTCTTGAATTTCCGGCACATTGCTGGTGTCTTCCACTGTCAAGACTGATGCAAAAACGTTATTCAACTCCTCTGCCATTTCTTTATTTCCCATTATCACTTCTCCTGCATCATTCTCCAGCAGTCCAATGCCCACTCTTGCCTCTTTCTTGCTCTTTGTATAACTAAAGAAACTCTTGTTATCCTCTTTTATATTATTGGCTAGCTTATCTTTGTATTTCATCTTTTCTCCCCATATTGTTTTTTTAGTTACCTTCTGTTGTTCTTTAAAACCTTCCCAATACTCTGGCTTCCCACTACTCTTTGCTATGTTACAATGCCTTCTCTTTTAGTTTTATACTGTCCTTGACTTCCCTTATCAGCCACGGTAGCTTCTTTCTCTCCCTAGAATCTTTCTTTCTCTTTGGAATGAAAATATCATGCATCTTCCGGATTATTCCCAGAAATTCCTGCCATTGCTGTTCTATCGTCATCCCTGCGACAGTCCATTTCCAGTCAACTTTGGCCAGCTCCTCCCTCATGACTCTGTAGTCCCCTTTGCCCAGTTACAATACTGACACATCCAATATCACCTTCTCCTTCTCAAATTGCAGATTAATACTTATCATATTGTGGTCACTATCTCCTAATGGTTCCTTTACCTTGAATTCCCTTATCAAATCTGGTTTATTACATAACACTAAATCCAAAATTGCCTTTTCCCTGTTAGGTTCCACTACAAGTTGCTCTAAGAATCCATCTCGGAGGTACTCTACAAATTTACTTTCTCGGGATGCAATACCAACCTGATTTTCCCAGTCTGGCCCTGCAGCTTCATTTTTCATAATGTGCATGATAGTGTGACCTACATCTTTGTGGGTGGGATGTCTGCAAGACAACCCCTTTCTGGATGTTGAAGGATTGTTTTTAAGTTGGCAACTTCATCATTCACGACTTGGGAATGTCTTGAAGTACTCCTCCCATCTGGTTTTGATTATTTACTTCCTTTCAGAAGTACAGACCCATCTTTAACATGGGACCTTTATTAATCTCTTTCTCATTTGTTCCCACAACCTTACAATGTGAAAGCATGCTTGCTCACACTGCTTCCGCCCATGCATGACACATGGCTGGTCTAATGTAAGATTCTCCTAGACTTGAAAGAAGGTAACAGCTTTTGTTCCATCTTCTTCAATAGCACTTCTCGATTAGATCTTAAAATTATGGATTTTTCAGTGCTCTCTTCTCAAATATACTTTGAAGCATCCATTTGTCATGTCTAGAACTTTAACATAAACATTTTAAACACCATGAATGAAATAAATTTTGGAATAAAAATCAGGATATAGAGTGGTATTGAAAAGATCTAAAAAAGTAATGCTTTATTCAAGATTATTACCTTATGCAGTCTGAAATATTCAACACAACAATGTTTTTCAGTGGTGATATGAATTTCAAGCTGCTGTCAGTTATCTTTGGACAGTCTGACACATAGATGTGATTCAAATTTGGACAACTGGTGCCGAACATTTTGAAGATTGCATCAGTTAAACGTTTATTACCTATTGTGGCAAAACATCAGTTATAGTCAGAGAATTTTGTTGTTAAAGATGTAGCTTGTAAAAAAAGTTTAATGTAATAAAGTACTCCATAATTTATCAAACCTTCAGTTTTAAATATGGTAAGCTTGTTTCCATGGATAAGCGCTTTAACAGCTGAATCAGATATGTGTGGAGAGGCAATAAGTGAAACTGTTGTGAGGTTAGAATAGTACCATACCATTGCCTATAAGGAAAAAATAAAAATGGACTGCATTATTACTGAGCTTCTTGGTGTAAAAAGAAAAAAATAAATACAATATTGGAATATTAATCAAAAAGCAAAAAGTGCAGGTGACAAGATTGGAAAAAAATGGAAAATCTGGGGAGAGAGAAACAGAGAAACAGAGAAAATGTTGTGGAACATGATGAAATAGTTGTCATAAAAGACAAGGAATTTGAAAAAGAAGTTATTCCTGATTTACTTTTGAATGCTTTTTACCCTATTCAGTCTTAAATTATGTTTCGTCCATAAATAAGGAGCAAAGCAGCAGATTTAAGGAACAGGACATAAAAACAGAGAATGCTTGAAATACTCAGCAGATCAAGTAGCACCTGGGAGAAGGGGAGATGCAACGTGACCTGGGTGTCATGGTGCACCAGTCATTGAAAGCAAGCATGCAGGTGCAGCAGGCAGTGAAGAAAGCGAATGGTATGTTGGCATTCATAGCAAGAGGATTTGAGTTTAGGAGCAGGGAGGTTCTGCTGCAGTTGTACAGGGCCTTGGTGAGACCGCACCTGGAGTATTGTGTGCAGTTTTGGTCTCCTAACCTGAGGAAAGACGTTCTTGCCTTAGAGGGAGTACAGAGAAGGTTCACCAGATTGATCCCTGGGATGGCGGGACTTTCATATGAGGAAAGACTGGATAGACTGGGCTTGTACTCGCTGGAATTTAGAAGACTGAGGGGGGATCTTATAGAAACATATAAAATTCTTAAGGGGTTGGAGAGGCTAGATGCGGGAAGATTGTTCCCGATGTTGGGGGAGTCCAGAACCAGGGGTCACAGCTTAAGGATAAGGGGGAAGTCTTTTAGGACCGAGATGAGAAAACATTTCTTCACACAGAGAGTGGTGAGTCTGTGGAATTCTCTGCCACAGAAGGTAGTTGAGGCCAGTTCATTGGCTATATTTAAGAGGGAGTTAGATGTGGCCCTTTTTGCTAAAGGGATCAGGGGGTATGGAGAGAAGGCAGGTACAGGCTACTGAGCTGGATGATCAGCCATGATCATATTGAATGGCGGTGCAGGCTCGAAGGGCCGAATGGCCTACTGCTGCACCTATTTTCTATGTTCTATGTTATGACGACTATGAAAAAGGAAAGAGAATCATTTCTGTTTGCAAATCCCTTGTTAGTACATTATGATTCTATTAACTCTGTTTCTCTTTCCACAGATGCTGATTTGATGTACTGAATGATTCCAATTTCCTCTATTTTCATCAGAATGCCAGTACTTGAAGTTTTATTCATTTTTTATTATGACCCTTAACATTTCTCTGCTCAGTGCATCTTTCTTAATCAAAAGATGAAGTATGAAGGTAAGCTAGCCAAGAATATAAAGGAGGATAGGGAGTAAAAACTTCTTTAGGTATGTGAAAAGGAAAAAAAATAGTTAAGACAAATGTGGGTCCCTTGAAGACAGAAACAGGTGAATTTATTATGGGGAACAAGGAAATGGCAGACGAGTTCAACAGGTACTTTGGTTCTGTCTTCACTAAGGAAGACACAAACAATCTCCCAGATGTACTAGTGGACAGAGGTCCTAGGGTGACGGAGGAACTGAAGGAAATTCACATTGGGCAGGAAATTGTGTTGGGTAGACTGATGGGATTGAAGGCTGATAAATCCCCAGGGCCTGATGGTCCGCATCCCAGGATACTCAAGGAGGTGGCTCTAGAAATTGTGGACGCATTGGTGATCATTTTCCAATGTTCTATAAATTCTGGACCAGTTCCTGTGGATTGGAGGGTAGCTAATGTTATCCCACTTTTCAAGAAAAGAGGGAGAGAGAAAGTAGGGAATTACAGACCAGTTAGCCTGACATCGGTGGTGGGGAAGATGCTGGAGTCGATTATCAAAGATGTAATAGTGGTGCATTTGGAAAGTAGTAACAGGATCAGTCCAAGTCAGCATGGATTTACGAAAGGGAAATCATGCTTGACAAATCTTCTGGAATTTTTTGGGGATGTAACAAGTAAAATGGACAAGGGAGTGCCAGTGGATGTAGTGAACCTGGACTTTCAGAAAGCCTTTGATAAGGTCCCGCATAGGAGATTAGTGAGCAAAATTAAAGCACATGGTATTAGGGGTAGGGTATTGACATGGATTGAAAATTGGTTGGCAGACAGGAAACAAAGAGTAGGGATTAACAGGTCTTTTTCAGAATGGCAGGCAGTGATTAGTGGGGTGCTGCAAGGCTCGGTGCTGGGAACGCAGCTATTTAAAATATACATTAATGATTTAGATGAAGGAATCAAAAGTAAC
The DNA here is from genome assembly GCF_053455715.1 of Rhinoraja longicauda. NCBI lineage: Eukaryota > Metazoa > Chordata > Chondrichthyes > Rajiformes > Arhynchobatidae > Rhinoraja > Rhinoraja longicauda. The sequence continues at coordinate 14,411,603 of NC_135975.1, read as the reverse complement.
ATTAGCAAATTTACAGCTGACACAAAGCTGGGTGGCAGTGGGAACTGTGAAGAGGATGCTATGAGGGTGCAGAGTCATTTGGACAGGTTGGGTGAGTGGGCAGATACATGGCAGATGCAGTATAATGTGGATAAATGTGAGGTTATCCACTTTGGAGGCAAGAACGGGAAGGCAGGTTATTATCTGAATGGTGTCAGGTTAGGAAAAGGGGAAGAACAATGAGACCTGGGTGTCCTAGTACATCAGTCACTGAAAGTAAGCATACAGGTACAACAGGCAGTGAAGAAAGCTAATGACATGTTGTCCTTCATAAAGAGAGGAGTTGAGTATAGGAGTAAAGAGGTCCTTCTGCAGTTGTACAGGGCTCTGGTGAGATCACACCTGGAGTATTGTGTGCAGTTTTGGTCTCCTAATTTGAGGAAGGACATTCTTGCTATTGAGGGAGTGCAGCGTAGGTTTATGAGGTTAATTCCCGGGATGGCAGGACTGTCATATGATGAAAGAATAGAGCAACTGGGCGTATTCACTGGAATTTAGAAGGATGAGAGGGGATCTTATAGAAACATAAAATTATTAACGGATTGGACATGCTAGATGCAGGAAACATGTTCCCAATGTTGGGGGAGTCCAGAACCAGGGGCCATAGTTTAAGAATAAGGGGTAGGCCAATTAGAACTGAGATGAGGAAAAACTTTTTCACACAGAATTTGTGGAATTCTCTGCCTCAGAAGGCAGTGGAGGCCAATTCACTGGATGCATTCAAAAGATAGTTAGATAGAGCTCTTAGGGCTAGCGGAATCACGAGGTATGGGGAGAAGGCAGGAATGGGGTACTGTTTGTGGATGATCAGCCATGATCACATCGAATGGCAGTGCTGGCTCGAAGGGCCAAATGGCCTACTCCTGCACCTACTGTCTATGTATCTATGTAAGTACTAGCTAATCTGACCAATTAACATAATGAATAACTGTTCAGATTTGCCTGTACTATTTATAGGTTTACGGTGAGAGATGGGTGGAACAGTGGCAGAGCCTCACCACCAGAGACTCAGGTTTGCTTCTGAGATTGGGTTGTTGTCTGTGTGGAGTTTTCACGTTCTCCCTGTGACTGTGCGAGCTTCTTTCAAGTGCTCCGGTTTCCTCCCACATCCCAAAGACGTGCAGATTTGTAAGTTGTGTAGGAAAGAACTGCAGATGCTGGTTTAAATCAAAGGTTGACACAAAATGGTGGTGCAACTCAGCAGGACAGGCAGCATCTCCGGAGAGGAATTGGTAGCTTTTGGATCAAGACCCCTTTTCAGACTTAGTATCTCTAGACTTCAGGTCTTGACCCGAAACGTCACCCATTCCTTCTCTCCAGAGATGCTGCCTGCCCCGCGGAGTTACTCCAGCATTTTGTGTCTACCTCAGGTTTGTAAGTTCATTGGCCTCTGTAAATTGCCCCTCATGTATATGGAACAGATGAGAAAGTGGGACAATATAGTGAGATAATAATGAGCTGGTGGACTCTATAGGCCAAAAGGCCTGTTTCCATGAAGTTTTAAAGATGAAAGATTTAAAAGGAACCTGAGGTACATTTATACAACAAACAGCCCGAGGAAGTAGTTGAGGCAGGTACAATAACAACCTTTAAAAGACATTTGAATGGGTACATGGATACAAAAGGTTTAGATGGATATAGGTCAGATGTGGGGAAATGGGGCTGGCTTACATGGGCATCTTGGTAGGCATGGATATTTGGGCTGAAGAGCCTGTTTCCATGCTATATGACAATGACTCTATGACTCATTTCCATTAATCACATGTTGGTTTCATTAATTCATGTACTTTTGATAGACGTTTTCTTATTTCTGGTACAAAAACATATCTTATAGTCTGAAATGTATTCAATTTATTAAAGGTACTGTAGATGTAACCTTTCTTAAATCTCATGCAAAGATCAATGGTTGAATTCAATTACTCAGAAAATATTGGAAATATTCAAAAAGTCAGACATCATCTGTGAAGAGAGAAACAGAATTAACATTTCAGCTTGATGACCTTTCAACAAAACTGAGAAATGTTATTGTTACAGAAACATTAACCTTGTTTCTCTTTCCACTTTATCTGCTGAGTATTAACTACTTTTTCGTTTTGTTTCAGCTTTCCATTATCTGCAGTTTCCTGCTCTTGGGTTCATTCTTTTGAAGCAGACAAAACATTTCAAACTAATATTCAAATGCCTTCCAATAAAAAAATTAAAATGAGAAGAGGCATAAAATAGTGAATTAACAATTTACTGTTATCATCATATAGTTAATTAAATAATACTTTACTTACTGTGATGCAGCTGGTGGTAAGTGTAGCCATATCATTGATTACAAGGTGCTCAATTTCATTGCAGCCAATTCCTAATGACTTAAAACCTCTCACTGAGATCTGAAAAATCCATAAAACATGCATAAAAATGCATAACAAACCTGTTAATTTGAATACATTTGATCTGTGTATGTCAGTAGAAACAGCAATCCACTCAGTTTGCAAAACCACACAGAATACCCTTCTTCACAATCAATATCATCACAAATGTGATGGTAGGATACCCAGCCAAATTGCTGTTAAGTCCACAAAGCTTCCTGAGATCAGCTTTGTACAACTCGCACCAAGGAAGCTCCTGCAGAGAGAGCCAATCTGTCTGATACCTTTAAAAGGTCAGTCAGATTGATAAATTACCATACGAGTGAACATACTATAAACAAATCTCATACCTCACAGCTACAATAACCCAGGTTCAATCTTGACCCCCCCGGTGCTCTCTGTGCAAAGCTTGCATTTTCTCCCTGTGATTGCATGAATTTTCTTTTGACACCCTGGGGGGGAGGAGAGGGTGCTGCATCAATGCAGGAGAGGTTTGGGCCCAATAGGTCCACTTGGTCTAGTAAGTACTAAAAGTATTAGGAAAGCAGTGATACAAAGCCCACATTATTTTCCATCCTTGCCGACCCAGGAAAATCAATATTTATTTAATAAATAATCTTGGTCCGGAAAAACGTAGTTAACATGTTTCTTAAAAAATCATGATATAGACAGGAGATATGCCATGTGTGAAGTTAGACTGTTAAAATGTAAATGAACATCTATAAGCTAAGTAAACGGGCTAGATCTGCAATCCTTTAGTCATGCTTGTGATTCTTCTTTTGGACAATTCTTTTGGTAGCATGTGAAAAATGAATCAAATTCCATCAAATTCTGTCAGAAGAATTTTATTCCCCAAGTGAAAATAAGAATACAGACATGCCCCAATAACAGAATACACGTGGGTTTCATTTGAGAAGCATCTATGAGCAAAATTGCTCCGACTGCTTAATTGATGCCAGGTTGTAGGTTGTGAGAGTTATCAGAGGAAATTGTAAAGGCGGCCATAGTAATTTGTGTTTACCTGCAATAATCCTCATGGGTGGATAGGTCTCAACAAAAACATGCAGGATAAGTAAAATGTAATAATGCCCCATGTGTCATTCTCTGAGGTTTCCACCACGTATCTGCTGAAGACACTGATAAGCTTTGGATTGTAGGATCTGCAAAAGGAGCTTCAAACCATCTTCCGACTTCAGTTAAGTTTTTAATCATTTATCGTCTGGAGCAGCAGCCAGATGGGTTTCAGCTCAATATGGAGCCTTAATAATCTTGATAATTCCAAGAATTTGCATGATTACTAGCCTTTAAATTTACACTATCACTTAACTTCAATCTCCTTATTCTTTCATTCGCAAGCTTCTATGCACAGACATTGTTCATGATTGGAAATGTATCATGATTTATCTATTTTCAAGTATATAGTATTCAAAAATGTCATGTTTCAAATATGCATTTGACATCCAATCTCAAGTATTCTTTCATACCATAACCCGTGAATGACCATTAACTATGACTATTAGAACAGGTCAGAGGCCAGGTTTCTTGCAGTACATAGCCCACCAAACTCCCTAAAATCTTTTTATGCTCCACACATGTCTGGATGGATGCTGTCCAATGACACCATCCAGGGACAAACTAGTTCATTGGATCTACGCCCCACCTACTAGCTGACGTATTGTGGCTGCAATGCGTACCATCTGTAAGATTCACTGCAACTACTTATCATCACATCCAAAAACCAGAAATAAATTATGCTACATGGCAGCAAGTAACCAGCTAAGTCTCACAAAAGGCTTTTGGTACATGGACCTTTATCAGTCAAAGTATTGAGTATAGTTGGGAGGTCATGTTGCAGTTAAATAAGACGTTGGTGAGGCCGCATTTCTGGCCGTATTGTGTTCAGTTCTGGGCACCATGTTATTGGAAAGATTGTCAAGCTAGAAAGGATACAGAGAAGATTTACAAGGAGGTTGCCAGGACTCGAGGGCCTGAGCAAAAGAGAGAGGATGAGTAGGCTGGGACTCTATTCCTTGAAGTGTAGGAGGATGAAGGGTGATCTTATAGAGTTGTATAAAATCATGAGAGGAATCGATCGGGTAAACGCACAGAGTCTCTTGCCCAGAGTAGGGGAATTGAGGACCAGATGACATTGGTTTAAGGTGAAGGGGAAAAGTTTCAATAGGAATCTGAGGGGGTAACATTTCCACACAAAGGGTGTGGTGTGTATAGAACAATTTGCCAGAGGAGGTAGTTGAAGCAGGGACTATTGCAACATTTAAGAAACAATTAGACAGGTACATGGATAAGACAAATTTAGAGGGATATGGGCCAAAGGCAGGCAGGTAGGACTAGTGTAGCGGGGACATGTTGGGAGATGTGGGCAAGTTGGGCCGAAGGGCCTGTTTCCACGCTTTATGACACTGACTGTGACCCTATGAGGTAAGATTTAGACTGCAACTTGGTTAATGATGGTTTTGTGTAGAATACTTGAGCCCCACCCTTGGACAGACTCCAAACCTCAAACATAGTTAGAGGTTCCAATTCTTAATCTACGGAGGGGCTCACTACCATCTCTTTAGTGTGGCTACAGATGTTTAATAAATACCAGGATTGGTAGCAATGTCCACAATGTAAGAATAAATTAAAAAAATAGATCTAATCTGATAAGGCAAGTGCTGTGTTAATTTTTAAGAAAAGCAAAGACGTCTGAGGCCATTTTGAAAAACAACTACCTGCAATTTCTAACAATTTAAACCTCAGAAAAAACAGCTAATGGGAAAAGATCCAGAGTCTCAGCTAACCTGATCCTCAGAGATTAAAAGGTAAGTGTACAAGCTGTCTCTGGGTAACAGATTCTGTTTTTACAGACGTCAACATATTGATTTTGTTCATAAGTTGGAAAATATGCAAAAATCATTCGATATAGTAACTATATCTCCATAATTTTGTAATGAATGGCATAAGATGCACATAAGACTGATAAGGAAGAACACTACTAAAAATAGAGCAAGAGAGGAAATTAGTTTGCAGGGACGAATGTATGTATGCACGTCGGACTTTTGAATTTAATAATATTTTGGAGGCTCACTCCTGTGCGTAGTTGTCCTTAAACCAGGTGATTGTAATCTGGGATAGACACAAAATGCTGAAGCAACTATGCAGGTCAGGCAGCATCTCTGGAAAATATTTGAGGACAGCCTGTACTATTAACAAAACACTCTTGAACCAAAGGTGCAGAGAAGCGCAGAAATACAACTGGAAACAACCAAAGAAGGCTAGCACGCTTCTACCAAAGAGGAAAGCAAAGAAAGACCTGACACAATCAAGAGTTGGGGACACAGTGAGAATAAAGTCTATGTTAATTTGACAACAGACAAAATTGCCAATATTACCCCGCTGCACAAGAAGGGAGCAAAGCAGAATAGTGGGAATGATAGGCCGGTTAGTCTGATTTCAGTGGTGGTTATGATTTTAGAATCCATTATAAAGAATGGGGTTACGGAGTACTAAGCTTATGCTAAAATAGGCCAGTCAGCATGGTTTTGTGAAAGGGAGATCAAGCCTGACAAATCTGCTGGAATTCTTTTAAGAAGTAAATAGTAGGGTAGACAAAGGAGACTCAGTGGACGTTGTTTACCTAGATGTTCAAAAAGCCTTTGATAAGGTGCCACACGTGATGCTGCTAAGGAAGATGAGAGCCCATGGTATCAAAGGACAAATACTAGAATGGATAGCAGGTTGGCTGGATGGCAGAAGGCAAAGAGTGGCCATAAAGGGTCCTTTTTCTGGTTGGCTGCCAGTGACTAGCGGAGTTCTGCAGGGGTAGGTGCTGGGCCGCTACTCTGCACATTGTATATTAATGATTTGGATGAGAGGATTGAAGGCTTTGTGGCCAAGTTTGCGGATGATACAAAAAAATAGGTGGAAGGGCAGGTAGTGCAGAGAAAGCAGGGACTTGGACAGGTTTGGAGAGTGGGCAGAGAGGTGGCAGATGGAATATAGTGTAGCAAAGTGCGGAGTCATGCATTTTGGTAGATGGAATAAAGGCGTAGACTATTTTCTAAATGAGGAGAGAATTCAGAAATCAGAAGTACAAAGGGACTTGAGATTGAAGGTGCAGGATTCCCAAAAGGTTAATCTGCAAGTTGAATCGGTAATAAAGAAGGCAAACGCAATGCTAGCATTTATTTCAAGAGGGCTAGAATACAAAAACAGGGATGTAATGCTGAGGATCAATAAGGCACTGGTCAGGCTGCATTTGGAGTATTATTAGCAATTTTGGGCACCATTTCTGAGGAAGGATGTGCTGGCTCTGGAGAGGGCCCAGAGGAGGTTTACTAGAATGATCCCAGGAACGAGTGGGTTATCTTATGATGAATGTTTGATGGCACTGGACCTGTACTCGCTGGAGTTTAGAAGAATGAGGGGGGACCTCATTGAAACATACCGAATAGTGAAAGGCTTGGATAGAGTGGATGTGGAAAGGATGTTTCCACTAGTGGGAGAGTCTAGGACTAGAGATCATAGCCTCAGAATTAAGGAAGGAAGGAGATGAGGAGGAATTTCTTCAGTCAGAGGGTAGTGAATCCGTGAAATTCTTTGCCACCGAAGGCTGCGAAGGCCCAGTCAATGGATATTTTTAAGGCAGAGATAGATAGATTCTTGATTAGTATGCGTGTCAGGGGTTATGGGGAGAAGGCAGGAGAATGGGGTTAGGAGGGAGAGATAGATTAGCCATGATTGAGTGGTGTAGACTCGATGGGCCAAATGGCTTAATTCTGCTCCTATTACTTATGACCTTATGACACAGCAAAAGGCAGTGGTGACTTGACAAGCAATACATCAAATCATACAAAGTCAAGATGAAGGCCGCCCCTGGTGGCGGAATAGCCACAAATCCAAGAAGACCTATGAAAATCGACAAAGCTTCACAACGTTGGATAAACCAGATCAGAAAGGACAATTTGTTTACTTAAATATCAGAAATGCTTTGTACCAAAATAAATGACATGGAGAAATGGACAGTTGTTTTGGATATTTGTTCTTTTCAAATTAAAAAGATGGAGCTTTTGGTTGCTATCACTTTAAGAACTGTACCATTCTTAAAATAAGGAATTTATTGGTGGTTTGGTCTGTCTCCATGCAGAAACCAAAGTAAGGACATTGCTGACTTTTGTTTTATAAAGTACCATGCTCAGTTTGTATTACTGATATTTTTTTCCACTGACTTGGAGATATAGATAATAAGACAATTATAAGATCAGGATTTCATATTTTTCATGGGTTGCAGTAATTTTCTGAAAGTTATACTTAACCAAATCAGATTAAAGATGGGGGAGGGAAAGAGTGAGACCAATTAATTACAGCAGAACACCAGATTCTAAATGTTGAAGCAAACATTACCTTGTTTCAACTTATCTTATTCCATATTGTTTAGTAAAAACAAAATAGTGTTATAACATGCCATTTAATTTTTGCAAACCCAGCAAAAGAGAAGTATGTCTACTAAAGTTGTATAACATCCTTGTTCACAAGTTTCAAATTACCTAACTTCTGAGTATGTTTTAGGGGTCAAGAAGCTTGATTCCTACCATTTCTGAAATGGTAAGTGACCTGTAATTCACAAGTTCACAAGTTATAGGAATAGAATTAGGCTATTTGGCCCATCGAGTCTACTCCGCCATTAATCATGGCTGATCTCTGCCTCCTAATCCCACGTTTTTGCCTTCTCCCCATAACCCTTGATACCTGTTCTAATCAAGAATGTGTCTATCTCTGCCTTAAAAATATCCACTGACGGCCTCCCACAGCCCTCTGTGGCAATGAATTCCACAGATTAACTACCCTCTGAATAAAGAAGTTCCTCCTCACCTCCTTTCTAAAAGAGCACCCTTTAATTCTGAGGCTATGACCTCTGGTCCAAGACTCTCCCTCCAGTGGAAACATCCTTTCCACATCCACTCTATCTATGCCTTTCATTATTCTAAAGATTTCAATGAAGTCCCCCCTCAACCTTCCAAACTCCAGCGAGTAAAGGCCCCGTGCTGCCAAACGCTCTAGCCTACACACTAGGGACAATTTACAATTTGCACCGAAGCCAAATTAACCTACAAATCTGTTCGTCTTTGGAGTGTGGGAGAAAACCAGAACACCCGGAGTAAACCCACTCAGTCATGGCGAGAAAGTACAAGCTCCATACAGATATGACCCACAGTCAGAATCAAATCGGGTCCCTGGCGCTGTAAGGCAGCAACTTTACCACTATGCCACCGTGTCACCCCATAGTTTTAGGATATTTTCAGATTCAGAGGGCTGTCTGGAAAAAAATCGAAACATTGGTATTCTCAATTTCTCATGCTGGAATACTGGAGTTTACACTGGAAGTACAACACAGCTCTTCCAGCAAAATACATCTATGAAAATATTATTACCCTGCCAGAAAGAAAATACGGTAAATAGGTTTGAGATTTTTTTCTTCCAAGCACAATTTCAATTTCCTTTTCTTTGATCTTTCCATTGGTGGGAAAAGGATGGCGGAGAGGGAATAGAAATATATATTTTTTAAGTGATGGGGGGAAGGTACAGAATAAATGGAGCAGGAGTGTATTGGAGAAGATGGAGATTGAAAAGTAGTAAATAAATTTGAAAGGGAGAAAATGGGGGCTGAAAGAAGAGTTGATGGGGCTAAATGCAGAGGAGTAAGGGGAGGGTGGCAGTGGAGGAGTGTGGGGAATTGTGTGGTTGGGGGAGGGCAGAGAGGTGGGGTGAAAATGGGGGGGGGTGACAGGGAAGTATATCAGAGTGAAGACAGTGGTTGGAGTGAAGATGGAACTGGAGGGGGTGAAGACAGGAGAACGTGAAGGTGGAGGGGTTGGGGTGAAGATCCAAGGGAATGGGGTGATGGCAGAGGTTGGGGTACAGTTGAAAGGGGTGGGGGTGAAGATTGAAGGGGAGTGAAGGGAGAGTGAATGCAAAGGAGGTGAAAACAACGGAGAGGTTGAAGGGTGGAGAGAGCCACGGATTGGTCGAGAAGCCTTTCATAAGGTTCTACATGGTATACTGCTCTAGACGTTTAGATCGCAGTTAGATCCAGGGAGAGTTAGCCAACTTCAGAAGTTCATAAGTACTAGGAGCAGAATTAGGCCATTTGGCCCATCAAAACTACTCTGAAATGGCTGATCTATCTTTCCCTCTCAACCCTATTCTCCTGCCTTCTCCCCACATCCCTTGACTCCCTTACTAATCAAGAATCTGTCAATATACGCCTTACAAATATCCATTGACTCGGCCTCCAGTCGTTTGTGGCAATGAATTCCACAGATTCACCACTTTCAGATGAAAGAAATTCCTCCTCATCTCCTTTCTATAGGTACGTCCTTTTATTTTGAGGCTATGGCCTCTGGTCCTAGACTCTTCCACTAGTGGAAACATCCCCTCCACATCCACTCTATCCAGGTCTTTCACTATTCGGTAAATTTCATGAGATCCCCCCCTCATCCTTCCAAATTCCAGCGAGTACAGGCCCAGTGCCTTCAAACGCTCATCATATGTTAACCCACTCATTCCTGGGATCATTCTCGTAACACCAGATAGAGAATAGCTTCATGGAAGGAAGCAGAGGGTGATGGAGGAAGTTTATTTTTTGGACTGAAGGCCTATGACTAGTGGTGTGCCTCTTGGATCGGTAGTGTGCCCATTCCTTTTTGTGGTTTACATCAACAATTTGGATGAGAATGTACAAGGCATGATTAGTAAGTTGGCAGATGACACTAAAGTAGGTGGTTTTGTAGATAATGAAGATGGTTATTAAAAATCACAACAGGATCTTGATCAGCTGAGTAAGAGGGCTAAGGAATGGCTAATAGAATTTAACACAGTTAAGTATGAGGTATTACATTTCGGAAAATCATATGCAGGGCAGAACGTTCAGTTATTGATAGAGCCTTGGGGAGTGTTGTAGAGCAGAGGGGTCTAGGAATACAGGCACATAGTTCCCCGAGAATGGATCACAGGTCGAGAGGGTGGTCAAAAAGGCTTTCGGTACCTTGGATTTCATCAGGCAGATTATTGATTATACAAGTTGGAATGTTATGAAACAGTTGTACAGTACATTGGTGAGGTCGCATTTGGAGTGTTATGTTCAGTTTTGGTCACCCGACTACAAGAAGGATATTGTTAAGTTGGAAAGAGTGTAGAGGAGATTTACGAGGATGTTGCCAGGACCTGAGGGCATGATAGGATTTTTATCTTTGAGGTGCAGGAGGCAGAGGGGTGATTTTATAGAAATGTATGAAATCATGAGCACAGAGTCTTTTACCCAGAGTAGAAGAATCAAGAACCAGAGACATAGGTTAAAGATGAGAGGGGAAAGATTTAATAGGAGTTTGAGGGGCAACTTTTTCCACAGAGGGTGGTGGGTATATGGAACCAGCTTTCAGAGGAGGTAGATGAGGAAGGTACTAATAAAACTTAAAAGACATTTGGACAGGTACATGGATAGGAAACGTTTAGAAGGATATGGGCCAAACACGGGCTAGTGTAGATAGGGCAACTTGGTTGGCATGTACAAGTTAGACTGAAGGGCCTGTTTCCTTGCTGTTTAACTATGACTATGACTAAGGTGGGGGTGAAGGCAAAGGAGAGGGGGTAGATGGGTGAATGGGGAGGGGAGTCAGGTTGTAGCAAGAGGGGCTAATGGGGAGGAGGATAGGGATGAAGTCATTGGGGTGGATTGAATCAGAGGGGTGGGAGTTAAAGGCGAATGGAATGGGAGTAAAAGGTGAAGTAAGAGGGATAGGGTTGAAGGCGGAGTGGAAAGGTATAAAAGTAGTGGATGGATGGATTACATGTGAAGGGAGTGGTGATGAAAATGGTGAGAATGGAGGATAAACGAGGATGGGGTGAAGGCAGGAGGACAGGATGACATCGGAAGGGGGGCTTTGAAGACTGAGGGGATGGTATTAATTCACAAAGCATGCAGGTGAAGTGGAGGGAGTTAGGAGTGAATGGAGTGATGGTTGGTGAAGGCAAAGAGAGTCAGGATGAAAATGGAAGAAGTGAAATGGTGAAGAACCGAAGGTGGGAGATTGAAATAGGTACATATAGTGTGAGATGTTGGGAGTTGAAGGGGAAGGATCGGGCAATTGGGATGAGGCTGCACCGCCATGAACAGTAGGGTGGGATGAAGAATGGTTCATGGGAAATCAGTGGCAGATGAAGAGATGTTTGGGAGTGTAAACTGAGGAAAGAGGTGGGAATGTGAAGAGAGGGATGGGGTGAGGTTGGATGTGAGCAGAGAGGGGTGGGGTGAGTGGAGTGTGAGCAGAGATGAGTGGGATGAGTTGTGAAGAGAGGGGTTTGAGTCTGCAGGCGGCATGTGAGGAAAGGGGAGTTGGAGAGGTGAGCAGAAGGGCTCAGGGTTTGTGAGGAGGAGTCAGGGTGTGAGGAAAAGGATTGGGTACAATGAGGAGAAGGGAGGTGGGTTAGTTGGATAAGGTTCAGGAAGAAGAGGAAGGAAATGGTTATGGGAGAGCAAGAGTGGAGAGAGCAGTGGAGTTACGGAAAGTGGAATGAAATTGTGTGGGGATAAGTGGGAGGGGTTTTGGGAGGAAGTTCAGCCGGGTTGGGAGGGGAGTGGTGGGGGTGAGGGATGGGGAGGGTAGAGGATGGGAGAGAAAATCTAAGAAGGGGTTTAGGAGGAGTTTAATAGAAGGAAGCTTTTGGAAGTGGTCAGGGAGAAGGATAGTGGTAGAAAGGGCGGAGATTCTTAAGAGAAGTGGAGGAAGAAAGAAGGGGGAAGGTGAGAAGAAACAGGAAGGGAGAAGATATGAAAAAGGCAAAAAGAAAATAGGGAAAAAGGGGAGAGGAAGATGGAGCGGAAGGAAATGAGAAGACAGAGGGGGATGGGAAGGATTGAATATATGGGCACGAAGGTCAAAAGTGTGTATTGGTTATAACTGTAAATGACCATGATGAATGTGATAAAATAAAGGCATATCCCTTTAATAACTTCACTGATTCTTTTTGGACTGAGCCAATTATATATTTTCTGAGCTGAGCTGAAAACCATTTGGAATTCTGCCAGAAGCCTGAGGGAGCAATCATTTTTGGCAGCTTGGGATTCTGTAACTCCACACTAGCTTCAATACCCCTCCCCCTTCCTGCATTACTCAGTCTGCCGCTCAGGACTGGGATTGTTAACCACCATCGAAGAATATCGTTTCTCATAGCAGCAAAAAAGTTCTGTAGACTAACCTCAGTGCAGCCTGAAATGTCCAGATAGACAAGCCTGTGGCAGCCCTTCCCCGTGGCAAGGTAATTCAAACCTTTATTTGTGTATTGCTTTGCATATGCCAGGCTCAGGTATTGCAGATTCAGACCAAATCTTGAAAGAGAAGAAAAACGTGGAAGACTTTCAATTGTAGTACTATCAAGATACTGAAAAGGAAAGCTAATTTGGACCTCTACCATGCAAAGTTTTCCTGCTGGAATTTTATGACCTGCAAGATTTGGCAGCATTAAATCAGAAACAAGGCAGTGAAACATGCAGTCTATTTCCAGTGTGGGTATTTTGAAGTTGATCACATAAGCCTACAATAAACAACTGTTCAGTAGGTTTACAGATCTGGGGTTTTTTTCTGTTCTCTGTTCTTTTAGTTACTTGTTGAATCGTAGAGCAAACTAAAGGCATTAAAAAAGTGCAAATGCAATCAATAAAGTAGCAACATTTGTGCTGCAAGCTAGTTTTGGGGAGTAGTTTTTAGTCTTGTTTCAACTGCACCAATCTCATACTGTATTTGTCTTTAACAGAAGTCTAGAGCTTGTGAGTCTGGAATGGAGCTGGTCTGGTAACTATTAAGCTCAATGCCAATGTTATTTATAGAATATTCCTTTAACTTTCCCTGCAGGAAAATCCTCCATGCAGAGTCTAAATGAAAATAATGGAGGTTCCTCAGATATTTTCAATGAAAATTAAAACAGGTTTATTTAAATTAAAAAACTGATGGAACCATTTCATAAAACAAAGTTTGTTCATATGACAAAGTCTTAAATAGATCTCTCTAAATGCATGTTCTCAAATCTGAAATCAAAACGAGTTTGTAATCCTACAACAAAAGCATGATATTTAAAGCTGAAAAGTCAACTCCAAGTACTATTCTCAATTGTCATTTGTATTTTGACATTCTCCAAGTAACAAATTATAATAATTCTTGCACTATATTTTTATGTAGTGTTTATTAAATCTTTGCCAGTATGAAGAAAAAAATCATAGCAAATTCCTTACTGAATATATAAATGTATCTGTTAATAGATCAACTAAATAGTTTTACTGACACCAGCTAATAGTGATAATTAAAAAGAACAGAAGAAAATAGGACCAAAGTGAAGTGTGAATTAAAGGAAGGTAGACACAAAATGCTGGAGCAACTCAGCTGGTCAGTCAGCATCTCGGGAGAGAAGGAAAAGGTGACGCTTCGGGTTGAGACCCTTCTTCAGACTGATGTTAAGTGGGAGGAGTCAAAGGAGAAGTTGTTCGGGGTAAGAGCCAGCTCTGCTGGACGGAGGAGAGTATTCGTAGATGGAGATTGGCTGGTTCTGCGGTCGAGGAAGAAACGGAGTGCTTCAAAACCATCCTTGTGGGGGACGGAGGTGCAGAGTGACTGGACAAACATAGTAAAGATGAGGGAGTGGGGGCCTGGAAACCGTAAGTTATTGAGGAGATGGAGAGCATGTGAGGTATCTTGGACAGAGGTAGGGAGGGATTGAATCAGGGGGGATTGGATGGAGTCGAGGTAGGTGGAAGGGTCGAGACCCTTCATCAGTCTGAAGTAGGGTCTCGACCGAAATATCACCCATTCCTTCTCTCTCTCGAGATGCTGCCTAACCCACTGAGTTATTCCAGCATTTTGTGTCTACCTTCAATTTAAACCAGCATCTGCAGTTTTATTTCCTACACACCTGTGAATTAAAGTAGTGTAATCAGTCTAAAATAAACTGGATATGCTTGTATACTCCTGACATAGCAACTGAAAGAATTCCAATGGTACAACTTACTTTGATAATGACCTAAGTGTAGCATCACCAATGCTAGTGTAAGATATGTTCAGGTACATAAGCGATTTGCAATTTTCCAATATTGTAGACACAAATTCATCCTAAATGTGGGAAAAATAAAATAGTTTAAAATGTTATAAAGACCCCAAAGTAAGCATGTATATACTGTTTACATTGCAGCCTTGAGTAGAATTTTATTCATTCAACATCTATGTATATTGGTGGCAAATGGGCATATTGATCATTTCTAATTGTCAAGATTATTTCGATCTGAGTGATAATGTGTCTATGTGCAGTCTATGTGATAAAGGTTTTATCATTTTCTTATTGGGTAGGAAGTCTCTGTTTATAACTCCAGTGACAATGTTAGAAAACTAGTAAATTTCCACACCAGGAGGAGGTACCATTTGAAAAACAAAATGAAGGTTCTGATGTTCTCAGGCATCTGTGTCCTTGTCCTAGGTGTTAGAAGTTGCAGGTTTGAGAGGTGCTATCAATGTTGTAAGACATTTTGTAAATGCTACTATAGCTATAGTTTGCTGATTGTTGAGGGACTAAATGCTTAGATTGGTCAATGAGAAACCAATCGATTTGATTGGTTATGCATTTTTTGAATGTTTTAGGAATTGGATTCATCGTGGCATGTGAAGTTCATTCGTTTACATTTTTTTCTTCTATCTTGAAGATAGTAAAGAGGCTTTGGAGGGAAAGGAAGTGGAGGGGTGGTTTCAGCAGTAAGTCACTAAACACCAGAAACATATTTGATAAATTTGAATCATAGAGTCATATATGAAAACTGGCCCTTTGGCCGAACTCATCCATGCTGACCAGGTTTAATAACTGCGATAGTCGCATT
This sequence comes from Rhinoraja longicauda, assembly GCF_053455715.1. NCBI lineage: Eukaryota > Metazoa > Chordata > Chondrichthyes > Rajiformes > Arhynchobatidae > Rhinoraja > Rhinoraja longicauda. Next base: position 14,396,297 of record NC_135975.1, on the reverse strand, counting down.
GGCCAGCATTTTGGTCCATATCCTTCTAAACTCTTCCTATCCATGTACCTGGCCAAATGTCTTTGCAATGTCGCGATTATACCCGCAATCACTACTTCTTCTGGCAGCTCATTTCAAATGAACACCACTCTTGTGTGTAGGAATTGCCCCTCGGGTCACATCAAGTTTTATTATCTCCACAAGAAATGTGCAGTAGTCACTACTGTCATAAACATACACATTTGCAACAGGTAAATTGGTGAGGACAAAGTCAAGTATGTTTATGTGGGACAGGTGTGGAGGGGTGTTCCTTGAAAACAGTCTATTTCTTGATTTTCTATAACACCAAATTGAATCACCTGCACATGTATTTTCACATTTATTCATTTTATTCGGTATCTTACATTTTTGGGTAGTGATTTGTGAATTCTGTAGGATGAATTTCCAATACCAGCTGTAACACAGAGGCATCTGCAGTACCTTCCTAAAGGATTAGGGTTGTGCAGGTCGGTTCAGAAACCAGATAGTTACAGGAAAATAGCTGTTTCTGAATATTGTGGTGTGACTTCAGGCTTCTGTACTTATAACCCAATGGTAGCAGTGAGAAGAGGGCATGGCCTGGATGATGGGGATCCTTAATGATAATGCTTTCAATGGGATTGGTGGGGTGGGGTGGGGTGGGGGGGGGGGGGGAGGGGAGGGCAGTGTCTCTGAGGGCCTGGGCTGCATTTATCACACCACAGTACAAATTGCTTGTTTATTTCTCTCACCATCTGTCAGATACCCTAGATGGCAAGTTTCTGTTCTTCAAGATTTGGAAGATTCAGTCAATAGTTGTATTATCGAGCCATCACTCGTACAGGCATGTGAGTGAGGTAAAAAAAAAAAGATGAAAAGAGCCTAGCACTTGCGTGAGGCGCACAACAGGGGTAAAAAAATCGGGATTTTGGGGGGAAAATTTACACACAAAATTATCAGTTTCAAGCCTCTTTTAGTGCATTTCAAAGTAAAAACAGACATTGCAAAATAATGTGAATATGTCACTGTACATAAATACATTTTGAAGTACATTCGTACATTATTTGATAATCAGCCCAAAAAGGTGGTAATTGGCTTTTCTGCTTTGTTTTATATTTTAACCCTGTCTTAATTAAATTAGTTATATAATCTTGCACTTAAATTTAATAATTACTCATTATAGTTCCACCACTAATTTCTGGCACTCTTGGGTCCAGAGCTTTGCTGTTTTATCCAGCAGGCCAAGGAAATCGGCTATGGGGATAGATTTGTTGGCTCCAGCTGGGCTGGAGTTCCAAAGCACTGGCCACAGGTTGCAAATTCAACCCACCGATCGGCCATGGAAGTCTCGATGAGGTCCAGATTGGCTGCCTTGCCCAGCCTAGGTGCCACATTTTCGGGAAGACTTCTAGGTTGCGGGGGATTTTTCTCTCCCTAACGACCTCTAGCGGAACCCTAGTGTTCATTACAAGTCTGTACGTCTTTTTTTTCTTCTTTTTTTTCGATCCGATTTCTCCGTTTATTCGGCAAAGTGAAAAACGCGGAAATCATGCAAAAAGCGCGGAAAATGAATTTTAAAAACGCGGAAATACGCGGAAACATGGAAACTTCACGTGCCTGCTCGTAACCAAGACTGGAGATGACTAAAGGGTGCAGATGGTGGAAAGAGATAAGGAAGAAAGGTGGGGAGGGAAATGTGGAATATATACAGGGATTAGATTATAAAATGCTTTCACTCCACCTATGCTGTTTTTTCTTTAAAAAAATTATGGTACTTAGTTGAAAAGAATGATTCCTCTCTTTTGGATAGGAAATTGCAACTACTATTTCGACTGAAGATGTTTCTAAGACTTTTCATGGATGAGCCGAGGAACAAGAAATGATTGTAACATGACAGATTCTCTTTTAAATAATGCATGTTACATCCATTTTGAACCGACATTGGCCTCAATCCCAGGTCTCAATGTTTTGCTAACATCAAAGAGATGTCAGTTTGAAGAACACCATTGTGCTATTGCCTTTATAAACATCAGAACAAATCTAAAAGACACTGGCACAGCAAATATAGTTGCTGCCTCACAGCTGCAGTGAGCTGGGTTCAATTCTGACCTCTGTTGCTGTTTGTGTGCAATTTGCACACTCTCTGTTTTTTTTCACAAAGCCATACGAGTTGGTAGTTTAATTGGCCACAGTGTAGGTGCGTGATAGAATCTGCGGAATTTGATGGGAATTGGGAAAGAATATGTTTGCTGACATATTAGGGAAATGAGATTGCTCTGTGAGCTGGCATATATTCAATGAACCCAAATGTCCTCTTTCTATGTTGCAAGAAGATATAGAATATGAAATATTTCTAATCATTGTAATATTAGCATTATTTATTTCCTCCAGAGAGTTATAGAATTGAGAAATTTTAGGACTGCCAGCTTTAAGTAAATTAAGGTTTTATTGTTGAAACAAGGAATTGCAGATGCAGGTTTATAAAAAAAGTGCCACAATAACTAAATGGGTCAGATAACATCTTTGGAGAACATGTGATTGGTGCTGTTTCGGACTGGCTAACCTTGCAGCAGTCAACAAAGCTCTCTAAATTGTAGTAAATATTTGCACCTGGCATCAATAAACAAAACATTGAAAAGTTATACGATCAAGAAACATTAGATGGAACAGCTGTTAAAGGGTTGTCATAAACTCTCTCTCTCTCTCTCTCTCTCTCTCTCTCTCTCTCTCTCTCTCTCTCTCTCTCTCTCTCTCTCTCTCTCTCTCTCTCTCTCTCTCTCTCTCTCTCTCTCTCTCTCTCTCTCTCTCTCTCTCTCTCTCTCTCTCTCTCTCTCTCTCTCTCTCTCTCTCTCTCTCTTCTCCCCCACAGATATATTACAGGAGCAGCACTGTCTCAATAGGCCAAACTGATTCCTGTAACTATGGGCATTGTTTGAAAGTTTACTAATCTTAACGGTCATTAAAATCAAATAAAATTGAAATTCTTAGTTACCCATTCCAGAAATGTGTCCTTATTTTGTAGCAATGCAGACTATAAAGTGTGTGCTATTGCATTTAGGAAAACAAATCTCTAATGGCAGTATTCCACAACATTCAAAGATAAAACATAAAAGCTGTTTTATTTTTAAGCAAGCTGTTCATAGCTTCCTGCTTCTTCTCAGAGGGCAAAGATTTCTAACTTCCTAAGTCATGTTTCTTCATATCCACCCTCAATAACCTCTGTATTTTGCAGAATCAGCTTTATCTTGGAACCCGCAACTTCATAGAATTGCATGTCTCCGATAAGCATAACATTTGAGAGGGAGGCCAGAGCAGGGATGATAATTCAAAAAGTCTTACAGCCGGTTGTGCTTCATCAGTTCTTTAGAAGAATTATTTGAAATTGTACTAAGGTTAACAAGAGATCAAGACCGAGTGATATTGTACCTCATTGTCATATGGTGACAGATCTGTGCTCTACCCCATTATTAGCATCAGATACCATTTGTATCCTCTTGTATGGCACCACAATGTTATACTATTTCAGATCTGAATCCACTGTGGTGATAGACTATACCATTGGGAATACAACTGAACATGGATCTGGACCAAGAACTGGGATCAGGCTCAGAAGATTGAACTGGGCCCAAGACGATGCACCATTTCCGCTCCAGCCCTCTATTACCCATTTTCACCTCTCTTCCCCTCCCAGTTCTATTCAACTACCACACATACATTTTATCCGCAGGCTCTCACCCCTCCGCCATCTGGTTCTGGTTCCATCAGTCATTCACTTCTCCCCTAATGGTTCCCATTATCACTTTCCTAATTTAGTTGATTCCAGCAAGGGTAGGCTTTGTTCCTAGTTATTACCTTCCAGCAGCTGTCTCCACCTCCCCCCTCCCCCCAAAAAACTGTCCCCAACTTCCTCTCTTTTTTCTCTTTAGTTCGCCTACATTTATTATCCAGTTGCCGCTACATCCACCTCTCCCCTCCTCTGTCTGGCTCCTGTGCACATCATCCTTCACTCCCTTTTCAATCCACCAATTACCTCTGGCTGCTGTCTCACCACTTCCCTCTCCAAACACTGGCTATCTCTTCTCTCAGTATTGATGGAGGGATGTGATTTGGATCGTCGACAATTTCTTTCCTCTCCATAGATGGTGCTCGATATGCTGAGTTCCTTCAGCAGATATTTTGTTGCTCCAGATTCCAACATCTGCAGTCTCTTTTTATCATCGGTGTGATGGGATATACTCATTTTACAGGCTTTCTACACTTTGCAGCTGCCTCAATCACAATCATTCACAGCAATAAAATCCAAAAGCAATGACAATGGAGCAGGAAATGGGGCTCCTCCATTTTAACTACTGTTCACCGTATCCTGAACAAGTAAACAAATGGAGGAGGTATGGTTAAAATGTCCTCCATGTATAAGATCTCGCCACTTGGTCTGGATACTGAAGGATGTATGGCTCTGCCCATGTTAGATTATTAACTTTGAACTAGATTGGCAGAGGAATGAGAACTAAAGCATTAATGAGGCAGGTGAGGCTGGAAGTCAGTAAGAAAGACAATGAAAGCAAGTTCAGTAGACAGCATAGGTAGGAGCACGGCAGGGAGCAATGTAGGACTGTTGAATTAAATCACATTTATTTTAATGCAAGAGGCCTGACTGGTGAGGCGGATTAAATCAGGCCGTAGACAGGTACCTGCGAAAGGAACGTTTTAGCCTTCCAGAAACCTAACTAAGGGAGGGACAAGACTGGCAGTTTAATATTCCAGGGTACAGGCTACAAGTGAGATAGAGGTGGGATTAAATAAGGGCAGGGGGTGGAGTTATATTACAGATTAAGGAGCAGTTATGGCAGGTAGTCATCCAAGATGACATTACCCGTGATTTGTCCAGTGAGGCTATATGGGTGCAACTGAGAAATAAAAAGGGGATGTTCACTTTGTTGGAGTTTACCATAGGCCACCAAATAGTCAACTAGAATTAGAAGAACAAATATGCCAAGATATTACAAGCAGCTGCAAGACTAGTATTGTCATTGGAGGGGATTTTAATTTTTGATATTGACTGAGATTGCCATGGTGCAAAGGGTTTGAACGGAGTATAATTTATTAAAAATGTTCCCAAAAGTTTTCTTTGGCAATATGTTGAGACCCCTACAAGGGAAAGGCTACTCTTAGGAAATTGGGAGGGACAAGCGATTGAAGTGACGGTGGGCGAGCCTTTTGGGACCAACGACCACAATACCATTAGCCTTAAAATAGTTATGGATAAGGAAAGGGCATGCCCACAAATTAAAGTTTTGAATTGGGGCAAGGCCAACTTTGACGAAGTTAGAAAGGAACTTGGTAAAGTTGATTGGAGTTGGATGTTTGCAATCAAAGGGACAATTGGAAATTGGATGCTTTTAAAAGAGTGATGGTGATAGTTTAAGGTAAGCTTTAAGATCTGAAGAAGGGTCTCGACCCGAAACGTCACCCATTCCTTCTCTCCTGAGATGCTGCCTGGCCTGCTGAGTTACTCCAGCATTTTGTGAATAAATACTTTCGATTTGTACCAGCATCTGCAGTTATTTTCTTACACTACCTGTTTAAGGTAAGCTGTTCTGGTAGGTTAAATCACATGAGCTCCAGGGAGAGGTAGCTAACTAGATATGGAATTGGCTTCATGGAAGGAACCAGAGGGTGGTGGTGGAATATTTGTTTTCAGACTGAAAGCCTGTGACTAGTGGTAAAGCCTCAGAGATTGGTGCTGGGCCTATTGTCTTTTGTGATTTATATTAACGATTTGGATGAGAATGTTGAAGGCATGATTAGCAAGCTTGCCGTTGACACTAAAATAGCTGATATCATAGACCGTTTTGTTTAACGATACAGCATGGAAACCAGCCTTTCAGCCTACCAATTTCTACCAAGTAAGGCAGCAGCCCTACCTTTGCTCCACTGTGCCACCCAAACAATGAAGTGATGGTGGTTATCAGATTTATCAACTGGGCAAGTTGGCTGAGGACTGGCTAATGGAGTTTAATGCAGATAAGTGCAAGGTGTTACTTTTTAGGATGTCAAACTAGGGCAGGATCTCCACGGTGAATGTAGGGCCCTGGGGTCAGTAACACACCCCAGGGCCCTACATTCACCGTGAAGATCCTGCCCTAGTTTGACATCCCAAAAAGTAACACCTTGCACGTATCTGCATTAAACTCCATTAGCCAATCCTCAGCCAGGTGCTCGGAATGTAGGTACATAGTTCCAAGAAAGTGGCATCCTAGGTAGATAGGGTGATAAAGAAGGTTTTTGGTATATTGTCCATCATTAGTCAGGGTATTGAATATAGAACTTAGGAAATTATGTTACAGTTGTACATGACGTTGGTGAGGTCACATTTGGAGTACTGTAGAGACAAGGAATTGCAGATACTGGTTTACAAAAAAAACACAAATGTTGGAGTAACAGCGAGCTAGGCAGCGTCTCTGGAAAATATGGATATGTGACGTTTCGGTTCAGGACCTTTTTCAGACTGATTGTGGTGGAGGGGGAGGAAGCCGGAAGAGAGGTAGAGGCAGAACAAAGCCTGACAAGTGATAGGTGGATATCGGTGCGGAGTGTTTTGATTAGCAGATGCTTAAAACCAGAGGTCAAAGAAGGCCAGAGATGAAAACATAGTGAGTTAAGGAGAGAAGAGGGGGGCATGTTTATAGGTTAGTTACCTAAAATTGGAGAAAGGTATGTTTGTACCTTTGGGTAGTAAGCTACCCGGCAGAATATGAGGGGCTGTTCCACCAGTTCACATGTGGTTTCACTCTGGCAATAGAGGACTATGAGGATAGAAAGGTCAGTCTGGAAATGGTAGAGCTAAAATGATTGGCAAATGGCAGAATCAGCAGGCCTTGGCAGACCGAGTGCAAGTGTCAGCAAAACGGCGGCCAAGTCTATGCTTGGTCTTGCCTATGTAAGCAAAGCCACATTATGAGCATCAAATGCAATCAATGAGGTTAGAGGAAGCGCATGTGAACCTCTGTCTCACCTGGAAGGGTTGCTAGGATCCCTGGATGGATGTGAGGATGAATACAGATAGATGGTACATCTCCTGTGGTTGCAAGAGAAAGTACTGGGGGTGGGGGTGGTTTGGATGGGAATTAATGAATGAACCAAGGAATCACACAGGGAGTGGTCTCTGTGGAAAGTGGAAAGGGTTGGGGATAGGAAGATGTGACTGGTGGTGGCAGAAATGTCAAAGAATTATGTGTTGGTTGTGGGATGTAAAGTAAGGATCAGGAGAACTCTATCCTTGTTCTGTCTGGAGGGAAGGGAAACGAGAGCTGAACTTCGAGGTACAACGAGATGCTCCATCCATCATGTGAGTTCCATCCACTACAGCAGGGGGAAACCACATTTATTACAGAAAGAGTTGTTTTCTGATGTTCTAAAGTGGAAAGCCTCATCTTGAAAGCAGATGTGGTGGAGACAGAGAAATTGAGAGTAGGGACTGGCATCTTCGTAAGAGGCAAGATGAGAGAGATGCAGTCCATGTAACTGTGAGATTCAATAGGCTTACAGGAGATGTCAGTCGATAATCTGTCTCTTGTGGTGGAGACACAGAGATCAAGAAAGGGGAGACAGGTGTTAGATAGTCCCAATGAATTTGAGGGCATAGAAGAACTAACAAAAAGGCAGATATAGCTGGGACCCATGCGAGTGCCCATGAATCCATCTCTTTAACATGAAGCAAGTGAGAGGAGTCAAACGAGAAGTTGTTGAGGGTGAAGACGTTCTGCCAAGTGAAGGAGAGTATTAGTGGAGGGGAACTGATTGGATCTCTGTTCAAAGACAAACCAGCGGGCACTGATACCTTCATAATGGGGAATGAAGGTGTAATGGGACTGGACATCCTTGGTAAAAATGAGGCAACTGGGGTCTAGGGATGGACAGTTATTGAAGAATTGAAGAAAGTGTGAGGTGTCTCGAATATAGTTTGGAAGGGTCTGGACAAGCGGGAGAAGATGGAATCAAGCTATTTGGAGGAGTTCTGTGGGGCAGAAGCAGGCAGTAACCATGGGCCTGCCAGGGCAGTCATATTTTATGAATTTTGGGAAGAAGATAACAACAGGCAGTGCGAGGCTGGGGAACTATAAGGTTGGAGGTCGAAGAAGGGAAATCGCAAGAGGTCGAGTTCAGTAACGGTTTGGGAGATGGTGGCCTGGTGATGGTCTGGTCTCGGAGATGCATTTAAAAGACACTGGGACAGGTACATGGATAGGAAAAGTTTAGAGGGATATGAACCAAATGTGGGGAAATGGGACAAGCTTAGATGGGACATCTTGGTCGCCATGGATAATTGGGCCGAAGGGTCGGTTACCATGCGGTGTGACTATAATTCAAACATACATTTGAGCAAGAAGTTTTAAACTTACGGTTACTTTTTCACATTCAGATAAATTTAGGTCTTGCAAATTTTGACAGCCAGCTGAAATAGAAATAAATAATAAATAATTATATTAAATACTGAGTTTTATATATTGTGGGAAATGTATTTACATTTGCATTTTGCATATTTATCAAATCTGGGTAGTACGGTGGTGCAGCTTGTAGAAATGTCATCTTATGGCTGAAGAAACCTTGGTTCCACATTTACGTCAGATGCTGCCTGTATGGAGTTCATATGTTCCCCTTGTGACCATGTTATCCACATGAGTCGATAAGTTAATTGGCCAATGTAAATTGCTGCAAATCTGTTTGTGAATGATAGAATCTAGGGGGGAGCTAATGTGGGGCAAATAAAAAAATCTGATTGGTGTAGGGTTCGTATAAAGTGGTACTTGTGTTAAAGTTCGTTTTCTCAGTGCAAGGCAGCATCTCCCGAGATGCTGCCTGACCTGCTGAGTTACTCCAGCATTTTGTGAATAAATACCTTCGATTTGTACCAGCATCTGCAGTTATTTTCTTATACTATATATTTTCTCAGTGCTAATTCAGTAGCCTGCTGAGTATCAGTATGGCTCGATCTCTTCTCATATAAAAGCAGATCTCTTTTGGTATTACACATGGCATGTCAGAAGGTGGAACTGATTATATTAAGGTCTGCAAGGACCTACAATTGATGAAAAAATAAAATAGAATCCATTTGAGTATTGCGGGAATTTCTACCATTTGGACTTAGTTCAGTACACGATCTGCTTTCAACAAACAGAGTAGCTGTTGTGGACAAAAGTATCAGGTGCAAGTGAGATTAATTGAGATGAGATGAATATTGCCCTGGGTTTCTTGAGACCAGGGATCAAGCAATTAGTTAAATAGGACAGCAGGAATATAGGAAGCCTCCTGCTTCATTTTGCAACACCTGCACTGAGTAGAAAAGATTCCGACAAAACTGGCAAGATGGCTTTCCCAATCAATACCTGAACTCCCACCCACAAATCTATCTTTAGTAAGTTTGGAGTCTGAAACAAAGCAACAGAGAATAGAATAGAAGAATAGTTCCTTTATTGTCATTGTAACATGAGCCATGTACAACGAAATTGTAAAATGTCAGCCAGTCAGTGCACCATTCAAACATTTCTAAAAGCTAACGATACATACAAGGTAAAATATTTTAAAAAAGATAAACAACTAAAATAAATATCATGAAAATAGCACGCATAAACACCCAACCCTACATCCTTCTGTCGATTTCACAGTCTCTTATTATGTATCGCCCCTGCGTTCCTTGGCGGCTACATTTAGTGCCTTTATAGCAGTGGGGTAAAAACTATTTTTAAGTCTGTTTGTCCTTGTCCTTGTAGATCTGTACCGTCTGCCTGACGGTAACAGTTCAAACAGGGAGTGTCCGGGGTGGGAAATGTCCTTTATAATACTCTGGGATTTTTTGATGCAGCGGGAACTGTGTAAGTCCTCCAAGGTAAGTAGAGGGCAGCCGACAATCCTCTGGGCGTTGTCAATGGCCCTCTGGAGCGCTTTCCTCTGAGCCGCTGTGCAGCTGGTGTACCATACGCATACACAGTATGTTAGGATGCTCTCAATGTAGCACCGATAAAAGGACAACAGCAGTCTCTGAGTGATGTTATTCTTCCTGAGCACCCTCAGGAAGTGCAGTCTCTGCTGGACCTTTTTCAGCAGCGCAGAGGTGTTCACGCTCCACGTCAGGTCCTCCTCAATATGGATTCCCAGGAAGCGGAAATCCGCCACCCTCTCCACACAGTCCCCTCTGATAGTTAATGGTACCATGTCCGTTTTATTCTTTCTGAAGTCTATTATTATTTCCTTTGTCTTTAAGGTGTTGAGGAGCAGGTTATTTTCTCCACACCACACTGTCAGCTGCTCCGCCTCATCCCGGTAGGCGTACTCGTCCCCCCCGGTGATGAGTCCCACCACCGTAGTGTCATCCGCAAATTTGACAATGGTGTTGCTGTGGTGGGCGGGGGTGCAGTCATGTGTATAGATGGTGTAGAGCAGGGGGCTCAGCACGCAGCCCTGTGGAGAGCCGGTACTGAGGCTGAGGGCCGTGGATGTGTGATGGCCCACTCTGACTCTCTGGCTGCGAGCTGACAGGAAGCTATTTATCCACATGCAGGTGGAGTGTGGAAGTCCCAAGTCCCCCAGTTTGTCCACCAGTTTATGGGGAAGGATTGTATTAAAGGCAGAGCTGTAGTCCACAAAGAGCATCCGCACGTAGCTCCCCGGCTGCTCCAGGTGGAACAGTGCAGCATGGAGGGCTGTGGCTATAGCGTCCTCTGTGGATCTATTCGCTCTGTACGCAAACTGGTGGGGGTCAAAGCTTCGGGGCAGGAGTGATGTGATATGACCCCGGACCAGTTTTTCAAAACACTTCATCACCACTGGTGTGAGTGCGACTGGCCGGTAGTCGTTGAGGCTGGAAATGTGGGGTTTTTTGGGCAAGGGGACTATGATTGCGGACTTCAGACAGGATGGAACAGTGGACTGGGCCAGAGACTGGTTGAAAATCCTCGTACAGACTCCAGCCAGCTGGTCAGCGCAGTCCTTCAGCACGCGTCCAGAGACGCCGTCGGGTCCAGTAGCCTTCCTTGGATTGATGGCCCGCAGCGTGCGCCTCACCTCATGCTCCTCTATCTTGAGGGTTAGGCTGCTGTGGACCATGTGGTGTGATATGGCTGTCTCGGGTGGCTCCACTTCAAAGCGAGCAAAGAAGAGGTTCAGCTCCTCTGCCAACGAGGCGTCACCTTCAGCAGCTCCAAGGTTGGTCTTATAGTTGGTTAGATACTGGATCCCCTGCCACACCTGCCTGCTGTTGTTACTGTCCAGGTGGTCCTCTATCTTCCTCCTGTAGTCTAATTTGGCCTCTCTGATGCCTCTCTTCAGGTTAGCTCGGGCCATGCTGTATAAAGCCCTATCGCCAGACCTAAAAGCAGTGTTCCTCTCTTTTAACAGCCGCTGGACCTCCCGGGTCATCCAGGGCTTCTGGTTGGGGTAGACCCGGATGCGTTTGTCCACTGTGACAGTGTCCATGCAGTTTTTAATGTAACATAGTACACTGTCTGTGAACACCTCCAGGTCCCGGTGTTCAAACACATCCCAGTTGGTCCTGTCGAAGCAGTCCTGCAGCTGCTGAGATGCACCATCAGGCCAAGTTGTGATGGTCTTTGTGATGGTAGGAGCGGTTTTCCTGAGGGGGGCATATGCAGGAATTAAAAACAGGGACATATGGTCCGACTGACCCAGGTGTGGTAGTTGTCTAGCCCTGTAGCCCAGCTTGATGTTGGAGTAGACCTTGTCCAGTGTGTTAGCTCCTCTTGTAGCACATTTAACATGCTGATAGAATTTGGGGAGCATTTTCTTCAAGTCCGCGTGGTTAAAGTCCCCTGCTATGATGTGAACACCGTCAGGATATATGCTCTGTTGACTGCTAGTGCTACCATACAAATATCCGATAGCCGAGTTAGCATTAGCATCCGGTGGTATGTACACAGCAGTTATCATGACAACAGTAAACTCTCTAGGGAGATAAATGGGCCTGCATTTAACAGTCACATACTCCAGGTCCGGGGAGCAGTGACTGTCTACAATCACTGTGTTTGTACACCAGGTGTTGTTCACGTACACACAGAGCCCTCCACCTCTGCTCTTACCAGAGTCTCTTGTCCTGTCATGACGCTGTGCTGTGTAGCCTGCTAGCTCGATAGCAGAGTCCGGAATGAAAGAATGAAGCCAGGTCTCCGTGATCAACAGGATACAGCTGTCCTTCACGGCGTTGTTAGCTGCAGTCTGCAGCCTAAGTTCATCCATCTTGTTAGCGAGGGATCTGGCGTTCGTTAGAAACAGGCTGGGAAGCGGTGGTTTCAGTGGCTGCCTCCGTAGCCTGACCAGAGCGCCGGCCCTGCCGCCTCGCTTTTGCCTTCTCTCTCTGCGCCGCCTTCGCCTCCTCCCCGCGGGGATGGTGATCCACGGAGAGTCGGGGCTCCTCGCTATGTCCGCCGGGATCTTGTATGAGCGGACAAACTCGGCGGTAACCCCCCATTCGCGACCGGCTCCAATCCTAAGAAGATCCTGCCGGCCGTAGACGTTGTTCGCCCGACAGTAAGTACACAGGGCACAAAACAACACGCACACATACACATACACATACACATACACAAAAAACACGAGCACTGACCGGGAGGACATCGAGCCGCTGCAACTGTGTGCGCCGCCTAATTACACAACTAAACTCACCACTAAACCCAAAAGAAAGCTACTAAAACGATCTAGTGATCTCCCTTATTTATATTCACTAATGCTAATATTGATTGCCTTCAACACAAATTTTGAGCATATAGCAAGAATGATGTCATCAAGTAAACAAAAAATCAAAAATTTCGACTAGTTATAATTATTTTATGGAGCATGATATTAAATTGGAAACATGTGCATGTAGCAGATCAAGGCTAAAATATTAGCAAATATAAATAATATTTTTATTGTTCAATAATCTATTGACTTTTTAAATATTTCTGAGTGAAGAGCGCTTAGATGAAAGAATTCTGTTTAGAAGACTTAAAAACTCACACATCAAAGCATATTTTCAGGCTTTGTTCACAATGACAAAGATGGAAATATCTGAATTTGTTAATCCACTGATTTCTAAAAAATGCCAGAGACAACTATAGACTAGCATACTCTATTGGAGAATGCAATGAGAATTGAATGAATACTAGGCTTACATATATCGGCATATGTGCATATATGGACTGGGAGGAGCCAGGGGAGGAGCCAGAATTATTAGTATAATTGGAAAGGCAGTGATGTTATGCGTTAGACATGAAATGAACCATGGCAAGATGCAAATTCTTACCAGATCTTTGACTAGAGATATACTAATCTGTTTGTATTATTACTTCAATAAACGTCTAATTTAACTGAAAAGTCGTGAACATCACAGTTTGACTTATTTATGACCATTTTATTGATTCATGTTATTGATCTACCACTTGAAATTTCAGCAGCATCTGAGGCCTATGATCTCTGGGCTCTCTGAATCAATATTACATATTGATAAAACCTTTCTGTCTAATGCTGCATCAATGTACAGTGTACAAAGAAAAATTAGTCCAGGACAGAGTCTGGATTGCTTGTGTAATTATGGAATACTTGACACATATGCTCACTCTGTTTGAACCAGTCAATAAAGAGCTATCTAGCGAATCCAATCTTCCAGCGCTTCATCACTGTTCTTCAAGTGCACACCTAAGTACTCAGTCAGCAAATGCCAACACATTCAAGCCTCTCGTGAAATATATTTCATTCTCTCCTCTCTAATCCTTCTTCCAATTACTCTAAATTTACATCCGCTGGTTTATGATAAACCAAAGGAAAGAGATCATTCCTATCGCTGCATTTAGATACCCATAACCTTATACACATCAATTATGCCCCATCATTCTCCGCTATTCCAAATAAAATCTGAGCTTATCCAATATTTCTTCATAGCTGCAATTTTCCAATAATGGGAACATTCTTGTAAATCTCAGCATCTTCTATCTGTAATGGGGTGACAGAATTCTATATAGTACTACATCTATGGTATAATATAGTTTTATATAACTTCCCTATGCTTATTCTGTGTCTCAGCAAAAAAAAATAAAGTCCACAATGTGCCTATTTAACTTATTTATTAAGCTGTCCTGCTATGGACAGGCTCTTCAAAGTTCCATTTAAAAAACTCACCAACGTCTTGTATAACTGTAACAGCACTGCCTGGGTTTCAGCACTTAGGCTACAGAGAGAGGTTGAACAGTTGGGTCTTTATTCTTTTGAGCGTAGAAGGTTGAGGGGGGACTTGATAGAGGTTTTTAAAATTTTGAGAGGGACGGACAGAGTTGACGTGGGTAGGCTTTTCCCTTTGAGAGTGGGGAAGATTCCAACAAGGGGACATAGCTTCAGAATTGAGGGACAAAGGTTTAGGGGTAACATGAGGGGGAACTTCTTTACTCAGAGGGTTGTGGCTGTATGGAATGGGCTTCCGGAGGAAGTGGTGGAGGCTGGCTCGATTTTATTATTTAAGAGTAAATTGGATAGGTATATGGATAGGAGGGGATTGGAGGGTTATGGTCTGAGTGCAGGTAGATGAGACTAGGTCAGGGAGAATGGTCGGCGTGGACTGGTAGGGCCGGACAGGCCTGTTTCCATGCTGTAGTTGTTATATGTTATATTGTTATATGTTATATGATGATCTTCTGCACTCAATTCCTTGACTGATGAAGTCCTGTATGCCAAACACCTTCTTCACTATTCACTATTCACTATTCAATCTATCTGATATGCCACTTTCAGGGAATTATGTACTTGTTCTCCTAGATCCCTCTGTTCTACAACATATTCCAAGGCCCCATTATTTCCAAAATAAAATACCTCACACATCTCTGAATTAAACTCCACTAGCTATTCCTCGGCTGACTTACCCCATATGATCAAGAATCCACTATAATTCTTGATAATCACGTGGCAACTTATTAATCACACCTTTTATATATTCTCTTCCAAATCAGCCCAGCACTGATCCTTGAGGCACATCACTAGTCACAGGCCACCAGTCCAAAAAACATCACCCTCTATCATGACGCCAATTCTGTACCTAGTTAACTAGTTCTACCTGGATCCCATTACAAAGGTAATGTTAACTAGCCCCCTGGGATCAGGTCCAATAAGATAGGAACACAATATGTGTGATTGGTTTCGACCCAGTAAGAGGCGCCACAATGATTGATAGCTTACAGATAAGAACGCCTGTTTTTCTTTTCCTGTAAGCACTGTACTTTTGTGGCTTTGCTTTGTCGTTTCTATACTTTTGTTCTGAAACTGTAACAACGGGAGCAGGTAGAAGCAATGGGTCTGTTGAGGCAGTCCTGCGTGTGAATTTTAGGATGGAGATAGAAACGGGCAGTGCCGGGTTGTGGCTGAAGGTTGAAGGCTGTGGAAGGGAGAAGCTTCCTCAGAAGCTTTTACTTTGAACAGCAAAGGAGTAGAACCATTCAGACATGTCTTATCGGCTGCATTGTGCTCATATTGTAAATGTGTAACTGAATGCTTTTGCCAGACTCAAAATATCAAAGTAATCAATTATCATTGCAGTTATTGAAAATGCAAGGAATCACCTGCAGACATTTTTGACCTTAAAGTATGCCGATAAGGGTAAATAATCTACATATATTACAACAATTTCCTTTTAAGATAGCAAACGAAAAAATAAAATATCTTGGAATTTATGTAACAAAAAGATTTGATTCTTTATTTAAATCTAATTTTCCGCTCTTATTGAATAAATTAAATAAAAATATTTTATATTGGAAAACATTACCAATTTCAATGATAGGTAGAATTAATGCAATAAAAATGATTTTTCTTCCACAATTATTATATCTTTTCCAACTGATTCCGATATATCTTCCTAAAATTTTTTTAAAAAAGATTGATTCCATAGTCACTAACTTTATCTGGGATTATAAGAGCCATAGAATAAAAAAAGAACACTTATGTAAACCAAAAATAAATGGAGGTCTAGCTCTACCAAATTTTATGTTTTATTATTGGGCAGTCAATATTAAAAATATTAACTTTTGGTTAGTAGAGACAGATAAACAACCAACCTGGTTAAAAATGGAAAAGGAAGATTGTTCGCCCTTTGAAATTAGTTCGATTTTATTTGCCAATAATAAAATAAGTAAGAAAACCTATAGTGAAAACCTTATAATAGATAGTGGAATACGTATTTGGAAACAAATAAAGAAAACATTAAAATTGGAATGTATACCACTAGCTCTTACTATTGTAAATAACATCACATTTAAACCTTCAATGATAGATAAAGGTTTTTTACAATGGAAAAACTGTGGAATTAATAAGATGGGAGATCTCTATAGGGAAAAAATTTTCCTTTCATTTCAAGAATTACAACAAATTTATGGATTACATTCAAAAGATTACTTTAGATATTTACAAATTAGAGATTATGTAAAAGCAAATACACATGAAATTAGAAATAGAAAGACAGAGATTTTAGATGAATGTCTAAATAAACACCCAAATACAGAAAAATTGATATCATATATTTATAATATTTTACTGGAAAACGACGCTCCAAGGACAGAAATATATAGACAATCATGGGAAAATGAATTAGGTCAAATTATTAGACCTGATATATGGGATGAAAGTTTACAACACATACATCACTGTTCGCTAAATGCTAGACACTCTCTTATACAATTTAAAATATTACATAGACTACATTATTCAAAAGTTAAATTACATAGTATTTTTCCAAATATATCTGCCATTTGTGACAAATGTCAGCAATTGGAAGCTAACTTAACGCACATATTCACAAACTGTGAAAAAATCACTAAATTCTGGACAGAAATATTTAAAATAATTTCGAATGTTGTTAATATGAAGCTGATCCCTGACTCAAACTTAATAATACTGGGAATATTAGAAACAGATCAATTAATAACAATGAATCAAAGAATTTTTATTGATTATAGTTTAATAATTGGGAAAAAATTAATATTGAAATTCTGGAAAGGTCCTACATCCCCCACAATTAAAATGTGGATTACAGGAATGTCGGAGACACTTCATCTGGAAAGATTGAGACTTGTACTAATGGACAGGTTGAATCTTTTCAGAGGAATATGGTCTCCATTTATTGCATATTTAAAGGGTCAAAATGGCGGTGCGAGGACCTGACTGTGGCCTGAATAATGGAATGGAGGAAGAATTATGTATAATAAATCATGGATATATCTCCAATGATAGATAACTTTTTTAATACTCCATTCATTTCTCCAATTTGGATTTCTTATTTTTATTTTATTTTTCTCTATCTTTCCCTCTCTGGAAAAAAAGTATAGAAATATATAAGACATAATTGTTAATATTAATAATATTACGAATGTATGTGATAAGTATATTTTATTAATATGTACTTATGTTTAATAAAAAATATTTATCAACAAAAAAAAGTATAAAAGCTTGATGTACTCTGAATTTGGGAGATTCTACCAAGAGATTTCCAAGAGAATGTCTGCTTCTCCTGATGAATAGACTTTTATATCAAACAACTTCAGCTTCCGAGTTGCTTAGCTCACAAGTCACAAGTACAATATAAATTTCAACATTTTTCACTATGCTTTGTTGAGAATATAATCCTTTCATCACTTTGTATGTTGTGTAATTTGTAATCTGAAGTACTTAGAAATAAAGTGATCTTCTATGTTACATCTCTTGTAACCATATATTTCCTTTCCTTTTACAGACTGCCTTGTATGGAACAACTGGTTTAATCCGTCCAAGATCAAAATCACTTAAGGCTATCTTTGGCTCACAAATTTCATTGGATTCCTCTGTATTACCCAGTCATCACGATTACTGGGACCATCTTGTTGTCAGGATGCACGTGGTTAGATCATTACATTGCTACTTCTTTGTAGAGCAGCTGAGTTTACAAAAAGAAGAAATGGCAGCCACGGAAACAGAATGAGGAACTGTGGTGAGAAATGCCTCAGAGGGAGGTCCAATCCTGTCAAAAGGTTTTCTCAGTTCATTGATAGCATGTGCAGTGAAAGTATGCATGAGAATGAGAACTTCTGACTTGTCAAGATAAGCAACTGATTACAATTCCTCTAATTTGCAGAGGATGTTATTCATTTACAGTTGGCAGGAAACAAAATTGGAAGTTTAAAGAAGTCTACATTTTCGACATTAACAAAATTGAAGAGTCTTGACTTGCAACGGAATTCTATAACAAACATTGAACCTGATGCTTTTGAGGGGTTGGATGATCTAGAAACTCTATTGCTACAACACAATCAATTAAAATTTATCTCAGAGGAAATCTTTATTCCCATCCCTAAATTACAATATTTGCGTATCTATGGCAACCCCTGGAATTGCAGTTGTGATTTAGAACAAGTGGTTAGAAAGCTCCAGATACCTGGCCAACGAAATCTAGGCAGTCTGGCAAAATGTAAAGCTCCACAGGATTAGCTGGCTATAAGCTGAAGACAATCAATGTGAGCATGCTCTGTTCTGAGGATCGACGTCCTGCACCATACCAGAATTATCCTGATTCCACAAAATGCAGCATTTACCTTTTTCCAAAGTCAAGAATAGATTGTCAAAATAAAGGTTAGTATGACTTTCAAATTATAAATAGTATTACTCTGAGAAGTGAACT